>NC_047115.1:84557514-85767554 GCF_902500255.1 Thalassophryne amazonica
GTGTGTGTGTGTGTGTGTGTGTGTATTTTTTTTTGTTTTTTTTGTTTTTGTTTTTTTTACACAATTATCCTTTATTGACCAAGTTTCATTCATGAAGTCAATGGTGTGGGTACACATTTCTATCTGTGGGCGTGACTGTGAACAGCACAGCGCGGGTCATTATAATCTCATTATTTTAAGGTGCAAATAAAAAAAAAAAAATCCCCAGTCTTATCGAACAATTTTAATCACTAACTATAAGTATTTTAACTAGACATTGGTCTAGCAGTGGAAAATATCAACTAGACATAAGTGAAGACTTAATGGTATGTGTCATCGGGCGACACAGGTACGGCAGGAAACATACAGCTGTTTATCATCCAAATATCATGGACAAAGTAACAAGAAGAACCACTTACTTGTGGAAGGAAATATTGTCTCCCTTGTTCCTCCGTTTGTGGCTTTGCCAACATGCACATCTTTCCAGCATATTCCACCTGTTTCTTGAACTTCTATGCACGCAAATCACTAACTTGCCCGGAATTAAAATGGCGACCACGCCTCTTTACTGACAGTATTTACTTAATGGTTTTCATTATGCTGTTGTTCTTATTTTGAAAGTTCAATAAGTGGACTGATGTGTTAAACATGGTGCGAATGCTATGTGAAAGACTAAAGTAAAATAATTTTTTGTTTACTGAACAAGTAGTAGACTTTTTTTGTTTTGTATATTGTTCTGCAAGCCACTTTTAATTACAAATTCATCCGCACACCGCCCGAGTTTTCAATATCCTTCATTTGTTTGGCATTTTTGTTGAAAATTTAGCAGGTGAACACTGGGTGTGTTTAAAACAATATTATGGGTGCTCTTAATTCATAATGTGAAGTAAAACAGAACATGCCATGTAAAAGAAACAGTTTTATTTTTGCATAATAAACTGTACGAGGTCTCTTAGATAATAAACCGACCCTTTTATTTTTTTTTTTAACTATATGGATTTGAATGACATGCGATTACACCAATCATGCTTGAACCCTCGTGCGCATGCGTGAGTTTTTTCACGCGTGTCGGTGACGTCATTTCCCTGTGGGCAGGCCTTGAGTGAGATGTGGTCCCGCCCTCTCGGCTGAATTCCTTTGTTTCACACGCTGCTCGAGACGGCGCGCGTTGCTTTATCAAAATTTTTTCTGGACCTGTGAGGAATATCCGAGTGGACACTATTCGAGAAATTAAGCTGGTTTTCTGTGAAAAGTTTAACGGCTGATGAGAGATTATGGGGTGTTTCTGTCGGTGTAAGGACTTCCCACGGAGCGGGACGTTCTGCAGCGCTTCCAGGCGCTGTCATCGGCCTGTTTCGAGCTGAAAACATCCTAATTTAAGGCTTAATTCACCCAGGACATCGTGAGAGAACAGAGAAGATTCAGAAGAGGCCGGCATGAGGAATTTATGCGGACATTCCACTGTTTAAGGACATTTTTTTAATGAAAGACGTACACGCAAATTCGCCGAGTCGTTTCCGTGACGACTCGGCAAATCTGTGTGTGCCGCGACAGGAAAAACACCTCCGTGTTGAAAACCATTTGTAGAATTCAGGCGGCTTTTAATGGCTTTCAACAAGTGAGTAACTGAGAAATTGTTTAACAGCTTGGGCATGTTCCAACTTGCCCGTTAAGATTTCCAACGGAGGTGTTTTTCCTGCCGCGACCCCCCGCGGTCGGGTCCAGCCCGACATGCGACTCTGCCCGCACGTTCTTTCATTACAAAATGTCCGTTAACAATGGAATGTCCGAATAAACTCCTCATGCCGACTTCTTCTGAAAGTTCTCTGTTCTCTGACGACTTACTGCGTCAACAGAGCCTGAAATGTGGAAGTTTTCAACTTGAAACGGCGAGACGCTGCCGCCTCGAAGCGCAGATCGCCGTCAGGCGCCGTGGACCGTCCATAAAGCGACACTACCAGACCAAAATCTCTCATCAGCCGTTAAAATTTTTACCGAAAACCAGCTGAATTTATTGAATGGTGTCCACTCAGTTGTGCCTTACAGTTTTGAAAAAAATTTTATCAAACAAAGCAACAGTCTCTGAGCCATTCCTAAACAATGAAAAAAATCGACGAGCGGGTGGACGACTCCTCACTCAAAGACTGCCCACAGGCGAATGACGTAACCGACAGGCGTGAAAAAACTCTCGCATGCCCACGAGGGTTCAAGCATGTCTGATGTAATCACACGTGATTCAAATCCATATGGTTTTTGAAAAAAATAATAAGGTCGGATACTTTTCTAATAGACCTCGTACTATGTGGTCAAGACTATTTCTGTTTAGTTTCTTTTGTCTATTACGTAGCATATTTGATATTTGATATTCTGCAGTTGTGGGCACCTGTAGAGCACCTGCAGAGGGAAGGGCTAAAGAACAACAACTTGTCCAGAAAGCCCTCACAGTATGTGGGTACCCACGATGGTCCCTGGACAAAGTGCAGAAGTCCCAGAGAACAAAGAGACCAGATAGACAGGAGATGGAGACAAGAAGAAGAGGCGTGTCTCACCCTTATTTAGCACGAGTAGGGGAAAAACTACAGAGGATCTTCAGACAGCACAAAATCCCAGTTTACTTTAAACCGGTTAACACCTTGAGACAGAAATTAGTTCACCCTAAGGACAGGATCCCTAGTTACAAACAGAGCAATGTAGTGTATTCTATCAGATGTCAGGAAAACTGTAATGAACACTACATAGGTGAGACTAAGCAACGTTTACACAAAAGGCTATACCAGCACCGCAGAGAGGGCGCCAGTGGACCTCAGTCTGCAGTTCATCTCCACCTTAAAGACACTAACCACACGTTTGAGGACAAGGAAGTTAAAATATTAGCCAGAGAGAAGAAATCGTTTGAGAGAGGGGTCAAGGAGGCATTCTTTGTGAAACATTTGAAACCCAGTCTTAACTGGGGAGGGGGTCTGAGACACGCTTTATCCCCTGTTTACAATGGGGTACTCAGGTCAAAGCAGTTTCAGTCTTTTGTTCATGGTAATGAGTCATTCACGTCATCAGCAGAGTCGTCAAGGGAACCATCAGGAGAGGGTCCGTCCCATCATTAGGAGGGACAGCTGCCTTGTCATTAGTAGGGTGCTAACTAGAGCACAATAGGTGCTCATTAGAGCTATTGTTTAGTCACTAGCCTATAGCAGTCTGCCTCTCGGTAGGAGGGTACTGGTTAGGTTTAAAACTCCAGCTTTTGTGACTTCTTGATTATTCTTCTCTACAAGAGTCAAGACAGAAGTCAGACCACCAGAGCAAGAATTTTAGCTGAGGAAGCTTCTGCGATTTGAAGCGAAACGTCCTCGTGTCAAGCAACCCAGTCCAGTCGAAGATTCAAGCTTCTCTCCTCTGCTTCGATGGTTTGTTGCTTTATCTTAATTTTCCCCTGCTAAAACCCTAAATTGCATATGTCTGTAAGTAATATTTACCCTTTTTATATTAAACCAACCTGTTGTGGTCTTCTAAAACAGTTGATAGATGTATTTTATAACTTAAAAACGGGACAGATGCTAACGCGTTAGCATGTCTATGGCGTTTTCAATGTTAAACTTAGCATTAAGCTGTTCGCATCTCAGCACAGTTTGTGTGCATGTTTTCTGTATAATAAATAATTAATGGCTTAGTGTTTGTTGTCATAAAAGAGTCAAATGTATTACGAATTGTAATTTATTTATTTTTATTTATATATTAATAATAATAATAATCAGAAGAATCAGAATTGCCTTTATTGTCGTCGTAATTTGCATTACGAGATTTGAGTGCAACTCCAAAAAGGTGCTTTCTGTGGTGCGAGTAATTTTTTGTCAAATAAAAGATAGTGAAATTTAACGGTAAATTATTCAGAGTATATGCACAACTAATATAAACATAAGGTAAAATAAAATGAAATGTGGACTAAGTAATGTAAAACAAGAATTATATACAACTTTTTTATTTAATTTTGATGACAATTTGTTTTGGGTCAAACCACATCTAAGCTGTGTTTTTACACAAGAAAAAAATAAAATGCAGTAAACTGCACATTTGTGTCTTTTTTTCATGAAAATATCTTATTAAATATAACATATTACACTTTAGTCAGGCCTTTAAAATACTTTTGTGGACTCTTGCTGTAATATGTTGTCAGTGGTTGAGATAGTTTCTGTAGGCATCTAAAAATGCTCATAAATGGATGAAACCTGATGGAAATCTCTTTGTGGTGTGCAAAATGTATGTATGTACGTATGTGCAAAATAAAACTAAACACTACTCCAGCTATGTTTTTGATGAGAATATAACATAACTTTATTACAAGCTCAAATGTTGATGTTGCGTGATAAAGGCCTTAATAATAACTCACTTCAAGAAATAATGTCAAAACTCACGTGTAAGTAAAAAAAACAAAAACAAAAAAACAACAACAACAAAAAAATATTAATCGATTACTGAAATAATCGTTAGTTGCAGCCCAAGTTTGTTTTACAAGTTTTTCAGTGCGCATGCGTTTTCAAAACTGGTGACAGTGTTACTTTGTGCACAGCAGAACAACGTTGTTAGTTGCTTTAGGACCTAATTTTGTATTTTATTGACTGTACAGCAGCGACACAGCATCCATTTGGTGCATTTACCAGATTAGAACAGATCAAAATACTACAGAAGACAAAGAATTTTTACTTGACAGTTTGAAGTGAGTTTTCTTTGTTTCAGAGGACTTCATACCAATTAAAATTCACCAGAATATGCAAAATTTGACTTGCTCTCTTAAAAAATTTCTGTTTTTACTTAACAGATTGAAGTGACTTTTATTTGTTTCATTGGGCTTCATACTCATTAAAATTCACCAGAATGTACAAAATTTGTCTTGTAGACCATGGGGCTTAGCTAGAAATTAAGTTTCATTTGACATATGCGCGAACAACCTGAAAACACTTATTCCTAGCTAAATTCAAAAATGATGTTTTCTTGGTCATAAATATGCACATTAACCGTTCACGCCCCAAAACGTACAATATAAGAGCAAAACACTAAAAATTGTTTAATTGTGGGGAAAATGAGCAAACAACCTGAAAATAGCTATCCTTGGGTATTTTGGGGGTACTAATTAAAAAATGATGTTTTCTGGGTCATAAAACTGGATATTAACCCTCCACGAACCAAAACTTGCACTATAAGAGCAAAATTGTTAAAAATATTTTTATTCTATATTTCTATTCCATTTCTATAAATATTTAAATCATATTTCTGTGGAATGCCCCATGGTCGAAATGCTCATGTCTTGAACATAGCCTACCTTGCACAGAACTGTGTAGGTGCTTAGACTGTTCAAATTCTGGGGAAAAGCCACAAGAGGACAAAGATGAGTTGGACTCAGACTCGGACCTGGATTCAGGGGAAAGTGATGCCGAATAGACATGAAAAATTTAAATATTTCTGATTTATAGACAGTAACTCTTACAGAGATAGTTGATAAATATAGTTAGAATTTTAGCTACAGGATATTTGAAGTAATTTGTGCTACATTATGGATTTACTGAGTCAAAGGGAAGGTGTTTAATGTCTAATAGAGGAAGTTCACACATCAGGAGGAAATGAAAGGGGTGAGCTATTTAAAAACACTTTGGTTACCCTGCATGACTAATGGCATGGCATGACATGGCATGACATGCACTAATTAATAGATGAATTAATTGAGTGGCATGGCATGATGCATATCAGTATTGTGTGATTCACTTAATAGACATGATACTTAAAAGAGTTAATACACGTACCAAATTTATTTTAAGGAAATATTAATTTTTTTTTAATTGAGTGATTTGGTACTTTAAATATCATTAATGTATTTTTTTCTCGGCATTTCAGTTTGAATTTAAAGTTCTCGTGCACCATACACATTTACTTTCCAGGCATGTAAAGGGTTAATGTGAAATATGTTTTTTTCAGGAAAGAGTATATCACTTTCATTGGATATTCCAAAATGTTCATGAAAAATCATGCACAATTTCATGTTGCACACATTTATCCCATTTTTAAGAATTTTGCTTTTATAGTGCAAGTTTTGGTTCGTGGAGGGTTAATATCCAGTTTTATGACCCAGAAAACATCATTTTTGAATTGAGCACCCCAAAATACCGAAGAATACCTATTTTCAGGTTGTTTGCTCATTTTTCTCCACAATTAAACAGTTTTTTTTTCTTTTAAGCTAAGCCCCACTGTCTTTTCTGGTGGTTTGTCTGTGCACTACAAGTATCTCATTGTATACGATGGGTTTTTTTGGGGGAGAAAATATCACACTGATAAAGCAGACATCTCAGAAAATCCTGTATCAGATATGATACACTTGGCGTTATAGGGTTAAGAACTACAGTCATATTAAAACAGAGACTGTAGATTTGAAACAGCTGTTACTAATTAATGTGCAGGTAATATTTCCAGAAAAATGGCATTCTGGCACATTTGTAACATTAATCAGAGGATACAAGTCAGATCTTTGTTCAGTAATGGGTCAAACGAAATTTCATATTTCTGTGGAATGCCCCATGGTCTGTTGCTCTTTTAAAACAAATTCTGTGGGAGATCCCCTAGACCCCCATAGCTTGAAGTAAGTTTTCTGTTTCAGAGGGCTTCATACCCATTTAAATTCACCAGAATATACAAAATTTAACTTGCCCTTTTTAAAAAATTTGTGGGGGAGATCCCCCAGACCCCCCATAATCAATACTGTGTTTTTACTTCACAGATTGAAGTGAGTTTTATTTGTTTCAGAAGGCTTCATACCTGTTAAAATTCACCAGAATACACAAAATTTGACTTGGTCTTTAAAAAAATGTTCTGGGGGGGCACCCCCAGACCCCCCAGAATCAAGACTACACCCCACCCCCCACCACCCTTTTATGTACCTTTATGTTCAAGTTTTGCATTCTTTTTATGCTTTGTCTGTCTCTCCTTAGAGGCTATTTAGAATAGATTTGTATGCTGTGTAATGTGTTTATTGTATTTATTGAGGAAAAAACAGTGTGTGCCTCCACTACGCCACATTTTAGGGAATTGCTGGCATTGATTTTTTTTTCCAGGAAAAAATTTCAGTCAGATGAAAATTTATTGCTTTAACCCATGGTCTATATCCTAAATTTTGAGGAATTAAAAGCTAATATATTTCATGCTTGGTGCAAATGCATAGATCTACAATTTTGACTTATTTCCAGCAAAATCTGAGGAAGTGACATTGGGAGGTTCCTGAAATTTATGTAAGTTGGCACAGAACGACCCAATATCTAGACCTGGGTTCGACTCCCATTCATGTTTCCTGTCTGTCCCTGAGTAAGACCCGTATCTGCATTGTCTCAGTCCACCCAGCTGCAAATGGGGGAAGGAACCTGCAATAGATTGGCATCACATCCAAGGAGTCATAAACTCACATCTGCTTCACGCTGCAGAAACATTTTCTGAAAAACTAAGGGATAGAAACCAATACCCATCTCTTTTTTTATGAACAAGTATTGACAACTTTTACCAAAAACCTGAAAGTTGCAAAATTAAACAAATGGTGTTCAGTTGCAGTCACATATGTTATCTTCCCCTGTGTAAAATGGAGCAAGTGTAATATGCTGTGAATCCCCAGCAGAGGGAGGTATTAATCTGTCTCACATGTGAAGTCTCACCTTCCAGTAGGATGACAAATTTTGGCAGGATAATACTATTTTGACTGAAATAAACCCAAATATGATGTTTAGTTTTCATGTGCCTGAAACATTTGCCTGTGCGGTAGTGTGCATGTGCTCATCCTAACCATCTTTACTAGTGTTGGCACAAATACCTCTATACATCTACAAATACCTCTATACATCTACAAATATCTCTGTACATCTTTAAAGGGGAGAAGTTAGCAGACATTTTAATTGCCTATGAATAACAAAATCCATCAGTAACTTAAAAAATATCAGTTAGTTAAAAGTTTTCATTATTTTTAAAAAGGTTGGAGGCAGAATCAAAGGTTGACTGGCTGGTCAAGGGGGTTTTGGTTATATTTAAGACTGATTCAAACATGTTCAGATTTTAATAGTTTGTTAGCCAGTTTTTAGATTTGATGTCTTTGTGGAGTTCCAGAGTGGGTTTTCCACATCCATCTTTTATTAGTATTTCTGTAATTCCCTAATTTTTCAGGCTGTTCCATTTTTCCCTGACTTTTTTTTTTTTTTTTGCTTGATTGGTTCTTAAATTTAAGTAAAAGATCAGTTTGTCCTCTTCAAGAGCACTTTTGTCTTGGGTATCGAGAACCGGTTGTTTTCGGGTATCGTTAAGAAATGATTCGATCCACCGACATCAGTAGCCTTTTTGCTTAATGATTCCCTTATAGGTCCTTCAGCGCGGCCATTGTTTTTGGGGGTGTTTGTCGGGAAAATGATCATGTCTCTACGTTGATTACAGAACCCCTGCAGGGTCTGTAATTAACCGTTTCTGCAGTGTGGCTCTTCTATGAAGCTTGAAGCAACGAAGCATTGATCTGACTCGCTGCTTCGTTGGTTCTTTGTTTCATTTTGCTTTATCTTAATTTTTCCCAGCTAAAACCCAAAAGAGCATATGTCTGTGAGTAATATTAACCTTTTTTATGTTAAACCAACCTTTTATGTTCTTCTGAAACAGTTGATAGATGTATTTTATAACTTAAAAACGGGACTGATGGTAATGCATTAGCATGTCTATGGCGTTTTCAATGTTAAAGATAGCATTAAGGTGTTCGCATCTCAGCACGTTTGTGTGCATTTGTTTTCTGTGTAATAATTAATGGTTCAACGTTTGTTGTCGTAAAAGACCCAGATGTATTACAAATAGTAATATATATTTTTTTGTTTATACAACCCCTGGCAAAAATTATGGAATCACCGGCCTTGGAGGATGTTCATTCAGTTGTTTAATTTTGTAGAAAAAAAGCAGATCACAGACATGACACGAAACTAAAGTCATTTCAAATGGCAACTTTCTGGCTTTAAGAAACAAGATAAGAAATCAAGAAAAAAAATTGTGGCAGTCAGTAATGGTTACTTTTTTAGACCAAGCAGAGGGAAAAAAATATGAACTCACTCAATTCTGAGGAATAAATTATGGAATCACCCTGTAAATTTTCATCCCCAAAACTAACACCTGCATCAAATCAGATCTGTTTGTTAGTCTGCAACTAAAAAGGAGTGATCACACCTTGGAGAGCTGTTGTACCAAGTGGACTGACATGAATCATGGCTCCAACACGAGAGATGTCAATTGAAACAAAGGCGAGGATTATCAAACTCTTAAGAGGGTAAATCATCACACAATGTTGCAAAAGATGTTGGTTGTTCACAGTCAGCTGTGTCTAAACTCTGGACCAAATACAAACAACATGGGAAGGTTGTTAAAGGCAAACATACTGGTAGACCAAGGAAGACATCAAAGCGTCAAGACAGAAAACTTAAAGCAATATGTCTCAAAAATCGAAAATGCACAACAAAACAAATGAGGAACGAATGGGAGGAAACTGGAGTCAACGTCTGTGACCGAACTGTAAGAAACCGCCTAAAGGAAAAGGGATTTACATACAGAAAAGCTAAACGAAAGCCATCATTAACACCTAAACAGAAAAAAACAAGGTTACAGTGGGCTAAGGAAAAGCAACCGTGGACTGTGGATGACTGGATGAAAGTCATATTCAGTGATGAATCTCGAATCTGCATTGGGCAAGGTGATGATGCTGGAACCTTTGTTTGGTGCCGTTCCAATGAGATTATAAAGATGACTGCCTGAAGAGAACATGTAAATTTCCACAGTCATTGATGATATGGGGCTGCATGTCGGGTAAAGGCACTGGGGAGATGGCTGTCATTACATCATCAATAAATGCACAAGTTTACGTTGATATTTTGGACACTTTTCTTATCCCATCAATTGAAAGGATGTTTGGGGATGATGAAATCATTTTCAAGATGATAATGCATCTTGCCATAGAGCAAAAACTGTGAAAACATTTCTTGCAAAAAGACACATAGGGTCAATGTCATGGCCTGCAAATAGTCCGGAGCTTAATCCAATTGAAAATCTTTGGTGGAAGTTGAAGAAAATGGTCCATGACAAGGCTCCAACCTGCAAAGCTGATCTGGCAACAGCAATCAGAGAAGTTGGAGCCAGATTGATGAAGAGTACTGTTTGTCACTCATTAAGTCCATGCCTCAGAGACTGCAAGCTGTTATAAAAGCCAGAGGTGGTGCAACAAAATACTAGTGATGTGTTGGAGCGTTCTTTTGTTTTTCATGATTCCATAATTTTTTCCTCAGAATTGAGTGATTCCATATTTTTTTCCCTCTGCTTGGTCTAAAAAAGTAACCGTTACTGACTGCCACAATTTTTTTTTCCTGATTTCTTATAGTGTTTCTTAAAGCCAGAAAGTTGCCGTTTGAAATGACTTTAGTTTTGTGTCATGTCTGTGATCTGCTTTTTTTTTTCTACAAAATTAAACAACTGAATGAACATCCTCTGAGGCCGGTGATTCCATAATTTTTGCCAGGGGTTGTATAATAATAATAGCAACAACAGTAATAGTAATAATAACTAATAATGCTACAATACAATTTTAGAGAAAGAGACAAAAAGAACCTGATTAAAAACACAACAGAAAATATAAAACCAAGTAACAATGAACATAAATAAATATAGAAATAAATAACTGTTTCCTGTGAACACAGAGAATAGTCTTCTGTTCTGTTCACACAGCTCCAAATGCTGCGTGGCTCTCTGCCGAGTCAAGTTAGAACTATAGAGCCCAGTCGGAATTAATAAATTAAAAGCGAAACGCCGTTTAAATCAACTGACACCTCTTTCCAAATCTTGTAATACAAACAAACTGCAATCAATCAAAATGTCTTTTTTGTTTCATCCCAAAATGAGACGTCCTGCGCTGACATGGAGCAGTCGGCTGAGCTCAGCTCAGAGGTATGGAGAGACATTCATGCCAAAATGTCTGAAAGGGAAATGCTTTTGACAAAACTACAGTTTGTTTATTTTTATTTATGTCCAGAGATCAAGGATCCAGTGACCAATTTCATATTTATTTTCTTTAAGACTCAGTAAAATGTTGTTGACATAGAAAACCCATAAGGCCTACTTTTAGTACACAGAAAATTCACAAGAGGTACCGATAAGGAATCGGATCAATAAGCAGAATCGATAATCAAATCAATTTTATTTATATAGCCCCAAATCACAACAAACAGTCGCCCCAAGGCGCTTTATATTGTAAGGCAAAAGCCATATAGATCAGACCCCCTATGAGCAAACACTTGGCGACAGTGGGAAGGAAAACTCCCTTTTAACAAGAAGAAACCTCCAGCAGAACCAGGCTCAGGGAGGGGCATTTTTCTGCTGGGACTCGTTGGGGCTGAGGGGAGAGAATCAGGAAAAAGACATGCTGTGGAAGAGAGCAGAGATCAATCACCAATGATTAAAAGCAGAGTTGTACATACAGAGCAAAAAGAGGTGAATAAAAAGAAACACTGGGTGCATCATGAGAAACCCCCCAGCAGTCTAAGTCTATAGCAGCATAACTAAGGGATGGTTCAGGGTCACCTGATCCAGCCCTAACTATAAGCTTTTTCAAAAAGGAAAGTTTTAAGCTTAATCTTAAGCTTAAAGCTAAGCTTAAGCTAAAGCTTCTGTCTGATCATTTCTTAATAACATTTACATTTACTCTGATGGACTACCCAGCAGTGGGGAATAAGTTTCATTACAGTAGAAGTCTTTCAGAAAGCACTGTAACTAGGTTTAAGGGTATGATTCCTTCTTTATGTTCTCCAATGCCATATACCAACACAGGGCAGAGTAGCTACCTAAACTCTGTGAGTGAGATAGATTATCTCGTCAATAGTTTTACATCCTCATTGAGGACAACTTTGGATGCTGTAGCTCCTCTGAAAAAGAGAGCCTTAAATCAGAAGTGTCTGACTCCGTGGTATAACTCACAAACTCGCAGCTTAAAGCAGATAACCCGTAAGTTGGAGAGGAAATGGCATCTCACTAATTTAGAAGATCTTCACTTAGCCTGGATAAACAGTCTGTTGCTCTATAAAAAAGCCAACCGTAAAGCTAGGACATCTTACTACTCATCACTTATTGAAGAAAATAAGAAAAACCCCAGATTTCTTTTCAGCACTGTAGCAAGGCTGAGAAAGAGTCAGAGCTCGATTGAGCCAAGTATTCCTTTAACTTCAACTAGTAATGACTTCATGACTGTCTTTGCTAATAAAATTTTAACTATTAGAGAAAAAATTACTCATAACCATCCCAGAGACATATCGTTATCTTTGGTTACTTTCAGTGATGCCAGTATTTGGTTAGACTCTTTCTCTCTTCAGCTTTCAGGCTCCTCTCCTGTGGAACCAGCTCCCAATTTGGATCAGGGAGACAGACACCCTCACAGAGGGTCGTTTTGACCGTTGGGGTTTTTCCGTAATTATTATATGGCTTTGCCTTACAATATAAAGCACCTTGGGGCAACTGTTTGTTGTGATTTGGCGCTATATAAATAAAATTGATTTGATTTGATCTTAAAAGTAGAGAGGGTGTCTGTCTCCCTAATCTGAATTGGGAGCTGGTTCCACAGGAGAGGAGCCTGAAAGCTGAAGGCTCTGCCTCCCATTCTACTCTTACAAACCCTAGGAACTACAAGTAAGCCTGCAGTCTGAGAGCAAAGCGCTCTATTGGGGTGATATGGTACTATGAGGTCCCTAAGATAAGATGGGACATGATTATTCAAAACCTTATAAGTAAGAAGAAGAATTTTAAATTCTATTCTGGAATTAACAGTGAGGCAATGAAGAGAGGCCAATATGGGTGAAATATGCTCTCTCCTTCTAGTCCCTGTCAGTACTCTAGCTGCAGCATTTTGAATTAACTGAAGGCTTTTCAGGGAACTTTTAGGACAACCTGATAATAATGAATTACAATAGTCCAGCCTAGAATAAATAATGCATGAATTAGCTTTTCAGCATCACTCTGAGACAAGACCTTTCTAATTTTAGAGATATTGTGCAAATGCAAAAAAGCAGTCCTACATATTTGCTTAATATGCGCATTGAAGGACATATCCTGATCAAAAATGACTCCAAGATTTCTCACAGTATTACTGGAGGTCAGGGTAATGCCATCCAGACTAAGGATCTGGTTAGACACCATGTTTATAAGATTTATGGGGCCAAGTACAATAACTTCAGTTTTATCTGAATTTAAAAGCAGGAAATTAGAGGTCATCCATGTCTTTATGTCTGAAAGACAATCCTGCAGTTTAGCTAATTGGTGTGTGTCCTCTGGCTTCATGGATAGATAAAGCTGGGTATCATCTGCGTAACAATGAAAATGTAAGCAATGCTGTCTAATAATACAGCCTAAGGGAAGCATGTATAAAGTGAATAAAATTGGTCCTAGCACAGAACCTTGTGGAACTCCTTAATTAACCTTAGTCCATGAAGAAGACTCCCCATTTACATGAACAATTTGTAATCTATTAGATAAATATGATTCAAACCACTGCAGCGCAGTGCCTTTAATACCTATGGCATGCTCTAATCTCTGTAATAAAATTTTATGGTCAACAGTATCAAAAGCTGCACTGAGGTCTACCAGGACGAGCACAGAGATGAGTCCACTGTCTGAGGCCATAAGAAGATCATTTGTAACCTTCACTAATGCTGTTTCTCTACTATGATGAATTCTGAAACCTGACTGAAACTCTTCAAATAGACCATTCCTCTGCAGATGATCAGTTAGCTGTTTTACAACTACCCTTTCAACAATTTTTGAGAGAAAAGGAAGGTTGGAGATTGCCCTATAATTAGCTAAGATAGCTGGGTCAAGTGATGGCTTTTTATGTAATGGTTTAATTACTGCCACCTTAAAAGCCTGTGGTACATAGCCAACTAATAAAGACAGATTGATCATATTTAAGATCAAAGCATTAATTAATGGCAGGGCTTCCTTGAGCAGCCTGGTAGGAATGGGGTCTAATAGACATGTTGATGGTTTGGAGGAAGTGACTAATGAAAATAACTCAGAACAATCTGAGAGAAAGAGTCTAACCAAATACCAGCATTACTGAAAGCAGACGAACATAAAGATATGTCTTTGGAATGGTTATGCCATGCCATAGGTATTAAAGGCACTGCGCTGCGGTGGTTTGAATCTTATTTATCTAATAGATTACAATTTGTTCATGTAAATGGGGAATCTTCTTCACAGACTAAGGTTAATTATGGAGTTCCACAAGGTTCTGTGCTAGGACCAATTTTATTCACTTTATACATGCTTCCCTTAGACAGTATTATTAGACGGCATTGCTTAAATTTTCATTGTTACGCAGATGATACTCAGCTTTATCTATCCATGAAGCCAGAGGACACACACCAATTAGCTAAACTGCAGGATTGTTGTCTTACAGACATAAAGACATGGATGACCTCTAATTTCCTGCTTTTAAACTCAGATAAAACTGAAGTTATTGTACTTGGCCCCACAAATCTTAGAAGCATGGTGTCTAACCAGATCCTTACTCTGGATGGCATTACCCTGACCTCTAGTAATACTGTGAGAAATCTTGGAGTCATTTTTGATCAGGATATGTCATTCAATGCGCATATTAAACAAATATGTAGGACTGCTTTTTTGCATTTACGCAATATCTCTAAAATTAGAAAGGTCTTGTCTCAGAGTGATGCTGAAAAACTAATTCATGCATTTATTTCCTCTAGGCTGGACTATTGTAATTCATTATTATCAGGTTGTCCAAAAAGTTCCCTGAAAATCCTTCAGTTAATTCAAAATACTGCAGCTAGAGTACTAACGGGGACTAGAAGGAGAGAGCATATCTCACCCATATTGGCCTCTCTTCATTGGCTTCCTGTTAATTCTAGAATAGAATTTAAAATTCTTCTTCTTACTTACAATGTTTTGAATAATCAGTTCCCATCTTATCTTAGGGACCTCATAGTACCATATCACCCCAATAGAGCGCTTCGCTCTCAGACTGCAGGCTTACTTGTAGTTCCTAGGGTTTGTAAGAGTAGAATGGGAGGCAGAGCCTTCAGCTTTCAGGCTCCTCTCCTGTGGAACCAGCTCCCAATTCAGATCAGGGAGACAGACACCCTCTCTACTTTTAAGATTAGGCTTAAAACTTTCATTTTTGCTAAAGCTTATAGTTAGGGCTGGATCAGGTGACCCTGAACCATCCCTTAGTTATGCTGCTATAGACTTAGACTGCTGGGGGGTTCCCATAATGCACTGAGTGTTTCTTTCTCTTTTTGCTCTGTATGCACCACTCTGCATTTAATCATTAGTGATTGATCTCTGCTCCCCTCCACAGCATGTCTTTTTCCTGGTTCTCTCCCTCAGCCCCAACCAGTCCTAGCAGAAGACTGCCCCTCCCTGAACCTGGTTCTGCTGGAGGTTTTCTTCCTGTTAAAAGGGAGTTTTTCCTTCCCACTGTCGCCAAGTGCTTGCTCACAGGGGGTCGTTTTGACCGTTGGGGTTTTTACGTAATTATTGTATGGCCTTGCCTTACAATATAAAGCGCCTTGGGGCAACTGTTTGTTGTGATTTGGCGCTATATAAATAAAATTGATTGAATTGATTTATTATGAATCATTTTTTCTCTAATAGTTAAAATTTTATTTGCAAAGAAAGTCATGAAGTCATTACTAGTAAAAGTTAAAGGAATACTCGGCTCAATAGAGCTCTGACTCTTTGTCAGCCTGGCTACAGTGCTGAAAAGAAACCTGGGGTTGTTCTTATTTTCTTCAATTAGTGATGAATAGTAAGATGTCCTAGCTTTACAGATGGCTTTTTTATAGAGCAACAGACTCTTTTTCCAGGCTAAATGAAGCTCTTCTAAATTAGTGAGACGCCATTTCCTCTCCAGCTTACGGGTTATCTGATTTAAGCTGCGAGTGTGTGGGTTATACCACCCTTTCTTCACCACCACCGTCCGATCGTTAGCTGGTAAGCTTTCAATCTTTTTTTTTTTACTCCCTTCATTGTTAATGGTATATATCGCGATATAAACTTAAGTGTAAAAATGGTTCTGAATGGGTCCTTTAGAAAAGTTTAATTGATAAGAATAAATAAATAAATAATGACAAAAAAAACAAAAATGGATATAATGTAATGTTGAACATTTATTGTGCACATCTCAATACTACATCTACAATTTGTCAGAAGTTAGATCTAAGGTGCAAGCCTAGATTTCAGGTTTTGGTGAAAGAATTAAATTTGTTTATTGTTGGCTCAGTGGCTGAAGTTTCATCTCTTGAACGGTAGATGGCACACCCGTTCTGAATACATGAACCATTTTCAGGACGGTCACTGGCACTTTTCCTCATTTACAAAACTCAGCACGAAACCACCAAAAAAATTAATAAACAATACTTAATTTTCTCATATTTGAAGTCATTCTGGGTAAATTGTCGTTAACTAGAAGGGTTTGTTTTTCTAATCCGGTTAAAAATACTTGCATTATTGAATGTGGTCCTTTCTGAAATGTTTCATTTAGAGTCCGCCGGGAGCATCTGCCTTCCTCCAGTGGGTCCACTGAAATAAATAAACAACGGCTTTGCAAATATCAGCAGCAGAACTGCTAAGTGGGGAAGACATTCAGACGTCTCAAACTCATATGAACACTCTGGTCTCAGTGAGAGTCACACCCACAGGGCTCTGTGGTCACGCCTCAGCTCAGAACACCCCCCTCCCCTCCCCTCTGCAGCAAAGTGGTTCACAGACACAGACGCTTCACAACAGAAGAGTTTTCCTTGATTGAAAAACTCAGCGGCCTTATAACAATTAGTCGGTGGAGTCCAAATCTCTACCGTCTGCCAAAATTATACCGTGTATCATTTAAACCAGATATATCGAGCAGGGCTAATCTCCGCCCACTGAGAGGAAATCATCTATAATACAGCAGATTTCTGGAGCTTTTCCCTGTATCAACTGTCTTACTGCCTTTGCAGTCTCATCAGCATCTGGCGGTTCACTGCAGTGTTAGCCACCAGCACCCTGGTGCTGGAGGTACCTGACGTCCTGGCACAGAGATCAGGCTTTTACAACTACTCCATGTATTCAGCCTAATGGGACAGTACAGCAGGTGACTGAGCCTTCACTTGTCATGAGTGCAGAGGAATGAGGTGTAGCCTTTGAATACAATGCAGCTTTGATTCCTCTGTAAGCAGGCCGAGGGTCATTAGACCACAGACGGTGAGCCATCTGGTCAGAGATTATTTTCAGAAATGACTGTCTACTCTCAGGGTCCTCACAGGTCACTTTATCAGCTCCTACACAGTCAGGAATTTCCAACAAGCTTTGCATGACTGACTCCTCTCACTGCCATGCAGAGTGGCTTCAAAAATATAATGTTGTCTCTGTTTTGTTGTTGCTGATCTGTAATGGCCACTAGCGTGAACATCAGCCTTCAGACATCAGCCTTTATCTTGCATACTCAATCAATCAATCAATCAACTTTTTTGAGGAACCTAAATGCCAAAACATTAGTCCCTAAGAAGACAATGGCATTAATTACATTCCACATTGTGTAACTAGTCAACAAAATAAATAATTGGGCAGCAGAGTAAATCCATCTGATGTGAATGATACATTTAATGAAAAAAGAGTTTACATTTGCACTCTGTCTCATGGTGTTAAAGTGTCTGATCAGCTCTCTGAGGCTCAGATTAAAGATACCGTATGTTACACCCTGTCACACCTTGATGATTTTGCCAGTGTATGCCAACCATATTAAAAATGCTGGCATACACTGGCGTACATCTAAGTTATGGGTAAGTTTGTATAAGTTAATAACACGTTGAAGCACGCTGGTATATGTCGTAATACGGCAAGTACGTCGAAAAATTTTGGGCATGCACAATATTTTCAACATATGCCAGCATATGGCTGATACATCCCACATACGCGGGCCATACATTTTAGGTAAATTATGCAATTTGTGGCACACGTTTCTTGCAAGTTATGCATATGCCGAAATACGTCCATTGATGCTGTCTGTTGATTGGCTGAACAACTGAAAGCTGCAGTCCTCATGCTACAGTTCAGGCTGTTACAAATATTAAAACCATTCACACATGGAGTAAATATAAATTCTTAATCTTAGCTGTTTATTTCAGTTGGATTCATCATCACAGCCTGATGAAAATGCAAACACAAGTGTCCTGATTTTGTAAAACGACGTCTGAAAATAGTTTAGTTCCTTGTCGTTGATGAGAAAATGTAGCATTTCAAAAGAAGCCCATCAGTGGTTTGGGCATTTCTCAGCCTGAACCAGAGAACACGACACTTTGTGCCTTAACTAGAAAATTATTTTAAAAATTGAAAGAGTCATAGTGCCTCATTCGTTCACGTCAGTGTTTACCACAGACATCATCTGATTCTTCAGTATTCTGCACGTGATGAAAATAAATCCCATCAGGGTTCTCCCCAGACAATAGAATAATGGTGTCTTGCCATTATAGTGTCATCATAGTGCCGTTTAATGTGGCATCATCTCACAATGTTTTTTTGATTTGACAATTTATTTATCAACCTTCATCCAGGCCATTTAAAGATATCAATCATGACTCACGTTTCTGCTGATTAAAGACTCAGACTCACTTTATTGTCATTCAACCCTTACAGGCAGAATGAAATGCACTTTCTCCAGTTCTTGGTGTAGTTAACTAAGACTAGTGACGGTAATAGCAACTGATCTAACCTTGATCTAATCTGATCTAGTGACAATTTAACCTAACCTTAATCTAACTTCCAATGTACAATATATGCACTCCCTGTGGCCATAGAATATATGTACAAGGCACAGGGTCGGCAGCAACAGCGTTAGGGCATTAAAGAGAAAGTGACAACGTGCATGTTCGTGCAATGTTCACAGAACCAACTGTTCAACAGTCTGACAGCATTCGGGTAGAAGCTGTTTTTCAGTCTGGACGTTTTTGCCCGGATGCTGCGCAGCCTCCTTCCAGAGAGAAGGGGTGTGAACAGAGTGTGCGCAGGGTTGGTGGAGTCTCGGAGGATGCAGGTCGCTCTGTCTCTACATTTGAAGATGTAAATGTCTCCGATGGGCAGTAAGCTTCAGTCAGTGGTCCTCTGTGCAGACTTCACCACCCGCTGCAGTGTCTTCTTCTCCGCCACCGTGCAGCCACCATACCACACAGGGAAGCAGCAGGACAGGACACTCTCCACTGCACAGCTGTAGAAGGCCCTGAGGACCTCAGTGTTCAGTCTGGCCCTTCCCAATTTCCCCAAAAAATAGAGGCGTTGGTGGGCTTTTTTGATGACAGCCGTGGTGTTGGTGTACCAGGTAAGAGTGTTGGAGAGGTGGACTCCAAGGTACCTATTGGAGGAGACGATCTCCACCACTGCTCCGTTGATGTAGAGGGGGAGGGGGTGGTGGGGGGTCTGACCTGTGGAAGTCAACAACTGTCTCCTTGGTCTTCTGAGTGTTGAGGATGAGGTTGTTGTCTCCGCACCACCGTGTCAGGTTCTCCACTTCTCACCTGTATGCTGCCTCATCTCCTTGGCTGATGAGCCAGATCACTGCTGTGTCAACTGCAAACTTAACAAGATTATCTTGTGCTGGGCTCTGCAGTCGAAGGTCATCAATATGTACAGCATGGGCTGAGCACACAACCCTGGGGCGAGTGTGTTCAGGATGATGGTGGAGAATGACGTGGTGTTGATCTTGACACTCTGTGACCTCCCAGTCAGAAAGTCCAGGACCCAGTTGCACAGTGCTGAGGGGGCTCCTAGTTCAGCCAGCTTGGACACCAGTTTCTGTGGGATGATTGAGTTAAATGCAGAAGTGAAGTCCAGGAACAGCAGCCTTACATAGGAGTCCTTGTTTTCTGTGTGAGAGAGGGCCTGATTCACCACGGTGGAGATGGCATCAGCTGTGGACTGGTTTTGCCTGAAAGGGTACTAGTGCTCATCTACAGTCACATCAATGGTCTGCTTCAGGCGCCTCATCACCAGCCTCTCAAAGCACTTTGTGGTGATGGGGGTGAGTGCAATTGGCCTGTAGTCATTGAGGCAGGATGGTGCAGAGGTCTTTGGCACAGGGATGATCCTTGATCTCTTGAGGCATGGTGAAACTCTGGTCTGGGACAGAGAGATGTTGAATATATCTACCAGAACCTTGACAGCTGGTGTGCACAATTGTTTAGGACCCTCCCTGGGGGCCTTTCAGTCACTAACTGGGACTCTTATCTGTTGTTGTGGGCAAGAAATGAGAATCACCATACTGGACAGTTTGTATTTATTCATCACATACCTTTTTTGTGGGACAGCTGCAGCACACAACACCTCTCAGGCATGGACTGGACGCTTTGCCGGTTTGTAAACTGAAGATAGGTCCCTGATGTAAAGGAGGAAAAAAAAAATTCTCAGTGTTGTTTTTTGTGGGACGTCAGTAATTAAATACTTTTAGTCCAAATGACTCCTCCTTTGCCACTGTTACTGGCTCACTGGCAGCAAGCTGAAGTTATGGTCCCTCATGTAAAGGAAAAAAAAATCCTCTGTGTGTTGTTTTGTGGGACTTCAGTGATTAAACACTTTTAGTCCAAAGGACTCGTTCTCTGCCGCTGTTACTGGCTCGCTGGCAACAAGCTGAAGTTATGGTCCCTCATGTAAAGGGAAAAAAATCCTCTGTGTGTTGTTTTGTGGGACTTCAGTGATTAACCACTTTTCCTCCAAATGACTCGTTCTCTTCCGCTGCCACCATCTGTTAATGTCTGTTATCAACTGCGCTTCTCTCCTCTGGGCCACAGGCCGGACTGATGTGAAGTGCTCTCTCCCCCTCCACTCGACTCGCTGCTGCAGCTCGTTTGGCCTGGTTCCGAATGTCCAAATAATTCACTTCCTTTGGGCCGTCTGCTGGACAGTTTGAAGCCCGGTTGCCATAGAAAACTCTCCATTTCTCTTAAAATTGTTAAATCTCCCACCATGTGAAAGCATGTGTGAAATGCACACATTCACCAACAAGGAAACAGTGGCAATGTTGCCATGACAGTCACACAATGACATCACATCCTGGACAACCGCCTTGATTGGTTGATTGTTTGATTTTATTTAGTAAGTTCAATGTAGGTACATAATATAATTATAAATACATTTAAAATACATCAACGACACAAGAAAGTGAAAACATTTATTTCCATTAAGGTCCATTATGATTTCTGTTGAAGGAGCTCAGGCAGAAACTTTGACTCGGCCTGCAACAACTGGGCCAAGATGAATAAAAGAAGAATTGAAGTTATTGCCTGAGCATTCTTTAATCAAATCTATGATATACATGTAACTGTTTTAATTTAAATTAATGTTGTTGTGAGCTCATTATTTGGGTGTTACTTGTGATCTTAAGTATCCAATTGTCCAATATATGGAAACATGGTATTTTAAAGGTAAAAATATCATAGTTTTAATTAAGTTAATTCCAGAGTTATTGGTAAATTTAGAGTGTAGATTGTTATGTATTCTGCAGTAAATAAGATCTTCACTTAGCCTGGAAAAAGAGTCTGTTGCTCTATAAAAAGCCCTCCGTAAAGCTAGGACATCTTTCTACTCATCACTAATTGAAGAAATAAGAACAACCCCAGGTTTCTTTCAGCACTGTACCAGGCTGACAAAGACTCAGAGCTCTATTGAGCTGAGTATTCCATTAACTTTAACTAGTAATGACTTCATGACTTTCTTTGCTAACAAAATTTTAACTATTAGAGAAAAAAATTACTCATAACCATCCCAAAGACGTATCGTTATCTTTGGCTGCTTTCAGTGATGCCGGTATTTGGTTAGACTCTTTCTCTCCGATTGTTCTGTCTGAGTTATTTTCATTAGTTACTTCATCCAAACCATCAACATGTTTATTAGACCCCATTCCTACCAGGCTGCTCAAGGAAGCCCTACCATTATTTAATGCTTCGATCTTAAATATGAATCAATCTATCTTTGTTAGTTGGTTATGTACCACAGGCTTTTAAGGTGGTAGTAATTAAACCATTACTTAAAAAGCCATCACTTGACCCAGCTATCTTAGCTAATTATAGGCCAATCTCCAACCTTCCTTTTCTCTCAAAAATTCTTGAAAGGGTAGTTGTAAACAGCTAACTGATCATCTGCAGAGGAATGGTCTATTTGAAGAGTTTCTAGTCAGGTTTTAGAATTCATCATAGTACAGAAACAGCATTAGTGAAGGTTACAAATGATCTTCTTATGGCCTCGGACAGTGGACTCATCTCTGTGCTTGTTCTGTTAGACCTCAGTGCTGCTTTTGATACTGTTGACCATAAAATTTTATTACAGAGATTAGAGCATGCCATAGGTATTAAAGGCACTGCGCTGCGGTGGTTTGAATCATATTTGTCTAATAGATTACAATTGTTCATGTAAATGGGAATCTTCTTCACAGACTAAAGTTAATTATGGAGTTCCACAGGTTCTGTGCTAGGACCAATTTTATTCACTTTATACATGCTCCCTTAGGCAGTATTATTAGACGGTATTGCTTAAATTTCATTGTTTACGCAGATGATACCCAGCTTTATCTATCCATGAAGCCAGAGGACACACACCAATTAGCTAAACTGCAGGATTGTCTTACAGACATAAAGACATGGATGACCTCTAATTTCCTGCTTTTAAACTCATAAAACTGAAGTTATTGTACTTGGCCCACAATCTTAGAAACATGGTGTCTAACCAGATCCTTACTCTGGATGGCATTACCCTGACCTCTAGTAATACTGTGAGAAATCTTGGAGTCATTTTGATCAGGATATGTCATTCAAAGCGCATATTAAACAAATATGTAGGACTGCTTTTTGCATTTACGCAATATCTCTAAAATCAGAAAGGTCTTGTCTCAGAGTGATGCTGAAAAACTAATTCATGCATTTATTTCCTCTAGGCTGGACTATTGTAATTCATTATTATCAGTTGTCCTAAAAGTTCCCTAAAAAGCCTTCAGTTAATTCAAAATGCTGCAGCTAGAGTACTAACGGGGACTAGAAGGAGAGAGCATATCTCACTCATATTGGCCTCTCTTCATTGGCTTCCTGTTAATTCTAGAATAGAATTTAAAATTCTTCTTCTTACTTATAAGGTTTTGAATAATCAGGTCCCATCTTATCTTAGGGACCTCGTAGTACCATATCACCCAATAGAGCGCTTCGCTCTCAGACTGCAGGCTTACTTGTAGTTCCTAGGGTTTGTAAGAGTAGAATGGGAGGCAGAGCCTTCAGCTTTCAGGCTCCTCTCCTGTGGAACGAGCTCCCAATTCAGATCAGGGAGACAGACACCCTCTACTTTTAAGATTAGGCTTAAAACTTTCCTTTTTGCTAAAGCTTATAGTTAGGGCTGGATCAGGTGACCCTGAATCATCCCTTAGTTATGCTGCTATAGACATAGACTGCTGGGGGTTCCCATGATGCACTGTTTCTTTCTGTTTTTGCTCTGTATGCACCACTCTGCATTTAATCATAGTGATCGATCTCTGCTCCCCTCCACAGCATGTCTTTTTCCCGGTTCTCTCCCTCAGCCCCAACCAGTCCCAGCAGAAGACTGCCCCTCCCTGAGCCTGGTTCTGCTGGAGGTTTCTTCCTGTTAAAAGGGAGTTTTTCCTTCCCACTGTAGCCAAGTGCTTGCTCACAGGGGGTCGTTTTGACCGTTGGGGTTTTACATAATTATTGTATGGCCTTGCCTTACAATATAAAGCGCCTTGGGGCAACTGTTTGTTGTGATTTGGCGCTATATAAAAAAAATTGATTGATTGATTGATTCTATCATAAGAAGAACTTGGTGTTGGAGATTTTATGTCTCTTAAGTTGTATATTTAGAGAAGACTGCTCCCTGTTGTGCATCACCTCGGGTAATGATTGTCAGCAGCTCTGCTATGCTAAAAACGTCTGTGGAGAATCCTGGAATTGATACCACCAATGTCATGATCGTCAAAGGTTATACGGTGCATCTTTTCAGAGTTTGGTCATCATGCAGTTCAAATCTGAATAACACTTGCTTTTGTTATACTGTTTACTTTCTGTCTCTGCAGACTGTTCATTCTGGGTTCATATGACAGAGAAACCTATGTTCACTGTACCCTGGAGCTCAGCAGTCATGAGTGGAAGGAGAAGACACGCAGCTCCATCAAGAAAGTGGGTTTCCCTTTTTTAAATTCCAGTATCAAGCATATTTCTATTCTTCTTTCATATTCTGTAGTAAGTATTACTCTGTAGTATATCTAAGTAA
Source organism: Thalassophryne amazonica (assembly GCF_902500255.1). NCBI lineage: Eukaryota > Metazoa > Chordata > Actinopteri > Batrachoidiformes > Batrachoididae > Thalassophryne > Thalassophryne amazonica. Next base: position 84,581,821 of record NC_047115.1, read on the forward strand.
TATTATTCATATTAACATTTAAGTGTCTGGATTCCCAGAGCGTGTGTTGTGGTAGTCCTGGATCAAGCCTTAGATACAGCCTTTAAGTGGCTCCCTGGTCTCGGCTATCAGCTGTGTCCTGGATGTAGTGAAAGTGTCAAATTTGTGAGAAGTTCAAATATCTTTATGGTGATATTCATGTTTTCTGTTGTTCAACCAATTTTGGGCAGTGCGGTGTTTTCTTATGTTCAGGATTGAGACTGTTACACCTCATATTTGTGCTTTTACATGTCTTAAACATCCACAGCAGTAAGTGGCACCAAATACCTGTGAAACGAATATGCCCTTCAGGATTTGAAGTGACTAGTGTAAGAGCTGCATGGACAGAGAGACACAGTAACTGTCGATGGTTGAAAGGTTACAATTTGAAGGGAATCAATCAGAACAGAATGATTCTCATCACAGAATCCACAGGTAGCATTACTTAGCTGTAATAAAAGTGATCAGATCAACACACACAACTGTATTTCCATCATAGTGTGACAGACACTGAATCAGTGAACAGATTGATTATCTTTACAATTCATTAATGGTGAAAATAGTCATTAGTTGTAGTCCTAACGTCTGACCTCTTGATTGTGTCATGTCATGTTGATGTCCTGGGGGTTGTGTAACAGCTTCTGCTGAGCTGGACTGGGTGCTTATGGCATCTCTTAATCCACAATCTGTCGATATGGTATCATTATACGGGTTCCCGTGGATCATTAAAAATCTTACACCATTGGATATATTAAACTAAAAAATGATTTATTTGGCATTAAAATTTCTTTCAAAAGTCTTACCAATGCCAATATATGGGGAGGAGGCTTTTCTTTTGTTTTCTTCTGAGATTGCAATAAAAATGTTAAAGTAAATGGCAGTATGTATTTGTTTGTAATTCAGTGAAAACCGCAGGTAACTGTACCCAAAGCTATATTGTGGCACCAAGAATATGCCATATACATATATGAATATATATATGTATACAAAAAATAAACGCAACACTTTTGGTTTTGCTCCCATTTTGTATGAGATGAACTCAAAGATCAAGAAGAGCGTGTCTCACCTTATTTAGCACGAGTAGGGGAAAACTACAGAGGATCTTCAACAGCACAAAATCCCAGTTTACTTTAAACCGTTAACACCTTGAGACAGAAATTAGTTCACCCTAAGGACAGGATCCCTAGTTACAAACAGAGCAATGTAGTGTATTCTATCAGATGTCAGGAAAACTGTAATGAACACTACATAGGTGACTAAGCAACGTTTACACAAAAGGCTATACCAGCACCGCAGAGAGGGCGCCAGTGGACCTCAGTCTGCAGTTCATCTCCACCTTAAAGACACTAACCACACGTTTGAGGACAAGGAAGTTAAAATTTAGCCAGAGAGAAGAAATCGTTTGAGAGAGGGGTCAAGGAGGCATTCTTGTGAAACATTTGAAACCCAGTCTTAACTGGGGAGGGGTCTGAGACACGCTTTATCCCCTGTTTACAATGGGGTACTCAGGTCAAAGCAGTTTCAGTCTTTTGTTCATGGTAATGAGTCATTCACGTCATCAGCAGAGTCGTCAAGGGAACCATCAGGAGAGGGTCCGTCCCATCATTAGGAGGGACAGCTGCCTTGTCATTAGTAGGGTGCTAACTAGAGCACAATAGGTGCTCATTAGAGCTATTGTTTAGTCACTAGCCTATAGCAGTCTGCCTCTCGGTAGGAGGGTACTGGTTAGGTTTAAAACTCCAGCTTTTGTGACTTCTTGATTTCTTCTCTACAAGAGTCAAGACAGAAGTCAGACCACCAGAGCAAGAATTTTAGCTGAGGAAGCTTTCTGCGATTTGAAGCGAAACGTCCTCGTGTCAAGCAACCCAGTCCAGTCGAAGATTCAAGCTTCTCTCTCTGCTTCGATGGTTTGTTGCTTTATCTTAATTTTCCCCTGCTAAAACCCTAAATTGCATATGTCTGTAAGTAATATTTACCCTTTTATATTAAACCAACCTGTTTGGTCTTCTAAAACAGTTGATAGATGTATTTATAACTTAAAAACGGGACAGATGCTAACGCGTTAGCATGTCTATGGCGTTTTCAATGTTAAACTTAGCATTAAGCTGTTCGCATCTCAGCACAGTTTGTGTGCATGTTTTCTGTATAATAAATAATTAATGGCTTAGTGTTTGTTGTCATAAAAGAGTCAAATGTATTACGAATTGTAATTTATTTATTTTTATTTATATATTAATAAAATAATAATCAGAAGAATCAGAATTGCCTTTATTGTCGTCGTAATTTGCATTACGAGATTTGAGTGCAACTCCAAAAAGGTGCTTTCTGTGGTGCGAGTAATTTTTAGTCAAATAAAAGATAGTGAAATTTAACGGTAAATTATTCAGAGTATATGCACAACTAATATAACATAAGGTAAAATAAAATGAAATGTGGACTAAGTAATGTAAAACAAGAATTATATACAACTTTTTATTTAATTTTGATGACAATTTGTTTTGGTCAAACCACATCTAAGCTGTGTTTTTACACAAGAAAAAAATAAAATGCAGTAAACTGCACATTTGTGTCTTTTTTTCATGAAAATATCTTATTAAAATAACATATTACACTTTAGTCAGGCCTTTAAAATACTTTTGTGGACTCTTGCTGTAATATGTTGTCAGTGGTTGAGATAGTTTCTGTAGGCATCTAAAAATGCTCATAATGGATGAAACCTGATGGAAATCTCTTTGTGGTGTGCAAAATGTATGTATGTACGTATGTGCAAAATAAAACTAAACACTACTCCAGCTATGTTTTTGATGAGAATATAACATAACTTTATTACAAGCTCAAATGTTGATGTTGCGTGATAAAGGCCTTAATAATAACTCACTTCAAGAAATAATGTCAAAACTCACGTGTAAGTAAAAAAACAAAAACAAAAAAACAACAACAACAAAAAAATATTAATCGATTACTGAAATAATCGTTAGTTGCAGCCCAAGTTTGTTTTACAAGTTTTTCAGTGCGCATGCGTTTTCAAAACTGGTGACAGTGTTACTTTGTGCACAGCAGAACAACGTTGTTAGTTGCTTTAGGACCTAATTTTGTATTTTATTGACTGTACAGCAGCGACACAGCATCCATTTGGTGCATTTACCAATTAGAACAGATCAAAATACTACAGAAGACAAAGAATTTTTACTTGACAGTTTGAAGTGAGTTTTCTTTGTTTCAGAGGACTTCATACCAATTAAAATTCACCAGAATATGCAAAATTTGACTTGCTCTCTTAAAAAATTTCTGTTTTTACTTAACAGATTGAAGTGACTTTTATTTGTTTCATTGGGCTTCATACTCATTAAAATTCACCAGAATGTACAAAATTTGTCTTGTAGACCATGGGGCTTAGCTAGAAATTAAGTTTCATTTGACATATGCGCGAACAACCTGAAAACACTTATTCCTAGCTAAATTCAAAATGATGTTTTCTTGGTCATAAATATGCACATTAACCGTTCACGCCACGCCCCAAAACGTACAATATAAGAGCAAAACACTAAAAATTGTTTAATTGTGGGGAAAATGAGCAAACAACCTGAAAATAGCTATCCTTGGGTATTTTGGGGGTACTAATTAAAAATGATGTTTTCTGGGTCATAAAACTGGATATTAACCCTCCACGAACCAAAACTTGCACTATAAGAGCAAAATTGTTAAAAATTTTTATTCTATATTTCTATTCCATTTCTATAAATATTTAAATCATATTCTGTGGAATGCCCCATGGTCGAAATGCTCATGTCTTGAACATAGCCTACCTTGCACAGAACTGTGTAGGTGCTTAGACTGTTCAAATTCTGGGGAAAAGCCACAAGAGGACAAAGATGAGTTGGACTCAGACTCGGACCTGGATTCAGGGGAAAGTGATGCCGAATAGACATGAAAAATTTAAATATTTCTGATTTATAGACAGTAACTCTTACAGAGATAGTTGATAAATATAGTTAGAATTTTAGCTACAGGATATTTGAAGTAATTTGTGCTACATTATGGATTTACTGAGTCAAAGGGAAGGTGTTTAATGTCTAATAGAGGAAGTTCACACATCAGGAGGAAATGAAAGGGGTGAGCTATTTAAAAACACTTTGGTTACCCTGCATGACTAATGGCATGGCATGACATGGCATGACATGCACTAATTAATAGATGAATTAATTGAGTGGCATGGCATGATGCATATCAGTATTGTGTGATTCACTTAATAGACATGATACTTAAAAGAGTTAATACACGTACCAAATTTATTTTAAGGAAATATTAATTTTTTTTTAATTGAGTGATTTGGTACTTTAAATATCATTAATGTATTTTTTTCTCGGCATTTCAGTTTGAATTTAAAGTTCTCGTGCACCATACACATTTACTTTCCAGGCATGTAAAGGGTTAATGTGAAATATGTTTTTTTCAGGAAAGAGTATATCACTTTCATTGGATATTCCAAAATGTTCATGAAAATCATGCACAATTTCATGTTGCACACATTTATCCCATTTTTAAGAATTTTGCTTTTATAGTGCAAGTTTTGGTTCGTGGAGGGTTAATATCCAGTTTTATGACCCAGAAAACATCATTTTTGAATTGAGCACCCCAAAATACCGAAGAATACCTATTTTCAGGTTGTTTGCTCATTTTTCTCCACAATTAAACAGTTTTTTTTTCTTTTAAGCTAAGCCCCACTGTCTTTTCTGGTGGTTTGTCTGTGCACTACAAGTATCTCATTGTATACGATGGGTTTTTTTTTGGGGAGAAAATATCACACTGATAAAGCAGACATCTCAGAAAATCCTGTATCAGATATGATACACTTGGCGTTATAGGGTTAAGAACTACAGTCATATTAAAACAGAGACTGTAGATTTGAAACAGCTGTTACTAATTAATGTGCAGGTAATATTTCCAGAAAAATGGCATTCTGGCACATTTGTAACATTAATCAGAGGATACAAGTCAGATCTTTGTTCAGTAATGGGTCAAACGAAATTTCATATTTCTGTGGAATGCCCCATGGTCTGTTGCTCTTTTAAAACAAATTCTGTGGGAGATCCCCTAGACCCCCATAGCTTGAAGTAAGTTTTCTGTTTCAGAGGGCTTCATACCCATTTAAATTCACCAGAATATACAAAATTTAACTTGCCCTTTTAAAAAATTTGTGGGGGAGATCCCCCAGACCCCCCATAATCAATACTGTGTTTTACTTCACAGATTGAAGTGAGTTTTATTTGTTTCAGAAGGCTTCATACCTGTTAAAATTCACCAGAATACACAAAATTTGACTTGGTCTTTAAAAAAATGTTCTGGGGGGGCACCCCCAGACCCCCCAGAATCAAGACTACACCCCCCCCCCCACCACCCTTTTATGTACCTTTATGTTCAAGTTTTGCATTCTTTTTATGCTTTGTCTGTCTCTCCTTAGAGGCTATTTAGAATAGATTTGTATGCTGTGTAATGTGTTTATTGTATTTATTGAGGAAAAAACAGTGTGTGCCTCCACTACGCCACATTTTAGGGAATTGCTGGCATTGATTTTTTTTTCCAGGAAAAATTTCAGTCAGATGAAAATTTATTGCTTTAACCCATGGTCTATATCCTAAATTTTGAGGAATTAAAAGCTAATATATTTCATGCTTGGTGCAAATGCATAGATCTACAATTTTGACTTATTTCCAGCAAAATCTGAGGAAGTGACATTGGGAGGTTCCTGAAATTTATGTAAGTTGGCACAGAACGACCCAATATCTAGACCTGGGTTCGACTCCCATTCATGTTTCCTGTCTGTCCCTGAGTAAGACCCGTATCTGCATTGTCTCAGTCCACCCAGCTGCAAATGGGGGAAGGAACCTGCAATAGATTGGCATCACATCCAAGGAGTCATAAACTCACATCTGCTTCACGCTGCAGAAACATTTTCTGAAAAACTAAGGGATAGAAACCAATACCCATCTCTTTTTTTATGAACAAGTATTGACAACTTTTACCAAAAACCTGAAAGTTGCAAAATTAAACAAATGGTGTTCAGTTGCAGTCACATATGTTATCTTCCCCTGTGTAAAATGGAGCAAGTGTAATATGCTGTGAATCCCCAGCAGAGGGAGGTATTAATCTGTCTCACATGTGAAGTCTCACCTTCCAGTAGGATGACAAATTGGCAGGATAATACTATTTTGACTGAAATAACCCAAATATGATGTTTAGTTTTCATGTGCCTGAAACATTTGCCTGTGCGGTAGTGTGCATGTGCTCATCCTAACCATCTTTACTAGTGTTGGCACAAATACCTCTATACATCTACAAATACCTCTATACATCTACAAATATCTCTGTACATCTTTAAAGGGGAGAAGTTAGCAGACATTTTAATTGCCTATGAATAACAAAATCCATCAGTAACTTAAAAAATCAGTTAGTTAAAAGTTTTCATTATTTTTAAAAAGGTTGGAGGCAGAATCAAAGGTTGACTGGCTGGTCAAGGGGGTTTTGGTTATATTTTAAGACTGATTCAAACATGTTCAGATTTTAATAGTTTGTTAGCCAGTTTTTAGATTTGATGTCTTTGTGGAGTTCCAGAGTGGGTTTTCCACATCCATCTTTTATTAGTATTTCTGTAATTCCCTAATTTTTCAGGCTGTTCCATTTTTCCCTGACTTTTTTTTTTTTTTTGCTTGATTGGTTCTTAAATTTAAGTAAAAGATCAGTTTGTCCTCTTCAAGAGCACTTTTGTCTTGGGTATCGAGAACCGGTTGTTTTCGGGTATCGTTAAGAAATGATTCGATCCACCGACATCAGTAGCCTTTTTGCTTAATGATTCCCTTATAGGTCCTTCAGCGCGGCCATTGTTTTTGGGGGTGTTTGTCGGGAAAATGATCATGTCTCTACGTTGATTACAGAACCCCTGCAGGGTCTGTAATTAACCGTTTCTGCAGTGTGGCTCTTCTATGAAGCTTGAAGCAACGAAGCATTGATCTGACTCGCTGCTTCGTTGGTTCTTTGTTTCATTTTGCTTTATCTTAATTTTTCCCAGCTAAAACCCAAAAGAGCATATGTCTGTGAGTAATATTAACCTTTTTTATGTTAAACCAACCTTTTATGTTCTTCTGAAACAGTTGATAGATGTATTTTAACTTAAAAACGGGACTGATGGTAATGCATTAGCATGTCTATGGCGTTTTCAATGTTAAAGATAGCATTAAGGTGTTCGCATCTCAGCACGTTTGTGTGCATTTGTTTTCTGTGTAATAATTAATGGTTCAACGTTTGTTGTCGTAAAACCCAGATGTATTACAAATAGTAATATATATTTTTTTGTTTATACAACCCCTGGCAAAAATTATGGAATCACCGGCCTTGGAGGATGTTCATTCAGTTGTTTAATTTTGTAGAAAAAAAGCAGATCACAGACATGACACGAAACTAAAGTCATTTCAAATGGCAACTTTCTGGCTTTAAGAAACAAGATAAGAAATCAAGAAAAAAAATTGTGGCAGTCAGTAATGGTTACTTTTTTAGACCAAGCAGAGGGAAAAAAATATGAACTCACTCAATTCTGAGGAATAAATTATGGAATCACCCTGTAAATTTTCATCCCCAAAACTAACACCTGCATCAAATCAGATCTGTTGTTAGTCTGCAACTAAAAAGGAGTGATCACACCTTGGAGCTGTTGTACCAAGTGGACTGACATGAATCATGGCTCCAACAAGAGATGTCAATTGAAACAAAGGCGAGGATTATCAAACTCTTAAGAGGTAAATCATCACACAATGTTGCAAAAGATGTTGGTTGTTCACAGTCAGCTGTGTCTAAACTCTGGACCAAATACAAACAACATGGGTTGTTAAAGGCAAACATACTGGTAGACCAAGGAAGACATCAAAGCGTCAAGACAGAAAACTTAAAGCAATATGTCTCAAAAATCGAAAATGCACAACAAAACAAATGAGGAACGAATGGGAGGAAACTGGAGTCACGTCTGTGACCGAACTGTAAGAAACCGCCTAAAGGAAAAGGGATTTACATACAGAAAAGCTAAACGAAAGCCATCATTAACACCTAAACAGAAAAAAACAAGGTTACAGTGGGCTAAGGAAAAGCAACCGTGGACTGTGGATGACTGGATGAAAGTCATATTCAGTGATGAATCTCGAATCTGCATTGGGCAAGGTGATGATGCTGGAACCTTTGTTTGGTGCCGTTCCAATGAGATTTATAAAGATGACTGCCTGAAGAGAACATGTAAATTTCCACAGTCATTGATGATATGGGGCTGCATGTCGGGTAAAGGCACTGGGGAGATGGCTGTCATTACATCATCAATAAATGCACAAGTTTACGTTGATATTTTGGACACTTTTCTTATCCCATCAATTGAAAGGATGTTTGGGGATGATGAAATCATTTTTCAAGATGATAATGCATCTTGCCATAGAGCAAAACTGTGAAAACATTTCTTGCAAAAAGACACATAGGGTCAATGTCATGGCCTGCAAATAGTCCGGAGCTTAATCCAATTGAAAATCTTTGGTGGAAGTTGAAGAATGGTCCATGACAAGGCTCCAACCTGCAAAGCTGATCTGGCAACAGCAATCAGAGAAAGTTGGAGCCAGATTGATGAAGAGTACTGTTTGTCACTCATTAAGTCCATGCCTCAGAGACTGCAAGCTGTTATAAAAGCCAGAGGTGGTGCAACAAAATACTAGTGATGTGTTGGAGCGTTCTTTTGTTTTTCATGATTCCATAATTTTTTCCTCAGAATTGAGTGATTCCATATTTTTTTCCCTCTGCTTGGTCTAAAAAAGTAACCGTTACTGACTGCCACAATTTTTTTTTCCTGATTTCTTATAGTGTTTCTTAAAGCCAGAAAGTTGCCGTTTGAAATGACTTTAGTTTTGTGTCATGTCTGTGATCTGCTTTTTTTTTTCTACAAATTAAACAACTGAATGAACATCCTCTGAGGCCGGTGATTCCATAATTTTTGCCAGGGGTTGTATAATAATAATAGCAACAACAGTAATAGTAATAATAACTAATAATGCTACAATACAATTTTAGAGAAAGAGACAAAAAGAACCTGATTAAAAACACAACAGAAAATATAAAACCAAGTAACAATGAACATAAATAAATATAGAAATAAATAACTGTTTCCTGTGAACACAGAGAATAGTCTTCTGTTCTGTTCACACAGCTCCAAATGCTGCGTGGCTCTCTGCGAGTCAAGTTAGAACTATAGAGCCCAGTCGGAATTAATAAATTAAAAGCGAAACGCCGTTTAAATCACTGACACCTCTTTCCAAATCTTGTAATACAAACAAACTGCAATCAATCAAAATGTCTTTTTTGTTTCATCCCAAAATGAGACGTCCTGCGCTGACATGGAGCAGTCGGCTGAGCTCAGCTCAGAGGTATGGAGAGACATTCATGCCAAAATGTCTGAAAGGGAAATGCTTTTGACAAAACTACAGTTTGTTTATTTTTTATTTATGCCCGAGATCAGGATCCAGTGACCAATTTCATATTATTTTCTTTAAGACTCAGTAAAATGTTGTGACATAGAAAACCCATAAGGCCTACTTTTAGTACACAGAAAATTCACAAGAGGTACCGATAAGGAATCGGATCAATAAGCAGAATCGATAATCAAATCAATTTTATTTATATAGCCCCAAATCACAACAAACAGTCGCCCCAAGGCGCTTTATATTGTAAGGCAAAAGCCATATAGATCAGACCCCCTATGAGCAAACACTTGGCGACAGTGGGAAGGAAAACTCCCTTTTAACAAGAAGAAACCCCCAGCAGAACCAGGCTCAGGGAGGGGCATTTTTCTGCTGGGACTCGTTGGGCTGAGGGGAGAGAATCAAAAAAGACATGCTGTGGAAGAGAGCAGAGATCTCACCAATGATTAAAAGCAGAGTTGTACATACAGAGCAAAAAGAGGTGAATAAAAAGAAACACTGGGTGCATCATGAGAAACCCCCAGCAGTCTAAGTCTATAGCAGCATAACTAAGGGATGGTTCAGGGTCACCTGATCCAGCCCTAACTATAAGCTTTTTCAAAAAGGAAAGTTTTAAGCTTAATCTTAAGCTAAAGCTAAGCTTAAGCTAAAGCTTCTGTCTGATCATTTCTTAATAACATTTACATTACTCTGATGGACTACCCAGCAGTGGGGATAAGTTTCATTACAGTAGAAGTCTTTCAGAAAGCACTGTAAACTAGGTTTAAGGGTATGATTCCTTCTTTATGTGCTCCAATGCCATATACCAACACAGGGCAGAGTAGCTACCTAAACTCTGTGATTGAGATAGATTATCTCGTCAATAGTTTTACATCCTCATTGAGGACAACTTTGGATGCTGTAGCTCCTCTGAAAAAGAGAGCCTTAAATCAGAAGTGTCTGACTCCGTGGTATACTCACAAACTCGCAGCTTAAAGCAGATAACCCGTAAGTTGGAGAGGAAATGGCCATCTCACTAATTAGAAGATCTTCACTTAGCCTGGATAAAACAGTCTGTTGCTCTATAAAAAAGCCACCGTAAAGCTAGGACATCTTACTACTCATCACTTATTGAAGAAAATAAGAAAAACCCCCAGATTTCTTTTCAGCACTGTAGCAAGGCTGAGAAAGAGTCAGAGCTCGATTGAGCCAAGTATTCCTTTAACTTCAACTAGTAATGACTTCATGACTGTCTTTGCTAATAAAATTTTAACTATTAGAGAAAAATTACTCATAACCATCCAGAGACATATCGTTATCTTTGGTTACTTTCAGTGATGCCAGTATTTGGTTAGACTCTTTCTCTCTTCAGCTTTCAGGCTCCTCTCCTGTGGAACCAGCTCCCAATTGGATCAGGAGACAGACACCCTCACAGAGGGTCGTTTGACCGTTGGGGTTTTTCCGTAATTATTATATGGCTTTGCCTTACAATATAAAGCACCTTGGGGCAACTGTTTGTTGTGATTTGGCGCTATATAAATAAAATTGATTTGATTTGATCTAAAAGTAGAGAGGGTGTCGTCTCCCTAATCTGAATTGGGAGCTGGTTCCACAGGAGAGGAGCCTGAAAGCTGAAGGCTCTGCCTCCCATTCTACTCTTACAAACCCTAGAACTACAAGTAAGCCTGCAGTCTGAGAGCAAAGCGCTCTATTGGGGTGATATGGTACTATGAGGTCCCTAAGATAAGATGGGACATGATTATTCAAAACCTTATAAGTAAGAAGAAGAATTTTAAATTCTATTCTGGAATTAACAGTGAGGCAATGAAAGACGAGGCCAATATGGGTGAAATATGCTCTCTGCCTTCTAGTCCCTGTCAGTACTCTAGCTGCAGCATTTTGAATTAACTGAAGGCTTTTCAGGGAACTTTTAGGACAACCTGATAATAATGAATTACAATAGTCCAGCCTAGAATAAATAAATGCATGAAATTAGCTTTTCAGCATCACTCTGAGACAAGACCTTTCTAATTTTAGAGATATTGTGCAAATGCAAAAAAGCAGTCCTACATATTTGCTTAATATGCGCATTGAAGGACATATCCTGATCAAAAATGACTCCAAGATTTCTCACAGTATTACTGGAGGTCAGGGTAATGCCATCCAGACTAAGGATCTGGTTAGACACCATGTTTATAAGATTTATGGGGCCAAGTACAATAACTTCAGTTTTATCTGAATTTAAAAGCAGGAAATTAGAGGTCATCCATGTCTTTATGTCTGAAAGACAATCCTGCAGTTTAGCTAATGGTGTGTGTCCTCTGGCTTCATGGATAGATAAAGCTGGGTATCATCTGCGTAACAATGAAAATGTAAGCAATGCTGTCTAATAATACAGCCTAAGGAAGCATGTATAAAGTGAATAAATTGGTCCTAGCACAGAACCTTGTGAACTCCTTAATTAACCTTAGTCCATGAAGAAGACTCCCCCATTTACATGAACAATTTGTAATCTATTAGATAAATATGATTCAAACCACTGCAGCGCAGTGCCTTTAATACCTATGGCATGCTCTAATCTCTGTAATAAAATTTTATGGTCAACAGTATCAAAAGCTGCACTGAGGTCTACCAGGACGAGCACAGAGATGAGTCCACTGTCTGAGGCCATAAGAAGATCATTTGTAACCTTCACTAATGCTGTTTCTCTACTATGATGAATTCTGAAACCTGACTGAAACTCTTCAAATAGACCATTCCTCTGCAGATGATCAGTTAGCTGTTTTACAACTACCCTTTTCAACAATTTTGAGAGAAAAGGAAGGTTGGAGATTGCCCTATAATTAGCTAAGATAGCTGGGTCAAGTGATGGCTTTTTATGTAATGGTTTATTACTGCCACCTTAAAAGCCTGTGGTACATAGCCAACTAATAAAGACAGATTGATCATATTTAAGATCAAAGCCTTAATTAATGGCAGGGCTTCCTTGAGCAGCCTGGTAGGATGGGGTCTAATAGACATGTTGATGGTTTGGAGGAATGTGACTAATGAAATACTCAGAACAATCTGAGAGAAAGAGTCTAACCAAATACCAGCATTACTGAAAGCAGACGAACATGAAAGATATGTCTTTGGAATGGTTTATGCCATGCCATAGGTATTAAAGGCACTGCGCTGCGGTGGTTTGAATCTTATTTATCTAATAGATTACAATTTGTTCATGTAAATGGGAATCTTCTTCACAGACTAAGGTTAATTATGGAGTTCCACAAGGTTCTGTGCTAGGGACCAATTTATTCACTTTATACATGCTTCCCTTAGGACAGTATTATAGACGGCATTGCTTAAATTTTCATTGTTACGCAGATGATACTCAGCTTATCTATCCATGAAGCCAGAGGAACACACACCAATTAGCTAAACTGCAGGATTGTTGTCTTACAGACATAAAGACATGGATGACCTCTAATTTCCTGCTTTTTAAACTCAGATAAAACTGAAGTTATTGTACTTGGCCCACAAATCTTAGAAGCATGGTGTCTAACCAGATCCTTACTCTGGATGGCATTACCCTGACCCTCTAGTATACTGTGAGGAAATCTTGGAGTCATTTTTGATCAGGATATGTCATTCAATGCGCATATTAAACAAATATGTAGGACTGCTTTTTTGCATTTACGCAATATCTCTAAAATAGAAAGGTCTTGTCTCAGAGTGATGCTGAAAAACTAATTCATGCATTTATTCCTCTAGGCTGGACTATTGTAATTCATTATTATCAGGTTGTCCCAAAAGTTCCCTGAAAATCCTTCAGTTAATTCAAAATACTGCAGCTAGAGTACTAACGGGGACTAGAAGGAGAGAGCATATCTCACCCATATTGGCCTCTCTTCATTGGCTTCCTGTTAATTCTAGAATAGAATTTAAAATTCTTCTTCTTACTTACAATGTTTTGAATAATCAGTTTCCCATCTTAGTCTTAGGGACCTCATAGTACCATATCACCCCAATAGAGCGCTTCGCTCTCAGACTGCAGGCTTACTTGTAGTTCCTAGGGTTTGTAAGAGTAGAATGGGAGGCAGAGCCTTCAGCTTTCAGGCTCCTCTCCTGTGGAACCAGCTCCCAATTCAGATCAGGGAGACAGACACCCCTCTCTACTTTTAAGATTAGGCTTAAAACTTTCATTTTTGCTAAAGCTATAGTTAGGGCTGGATCAGGTGACCCTGAACCATCCCTTAGTTATGCTGCTATAGACTTAGACTGCTGGGGGTTCCCATAATGCACTGAGTGTTTCTTTCTCTTTTTGCTCTGTATGCACCACTCTGCATTTAATCATTAGTGATTGATCTCTGCTCCCCTCCACAGCATGCTTTTTCCTGGTTCTCTCCCTCAGCCCCAACCAGTCCTAGCAGAAGACTGCCCCTCCCTGAACCTGGTTCTGCTGGAGGTTTCTTCCTGTTAAAAGGGAGTTTTTCCTTCCCACTGTCGCCAAGTGCTTGCTCACAGGGGGTCGTTTTGACCGTTGGGGTTTTTACGTAATTATTGTATGGCCTTGCCTTACCATATAAAGCGCCTTGGGGCAACTGTTTGTTGTGATTTGGCGCTATATAACTAAATTGATTGAATTGAATTTTATTATGAATCATTTTTTCTCTAATAGTTAAATTTTATTTGCCAAAGAAAGTCATGAAGTCATTACTAGTAAAAGTTAAAGGAATACTCGGCTCAATAGAGCTCTGACTCTTTGTCAGCCTGGCTACAGTGCTGAAAAGACACCTGGGGTTGTTCTTATTTCTTCAATTAGTGATGAATAGTAAGATTGTCCTAGCTTTACAGATGGCTTTTTTATAGAGCAACAGACTCTTTTTCCAGGCTAAATGAAAGCTCTTCTAAATTAGTGAGACGCCATTTCCTCTCCAGCTTACGGGTTATCTGATTTAAGCTGCGAGTGTGTGGGTTATACCACCCTTTCTTCACCCACCACCGTCCGATCGTTAGCTGGTAAGCTTTCATCGTTTTTTTTTTTACTCCCTTCATTGTAATGGTATATATCGCGATATAAACTTAAGTGTAAAAATGGTTCTGAATGGGTCCTTTAGAAAAGTTTAATTGATAAGAATAATATAAATAAATAATGACAAAAAAAAACAAAAATGGATATAATGTAATGTTGAACATTTATTGTGCACATCTCAATACTACATCTACAATTTGTCAGAAGTTAGATCTAAGGTGCAAGCCTAGATTTCAGGTTTTGGTTTGAAAGAATTAAATTTGTTTATTGTTGGCTCAGTGGCTGAAGTTTCATCTCTTGAACGGTAGATGGCACACCCGTTCTGAATACATGAACCATTTTCAGGACGGTCACTGGCACTTTTCCTCAATTTACAAAACTCAGCACGAAACCACCAAAAAAATTAATAAACAATACTTAATTTTCTCATATTTGAAGTCATTCTGGGTAAATTGTCGTTAACTAGAAGGGTTTGTTTTTCTAATCCGGTTAAAAATACTTGCATTATTGAATGTGGTCCTTTCTGAAATGTTTCATTTAGAGTCCGCCGGGAGCATCTGCCTTCCTCCAGTGGGTCCACTGAAATAAATAAACAACGGCTTTGCAAATATCAGCAGCAGAACTGCTAAGTGGGGAAGACATTCAGACGTCTCAAACTCATATGAACACTCTGGTCTCAGTGAGAGTCACACCCACAGGGCTCTGTGGTCACGCCTCAGCTCAGAACACCCCCCCTCCCCTCCCCTCTGCAGCAAAGTGGTTCACAGACACAGACGCTTCACAACAGAAGAGTTTTCCTTGATTGAAAAACTCAGCGGCCTTATAACAATTAGTCGGTGGAGTCCAAATCTCTACCGTCTGCAAAATTATACCGTGTATCATTTAAACCAGATATATCGAGCAGGGCTAATCTCCGCCCACTGAGAGGAAATCATCTATAATACAGCAGATTTCTGGAGCTTTTCCTGTATCAACTGTCTTACTGCCTTTGCAGTCTCATCAGCATCTGGCGGT
Source organism: Thalassophryne amazonica (assembly GCF_902500255.1). Taxonomy (NCBI): domain Eukaryota; kingdom Metazoa; phylum Chordata; class Actinopteri; order Batrachoidiformes; family Batrachoididae; genus Thalassophryne; species Thalassophryne amazonica. Next base: position 84,597,346 of record NC_047115.1, read on the forward strand.
TCACTGCAGTGTTAGCCACCAGCACCCTGGTGCTGGAGGGTACCTGACGTCCTGGCACAGAGATCAGGCTTTTACAAACTACTCCATGTATTCAGACCTAATGGGACAGTACAGCAGGTGACTGAGCCTTCACTTGTCATGAGTGCAGAGGAATGAGTGTAGCCTTTGAATACAATGCAGCTTTGATTCCTCTGTAAGCAGGCCGAGGGTCTTAGACCACAGACGGTGAGCCATCTGGTCAGAGATTATTTTCAGAAATGACTGTCTACTCTCAGGGTCCTCACAGGTCACTTTATCAGCTCCTACACAGTCAGGAATTTCCAACAAGCTTTGCATGACTGACTCCTCTCACTGCCATGCAGAGTGGCTTCAAAAATATAATGTTGTCTCTGTTTTGTTGTTGCTGATCTGTAATGGCCACTAGCGTGAACATCAGCCTTCAGACATCAGCCTTTATCTTGCATACTCAATCAATCAATCAATCAACTTTTTTGAGGAACCTAAATGCCAAAACATTAGTCCCTAAGAAGACAATGGCATTAATTACATTCCACATTGTGTAACTAGTCAACAAAATAAATAATTGGGCAGCAGAGTAAATCCATCTGATGTGAATGATACATTTAATCGAAAAAAGAGTTTACATTTGCACTCTGTCTCATGTGTTAAAGTGTCTGATCGCTCTCTGAGGCTCAGATTAAAGATACCGTATGTTACACCCTGTCACACTTGATGATTTTTGCCAGTGTATGCCAAACCATATTTAAAATGCTGGCATACACTGGCTGTACATCTAAGTTATGGGTAAGTTTGTATAAGTAATAACACGTTGAAGCACGCTGGTATATGTCGTATACGGCAAGTACGTCGAAAAATTTTGGGCATGCACAATATTTCAACATATGCCAGCATATGGCTGATACATCCCACATACGCGGGCCATACATTTTAGGTAAATTATGCCAATTTGTGGCACACGTTTCTTGCAAGTTATGCATATGCCGAAATACGTCCATTGATGCTGTCTGTTGATTGGCTGAACAACTGAAGCTGCAGTCCTCATGCTACAGTTCAGGCTGTTACAAATATTAAAACCATTCACACATGGAGTAAATATAAATTCTTAATCTTAGCTGTTTATTTCAGTTGGATTCATCATCACAGCCTGAGTGAAAATGCAAACACAAGTGTCCTGATTTTGTAAAACGACGTCTGAAAATAGTTTAGTTCCTTGTCGTTGATGAGAAATGTAGCATTTCAAAAGAAGCCCATCAGTGGTTTGGGCATTTCTCAGCCTGAACCAGAGAACACGACACTTGTGCCTTAACTAGAAAATTATTTTTAAAAATTGAAAGAGTCATAGTGCCTCATTCGTTCACAGTCCAGTGTTACCACAGACATCATCTGATTCTTCAGTATTCTGCACGTGATGAAATAAACTCCCATCAGGGTTCTCCCCAGACAATAGAATAAATGGTGTCTTGCATATAGTGTCATCATAGTGCCGTTTAATGTGGCATCATCTCACAATGTTTTTTTGATTTGACAATTTATTTATCAACCTTCATCCAGGCCATTTAAGATATCAATCATGACTCACGTTTCTGCTGATAAAGACTCAGACTCACTTATTGTCATTCAACCCTTACAGGCAGAATGAAATGCACTTTCTCCAGTTCTTGGTGTAGTTAACTAAGACTAGTGACGGTAATAGCAACTGATCTAACCTTGATCTAATCTGATCTAGTTGACAATTTAACCTAACCTTAATCTAACTTCCAATGTACCAATATATGCACTCCCGTGGCCATAGATATATGTACAAGGCACAGGGTCGGCAGCAACAGCGTTAGGGCATTAAAGAGAAAGTGACAACGTGCATGTTCGTGCAATGTTCACAGAACAACTGTTCAACAGTCTGACAGCATTCGGGTAGAAGCTGTTTTTTCAGTCTGGACGTTTTTTGCCCGGATGCTGCGCAGCTCCTTCCAGAGAGAAGGGGTGTGAACAGAGTGTGCGCAGGGTTGGTGGAGTCTCGGAGGATGCAGGTCGCTCTGTCTCTACATTGAAGATGTAAATGTCTCCGATGGGCAGTAAGCTTCAGTCAGTGGTCCTCTGTGCGACTTCACCACCCGCTGCAGTGTCTTCTTCTCCGCCACCGTGCAGCCACCATACCACACAGGGAAGCAGCAGGACAGGACACTCTCCACTGCACAGCTGTAGAAGGCCCTGAGGACCTCAGTGTTCAGTCTGGCCCTTCCCAATTTCCCAAAAAATAGAGGCGTTGGTGGGCTTTTTTGATGACAGCCGTGGTGTTGGTGTACCAGGTAGAGTGTTGGAGAGGTGGACTCCAAGGTACCTATTGGAGGAGACGATCTCCACCACTGCTCCGTTGATGTAGAGGGGGAGGGGGGTGGGGTGGGGGTCTGACCTGTGGAAGTCAACAACTGTCTCCTTGGTCTTCTGAGTGTTGAGGATGAGGTTGTTGTCTCCGCACCACCGTGTCAGGTTCTCCACTTCTCACCTGTATGCTGCCTCATCTCCTTGGCTGATGAGCCAGATCACTGCTGTGTCAACTGCAAACTTAACAAGATTATTCTTGTGCTGGGCTCTGCAGTCGAAGGTCATCAATATGTACAGCAATGGGCTGAGCACACAACCCTGGGGCGAGTGTGTTCAGGATGATGGTGGGAGAATGACGTGGTGTTGATCTTGACACTCTGTGACCCTCCCAGTCAGAAAGTCCAGGACCCCAGTTGCACAGTGCTGAGGGGGCTCCTAGTTCAGCCAGCTTGGACACCAGTTCTGTGGGATGATTGAGTTAAATGCAGAAGTGAAGTCCAGGAACAGCAGCCTTACATAGGAGTCCTTGTTTTCTGTGTGAGAGAGGGCCTGATTCACCACGGTGGAGATGGCATCAGCTGTGGACTGGTTTTGCCTGAAAGGGTACTAGTGCTCATCTACAGTCACATCAATGGTCTGCTTCAGGCGCCTCATCACCAGCCTCTCAAAGCACTTTGTGGTGATGGGGGTGAGTGCAATTGGCCTGTAGTCATTGAGGCAGGATGGTGCAGAGGTCTTTGGCACAGGGATGATCCTTGATCTCTTGAGGCATGGTTGAAACTCTGGTCTGGGACAGAGAGATGTTGAATATATCTACCAGAACCTTGACAGCTGGTGTGCACAATCGTTTAGGACCCTCCCTGGGGGCCTTTCAGTCACTAACTGGGACTCTTATCTGTTGTTGTGGGCAAGAAATGAGAATCACCATACTGGACAGTTTGTATTTATTCATCACATACCTTTTTTGTGGGACAGCTGCAGCACACAACACCTCTCAGGCATGGACTGGACGCTTTGCCGGTTTGTAAACTGAAGATAGGTCCCTGATGTAAAGGAGGAAAAAAAAATTCTCAGTGTTGTTTTTTGTGGGACGTCAGTAATTAATACTTTTAGTCCAAATGACTCCTCCTTTGCCACTGTTACTGGCTCACTGGCAGCAAGCTGAAGTTATGGTCCTCATGTAAAGGAAAAAAAAATCCTCTGTGTGTTGTTTGTGGGACTTCAGTGATTAAACACTTTTAGTCCAAAGGACTCGTTCTCTGCGCTGTTACTGGCTCGCTGGCAACAAGCTGAAGTTATGGTCCCTCATGTAAAGGGAAAAAAATCCTCTGTGTGTTGTTTTGTGGGACTTCAGTGATTAACCACTTTTCCTCCAAATGACTCGTTCTCTTCCGCTGCCACCATCTGTTAATGTCTGTTATCAACTGCGCTTCTCTCCTCTGGGCCACAGGCCGGACTGATGTGAAGTGCTCTCTCCCCCTCCACTCGACTCGCTGCTGCAGCTCGTTTGGCCTGGTTCCGAATGTCCAAATAATTCACTTCCTTTGGGCCGTCTGCTGGACAGTTTGAAGCCCGGTTGCCATAGAAAACTCTCCATTTCTCTTAAAATTGTTAAATCTCCCACCATGTGAAAGCATGTGTGAAATGCACACATTCACCAACAAGGAAACAGTGGCAATGTTGCCATGACAGTCACACAATGACATCACATCCTGGACAACCGCCTTGATTGGTTGATTGTTTGATTTTATTTAGTAAGTTCAATGTAGGTACATAATATAATTATAAATACATTTAAAATACATCAACGACACAAGAAAGTGAAAACATTTATTTCCATTAAGGTCCATTATGATTTCTGTTGAAGGAGCTCAGGCAGAAACTTTGACTCGGCCTGCAACAACTGGGCCAAGATGAATAAAAGAAGAATTGAAGTTATTGCCTGAGCATTCTTTAATCAAATCTATGATATACATGTAACTGTTTTAATTTAAATTAATGTTGTTGTGAGCTCATTATTTGGGTGTTACTGTGATCTTAAGTATCCAATTGTCCAATATTATGGAAACATGGTATTTTAAAGGTAAAAATATCATAGTTTAATTAAGTTAATTCCAGAGTTATTTGGTAAATTTAGAGTGTAGATTGTTATGTATTCTGCAGTAAATAAGATCTTCACTTAGCCTGGAAAAAGAGTCTGTTGCTCTATAAAAAAGCCCTCCGTAAAGCTAGGACATCTTTCTACTCATCACTAATTGAAGAAAATAAGAACAACCCCAGGTTTCTTTTCAGCACTGTAGCCAGGCTGACAAAGACTCAGAGCTCTATTGAGCTGAGTATTCCATTAACTTTAACTAGTAATGACTTCATGACTTTCTTTGCTAACAAAATTTTAACTATTAGAGAAAAAATTACTCATAACCATCCCAAAGACGTATCGTTATCTTTGGCTGCTTTCAGTGATGCCGGTATTTGGTTAGACTCTTTCTCTCCGATTGTTCTGTCTGAGTTATTTTCATTAGTTACTTCATCCAAACCATCAACATGTTTATTAGACCCCATTCCTACCAGGCTGCTCAAGGAAGCCCTACCATTATTTAATGCTTCGATCTTAAATATGATCAATCTATCTTTGTTAGTTGGTTATGTACCACAGGCTTTTAAGGTGGTAGTAATTAAACCATTACTTAAAAAGCCATCACTTGACCCAGCTATCTTAGCTAATTATAGGCCAATCTCCAACCTTCCTTTTCTCTCAAAATTCTTGAAAGGGTAGTTGTAAAACAGCTAACTGATCATCTGCAGAGGAATGGTCTATTTGAAGAGTTTCAGTCAGGTTTTAGAATTCATCATAGTACAGAAACAGCATTAGTGAAGGTTACAAATGATCTTCTTATGGCCTCGGACAGTGGACTCATCTCTGTGCTTGTTCTGTTAGACCTCAGTGCTGCTTTTGATACTGTTGACCATAAAATTTATTACAGAGATTAGAGCATGCCATAGGTATTAAAGGCACTGCGCTGCGGTGGTTTGAATCATATTTGTCTAATAGATTACAATTTGTTCATGTAAATGGGGAATCTTCTTCACAGACTAAAGTTAATTATGGAGTTCCACAAGGTTCTGTGCTAGGACCAATTTTATTCACTTTATACATGCTTCCCTTAGGCAGTATTATTAGACGGTATTGCTTAAATTTTCATTGTTACGCAGATGATACCCAGCTTTATCTATCCATGAAGCCAGAGGACACACACCAATTAGCTAAACTGCAGGATTGTCTTACAGACATAAAGACATGGATGACCTCTAATTTCCTGCTTTTAAACTCATAAAACTGAAGTTATTGTACTTGGCCCCACAAATCTTAGAAACATGGTGTCTAACCAGATCCTTACTCTGGATGGCATTACCCTGACCTCTAGTAATACTGTGAGAAATCTTGGAGTCATTTTTGATCAGGATATGTCATTCAAAGCGCATATTAAACAAATATGTAGGACTGCTTTTTTGCATTTACGCAATATCTCTAAAATCAGAAAGGTCTTGTCTCAGAGTGATGCTGAAAAACTAATTCATGCATTTATTTCCTCTAGGCTGGACTATTGTAATTCATTATTATCAGTTTGTCCTAAAAGTTCCCTAAAAAGCCTTCAGTTAATTCAAAATGCTGCAGCTAGAGTACTAACGGGGACTAGAAGGAGAGAGCATATCTCACTCATATTGGCCTCTCTTCATTGGCTTCCTGTTAATTCTAGAATAGAATTTAAAATTCTTCTTCTTACTTATAAGGTTTTGAATAATCAGGTCCCATCTTATCTTAGGGACCTCGTAGTACCATATCACCCCAATAGAGCGCTTCGCTCTCAGACTGCAGGCTTACTTGTAGTTCCTAGGGTTTGTAAGAGTAGAATGGGAGGCAGAGCCTTCAGCTTTCAGGCTCCTCTCCTGTGGAACCAGCTCCCAATTCAGATCAGGGAGACAGACACCCTCTCTACTTTTAAGATTAGGCTTAAAACTTTCCTTTTTGCTAAAGCTTATAGTTAGGGCTGGATCAGGTGACCCTGAATCATCCCTTAGTTATGCTGCTATAGACATAGACTGCTGGGGGGTTCCCATGATGCACTGTTTCTTTCTGTTTTTGCTCTGTATGCACCACTCTGCATTTAATCATTAGTGATCGATCTCTGCTCCCCTCCACAGCATGTCTTTTTCCCGGTTCTCTCCCTCAGCCCCAACCAGTCCCAGCAGAAGACTGCCCCTCCCTGAGCCTGGTTCTGCTGGAGGTTTCTTCCTGTTAAAAGGGAGTTTTTCCTTCCCACTGTAGCCAAGTGCTTGCTCACAGGGGGTCGTTTTGACCGTTGGGGTTTTACATAATTATTGTATGGCCTTGCCTTACAATATAAAGCGCCTTGGGGCAACTGTTTGTTGTGATTTGGCGCTATATAAAAAAAATTGATTGATCGATTGATTCTATCATAAGAAGAACTTGGTGTTGGAGATTTTATGTCTCTTAAGTTGTATATTTAGAGAAGACTGCTCCCTGTTGTGCATCACCTCGGGTAATGATTGTCAGCAGCTCTGCTATGCTAAAAAGTCTGTGGAGAATCCTGGAATTGATACCACCAATGTCATGATCGTCAAAGGTTATACGGTGCATCTTTTCAGAGTTTGGTCATCATGCAGTTCAAATCTGAATAACACTTGCTTTTGTTATACTGTTTACTTTCTGTCTCTGCAGACTGTTCATTCTGGGTTCATATGACAGAGAAACCTATGTTCACTGTACCCTGGAGCTCAGCAGTCATGAGTGGAAGGAGAAGACACGCAGCTCCATCAAGAAAGTGGGTTTCCCTTTTTTAAATTCCAGTATCAAGCATATTTCTATTCTTCTTTCATATTCTGTAGTAAGTATTACTCTGTAGTATTATCTAAGTAATATTATTCATATTAACATTTAAGTGTCTGGATTCCCAGAGCGTGTGTTGTGGTAGTCCTGGATCAAGCCTTAGATACAGCCTTTAAGTGGCTCCCTGGTCTCGGCTATCAGCTGTGTCCTGGATGTAGTGAAAGTGTCAAATTTGTTGAGAAGTTCAAATATCTTTATGGTGATATTCATGTTTTCTGTTGTTCAACCAATTTTGGGCAGTGCGGTGTTTTCTTATGTTCAGGATTGAGACTGTTACACCTCATATTTGTGCTTTTACATGTCTTAAACATCCACAGCAGTAAGTGGCACCAAATACCTGTGAAACGAATATGCCCTTCAGGATTTGAAGTGACTAGTGTAAGAGCTGCATGGACAGAGAGACACAGTAACTGTCGATGGTTGAAAGGTTACAATTTGAAGGGAATCAATCAGAACAGAATGATTCTCATCACAGAATCCACAGGTAGCATTACTTAGCTGTAATAAAAGTGATCAGATCAACACACACAACTGTATTTCCATCATAGTGTGACAGACACTGAATCAGTGAACAGATTGATTATCTTTACAATTCATTAATGGTGAAAATAGTCATTAGTTGTAGTCCTAACGTCTGACCTCTTGATTGTGTCATGTCATGTTGATGTCCTGGGGGTTGTGTAACAGCTTCGTGCTGAGCTGGACTGGGTGCTTATGGCATCTCTTAATCCACAATCTGTCGATATGGTATCATTATACGGGTTCCCGTGGATCATTAAAAATCTTACACCATTGGATATATTAAACTAAAAAATGATTTATTTGGCATTAAAATTTCTTTCAAAAGTCTTACCAATGCCAATATATGGGGAGGAGGCTTTTCTTTTGTTTTCTTCTGAGATTGCAATAAAAATGTTAAAGTAAATGGCAGTATGTATTTGTTTGTAATTCAGTGAAAACCGCAGGTAACTGTACCCAAAGCTATATTGTGGCACCAAGAATATGCCATATACATATATGAATATATATATGTATACAAAAATATAAACGCAACACTTTTGGTTTTGCTCCCATTTTGTATGAGATGAACTCAAAGATCTAAAACTTTTTCCACATACACAATATCACCATTTCTCTCAAATATTGTTCACAAACCAGTCTAAATCTGTGATAGTGAGCACTTCTCCTTTGCTGAGATAATCCATCCCACCTCACAGGTGTGTCATATCAAGATGCTGATTAGACACCATGATTAGTGCACAGGTGTGCCTTAGACTGCCCACAATAAAAGGCCACTCTGAAAGGTGCAGTTTTATCACACAGCACAATGCCACAGATGTCGCAAGATTTGAGGGAGCGTGCAATTGGCATGCTGACAGCAGGAATGTCAACCAGAGTTGTTGCTCGTGTATTGAATGTTCATTTCTCTACCATAAGCCGTCTCCAAAGTCGTTTCAGAGAATTTGGCAATACATCCAACCAGCCTCACAACCGCAGACCACGTGTAACCACACCAGCCCAGGACCTCCACATCCAGCATGTTCACCTCCAAGATCATCTGAGACCAGCCATTCGGACAGCTGCTGAAACAATTGGTTTGCATAACCAAAGAATTTCTGCACAAACTGTCAGAAACCATCTCAGGGAAGCTCATCTGCATGCTAGTCGTCCTCATCGGGGTCTCGACCTGACTCCAGTTCGTCGTCGTTACCGACTTGAGTGGGCAAATGCTCACATTCGCTGCCGTTTGGCACGTTGGAGAGGTGTTCTCTTCATGGATGATGCGAAGGAGATGTGTTGCACTGCATGAGGCAAATGGTGGTCACACCAGATACTGACTGGTATCCCCCCCCAGTAAAACAAAACTGCACCTTTCAGAGTGGCCTTTTATTGTGGACAGTCTAAGGCACACCTGTGCACTAATCATGGTGTCTAATCAGCATCTTGGTATGGCACACCTGTGAGGTGGGATGGATTATCTCAGCAACATCATTTCAACATCATCATTGATAGGTCAAATAAAAGGTTGAATATATGTAGGATCATTTACATATACACTAATTTTGAGATTTGTTCTTCCAGGAGGTGCTGAAAAGTATCATCAGATAAAAAATTAATTCTGGGGCCCCACAGGGCCCTAGACCCCGGCTCCTGGGGAGCTGTGCGCCCCCCCCCCCCCCCCCCCCCTTGCAAATTTTCCTCAAATTTCACAATTTTCATTTCACAGCCCTGGATCTTGCTGCAGATAGTGTCTCTGTGCATCGTTCAGCTATACAGCGCACAAAGACATGCTGTATGATGCTGTAATGCATAGGAAGCCTTTTCTGTGTACACGCCACAAACAGAGTCACTTGAGGTATGGTAAAGCACATTTGGACAAGCCAGCTTCATTTTGGAATAAGGTGCTGTGGACTGATGAAATTAAAATTGAGTTATTTGGACATAACAAGGGGCGGTATGCATGGCTGAAAAAGAACACAGCATTCCAAGAAGGTGGTTCCATCTTGCTGTGGGGCTCTGTGGCCAGTGCAGGTACTGGGAATCTTGTTAAAGTTGAGGGTCACATGGATTCCAGTCAATATCAGCAGATTCTTGAGAACAATATTCATGAATCACTAACAAAGTTGAAATTGCGCCGGGGCTGGATCTTTCAACAAGACAACAACCCTAAACACTGCTCAAAATCTACTAAGACATTCATGCAGAGGAACAAGTACAATATTCTGGACTGACCATCTCAGTCCCCAGACCTGTATATTATTGAAAATCTGTGGTGTGATTTTAAGCGGGCTGGCCATGCTCGGAAATCAACAAACCTGAGATGTTTTATAAAGAAGAATGGTCCAAAATTCCTTAAACCAGAATCCAGACTCTCTTTGGAAGCTATAGGAAGCTTTTAGAGGCTGTTATTTCTGCAAAAGGAGGATCTACTAAATATTGATGTAATTTTTTTCTGTTGGGGTGTCCAAATTTATGCACCTGCCTAATTTTGTTTAAAGAATTATTGCACACTTTCTGTAAATCCTATTTCATTCCACTTCTCAAATATCACTCTGTTTGTCTGCTATAGAATATATTTAACTGAATTTGCTGATCCAAACAACCAATGATTTATAAAGGAAAATCATGGAAATCATTAGGGGTGCCTGTACCAAAGGATGCCATTACTTATGCAGTGCATCATTTTGACTTTGATATTTTTATTTAATTTATGTCAAGTTGTAGAGACTGGCTTTCAGTTTGAGTTTAAGAAAGATAATTTTAGGAATATTAAAATAGAGAAGCCTGAATTACTTTTTGTGTTTGAAAGGGCATAAACAAATTAAAATGTGTAAAAGCCCAAGGGGGTGAATACTTTTGGATGGTGCTGTATCTCTACTGACCAAATAAAATTATATGCTATATGATATATTTAACTGAAATTGCTTTTTCCAAACAACCAATAATTTATACAGGAAAATCATGAAAATCATTAGGGGTGCCTGCACTTTTGCATACAACAACATATATATACTCAACAAAAATATAAACGCAACACTTTTGGTTTTGCTCCCATTTTGTATGAGATGAACTCAAAGATCTAAAACTTTTTCCACATACACAATATCACCATTTCCCTCAAATATTGTTGACATACCAGTCTAAATCTGTGATAGTGAGCACTTCTCCTTTGCTGAGATAATCCATCCCACCTCACAGGTGTGCCATATCAAGATGCTGATTAGACACCATGATTAGTGCACAGGTGTGCCTTAGACTGTCCACAATAAAAGGCCACTCTGAAAGGTGCAGTTTTATCACACAGCACAATGCCACAGATGTCGCAAGATTTGAGGGAGCGTGCAGTTGGCATGCTGACAGCAGGAATGTCAACCAGAGCTGTTGCTCGTGTATTGAATGTTCATTTCTCTACCATAAGCCATCTCCAAAGGCGTTTCAGAGAATTTGGCAGTACATCCAACCAGCCTCACAACCGCAGACCACGTGTAACCACACACCAGCCCAGGACCTCCACATCCAGCATGTTCACCTCCAAGATCGTCTGAGACCAGCCACTCGGACAGCTGCTGAAACAATCGGTTTGCATAACCAAAGAATTTCTGCACAAACTGTCAGAAACCGTCTCAGGGAAGCTCATCTGCATGCTCGTCGTCCTCATCGGGGTCTCGACCTGACTCCAGTTCATCGTCGTAACCGACTTGAGTGGGCAAATGCTCACATTCGCTGGCGTTTGGCACGTTGGAGAGGTGTTCTCTTCACGGATGGATCCCGGTTCACACTGTTCAGGGCAGATGGCAGACAGCGTGTGTGGCGTCATGTGGGTGAGCGGTTTTCTGATGTCAATGTTGTGGATCGAGTGGCCCATGGTGGCGGTGGGGTTATGGTATGGGCAGGCGTCTGTTATGGACGAAGAACATAGGTGCATTTTATTGATGGCATTTTAAATGCACAAAGATACCATGACGAGATCCTGAGGCCCATTGTTGTGCCATACATCCAAGAACATCACCTCATGTTGCAGCAGGATAATGCACGGCCCCATGTTGCAAGGATCTGTACACAATTCTTGGAAGCTGAAAATGTCCCAGTACTCGTGACATGTCCGGCATACTCACCGGACATGTCACCCATTGAGCATGTTTGGGATGCTCTGGACTGGCGTATACGACAGCGTGTACCAGTTCCTGCCAATATCCAGCAACTTCGCACAGCCATTGCAAAGGAGAAGTGCTCACTATGACAGCTTTAGACTGGTTTGTGAACAATCTTTGAGGGAAATGGTGATATTGTGTATGTGGAAAATGTTTTAGATCTTTGAGTTCATCTCATACAAAATGGGAGCAAAACCAAAAGTGTTGCGTATATGTGTGTGTGTGTGTGTATATATATATATATATATATATATATATATATATATATATATATATATATATATATATATATATATGACAAAAATAGGGTGACCAGATTTTCAAAGTAAAAAACTGGGACACTAACATTGTTAAAACATAATCACGACAGATTCTCAAAAAGACTTATGACTGTTTATTAAAGTCAACAGAGACAGTGATACAGCTTGTTAAGCTTTTTTGAAGAACTAATGCATAGCCCACAAAACAGGCAAAACATTAACAATTTTAACAACAACAACAAAATAAGTGCATATATGCAGAAGTCTATGACTTTAATATTTCAGACTTGAATGTACCTTTTTAAGGAAGCTATGGTTTGGAGTTATTCTTTCAAAAAACTCAGAACTATCATGAAAGTTCACCCGAGTAATGAGCAGTGCTTTCAAAGTGTCCAATCCCATATGGTTTCTCTCATCAGTTCAAGTATTGTTCATTATTGGAAAAAATGCGCTCAACTGGAGCATTTGTCCCAGGAAGGCACATAGCAAACTGTTTTTGAATGGAACATGACCTTGCCTAAAATGTGTGAACATTTCTGCCCAGCGTTCATCTGAAGGTGTTGAAGCTGTGTTCCACTGTCCAATCTTTTCAAATGTGTAGGTTTTGACAGAGGTGACTTCATCAAACAGCTCTGTTTCACTGATGTCAATCTGTGGCAGCTTGGTGGAGACATACCTTAGGGAGCTTTCAACCTCACCCTACTCTGGTGTGTGCTCCAGTAGTGTCCAGGAGAGGCACTTCAATTCTTGGAATGGAGAGCCACACTCCTTTAGGTATGAGATGCAGCAGCAGTCATAGAAGTTCTGGACACCGGTCTTAAACACATTCACTTGATGGTGCTCTGGGAAGCCAATCAGAAGACTTTTCACCTAAAATTAAAAATAATATTCAGCAATTAGAAATGTGGAAACATGCCATTCACTGTAAATCAATGCTTTAAATTTAAGGATAGGATATATAAAAAAGGCTATTTTAATTGAAGTTAGAGTTATTAAATGTATATACTATGCATTATTTCCACAAGTTCAATTACAACTCACCTTTAAGCCCATGAAGAGGGCAGCCTTTCTCTCCATAAGCTTTTCCAGGCGACTGGAGATGTGCAGGGCAGAATGGATGGCAGAGCTCTTCTCCTTCTCCAACTTTTTTATGTTGTCATTGAAGAATGTCAGTTGGTTGTGAATGAACCAAAGCCATGCCTCACACACTGGGTCTTCAAGAAACTCTAGGATGGCATTTGGAGCTTTTTCCTGTGATCTGAAGTAGGACTGAAGTGCTGGTTATAGCTTTAGGACCCTCTCAACAGCAGGCCCTAGTGAAAGCCAGCGGGTTCTGCTTGTCCCTAGAACAGTGGCATGCTCAACATCCACAAAGCCACAGAATTCTTTCAGCTCCTCAGTTCGGACAGTATAAATGTGAAAATATCCAAAGATTTTGACAACAACGTTCTCAATGTCACAGGGAAGTGTGTCAGCTGCTGACTGCACTGCATTGTGCACAATGTGTGCAGCACATCCTACTCCAACCAGACTGCAGGGGGTGGCTTGATCAAGTTTGTAAAACACATTATTTTGTCCTCTTCTTGCTTTTCCACCAAAATTTGTATTTGTGTTGTCAGCACAAAATCCAACCACTTTATCCATCAGGTCAAATGCAGAGAGGCTACTTTTGACTTCATTGAACAGGAGGGTGGATGTCTCACCTGGTAGTGATGTAAAATTTAGAATCTTCACATACGCACCCTTGGTCATGGTGAAGTAGCGAATCACAACAGGGACAAGTTTTACTGCCTTGTGGTTTGACGTGTGCGCCGCAACGGAGAGGAAACGAACATCCGCAGTCTCCTCCTTCAGTAACTCCATGGCATGGGGCGCGATGACTCGCACAATAATAGCCTCAGCTTTGGTACGAGCGCAGGTAAAACGCTGGTCGGAAAATTTCTGTGTCAACCCAGCTATACAGTCCATTGATCGAAAGCTATGGTTGTGTCTCACCAGGTGATAGGCAAATGTGGCTTCTTGGGCAGCACGTTTAAGTTCTTGATCGCCAGCAGCCGCTTGTCCGAAAAATGCGCTAACAGAGCTACTGTTAGCCTGTTCCCATCTCTTGTGCTTGCTAGTTTTGCTGTGGATCAGCACGTCGGTTTTTCCACCATGTAAAACGGAAAACTCACACTTACACAGAGTACAAAATGCAGCATGTTCGTTTCCAGGCACTTTCCTTAGAAAGCTGTATTGATCCAGGAGCTCTGTAGTTGGTTTTGATTTTCTTTTCGGCATCGTACTGACTCGCTGTTTTAAATGCATCCATCTGAATGGTGGCGGCGTGCTAGACGTTTCATGTCAAGAAGATACAAATACGTGGAGGGCTGTTGAGACTTTTAATTGGTTCAGATTTTAAATCTCCACAGCAACTGTGTGATTGGCATACACATGGTCCAAACACAACAAGTTTAACCATAAATGCGCTGTGTTGGTTTTAAATGACTTTGCCGTGTGATGTATGATGTTAAAGGAAGAAATAGGGGGAAAATCGGGACGTACGGGACGGGGATTGGATAAAACCGGGACAAAATCATGTGGGTGCTGAAATCAGCTGGGACAGGGGACAAAGAGCTCAAAATCGGGACTGTCCCGGCTAAATCGGGACATCTGGTCACGCTAGACAAAAAGGTAATATTTACACTCAAAGGAAATGGTTTGCAGCTAGCCTGTGACGTCACCATGCTAATGTCTGTGAAATATCTTGTAAATCACTTCAGAGGTGTTAAGTTCCAAAAACAGTGTTGTCAGTTTTAGAAGTGTTTATTTCTTGCTAGCGTTTACAGAATATATGAGAAACGTGTTATATAAACGCAATAATGAAGTGTTTTTAGAGAGACCTACCACTGATGTCACTGTGCCGCTCTATTCTGTTTGGCTGTCACCCCCCCCCCCCCATGGAAAAAAAAAACCCAGAAGAGATTGAACCAGAATATGACTTTTTAACCTCTTAAAATAGGTCAAGGTTAGCCATCTTTGAACTTGTCCAAGGTCTGTGTCCCAAGAATGTTCCCTGTGAATTTGAAGGCTCCGGCAGTAAGAGGACTGGACTTATGATGGGCACAACCGGATGGACGGATGCAAAGACTTCGCAATATCCGATGGCCATATTTGATGGCCTCTGGCAGTAAGTTAGTTGTTTTTGTCTTGTTGTGGGACAAAGCTCTGGTGTCATTTGGTTCAAGCTGCACCCAGAGCAGACAAACACAGAGGGACTTCTTTAAAAAGGCTGCATTTATTCAGTCATGACATGGAATTAAAGTACTTCAAGATATCGTTTTCCAAAATAAGGATGCTTTATGTGGATACGTCAGGCTGTGATGATGTATCTGACTGAAATGGCGTAACAGGTAAGATTAAGACTTTATATTTTCTCAGTGAATGGTTTTAATATTTGAAACAGTCTGAACTGTATGACTGGTCACATGAGGACTGCAACTTTTACTTTAGCTGCTGCTCAGTGCACAGCAGTGGGTTAGCACCTCCCTTTTGTAACTGGTCCATAATATTGGGACCCTAGTTGAAGGGTGCCAAAAAAGTAGTCCGGACCGGTACAGGTCAGTTATTTTGGTACCCGTTCCTAAATCTGGATGTGAAAACACACAAAATAGTGTGCCGGACCGTACGGTGGAAACGGGGCTTATCATTGTGAGACTTGGAATCTAACCACTGACCTAAGGTAACATTTGCATACCACCTGAATTACTTTGTCAAACAAGCTCTTTTTACAGACATCCAGATGAAGCATACTACGAATATGTGAAGAAATGTGAATTATGATATGGTGACTACTTTTGGGAGCTTGGGATGGACCACTGCTCTGCCTGTGGGGCTGCCAATCAGGACCCAAGGCAGTTCATCAAAAAGTTTGCTTCCAGTTTAATTCTTCTTTTTATGACCTCTGACACATCGTGTTAGTGTAACAATGCAAACAAAGTTAAATATGGCTTTTGTGTATCAACATTCAACTCAACTTTTATTTCTAAAGCACATTTAAAATGTCAGTAGTTGGCCAAATTGCTGTACATAATTAAAAGATGGGCACCAAGTTACCCCCAATCGTAAATAAATAAATTAAAAATAATAAAATTGCAACAGGCAATAAAACAAATAAAAGACAAAGTAAAATAAAGAGTAAAATGTGGCAGGAAAGTGTGGGACACTGCATTATAGTAACATGTGTAGGTGACACTGTTACTGGCAATTTACACATGTCCCACACCAGCATGTCCGTCACAGAAACGCGACCTTTGCAACATATTGGATGCCTTGTTTTCTTGGCACATTAGTACACGTTTAATTTTCTTTGCACTGATGAGATTGTCCCATTGGTGACATTTTAAAGGGCAAAGAAAGTCTTCACACCCCTCCAGCAAACCTTTCTGTAATTACAGTAATTTAGAGATATTACGGTTATCACATGAGGCTTGTTTGGAAATGACTAATGGCCGTTTTAGAGTGAAATGTCACTTGTGATTACTGGCTCCAGTGCTGGCAAAGCTTGATGCTGCTATACTTGCTGCACACTTATGAATGACATTTGTGGTGGCTCAAAGTGTATTTGTATTTTGTTGAACAGTAATTGCTCTTTGCTCTCACAGCATGTCTGATGCCTTTTCAGCAGATGTTATTTTCCAGTAGGGGGCAGTGTGATGTTACTTCTCAGCATCAGGACTCGGAGGCTGTCAACCTGCATGGACATACATAAATGCACATTGTATTGTGTATTATAGTGTGACTGCTTTTGGACTGCTTGTGTTGGGATTTGGCCCTATATACAGAACATGAAATTAATTTTCAGCTTTGTCATTCAAAAACATTACCCATTGCTCACCATTTAGCTGGATTTCAACCACCATAAAAGTAGACGAAGAAGAAGGAGAGGCTCAGAATCAGGAAGCTGTCCTGGGTATTATGAAATGAGCTAAATTAATAAATCCTGAAAGACCATGTTCTTGTTCAAAGAGCAAGACTCAGCACTCCAGTTGTTTGCACTTGGTGGGATAGCCAGAATAGAAACGGGGAGTATTTTTTTTTGTTTTAGTTGCCTTGTACAATAACCTTAATTAGCTGTTAGCTTCTGCTTGCTAACATGGTGTTTGCATTATAAATAACTAATGCACCAATTAAATTAATTTTACTTCTTGTTTCGTGAAGCAGCAGTACCACATATCAAACATTAAGGAAACTTATAGATTGTGTGCCGTGTGTGTATGTGTATATATATATATATATATATATATATATATATATATATACACACACACACACACAGTGTATCTGGAAAGTATTCCAGTGTATCTGGAATGTTTTCCACATTTTGTTATGCAACAGCCTTATTCCAAGATGGATGAAATTAATTTTTTCCTCAAAATTCTGCACACAATACCCCATAATGATAATGTAAAAATCTTTTGAGTTTTGTAAATTTAGTAAAAAAAAAAAACAAAACTAATAAATCACATGTACATAAGTATTCACAGCCTTTGTCATGAAGCTCAAAATTGAGCTCAAGTGCATCCTATTTCCACTGATCATCCTTGAGATGTTTCTGTAGCTTAATTAGAGTCCACCTCGGGTAAATTCAGTTGATTGCACATGATTTGGAAAGACAAACATCTGTCTACATATAATGTTCCACAGTTGTCAGTGCATGTCAGAGCACAAACCAAGCATGAAGTCAGAGGAATTGTCTGTAGACCTCCGAGACAGGATTGTCTCAAGGCACAAATGTGGGGAACAGCGGACACAGCCAGATCCCCACTGGTAATTGGCATAAGTTTTACGCCAGATGCCCTTCCTGATGCAACTCCAGTTTTACCTGGAGAAACACACACAGCCGCTGCTGTTCCAAAGAGGTCTCCCATCCAAGTACTAACCAGATCCTGCTCTGCTTAGCTTCTCAGATCTGACAGGATCAGGCTGACACAGAGCCGACCGGCTGCACTTATTTTCCACCATAATTTACAAATAAATTCTTTAAAAATCCTGCAATGTGTTTTTTCTGGATTTTTTTTCTCATTTTGCCTCTCATAATTGAAGTGTACCTACGATGAAAATCACAGAGCTCTCTCACCTTCCCAAGTAGGAGAGCCCACACAATCAGGGGCTGACACACATATATATATATATATATATATATATATATATATATATATATATATATATATATATATATATACATACATACACTCAACAAAAATATAAACGCAACACTTTTGGTTTTGCTCCCATTTTGTATGAGATGAACTCAAAGATCTAAAACTTTTTCCACATACACAATATCACCATTTCCCTCAAATATTGTTCACAAACCAGTTTAAATCTGTGATAGTGAGCACTTCTCCTTTGCTGAGATAATCCATCCCACCTCAAAGGTGTGCCATATCAAGATGCTGATTAGACACCATGATTAGTGCACAGGTGTGCCTTAGACTGTCCACAATAAAAGGCCACTCTGAAAGGTGCAGTTTTGTTTTATTGGGGGGGATACCAGTCAGTATCTGGTGTGACCACCATTTGCCTCATGCAGTGCAACACATCTCCTTCGCATAGAGTTGGTCAGGTTGTCAATTGTGGCCTGTGGAATGTTGGTCCACTCCTCTTCAATGGCTGTGCGAAGTTGCTGGATATTGGCAGGAACTGGTACACGCTGTTGTATACGCCGGTCCAGAGCATCCCAAACATGCTCAGTGGGTGACATGTCCGGTGAGTATGCCGGCCATGCAAGAACTGGGACATTTTCAGCTTCCAAGAATTGTGTACAGATCCTTGCAACATGGGGCCGTGCATTATCCTGCTGCAACATGAGGTGATGTTCTTGGATGTATGGCACAACAATGGGACTCAGGATCTCGTCACGGTATCTCTGTGCATTCAAAATGCCATCAATAAAATGCGCCTGTGTTCTTTGTCCGTAACAGACGCCTGCCCATACCATAACCCCACCGCCACCATGGGCCACTCGATCCACAACATTGACATCATAAAACCACTCACCCACACGACGCCACACACGCTGTCTGCCATCTGCCCTGGACAGTGTGAACCGGGATTCATCTGTGAAGAGAACACCTCTCCAACGTGCCAAACGCCAGTGAATGTGAGCATTTGCCCACTCAAGTCGGTTACAACGACGAACTGGAGTCAGGTCGAGACCCCGATGAGGACGACGAGCATGCAGATGAGCTTCCCTGAGATGGTTTCTGACAGTTTGTGCAGAAATTCTTTGGTTATGCAAACCGATTGTTTCAGCAGCTGTCTGAGTGGCTGGTCTCAGACGATCTTGGAGGTGAATATGCTGGATGTGGAGGTCCTGGGCTGGTGTGGTTACACGTGGTCTGCGGTTGTGAGGCTCGTTGGATGTACTGCCAAATTCTCTGAAATGCCTTTGGAGACGGCTTATGGTAGAGAAATGAACATTCAATACATGAGCAACAGCTCTGGTTGACATTCCTGCTGTCAACATGCCAATTGCATGCTCCCTCAAATCTTGCGACATCTGTGGCATTGTGCTGTGTGATAAAACTGCGCCTTTCAGAGTGGCCTTTTATTGTGGGCAGTCTAAGGCACACCTGTGCACTAATCATGGTGTCTAATCAGCATCTTGGTATGGCACACCTGTGAGGTGGGATGGATTATCTCAGCAAAGGAGAAGTGCTCACTATCACAGATTTAGACTGGTTTGTGAACAATATTTGAGGGAAATGGTGATATTGTGTATGTGGAAAAAGTTTTAGATCTTTGAGTTCATCTCATACAAAATGGGAGCAAAACCAAAAGTGTTGCGTTTATATTTTTGTTGAGTGTATATATATATATTAGGGCTGAAACGATTAGTCGAGTAACTCGAATAATTCGATTACAAAAAATGTTCGAGGCAAATTCTGTGCCTCGAAGCTTCGTTTAACGTTGTAGTACATATGCCAGGCCTGTGTGGCGTGGCAACGTCCGCAGGAAAAAAAAAAGACTGGAGCATAACAGCTAATCAAATTAGCAACCATAGCTACCGCTTTCCAACATGACACATAGAGTAAAATAAAGCCTTGTATGTGATTTCTTAATTTTTTATTTTTAATACATTTGCAGAAATGTTAAAACTTTTTTCATGTTGTCATTATGGGATGTTGTGAGTAGAATTTTGAGAGGAAAAAATAAATTTCATCCATTTTGGAATAGGTTTGTAACATAAAATGTGGATAAAGTGAAGCACTGTGAATACTTTCCGGTACTTATTTTACTCACTGTCTGTGTGTGTGTGCTGCAAACTTT
This sequence comes from Thalassophryne amazonica, assembly GCF_902500255.1. NCBI lineage: Eukaryota > Metazoa > Chordata > Actinopteri > Batrachoidiformes > Batrachoididae > Thalassophryne > Thalassophryne amazonica. Next base: position 84,617,823 of record NC_047115.1, read on the forward strand.
AAACATGCTTTTTCTTCAGCATTTGAGTCTTGTGTGGCGAGTGTGCATACAGGACATGGTGGCTGAGTGCATTATTTATTGTTTTCTTTGAAACAGTTGTTCAGTTGCTCTCCACAAGTGGTCCTTGGCTTTTGGACATCTCTGCTGTTAATTCATTCCTCTGTCAACTCTGTCAAAAATCCTGTGAGGAGTACCTAGTTTTGGCCGGTTTATGGTGAAATTATGTTTTTTTTTTCTGCTTCTGGATTATGGCCTCACAGTGCTTACTGGAACTTTCAGAAGTTTAGAAATCCTTCTGTATCCAATGCCATCAGTATGTTTCGCAACAATAACTTCTTGAAGATCTTGAGAGAGCTCTTTGCTTTTACCCATCATGAGATGTTTCTTGTGTGACACCTCTCTGAGACACCTTTTTATAGGCCATCAATTGGGACTGAAGCAGCTGATATTAATATGCACTGACAAAGGGCAGGATTGCTTTCTAATTACTGATCGATTTCAGCTAGTGTCTTGGCTTTTCATGCCTTTTTGTACTTCCCTGTCTTCATATGTTCAATGCTTTCTTTCCCTTTGGCTTTTTACATTCTTACACATAACTTAATTTCACTACTTATTTGTTTTGGTTTCTTTTATGTGTGTTATATGGGATTACTTTGGTTGTTACTGACATCTGATGAAAAGGTCATGTCGACACCTTTAGAAAAATATTTACTGAGAAAAATTATTTGTTAAATTTAATAATAAATAATGTAAATAAATAATAAATTTAATGTGTTTCAGATTTCATGTAGACATTTATATTTTCTCAGTCATACATTTGTGCCAAACATCTGCAGTGCTATGGTCAGTTGAAAGTGTGCATGTTAATGAAATAAGTAATGAATATGTGAGCTGTCCTACACTTGTTCACTGCAGAAATCAGCACAGTGGTCTTGAAGTGGATCCTCTTCAAAGCACTTGTGTTAAATTTTGGTAAATAAAGGCACAGAAATGCAGCTAGACTGTGGCATTTGGACCTGATTTATCAGACCTCAGCAGTCCGCATGTCTGTGGCAGCGTACTGTAGTCAGGATTAAAGGCTATACCGTCTGCAAAAGGTCACATTGCCTTTTTCTTTCTAATTATTTTCATTCTCTGAATGATTGCCACAGTTGATCTTTGTTTCCTCTCTTAAAACCAGATGTAAATATTATTGTGCCATTGGGATACTTTAAACAGTGTGAGCTATGTGCTGTTTGCAGCACCATGTTTTATTAATGGATGATCACCTGGAGAGAGAGGAACCAAGATGCTGCCCAGAATGATTTTTAGGGTCAGTTTTAAATCTGCCCCTCCATCTGGTTAGTTTCAGCTTCCGGTGGACAGGAACAGTACCCACATTGAATGGACCTGGGAACCACAGGTTGTTGGTTTTTTTTTTTTTTGTTTTTTTTTTTGTTATGGATTTTTTAAGCAATTCCCTGACCGTCTGTTTGCACAGTGTTGTTGGTGATTGCATCAGCGTTGGTTAATCAACTGGTGGTGACATCTGCAGTGTGTTCTTGATCTCTGTATTGACAGTCTTTAGGGTGTGTTTTCACACACACGTTCAAACATAGTGTAAGGAAAAAATGCTGTGTGTTTGAGGTGTGTGTGTGTGGGTGTGTGTGTGTGTATGTTGTATGAACAAGTACTGCATTTGCCTGGCATAAATCTTGTCCTTAAATTGAAAGATTCAAAATTGTAAATTATCTTCACAATACTTCATGAAGAGGAATGTTATTGTCTGTAGTAGGCAACAAATTGTGGAACAATGGAAAAAAAAATGTGAGAGGGTGTTTGGGATAGCTAAGTTAGATTTTTTTTTTTTTTTTTTTGGGGTGGTGGACAAGTGGTTAATGTGCTTGGTTTCAATGCAGAAGGTTCCGGGTTCAAATCCCACCCCTGCCATATTTCTCCATGTAATGTGGAGTTGTGTCAGGAAGGGCATCCGGTGTAAAACCTGTGCCAATTCAACATGCAGATCCACCTTAGATTTGCTGTGGCGACCCCGAGTGCAAACAAGGGAGCAGCTGAAGGGACTTACTTTAAGGAAATTAATCAACATAAACCACAGTATGTTTGGAATAAACAAAACTTGTCACTTGTTCAGATTGTTGATTTACTTCCATTTCAAGAAAACAATAATAAAAATGTGGTAAGTGTTGAACGTGTCGGAAGACTCGGAACATTCACTTATCTCTGCAGTGACATTCATGTCTCTGGATCCGCGGCCTGTGAGAGTCCCAGGTAGGAATGAGCCTGACCTGATCTAGTGTCTGTATCGGGTCTAATATTGATGTTAACATTATTATCCCTCCAGTCTGAAGCACAGGGGGCATGTCGATCAGCATGTCCATCCGTCCGTCCATTTTCACTTGGTAGGGCGATACCTCAAGAACAAGTTGACCAATTTCATTCATATTTAGCATATGGGTGTACTTGGGTGATTCCCTGACACCAGTCAATAATGTTGACCTTGGGGCAATTCCAAGGTCACAGCAAGATATTCAAGATATTGTCATTGACATTCTTGTTACCATGATATCTCAAGTACCAGTTGACCAATTTTATTCATATTTAACATAATCATGTATTTGGGTGATCCCCGACACTTTGTATTACTGATTTGTTGGTACCAGGGGGATACGTCATCTCCTGATGACTCTTGTTTTATATTGGGGGGACAGGACTGATCCACTTAGCAGTCCAAGCCTTTGCCACATCATCAAATGAACACAGGTCACCAGTGAGTTGTGCTTTGCACTATGATACTATCATCTTCAGAGCTGTGTGGTAGCATGCTGTAATATTGATGTTGCATTATCAAATGTTTGACTGGGTTTATTTGTATATGTAACAGATAAAAGTAAAATAATAATTCTAACTTAGTAATTTAGTCGACTCAGCACATCCTTCAGGATCTTGCAGTTCCATTCAAAAAGTGTGTAGAACATATGGCTGATCACACATACAATGTGTTGTACTTTGTGTGCACTTATGTATTGGACAAATTTGTTGTTTCCACTTTTGCAGCCCAGGTGTACACCGTTGTAACAACTGGCCACTGAACAATGTGGATCTGGCATACTGTTTTATTACTGCTTAAAAATGCTCAGTGAACTATAAGGGCAAGATATAAATGAATCAAACACTCAAGTAACATGGCTTTGTTTACAAAGAGGGTAACCGTGAACGTTGACCTGAATATTTGATAGGGTCATGGCGCATCCATGTTGATAATCCTGATTTGGCTTATTCAGAAGTTGCTGCTTGACAAAAAAATAAATAAATTCATACATACGAGGGCTGTCCGTAAAGTATAGGTCCTTTGTATTTTTTTCAAAAACTATATGGATTTCATTCATATGTTTTTACGTCAGACATGCTTGAACCCTCGTGCGCATGCGTGAGTTTTTCCACGCCTGTCGGTGACGTCATTCGCCTGTGAGCACTCCTTGTGGGAGGAGTCGTCCAGCCCCTCGTCGGAATTCCTTTGTCTGAGAAGTTGCTGAGAGACTGGCGCTTTGTTTGATCAGAATTTTTTCTAAACCTGTGAGACACATCGAAGTGGACATGGTTCGAAAAATTAAGCTGGTTTTCAGTGAAAATTTTAACAGCTGATGAGAGATTTTGAGGTGATTCTGTCGCTTTAAGGACTTTTCACGGTGCGAGACGTCGCGCAGCGCTCTCAGGCAGCGTCATCAGCCTGTTTCAAGCTTAAAACCTCCACATTTCATGCTCTATTGATCCAGGACGTCTTGAGAGAACAGAGACGTTTCAGAAGAAGTCGGTTTCAGCATTTTATCCGGATATTCCACTGTTAAAGGAGATTTTTTTAATGAAAGACGTGCGGACGGGTCCGCGCGTCGGGACACAGCCGGCGCGGTGCGGCGGCACAGGAAAAACACCTCCGTGTTGATAACCATTTGTTAAAATCCAGTTGGCTTTTGATGGCTTTCAGTGGAGTGAGTATATGAGAAATTGTTTATCAGCTGGAGATGTTCCAACTTGTCCTTAAGGCTTCCAGCAGAGGTACTTGAACTCCTTTACTTGGGGCAAGTCCTCATTCCCTACCAATCCATCGGTTTCCTGCTGAGGACCATGACCTCACATTTAGAGGTGCTGATCCTCTACCCAGCTGCTCCATACTTGACTGTGAGCCAATCCATTGAGCGCTGGAGGTCACAGGCTGATGAAGCCAACAGGACCACATCTGCAAAAAGCAGTGATGCGACCCTAAGCCCACCAAACTGAAGACTCTCCTCCCACCGACTACATCTTGATATCCTGTCTGTGAGTACCGCAAGCAGGATTGATGCTGAGGCGCAGCACTGGAGGAGGCCAACTCCCACGCACGCTCACAGATCTGACAACCTGCTTCTGACAAACTGTTTGCTGTTGTCAAGCTCTTCTAATCTTTACACGGTTGTATTCGTTTCTATTATTTCGGTTTACCATTTCTTTTCATTTTTAAGTGCATCTACTGCGAATCTTAACTAAACTCCTACTGTTGTGAATTGCTAGTGGTTAGCTTTCACTAGTGGTTAGCTTGCATTAGGTAGGTCGACTCTCCCCTGCCATTTCTTTTATTACTGTTTTTACTAGTCTAATACTTCTGTTAGTTTTTTCAGTGTAACTGCTGTGAATTTTAGCTCATTATTTTACTCCTGTGTAAATCTTAGGAGTGGTTTAGCATTTTTGCTAGCAGTTAACTTGCGTGAGCTAGGTTGATTCCCCCCCCCCCGTTTCTTTCATTACTGTTCATTACCACTCTAATACTTCTGTTACTTGGTCAGTGTAAGTGCCGTGAATTTTAGCTCATTTTACTCCTGTGTGAATCTTAGGAGTGGTTAGCATTTTTGTTAGTAGTTAGCTCACGTTAGCTTGGCTATCCTCTTCAATTTTCTGGTGCACAAAGTACACTACTTTACATTTTACATAAATGCTGCATAATGCTGACAGACATGGTGGCTCTTTTAAAGAGCCGTGTCTGTAAGCTAGAGCAGCTTCTTCGCTCAGTGGAGATACAGTGGGGAAAATAAGTATTTGACCCCCTGTCAGTTTTGTAGGTTTTCCTACCTACAAAGAATGGAGAGGCCTGTAATTTTTATCGTAGGTACACTTCAACTGTGAGAGACAGAATCTAAAAAAAGAATTCTGGCTCTCACAGACCTGTTAATTTTTCTTTAAGAAGCCCTCTTATTCTGCACTCTTTACCTGTATTAATTGCACCTGTTTGAACTTGTTACCTGTATAAAAGACACCTGTTCACACACTCAATCGATCACACTCCAGGCTGTCCACCATAGCCAAGACCAAAGAGCTGTCTAAGGACACCAGGGACAAAACTGTAGACCTGCACAAGGCTGGGATGGACTACAGGACAACAGGCGAGCAGCTTGGTAGAAGACAACAACTGAAACACAAGATGACTGTCAATCTCCCTCGGTCTGGGATTCCATGCAAGATCTCACTTGTGGGGTAAGGATGATTCTGAGAAAGCTCAGAACTACACAGGAGGACCTGGTCAATGACCTGAAGAGAGCTGGGACCACAGTCACAAAGATTACATTAGTAACACATGATGCTGTCATGGTTTAAAATCCTGCAGGGCAGCAAGGTCCCCCTGCTCAAGCCAGCACATGTCCAGGCCCATTTGCAGTTCACCAGTGACCATCTGGATGATCCAGAGGAGGCATGGGAGAAGGTCATGTGGTCAGATGAGACCAAAATAGAGCTTTTTGGAATCAACTCCACTTACCATGTTTAGCATCAGCCTAGAAATGCTGGCTCTGCATAACGGCTTTTGGACTGTGATTAGGTGGAGGAAGCCATGTAGGGCTCGGTCCCAGTTGTGGTACCCCAATCAAACACACTACTGCACACTGTGAACTGGTTTTCTCTCTTGGATATGCCTGATGTGAGTTCTTTGAGCCCACGGGTGACTTCCACTCCTATCTCTAGGCCGAAATGCCAGGCTTTAGTGTAGGGATGGGACTGATCCAATCCCAGATAGGTATTGGGTTCCGATACTGACGTAATTCACGTATCAGAAAATACTGATCCAACCCGCAACATCTTCAGATACCGGAGAACAGCCACTGTGAATCCTCTCAACTGCTGTTGTTTGCTTTCTGCTTGTTTATTGCTGAGCAGGAGGAGGAGAGAGAGAGGTTTTCTGAAGCCTGACTGTTTGAGAGCGCTCTCTTCCACAGTGTTCTAGCTGCGGTTAGTGGCAAATTTCTGCCCAGCTCTTGGGTCCGGATTGTCTCTTCGTTGAGCATGGATTTTCCGAAAAAATTAACTGAATTGCTGCTGAAAATGTGTGCTAAAAAGTTAGCCACTTCACTCTCCCGAGGCTGTAAAACACCAGATCAGCATACAGCCGAGGAGGACAAGCTGAACAGAGATTCTGTCCACTGCAAGGGAAAAAGTCTCTGAAAATCCTGAGCGTGAGCGTTGATGATGATACATTTATTTCTCAGTTGAAAGGCTTCGTGTTTCCCAGAAGTTTGAAGTTTACACAGCACAAAAACAGTGAGAGAAAAAGAGAAGGAGACGGGGAGAGAGAAAGCGAGCGAGAGACAGAGTGCTGAGCAGTTGCTGCAAGAAGAATCCCTGGGCTCACTAGTGCCCCCTACCATGCAGAAGGACAACTGCGTGCCTCACTTTGTGCCTTTTTGCAGCCGTTTTATGATCGCTTAGCACACGAAACACGTGACTCACACATACAGTTGTTGACAAAAACACTGTACATTATGTACATCAGCTAAACATTGTAATTTAAGCTCATATAACCAAAGTGTTTGACCATTTTAATAGCGACATACAGAGAGACAGTGAGACAGTCTCGCTGCACAGCATGACAGCAGTTAGTCCAGTGATTGCGCAGTGCATGGTGAGGTGCACATTTCCTCTCAGTATTTGAATGGCAAATGTGAAAATTATGTGATTTTTTTTAATTAAAAAAAATCATCTAAAACTGGGAAAGTAATTTTATTGTACATATCACAGGAAAAATATAACCATTTAATTTATTTTTTCAGAATCCACATTGTTTCTCTTCAATTTGAGGTTTGGCTATTGGCTGAACCCTCCATTCCAGCACCCTGGAGTAGACTTGATCAGGGAGGCTGAGTAGTGTGATGCACCTATAAATGGCACACACTCTCTGGTCCCCTTTTTAAAATATGGGGACCACCACCCCAGTTTGCCACTCCTTTAGCACTTTCCCAGACTTCCACACAGTGTTGAAGAGACTTCTCATCCAAGACAAGTCCCTCCACACTCAGAGCCTTCAGCATTTCTCGATGGATCTCATTAATCCCCGGGGCCCTGCTGCTGTGGCGTTATTTGACTACGTCAGTGACTTCCAACAGGGAAATTGATGATGATCCCCATCAGCTTCCAGCTCTGCCTCTACTACACAGAGTGCTCTAGTCTTATGCAGGAGTTCCTCAGAGTGCTTCTTCCAGTACCCGTTTACCTCCTCAGTTGAGGTCAACAGAGCCCCATCCTTACTGCTTCCAGCTTGAATGGTTCCGCGTTTTCCTCTCCCGGGGTGCCTCATGGTCCTCCAGAAACACCTTGGTGCCGACCGAAAGTCCTTCTCCATGGTTACTCTGCACTCCTCCCACACCCACTTCTTTCCATCCCTCACAGCAGAGGCTGCTATCCTTCTGGCCTGTCGGTACCTTGCAACTGCATCTGGAGTCCTCCGAGATGACGTATACCAGAAAGACTCTTCCTTCAGTCGGAGTGCTTGCCGGATCACTAGTGTCCACCACGGTGTTTGAGGGTTGCCACCCCTTGAGGCACCTAAGAACTTCTGACCACAGCTCCCTGCTGTAGCTTCAGCAATAGAATCTTTGAATATTGCCCATTCTGGTTCAATGCCTCCAACCTCCACAGGAATGCCAGAAAAGCTTTGCCAGTGGTGTGAGTTGAAGATCTGTCGCACAGTGAGCTCCTCCAGATGTTCACAGTTCACCCGCATTATACATTTGGGTTTACCAGGTCTCTCCAAAGTCCTCCTCCACCCTCTCATCCAACTCTCCACCAGATGGGGATCAGTTGACAGCTCTGCCCCTCTCTTCACATGGGTGTCCAGAACATGCAGACTTAGATCAGATGATACAATCACAAAATCGATCATTGGTCCAGGGTGCTCTGGTACCATGTACACCTATCAACATCCTTATGTTCGAACATGGTGTTCGAACATAAGATACATTAGATAGATCAGGGAGGCCGTTCCTCCCAATCACACCTCTCCAGGTCATTGCCCACATGTGCGTTGAAGTCCTCCAGCAGAACAATGAAGTCCCTGACTGGAGCCCTCTGCAAGACCCAAGGGCTCTTCATGATTTTCTGGTTTCAGCCGAGGATCCTCTGGTCTCAAGCCCAGTTCCACAATGTTGGAACATGGCAGGCAAACACGGTTCTTAACCCTGGGAACACAGAACAGCTCGGAGCCTGTGATGGCAAGACGGGAGAAGGCACAGGAGGTTTGAGAAGTTCAGACAGACCTCTTATATCAGAATCTGTTTCATTGTTGGATATTGTGTATCTGAATTGGCAGAACTGAAAAAAATGTGAATCAACTCATCTCTGTTATCCAGACATCTGGGAGAGCTTGAAGTGTCATGAGGTCACTGGACAGAGGTGTTTAGCAATGCTGATACCTTTACTTTACTGATGCTCTGGTTATTGCCATTGTCATCTTCTTCTTCATCTTCACCTTGTTCTTGTTCTTCTTTTCTTTCTCCTTCCTCTTCAGTGTTAACTACCCCACTGGTTGTAGAAGGCCTTGGGGAAGCCCACATTTCACCTTGCTATATTAGATACATTTCTTTTTTCCATACGTGGGTTGGACCAGTTGTCTGCCTGGGTGGTTGTCATTTTGGATGCAGCATGGTTCCATGGTGTGGTGGATATGGAAATGTGCGGCTCCAGCTCATGCTCCGACTTTACATCAGTAAAAATAAATCAATAGCTGAATCCTGACAGTCTTGTATGGAAAAGCTGATAATTTGAGCATATCATCTCATGCTTATCAGATGGCGTTTGCCTGTTTCTTTCTTTATTTTGGTGAGGGGGTTCGCCTTTTTAATTGTGTAGAACTGCACAGTAAGTACAGTAGTCTACGTATTTGCAACCTGCTAGGGCCAAGTTAACTTGCATAAATGTAAAAATGTTATTTTTTTTTGTTGGGATGAGCGTTTCTCATCTCAACAAATTCTCAGTGTATTTCTCAGTGTTTGCTTGTGTGCGTGCGTGCGTGCGTGCGTACGTGCGCACAGATCGCCTGTGAACAGTTTAAATGACGCTCTTCCATCACACTGTAGGATTGGGCAGGTGTGTTTCTTTTGTTATTCATTGATGATGTGTTGAGGCTGGGGGCAGTTGGGACTCGGGCGTGTTTGCACATCTGCCCTGTCGATTCCGTCGCCTGCTCTGAGTGCTGATGTCTGCTGACGGCATGTCTGCAGGGACGCACACCTTTAGTGCAGCACTTCAGCAGAATACTGTGTTTTTTGTTTGTCCACTCTGCTCTGAATTTCCTCACCTGATCAGTTTTTTCTTTGCTGACTCGGAGCACAAACAGTCGGTGTTGCTTCATCTTGGTCACAGCATTTTGATCCTTAACAGGAGTGATTGACGTGCACAGAAATGGATAATGAACAGGTGATTACATAAACACCCCCCATGGTTCATTGTATTCTTACGGTCTGAAAAACACGTCCCACATGTTGCATGTGTGCTGTTCATATCATATATAGGTTCCCATGATGCACTGTTTCTTTCTCTTTTTGCTCTGTATGCACCACTCTGCATTTAATCATTAGTGATCGATCTCTGCTCCCCTCCACAGCATGTCTTTCCTGGTTCTCTCCCTCAGCCCCAACCAGTCCTAGCAGAAGACTGCCCCTCCCTGAGCCTGGTTCTGCTGGAGGTTTCTTCCTGTTAAAAGGGAGTTTTTCCTTCCCACTGTAGCCAAGTGCTTGCTCACAGGGGGTCGTTTTGACCGTTGGGTTTTACATAATTATTGTATGGCCTTGCCTTACAATATAAAGCGCCTTGGGGCAACTGTTTGTTGTGATTTGGCGCTATATAAAAAAATTGATTGATTGATTGATTGATATATGATTTCAGGTTGGTCATCTGTGCCAAAATAGGAACAGTGATAGCAAATGCCGTGACCTTTTTCAGTTTTATTATTTCCAAATCCTTCTTCCGTTATATTTGACACATTTAGGATCATCACAAAAGTTAACTTGGCTTGTTGTCTTCCTGAAACAGCTATTTTGAAGAAAGCAGAGTTTGAAATAAAATCCTGTGTTCAGCTAAATATTTTGCCTTCTGATGATCCTTGCTGAAGCTGAGAATATGTAACGTTGAAATTCATTCATTTTGCTGACATTTTAAAAGTGTTTTCTTTCACTTGCTGCAAACTAAGTGTAATAATCAGGATGTGTTTTGGTCAGAAGCATTCATAGGTCAGATGTGAAGTCATCATCCTCATCTGAAGGATTGGCGTGACTCCTGTTCCTCAACTTTACAAGTAGTATAGGTCAGGAACAAGAGCCAAACAATCAATCATTCAATCAAATATACTTTATTGTCTCCTCAGGGAAATTGGGCACTGTAGTTTCATTTGAGGGTGGACGAAAGTTGATAATTGTGGCGTGATTTATGATATACAGTCTTTAGAAGTGTGTTATTTACTGTTCCTCTGTGATCTAGTCTTACAAAAAGCAAACAAATCACAAAATATAGTTTAACGGCAAATTGCAGTACTGATAGAAATATAATTCTCAAGTATCATGATACATACTGAATTGGCACCCAGGTATTTCATTTCATTTATTTGTTTATTTGACAGGGACAATGCAGTCAACATAGATCGAGCAATATCTGCGACTGATGCGATGCACAAAGAGTTTATAGCTTCAACTAATTCACAACTCTTGTCCCTGGTTGGGCCTTTCTACAAATTACATGATTCATAATTCTACAATTTACATAATTCTAAAATTTAATTAAATAATAAACAACCTCATTCATCATTTCATTAGATCATCGACCCACCTTCGTACATGTAAAAATTTCTTGCATTTCCACACCTTCCAACACACATCCATAATTTAAATAAACTTAAGAACTGAATTTCTGTGGGTTAGCACACTCACTCCTCCATTCGGTCCTTCCTTGACCCACTTTTTTACTCTCAATGCTATTTCTGCACATGGAGGCAACATTGGTGACTTTTAAGCCAAAACATGAGCCTGGAGGTGAACATCCGAAACTCAGATATATTCTTTAGCTCAGGCGGCATGAGTGAGTATCATGATAAGTATCGCATCAGGAGATAAGTGTATCGTCTCAGCCCTTTTGTTCATGAAAATTCAGTAAGGTATATCGTATATATTACAATTCTAAGGTGGAACTATGCTAGTATACTAAGGTATATCTAAATGTCTAAAAAGGAAGAGTAAAATAGAAGAGTAGAGCCACTTAGGTGCCTGGTCTTGAGAACCAGGGATGTTTGAGTACTTGACAGATGTCATTTGATTTAATTTAAATTTCTTGTTGAATGCCAATGACATGCAGCTAGATTTACATCTCACATTGATATTCATCACTCATTGATCACTGCCGTCCCCACATTTAGTAGAATGTCTGCCTACAGTGCACTGTGTTAACAATCACGCTGGTATAATACATAAAAATATAAATGCTGCTGTGTAAATGATCTTAATCCAGCACTTAATGAAGTCTCTGACCAGGGCTTCCTTTTCTTTCTCCCACACAATAATATATTTTAGTTTCTCATTTCCACCTAACCCCCCCACGGGTGATGTCATTGGTGCTTTGTGTATTGTGTTTGTTTCATCGTATCTTATCAGGAGTTGTGGCCACAGATGCCACTCATGTTGGAATCAGTCATTGTGCTGTTTGTGAGCCTCTCACACGTTCGACAGTATTCATCACACCTGCACACAAATACGACGTTAAACCAGGCAGGCTTGGAAAGGGAGAATAGGTAATTTTATGCCGGTTATTTTAGCATTCTCCCTCCCCCTTCCCACACAGTTATACACACACATATGCTTCCCAAACACTGTGTGTGTTTGATGTTCCACTCAGGGTGTCTTTGTGCCTTTAATCTGCCCTGAACGCCTGATGAAAGATGGTTGGTTGATAACATGCACACGTACACAGTTTGCTGTAACATATTGAAGACACGTAAGCAGATTACTGACCAGAAATATTACTTTGCTGCATGGACCAACAAACATATGGCAACAATCGTGACACGTTACGAAGAACATTTTGTGAAACAAGTGCACTTTTCATAAGGGAAATATCTTTATTAGTAGAGCACCGAGCTGAGACATGTTTGCACGTCATTTAGGAGAGGATAACTCAACTGTTCTAGACTAATATGACCCCAACGAACAACCTGGGATATGTGCCAAAATCTCTATTCATGACGAACAGTCGAAAATGACCACACCCCTTTTTGTCCAGACTGTTTCTTCACTCGGGAGGAGCTCGGAGTCGAGCTGCTGCTCCTCCATGTCGAAAGGAGCCAGTTGAGGTGGCTCGGGCATCTTTCCGGATGCCTCCTGGATGCCTCGCTGGAGAGGTGTTCCGGGCACATCCCATCGGGAGGAGGCCCTGGGGAAGACCCAGGACACGCTGGAGGGACTACGTCTCTCGGCTGTCTTGGGAATGCCTCGGGGTTCCCCCAAAGGAGCTGGGGGAGGTGTGTGTGGATCAGGAGGTCTGGGCGGCTTTGCTTTAGCAGCTGCCCCCGCGACCTGACTCCGGATAAAGCGGAAGAAAATGGATGGATGGATGTTTCTTCAAATACAGCTGTATTTTCTAAACTGCAGCAGCTACAGATTTTCCAAGGTATTGAATATGTTCAGAATGACCAGTACATGTTTGGGACGGTCATAGAAAAGTGTAAAATTTCTATTTTGACATTTTAAGAGAAAATGGCTAAAATAGTTGGGTCAACTTATGACTGTACTTTGAAAGAAAATGAACATTTGCCAAGTATAATGAAATTTTATTTTCAGGCATACGGTTATCAATGGAATATTGATTTTAAGTGAAAAATACAAAACAAAGTTCCAGATCTAAAAAAAAAAAAAATTAAAAAAATCTGTTTTGTTACTTTACAGCAGAGGATTTTGATTAGACGTGTGCACATAATTTAAGACCAGAATGTTTAAGTTACTAAATATGTGGCGATTCCACATGTAGGTTGATTGACCTAATGTTTTCTTTCGGTTTTCTTTTAAAATCTCAAATTAGAAATTTTACACTCTTCCATGACACTTCTAGACATGTAGTGGTCATTCTAAACATATTGAATACCTTGGACATTCTGTAGCTGCTGCAGTTGAGAAAATACAGCTGTACTTGAAGTAACATTCAGGATGAAAAACGGCGTGGTAATTTTTGGGCTGTTTGTCCTGGATAGAGATTTTGACTCATATCCCAAGTTGTTCACTGGGGTCATATTGGTCAAGAACAGTTGAGTTATGCTCTCCTAAATGATGTGCACACATGTCTAAGCTAGGTTCTAGACTATATGAATTTGTTATTCAGGTTTTTAGACATTGTTTTGCATGTGTGAGATTCCAGGAACAACCAGAATACCACATAATCATTGATCAAAAGCCTATTCCAAATTTACCAATCATGGTTAAAGTTAAAGAATGGTGCATCCCACAGCTGAGATAAGATGGTGTCCTCTGGATAGGGGGATATTTTATTTCCCAGGGATAAAATTTCACAATGAAAAAATGTAGATATTTCTTCTCAAGAGCAGTGTACGGTCCAAAACTGTCTATGAAGGTGCTCGGTCATCCAGGTTGGATCATCTCCTTAGTTATGTACTGTGTTTTCTAGAGTATTAGTCGCAGTTTTTTTTGAGAGGTTGTGCGAATTATAGTTGTGTGTGACTTCTATACATGAAAAAAAAAAATCATGTTTCACGACCACAAATTTTCTTTACACTTGAAATGAGAAACACACCATTAAATTGCCTTTTCATTTTAAAAAAACAAGAAGTGGAAACTTCTTAACAGAACTTGATTACTCTCAGCATGCATTTAAAACAGAGGTGGGTCAGACTTAAAGTGTTCTTTGAATGAGTGATCTTCATGATATGACTATTTTGTGCTTCTGCTCATGTCAGCTCCAGTTAAAATACAATTAGCAGTCATGCTCATTTCAAGCAAATTTATATGAATAAATGTCTTTATCAAATAGCAAAGCGTGTCTAAAGACACAAACAAGTGCTCCGTAAAAATGCACAGGAACAGACATTTAATTTTAATTTATTTTCATTTATATAGCGCCATATCACAACAAAGTTGCCTCAAGGCGCTTCACACAAGTAAGGTCTAACCTTACTTGTGTTATACATTTGGTAAACCCAAATGTATAATGCGGGCAACAGCGATAAGGAAAAACTCCCTCTGATTTGAAGAAGAAACCTCAAGCAGACCATACTCAAAGGGGTGAGCCTCTGTTTGGGCCATGCTACTGACACAATTGACAAAATGAATATACAGGAAATTTTGGGCATCCATGCCAGTGCACAGGACAGGAGGCCTGCAGAAGAAGACACCATCCCCATTCTGGATGGAGTTGCACCTCAAACAGAGAGAAAAAACAGAATAACAGAACAACAAATACAGTACAATTTGTCAGCATTAAACAACAAGAAAAACAGAAGAAATAGTAAAGTGATCGCTGGCTACTAGCCCTAAGCTTCACTCAAAGATAAAGAATTTAGATAAAGTTGAGGCCGCGGCCCGCTCCATTTAGGAATAAATTAATTTAAAAGGGTAAAACGCATAGTACCATACTATGTCAGTATGCTAGCCATACGAAAGAGAAAATAAGTGCATCTGAAATATGGACTTGAAAGTCTCTACAGAATCTGACTGTTTTATTGATGCAGGGAGATCATTCCACAGAACAGGAGCACGATAAGAGAAAGCTCTATGACCCGCAGACATTCTATCCACCCTAGGGACACAAAGTAGTCCTGCACCCTGAAAATGCATAGCCCAGGCTGGTATGTAGGGTTTAATTAGGTCAGCTAAGTAAGGAGGTGCCAGTCTGTGAATAATTTTATAGGTTAGTAACAAAACCTTAAAATCTGATCTCATTGGGACAGGAAGCCAGTGAAGAGATGCTAAAATGGCTGTAATGTAGTCATACCTTTTGGTTCCTGTCAAAACTGTGGCAGCAGCATTGTGAACAAATTGGAGAGCCCTAATGCTGGACTGCGGTAAACCAGAAAGTAGAACATTGCAGTAGTCCAAGCAATCTAGAAGCAACAATTGCATGAATCGAGGTCTCAGCATCAGCCATAGACAGGATGGGACGAATCTTCACTATATTTTGCAGGTGAAAGAAAGCAGTCCTTATAATATCGCTAATGTGGAGGTCAAAGGAGAATGTAGGATCAAAAATTAACCCAAGTTTCCTCACTTTGTCAGTGTGATGTATGACACACGAGCCTAGGCTAAGCGTTAGCTGGTCAAATTGATGTTGATGTCTCACTGGACCAAGAACCATCATTTCAGTCTTACCAGAGTTTAAAAGTAGGAAATTGGTAGACATCCAGCTTTTCACTGTTGCAAGGCAATCTTCTAAGGATTTTATGTGGATGAGATAACCAGCAGTTATTGGTATGTATAACTGAGTATCATCAGCATAGCAATGAAAGGTAATCTCAAAACACCGCAATATGTGCCCAAGGAGTGCTACATAAAGGCAGAAAAACAGGGGGATTAAGACGGACCCCTGTGGAACCCCAAATTTTATGTTACGAAGGTTAGATGTAGTTTTATTATACAAAACACAGTTTTGTACCATATATCAATGCCATTATTGATTCCACTTATCAATCTGATTCCTTATTGATTCCCTTATTGATACCTCTTGAATTTTATGTGTACTAAAAGTAGGCTTTACAGGTTTTCTATGTCAACATTTTAAATTGATCACTGGATCCTTGATCTCTGGACACATAAAAATAAATAAAATCTGTAGTTTTAGTCAAAACCATTTCCTTTCAGACATATTGGCATGAATGTCTCTCCATACATCTGAGCTGAGATCAGCCTGCTGCTGCATGTCAGCGCAGGACGTCTCATTTTGGGAGGAAAAAAACCGGATTGATCGATTGCAGTTTGTTTGTATTACAGCATTTGGAAAGAGGTGTCAATTGATTTAAACAGCGTTTTGCTTTGAAGTTATTAAATCTGACTGGACTATTGTTCTAACTTGACTCACCAGAGAACCATGCAGCGTTTGTAGCTGTGTGAACAGAACAGAGGACGATTCTTGTTTCTTTCTCCCAGCAAGACAGGAGTCCCAGTTAGTGACTTTAATCAGCGCAAAAGTGACTCACGAGTGACATATTCAGGGATGAAAGTGGTGAAAAACAAAAAAGCTGAAACCCATAATTCCCCCCCAACACCACCCACACGAAAATGTTTGAATTCTAGAAGCTCTGAAATGCAGTCTGGGACTTTTCCAGACAATAAACTGCAGTGAATGCAGCATCCATTTTGGTTAGGGGCAAAAACCCAACTTCCCTTATTCAAATTCATTCCAGTAGTATTCTGCTCTTACTAGGATGCAGAAGTTTTCTAGCTTGGCAGATAGTTCTGGAGGAAATCACTGAAGAAATTAACAAACTGAAAATATGGTTTGACCAAAACAAATTGTCATTAAACTTAAATAAAACAGGGATAAAGTGGAGGTGTAATAGTCACTGGATGTTCACAGTATTTATTTATTTATGTTGATTGTTAGTTGGTTTTATCTTTTGTTTTGTTTTATCAGGTTATTTTTGTCTCTTTCTCTAAAACTGTATTGTAGCATTATTAATTATTACTATTATTGTTGTTGTTGCTATTATTATTAATAAAAATAAATTAAAAAATTACAATTGGACTCTTTTACAACAAAAAACGCTGAGCCATTAATTATTATACAGAAGACAAAAGCACACAAACATATCCAAATTTGGTCATCCGGATCGGAAGTGAAAAATTGTGCATCGGTGCATCTCTAATTTGTAGACTGCTTTAACTAGATAGCGGCTGCCTACACCAAGGGGCATAAAAGAAGTCATCTGTGTGAAATGGAAAAAACCTTAACCAGATCAAAAAGACATTAATCCAGTCTAAGTAGGTAAGTTCCTTTGGTTTCTCCATTTTTATCCCTTTCACCGCCCCATTTGGGGAGATGCGCCTTGTATGGCAGCACCCTTACATCGGGGTGAATGTGAGACATTATTTGTAAAGTGCTTTGAGCGTCTGATACAGATGGAAAAGCGCTATAGAAATGCAGTCCATTTACCATGTCTGTCTGTCTGAGCGTCCATCCGTCAGTTTTTGCTTTTTAGCGCAGTATCTCAAGAACCAGTTGACCAATTTCATTCATGTTTAGCCATTCATGTTTAGCCAGTCGATTTCAGTGATCTTAGGGTCAATTTCAAGGTCACAGAGAGATATTCAAGATGTTATCATTGCCACCCTTGTTAGTGGGATATATCAAGAACCATTTCACCAATTTCATTCAGATTTAGCATAAGGGTGAACTTTGGTGATCCCCGACACTTTGTGTGACTGATTTTTGGGGGTCGGGGCATATGTTATCTCCTGATGACTCTTGTTTCACAAGTCTTACTCCAGAACTTTGCAACTTCATTTTCTAATCCTTGTCACATATGAGACTTCATGAAAAAGGAAAAATAAGAGTGCATTGTTTGTGAACCAACATACACATCAAATAGATGATCAAAACAGCTCCCAGACATGGTCACCTTTGTCACATTGATTTGCTGTGATAACATACTCAAAATCCATTCCTGTTCTGCTGTGATGATTAAATGCCCCGTTTTATTTATGTTGGACAATGATTAGTTGTGTGTTATAAAGTGGATTAGAAACATGAACATTTCATCGGACAAGCTGTTTGCCTCTAATCACTTCTTCCAATGATCAATTCTCCTCAGAGGAAACTTTATTGACCTGCTGGTACATGCATGACAGACAAAGCAGCAGCCACATTACAGAATTCTTTCTGTTTTCAGGTTAAGTGGTTTTGTCTGACCCCATAGGCATAGCGTGTTATTAGGGGAAAAGAATTACCTGTTTGTTGGTGTGTGGTGTCAAAATTGGTGCCAACAAATCAATACTACAGCATCGGTATACTCCATAGGGATCAACTGCTATTCCCTTCACCAGCCCAGAGAAAGACACAAATCTGACTTTTATTAACTTTTATCAAATCTTTACAGGATAAAAAAACAAGAGCAATCTGAGATTTCTGACGTCCAGCAAGGGTTGACGGGGACTCAAAATAACAGATATGTTATTCACATCGTTACACGGACTTTACCTGGGTCCGGATTCCATAACACAATGCAATAATTGCATACTGATCCAGAATGGTCCGACTAATCAAGATGTTGCAATCTGATATGTACAACCCCAATTCCAATGAAGTTGGAATATTCTGTTCTTATTTACATTTTACGCAACGTCCCAACTTCATTGGAATTGGTGTTGTAATTCACAAGGTGAAAAAAAAATTGTCTTCCTGATCTTGGCTTTACATCATGATGTTGTATCCGTGAAGTAGTTTAGACATAATCCTTAAAAGTCTACAAAGTGAAATCCTGATCCAGAATCCTGATCCGGATCTAGATCACCCCTGAGTCTTCCCAGGCCTAACACCAATGTGTGGTGAAAATCTGTTAAGTAGTTTTGACGTAATCTTCAAAATCAGACATAGTGAAGAGTACAAATTGAAATCCTGATCCAGAATCTGCATCCAGATCACCTCCAAAATTCAATGGAGTTTTCCATGACCTAATATGTATCCTTGGTGAAAATTTGGTGAGAATCTGTGAAGTAGATAATAAAGTGAAATCTTGTTCCGGATCACCTCCAAAAATGTAATGGAGTCTTCCTTGGCGTAATCCTGCTAACAGACAAATACATAAACACAGATGATTTTATTACATTCTTGCCGGACGTACAATTCTAATTCTTGAGATGTGAAGAAGCAGTATCTTCAAAGACATGCAGGTTAGGGAAATTTGTGACAATAAATTGACCATAGGTGTGACTACGTTGTTGTATGTGTCGGCCCTGCAATAGACTGGCGGCGTGTCCAGGATGTACCCCACCTCTTGCCCAATGATGGCTGCAATAAGCTCCAGCCTTCTGTGACTAGTAACTGTTATAAGCAGGAAATGCATGGATGGATGGATCTTGTAGAGCAGTTAATCAAAATCTGCAGATAAAGACAAAATTATTAGCCCCCCTTTGAACTTCAACATTTTTTTCAAACTTTTCACAAGTGCCCACACATCGTGATGAGATGTATGTATGTATGTACATTGAGGAAAATAAGTATTTGAACACCTGTTAAAATCAATGTTAATGTTTGGTACAGTAGCCTTTGTTTGCAGTTACAGAGGTCAAATGTTTCCTGTAGTTTTTCACCCGGTTTGCACACACTGCAGCAG
Source organism: Thalassophryne amazonica (assembly GCF_902500255.1). Taxonomy (NCBI): domain Eukaryota; kingdom Metazoa; phylum Chordata; class Actinopteri; order Batrachoidiformes; family Batrachoididae; genus Thalassophryne; species Thalassophryne amazonica. The sequence continues at coordinate 84,637,429 of NC_047115.1, forward strand.
GGATTTTGGTCCACTCTTCCATACATATCTTCTCCAAATCTTTCAGGTTTGGAGTTTCAGCTCCCTCCAAAGATTTTCTATTGAGTTCAGGTCTGGAGACTGGCCAGGCTACTCCAGGACCTTGAAATGCTTCTTACGGAGCCCCTCCTTAGTTGCCCTGGCTGTGTGTTTGGGGTCATTGTCATGCTGGAAGACCCAGCCATGACCCATCTTCAATGCTCTTACTGAGGGAAGGAAGTTGTTTGCCAAAATCTCTCAATACATGACCCCATCCATCCTCCCTTCAATACGGTGCAGTCGTCCTGTCCCCTTTGCAGAAGAGCACCCCCAGAGTATGATGTTTCCACCCCAATGCTTCATGGTTGGGATGGTTTTCTTGGGGTTGTTCTCATCCCCTAAACATGGTAAGTGGAGTTGATTCCAGAAAGCTCTATTTTGGTCTCATCTGACCACATGACCTTCTCCCATGCCTCCTCTGGATCATCCAGATGGTCACTGGTGAACTTCAAACGGGCCTGGACATGTGCTGGCTTGAGCAGGGGGACCTTGCTGCCCTGCAGAATTTTAAACCATGACAGCATCATGTGTTACTAATGTAATCTTTGTGACTGTGGTCCCAGCTCTCTTCAGGTCATTGACCAGGTCCTCCTGTGTAGTTCTGACCTCTTCAAGTATTTTGACATATCCAAACTGATCCATGATACCTGGTATGCGATATATAGGCCCAACACCATAGTAGGAGAAACATGCCCATATCATGATGCTTGCACCACCATGCTTCACTGTCTTCACTGTGAACTGTCGCTTGAATTCAGAGTTTGGGGGTCGTCTCACAAACTGTCTGCGGCCCTTGGACCCAAAAAGAACAATTTTACTCTCATCAGTCCACAAAATATTCCTCCATTTCTCTTTAGGCCAGTTGATGTGCTCTTTGGCAAATTGTAACCTCTTCTGCACGTCTTTTATTTAACAGAGGGACTTTGCGGGGGATTCTTGCACATAAACTAGCTTCACACAGGCGTCTTCTAATTGTCACAGTACTTACAGGTAACTCCAGACTGTCTTTGATCATCCTGGAGCTAATCAATGGGTGAGACTTTGCCATTCTGGTTATTCTTCTATTCATTTTGATGGTTGTTTTCCATTTTCTTCCATGCATCTCTGTTTTTTTTTTTTGTCCATTTTAAAGCATTGGAGATCAGTGTAGATGAACAGCCTATAATTTTTTGCACTTGCGTATAAGTTTTCCCCTCTCCAATCAACTTTTTAATCAAACTACGCTGTTCTTCTGAACAATGTCTTGAACGTCCCATTTTCCTCAGGCTTTCAAAGAGAAAAGCATGTTCAACAGGTGCTGGCTTCATCCTTAAGTAGGGGACAGCTGATTCATACCTGTTTGTTCCACAAAATTGACAAACTCTCTGACTGAATGCCACACTACTGTTATTGTGAACACCCCTTTTTCTACTTTTTTTTTTTTTTACTAATAGCCCAATTTCATAGCCTTAAGAGTGTGCATATCATGAATGCTTCGTCTTGTTGGATTTGTGAGAATCTACTGAGTCTACTGGTCCCTTGTTTCCCATGTAACAATAAGAAATATACTCAAAACCTGGATAAATCTTTTTACTCACATAGCACTACTGTTATTCTGAACACTGCTGTATGAGAAGTGAAATGAAGTTTATAAGATTTACAGTGTGTGCAATAATTCTTTAAACAGAATTAGACAGGTGCATAAATTTTGGTACCCCAACAGAACAAATACATCAATATTTAATAGATCCTCCTTTTGCAGAAATAACCGTTTCTAAATGCTTCCTATAGCTTCTAGTGAGAGTTTGGATTCTGGTTGAAGGTATTTTGGACCATTCTTCTTTACAAAACATCTCAGGTGTGTTGGTTTCTGAGCATGGACAGCCCGCTTAAAATCACACCACAGATTTTCAATAATATTCAGGCCTGAGGACTGAGATGGCCATTCCAGAACGTTGTACTTGTTCCTCTGCATGAATGCCTTAGTAGATTTTGAGCAGTGTTTAAGGTTGTCTTGGTGAAAGATCCAGCCCCGAAGCTACTTCAACTTTGTCACTGATTCTTGAACATTCTTCTCAAGAATCTGCTGATATTGACTGGAATCCATGTGACCCTCAACTTTAATAAGACTCCCAGGACCTGCACTGGCCACACAGCCCCACAGCATGATGAAACCACCTCCACATTTTACTGTAGGTAGCAAGTGTTTTTTCTTGGAATGCTGTCTTCTTTTTCAGGCATATATACTGCCCCTTGTTATGTCCAAATAACTCAATTTTAGTTTCATCAGTCCACAGCACCTTGTTCCAAAATGAAGCTGAATGAAGCTGGCTTGTCCAAATGTGCTTTAGCATACCTCAAGCGACTCTGTTTGTGGCGTGTATGCAGAAAAGGCATTTCTGCATCATATAGTATCTCCTTGTGCAAAGTGATACATAGAGACACTATCTGCAGCAAGATCATGTTGTAGGTCTTTGGAGCAGGTCTGTGGGTTGACTATGACTGTTCTCACCATCCTTCACTTCAGCTTATCTGAGATTTTTCTTGGCCTGCCACTTAATCAGTACTGTGTCTGTGGTCTTCCATTTCCTCACTATGTTCCTCAGTGGAAACTGACAGCTGAAATCTCGGAGATAGCTTTTTGTATCCTTCCCCGAAACCATGATGTTGAACAATCTTTGTTTTCAGGTCATTTGAGAATTGTTTAGAGGCTACCATGTTGCCACTCATTAGAAGAGATGCAAAGAGGAGAAACATTTGCAAATGGCCACCTTAAATACCCTTCTCATGATTGGATTCACCTGTTTAAGTAAAGGGTCAATGATCTTACCAAACCAATTTGGTGTTCCAATAATTAGTGCTAATTGTATTCAAATCAGTAAAATGGCAAGGATGCCCAAATTTATGCACCTGCCTAATTTTGTTTAAATAATTATTGCACACTTTCTGTAAATACTAGAAACTTTATTTAATTTCTCAAATATCAGTGTGTTCGTCTGCTATATGATATATTTAACTGAAATTTCTGATCCAGACAAGCAACGATTTATAAAGGAAAATCATGAAAATGATCAGGGGTGCCCAAACCTTTACATACCACAGTATGTGCAAAACCTTGGAGAAAATCCAGCTTGTTTCTTTTTTTTCACAGTGGAAGAAATAAGCCATGTATCAATGGTGCTGGGAGTGTTTAGAAACATGATGCATCTTTTCTGTATCAGTTCTATTTTCCCACAGAACCTAAATCCAATATTTCAAGAATATGCGCTGCTTTTAGTGCAGGTGGAAAAAAAGGCTTCAGTGAGCACTATAGCCCAAAATGTTTTCATTTGCTTTCTGAAAATTAGTGGAATCATAGGTCTTACCAAGAAGACCCTCCTGAATTTTGCTCATTGATTGAATCAATGCACTGGCCACACAGCCCCACAGCATGATGGAACCACATCCAAATTTTACAAGTGTTTTTCTTGGAATGCTGTGTTCTTTTTCAGCCATGCATACTGCCCCTTGTTATGTCCAAAAAACTCAATTTTAGTTCCATCAGTCCACAGCACCTTATTCCAAAATGAAACTGGCTTGTCCAAATGTGCTTTAGCATACCTCAAGTGAACGATGCACAGAGACAATATCTGCAGCAAGGTTGACTGTGACTGTTCTCACCATCCTTCACTTCAGCTTATCTGAGATTTCTCTTGGCCTGCCACTTCGGGCCTTAACTGGAACTGTGCTTCTGGTCTTCCATTTCCTCACTATGTTCCTCACAGTGGAAACTGACAGCTGAAATCTCTGGTCATTTGAGAGTTGTTTAGAGGCTCCCATGTTGCCACTCATTAGAAGAGATGCAAAGAGGAGAAACATTTGTAAATGGCCACCTTAAATTCCCTTTCTCATGATTGGATTCAAATGTGTAAGGAGGTCAAGGGTCAATGAGCTTACCAAACCAGTTTTGTGTTCTAATAATTAGTGCTTAATGTATTGAAATCAATAAAATGACAAGGGTGCCTAAATTCATGCACCTGCCTAATTTTGTTTAAATAATTATTGCACACTTTCTGTTAATCCTAGAAACTTCACTTCCCTTCTCAAATATCAGTGTTTTTGTCTGCTATATGATATATTTAACTGAAATTTCTGATCCAGACAACCAATGATTTGTAAAGGAAAATCATGAAAATTATCAGGGGTGCCGATCTTTAGCATACAACTGTATGTATGTACATAACATCATACCTTTGCTATAGTGGTAATAATCCAAATGCTCAGTCAGTCACGTGCGTGAGCACAGCACTTATACCAGCACCTTTAGCAGGGGGGCTGGGGCCGACAACCCCCTGTGTTTTGGAAGTCAGAGAATGAGAACCTCATGGGTGCAAATATTGGTGAGCTTTAGAAATGTATTGGAAGTAAATTCATTATGGATCATGACAAATACGAGGAGTGATTCAGAGGTTTTGAGCCTTGACCTGGACAAAGTAGGGCCTTTTTCTCCATCTTTGCATTCTGAAAAACCAACATTGCACCCAGTCAGTCAAAATGTCACACATTCTCAACAAATGTTCATGCTGCAACCTGGCTTTATTGCTACATCCCTGTTTTGTTAATGTTGTAACTATTGTAATGCTGGTTTTATGTCCAGGACGCTTTTGAAAAAGAGATTTTAATCTCATCAAGATTTACCTGGTTATATAAAGGATAGGATGATGATGATGATGAGTGTGTGTGTGTCACATCCCAGAACACTCATGGGTCTGAGCTTTTCACCTGTGGAGTTTTTGAATCGGACTGTTTGACATTATTCATGTGTCAATATTAACTGAATTGAGGCTTTCCCAGTTACATGTGCTGCCGCTTGCTTGGTACAAATTTGCATCTCATCCGGGCAACTAGTCCACACAAAATCCAACATGGCTTCTGGTGTACCACTATCCAAATTAACCAGCAAACAAACTGCAAGAAATTCTATCTAGGAAAGGTCTACATGTGTGGAAAAAAAAAAGAATTTACTAGCGTTCACAGAAGAGGAGTTTGATCACGAGGAGTCTCAACATAAACAGAGAAGCTAATGCTCAACATCCATGGGTGAACATCCAGTTTCAGTTTCCTTTTATGTGACACACATTCTGCAGCTTCATGCTTCATGCTGTTAAGTGACACAATTGCATACAGATAAGGACAAAACTATCCAGTTGTTAAGCTCTGACATAATGCATCACATGATAAATCTGTTTCCGGGTCCAAAGACCTGCAAGTTTACAATTAAAGTTAAGTCTGTATGATCCATGGATCTACAGTTTAAGTTTAGTTTGTGTTTACAGTGTGCGCAAACCTCCGTCCCTCCCTTCTCCACCTCCGTTAACCACATTCGTCTGTTTCTAAGGTAAGAACACTTAATAAAACTTTTTTTCTTTTACTTGATATATTTTATTATGCACAGGTAAAATATACATGTCTGTTTGTTAATAAAAAATATTTATTACAATAAAGAGGACGTTAAAGTGCAAACTTCACTTTTCCCCTGAACGACATGAACAGGAAGCGATTGCAGCTCACAGCAACTCCCATTGAAAGTAACAGAGAAAGAACCTGAGCTTCTGGCATTTTTACATAAAACAAACGCAATAACAACATCTTAAAACCCAGTTAATATATCCAAGAGAGTTTTAGTGTGCATAGTGTGTTACATACCACAGTATGTAAACCGCTGCACTTAAACCGTGTGCAGCGGTTTAAGTGCAGCCTGATCAGATCGTCTCAGTGCAGTTCTCAATGTTAATGACAGTGCGCCTTTTTTGTTTGGACCCGGAAGTTGAAAATCGCATGATGCATTACATCACACTTAACAACCGGATTAGCCCTTCGTATGAAATTTATCACTTTCTTCAAAAAATTTTTAAGACAACAAGAGATTTTCAACACATTTCTAAACATCCAAGTTTTATTTTGGATACTTAACATTATGGTACTTTGCACACACAAAAAAATTATTTCACACAAAGTAGCAACTACCAGGGTCAAAATTATTAGCCCCCTCCCTCCCTTCAGTGTTAATAGTCAATTGTCAGTCCTTTTGCTGGATAACAGACTGCAGTCATTTGTTGTAGTTTTCAACAAGTCTCAGACATGTCTCCTGAGGAATCCCAGCCCATTCTTCTTTGGCAGATCCTTCAAGCTCCTCCACATTTGATTGTCTTCTAGCATGGACCTTGGTCATCACTTCACCCCAAAGATCTTCAATGGGATTCAAGTCAGGACTTTGTGCAGGACAGTCAGTAGCGTTCACTTTGGTCTTCTGGAGGCAGTTCTTCACCAGGAGCGATGTATTTTTTGGGTCATTGTCATGTTGGAAGACAAAGCGGTAACCCAGTTTTGCTATTCACTTGTCTTGGCAGTTGTTCTGTGGTCTTGAGATGCATCTCTCATGACTTTTCTTGACAGAGTCTATGGAATCTTTTGCTTCGTCCCTCTGCCAGGCTTGTTCTGTACTCTGTGCTTCTCTGTGAATTGCTTGATGATATTTCTCACTCCAATTCTTGACACTTCGAAATGCTGTGATAACTTTTTGTGTCCTTCTTCTACTTTGTGAGCATCAAGTTGTTTTTCTCAAGTTTTTTTTATTTCATTTATGCTTTCTCAAGTGACAGCTCAAACCCTTACTGAAGTTTTTATACTGTGTGTACATTGGACAATAACCCTCAATTTTTACTTGATTTTACAAGCTTTGAGCATTACAAAGTTAAAGCACATCATTGTACAACAGTGGCTTGTGGTTCAAGAAAAAGATCAGTTTTTAAGGGGCCTTCTGACTGGTAGTTTTTGGGAAATCATTTTGTTTCTGTGTGTAAAGTAAAATAATGTAAACATCCAAAATAAAACTATGATGTTTAGAAATGGTGTGTTGAAAATTCTTTGCTCTGTTAAAAAATTAAAAGCACTTGGGAAAATTTTGACGTGAATGTTAAATTTCCTAGGGGTGCTAATAACTGTTCTCATCTGTATAGTAAGGCATATTCAACCTTTTTCCCAGAATGTATTGCGGGGTGCGCAAATTTTTACCCACTAGGCAGCAGCATGTATAACTTGGGCAACCTGAGTTACAGACATGGTTTTTCCTTCAACATGTTCTACTGCATCTGCACCCACAGCATTGTCGAACATAGTGCTTCTAAAGTTTGTGAGTTGTTAAACAATTTCATAAATGACATACATACTGTAAATCCTCTCAGCTGAATGAGTTGCATCACTGTTTTAATCCTATGTGTGCATCTACTTTAGATGGTGTCGCTCCACTGAAAATTAAAGGTAAATCTATTATTCAAGTCCAGCCTTGGATTAACAACTGCAAGAAGACAGATACATCAATGCAGATGGAAGAAAACAGGTTTACAGTTCAGTTATGTGGATGCAGATGAGCTCTTAAGTTCAGACAATCAAATAAATATAGAAAAGCACTTATATCAAGCCTTCCACATAACCCCTCAGTTTTAGTTCAAATTGTTGGTAAATCCTGCCACTCAAAATATGAGTGTTGATCGTGATGCTGGCTGTGTGTGGGTAGAGTCCCTTTATTGAGAGAGTAGCACCAACTCAGAACATGGCGCCATGTTGGTTCCAACTGCGCTGAATTACTGAATGAACCTTTTATGTTTTAAGCATTTTATTTTATTTTTTTTTAATCAGTTAACCACATACAACAGCACATCCAGGTACAGGTACTACCAAAATAAATATAAAAATAGTTAAGCTATCAGATTTACATAAATTTGCAATTTATGATAATATATTTACTTAATTTAAAGCCTGATTTATGCTTCTGCAGCTCTGTAACTCTGTGTCATGCAATGACGTTTGTGAAGGTTTAAAGTTCTCTGTCTCTGGATTATGCTTTATTATGGACTAATTTGACCCTCAACAAGCTTTTCTTTCTGCAATCATCACCTCCAAATCAAAGGTAAGCTGTACAATTTCTTCTTTTTCAGACTCCGTGTTGTAAATGTGCAGACTTTTCTGATCCATTTGTAATCAGCGTGCGCACTGCAAAAACTATTAAAATGACAGGAACGAGTGAAAGTAGAAAAGTGTCAAATCACAGCCTTTTGTGTCTGTTTTAACAGGTGCATGTCCATGCTGCGGGTCCGAGTCTGAGCATAGTGTGAAAAAACGGTCGGCCTTTTAATCACAGAAATGACTCCGGTCCCACTTTCCTCAAATTGGCGAATGTCAGTGCTGAATTTTAATTGGTACTTTTGTTGCTGTGCACATCCAGACTGCTCTGGGTTTTTAATGGAAATACATTGCGATCGGACGGGACATTTTATCTGAGGTGAGCGAAAAATCCATTATAAAAAATCCGTTATATACAGTGTTTATTGCATGAAAAACAATACAAAAACATTCAAATTTATTAATTTATATAGCGCCAATTCACGATGAAATCATCTCAAGGTGCTTCACACAACATAAAAAAAACTGAATTAAAAATTTAAAACACAATAAAAAGACAACCATAAAAGAATTCAAGAATAAAAACACATCATAACACTAATGATAAATGATAAAGATATTCATAGTCACTGGACAAAAAAGTCCCAATGTTGGGACTTTTTTGTCCACTGACTATGAATATCTGGTTTATACGATGATGGTTTAGGTGAGTTTTACTGTACATGGGACCGAACAATAACCTTTCAAAGCTTTGATGATCAAGTCGCTGCATTTGTTGTGTCTATTCATGCATCCAAATGCACAACAACCCGACATAAATAAATAAAATAGCTGGATTTACATGCAGACAGATTAACAGTGAATGCTGTTTTGGACCCAAGATGCACCACGAGTCACGTGCCCGTTTTTGTTTTGGGTTTTTTTTTTCGGCTCATCATGTCGTTACTCTCTCAATCAAGGGACCCTATGTGTGGGGGAACTGCAAATTTGACTTCAGTTAAAAAAGAAGACTCAAATCAGTATAACCCTCATTGCTATTTTGCCTGATGTTGATTTGCCTCATAACTACTTAAGCTACTTTGGTCGAATCACCGTTATTGACATTTTAAAAACTTCCTTTCACATAAAGTGTCGTGTAACAAACAAAATTTTTGCTTGAAATCAAGGGATCAGTTGCCCCCCCCAGTTCCTGTTCAGTTGTAATGGTCTTCTGTCCACGGAACATGTCCTTTTAAAATTCCTAAAATTTACCCACTCATTAAAACAGAGTAAAGGCCTTTCACACTTCAAGCGTTGAGGGGTGATAGACGCGTCAAGGATCGCTCTAAAAATCATTATTTTCATTGAGACGCTCAACGTTTTTGATGCAAAGCATCGTGTCAAAAGCAGCGCTAAAGCGACGCTTCACCAGGAGCATGCAGTGCCGCTTGTCAAGCTACCATGCTCAAAGTTCAACCCAGTCCAACTTTTGCTGTTGTGAAAGTGTAGGTACACGGACCCACAACAGGGGGCGCAATGAACGGACAATGGAGAAAGGTGAATAACAAGTTTTACTGTTGTGAAACGAGCACAACCGATACAACAATCAATAATTTGGGGTTTAAGCCGAAATCTGCTGGTGTCGTGTGGGCAGGCTCGAAGGTAGGAGACGTCCGTCCTAGTCGAACCGGAACCACCCAGATCTCCTCTGCCACCGAACCCCAGAAGTACTGGAACCGCCAAGTCCCGAATTCCCAGGTGGCCACTGCCTCCGCTCGTCGGATCCGGTACTGCTGGCGGGAGAGAGCAACAAACACACAGGTGTGGATGCGACAGCACCCAGTAAACGGAGAGGGGAGAAGCCGCCTCCACCTCTTGTCACAATAAAGCAGGAAGGTGAGTACTTATCCAAGTAATTAGCTTTCAGTAGTCAGCTGTCCTGAAAAGGTTTAACAAGTTTTATCAGATTATACAGAATATGCTTGCAGAGAAGGTTACCTCAATCTTAAGGCGATATCTCGGCACTGAGGTGGAGACGCCGTCCTGCTGATATACCTCCGTGCTGAGTGGAACAGCTGTGTCCAGTGATGGGTGACAGCTGTCACCCTGGCTGCTCCCGTAAGGCGGCAGCGCCCTCTGGTGCCTGGAGCCCGCACTCCAGGCAGGGCGCCCTCTGGTGGTGGTGGGCCAGCAGTACCTCCTCTTCAGCGGCCCACACAACAGGACCCCCCCCCTCAACGGGCGCCTCCTGGCGCACGACCGGGCTTGTCCGGATGGCGACGGTAGAAGTCGGCCAGGAGGGCCGGGTCCAGGATGAAGCCCTTCTTCACCCAGGAGCGTTCCTCGGGACAGTACCCCTCCCAGTCCACCAGGTACTGAAAACCCCGGCCCATTCGACGGACGTCGAGGAGCCGGCGCACAGTCCAAGCCGGTTCCCCGTCGATGATCCGGGCAGGAGGTGGTGCCGGACCCGGGGTGCAGAGGGGTGAGGTGTGATGGGGCTTGATCCTTGACACGTGAAATACTGGATGGATCCGCAGCGAGGCCGGGAGCTGCAGCCTCACTGCGGCGGGGTTGATGACTTTCAGGATTCTGAAGGGTCCGATGTATCGTTCCTGGAGTTTTGGGGAGTCCACTTGCAGAGGGATGTCTTTGGTGGACAACCATACCTCCTGCCCAGGACAATACTTGGGGGCCGGGGCCCGCCGCCGGTCTGCATGTTTCTTCGCCCTCGTCCGGGCCTTCAATAAAGCAGAGCGGGCGGCACGCCACACCCGACGGCACTTCCGTAGGTGGGCCTGGACCGAGGGCACACCGACCTCTCCCTCAACCACCGGAAACAAGGGGGGCTGATACCCCAAGCACACCTCAAAAGGGGAGAGGCCGGTGGCTGACGACACTTGACTGTTGTGGGCGTACTCGATCCAGGCCAGGTGGGTACTCCAGGCCGTCGGGTGCGCGGCTGTCACACAGCGTAGTGTCTGCTCCAGTTCCTGGTTGGCCCGCTCTGCTTGCCCGTTGGTCTGGGGGTGATACCCGGACGAGAGGCTGACCGTGGCCCCCAGTTCCCCGCAGAAGCTCCTCCAAACGTGCAAGGTAAACTGGGGACCGCGATCGGAGACGATGTCTGATGGTATCCCATGCAGACGGACGACGTGGTGGACCAAGAGGTCCGCGGTCTCCTGGGCTGTTGGTAGCTTCGGGAGGGCCACGAAGTGGGCCGCCTTGGAGAAACGGTCCACTATCGTGAAGACGACGGTGTTTCCCTGGGACGGCGGGAGACCCGTGACAAAGTCCAGGCCGATGTGGGACCAGGGGCGATGTGGAACGGGCAGCGGCTGTAGCAGCCCTGAGGTCTTTCGGTGGTCGGCCTTGCCCTGGCGCAGGTGGTACAGGCCTGGACGTAGTCCCCGACGTCGGCCCCCAGGGATGCCCACCAGAAGCGCTGCCGGACGACTGCCACGGTCCTTTGCACCCCAGGGTGACAGGAGAGCTTAGAACCGTGACAGAAGTCCAGTACTGCAGCTCTGGCTTCCGGTGGGACGTAGAGTCTGTTCTTTGGTCCGGTTCCGGGGTCCGGGTCACGGGTCAGGGCCTCCCGGACGGTCTTCTCCACGTCCCAGGTGAGGGCGGCCACGATAGCGGACTCCGGGATGATGGGATCCGGGGGATCCGACGGTTCCGTTTTGACTTCGTCTTCGTGTACCCGGGACAATGCATCCGATCTTTGATTCTTGGTCCCGGGACGGTAGGTAATCCGGAAGTCAAAACGGCCAAAGAACAGTGACCAGCGGGCTTGCCTGGGGTTCAGCCGCTTGGCGGTCCTGATGTACTCCAGGTTCCGATGGTCAGTGAAAACCGTGAATGGCACGGCTGTTCCCTCCAACAGATGTCTCCACTCTTCGAGGGCCTCTTTCACCGCAAGGAGTTCTCGATTGCCGACGTCATAGTTCCGTTCGGCCGGGGCCAACCTGCGGGAAAAATAGGCACACGGGTGAAGAACCTTATCGGTCTTCCCGCTCTGGGAGAGCACCGCTCCTATCACTGAGTCCGAGGCGTCCACTTCAACCACTAACTGGCGGCTAGGGTCGGGCTGCACCAGAACTGGTGCAGACGAGAAGCGCCGTTTCAACTCCTTGAACGCGGCTTCGCACCGATCCGACCAGGTGAAGGGGACTTTTGGTGAGGTCAGAGCTGTCAGGGGGCTAACTACCTGACTGTAGCCCTTAATGAACCTCCTGTAGAAATTAGCAAAGCCGAGGAACTGTTGCAGCTTCCTACGGCTTGTGGGTTGGGGCCAATCTCTCACTGCCGCAACCTTGGCCGGATCAGGAGCGACGGAGTTGGAGGAGATGATGAACCCCAGGAAGGACAAAGAGGTGCGGTGGAACTCACACTTCTCGCCCTTCACAAACAGGCGGTTCTCCAACAACCGCTGTAAGACCTGACGGACATGCCGGACATGAGTCTCAGGATCCGGGGAAAAGATGAGTATATCGTCTAGATACACGAAGACGAACCGGTGCAGGAAGTCCCGCAAGACATCGTTTACCAACGCTTGGAAAGTCGCGGGAGCATTAGTGAGACCGAACGGCATGACCAGGTACTCAAAATGACCTAACGGGGTGTTAAATGCCGTCTTCCATTCGTCTCCCTTCCGGATCCGAACCAAATGATACGCATTCCTAAGATCAAGCTTGGTGAAGATTCTGGCTCCATGCAAGGGGGTGAACACTGAATCCAACAAGGGCAACGGGTATCGTTTGCGAACCGTGATTTCGTTCAACCCCCTGTAATCAATGCATGGACGAAGCCCGCCATCTTTTTTACCCACAAAAAAGAAACCAGCACCCATCGGAGAGGTGGAATTCCGGATCAACCCGGCAGCTAATGAGTCCCGGATGTAGGTCTCCATTGATTCGCGTTCCGGCCGTGAGAGGTTGTACAGCCTACTGGACGGGAACTCACTGCCTGGAACCAAATCAATGGCACAATCATACGGGCAGTGGGGAGGAAGCGTGAGAGCCAGATCCTTGCTGAACACGTCCGCGAGGTCATGGTACTCCGCCGGCACCGCCTTCAGATTGGGCGGGACTCGGACCTCCTCCTTAGCGTGGGAGCCGGGAGGAACCGAGGAACCTAGACACTCCCGATGGCAGGTCTCGCTCCACTGTACCACTACCCCGGACGGCCAATCGATCCGGGGATTGTGCTTTAGCATTCAGGGAAAACCCAGAACCACACGGGAGGTGGCCTGAGTCACAAAGAACTCGATCACCTCCCGGTGGTTACCTGACACCACCAGAGTTACTGGTGGTGTCTTATGCGTGATCGGTGGGAGTAGGGAGCCATCTAGTGCCCGAACCTGTACAGGCGAGGTAAGAGCCACCAGAGGGAGCCCTATCTCCCTGGCCCATCTACTGTCTAGCAGATTCCCCTCAGAGCCCGTGTCCACCAGTGCTGGGGCCTTCAGGGTTGAATCCTCATACAGGATCGTGACTGGGAGTCGTGTGGCAATGTGGGTGTGTCCCACGTGAATGTTTTGGCCCACCCCTGGCCCAGTCTCTAGGGGCGGGCGTTGGAGTTTAACCACTCGGGGCAGTCGCTTGCAAGATGCTCACTCGAGCCACAAACAAAACAAGCTCCGTAGGCCCGCCTCCTTTGTGCTCCAGGTGCCCTAAATGTTGCCCTGCTCGTGTCCATAGCTTCGTCAGCAGGGGGAGCTGTAGGCGCACGGAGCGCAGGAACAGAGGAGCGTGGGGAGGGCGGAGCTCGGTCGGAACCGGAAGGGAGAGGGACGACGCGTGCCTGGCCACGCCCTTCACCTTGTTCCCGACGGCGTTCTTCTAGCCGGTTGTCGAGTCGTATGACTAGATCGATGAGCCCTCTAAGTCCCGCGGTTCGTCCTTCGCCACCAGGTGCTCCTTTAGGACCAGTGACAGTCCGTTTACAAAGGCGGCGCGGAGGGCAGTGCTATTCCAGCCGGATCTCGCCGCCGCGATGCGGAAGGCGACTGCATAGGCAGCTGCGCTCCGACGCCCCTGTCTCATTGACAGTAGCACGGTTGAAGCGGTCTCTCCTCTATTGGGGTGATCGAACACCGTTCTGAGCTCCCGCACAAACCCATCGTATGTATGAAGGAGCCGTGAGTTCTGCTCCCAGAGTGCTGTAGCCCAAGCGCGTGCCTCCCCGCGAAGCAGGTTTATTACATAAGCTACTTTGCTAGCGTCAGTCGCGTACATCATGGGACGCTGTGCGAAGACGAGCGAACACTGCATCAAAAAAGCCGCGCACGTCTCCACACAGCCTCCGTACGGTTCTGGAGGGCTTATGTAAGCTTCTGGGGACGGAGGAAGGGACCGTTGAACGACCAGTGGAACGTCACTATCACGCGCAGGGTCCTCGGGAGGGAGAGCCGCAGCGGCGCCCAGAGGGCGCGCTTTCACTTGTGCGGCGAGAGCCTCCACCCTGCGGTTTAGGAGAACGTGCTGCTCGGTCATTAAATCGATCCGAGTGGTGAAAGCGGTGAGGATCCGCTGCAACTCACCGATTACCCCTCCCGAAGACGCCGACGCGCCCTGTTCTTCCATTGGCCGTTCAACAGCCGGTTGACGCCCCTCGGGATCCATGACGCTGGCCGAGATATCCTGTTGTGAAAGTGTAGGTACACGGACCCACAACAGGGGGGCGCAATGAACGGACAATGGAGAAAGGTGAATAACAAGTTTTACTGTTGTGAAACGAGCACAACCGATACAACAATCAATAATTTGGGGTTTAAGCCGAAATCTGCTGGTGTCGTGTGGGCAGGCTCGAAGGTAGGAGACGTCCGTCCTAGTCGAACCGGAACCACCCAGATCTCCTCTGCCACCGAACCCCAGAAGTACTGGAACGCCAAGTCCCAAATTCCCAGGTGGCCACTGCCTCCGCTCGTCGGATCCGGTACTGCTGGCGGGAGAGAGCAACAAACACACAGGTGTGGATGCGACAGCACCCAGTAAACGGAGAGGGGAGAAGCCGCCTCCACCTCTTGTCACAATAAAGCAGGAAGGTGAGTACTTATCCAAGTAATTAGCTTTCAGTAGTCAGCTGTCCTGAAAAGGTTTAACAAGTTTTATCAGATTATACAGAATATGCTTGCAGAGAAGGTTACCTCAATCTTAAGGCGATATCTCGGCACTGAGGTGGAGACGCCGTCCTGCTGATATACCTCCGTGCTGAGTGGAACAGCTGTGTCCAGTGATGGGTGACAGCTGTCACCCTGGCTGCTCCCGTAAGGCGGCAGCGCCCTCTGGTGCCTGGAGCCTGCACTCCAGGCAGGGCGCCCTCTGGTGGTGGTGGGCCAGCAGTACCTCCTCTTCAGCGGCCCACACAACATTTGCCACTGTGCACTGTAATGTACATAGCTTGGTGAGGTCCAATAGAAGCAAGGCATTGGACCAAAACATGGAAGACTACAGTGCAGAAACGTGCCACAGAACTGCTCATTTATACGCAGCAGCTTTTTGAAGAAAATCTTTGCAAATGTTTTTTTTTTTTTACCTCACAATCAATTTCTCATTACTGTAAATAAAGTTTCTTACATGAGAATCCTTGTAATAAAAATAGTAAAAAATAAGATTCTTTAAAAACCTTTCTTCATCTGTAAATTAAAACCATAAATTACCTGTTGTTTCAGATGAAATGATTAACTTAATAAGGAACCGTGGACATTTATTTTTAGACAGTTAAAATAGCATGGAAATGAATGTGTACATTTTTTGTCATTCCTTTTATGACTACCTGAATCCTCTAAGGACTTCATGAATGGAAAATAGTATTTTCCATCAGCAGACTTTGCTGTATGGAACCTTTGCATGTTGGATTTTGTGCCTTTTTTTAAATTTTATTTTCGTGTGCTAATGTGAGTCCTTAAAATTCCAAGCACAAAAAACAAACTGCCGCTGCAGCACAAACAGTATATTAGAAGTGGTTGAGGGGTAATAAATGATTCACACAAGCTGCTTGTAAATGTACCATTTCAGACCAAAGGAAACTTCAAATTTACTGAAGCACCTGAAAAACTGATCCAAATCTGTTTGAAGATGAGTGACTGTCAGTTCACGTTGTGTTCTTCCGTTTGCCGTGTAGGCTAACGTAACCATCACTTGAAGTACTGTCCTGATGTGGTGTCCTCTAATCAAAATGGGTTTGTGGTTTAAATAAATATTACTTTTATTAGCTGAGCCCGACGATGTCATGAAGCAGCACTTAAAAAAAAAAAAGCATTAAAAATACAGAATGCATGTCACGTTAAAAAATTCCACTAAAAAGGAATTTGTCAGTTTTTCAGCATTACATTTTTTAATTTTCTTAAGAAGTTGTAGTTTTGTATAGATTACATTGTTCAAAATAAAATAAATTCTGTTGGGGGAGCAGATCTTCTAGCTAAGAAGTTCCTGCTGAAATAATTTGGGACAACTCTACGTGGTCTGGAAGACAGTATTTTAATTCAAATAATCATGCTCAATTTGATTGTAGACAAACCCAGAATCGTCAGCTGGTGAACAACAGCTGTTTTTTTTTTCTTACTTGTGATTTAATTGCTGCCAAGTAAGAAATCTAAGTGAACACCTTCTGTGTGCTCAATCCATCAGTTTTTGTTTTTGTGTCTGAAGTTTCACTTTTGACTGTGTAACTTGGATAACACCTAACAGCACTGACACAAAGCTCAGTTAATGCTGTTTTAACAAACTGGAAAAGCTCCTATTTGTATAACTTGGAGACGACACAGACCTTTGATTTGTCAGCTTGCTCAGAATATCCTTTTTCCTGTCTAGAAGGATCTGACAACTGACATGATGTGAGCACGTCTGTTTTCCTTCTGCCATGTCAGTGTGATTTAGAGTGACGGTAATCGGAGTATATTTGTGTTTTCTGCTTCTCCTTAGCTAAAAAAAAATATTACCAGTACACAGAATGTACAGCTGTCAAGGCAAATGACATTTGATTATTTGTTCTTGTGTTCTCTAACACACAGATTCACTGACGCTTTATATGCAAGTGGCTGTTCTGAATGTATCTTTATTTTTAAAGGGCTAAAGTTGATGGGATGTTAATTAAAACACAAATCTGTTTTCCTGTAGGTTGGACTTGAGCAGAAAACTGCAAATGTGAAATCAGTGATAAGTAAATGTTAGGTGGTCAAGCGGGTAAAATTGCTTCCAACAGGTGAATGTGTTAAAACGACACGTGAAGCGTCCCAGTGGTAACTGGTGTGCTCGCTGAGGATGGAGATAGCAAAGGCTTTGAAAATCATCTGTGCTCAAAGGAGTGAAATGCCACATTGATAGTGTGCAAATGCTGTCCTGCTCTGTACTTTATGAAGAAAACATGGGGACTGTGTGGAAGTAGTTAATAATTTTGCTTTCCCTTTGTAAATTCAGTTAATGTTGCAATGATGGCTGATCATTACTTGTCCATTGAAGAACAATGACAGCATGACAGAAAAGGGACCCTGTGGGCGAACACGCCACTGACGCTACCCATACAAGTGCAAATTAGGCAGTGTACCTTTTTGTTTGTGTTTCCATAACAACTCCTTTGACCTTATTGCTTTTAAATCCTGCTTCCTGTGATAAATAGTCAACTTTTAAATTTAGATTGCACTTTACAACACTTTTGTACGCTTTCATTTCACTGTAACCTGCTTGAGTGGAATTAAGTTGCACCAATGTGTAATTTACATCAATCTACTGGAAATGGGAAGAGGACGTTTCATCCTATCAGTAATAAATCCAGTTTATGTGAGTATCTGATGCAAATCTGATTCCATGCTGCATGTTTGAATAAGCAAGACACACAATGTTTCTGTGTAGGCTCTCAGTTGTCCAGGTGGTTTCCATAGTAGAGAAGCTTGAATCTTCGACTGGACTGGGTTGCTTGACGCGAGGACGTTTCACTTCAAATCGCAGAGGCTTCCTCAGCTAAATTCTTGCTCTGGTAGTCTGACTTCTGTCTTGACTCTTGTAGAGAAGAATAAACAGAAGCCACAAAAGCTGGAGTTTTAAACCTAACCAGACCCCTCCTACCGAGAGGCAGACTGCTATAGGCTAGTGACTAAACAGTAGGTCTAATTAGCACCTGTTGTGCTCTAGTTAGCACCCTCCTAATGACAGGGCAGCTGTCCCTTCTAATGATGGGACGGACGCCTCTCCTGATGGCTCCCTTGACGACTCTCCTGATGACATGAATGACTCATTACCATGAACAAAAGACTGAAACTGCTTTGACCTGAGTACCCCATTGTAAACAGGGGACAGACCCCCTCCCCGGTTAAGGCTGGGTTTCAGCTGTTTCACATAGAATGCCTCCTTGACCCCTCTCTCAAACCATTTCTTCTCTCTGGCTAACATTTTAACTTCCTTGTCCTCAAACATGTGGTTAGTGTCTTTAAGGTGGCGATGAACTGCAGACTGAGGTCCTCTGGTGCCCTCTCTGCGGTGCTGGTATAGCCTTTTGTGTAAAGGTTGCTTAGTCTCACCTATGTAGTGTTTGTTACAGTTTTCCTGACATCTGATAGAATACACTACATTGCTCTGTTTGTAACTAGGGATCCTATCCTTAGGGTGAACTAATTTATGTCTCAAGGTGTTAACCGGTTTAAAGTAAACTGGGATTTTGTGCTGTCTGAAGATCCTCTGTAGTTTTTCCCCTTCTCCTGCTAAATAAGGGAGAGACACTCCTCTTCTTCTTGTCTCTGTCTCCTGTCTATCTGGTCTCTTTGTTCTCTGGGACGTCTGCACCTTGTCCAGGGACCATCGTGGGTACCCACATACTGTGAGGGCTTTCCAGACAAGTTGTTGTTCTTTAGCCCTTCCCTCTGCAGTTGTGGACACCTGTAGGGCTCTGTGTTGAAGAGTCCTGATCACCCCGAGCTTGTGTTCAAGGGTGTGGTTTGAGCCAAAGAGCAGATATTGGTCAGTGTGAGTGGGTTTTCTGTAAACCCTGTCTGGAGCTGCCTGTTCTCTCCAATCGTAACATCACAGTCCAAGAAGGCTAAATCGTTGTTTCTGGCATCCTCATGTGTGAACTTGATATTGGAGTCCACCGAGTTGATGTGTTCTGTAAAGTCCTCAACCTCTTGTTGCTTGATTTGGATGGTTTGATGGTTTGATGGTTGGATGCTTGTAGCTCTTCAGCAGCAGGATACCCTCGTGACGGCTGACCAGAATAATATCAAACAGGTTTGATTTTCATTCAACCATACGATCGACGATCAGGAGGTGGTTGTGAGATATTAAACGCAGCTTGTTACTCCATGTACACTACACGATGCAGGACGCGTGATTAACTTGAAACTCGGTCCAAAAAATTCTCACACACATGAAAATTCATCTGAAAAAGGGCCAAAATTCGCACAGTGTAAACCCAACATTTATGTGTCAACACAATATTGAGTGCATGTTTTACAACATCATAAAACATGCACACATCATAAAACTAATAATAAAAATAATAAAACTAATAAAATGAGTGCACAGTCTGTCCACATGCAAAACATTTTGCGATGACACTTCCAGGGCTCTGTAAAAATGCCTGTTTTTACAAATAAAAAATAGAATATTTTACAAAAGCACATTTATCTGTAAACACCAACACATGTCACATTAACGTGTTGGTTTACATAATGAAGGACTGAACCAATCAGTGTTTAGCAGAAGCACTTTTATCCAGAATCCTTTACGATCTGTCTGTTTGTTACAAAACCTCAGAATTAGTCCATTATTCAACATTAAAAGATATATGTTATATTTTAGCTTTGTACAAATGACAGAATTGACATTAATGGAGTTATTCTATCAGTATTCACCCCAAACCATAAGTCAGCATGACTTTATTTTCCAAGACCGCCACCTGACCAGAGCATTGTGATTGGTAGAGAGCTGGCTTTGTGGCTGCTCTCAGGGTGCTTCTGTGCTTCAAGCCGTGTAGTAAACAAGCGCTTCCAGCAGGGGGCAAGATGTTCATACATAGAAGTGTGGGCTCATTGTTTGGGTCTGTTGTCGCTTTTGATGCTTCCAAAAGCGATGGTGGTGTTAAAACTCAAATTCAGCTTCTTAGTAGTTGCAAATGTACCAGAGACAATACTGGAAATTATCAGTTATTGGTTATCTGTAACTGGGAGCAACCAGGAGCACCCCCGGTGTGAAAGCTTTAGAGACGTTCTGCCGCATATGCTGATCAAATAAATATGCGTGCTCACATGTGACAAAGTTAAAGCAGCGAAACAACAAAAATGTTGCTGAGCAACATGGGAGACCATGAATACTTATACTACGGACTGTGCAAACATCATGAAACTAGTTTCCCTAATGTTAACATCAGCCAGCCAAGGGAAGCATTATGACTTTATAAAGAGATGACCACCTCATGTTTCTCTATGCAAGAAAACTATAAAAATGTGCACTAGAGGCTGACATTTTTTTTTTCGGGAATACCACGGGTCATGGGATTCCCGTGGGATTCCCACGGGATGGGAGTCAGCTTTACAATTCATCACGTGATTGGAACGGTACAGGATAAAAAGTTAACGGGAGCGGGAACCAACTAATAGGAAAGAAAAAAAAACGGACAGGTGCCGCCATTCTGTAGTTTTCTTTCAGTAAGCCTACACGGCCCAGAAGCCAACAGTGTTTTCCGGCCGCTACTTTCTGCTGGAATTCAAAGAAGAAGAGCAATGGAGGGAGCAAACACCAGCTTTTAACACCAGTGTGTTAAAAAGTGATTTGCAACGCAAAGTCAGAAATAATGACTTTTCTATTAAGCTCACAGAATTGGCAGAGAAGTCGCAAATATTACTGAACTTCAGGAGAGTCGAGTGTCACAAGTCTTTCTGCTAGTCACGGGGTTCGGTAGTCATTAAGATCACTGTTGCTTGTTCTGAAAGTAGAACTGCCAATATTATATTTACTCCAATCCTCAGTCACTCACTCATCTTCAGCCACTTATCTTGTTCAACAATGCAGCTGGTTGTTATATTTCCAATTATAGTATCAAAATTTATTTTTTAAATAACTGGGTGAGGCTAACCATTTTGATGTGTTGTATTCTATCAGTTGTGATAGATGACAAACAGGGATACAAAAAGCAGGGGAAAAATGTCATTCTTCAAATATAATATTTCATTTTGAGCCCTTTTTGTCTCAGTTAAAATTTAGTTTGCATTGTCTCCTTACCCCACATCCTCTGTACTTGCCTCTGTAGCAGTGCCTGCACTACTTAAGTTCCTGTTGACCAGCAAAGTAAATGAGACTTGGGTATCAGCATCAGTGTGACTGTGATGGTTGTGGACAAAACACACTCTTCTCCCTTGGTCTCTGAGGGCAGAGAATGCCTAGGATCAGCGCTGCTCTCCCAATCAGTCACCCTTCCTGACACCTATGTAAATGAGTCGTGCACAACCTGCCGACCCCAGGGAAACCGTGCAGACTAAGTAGTAGGATCTGGTAGCAAGAGGGAATGATACCGTGAGCGCAAGTAAAGATGACTTTGGATGGAATTGATTAATTTAAGTGCTGTCCTGCAGTCAGGGAAAAAAAAGGTTGTATTTAACCAGGTTTTATTTGTTTTTTGTTTTTTTACTGTGTTCACATCAGCATTGATCTGCTATGGCAGATAGATGGTTATCTTTGAGTGATAGGGATGGACTGGTTGCTGCCTGTGTAGTTCTTATCCAAGACCTAAGGTGGTTCCCTGGAGTGGTGGATGTGATGATATATCATAGGTTAAAGTTCTCCGTCACCACGACGGATTTCCGTCATTTGGAAAATGTAACCACACATATGCGTGCGCACGTGGTGTCATGCGTGTTTTGGGGCCGAAATATGATCTCACTGTCAAAGCACCATCCCATTCTGCTCTAATCAAAACAGCAGCAATGTCATCGTGGACTGCGGAGGAAGGGACTGTGTGAATTTTTACCCCTCTCCGCTCTGTTTACTGCTTGCTATGAGCCACGGTCCTTCTCCTCTCTGTCTTCATGGGAACATTGGCAGACACTCCCCAGGTAGAGCGAGCCATGGCTTTGCTTTGAACCAATGAAGCAATGATGCGACTCTGCTTCGATGGTTTGTCACTTTATCTTAATTTCCCCGAGCTAAAACCCTAAAGAGCATATGTCTGTGAGTAATATTTACCTTTTTTTATATTAAACCGACCTGTTATGGTCTTCTAAAACAGTTGATAGATGTATTTTATAACTTAAAAATGGGACCGATGCTAACGCGTTAGCGTGTCTATGGCGTTTTCAATGATAAAGTTAGCATTAAGCTGTTCGCATCTCAGCACAGTTTGTGTGCATGTTTTCTGTAAAATAAATAATGGCTTAGTGTTTGTTGTCGTAAAAGAGTCAAATGTATTACGAACTGTAATTTATTTATTTTTATTTATATATTAATAATAATAATAATAATCAGAAGAATCAGAATCGCCTTTATTGTCGTAATTTCCATTACAACGAGATTTGAGTGCAACTCCAAAAAGGTGCTTTCCGTGGTGCGAGTAATTTTTAGCCATAAAAGATAGTGAAATTTAACGGTAAATTATTCAGAGTATATGCACAACTAATATAAACATAAGGTAAAATAAAATGAAATGTGGACTAAGTAATGTAAAACGAGAATTATATACAACTGGTTAAGTTTAATGACAATTTGTTTCGGTCAAACCACCTGTTTTTACACAAGAAAAAAATAAAATGCAGTAAATTGCGCATGTGTCTTTTTTCATGAAAATAACTTCTTAAAGATCACACATTACACTTTTCTCAGGCCTTTAAAATACTTTTGTGGACTCTTGCTGTAATATGTTGTCAGATAGATAGTTTCTGTAGGCATCTAAAAATGCTCATAACACTATGTAACACAATTTTTGTTCCTGGCTTCTAAGTGTTATTTCAACTGCTTATGTCTAAAGCCTAAATGACTACATTCAGCACAAACTTTGATTTTTTTTTAATTTTTTTTTTTTTTTATGTTCTAGAAAGTTCTGAAAGTTTCTTGAAATTTCTAGATAATTCTGGAAACTTCTAGAAAATTCTGGACAGTTCTAGCAGTTCCAGAATATTCTAGAAGACTACTCAGTAGTATTGAAGGCGAATATCGAGAATATTCTTGAAAACAGACAAATTTCAAAATATTGTCCTATCACAGAAGCAAAGTTTCTGTGGAATAACAGCTATTTTCTATTTATTTAAGGCATAACAGGTTAGGAAAACACACTGTGTACCCAGGAAGAAAACAAAAATAAAAATTTGTTACATTGTGTAATCGGATGAAACCTGAAGGAAATCTCTCAAAATAAAACAAAACATTATTCGAGGTATGTTTTTGATGAGAATATAACATCATAAATTTATTACAAGGACTTCATACCCATTAAAATTCACAAGAATATACAGAATTTGATTTGCTCTTTAAAAAAAATTCTGGGGGAGCATCCCCAGACCCCCCATAATCAATAGTGTGTTTTTACTTCACAGTTTGAAGTGAGTTTTCTTTGTTTCAGAGGGCTTCATACTCATTAAAATTCACCAGAATATACTAAATTTGACTTGCTTTTTTTTTTTTAAATTATGGGGGAGAACCCCCAGACCCCCCATAATCAATACTGTATTCTTACTTAACAGTTTGAAGTGAGTTTTCTTTGTTTCAGAGGGCTTCATACCCATTAAAATTCACCAGAATATTCAAAATTTAACTTGCTCTTTAAAAAAATGTTCTTGGGGAGCACCCCCAGACCCCCCAGTATCAAGACTACACCCCACCCCCACCCCCCTTTTATGTACCTTTATGTTCAGGTTTTGCATTCTTTTTATGCTTTGTCTGTCTCTCCTTAGAGGCTATTTAGAATAGATTTGTATGCTGTATAATGTGTTTATTGTATTTATTGAAGAAAAAACAGTGTGTGCCCCCACTACGCCACATTTTAGGGAATGCTGGCATTGATTTTTGCCAGGAAAAAATTTCAGTCAGATGAAAATTTATTGCTTTAACCCATGCAATATATGTTCCCAGACCTGACCAGACTAACTTGACAAAGCAAGTATGTTTGTTATTGCACTGAAATTAGAGTGAACAGTAATATGCCTGAGAACACCTTCCGTATGCCGTGCACAGATTAGGCATTATAAGTGTTTGTAGAAACACCTCAGTAATTGTTGACCGTGCACCCCATACCTCAGTCCACCCCAGCCCGTCTGCACAGGGACTGCTAATAGAATGTGGCAGGGAATTGCTGACCACTTGCCTCCCAGCGACTAGTACCCTATAACCATACACAAATCGATCTGACATGTGGTATTAGATTAAATTACTGAGCAGCGCAGTGACAGGGAAAAGGATTTGCTCAACCCCCTCTGCTCCATCTCACACTCCCCCTCCCAGACCTGTGATCCAGCTGGTCTGGGAGGGTGTCGGATGTTCAGCCAAGCAGCAGGGAGAGATGCTGCTCCATGTGAAATATCCCCAAAGCGGCACTCTCCCTGTAGGCTGCTTTCACTTCACATAGGATTGCACCCCCATAATACTGTTCTCATCATTTGTTAATATAGATAGCTGAAAATGTCACAGTTACAACTGCTTTTTAGGGTTAGGGTCATGTTGGACTGTCTGCTGGGGAACCTTTTTTTAAAAAACTGTTTTATGGCATTTATAGGCATACAGTACTGTATAAAATGTTTCACATAAAGAAAAAATTTATTATAACTAGGGCTGCAGCTATTGATTATTTTAGTAATTGAGTATTCTGTCAATTATTCTGGCAATTAATTGAGTAATCAGATAAAAAGTACTTTTGTTTTTTAAACAACATCAGTAGACCGGGGCTCTCCCTAAGGGCCCCTTCACACATACTATGAATGTGATCGAATTGCACATGAAACAGGAATCGTATGCAGTACGTGTAAAATCAGAGCTGCCTCTAACGCCTCATACCCCTGTTGCTACAACTGTTTGTGCACAGACAGAGTGTGCCCTGTGAGAGCCCATTTGATCCCTCTCGCGCAGGTGTCGGCCAAATTCTAGCTGACACACACGAACATCTAACACCACTCACTTGGCAGTCGTGTGGCCATTCACACTATTAGCAAGAAAACAATCAGCAGACAATCACTTTCGAGTTGGCGGTGCAATTTGTCTAAGTGCCCCCACGAATGTGGCGTTGCTTTTTGCAACGCCACATTCGTGGGGGCACTTCGTGGCTCCTCCCTTGTTTGCACTTGGGGTCGCCACAGCAAATCCAGGGTGGATCTGCATGTTGAATTGCCACAAGTTTTACGCAGGATGCCCTTCCTGACGCAACTCCACATTACATGGAGAAATGTGGCAGGGGTGGGATTTGAACCAGGAACCTTCTGCACTGAAACCAAGTGCATTAAACTATGACTATATGACTGAATGAAGTATTTTTATTTATTTTCAGAAATGCACTCCGTTCTCAAAACAGTACATGAAGCGCTCTCTCTCTCTCTCTCTCGCTCTCTCTCTTGCTGTCTCTTTAGAATTCTGAAACAATAAACAAGGGATGTTTAAGTATGTTTGTGAGTACTGGCAATTTTTTGGAGGGGGGAGGGGATATACAACGGCTCTGAACTTTAAGATCTGATGTTATGAGCCCTGACGATGCAGCAGTGCGTCCCGCTATACGTCTGTAAAGGTGAGTGCCGTTTAAACAACTGACTGCAGTTCGCATTAAATGCGCACTGCATATTTAAAGCAAACCGCAGTCAGTGTATTTCAGATGATCCGCGTGGACCCTCTTTCTCTTAAAAGGCTTTATTTTACTCTTTTTGTGTTGCGTTGGAAAGATGTAGCTTTTGGGGTTACATTGATTAGCTTTAACACAGCTTATGCGCATGCCCTAGTCTTCTTCTGTTTTTTTTGTTTTTTCTGGGGACATTACAGTACCACACACAGGCCTGACATATGTACTACAACGTTAAACGGTGCTTTGAGGCACAGAATTTGCCTCAAACATTTTTTGTAATCGAATTATTCGAGTTATTCGACTAATTATTTCAGCCCTAATTATAATCCATATTTTATAATTATAGGGCCCTCCCCATAAATTTCGAGCATAGTTGTATTTGGGTGCAGGGGTTTCACTAGAGGATTTTTTTTTTCCCCAAACGGAGGAGAGTCTGTAGGACGTTGCCTTTTTAAAATACCAATGGAAGCCATTTCCTGCAATCTCATAAGCAGAAGAGACGAGGAAAAACATCATCTGAAAAAAAAAAAAGATTCTGCTTGGTTGCCCACAAATTGGGGGAAAAAAAGGAAATAATAAAAAAATAAATAAATAAAATAAACTTCCATGCAAGTATTGATCTTGCTTGATGTTTGTTTTTTATGCTTTTATGTAATTTTTGACACGTCTTTGTTCACTGGGAGCTTTTTTCTTCTGTCTGCTCAGTGTCTCCACTGCCGCCGCTGAGCGCAGCATCCTGGAGGTTCTGATGGTTCTCTGTTTCACAGACTGTGGGTACCACCAGAGATGACACAAAAAAAACCCCAAGATAGACCTCTGAGCCGCAGGTTTTGTTTCCTGCTTGCACTTCCTGAAGGTGTTCGTGAACTTTCTCCACCGAAATGGTGCATCTAAAAACCTTTGCGTGATGTCAGATATTCCACCAATAGCAGTGCTTTATCTTTTGTGTGTCTGTTAACCAGACTAATGACATCCGAGTCTTGCATGTTGAACCATCGGAAGATGCCTGCTTTGAGATTCCACCAGTAACCGCACTTTATATTTTGTGTGACAACACCCGAAACTTGAAATTCTGCATGATTTCACTGAGAATGTAACAACCTGACGCTGTGCCACGTTTTCATTGCTTTTAGGGAGAGCCCTGAATTATAACCCTGTGGCTGTGATTAGAGAAACTGTGTTGTTGTATTTCAAGTTATGCAAATTCATGGTGGAGTGGAGCAGTGGATTTTCTAAACATATAGCCAGCCATGGCAGTTGATATGCTCTCTGGAAATGAATGAATCAGTTGGTCGTTTGAGCTTGTGGATGGCCTACCGGAACATGCTTGCTTCCATTGATGTGCACTCATTTTTGAAGAGGTTATACCGCCTCCCTGGGGAGGTGTTCCAGGCATGTCCAGCTGGGAGGAGACCCCAGGAAAGACCCAGGACTAGGTGGAGAGATTATATCTTCACACTGGCATGGGAACACCTGTTACCAAGCCTACAGGCTGACTATGACTACCATTTACTGTAATTTCTTCATTATTTTATTAACTTAAGGTGTCAATATGAATTTTGTTCTAAGCAGAAACATACTCAGAAAACAAGAATATGTGACAATACAACAGCAATATATGACTAGAATATAAGACAATCTACAATACATACATTTCTCAACATTTCACCCCGTGAGCCAAAAAGGACAATAGTTGTGGCCATTCTAAAGCTTAACAAGCCTGCAGGCGATCCCAAAAGGCATTGGCCAATCTCTCTTCTGTGTGTTCCCTACAAGCTTTTGGAAAGACCCCTACTGGCCCACTTCAACCCCATAGTGGACCCTCAACTGCCAAAAGATCAGGCATATTTCAGGCCAGGGTGCTCTACTGTTGAACAAATACTCAAACACACTAGTGACATTGAAGAGAGTTTTGAAAAGGGGTATAAAGCTGGGGTTGTCCTGATGGATCTTACAGCTGCCTACGATGCTGTCTGGCACCAAGGTTTGATATTAAAGCTCCTTTGTACAATTCCAGACTGCCATATTGTGCATTTTATTGCTAATATATTGTCTAATCACAGTTTTAAACGTCAGACTAGTGCAGGACAAACAAGGTTTGCCACAAGGGTCAACGTTATCACCAATGGTCTTTCACATCTGCATCAGCGATCTACCGAACACTACCTCACTTCAATATGGTTATGCAATGATCTAGCATTACTCCACTCAAGTTAATAGTTGGGAAAGTGTGGAAAAGACATTTTCTACGGACATGGAAAACCTGGAGACTCAAGCTGAGCACAGGTAAAACAACCTCAACCCCCTTCCACTTGAATAACCGGGAAGCTTGGTGACAGTTAAACATCAAATTCCATGGAAACACACTCCCACACAACCTGCATCCTAAATATCTTGGAGTGAAGTTGGATCAGCAATTGACATACAAACATCATATTGAAGATCTACGTGAGAAAGAGTCCGCCCGTAATAATCTTATTCGATGCCTGGTGGGATCAACTTGGGGTGCAAGTGTGACAACTCTTCACACTGCCTATCTTGCAACCGTTTTTAGCGTTACAGAGTATGCTGCCCCTGTTTGGAGCCGAAGTATCCACACCACCAAGCTGGATTGTCGCTGAATGACACACTGTGGATCATAACTGGTTGCCTTAAGCCCACCCCCACACATCTCCTTCCAGTTCTTGCAAGAATTGCTCCAGCCAGACTGAGAAGGGAATGTGCATCATACAAAATATCCCAGCAGGGTTGAGCAAATGAAGAACATCCTTTACACAGCCTAGTCTCAGATCCTCAAAGCCTTGGCCCTCAACGCCTGAAATTGCTTTGCCCCTTCTACCGCCAATCAGCAGCTCTCCATAGCCGCAACTACAAAATCATAGAGGCCTGGAATGAAGAGTGGGCTCAAAACCATCACCCTGCCCAGCTAACAGTAGCCCCTAACACTATCGCACCTTCAGGTTCTGACCTTCCCATACCCCGTGGGTAACCTTAAATCGTCTCAGAGCCGGAGTGGGTCATTTTGGTGCAGATATGCATAAATGGGGGCTAAAACCATCAGCTTCGTGCAAGTGCAGAGAGGCGGCCCAGACCGCAGCTCACATACTCAGTGAATGTGAGATCCTTTGCCCTCCCCCCACCCATCACAACCTTACAACCATAGATGATGATATGGAGAGGTGGCTTCAACACCTGGCCAACATTGTTGGCTAAGCTTTAAAACACTCCTACGCAAGAAGAAGAAGCCAAAATTTCACACATTCTTAAGAAATGTTGGTTTCTCAGAATGCAAAAGATGGAGAACCACTTTAAGTGGGTTACTTTTTTGTGGCTCAGGCTCAGAACCTCTCAGTCAGCTCTTGTACATGTTATTTGTAATACTGAAATTAACTCACTAAGTAACTAACTAACTAAGGTTTTATCCTCATTTTGAGATGGTTATGGACTCCACATAAATCATCGGACACAACACAGCAGTGTTGGAGGTCTCAGCTTCAAGAGCTGTTAAAGAGTGTGTTGGAAATAAACATATTATGAATCATAATAAATACTTTGTTATGAAAAGTACCAAGTAGTTACACACTGATGGGAAACAAGCCCTGTAAATGATGCATCACTAATATTTTTATTTTATTGCACCACAGCCCTCAGAATCAAATCAAATTATGAGGTGCTAAAGATTCCCAATTCTACTAGGCTGCCTCCCTCCCTCATCAAAAACATAGCATCTGTGTCTAAAAATAAAGGTCTGGGCTTTGTAATGATGCTCCGATTTATTGTTTACTTGAAGAGATGCTACAGTCACACTAGAGCTTGACTCTGTCTGAAAATTTCTGTGATTTTCAACTTAAAAGATGATACAGCTCATCATGCTACAGGCAGAAGAAGAAGAAACAAGATTTATGTACACAGAGTCTAGTCAAAGCTCCAGGGAGTGGCTCCAGGGGTGTTGAGCTACACAAGGCTCCAAAGTTGCCGGTGGCTCACCCCCCCCCCCCCCCCCCCGGCCTATTGTAAATATAAATTTACTTAACATGACGTTTCTCTTTGTCATACGTGAGTGATTTTGATGCTTTCTAGTTGACTGTTGACACTAATTGTAGGTTTTATGCCCTGGCTCAGTAAAGTTGGGGGTGCCATAATATTTTCGTCTGTACGTCTGTAAACCTTGCACAATAATCTGCACAATAATTTAAGAAGTCCTCGTCTGACTGAAGCCATTTCTTGGTGGTGTATCGGGGGTTAAAGTACGAGTTTTTCACTATAGCAATAATTTCTAGACTTAATCATTACCTGTACTATAGAACCTTTCACCAACTTAATATATGAATGGGGACATATTCCACACTTACAATTAACCAAAGTTCCAGATGAAACCAAGAAAAGAACCCTTCCTTGATTCTGGTGAACTGAATTTGACAAAGATCAGGGCTCGAAATAGTACGTGCATGTGCTACTTTGTGCACGTATTATTCGAGCAGTGCACATAATTTTATACTGCGCTTGCACTGGTGCAAGTCAATTCAATCAATTTTTTTTTTATATAGCGCCAAATCACAACAAACAGTTGCCCCAAGGCGCTTTATATTGTAAGGCAAGGCCATACAATAATGATGTAAAACCCCAACGGTCAAAACGACCCCCTGTGAGCAAGCACTTGGCTACAGTGGGAAGGAAAAACTCCCTTTTAACAGGAAGAAACCTCCAGCAGAACCAGGCTCAGGGAGGGGCAGTCTTCTGCTGGGACTGGTTGGGGCTGAGGGAGAGAACCAGGAAAAAGACATGCTGTGGAGGGGAGCAGAGATCGATCACTAATGATTAAATGCAGAGTGGTGCATACAGAGCAAAAAGAGAAAGAAACAGTGCATCATGGGAACCCCCCAGCAGTCTACGTCTATAGCAGCATAACTAAGGGATGGTTCAGGGTCACCTGATCCAGCCCTAACTATAAGCTTTAGCAAAAAGGAAAGTTTTAAGCCTAATCTTAAAAGTAGAGAGGGTGTCTGTCTCCCTGATCTGAATTGGGAGCTGGTTCCACAGGAGAGGAGCCTGAAAGCTGAAGGCTCTGCCTCCCATTCTACTCTTACAAACCCTAGGAACTACAAGTAAGCCTGCAGTCTGAGAGCGAAGCGCTCTATTGGGGTGATATGGTACTACGAGGTCCCTAAGATAAGATGGGACCTGATTATTCAAAACCTTATAAGTAAGAAGAAGAATTTTAAATTCTATTCTAGAATTAACAGGAAGCCAATGAAGAGAGGCCAATATGGGTGAGATATGCTCTCTCCTTCTAGTCCCCGTCAGCACTCTAGCTGCAGCATTTTGAATTAACTGAAGGCTTTTAGGGAACTTTTAGGACAACCTGATAATAATGAATTACAATAGTCCAGCCTAGAGGAAATAAATGCATGAATTAGTTTTTCAGCATCACTCTGAGACAAGACCTTTCTGATTTTAGAGATATTGCGTAAATGCAAAAAAGCAGTCCTACATATTTGTTTAATATGCGCTTTGAATGACATATCCTGATCAAAAATGACTCCAAGATTTCTCACAGTATTACTAGAGGTCAGGGTAATGCCATCCAGAGTAAGGATCTGGTTAGACACCATGTTTCTAAGATTTGTGGGGCCAAGTACAATAACTTCAGTTTTATCTGAGTTTAAAAGCAGGAAATTAGAGGTCATCCATGTCTTTATGTCTGTAAGACAATCCTGCAGTTTAGCTAATTGGTGTGTGTCCTCTGGCTTCATGGATAGATAAAGCTGGGTATCATCTGCGTAACAATGAAAATTTAAGCAATACCGTCTAATAATACTGCCTAAGGGAAGCATATATAAAGTGAATAAAATTGGTCCTAGCACAGAACCTTGTGGAACTCCATAATTAACTTTAGTCTGTGAAGAAGATTCCCCATTTACATGAACAAATTGTAATCTATTAGACAAATATGATTCAAACCACCGTAAGTAACTTTATCCACATTTTATCAACTATAAGCACCAGTAAAATGAACCAGTAAAGGAATAAATAAGGAAAAAATCAATTTCCAGTGTGTTGTCTTCGTCTTCCTTGCGTTTTATGACTCTCACACATGGAGCGAGTGGCTGTGCTCTATATGTTGTGTTCCCACGTGCACATGTAAAGAAAGAAAAGAAAAAAATGTCTCTCTCTCTGCCCACAAACTCTGTCATCATTGTGTTATAAACCAGTCACCATTTGTTTTATTACACATCTGTGTAGTTAATAAAATTATCTTAACGAACAATTAGTTCGCGCGCGCATGTGAAAAAAAAACTGGCTGTCATTGCGGTTCTTTTACGGAACATGGGGGAGGTCACTTAAAGTGATATTTTTTTTCTGGCCGTGATAATTTGTGGGCACGTTTTTGTTTAATTGAGCCCATGAATTAATAAAACGTGCTCTCAAATTAATAAAACGTTTGCATGTTTTCCTGGCCGTGATAATTCATGCGCACGTTTTGCTTTAATTGAGCCCACTAATTAATAAAACATGCTCTCAAATTAATAACATGTGCGCACGTTTTCCTGGCCGTGATAATTCGTGCAAACGTTTTCCTTTAATTGAGCCCTTGAATTAATAAAACGTGCGCACATCTTCCTTTCGTTCAAAATTAACTCCATAATATGAGCTAAACTGTCATCCTCATGACGGGGAGACGCTTCGCCCTTTTTAATGTGCTTAAACTCCAGATGATGCCATGCTGGGTAGCTGGAGTTCTCTATATGTTCTTGTGTGCCCACACCATGATGATACACCCTCACCAGGGGAAATGTATCACACTGTCTGCTGGTTTGTCGACTAATACCCAACATTTATGTGTCAAGACAATATTGAATAATTGAGTGCACGTTTTACAAATTGTGGCCATGTTTAAGTACAGCCTGCCCTTGTTTTACTCAAACGATGCTTAAAACGTGTGCACAATATCATAAAACGTGCGCACAATATAATGAAACGGGCGCACATTCTCTTCACATGCAAAACATTTTGCGATGACACTTCCAGTTCCTCTCTCTCTCTCTCCTGAAACTCTCTCATAATTTGTTATGAACCAGTCACCATTTTTTTATTATACATCTATGAAGTTAATAAATAAAATAATCTTCACGGACGATTCGCTTGCGCGTGCACATGAAAAACAAAAAACTATCTTGCCGCTGCTGCTGCTCTCCCCTCAAACTCTCCCCAGAGAGGAAGAGTCTGACACATCAGAGGAGGAGTTTTAAGGTTGATATAAGACTGACTTTTGGTTGTGCAAGTAACTTTTTTTGGTGCAAGTAATTTTTTTGTTACTAGCACCAGTGCAAGTAGGTTAAAAATGTATTTTGACCCCTGCAAAGATGCACAACACACTTCTGTTTTCCTGAGGATTTTGTTGTTGTTGTTGCTGTATAGACCTTTTTTGTGAGAGAAGGCCTATGGATGTGTTAGGATGTTACTGTTTCATCACAGTAGGTCTTTTCATGAGTTCAAAGGATGACATGTCTGAGTTTCTGTCCTGAGGGTAGGAAAGCACAGTGATAGCTGCCATTTGAACAAATTAACCTTTCATTTGTTCACTGTCACAGTAGAGATAAAAGAGAAGTTGGATTTACTGAAATAAAGGTTGAATTGCTCCATTTACATCCGGACCATTCAGTGTTGCTACGTTCTTTGTTTTCTGCTCGGATACAAGCAAGCTGCTTGTTGTTTTAGTCAATCTTAACAAGATTAGAGGAGTTGCTGCTGTTCAGCCCTGAGAGAAAGCTCCACTCCACGTCAATTAAACTCTGAGAACCATGTAGCCACTACTTTCAGGAAATGAGGAAAAGGAATTCATATCTCACCTGTTTATGTATTTGAATGTTTGCTTTTCCCTCTCACAATCATTATGAGTGAGTTATGCTGTTGAGCTCCTGTCAGATGTTTTGAAATTTATTGTGATAACCAGTTTATTAGCTGTAGTATACAGGCCACTGGTTGACTGTGGTAAGCCCAAACGAATGGAAGCAGCCTAAAGAAGATGATATCGTCAGTCTTCAAGTTAACTCTGGTCAGTTTGTTTGGTCTTTGACTTACTATTTGCAATATTTAAGAATAAAGTAATACAGTTACAACCATTTTAACTTTGAAAGCATTTTATTTTTGATGGATATATTGTTAAAATCAGAAATTTAAAAGTACCATATTTTCAGGAGTAAAAGTTGTGTTTTATTTATTTATTTTTACTAGATTGGGAGGTCCTGCAACTTATTTACTTAAAAATCACATTTGTTATTAATAATAGTAATTATTATTATTTACCTAAACTCTGTGAGTGAGATAGATTATCTCATCAATAGTTTTACATCCTCATTGAGCACATCTTTGGATGCTGTAGCTCCTCTGAAAAAGAGAGCCTTAAATCAGAAGTGCCTGACTCCATGGTATAACTCACAAACTCACAGCTTAAAGCAGATAACCCGTAAGTTGGAGAGGAAATGGCGTCTCACTAATTTAGAAGATCTTCACTTAGCCTGGAAAAAGAGTCTGTTGCTCTATACAAAAGCCCTCCGTAAAGCTAGGACATCTTACTACTCATCACTAATTGAAGAAAATAAGAACAACCCCAGGTTTCTTTTCAGCACTGTAGCAAGGCTGACAGAGTCAGAGCTCTACTGAGCCGAGTATTCCTTTAACTTTAACTAGTAATGACTTCATGACTTTCTTTGCTAATAAAATTTTAACTATTAGAGAAAAAATTACTCTTAACCATCCCAAAGACATATCGTTATCTTTGGCTGCTTTCAGTAATGCTGGTATTTGGTTAGACTCTTTCTCTCCGATTGTTCTGTCTGAGTTATTTTCATTAGTTACTTCCTCCAAACCATCAACATGTCTATTAGACCCCATTCCTACCAGGCTGCTCAAGGAAGCCCTACCATTAATTAATGCTTTGATCTTAAATATGATCAATCTATCTTTATTAGTTGGCTATGTACCACAGGCTTTTAAGGTGGCAGTAATTAAACCATTACTTAAAAAGCCATCACTTGACCCAGCTATCTTAGTTAATTATAGGCCAATCTCCAACCTTCATTTTCTCTCAAAAATTTTTGAAAGGGTAGTTGTAAAACAGCTAACTGATCATCTGCAGAGGAATGGTCTATTTGAAGAGTTTCAATAAGGTTTCAGAATTCATCATAGTACAGAAACAGCATTAGTGAAAGTTACAAATGATCTTCTTATGGCCTCAGACAGTGGACTCATCTCTGTGCTTGTCCTGTTAGACCTCAGTGCTGCTTTTGATACTGTTGACCATAAAATTTTATTACAGAGATTAGAGCATGCCATAGGTATTAAAGGCACTGCGCTGTGGTGGTTTGAATCATATTTATCTAATGGATTACACTTTGTTCATGTAAATGGGGAGTCTTCTTCACAGACTAAGGTTAATTATGGAGTTCCACAGGGTTCTGTGCTAGGACCAATTTTATTCACTTTATACATGCTTCTCTTAGGCAGTATTATTAGAAAGCATTGCTTAAATTTTCATTGTTACGCAGATGATACCCAGCTTTATCTATCCATGAAGCCAGAGGACACACACCAATTAGTTAAACTGCAGGAATGTCTTACAGACATAAAGACATGGATGACCTCTAATTTCCTGCTTTTAAATTCAGATAAAACTGAAGTTATTGTACTTGCCCCCACAAATCTTAGAAACATGGTGTCTAACCAGATCCTTACTCTGGATGGCATGACCTCTAGTAATACTGTGAAAAATCTTGGAGTCATTTTTGATCAGGATATGTCCTTCAATGCGCATATTAAGCAAATATGTAGGACTGCTTTTTTGCATTTGCGCAATATCTCTAAAATTAGAAAGGTCTTGTCTCAGAGTGATACGGAAAAACTAATTCATGCATTTATTTCCTTTAGGCTTCTTCTTCTTTGTCTTTCGGCTGTTCCCGTTAGGGGTCGCCACAGCAGATCAATCGTTTCCATCTCACCCTGTCCTCTGTATCTTCCTCTGTCACACCAACCACCTGCATGTCCTCTCTCAGCACATCCATGAACCTCCTCTTTGGTCTCCCTCTTCTCCTCCTGCCTGGTGGCTCCATCCTCAGCATCCTTCTCCCTATATACCCTGGGTCCCTCCTCTGCACATGTCCAAACCATCTCAATCTCGCCTCTCTGACTTTGTCTCCAAACCGTCCCACCTGAGCTGTCCCTCTGATATGTTCATTCCTAATCTTGTCTGTTGTGAAAGTGTAGTGACACGGACCCACAACAGGGGGCGTAAATGAACGGACAATGAAAGAGTCGAATATGAACACTTTACTGTTGTGAATGAGCACAACACAGAGGAATGTGAAATTTTGCAGACAGTCAATCACAAGGGTGACGTGTGGGCAGGCTTGAGGATAGAAGACGTCTGTCCTGAGATGAACCGGAACCACATGATTTCCTCCACCACCGAACCCGGAGAATACTGGAGCCGCCAAGTCCCGAGTCCCCAGGTGGCCACCGTCTTCGAAGGTCGGATCTGGTACTGCTGGCAGGGAGCAGAGACAATAAGATATGGGTGTGTGCACACCCAGTAACAACAACGGTGGGAATTCCACCTCCACCTCTAACACTCGTGCAGCTCCTGTCTACCCACTTATCTGGTAGAGGTGTGAAGCGAAGCCGTCGCTGGTCACACCAAACGCCGGTCTCTCAGATAGGGAACACCACAGGAAAGCAGCTGCAAAAAAGAGTTCAGACTGACACACAGTTTACTTTAATGCTGAGAATAGTACCTGAACGGTTCGACGATATCTCGGCAATGAGGTGGAGATGACGTCCGGGTTTTATGAAGTGAGATGATGAAGCATGAATGGGTGACAGCTGTCAAGAGATAATGAGTGACAGCTGTCACCCCCGGCTGTGTCCGTGGCGGCAGCGCCCTCTCGTGCCTGAAGCCCGCACTTCAGGCAGGGCGCCCTCTGGTGGTGGGCCAGCAGTACCTCCTCTTCTGGCGGCCCACACAACAGGACCCCCCCCCCCCCCCCAACGGGCGTTTATCGGGGTGTCGACGGTAGAAATTGGCCAGGAGGGCCGGATCCAGGATGAAGCTCCTCTTCACGCAGGAGCGTTCTTCGGGTCCATACCCCTCCCAGTCCACCAGATACTGGAACCCCCGGCCCATTCGACGGACGTCCAGGAGCCGGCGCACTGTCCAGGTTGGCTCCCCGTCAATGATCCAGGCAGGAGGCGGCGCCGGACCGGGAGCACAGAGGGGTGAGGTGTGGTGTGGTTTGATCCTGGAGATGTGGAATACCGGGTGGATCCGCAGTGAAGCTGCGAGTTGGAGCTTCACTGCGGCAGGGCTGAGGACCTTGAGGATTCTGAAGGGTCCGATGAACCTGTCCATCAGTTTCGGTGATTCCACCTAAGCGGGATGTCCTTCGTCAATAGCCACACCTCCTGCCCGGGCTGGTATGCAGGGGCCGGGGACCGCTGGCGGTCTGCATGGGTCTTGGCCCTCGTCCGGGCCTTCAACAAGGCAGAACGGGCGGTGCGCCACACCCGACGGCACCTCCGAAGGTGGGCCCGGACCGAGGGCACTCCGACCTCTCCCTCAACCACGGGAAATAATGGGGGCTGGTACCCCAAACACACCTCAAACGGGGAGAGGCCGGTGGCAGAAGACACCTGGTTGTTATGTGCATACTCGATCCAGGCCAGGTGGTTGCTCCAGGCCGTCGTGTGTGCGGATGTCACACAGCGGAGGGTCTGTTCCAACTCCTGGTTGGCCCGTTCTGCCTGTCCGTTCATCTGTGGGTGGTACCCGGACGAGAGGCTTACGGTGGCCCCCAGTTCCCTGCAGAAACTCCTCCAGACTTGAGAGAAAAACTGGGGACCACGATCCGAGACAACGTCAGTAGGTATCCCATGCAGACGGACGACGTGGTGGACCAGGAGGTCCGCTGTCTCCTGGGCCGTAGGGAGCTTCGGGAGGGCCACGAAGTGGGCCGCCTTGGAGAATCGGTCCACTATCGTGAGGATGGTGGTGTTGCCCTGGGACGGTGGGAGGCCAGTGACAAAATCCAGGCCGATGTGGGACCAGGGGTGATGAGGCACAGGAAGCAGTTGGAGCAGTCCTTGGGACTTCCTGTGGTCAGCCTTGCCCCTGGCGCAGGCCTGGATGTACTCCCGGACGTCGGCCTCCATAGACGCCCACCAGAAGCGCTGCCGGACAACTGCCACGGTCCTTCGCACCCCCGGATGACAGGAGAGCTTGGAACCGTGACAGAAGTCTAGGACCGCAGCCGTGGCCTCTGGTGGGACGTATAGTCAATCAATTCAATCAATTTTTTTTTTATATAGCGCCAAATCACAACAAACAGTTGCCCCAAGGCACTTTATATTGTAAGGCAAGGCCATACAATAATTATGTAAAACCCCAACAGTCAAAACGACCCCCTGTGAGCAAGCACTTGGCTACAGTGGGAAGGAAAAACTCCCTTTTAACAGGAAGAAACCTCCAGCAGAACCAGGCTCAGGGAGGGGCAGTCTTCTGCTGGGACTGGTTGGGGCTGAGGGAGAGAACCAGGAAAAAGACATGCTGTGGAGGGGAGCAGAGATCAATCACTAATGATTAAATGCAGAGTGGTGCATACAGAGCAAAAAGAGAAAGAAACAGTGCATCATGGGAACCCCCCAGCAGTCTACGTCTATAGCAGCATAACTAAGGGATGGTTCAGGGTCACCTGATCCAGCCCTAACTATAAGCTTTAGCAAAAAGGAAAGTTTTAAGCCTAATCTTAAAAGTAGAGAGGGTGTCTGTCTCCCTGATCTGAATTGGGAGCTGGTTCCACAGGAGAGGAGCCTGAAAGCTGAAGGCTCTGCCTCCCATTCTACTCTTACAAACCCTAGGAACTACAAGTAAGCCTGCAGTCTGAGAGCGAAGCACTCTATTGGGGTGATATGGTACTACGAGGTCCCTAAGATAAGATGGGATCTGATTATTCAAAACCTTATAAGTAAGAAGAAGATTTTTAAATTCTATTCTAGAATTAACAGGAAGCCAATGAAGAGAGGCCAATATGGGTGAGATATGCTCTCTCCTTCTAGTCCCCGTTAGTACTCTAGCTGCAGCATTTTGAATTAACTGAAGGCTTTTTAGGGAACTTTTAGGACAACCTGATAATAATGAATTACAATAGTCCAGCCTAGAGGAAATAAATGCATGAATTAGTTTTTCAGCATCACTCTGAGACAAGACCTTTCTAATTTTAGAGATATTGCGTAAATGCAAAAAAGCAGTCCTACATATTTGTTTAATATGCGCTTTGAATGACATATTCTGATCAAAAATGACTCCAAGATTTCTCACAGTATTACTAGAGGTCAGGGTAATGCCATCCAGAGTAAGGATCTGGTTAGACACCATGTTTCTAAGATTTGTGGGGCCAAGTACAATAACTTCAGTTTTATCTGAGTTTAAAAGCAGGAAATTAGAGGTCATCCATGTCTTTATGTCTGTAAGACAATCCTGCAGTTTAGCTAATTGGTGTGTGTCCTCTGGCTTCATGGATAGATAAAGCTGGGTATCATCTGCATAACAATGAAAATTTAAGCAATACCGTCTAATAATACTGCCTAAGGGAAGCATGTATAAAGTGAATAAAATTGGTCCTAGCACAGAACCTTGTGGAACTCCATAATTAACTTTAGTCTGTGAAGAAGCTTCCCCTAGTCTGTCCTTTGGTGCAGTTCCCGGTTCCGGGCTTTGTGCCAGGGCCTCCCGGACGGTCTTCTCCACGTCCCAGGTGAGGGTGGCCACGATAGTGGACTCAGGAAGGATGGGCTCCAGTGGATCCGACAGCGCAGTTTTGACCTCCTCTTCGTTTACCCGGAAGAGGTAAGGCATGGCATCCGATCTCTGGTTCTTGGTCCCGGGGCGATAGGTGATCCGGAAGTCAAAACGCCCTAAGAACAGTGACCAGCGGGCTTGCCTGGGGTTCAGCCGCCTGGCGGTCCTGATATACTCCAGGTTCCGATGGTCAGTGAAAACCGTGAACGGCACAGACGCTCCCTCCAACAGGTGTCTCCACTCCTCAAGAGCCTCTTTCACCGCAAGGAGTTCTCGATTGCCGACGTCATAGTTCCGTTCAGCCGGGGTCAACCTGCAAGAAAAGTAGGCACACGGGTGAAGAACCTTATCGGTCTCTCCGCTCTGAGATAGCACAGCTCCTATCCCTGAGTCAGAGGCGTCCACTTCAACCACAAACTGGCGGCTAGGGTCGGGCTGCACCAAAACTGGCGCAGTAGAGAACCGTTGTTTCAACTCCTTGAACGCGGCTTCGCACCGATCCGACCAGGTGAAGGGGACTTTTGGAGAGGTCAGGGCTGTCAGGGGGCTAACTACCTGACTGTAGCCCTTAATGAACCTCCTATAGAAATTAGCGAAGCCGAGGAACTGTTGCAGCTTCCTACGGCTTGTTGGTTGTGGCCAATCTCTCACTGCCGCAACCTTGGCCGGATCAGGGGCGACGGAGTTAGAGGAGATGATAAACCCCAGGAAGGACAAAGAAGTGCGGTGAAACTCACACTTCTCGCCCTTCACAAACAGTCGGTTCTCTAACAACCACTGTAGGACCTGACGTACATGCTGGACATGAGTCTCAGGATCCGGAGAAAAGATGAGAATATCGTCCAGATATACGAAGATGAATCGGTGCAGGAAGTCCTGCAAGACGTTAACCAAGGCTTGGAACGTCGCGGGGGCGTTGGTGAGGCCGAACGGCATGACCAGGTACTCAAAGTGACCTAACGGGGTGTTAAATGCCGTTAGGAGGTAGAAGGAGTCACAAAAAACTCGATCTCCTCCCGATGATTTCCAGACACCACCAGAGTTACAGGTTGTGTCTTGTGCGTGATTAAAGGGAGAAGGGTGCCATCTAGTGCCCGCACCTGCAATGGCGAAGGGAGCGCCACCAGAGGGAGCCCTACCTCCCTTGCCCATCTGCTGTCCAGCAGATTCCCTTCTGACCCCATGTCCGCCAGTGCTGGGGCTTGAAAGGTTAAATCCCCGCTTAGGATTGTAACTGGGAGTCGTGTGTAAATATGTGTTTGTCCCACGTGAATGGCTTGGCCCACCCTTAGCCCAGTTTCTAGGGGCAGACGTTGGTGTTTATCCGATTGGGGCAGTCTCTCTGCATGTGCTCATTTGAACCGCAGACAAAACACTCCCCGCGGGCCAGCCTCCGCTGTCTGATAGGTGGTCTAAATGTGGCCCTGCTCGTGTCCATAGCTTCGTCAGCAGGTGGAGCTGTAGCCACACGGAGCGTTGAGGCTGTGGAGCGTGGGGAGGGCGGAACCTTTTCGAACCCGGAAGGGAGAGGGACGGCGCGTGCCCGGCCACGTCCTTCGTCTCGCTCCCGACGGCGTTCCTCCAACAGATTGTCTAACCGTATAACGAGATCGATAAGCCCATCTAAATCCCGCGGTTCTTCCTTAGCTACCAGGTGCTCCTTCAGGACCGACGACAGTCTGTTTATGAAGGCGGTGCAGAGCGCAACGTTATTCCAGCTGGACCTCGCAGCCGCGATGCGGAAGTCGACTGCATATTCGGCTGCACTCCGGCGCCCCTGTCGCATTGACAGCAGCACTGTTGAAGCAGTCTCTCCTCTGTTAGGGTGATCAAACACTGTTCTGAACTCCCTCACAAATCCAGTATAAGAGATAAGGAGCCGTGAGTTTTGCTCCCAAAGCGCTGTAGCCCAAGCGCGTGCCTCACCACGAAGCAAGTTAATAACATAAGCCACCTTGCTGGCGTCAGACACGTACATCACGGGTCGTTGTGCAAAGACGAGTGAACACTGCATCAGAAAGTCCGCGCACGTCTCCACACAAGCCCCGTACGGCTCTGGGGGACTTATGTATGCTTCAGGGGATGGTGGGGGGGTTCGTTGAACGACCAGTGGAACGTTAATATCCGGCACCGGGTCGGCAGGAGGAGGAGCCGCAGCAGCGCTCTGATCGCGCGCTTCCACCTGTGCGGTGAGAGCCTCCATCCTGCGATTAAGGATGACGTTTTGCTCGGTCATCAAATCCAGCCGAGCAGTAAAGGCGGTGAGGATTTGCTGCAACTCACCGAGCACGCCTCCTGCAGACGCCTGTGCACCCTGCTCTTCCATTGGCTGTTCAACAGATGGATGACGCCCCTCGGGATCCATGACGCTGGCCGAGATATCCTGTTGTGAAAGTGTAGTGACACGGACCCACAACAGGGGGCGTAAATGAACGGACAATGAAAGAGTCGAATATGAACACTTTACTGTTGTGAATGAGCACAACACAGAGGAATGTGAAATTTTGCAGACAGTCAATCACAAGGGTGACGTGTGGGCAGGCTCGAGGATAGATGATGTCTGTCCTGAGATGAACCGGAACCACACGATTTCCTCCGCCACCGAACCCGGAGAATACTGTAGCCGCCAAGTCCCGAGTCCCCAGGTGGCCACCGTCTTCGAAAGGTCGGACCTGGTACTGCTGGCAGGGAGCAGCGACAGTAAGATATGGGTGTGTGCACACCCAGTAACAACAACGGTGGGAATTCCACCTCCACCTCTAAAACACACTCGTGCAGCTCCTGTCTACCCACTTATCTGGTAGAGGTGTGAAGCGAAGCCGTCGCTGATCACACCAAACGCCGGTCTCTCAGATAAGGAACACCACAGGAAAGGGGCTGCAAAAAAGAGTTCAGAGTTGACACACAGTTTACTTTAAGGCTGAGAATAGTACCTGAACGGTTCGACGATATCTCGGCAATGAGGTGGAGATGACGTCCGGGTTTTATGGAGTGAGATGATGAAGCATGAATGGGTGACAGTTGTCGAGATAATGAGTGACAGCTGTCACCCCCGGCTGTGTCCGTGGCGGCAGCACCCTCTCGTGCCTGAAGCCCGCACTTCAGGCAGGGCACCCTGTGGTGGTGGGCCAGCAGTACCTCCTCTTCTGACGGCCCACACAACACTTGTCCATTCTTGTCACTCCCAAAGAGAATCTCAACATCTTCAGCTCTGCCACCTCCAGCTCTACTGACATTTCCATGCCTCCATTGGAATGTCATCTGGACCAACTGCCTTTCCACTCTTCATCCTCTTCATAGCAGCCCTCACTTCGTCCTTGCTAATCTCTTTTACTTCCTGATTTACTCTCACCACATAATCCAGCCTTTTCTCTCGCTCATTTTCTTTATTCATCAACTCTTTAAAATATTCCCTCCACCTTTTCAGCACACACTCCTCACTTGTCAGCACATTACCATGTGCATCTTTTGCCACCCTAACCTGCTGCACATCCTTTCCAGCTCTGTCCCTTTGTCTGGCCAATCGATACAATTCCTTTTCTCCTTCCTTACTATTCAACTTCTTGTACAGCTCGCAATATGCCTTTTCCTTTGCTTTTGCCACTTCTCTTCTCACCTTACGCCGCATCTCCTTGTACTCCTGTCTACTTTCTTCATCTCTGCGACTGTCCCAAAACTTTTTCGCCAACCTCTTTCTCCTTATGCTTTCCTGGACCTCTTCATTCCACCACCAAGTCTCCTTGTCTTCCTTCCACTGTCCAGATGTCATACCCAGTACTGCCCTAGCTGTCTCCCTCACCACATCTGCAGTACTTTTCCAGTTGTCCAAAATTGCTTCCCCTCCAACTAGTGCTTCTCTCACCTGCTCGCTAAATTTCACACAACAGTCTTCCTCCTTCAGCTTCTACCATCTGATCCTTTGTTGAGCTCTCACTCTCTTCTTCTTATTTACCTCTAAAGTCATCCTACAAACAACCATCCTATGCTGTCTAGTGACACTCTGTCCTGCTACCACCTTACAGTCTGTGATTTCTTTTAGCTTGCATCTCCTATAAAGAATGTAGTCCACCTGTGTGCACCTTCCTCCACTCTTATGTTACCCTGTGCTCCTCCCTTTTCTTAAAGTAGGTATTCACCACAGCCATTTACATCCTTTTTGCAAAATCAACTACCATCTGTCCTTCCCCATTCCTATCCTTGATACCATATCTACCCATTACTTCCTCATCACCTCTGTTCCCTTCACCAACATGCCCATTGAAGTCTGCTCCTATCACCACTCTTTCATGCTTGGGCACACTCTCCACCACCTCATCTAGCACACTCCAGAAATCTTCTTTCTCCTTCATCTCACAACCTACCTGTGGGGCATATGCACTGATGATATTCATCATCACCCCTTCAATTTCCAACTTCACACCCTGTCAGACACTCGCTTAACCTCCAACACACTTTTAACATACTCTTCCTTTAAAATGACCCCAACACCATTTCTCTTCCTGTCCTCACCATGGTACAACAACTTGTACCCACCGCCGATGCTCCTGCTCTTACTTCCCTTCCACTTGGTCTCTTGCACACACAATATCTCTACCTTTCTCCTCTCCATCATATCAGCCAGCTCTCTCCCTTTACCAGTCATACTACCAACATTCAAAGTCCCCACTCTCATTTCCACCCTTCTAGTTTTCTTCTTCTCCCGCTGTTCGTGGCAACGTTTTCCTCCTCTTCTTCGTCGTCTTCGCCCAGCAGTAGCCCAATTTCCACCGGCGGCGGACGTTGTTAACCCGGGCCGCGACCGATCCGGTATGGGAATTCGATTCTGAGTCTCCATAGTTGGGTTGGCTTGTTTTACGCCGGATGCCCTTCCTGACGCAACCCTCCTCATTTATCCGGGCTTGGGGCCGGCACTCAGAATGTACTGGCTGCACACCCCATGTGGCTGAGTTCATTTATTTCCTTTAGGCTGGACTATTGTAATTTATTATTATCAGGTTGTCCTAAAAGTTCCCTGAAAAGCCTTCAGTTAATTCAAAATGCTGCAGCTAGAGTACTGACGGGGACTAGGAGAGAGCATATTTCACCCATATTGGCCTCTCTTCATTGGCTTCCTGTTAATTCTAGAATAGAATTTAAAATTCTTCTTCTTACTTATAAGGTTTTGAATATTCAGGTCCCATCTTATCTTAGGGACCTCATAGTACCATATCACCCCAATAGAGCGCTTCGTTCTCAGACTGCAGGCTTATTTGTAGTTCCTAGGGTTTTTAAGAGTAGAATGGGAGGCAGAGCTTTCAGGCTCCTCTCCTGT
Source organism: Thalassophryne amazonica (assembly GCF_902500255.1). Taxonomy (NCBI): domain Eukaryota; kingdom Metazoa; phylum Chordata; class Actinopteri; order Batrachoidiformes; family Batrachoididae; genus Thalassophryne; species Thalassophryne amazonica. The sequence goes on from NC_047115.1 coordinate 84,682,290, forward strand.
GGAACCAGCTCCCAATTCGGATCACGGAGACAGACACCCTCTCTACTTTTAAGATTATGCTTAAAACTTTCCTTTTTGCTAAAGCTTATAGTTAGGGCTGGATCAGGTGACCCTGAACCATCCCTTAGTTATGCTGCTATAGACGTAGACTGCTGGGGGGTTCCCATGATGCACTGAGTGTTTCTTTCTCTTTCTGCTCTGTATGCACCACTCTGCATTTAATCATTAGTGATTGATCTCTGCTCTCTTCCACTGCATGTCTTTTTCCTGATTCTCTCCCCTCAGCCCCAATCAGTCCCAGCAGAAGACTGCCCCTCCCTGAGCCTGGTTCTGCTGGAGGTTTCTTCCTGTTAAAAGGGAGTTTTTCCTTCCCACTGTCGCCAAGTGCTTGCTCACAGGGGGTCGTTTTGACCGTTGGGGTTTTTCTGTAATTATTGTATGGCTTTTGCCTTACAATATAAAGCGCCTTGGGGCAACTGTTGTGATTTGACGCTATATAAATAAAATTGATTTGAATTGATTTGATTGGTCTTTACCCATAGTCAAACCATTTAAAAATTAAATAAACCCTAATAATAAAAGAATAAATGCCAATAATGAAAACTATACCACAACAAAATCTGAAATTAAAGATCTGATAAAACAGAAAACAGGTGCAACTTATACTCCAGTGTGACGTATATATGGGTTTTTCCTCAAGTGGCATTTTTAACAGGTGCAATTCTATACTCTGGACAATACGGCAGTTGTGATGCACATATATTTGTTTAATTATTACTTACTTAGTTGGTAACTGCATGCCTGTATCTATAAACAGAAATTGTACCACTGTTAAAACTAGGGATGGGTATTGATAAGATTATATCGAATACCATTATCGATTCCTTATCGATAATGGTAACCCTTATTGATACTTCTAATGAATTTTCTGTGTACTACAAACACAGGCTTTACAGGTTTGCTATGTCAACATTTTATTGAGTCTTAAAGTAAATAAATATCAAATTGGTCACTGGATCCTTAACCTCTGGACATAAATAAACTCTACATGGTGGATCCTTGGTTTATGAACATAAATAGAAATAAACAAAATCTGTAGTTTTTGTCAAAAGCATTTCTTTTCAGACATTATTGGCATGAATTTCTTTCCATATGCCTGAGCTGAGCTCTTGCAGCTGGCTATGCTGCACGTCAGGATGTAATTCATAAAGTATACAGCACGTCTCATTTTATTGTCTGTATAAGTGTTTGGAAAGAGATGTAATTTTATTTAAAGCGGCAATTGGTTTTGACGTTATTAATTCTGATCTGACTCTGTCTCAGCAGAGAGCCACGCACCATTTGGAGCTGTGCCAACAGAACAGAGGACGATTCTCGTTTCTTGACTGCAACAAGACGAGTCCCTGTTAGTGACTTTAATTCACACAAAAGTGACTCATGTTTGACATATTTTAATGGCTTTGAGAGGGGTTAAGAAGCAGCCTTTCCACTTCTGAAGAGTTGCTGTTGTTGTTGTTGCTATTATTATTAATATAGAAATAAAAATAAATTTAAAAAATATTACAATTTTTAATACATCTGACTCTTTTACGACAACAAACGCTGAGCCATTAATTATTATCCAGAAAACAAATGCACCCAAACGTGCTGAGATGTGAACAGCTAATGCTAACTTTAACATTGAAAATGCCATAGACATGTTAGCGTTAGCATTGATCCCGTTTTTAAGTTATAAAATACATCAACTGTTTCAGAAGACCATTACTGGTCGGTTTAACATAAAAAAGGTAAATTTTACTCAGACATATGCTCTTTAGGATTTTAGCGGGGAAAAATTAAGATGAACCAACGAGCCAGCGGATCAAAGCAATGCTTCACTGGTTCACGCTTCAAAGTGGAGTCGTGCTGCAGAAGTGGTTGATTACAGAGCTGCTGTAAATTATCATTTTCCCGACAAACACCCTCAAAATCAATGGCCGCTATGAAGGACTGATAAGGGAATCATTAAGCAAAAAGACTATTGATATCGGTGGATCAAATCATTTCTTAAAGATACCTGAAAAGAACCGGTTCTCGATACCCAACCCTAGTTAAAACAATAATATACATAAATATTGTAATCATTCGTTATTTACAACATGTGTTAAGAGTGGCTGTGCATGCATTGTTGGCCCATACAGTGCTGGAAAAGGCCTATTTTTATCATGAGTGGACCTGTGGCCCATTGGCAGTTTTACCCAGGTACAATGGTGGATGGGTCACCCTCATTGTCATGCGACACAACCACAGTGACCATGTCTCCTGAGCAAATGCTGACCTTTAAAATAAAAACATGAAACAAATTTTTTTCCCATTATATATGGGGAGTTATTTCTGTGGTTTATGAATGTTTATGAACAACTACTATATATGTAATGATTGAAGACAATAGGAATTGTGACAGACTCAGAAAATTCTGCATGTGTCTTGACAATAGGGATGGGTACTGAAATCTGGTAATAAATTATTAAAGACTGAAGTATCAATAACCTCTGCTCCTTAACAGTACTTCTTTTTGTACTGGAGATATTAAGGAAGTAAAATTTAGAGTTTTTTTCTCCCTTTTAGAGCCTGTGTGTGCAGAGCTGAAGGCAGGTCTTCCAGTCATGCCACGTCTTGTCTCTGTCTCTTTCTCACAGGGAACTTGTGTGTGGGGGTGTCTTTTGGGGGGGCACACAAATGCAATGACGGCAGGCCGTTTGTACATACACACCAGCATAAATTATTGTTACATTGTTTGGTGCATGAGTACTCCGGGCATAACTGAATAACACTGTGGCAAATGTCTGTAATTTGCCCAAATTTGCCACATCCTGAATTTATCGTAAACCAAAGTATCAGGAGGGCCTTAGATCTGGATCTTAGCCTGTGCTCAACAGAGTCGCTTCTTGGACATGTTTTGGATGAATATGTGCTTAATGCGATGCTGCCCATGCCAACAGCAGAGCTGTTACTTCACACTTTGTCGCATGAGATTTTCGCACCACTGAGCATGTACGTTGAGAATGTAACAATAGTCTATTGAGCATTTCAGATAGAGAATGGCTAATCATTTATTCATTTATTTATTTATTTTTATCCTTTCCAACCTGAAAAGAAAACTGAATGATCAGCCATATAGAAAATAAAGCATTCATAATAATACTATTCTGATTTGATTACTTCTTTCTTCAAAAAGTTCCAATAAAAATATAAAGTAGCAGCCCAAGAAGCAGCACCGCTATGAGTAGTGGTAGTGTTCAGATCCTAATAATAAAAATACCCAATCCTGAGAGCAGCTGCTGAACATATTTAGCTCAAGGCAAAAACCAGCGCAAAAGGCATTTTGAAAATATTGAAAGTGCAGAATGTTATTTTAAAATCAGAAGTACAGAGAAGAAAACATTTGTCATTGTATGACAGCTAATGAACAAGTGTGCAAGACATAACCTGCTACCTTCAAAATCAGTAATTTTCAAGATCCAGTACAAAGACACATTATGCTAAATTTTTCAGCGATATCATGTAGCCCTGCTTTCTTTCCTGTGATAACATTATTTTCTCCTAACCACAAGAAAGGATCCAGGCCTTCTGCAGTTAATGTGCACCCCACCATACCCCCACCTCTTGCCAACTTGTGTAGATCATCTGCTTATTCATGTTCAGTCTTAACTCAATCACTGCCTTCCACCAGAACATAACAAAAGACAGTAGAGGAAATTACAGTGATTCGTCTCTGTCTTCCTACTCGGCAACAGCCCCCTTTTCTCTTTTAGACAGAGACACCTGGAACGTCTTTGTCCTCTGCCTGTTCTTCCACCTATTTTACTCAATGTACTCTTTGCTATTAGAAACCGATAATCTCCACCAACCAACCAATCACAGTTAAATTACAAACCTCGGCAGAGGAGCTGGAGGTTTGTTGTAACTGTACATGTGCCATCATTGGACACGAAGCAGGTCACCTCTGCACCACAAAAGGTGTGTTGTGGGATTTGTCTTTTGGGCTGCAGACAGTGGATGTTCTTTAGGCGTCTGTGGGTGGGGGTGTAATTACAGCTTTTATCACAGAATTGCCACTTTCATGTTTAGTCTGTCATCAGAGAAATGGATGCAGCTGTCACAGTTGCACTTCAACAGTTCATCCTCACTCACGTTTTTTTCCTTCTGGAGTAAATGCAGTCTTGGTTTTTGCTTTAGACCTTCTGAGATGAACAAGACACGTGCACAAACGCGCACACACACTGGTTGTGTTCTCTTAATACAGATTTGTATTATTAATAGCAGTTTATTATGAATTCATGTTTTTCAACACAAAAGATTTGTGACCACCGATCCATCAGAGAAGTAAGTGTTGTTTCCCCTGATAGCATAGCATGAGGTTGATGAGAGTCCGTGGCTCCATGTGGAGGGATACCATTCTGTTGCAGGTTACTTCTCCAGTCAAGGCTGGTGGACAGCAGGATGGACCAGGACAATGCAGGCAAAGTGTTTTGTTCAAGGGCATGGGTCTGCATATTGGTAGGAGAGGATCATTTAGTGAGCTTGGTCACAGATTTCTGGTTTATATCTGGAGTAAGGGAGCTGGAACTCTTTGATGATAGTACAATCAGTCTTGCTTGTTTATTCTGAATGTAGCTGTACAGCAACCACCAATAGGCCACAATACATGTCCATCTAAAGCTCTGTTTTGTGCAACACGTTGGGGGGGGGCAATTTTATTCTTCAATGAAAATTTGAAAATTATTATTGTTCAGAAAACGCATATCCCCACATCAAAACTGCTCACAAAAGCATGAAAACGAATAATTTCAGCAATGGTTTTCACTTTCACTTTTGCTGCTAAACCTATTACCCAATCAGTCAGTGTTATCATATTAGACACGGTGGTGTAGTAGCCCAGTCACGATTGCTGTACTACCTCTCTGAGATCCAAGATTGCAGCATCCATGGAATGTTGCTGATTGGCAGAACCTGCCGTATTTTTGTCAAAATTTTGCGTTATGCATGTAGATGTATCAGCAAAAAGTAATTTCTTACTATTCAACGATTCATGTTGCTCGGTAAAATATAATCCTGCACAATTTATAATACTTTACAATGGAGTATATGGCACATGATACAGTGGAAACTTGTTATAAAGAAATCTATTAGAATAACGAATTCTTCATAATATATAGTAATTTTAGATCCAAGTGTTGATTTTTTTGTTATTATTATTATTATTATTATGCTTTATTATTCATTATTTTTGCAACCCTTCTATTATAAAAATTCAGATATCAAGTAATTTACTTGTCCAGTGGACATTTCATGATTAGGTTCCACTGTAATGCAGTATATTAAACAGCATATAATACTGTAGAATCACACCATTTGCTAATGCACTGGTTCTAAATGTTAATGGATCACTGCTTTCTGATTTTATGTTAGCCAACCAACAGAAGTGCACATGAATCTTGTGCAACCACTGGCACCTTTTTGTCTGATAGTGTAAAACATATCTGACAATAGAAAGTAATGGCTGGAGGGAACATTGTGGGGACTATTGATTGAATTTATTTGTATAAGCATATACAGTACATGTAAATACAGGGTAACACAAAGTGAAATTCACTTGTGGGGTGGCGTGGCAGAGCAAAACAAATTGTGCATTTTGTAATAAAAGCACCAAATTTGGCACAGATGTAGCCAAATATATTTAAAAATATAAAATAATGCTAAAATACCCTCAGCTATATAAACATTACCATCTTTATAATTTGCAGTTGTTTAATTGGTGTCCCAGTGCGAAGTGTGTGTGTGTGTGTGTGTGTGTGTGTGTGTGTGTGTGTGTGTGTGTGTGTGTGTGTGTGTGTGTGTGTGTGTGTGTGTGTGTGTGTGTGTATATATATATATATATATATATATATATATATATATATATATATATAGTTTTGATGAGTGCTACTGGGCTGGCTACATAAAATAGCCTCAGTTTAGATAAAAGCGTATTTTTACTTAATTCTTCAAGGAAAAACATACAAAAACTTTGCAGGCATAATGCGGCAACTATTCAGTCAAAAGGATTCAACTCAACTCAAACTTTATTTATTTAGCACATTTAAAACAGCTGGGGTTGACCAAAGTGCTGTACACATTAAAAGCAAGAGAATCAATAAAATGCAGCAATTGCAATAAATTAATGATACCGTATTTTCCGGACTATAAGTCGCACCGGACTATAAGTCGCACCAGCCACTTTATCAACTCAATCAACTTTTTTTCTTATATAGCGCCAAATCACAACAAACAGTTGCCCCAAGGCGCTCCACATTGCAAGGCAAGGCCATACAATAATTATGAAAAACCCCAACGGTCAAAACGACCCCCTATGAGCAAGCACCCGGCAACAGTGGGAAGGAAAAAACCCCCCTTCAACAGGAAGAAACCTCCAGCAGAACCAGGCCCAGGGAGGGGCAGTCTTCTGCTGAGACTGGTTGGGGCTGAGGGAAAAAAACAGGAAAAAGACATGCCGTGAAGGGGGGCAGAGATCGATCACTAATGATTAAATGCAGAGTGATGCATACGGAGCAAAAAGAGAAAGAAACAGTGCATCATGGGAACCCCCCCACAATCTACGTCTAAAGCAGCATAACCAAGGGATGGTCCAGGGTCACCCGATCCAGCCCTAACTATAAGCCTTAGCGAAAAGGAAAGTTTTAAGCCTAATCTTAAAAGTAGAGAGGGTATCTGTCTCCCTGATCTGAATTGGGAGCTGGTTCCACAGGAGAGGAGCCTGAAAGCTGAAGGCTCTGCCTCCCATTCTACTCTTACAAACCCTAGGAACTACAAGTAAGCCCGCAGTCTGAGAACGAAGCGCTCTAATGGGGTAATATGGTACTACGAGGTCCCTAAGATGAGATGGGACCTGATTATTCAAAACCTTATAAGTAAGAAGAAGAATTTTAAATTCTATTCTAGAATTAACAGGAAGCCAATGAAGAGAGGCCAACACGGGTGAGATATGCTCTCTCCTGCTAGTCCCCGTCAGTACTCTAGCTGCAGCATTCTGAACCAACTGAAGGCTTTTTAGGGAACTTTTAGGACAACCTGATAGTAATGAATTACAATAGTCCAGCCTAGAGGAAATAAATGCATGAATTAGTTTTTCAGCATCACTCTGAGACAAGACCTTTCTGATTTTAGAGATATTGCGTAAATGCAAAAAGGCAGTCCTACATTTTTGTTTAATATGCGCTTTGAATGACATATCCTGATCAAAAATGACTCCAAGATTTCTCACAGTATTACTAGAGATCAGGGAAATGCCATCCAGAGTAACGATCTGGTTAGACACCATGCTTCTAAGATTTGTGGGGCCAAGTACAATAACTTCAGTTTTATCTGAGTTTAAAAGCAGGAAATTAGAGGTCATCCATGTCTTTATGTCTGTAAGACAATCCTGCAGTTTAGCTAATTGGTGTGTATCCTCTGGCTTCATGGATAGATAAAGCTGGGTATCATCTGCGTAACAATGAAAATTTAAGCAATACCGTCTAATAATACTGCCTAAGGGAAGCATGTATAAAGTGAATAAAATTGGTCCTAGCACAGAACCTTGTGGAACTCCATAATTAACTTTAGTCTGTGAAGAAGATTCCCCATTTACATGAACAAACTGTAATCTATTAGACAAATATGATTCAAACCACCGCAGCGCAGTGCCTTTAATACCTATGACATGCTCTAATCTCTGTAATAAAATTTTATGGTCAACAGTATCAAAAGCAGCACTGAGGTCCAACAGAACAAGCACAGAGATAAGTCCACTGTCCGAAGCCATAAGAAGATCATTTGTAACCTTCACTAATGCTGTTTCTGTACTATGATGAATTCTAAAACCTGACTGAAACTCTTCAAATAGACCATTCCTCTGCAGGTGATCAGTTAGCTGTTTTACAACTACCCTCTCAAGAATCTTTGAGAGAAAAGGAAGGTTGGAAATTGGCCTATAATTAGCTAAGATAGCTGGGTCAAGTGATGGCTTTTTAAGTAATGGTTTAATTACTGCCACCTTAAAGGCCTGTGGTACATAACCAACTAACAAAGATAGATTGATCATATTTAAGATTGAAGCATTAAATAATGGTAAGACTTCCTTGAGCAGCCTGGCAGGAATGGGGTCCAATAAACATGCCGATGGTTTGGATGAAGCAACCAATGAAAATAACTCAGACAGAACAACCAGAGAGAAAGAGTCTAACCAAATACCGGCATCACTGAAAGCAGCCAAAGATAACGATACATCTTTGGGATGGTTATGAGTAATTTTTTCTCTAATAGTCAAAATTTTGTTAGCAAAGAAAGTCATGAAGTCATTACTAGTTAAAGTTAATGGAATACTCAGCTCAGTAGAGCTCTGACTCTTTGTCAGCCTAGCTACAGTGCTGAAAAGAAACCTGAGGTTATTCTTATTTTCTTCAATTAGTGATGAGTAGAAAGATGTCCTAGCTTTACGGAGGGCTTTTTTATAGAGCAACAAACTCTTTTTCCAGGCTAAGTGAAGATCTTCTAAATTAGTGAGACGCCATTTCCTCTCCAACTTACGGGTTATCTGCTTTAAGCTACGAGTTTGTGAGTTATACCACGGAGTCAGACACTTCTGATTTAAAGCTCTCTTTTTCAGAGGAGCTACAGCATCCAAAGTTGTCTTCAAAGAGGATGTAAAACTATTGACGAGATACTCTAACTCCCTTACAGAGTTTAGGTAGCTACTCTGCTCTGTGTTGGTATATGACATTAGAGAACATAACGAAGGAATCATATCCTTAAACCTAGTTACAGCGCTTTCTGAAAGACTTCTAGTGTAATGAAACTTATTCCCCACTGCAGGGTAGTCCATCAGGGTAAATGTAAATGTTATTAAAAAATGATCAGACAGAAGGGAGTTTTCAGGGAATACTGTTAAGTCTTCTATTTCCATACCATAAGTCAGAACAAGATCTAAGATATGATTAAAGTGGTGGGTGGACTCATTTACTTTTTGAGCAAAGCCGATAGAGTCTAATAATAGATTAAATGCAGTGTTGAGGCTGTCATTCTCATCATCTGTGTGGATATTAAAATCGCCCACTATAATTATCTTATCTGAGCTAAGCACTAAGTCAGACAAAAGGTCTGAAAATTCACAGAGAAACTCACAGTAACGACCAGGTGGACGATAGATAATAACAAATAAAACTGGTTTTTGGGACTTCCAATTTGGATGGACAAGACTAAGAGACAAGCTTTCAAATGAATTAAAGCTCTGTCTAGGTTTTTGATTAATTAATAAGCTGGAATGGAAGATTGCTGCTAATCCTCCGCCCCGGCCCGTGCTACGAGCATTCTGACAGTTAGTGTGACTCGGGGGTGTTGACTCATTTAAACTAACATATTCATCCTGCTGTAACCAGGTTTCTGTTAGGCAGAATAAATCAATACGTTGATCAATTATTATATCATTTACCAACAGGGACTTAGAAGAGAGAGACCTAATGTTTAATAGACCACATTTAACTGTTTTAGTCTGTGGTGCAATTGAAGGTGCTATATTATTTTTTCTTTTTGAATTTTTATGCTTAAATAGATTTTTGCTGGTTATTGGTAGTCTGGGAGCAGGCACCGTCTCTACGGGGATGGGGCAACGAGGGGATGGCAGGGGGAGAGAAGCTGCAGAGAGGTGTATAAGACCACAGCTCTGCCTCCTGGTCCCAACGCTGGACAGTCACAGTTTGGAGGATCCAAGAAAATTGGCCAGATTTCTAGAAATGAGAGCTGCTCCATCTAAAGTGGGATGGATGCCGTCTCTCCTAACAAGACCAGGTTTTCCCCAGAAGCTTTGCCAATTATCAATGAAGCCCACCTCATTTTTTGGACACCACTCAGACAGCCAGCAATTCAAGGAGAACATGGGGCTAAACATGTCACTCCCGGTCTGATTGGGGAGGGGCCCAGAGAAAACTACAGAGTCCGACATTGTTTTTGCAAAGTTACACACCGATTTAATGTTAATTTTAGTGACTTCCGATTGGCGTAACCGAGTGTCATTACTGCCGACGTGAATTACAATCTTACCAAATTTACGCTTAGCCTTAGCCAGCAATTTCAAATGTCCTTCGATGTCACCTGCTCTGGCCCCCGGAAGACAATTGACAATGGTTGCTGGTGTCGCTAACTTCACATTTCTTAAAACAGAGTCGCCAATAACCAGAGTTTGATCCTCGGCGAGTGTGTCGCCGAGTGGGGAAAAACGGTTAGAGATGTGAACGGGTTGACGTGTACACGCGGCTTCTGTTTAGGGCTACGCTTCCTCCTCACAGTCACCCAGTCAGCCTGCTTTCCCGACTGCCCGGGATCTGCCAGGGGGGAACTAGCGGGAACTTTATCCATTATAAAGAAAAATAAACCATAAATAAGTCGCACCGGAGTATAAGTCGCACCAGCCACTTTATCATTATAAAGAAAAATAAACCATAAATAAGTTGCACTGGACTATAAGTCCCATGGACATACAGGTATGTTAACTTAACATGAAAAGTTCAGATGATAATATTGTGACGGCTACCGTTTTCAGATGCATATTTCACCAGTCGTAACTTACAATCTGCAGAGTATGATTTTCTTTTTGGTGGCATTTTTTCGGGCCTTCTCCGTTGTCTTGTTAAGTTATCAGTAACGTTGAAATTTTTATTTTTCTATGGTAGTCAGAAGTCGCAGGAACAGTCACACAAGCCTTGAGTGTAGGGATACATGCTCAAACTGATCAAAAACAGCATGTAAAGACAAACTGTAATATCAGGACAACTGAAAAACACCTAAATTGACCTGCTTTCCGTAACACAATCTTTAACTGATTGAAAACAATAAGGCTCTCAGAATGTGTGGAAAGCCAAATTAATAAAAGGCAATATATCTCACAACATTGCATGACTCAGAATGAAGTCAAATGCAGATCGCATTCAAACAAACTATCACAAGTTACTAAATTAAAAACACCTGAGAGCAGGGCTTACCATTTTGTGCATCTGTTGTGCATTGTCAAAAACAACAAACAACAACAACAAAAAAAAGTGTTTACCTTTCTTTCTTTGCATCCCGGTAGCACGTAGGGGGTTCACAATGAGAGAGCAGTTGGTGGAACCCGGTGTCTTCCATCCCTGAGAAAGGCTGGTCTTCTAACCCAATGAATTCAATCATTTTTAGATTTATTTGCTTAACCTTCTGACTGTTACGCTCATACCGACGGGTGTTGCTAAGCTTGGGCTGCATTAGCTGCTGTCTGAGTGTAGCTGCTCCGGCTGTCTTCATTCTCTACTGTGAGCCTCGAAAACTCACCATACTCCAACAAGTGTTTGTTCATTAAATGTCTCATTAAATTAGTTTTATTGAGTCATTTTGCTGTTATTGTTGATTTTATATGAGGATTTTCTTAAAAAGGAGACCTGAAAGTTAAGCTACAATTTGCCAGAAGGTGCATTGAAGATGAAAGTCTATATTTGATGTTTTGGTGAAAGAATTAGGTACTTTGATTTTTTTTATATAGACTTTTATAGCCTTATTTTTATAGACTTAAAGAGAAAAGACAGTACTCTCTGCCTCTCTCTTCTTCTCAGTTTTCAGTTTCAATGGAGCTTTATTGATGTAGGAGGTATTGATAAGTGTATGTTGTCAAAGCAAGTGTTACAGAGTAAAAATGAAAAATTAAGTCCTCTGTCTCTTTCCCTCTCTGTCGCTATCTCTGCCTGTCTGTCTCCCTCTCTCTGCCTGTCTGTCCCTCGCTTTCTCTCTCCCTCTGTCTCTCTTTCTCTCTTGCTGTTTTCGTGCTGTGCAAACTTCAAACTTTTTGGAAACACGAAGCCTTTCTACTGTAAAATAAATGTATCATCAGTGATGCTGATGCTCAGGATTTTAATGGAGACTTTTTCCATTTCCACGAACAGAATCTCTGTTCACCTTCTCCTCCTTAGCTGCACACTGAGCTGGTGTTTAATAGCGTTTGTCAGTCTCGGGACAATGAAGTGGCTAACTTTTTAGCACACATTTTCAGCAACAATTCAGTTAATTTTTTCAGAAAATCCATACTTAATGAACAGACAATTTGAACCTGAGAGCCAGGCAGAAATTTACCGCTAACCACAGCTAGAACACTGCTGAAGAGAGCTCTCTCAAACAGCTCGGCTTCAGAAAACCTCCCTCTCTCCTCCTCCTGCTCAGCAGCAAACAAGCAGAGAGTAAACAACAGCAGTTGAAAGGATTCACAGTGGCTCTTCTCTGGTATCGGAAAATGTCGCAGGTTGGCTCTGCATTTTTCTTTACGTGAATTACATTGGTGGGAACCCGATACTGATCCGGGATCGGATCGATCCCATCGCTAATTACCGCCACCAACTGCTTGGGTCACAGAGCCTCCACAGGCTGCAAAGTATGAACTACAGGCAATCAGGTTTTGTGTTTAGCAATGAAACGCATTGATCAGCAAATGCTAATCACATGCTTTTTCACAGAAATTGACCGATAATGATCGGTGGCCAATCAATCGGAGCACCCACTAATATAAAATTAATTACACATTTATTGTTATTTACATTAATTTTTAAGATCCTATAGTCTTATATACAACTTGCACATGTTCAATAAAGCCCCTCTGTAAATCAGTCAGTCAATCATAAACAATATTTATGTTTTAATGGTGTCTGCAGGATGGTGTGCGTGTGTGCATACATGAGCTTTTGACGAGCGGAAGTTAGCTTTGAATCAGTGGAACCTACAGTTGTATGTAAAAGTTTGGGCACCCCTGATGATTTCCATGATTTTCCTTTATAAATCATTGGTTGTTTGGATCAGCAGTTTCACTTAAATATATCATATACAACCCCTGGCAAAAATTATGGAATCACCGGCCTCGGAGGATGTTCATTCAGTTGTTTAATTTTGTAGAAAAAAAGCAGATCATAGACATGACACAAAACTAAAGTCATTTCGAATGGCAACTTTCTGGCTTTAAGAAACACTGTAAGAAATCAGGAAAAAAAATTGTGGCAGTCAGTAACGGTTACTTTTTTAGACCAAGCAGAGGGAAAAAAATACGGAATCATTCAATTGAGGAAAAAATTATGGAATCATGAAAAACAAAAGAACGCTCCAACACATCACTAGTATTTTGTTGCACCACCTCTGGCTTTTATAACAGCTTGCAGTCTCTGAGGCATGGACTTAATGAGTGACAAACAGTACTCTTCATCAATCTGGCTCCAACTTTCTCTGATTGCTGTTGCCAGATCAGCTTTGCAGGTTGGAGCCTTGTCATGGACCATTTTCTTCAACTTCCACCAAAGATTTTCAGTTGGATTAAGATCCGGACTATTTGCAGGCCATGACATTGACCCTATGTGTCTTTTTGCAAGGAATGTTTTCACAGTTTTTGCTCTATGACAAGATGCATTATCATCTTGAAAAATGATTTCATCAGCCCCAGACATCCTTTCAATTGATGGGATAAGAAAAGTGTCCAAAATATCAACGTAAACTTGGGCATTTATTGATGATGTAATGACAGCCATCTCCCCAGTGCCTTTACCTGACATTCAGCCCCATATCATCAATGACTGTGGAAATTTACATGTTCTCTTCAGGCAGTCATCTTCATAATCTCATTGGAACGGCACCAAACAAAAGTTCCAGCATCATCACCTTGCCCAATGCAGATTTGAGATTCATCACTGAATATGACTTTCATCCAGTCATCCACAGTCCACGATTGCTTTTCCTTAGTCCATTGTAATCTTGTTTTTTCTGTTTAGGTGTTAATGATGGCTTTTGTTTAGCTTTTCTGTATGTAAATCCCATTTCCTTTAGGCGGTTTCTTACAGTTCGGTCACAGACGTTGACTGCAGTTTCCTCCCATTCGTTCCTCATTTGTTTTGTTGTGCATTTTCGATTTTTGAGACATATTAAGTTTTCTGTCTTGATGCTTTGATGTCTTCCTTGGTCTACCAGTATGTTTGCCTTTAATAACCTTTCTATGTTGTTTGTATTTGGTCCAGAGTTTAGACACAGCTGACTGTGAACAACCAACATCTTTTGCAACATTGCCTGATGATTTACCCTCTTTTAAGAGTTTGATAATCCTCTCCTTTGTTTCAATTGACATCTCTCGTGTTGGAGCCATGATTCATGTCAGTCCACTTGGTGCAACAGCTCTCCAAGGTGTGATCACTCCTTTTTAGATGCAGACTAACGAGCAGATCTGATTTGATGCAGGTGTTAGTTTTGGGGATGAAAATTTACAGGGTGATTCCTTAATTTTTTCCTCAGAATTGAGTGAGTCCATATTTTTTCCCTCTGCTTGGTCTAAAAAAGTAACCGTTACTGACTGCCACAGTTTTTTTTTTTCCTGATTTCTTATAGTGTTTCTTAAAGCCAGAAAGTTGCCATTTGAAATGACTTTAGTTTTGTGTCATGTCTGTGATCAGCTTTTTTTCTACAAAATTAAACAACTGAATGAACATCTCCGAGGCTGGTGATTCCATAATTTTTGCCAGGGGTTGTAGCAGACAAACACAGTCATATTTGACAACTGAAATTAAGTTTATAGGATTTACAGAAAGTGTTCATTAATTCTTTAAACAAAATTAGGCAGGTGCATAAATGTGGGCACCCCAACAGAAAAAAATACATCAATATTTAGTAGATCCTCCATTTGCAGAAATAACAGCCTCTAAATGCTTCCTATGGCTTCCAATGAGAGTCTGGATTTTGGTTGAAGGTATTTTTGACCATTCTTCTTTACAAAACATCTCAGGTTTGTTGGTTTCTGAGCATGGACAGCCCGCTTAAAATCACACCACAGATTTTTGATAATATTCCGGTCTGGGGTCTGAGATGGCCATTCTAGAACATTGTACTTGTTCCTCTGTATGAATGTCTTAGTAGATTTTGAGCAGTGTTTAGGGCTGTTGTCTTGTTGAACGATCCAGCCCTGGTGTAACTTCAACTTTGTCACTGATTCTTGAACATTGTTCTCAAGAATCTGCTGATATTGACTGAATTCATTTGACCCTCAAGTTTAACAAGATTCCCAGTACCTGCACTAGCCATACAGCCCCACAGCATGATGGAACCACTTCCAAATTTTACTGGAGGTAGCAAGCGTTTTTCTTGGACTGCTGTGTTCTTTTTCAGCCATGCATACCGCCCCTTGTTATGTCCAAATAACTCAATTTTAGGTTCATCAGCACCTTATTCCAAAATGAAGCTGGCTTGTCCAAATGCGGTTTAGCATACCTCAAGCGACTCTGTTTGTGGCATGTACACAGAAAGGCTTCTTCTGCATTACAGCATCATACTGCATCTGTTTGTGCAAAGTGTGCTATATAGTTGAACGATGCATAGAGACACTATCTTTATGTACGTTTATGTAAGTCAGTTTTCCGTTTTACGGACAAAGTTTTATCTTATCTGCAGCAAGATCATGTTGTAGGTCTTTGGAGCAGGTCTATGGGTTGACTATGACTGTTCTCACCATCCTTCGCTTCAGCTTGTCTGAGATTTTTCTTGACCTGCCGCTTCGGGCCTTAACTAGTACTGTGCCTGTGGTCTTCCATTTCCTCACAGTGGAAACTGACAGCTGAAATCTCTGAGATAGCTTTTTATATGCTTCCCCTAAACCATGCTGTTGAACAATTTTTGTTTTCAGGTCATTTGAGAGTTGTTTAGAGGCTCCCATGTTAGAAGAGATGCAAAGAGGAGAAACATTTGCAAATGGCCACCTTAAATACCCTTTCACATGATTGGAATCACCTGTGTAAGGAGGTCAAGGGTCAGTGAGCTTACCAAACCAATTTTGTGTTCCAATAATTAGTGCTAAATGTATTCAAATCAATAAAATGACAAGGGTGCCCAAATTTATGCATCTGCACAAAATCTGCAATTTTGCTTAAATAATTATTGCACGCTTTCTGTAAATACTAGAAACTTCATTTCTCAAACATCAGTGTGTTCGTCTGCTATATGATATATTTAACTGAAATTTCTGTTCCAGACAACCAGTGACTTATAAAGGAAAATCATGAAAATTATCAGGGGTGCCCAAACAAAAAATGGAACAGAATGAAACAGAATATGACTTTTTAACCTCTTTAAAATAGGTCAAGGTTAGCCTCATTCTGTGTCCCAAGAATGTTCCCTGTGACTTTAAAGACCTTGGCAGTAAGAGGACTGGACTTATGCTGAGCACAGACTGATGGATAGACGCAAAGTCTTCATAATATCCGATGGCCATATTTGATGGTTTCAGGTAATAAAATTGGATAGTTGGCCATCATGAATTTTCAATATGTCAACCATAGCAATGATTTTTCAAAATAAAAATTGAAAAATATACCTCATTTGTCTGATCATAAAGATTTCAAAAAGGTATAGTTTGGGCTATCAGTGACTGCCCGATGTGAGCAAAAATCCACTCTATATGGTGCTTTTGTATGGGAAATCATACAAAAGCATTGAGACTTTTGCTTTTGTGAGTGCAAATATCTGGTTTATATGATGATGGTTTGGCGAGTTTTACTGTAATTCATAATGTAATGTTATCACACAAATTGTTTTAATATTCCATATGCCATGAAAATGTCTTGAATTTTCTTGAGATGACCAAAGCCTCTGTCTTGTCTCAAATGCAGATTTATTTATTTATTTTCCTTAAAGAATTCTTGAACAACATAGGACAGTTTTCAACTCTAAGGCCTCTGTCTCCTGTGGTCAGCGTCCAGCTGGCTGGAGTTTTTACACCATACTCTGTATTTATTGTTGTGCAATCATGGCGATGATTCTCCTTTTACTGACTGTAGCAGCACCAAAACCTCTGAAGGAACTAAACTATATAAACTATTGAAGGTAAAATAATGTGTAATGATTCAGTCAAGTCATCTAATTTTCACTTGTTACCTGTGTGTTCCAGACAGAGATTATCAAGGGGCCATGTGGCAGCGTGGGGATGACGGTCAGACAAATACCTACTAGTGAAGGAGACGCAGTTCATGTCAGCATTGAGACCGTTAATCCAAACTTCCCTGCAGCTTTGGCAGACCTGCAGAGGGGTGATCGCCTCATTGCCATTGGAGGTCTGAAATATGTCACTGCACCCATTATCAAGACAGTAATATTGTCTTTGTGCTGTTACTGAATGTCTCCCAACAATTATGTAATTTCAGGCCTTAATTGTGGTTCACAGAAGTGTTCCACAAAGTTTTAGATGATATACACACACACACACTCATATATATATATATATATATATATATATATATATATATACACACTCAACAAAAATATAAACGCAACACTTTTGGTTTTGCTCCCATTTTGTATGAGATGAACTCAAAGATCTAAAACTTTTTCCACATACACAGTATCACCATTTCCCTCAAATATTGTTCACAAACCAGTCTAAATCTTTGATAGTAAGCACTTCTCCTTTGCTGAGATAATCCATCCCACCTCACAGGTGTTCCATACCAAGATGCTGATTAGACACCATGATTAGTGCACAGGTGTGCCTTAGACTGTCCACAATAAAAGGCCACTCTGAAAGGTGCAGTTTTATCACACAGCACAATGCCACAGATGTCGCAAGATTTGAGGGAGCGTGCAGTTGGCATGCTGACAGCAGGAATGTCAACCAGAGCTGTTGCTCGTGTACTGAATGTTCATTTCTCTACCATAAGCCGTCTCCAAAGGCGTTTCAGAGAATTTGGCAGTACATCCAACCAGCCTCACAACCGCAGACCACGTGTAACCACACCAGCCCAGGACCTCCACATCCAGCATGTTCACCTCCAAGATCGTCTGAGACCAGCCACTCAGACAGCTGCTGAAACAATTGGTTTGCATAACCAAAGAATTTCTGCACAAACTGTCAGAAACTGTCTCAGGGAAGCTCTGCATGCTCGTCGTCCTCATCGGGGTCTCGACCTGACTCCAGTTCGTCGTCGTAACCGACTTGAGTGGGCAAATGCTCACATTCGCTGGCGTTTGGCACGTTGGAGAGGTGTTCTCTTCATGGATGAATCCCGGTTCACACTGTCCAGGGCAGATGGCAGACAGCGTGTGTGGCGTCGTGTGGGTGAGCGGTTTTCTGATGTCAATGTTGTGGATCGAGTGGCCCATGGTGGCGGTGGGGTTATGGTATGGGCAGGCGTCTGTTATGGATGAAGAACACAGGTGCATTTTATTGATGGCATTTTGAATGCACAGAGATACCGTGATGAGATCCTGAGGCCCATTGTTGTGCCATACATCCAAGAACATCACCTCATGTTGCAGCAGGATAATGCACAGCCCCATGTTGCAAGGATCTGTACACAATTCTTGGAAGCTGAAAATGTCCCAGTTCTTGCATGGCCTGCATACTCACCGGACATGTCACCCATTGAGCATGTTTGGGATGCTCTGGACCGGTGTATACGACAGCGTGTACCAGTTCCTGCCAATATCCAGCAACTTCGCACAGCCATTGAAGAGGAGTGGACCAACATTCCACAGGCCACAATTGACAACCTGATCAACTCTACGTGAAGGAGATGTGTTGCACTGCATGAGGCAAATGGTGGTCACACCAGATACTGACTGGTATACCCCCCCCCCAATAAAACAAAACTGCACCTTTCAGAGTGGCCTTTTATTGTGGGCAGTCTAAGGCACACCTGTGCACTAATCATGGTGTCTAATCAGCATCTTGATATGGAACACCTGTGAGAAATGCTCACTATCACAGATTTAGACTGGTTTGTGAACAATATTTGAGGGAAATGGTGATATTGTGCATGTGGAAAAAGTTTTAGATCTTTGAGTTCATCACATACAAAATGGGAGCAAAACCAAAAGTGTTGCGTTTATATTTTTGTTGAGTGTGTGTATATATATATATATATATATATATATATATATATATATATATATATATATATATATATATATTTGGGTCAGTTAGTTGCACTGTCACCTAAAAATATCTCTTATCTCTGTTGACAGGTGTCAAGGTGACATCCTCAGTTCAAGTGACCAAACTGCTGAAGCAGGCTGGAGAAAGGGTTGTTGTATTGTATGAGAGACCGGTGCGTCACCAAACATCCTCTTTGGGAAGTCTGGGACCTTTTCAGGAAGGCTTTGGGCAGCTAGAGGATACTGGTTTTATTTCCCAGCAAGGTGGCTATGAAGAAGATCCAGCACCCATAACCACTGTTTCTGACCTATCTGATGGCAAAGACATGGACTCAGAGTTTGAAGAGTTGAATGTTGACTCCAAACCTAATCAGACTAGTGGCCCTAACAACAGTACAACAAATTCCACTGACACAAAGAAGGATTCCTTGCTATCTGTAAACCAAAGCCCAAAAAGGACTGTGGCCAACTTGGCCTCAAAGCCTCTTGGTACCATATCACCAATCCTCAATCGGAAGTTAAACCTGGTGGGTCTTCAATCACCCCTGAAGCCCCAGCTGAAAGAGTCCCCAAAGCCCTCTCCACAGAAAACTAGTAACGAACCTGTTGAAAGTCTGCAACGCCCCACTGTCCCTCCCCCACCTCCTCCCGCTCGACCCCCTGTGCCACCAAGACCTCAAATCAGGCTGACATCCTCAGAACCCAGTCTTACAGATGGTGTGGATTCTTCTACAGCAAATGCTGCTGTTTCAACGACCACAAATTCCACTGTTGCACCTTCTGAAAAGTCTCCAGAAAAATCTCCTGTCATTGGTGCCAGTGAGGACAAGACCAGCACTGAAAAGATCAAAAAGGATGAGTCAAAGTTCTCGACAAAGGCAGTAGATGATGAGCTGCCAGCATCTTACACAGTGACCAGCACCAAGGCTGATCAGGCAAAGGACAAGGCCTCAGAGAGCCCCTGCACCACACGAGACAGTCTGGGGGATAATACTCTCTGGGAGTCTCCAGAAACCATGTTCCGTAATCGGACAGCATGCTGGTCCAAGGCCTCTGTGGTGTTTGAGGTGGAGAGCAACCATAAGTACCTTAATGTGGCCCTGTGGTGCAGAGATCCCTTTAAGGTGGGTGACTTGTTATGCCTCGGTCACATTAGCCTCCAGCTAGAACATGTAGCCTTGGAATCTATGGCCACATCATCAGCAGAGTACCAGAGCACCTTTAGGCTGAGGCCTCCAGAACCGAGAGCTAATGTCAGCCGTACTGCTCTACGTAACCTCAGTGCCCACAAGGGCTTCAATGAGAAACTGTGCTACGGTGATGTCACACTGAACTTCTGCTACTTGGCAGATGGTGAGTTGGAGTGTCCAGGGGTACTGTCAGAAAAGGAGCGAGAAGGAAGTCTCCATGATGAGGACATAAGAGAGAAAGAGAAGGAGCACATGCCCGAAGCATCACGTGACGACTTGGCCTATGGGGCCATGCAGCTGACGGAGGTTCGTCACAACTTCCAGGACACACAGTTCCAGAATCCCACCTGGTGTGAATATTGCAAAAAGAAAGTTTGGACCAAAGCAGCATCTCAATGTATCATCTGCGCTTATGTTTGCCACAAGAAATGTCAGGACAAGTGTCTCACAGAAAGTCCTTTCTGTGTGGCAGCCTCTGAACGCCGTGGTGCTGACCCTGAAGCCAAATCGACCATAAACCGGGCCACAACTGGCTTAACACGACATATCATCAACACAAGCTCCCGCCTGCTTAACCTCCGGCAAGTTCCTAAGACGCGACTGGTTGAGCAGGTGGTGGATGCTTTGCCTGGAGCAGCGGAGCCTTCACCCAAGCAGACGCCCAACACCTCGGACAACGAGAGCAGTGATACTGAGACCTACACCAGTGGTCCAAGCCCCTCAAAACAAGTCACTGGCAGCAGTTGCGGCAGTAAGCTTGCACGTAAGGAAAGTGGGCTAGACGACAGCGTGTTCATTGCAGTCAAGGAGATCGGCCGCGACTTGTACCGCGGGCTACCCACAGACGAACGTTCTCAGAAACTAGAGCTGATGCTGGACAAGCTGCAGCAGGAAATTGACCAAGAGCTGGAGCACAATAACGCTCTTCTGCTGGAGGAGAGGGAGACAGGAGATGCCCGGCGCAAAGCCCTGATTGCTGCTGCCCTGTCCAAGTCGGGCGAGAGACTCCAGGCCCTCACGCTGCTAATGATCCACTACCGTGCAGGCATTGAGGACCTGGAGTCAGTGGAGAGCACATCTCCTTCAGACCAGCAAGGCCTCAAGGCCAAAGGAGAAGGTCTGGAGGAGGAGTCCCTGATGGGGAGCGAGGTCTATGACAGTGACGCATGCAGTCCTGTGGAGGTGCCGTTGCTGGATGACATTACTGAGGAACAGATCTGTGTGGAGGCACTTCACTAAGATTACAAGAGAGAGAGACGAGGAAGTTAGGATTTGGGTTAAAAAAAAATAACAGGCAATTTTAAAATATCTGGGCTCTTGGTGTCCCATGTTTGAGTCCCACTTTTTAGAACTGGCAACTTAAAGAATTTCCCTCTACGGACACGTAATAAACTGGTTATTGATGTTTTGATTTGCACAACATGATGCCTTTTCTGTGCTTTTGGTTTTTAAAGGGAAGCCTGAACGCTGCACTGTACTCTGCCCCGGTCGTGCTGCATGGATGTATTCTGGTTTTCATTTGTTTCTGAGGCTTCAAAATGTCCCCAAAAGCATTAGGTCAGTTTGCTTTCTGATACTGTTGTCTGTAACTGCTTGCATACAAGAATTTAAGCATTTGCCAGTGAAATCAAACCTTAATTCATCTTAATTTTGAAGCGTTTATTTGTCATGTTTGTTGTGAGGTAAAAACACATTTCCCACAGTGGAACGTTTATAGTCTGAAGCCAGTCCTGCATATCTTTTGTTTTGTGCACTTTTTTAATTGCAGTATTGTATATTTGACTTTATTCCTTATCACACAGCTCTTTGCAGTTATTAGCAGAAGAATATGTTTGGTTTTTAATTGTTTGCATTTCTGTTTTTTTTTTTGTTTTGTTTTTTATCTTGGAGCAGCTTAAGTAGAAGCAACAAGTGTCAGTTGTCCCTGTATCATCTTGTTAACCAGTTTTTGATTATATCATGAACAGTCTCATTCACACTGGTTCTGATCGCTATCATCTCTCCTCTCATTGCTCATTTTTCCACATTTTTATGAATTTTAATGTTGGGCTGGTTGTTACTTCCTCTGCTTGAATGCTGAATGAATGCCCCCCCCCCCCCTCTTAGCAGTTATGTTATTTGTGTGTGTGTGTGTGTGTGTGTGTGTGTGTGTGTGTGTGTGTGTGTGTGTGTCAGGCACTACTGATGATTCTGATGTGGGTATTTGTGTACGTAACCTGCTGTGCTAAGTTCCTTTTTGTTTTTCTTCTGTCTGTCTTTTATGCATATTGAGCCACCTTACTGTGGTCCTGGTTTTACACTTATGGTGAGCTATCGGTAAAAATGGCTGTAAACATGTTTATTTATCAGATGTTGAAACCTTCCAGACTCTGTTTCGGTGATGATGCTGTGTTTTCTTCGTCCCTGTGATTTTGTTGCCATGTCAAATATTTACAGCACAAACTCCTTTGGTAACTTTCTGTAGGTACCATCAGCTTCGGGTCCCAGTCCCCTAGAACTGCATCAAAGGAGATCTGAAGGTCCTAGTCCACTTTAAAAGACCATCCTGTCTTTTTTTTTTATGTTTACTTTCAAGCTGTACAATTCGCACACTAAATTACATGCAAGTATTTTCCAAAATATACAACTGGAATGGAAAATTACTGCCATTATTTTTAGTTAATTCTGATATTTAGATCAACTTGGTGATACTTTAAATCTGTTCCATCATTTTAATTAATCTGTCAATTTAGTAAATTTAGTGTTTTAGTGTTATAAAAGTGTGGGTGTTCTGAACAAGTTTTCTGGTGATGTGTTCAGGTGTGTTGGTCTAAATCAGTCTGCTGTACGTTAATTATTTTCACAACATGAACAAGAAGAAATGTTCAATCTATATTCAACAAAAATATAAATACAACACTTTTTATTCCCATTCATCATTTATTGAAGTAAAATATAGATTTTTTTTTTTTCTGTTCAATCGTTATTTCTCTCAAAGTTTGTTCACACATTTGTTGATCTGTTCTCGTTGATTTGTGATCTGTTACACAGATAATCCTTTCACCTCGCTGGTGTTAGACACCAAGATGCTGATTAAACAGCACAATTATTGCACAGTACAGTTTTATCAAATAACACAATGCCGCAGAAATATCCACCAGAGCTGTTCATAAACTGCAAGTGCGTTTCACTACTGTAAGCATTTCTGCGACTTTGGCATGATGTCCAACTATTTTTTTATTTTATTTTATTTTATTTTTTGCACTGAAATGATAAATATGGGTAAAATGAACAGTGGATGAATGATTCATTGACTGACTTTTTCAGTACTGAGTTGATTTTCAAAAAGTACCAGAATTAACTAGAACTGTCTGCACATCAGAAAACAAACTTTAAATCTGCCGTTATGTTGTATGTTTTGTAGCGTGTTTAGAATAATTTTGATAGTCACATTGCAAAGAAAACTTTAAGTTCTGTTATTGTTAGAATAGTATGTTAAAGTTTATATTTCAAATGTTTTTATGAGCCATCTTGATCCCGTGAATCCAAACATGATCTGCTGATTGACGATCCACGGCCACGGGGTGCTCATGGAGCGAGATCCTGAGTTGGAGGTTTTTATTGGCTAGAATTGCTCCATTTGATTTGCGTCTGAATGCCTGGTGGTCAGAACCAGCTTCAGAGACTTCGTGCTCGTGCCATCACGTCCATAGCCAGACAGGTGAAGACCCCCGTCCCTGTTTAGTCTCCACTGTGACTTTAGTTTGGATCAGATGACTACTAACTACAGTGAATGGAAGTAAAACAGTCTGTATTGATTATTCACCAGTATGTTTACTGGCTGCTTCGCAGCAGTCACTCACTGTATCTGCAGATTATTTTTCTCTTTATTTTGGTGCAATATTTTTGTAATGAGGTGGAGCTGCATCTGCTTCCTGGTGTTTTTCAGTCTGTGTGTCGATGTAAACTGAGGTTTTGTGGGACCAATGAGAAGCTGAGAGCACGAGATCGTTACCTCTCTCGTCTTTGGGCGGGAGACTCTGCTTTTTGTCACATTGTGCCCTCCCTCAGAACCCTGTCCTTGCCCGGCCTGTGGCACAGCTCGCTCAGACACCTCCAGTAGGTAGAGGTGTTTTGTTTGATGTACACACTTTTAGAGACAGCTGATGCATCCAAGCTTTATTGTATATAAGTGAAATAAAGGAGCTCAATTCAGTTGACTTGGTTTGTGTTTTTGGCTTCACGTCACGCAGTTGGTCCAACACGATCACGTTGTCTGGTTCTGTTCAATCTGGATGTCTTAATAATGTTTCTCACCACACACACAATATGCATTTTCAATTGTAAGCAGCTGACTTAAAAACAAGGTGAATATTTGCATCAGTCTGCTTTTTGATAAACTGTGTCCGACTGCCGTTGAACATGTTGACATGCATATGAATAAACCGGTCTGTCATAGCCCCAACCCATCTGTTGATCAGATCCGGAGTCCAGTGGGCACTGTACCAGACCAATTATGGTGAAGGAAGACTTGAGCCAGAAGATGAGACTTGATTTTCTGTCCTATCAGCTGTGGTCATGAACGGTGGGTAATGACCGAAAGAACAAGGTCACTGATGCAAGCAGCTGAAACGAGATTCGTTTGTCAGGTATCTGGGTTTACCCTCAGGGGTGAGAAGCTTGACTATCCGGGTGGGACTCAGAGTAGAGCCACGGCTTCTTCGTATTGAAAGTAGTCAGCTAAGGTTGTCTGGGCATCTGCTGAGGATGTCCCCTGGTCATCCCCTGATGGACGTCTTCCAGGCACGTCCTGCTGTGATAAAGGCCCAGGTCATGTTGGAGGGATTATATTTCCCAGATGGGAATGTCTCAGATCCTGCATTGAGAGTTAGAGGGTTTGGCCGAGGACAGGGAAGTGTGAAGGTGAGCTGTTCGGCCCATACTCTGATAACCGGTGTTGCAGACTGAAGTCCCCCCCTTAAAGTCAGTCCGCCTTGCTTCACTGCACATGGTCATTTTGGACCACAGCAGTGCGTGGTCCAAAACCTTTCAGCTTTCTAGCCAGCCATAAATGTATTTCTTAGACATATGCTTTTACCATTTTCTTTGCTGATAAAATGTTGCATATTTTTTTGGGACACAGCACATAAAAACAGAACATGTCTCCTCCCCACTAGGTCTTAAATGCCACTTTAAATAAATAAGTCTTTAACTTTGATTTTAAAAAAAATGCTACATCAGGAATAGTGCGTAAATTGAGAGGTAGCTTGTTCCACACTCTGGGGCCAGCTACCGCAAAAGCATGATGACCACAGTGTTTATATCTTGACCTCGGAACATCTAATTAAAGCTGGCCAGACACCCTAATGTCCTACTGTAAGTGCACAAAGTTAAAAGGAGGTGCAAGGCCATAGATAGCTTTAAAAGCAAACATTAAAATCAATTCTAAAATGAATGGAAGCCAGTGGAGTGAATACAAGACGGGCTTAATATGCTCACTTGTTTGTTAAAAGACGAGCAGCAGCATTCTGCACCAATTGGAGACATACAAGAGAAGACTGATTAATGCCAGAATAAAGTGCATTACAATAATCAACTCTGGAGCTGATGAAAGCATGAATGACCGTGACAAGATCACGTCTACTGAGGAAGTGTTTTATTTTAGCCAAAAAACAAGATGGAAAAAAACTTGCTTAGAAAAACAGTTTATCAATTTCAATTTCTTTTCTTTTTTTTTTTTTATCATTTACAATGGGGCAAAAAAGTATTGTGTTAGTCCCTGATTGTGCAAGTTCTACTTAGAAAGATGAGAGAGGTCTGTAATTTTTATCATAGGTACACTTCAACTGTGAAAGACAAAATGAGAAAAAAAAATCCAGGAAATCACATTGTAAGATTTTTAAAGAATTTATTTGTTAAATTATGGTGGAGAATAAGTTTCGTCACCCACAAACAAGCAAGATTTATGGTTTTCACAGACCTGTAACTTCTTTAAGAAGCTCTTCTGTCCTCCACCTGTTACCTGTATTAATAGCACCTGTTGGAACTCATTATCTGTATAAAAGACACCTATCCACAGCCTCAAACAATCAGACTCCAAACTCAACCATGGCCAAGACCAAAGAGCTGTCGAAGGACACCAGGAAGAACATTGTAGATGTGCACCAGGCTGGGAAGAGTGAATCTACAATAGTTCAGCAGGTTGGTGTGAATAAATCAACTGTGGGAGCAATTGTAAGAAAATGGAAGACATACAAGACCATTGATAATCTCCCTCGATCTGGAGCTTCACGCAAGATCTCATCCCATGGGGTCAAAATGATCGTGAGAACGGTGAACAGAAATCCCAGAACTACACGGAGGGACCTGATGAATGACCTGCAGAAAGCTGGGACCAAAGTAACAAAGGCTACACACTACAAAGAGAGAGACTCAAATCCTGCAGTGCCAGGTGTGTCCCCCTGCGTAAGAGAGTACGTGTCCAGGCCCGTCTGAAGTTTGCCAAAGAGAATATGGATGATCCAGAAGAGAACTGGGAGAATATCATGTAGTCAGATGAAGCCAAAATAGAACTTTTTGGTAAAAAAAAAAAAAAAAAAAATCAACTCATTGTGTTTGGAGGAAGAAGAATGCTGGGTTGCATCCCAAGAACATCATATCTACTGTGAAGCATGGGGGTGGAAACATCATTCTTTGGGGGTGTTTTTCTGCAAAGGGGACAGGTTGACTGATCTATGTTAAGGCAAGAATGAACGTGGCCATGTATCATGAGATTTTATGGCAAAACCTCCTTCCATCAGTGAGAGCATTGAAGATGCAACGCGGCTGGGTCTTCCAGCATGACAGTGATCCCAAAAACACCGCTCCGGCAACAAAGGAGTGGCTCCATAAAAAGCATTTCAAGGTCCTGGAGTGGCCAAGCCAGTCTCCAGACCTCAACCCCATAGAAAGTTTGTTGAGGGAGTTGAAAGTTCATGTTGCCCAGCGACAGCCCCAAAACATCATTGCTCTAGAGGAGATCTGCATGGAGGAATGGGCCAAAATACCAGCTACAGTGTGTGCAAACCTGGTGAAGACTTACAGGAAATGTTTGACCTCTGTCATTGCCAACAAAGATTATGTTGCAAAGTATTGAGTTGAACTTTTGTTATTGACCATATACTTTCAATCAATCAATCAATTTTATTTATATAGCGCCAAATCACAACAAACAGTTGTTTGGACTGTTTAGAAGCTTTGAACTCATCATCTTGTAAATAAACCATTTACTTTTTCCTACACCTGTCTGGTCCATATTGGCATTTTTGGGTTCAATCTTGCCATAAAACTCAACATCACTTTTGTAATGATGGAATCTTCCCCTGTCAATGTGGTGTACAGTCTCTGACATTTAATATTCTCAGTTCTGTATTTAGAAATGTACACTTAAACCAAAGTTACTGTTTGAAGACCTGAGTATGATAAATGGATTCCAGGTACTGCAGACATGGCTGAAACTGGCTCAGACTGTAGGTCACTACCAGTCCAACAGCTTGTTGCTTTCTGAAAGATTCAGAACTTAGCTGCTCTTCAGCCTATCTAGGGGCATAGGTGTCCAATGTCATGTCACTAGTACAAGACAGTTGATTCCTGTGAGGATGCCAGATGCTATGTATTTGATAACTGTATCAAACATCTTGCCTTTAGTTTTATTTACATTAAGTCACTCTTCATCATTTTGATTGTTGATCAGTAATCAATCAGTTCAATCAATTTTATTTATATAGCGCCAAATCACAACAAACAGTTGCCCCAAGGCGCTTTATATTGTAAGGCAAGGCCATATAATAATTACGTAAAAACCCCAACGGTCAAAACGACCCCCTGTGAGCAAGCACTTGGCGACAGTGGGAAGGAAAAACTCCCTTTTAACAGGAAGAAACCTCCAGCAGAACCAGGCTCAGGGAGGGGCAGTCTTCTGCTGGGACTGGTTGGGGCTGAGGGAGAGAACCAGGAAAAAGACATGCTGTGGAGGGGAGCAGAGATCAATCACTAATGATTAAATGCAGAGTGGTGCATACAAAGCAAAAAGAGAAAGAAACACTCAGTGCATCATGGGAACCCCCCAGCAGTCTAAGTCTATAGCAGCATAACTAAGGGATGGTTCAGGATCACCTGATCCAGCCCTAACTATAAGCTTTAGCAAAAAGGAAAGTTTTAAGCCTAATCTTAAAAGTAGAGAGGGTGTCTGTCTCCCTGATCTGAACTGGGAGCTGGTTCCACAGGAGAGGAGCCTGAAAGCTGAAGGCTCTGCCTCCCATTCTACTCTTACAAACCCTAGGAACTACAAGTAAGCCTGCAGTCTGAGAGCGAAGCGCTCTCTTGGGGTGATATGGTACTATGAGGTCCCTAAGATAAAATGGGACCTGATTATTCAAAACCTTATAAGTAAGAAGAAGAATTTTAAATTCTATTCTAGAATTAACAGGAAGCCAATGAAGAGAGGCCAATATGGGTGAGATATGCTCTCTCCTTCTAGTCCCCGTCAGTACTCTAGCTGCAGCATTTTGAATTAACTGAAGGCTTTTCAGGGAACTTTTAGGACAACCTGATAATAATGAATTACAATAGTCCAGCCTAGAGGAAATAAATGCATGAATTAGTTTTTCAGCATCACTCTGAGACAAGACCTTTCTAATTTTACAGATATTGGGTAAATGCAAAAAGCAGTCCTACATATTTGTTTAATATGCGCATTTGTGATAGGTTAGAAGGATAGCACGCCTTTAAACACTATGCTCAGGACAGCGCCAATAAATAATAACTCATAAGGTGATGTCATATTAAAAATAGTAGGGAATAGAAATAGTTAAAAATAGGAAAGTTCTTAAAATGTTAAAAAGGTTTGTAATAAATATACATTTACATAAAAGCCTTCAGAACAATATAAATACAGTTAAGAGTTGGTTAAAAGTATGTAAAGTATGTTATTCTTTATTTTTTCTAAATGTTTTGTAATTCTATTCAAAGGAATTGTGACCGCATTCTCGGAAATCGTCTAGTAATCCTGGGGGATCCTTTATTTTTGCAACTTGTAATGTCTTCCCACACCACTGGAGTGATTTCGCGGGGTTTCTCCTCATTGCAATAAACCTCTGCGTGGGAGAAACAACCGAAATAACTCTCGTGATTATTTCTCTCATATTTTCAGGTAAACGTCTCCCAGTGTTCTGAACATGTTGTGTGCATAGTTAGGGTGTTTTTCTGTTTGTATTGCATGCTGGAGTGAAGCTAAAGAAATGTTTTCATGTATGTTTTAAGGGTTTAAAATACGTTTCTGCACGTGAACTTATCGTGAGTCTGCCATTTTGTGTTGGGGAAAGGACGAGGAAATGATGATTGGTCATGTTTTCATTGCAATAAACCTCTGCGTGGGAGAAACAACCCGAAATAACTCTCGTGATTATTTCTCTCATATTTTCAGAGGTACTGCAGCATATTACCCCATATTCTGGGTACAACACATTGAATGACATATCCTGATCAAAAATGACTCCAAGATTTCTCACAGTATTACTAGAGGTCAGGGTAATGCCATCCAGAGTAAGGATCTGGTTAGACACCATGTTTCACCAGGGTGTTTTGCTGTATCTGTTAATTTTGGCTCTCTGTTGGGACTGTTTACACAGAGACTGCTACCTGCTGCTTTGGACTTTGAACTAATAGTCTTTTTCAAGACTTTTTTACTTTTTTACCTTTTTATTTTTTTTTTTTTACTTTTTTACTTGACTCTACTGGTGGTCGGCTCTCACTGCGGTATTGTATCACTTCCTGTTCCGGAGCACAGCGGTGTTTTTCTGTATCTGTTAGCTGTTTAATCTGCGCAGTTAGATTGATCTAGTTATCTAGATTACGATTTGTTTCCCAGTGTAATCTTTACGTGCCTTAACTAAAGCACTCCTTCTGCTGAATCACCTCTAAATTATTTACACATTATTCGCTTTGCGTGTTTTTAGGAATCCGCTAGCTTAGCGTAGCTACTAGCTCTTAGCCGATTTAGCATGGCGGCTTCTCCTGTCTCTCCCGCACTTTTCTGCTCTGGGTGTGAAATGTTTAGTTATTCCTCGGCCTCCTTAGCAGTAATGGTACTTGTAATAAGTGTAGCTTATTCGTAGCTTTGGAGGCCAGGCTGGGCGAATTGGAGACTCGGCTCCGCACCGTGGAAAATTCTACAGCTAGCCAGGCCCCTGTAGTCGGTGCGGACCAAGGTAGCTTAGCCGCCGTTAGTTCCCCCCTGGCAGATCCCGAGCAGCCGGGAAAGCAGGCCGACTGGGTGACTGTGAGGAGGAAGCGTAGCCCTAAACAGAAGCCCCGTGTACACCGCCAACCCGTTCACATCTTTAACCGTTTTTCCCCACTCGACGATACACCCGCCGAGGATCAAACTCTGGTTATTGGCGACTCTGTTTTGAGAAATGTGAAGTTAGCGACACCAGCAACCATAGTCAATTGTCTTCCGGGGGCCAGAGCAGGCGACATTGAAGGAAATTTGAAACTGCTGGCTAAGGCTAAGCGTAAATTTGGTAAGATTGTAATTCACGTCGGCAGTAATGACACCCGGTTACGCCAATCGGAGGTCACTAAAATTAACATTAAATCGGTGTGTAACTTTGCAAAAACAATGTCGGACTCTGTAGTTTTCTCTGGGCCCCTCCCCAATCAGACCGGGAGTGACATGTTTAGCCGCATGTTCTCCTTGAATTGCTGGCTGTCTGAGTGGTGTCCAAAAAATGAGGTGGGCTTCATAGATAATTGGCAAAGCTTCTGGGGAAAACCTGGTCTTGTTAGGAGAGACGGCAGCCATCCCACTTTGGATGGAGCAGCTCTCATTTCTAGAAATCTGGCCAATTTTCTTAAATCCTCCAAACCGTGACTATCCAGGGTTGGGACCAGGAAGCAGAGTTGTAGTCTTACACACCTCTCTGCAGCTTCTCTCCCCCTGCCATCCCCTCATTACCCCATCCCCGTAGAGACGGTGCCTGCTCCCAGACTACCAATAACCAGCAAAAATCTATTTAAGCATAAAAATTCAAAAAGAAAAAATAATATAGCACCTTCAACTGCACCACAGACTAAAACAGTTAAATGTGGTCTATTAAACATTAGGTCTCTCTCTTCTAAGTCCCTGTTGGTAAATGATATAATAATTGATCAACATATTGATTTATTCTGCCTAACAGAAACCTGGTTACAGCAGGATGAATATGTTAGTTTAAATGAGTCAACACCCCCGAGTCACACTAACTGTCAGAATGCTCGTAGCACGGGCCGGGGTGGAGGATTAGCAGCAATCTTCCATTCCAGCTTATTAATTAATCCAAAACTCAGACAGAGCTTTAATTCATTTGAAAGCTTGTCTCTTAGTCTTGTCCATCCAAATTGGAAGTCCCAAAAACCAGTTTTATTTGTTATTATCTATCGTCCACCTGGTCGTTACTGTGAGTTTCTCTGTGAATTTTCAGACCTTTTGTCTGACTTAGTGCTTAGCTCAGATAAGATAATTATAGTGGGCGATTTTAACATCCACACAGATGCTGAGAATGACAGCCTCAACACTGCATTTAATCTATTATTAGACTCTATTGGCTTTGCTCAAAAAGTAAATGAGTCCACCCACCACTTTAATCATATCTTAGATCTTGTTCTGACTTATGGTATGGAAATAGAAGACTTAACAGTATTCCCTGATAACTCCCTTCTGTCTGATCATTTCTTAATAACATTTACATTTACTCTGATGGACTACCCAGCAGTGGGGAATAAGTTTCATTACACTAGAAGTCTTTCAGAAAGCGCTGTAACTAGGTTTAAGGATATGATTCCTTCTTTATGTTCTCTAATGCCATATACCAACACAGTGCAGAGTAGCTACCTAAACTCTGTAAGGGAGATAGAGTATCTCGTCAATAGTTTACATCCTCATTGAAGACAACTTTGGATGCTGTAGCTCCTCTGAAAAAGAGAGCTTTAAATCAGAAGTGTCTGACTCCGTGGTATAACTCACAAACTCGTAGCTTAAAGCAGATAACCCGTAAGTTGGAGAGGAAATGGCGTCTCACTAATTTAGAAGATCTTCACTTAGCCTGGAAAAAGAGTCTGTTGCTCTATAAAAAAGCCCTTCGTAAAGCTAGGACATCTTTCTACTCATCACTAATTGAAGAAAATAAGAACAACCCCAGGTTTCTTTTCAGCACTGTAGCCAGGCTGACAAAGAGTCAGAGCTCTATTGAGCTGAGTATTCCATTAACTTTAACTAGTAATGACTTCATGACTTTCTTTGCTAACAAAATTTTAACTATTAGAGAAAAAATTACTCATAACCATCCCAAAGACGTATCGTTATCTTTGGCTGCTTTCAGTGATGCCGGTATTTGGTTAGACTCTTTCTCTCCGATTGTTCTGTCTGAGTTATTCTCATTAGTTACTTCATCCAAACCATCAACATGTTTATTAGACCCCATTCCTACCAGGCTGCTCAAGGAAGCCCTACCATTATTTAATGCTTCGATCTTAAATATGATCAATCTATCTTTGTTAGTTGGCTATGTACCACAGGCTTTTAAGGTGGCAGTAATTAAACCATTACTTAAAAAGCCATCACTTGACCCAGCTATCTTAGCTAATTATAGGCCAATCTCCAACCTTCCTTTTCTCTCAAAAATTCTTGAAAGGGTAGTTGTAAAACAGCTAACTGATCATCTGCAGAGGAATGGTCTATTTGAAGAGTTTCAGTCAGGTTTTAGAATTCATCATAGTACAGAAACAGCATTAGTGAAGGTTACAAATGATCTTCTTATGGCCTCGGACAGTGGACTCATCTCTGTGCTTGTTCTGTTAGATCTCAGTGCTGCTTTTGATACTGTTGACCATAAAATTTTATTACAGAGATTAGAGCATGCCATAGGTATTAAAGGCACTGCGCTGCGGTGGTTTGAATCATATTTGTCTAATAGATTACAATTTGTTCATGTAAATGGGGAATCTTCTTCACAGACTAAAGTTAATTATGGAGTTCCACAAGGTTCTGTGCTAGGACCAATTTATTCACTTTATACATGCTTCCCTTAGGCAGTATTATTAGACGGTATTGCTTAAATTTTCATTGTTACGCAGATGATACCCAGCTTTATCTATCCATGAAGCCAGAGGACACACACCAATTAGCTAAACTGCAGGATTGTCTTACAGACATAAAGACATGGATGACCTCTAATTTCCTGCTTTTAAACTCAGATAAAACTGAAGTTATTGTACTTGGCCCCACAAATCTTAGAAACATGGTGTCTAACCAGATCCTTACTCTGGATGGCATTACCCTGACCTCTAGTAATACTGTGAGAAATCTTGGAGTCATTTTTGATCAGGATATGTCATTCAAAGTGCATATTAAACAAATATGTAGGACTGCTTTTTTGCATTTACGCAATATCTCTAAAATCAGAAAGGTCTTGTCTCAGAGTGATGCTGAAAAACTAATTCATGCATTTATTTCCTCTAGGCTGGACTATTGTAATTCATTATTATCAGGTTGTCCTAAAAGTTCCCTAAAAAGCCTTCAGTTAATTCAAAATGCTGCAGCTAGAGTACTGACGGGGACTAGAAGGAGAGAGCATATCTCACCCATATTGGCCTCTCTTCATTGGCTTCCTGTTAATTCTAGAATAGAATTTAAAATTCTTCTTCTTACTTATAAGGTTTTGAATAATCAGGTCCCATCTTATCTTAGGGACCTCGTAGTACCATATTACCCCAATAGAGCGCTTCGCTCTCAGACTGCAGGCTTACTTGTAGTTCCTAGGGTTTGTAAGAGTAGAATGGGAGGCAGAGCCTTCAGCTTTCAGGCTCCTCTCCTGTGGAACCAGCTCCCAATTCAGATCAGGGAGACAGACACCCTCTCTACTTTTAAGATTAGGCTTAAAACTTTCCTTTTTGCTAAAGCTTATAGTTAGGGCTGGATCAGGTGACCCTGAACCATCCCTTAGTTATGCTGCTATAGACGTAGACTGCTGGGGGGTTCCCATGATGCACTGTTTCTTTTTCTTTTTGCTCTGTATGCACCACTCTGCATTTAATCATTAGTGATCGATCTCTGCTCCCCTCCACAGCATGTCTTTTTCCTGGTTCTCTCCCTCAGCCCCAACCAGTCCCAGCAGAAGACTGCCCCTCCCTGAGCCTGGTTCTGCTGGAGGTTTCTTCCTGTTAAAAGGGAGTTTTTCCTTCCCACTGTAGCCAAGTGCTTGCTCACAGGGGGTCGTTTGACCGTTGGGGTTTTACATAATTATTGTATGGCCTTGCCTTACAATATAAAGCGCCTTGGGGCAACTGTTTGTTGTGATTTGGCGCTATATAAAAAAAATTGATTGATTGATTGATTGATTTCTAAGATTTGTGGGGCCAAGTACAATAACTTCAGTTTTATCTGAGTTTAAAAGCAGGAAATTAGAGGTCATCCATGTCTTTGTCTGTAAGACAATCCTACAGTTTAGCTAATTGGTGTGTGTCCTCTGGCTTCATGGATAGATAAAGCTGGGTATCATCTGCGTAACAATGAAAATTTAAGCAATGCCGTCTAATAATACTGCCTAAGGGAAGCATGTATAAAGTGAATAAAATTGGTCCTAGCACAGAACCTTGTGGAACTCCATAATTAACCTTAGTCTGTGAAGAAGATTCCACATTTACATGAACAAATTGTAATCTATTAGATAAATATGATTCAAACCACCGCAGCTCAGTGCCTTTAATACCTATGGCATGCTCTATTCTCTGTAATAAAATTTTATGGTCAACAGTATCAAAAGCAGCACTGAGGTCTAACAGAACAAGCACAGAGATGAGTCCACTGTCTGAGGCCATAAGATCATTTGTAACATTCACTAATGCTGTTTCTGTACTATGATGAATTCTAAAACCTGACTGAAACTCTTCAAATAGACCATTCCTCTGCAGATGATCAGTTAGCTGTTTTACAACTACCCTTTCAAGAATTTTTGAGAGAAAAGGAAGGTTGGAGATTGGCCTATAATTAGCTAAGATAGCTGGGTCAAGTGATGGCTTTTTAAGTAATGGTTTAATTACTGCCACCTTAAAAGCCTGTGGTACATAGCCAACTAACAAAGATAGATTGATCATATTTAAGATCGAAGCATTAAATAATGGTAGGGCTTCCTTGAGCAGCCTGGTAGGAATGGGGTCTAATAAACATGTTGATGGTTTGGATGAAGTAACTAATGAAAATAACTCAGACAGAACAATCAGAGAGAAAGAGTCTAACCAAATACCGGCATCACTGAAAGCAGCCAAAGATAACGATACGTCTTTGGGATGGTTATGAGTAATTTTTTCTCTAATAGTTAAAATTTTATTAGCAAAGAAAGTCATGAAGTCATTACTAGTTAAAGGAATACTCGGCTCAATAGAGCTCTGACTCTTTGTCAGCCTTTCCACTATAATTTACAAATAAATTCTTTAAAAAGCCTACAATGTGATTTCCTGGATTTTTTTTGTTCTCATTTTGTCTCTCATAGTTGAAGTGTACCTATGTTGAAAATTACAGACCTCTCTCATCTTTCTAAGTAGGAGAACTTGCACAATCATGGACTGAAAAAATACTTTTTTGCCCCACTGTATATCGTGCCAAATGACATTGCCTCAAGGCGCTTTACACAAGTAAGATCTAACCTTACTAACCCCCAGAGCAACAATGGTAATGGTACATCACAAATATAATTAAATAATGATGACAATGCATCACTCCCATTATTCATAGGCATATAGATTTGCAGATCATACGTATAGCAATGAAAGAACAGGTTGTGCTGGGCTATAATTGACTCCAGTGGCAGAATGTATAAAGAAAATCGAATAGGCCCAAAAACAGAACCCTGTGGCACTCCACATCACAGAGGAGCAGTTGATGAGGAGAGGTCCCCGATCACAACAGAAAAGCTCCTTTCAGCCAGATACGATCTAAACCACTTAACTGCAGCACCCTGAATGCCAGTAAAATGTTCTAACCGGGAAACAAGTACTGTGTGATCCACAGTATCAAAGGCTGCTGTGAGGTCCACAGAACCAGCACAGCAGGATTCCCTGCATCCACCAACAAAGTGATGTCATTAGGAACTTTTAAAAATGCAGACTCAGTGCTGTGTCGCGATCTAAACCTGGATTGGAATTTTTCAAGGATGTGATTGTCTTCTAAAAATGACTGTAACTGTGTAAAGACAACCTTTTCTAAAACCTTAGAAGTGACAGATCAGACACAGGTCTAAAATTGGATAAAACTGACAAGTCCAGGTGAGGTTTTTTTAAAAAGGGGTCGAACCACAGCATGTTTAAAAGCAGCTGGAACAGACCCCAATCTAAGACAAGCGTTGATAAAAGTTAGGAGACCTGCCCCAACAGTATTAAAAACCTCCTTCAACACCTTAGCTGGAACAACATCTCAAGGACAACTTGTAGATTTTATGTGTTTCACTACTTCACCAAGGGATGAAAAAGAAATGGGTTCAAACTGCTCAAGCACAGCAGAATGTACACGAGTAACAGACAATTCAACATTGCAGTTTTGATCAGCATTCTGTCTGACTAATGAAACTTTGTCAATAAAAACTGAAGAAACTCCTCACAAGTTATGGTTGTAGCGTCCACCAAGACAGAGGTATGTGGATTCACAACTGAGTTTATAGTCTGAAATAACACACTAGGACAATGACAATTGCTAGAAGTAATAGACAGATATTGTGCTTTTGCCTCCTTCACAGCCTTCTGATAGTCGGTTAGACTTTCCCTCAGAATACCCAGAGACACCTGTAGTTTGTCCTTTTTCCCATCTTCTCTCCGCCTGTCTGCAGCATTGCCTGAGGGCACGGGTGGTGGCATTTAACCAGGGATCGGATTTTGATTTCCTGGATTTGCAGTGCATCGGTACAACAGAGTCCAAATTTACTGTGTATGTGGATTGGAAAGAAGAGAGGATGTTATCTGGGAGTAATGGGGGAAACCAGTCCATTCATGGCATAAAACTGGGAGTCCATGAAGGCAGCAGCAAAGTCCCCCGCCATCGAGGAGGTGACCAAACGGTGGCGAGAGACAGGAACAAGTGGCTTACCAGCAGATGGAGGAGCAG
Source organism: Thalassophryne amazonica (assembly GCF_902500255.1). Classification (NCBI taxonomy): domain Eukaryota; kingdom Metazoa; phylum Chordata; class Actinopteri; order Batrachoidiformes; family Batrachoididae; genus Thalassophryne; species Thalassophryne amazonica. The sequence continues at coordinate 84,719,607 of NC_047115.1, forward strand.
TAAATTCAAAGATAACAGGAAAGTGATCTGCAATAGCAATGTCTGATATGTCCTTAAGTGAAACTGAAAGCCCATAAGAAATGACCAGGTCCAAGGTGTATCCAAGATTGTGTGTGTTATGTTATGTGTTATGTGTTGGTCCATCCACAACTTGTGTTAGACCAAAAGAGTTCAGGAAGCTTTTTAAATCATCAGCCAAATGATTAGAAGGACAACAGATATGAATATTAAAATCACCACACCAAACGTTTGTCATATTTTGGGATAAAATCTGCCAGAAACTGAGAAAACTTCTGAATAAAATCCTTATTAAATTTTGACAACAGCACAGAGCACAGGACAGTCAAACTCCATCACAAACAGCTGATGTTCAAAAGTGGAGTAGACATTAGGAGATAAAAATCTGCATTTAAAACTGTCTTTAAAAACAGTGGCCACACCACCACCGCGACCTGCTGCTCGCGGGGAGCTGAAGAATGAACAGCTGGGGGGGAGGGGGGCTCAGAAAAGGTACTATTTTCACCTGGTTTCAGCCAGTTCTCTGTTAGGAGAAAGTCACTGAGGCAACACGCCATGCGGCCAGCGCAGAAAGTCTGGTATGCACACTAAGACAGGCAGCGGGGGCAGCAGTGTCCCTGGCTACCCGTCGGAGCCAAGAACAGCTAGGTTCTCCAGCGAAGCCTGAACGCCGATAAGAGTCTGGTGATCATACACCAGGAGTGGTGACACATTCTATACAATAAAATACAAAAACAATAACTACAACAAAAGAAGTGAGTGCCGACAGCAGGCCACACACAACGTCACCATCTTCCACACCATCTTATTTATTTTGCAACATTGAGTGGCACTCACTCCGATCAGCACTGCATCTGAGTCGGACCCTGTCCGTCCAACAGGTCGGGTTCCCACGTTCACTGTGTTGGATTTGCAAGAGGAAATTGTTCAAGGCGTTGAAGAAACCAACAAACTCTTTAAAAATATCTGACGCACTTATTGAGATAAGCCAATCATTAAAAGAAATGGTTAAGAAATTAATGTTATGGTGTTTATCTTTTTATATTGTGTCTATTACTTGAAGCCAGGTTTGAATGACAGTCTGACTGGTCTGCACATTGACTTCTGGTTGCTCCATCATGTTGCACAAAGGCACAGTGTACCTGTGCACAATATAGCACAGCACTCTACATGCCCACATATTATTGACAACCTTTGGTAAGGGCCCTTCACACATAATACGATTGAAGCAGAGTAGTGCACGAAGGAGGAATTGCATGCCATTCGTTAAAAATCGGAGCCACCTCAAACGGCTCGTATACCTGTCGCGACAACTATTCGTGCACACCAGCAACCAAAAGAGTGCCCTGTGAGAGCCCATTCAATCCCTCTCACGGCAGGTGTCAGTCACATTCCAGGTGACACACACGAACATCCATCACCGCTTGCTGGACACTTTGAAAATGTGTGGCCGTTCACGCTGTTAGCACGAAAATAGTGAGCAGACAATCACTCTCGAGCTGGATGTGAAATTTCTCAAAGTGCCGCCATGAGTGTGGCATTGCAAAGTAACACACATGTGGCGTGCCAGAGTGTTGGCTCCCCCCTCAACACATGTGCCATGCGTGTGTATCGTGCATATTGTGCCCTCCCCCCCACAACATGTGAGGCATGTGTGTGTTTCATGCACCCCACTCCTCAAGCACACGTGGCGTGCCTGGCGGGGGGGGGGGGGGGTGCACTTGCATGAACTGCTGTATGTACAGATGGGGGGCGGTCAGCCACATCTGAGCATACAGAGCACAGCGAGCCGCGTCCCAGCTGATCACCAGCTAGAGGCTCATTGACAGCTGCAATTGACAGCTCTGTGCACACGATGTGTCACATTAAAAACACAGAGACCACAACCAGGACAGGTATATTAATAAGTAATACAATGACTACATACACAATTACATAACAAACAACTAAAAGGCATCACTTGACCCAGCTATCTTAGCTAATTATAGGCCAATCTCCAACCTTCCTTTTCTCTCAAAAATTCTTGAAAGGGTAGTTGTAAAACAGCTAACTGATCATCTGCAGAGGAATGGTCTATTTGAAGAGTTTCAGTCAGGTTTTAGAATTCATCATAGTACAGAAACAGCATTAGTGAAGGTTACCAATGATCTTCTTATGGCCTCAGACAGTGGACTCATCTTTGTGCTTCTTCTGTTAGACGTCAGTGCTGCTTTTGATACTGTTGACCATAAAATTTTATTACAGAGATTAGAGCATGCCATAGGTATTAAAGGCCCTGCGCTTAGTTATGCTGCTATAGACTTAGACTGCTGGGGGGGGTTCCCATGATGCACTGAGTGTTTCTTTCTCTTTTTGCTCTGTATGCACCACTCTGCATTTAATCATTAGTGATTGATCTCTGCTCCCCTCCACAGCATGTCTTTTTCCTGGTTCTCTCCCTCAGCCCCAACCAGTCCCAGCAGAAGACTGCCCCTCCCTGAGCCTGGTTCTGCTGGAGGTTTCTTCCTGTTAAAAGGGAGTTTTTCCTTCCCACTGTCGCCAAGTGCTTGCTCACAGGGGGTCGTTTTGACCATTGGGGTTTTTACGTAATTATTGTATGGCCTTGCCTTACAATATAAAGCGCCTTGGGGCAACTGTTTGTTGTGATTTGGCGCTATATAAATAAAATTGATTGATTGATTGATTGATTGATTTAAAAAGATGATCACAGAACAAAAACAGAGTGACATGTTGGTGTGTGTGCTGAACGGACAGGGGGCGTGGCTGCCGACATCTGCAGCTGTTGAGATCTCTGGATCTGGACATTATGGCTGGGGAACACTTACCATGTTTTGATGGACATGACCTAACAACTGTCCACTGTGACGCTTGTGTGTCTGCTTGCTGTCCTCACATGGACATACATAAAAATATATATTGCTGTTCTGACCGGCTGCAGCGAGCAGGCGCAGACACGTGTATTGATCGGCTGTCCCAGGTGAAACAGGCTGTCAGATTATAACACGCAGCGCGCGATCTGAATGTCACGCCACCCACGTGAGCTCTGTTCCACATAATGAGGTGTCTGTCCTACAGAGGTGGGATAAAGTCACCAGCAAGTCACTCTCAAGTCATGAATCTGCAAGTCAAGTTCCAAGTCAAGTATCAAGTCATAATGTCCACCAATTGTTTGCAAGCTGACTAGAGATTTGACTTAAGACTTGCAGATTGATGAGTTTAGAATGACTTGACAGTGACGTTGTCTCACCTCTGCTGTCCTGCGGTGCACTGCCCACAGGACACGCATGTCGGGCCGGACACGTGCACGGGGCTGACACGCTGGACATAAGAGCGCCCTGCTTCTTTCATGTAATATCATGACTGTACGTCTATGACCATGAGTCCAGACAGTTCATACTTGTATTGTCCGCTCAATAAGACGGATTCAATCAAATGTGGTGTTTTTTTATGGTGTGTGGTTTTTATTTTTTTCTCCCCACAGCAGAGGCATGTTGTGGTACAATACGTTATAGCTGCTTGCACTGATTACACTCCATCCTGATGATCCAGCTAAAAATAAACATCTCCATCCTGAAACTGAGAATTTTTGCTCTATCTGGTTGGTTGCCTGATAAGTGCTTGTACAAAAGAAATTCTCCGAAAAACATACTTGGTGCATCATCTTTCTGGAGGCAGATGCATGCTGGAACATACACTGTGTTTATTTAAAATTACTGTAAAAAAGACACTGGTGCTCAGAAAAAAGTGCAATATGGACATATGGACCCTTAGATTTCCATCTGTTCCCAGACATGAAGGAGCACTTGGCTGAACAGCATGTTCCTCAGGTCCACTGCTGCTGGTGGGAGCTTCGACACTGAGCACGATGACACTTCCAGCTGCTGCAGCACTGCGGCTCCAGTGGCTGAGGACAACCCAGGGTACAACACTAATAAATAGTTACCAACTGTCAGAAAATAATTTGTAAAGAATAGAAATCCAAGAGGGAACCATAGCTAAGCTAAAAAACAAAAAAGACACACTCTTTTTTTATTTATTTAATTTTTGTTTAGAGCCTTTCATTATTCAACAGTCCACTGTGGAAATCAGAGTTCTGATGTGGTCACTAGGCTCTAGAAAATGATCCTGTGTCAACAGCATATCAGCTTTTGAGATTTCAGGGCCAGTAGGAAATCCCATTTTGGGAACGCTGTAGGACCTCTGTGAGCTGCAGAGGGAAAGAACAGAGTCACGTGTGTTCAGCCTAATTGAAGCCTGGCGTTTAGATGGACTGGCTGATTACAGCATGTCTGCTGCCACTCTCCTGTTACAGCAGCGCGGTCTGTGGCATTCAAACACAGTCAAATCAAAGGTGCTGCATGGAGCCCACACATGTTCTGTTCAAACGGTCATGTAAATGTGGCAACGCGGTGCTCTAAAAGCTCTCTGATTTAAACACACCAAAAAGGTAATGGTGCTGAAAAATGGAATCGTTCTTTTGTACATGCTAAACTTTCAAAAGAATGAACCAAAAATCAGATTGTAATATCATCATAATAACTTCAGTCACAGCTTATCGCCTAAATGTGAAAATCAAAGGATAAAAGAAAAAACTAAGTGGAGGTTTGTTTTTAATGTGATTAGTTCAAACACAGGGTGAGCTCATGTGATCCCATCTCCCACCTGTACTGGACACAATTCTGAGCCAAACCACATCTGATCCTCGAGACTAAATGCTTGCAAAGTGAAAATCTTTCAAACGGATTGTCATCCATCTGGATGTGATGTGTGAACAGACTCAGGGACAGCTTTCTCCCCAGAGTGATCACTGTACTGAACAATAACAAATCACTCTAATCCGCACCTTTCAAGTTTCTTGTAAACCATGTGCAATATTCCCATGCAATATGATTCCACAGTTGTATATAATTCTTGTTTTACATTTTACTTGGTCTACATTTTATTTTATTTTATTTTACCTTATGTTTATACTAGTTGTACATATACTCTGAATAATTCACCATTAAATTTCACTGTCTTTTATTTGGCTAAAAATGACTCGCACCACAGAAAGCACCTTTTTGGAGTTGCACTCAAATCTCGTTGCAATGCAAATTACAATGACAATAAAGGCGATTCTGATTCAGATTTTTTAATGCACGCCACTGATCTGTCAGCGTGCGATGGATCACCGAGTGCACCCTTTGAACGGTGACATCTTCAAATATTACGCACAGTCAGTGGCTGAGTTTTCTGCCTACCAGTGTGGGCTCCGCCCAGTGCGTGACATCACCGTGATTCCTTCTATAACCTGATTGCAGCACTTGAGAAGCTGAGTGAGGAATTGGACTGTCTATGTTTGCAAGTATCCTGGATCAAGATCAAGCTGAACATGTAAAGACATTCAATTATCTCAGCAGTGATATTCACACCTCTAGATTCTTGGCCTTTGAGATTGAGATATGGCCAAGGAAGAGCATATGGACTCATATGGTCACTGGACAGAGATATTTGACAATTCCTAAAGCTTTGCAGGAGAAAACCAGTCCAAATCTTGAGGTCCAGGTGCTTCCTCTTTTACTATATGGTTGTGAGACTTGGACGAGGGATCTCAGGCGGAGACAACTGTAGATGTTTTATGATACTAGGTCTCTTAGGAGGATGCTTGCGTACCACTAGAATGACTTTATGTCAGCAGTTACTTGGGGAGACTGAAACTGAAAAGGAGAAGTATCACTTGCATTTTGAGAGAACATCAACTGCTACATTGTGGCCATGTGGGCTTTTCTCTGGGCATGACCCCATACAGAATACCTCAGTGCTGAGAACTTCAGTGGCATGAGAAGGCCAAGATTTCGATAGCGTGAAAGGAGGAGCAACCGTAAGTTTTGAACGTCTCAACTTTTTTTTTTTTAAATAAATAGGTTACAGCATCTACATGTACTGAAGCTCCGCAGGTCCGCGGCCTGGTGGGCGGTTTCCGTCCCCGTCGTCGAGTTGGTCTTATACCGGAGCTCGCTCCCCGTCAAGCGGACCCCGTGAACAGAAGCTTCGGGCCTCGCGGGGGCTTCTCCCCTGCGGCGGTCCCAGATATTCTCCGCATTCTCCCGGGTACTCCCCGGGCTCGCACAGAGGATTTGGCGAGGCCTCTTCGGCTGGACCTCGGTGGTTCGGACACTCTCTGGTGGGTTTCGGCTTCGGAGGGAAGCAGCGACGCGGCAGCGACAGTTTCTGGAGCCCTCGTTCCTACAGCCCGGCCTTAGCACACGGCTTCCAGGGCCGAGCATCCGATCACTCAGACTCAATAAGTATTTCAGCCCGGCGATGCTGCAGGATCCATGGGCAGGTTTGAAACCTGTCGCCGTCCCTGCGAACGCCTGTAACCGGACCGAGGACCGACTGGATGACTGCCGTCAGGCTAACAGTATTTGTACAAAGTGAAAATCAAAAGCTTGGGACTCCAACGAGAGCGGTCGCATCTCCTCCACTCTCCCTTGACAAGCTTTCTCTGCTCCATGTGCCCGACTCCACCTGCAGGTGGATCACAGACTTCCTGACGGACCGGAGTCAGCGTGTGAGGCTGGGAAAGAATGTCTTGAACACTCGGGCTCTCAGCACAGGATCTCCACAGGGCTGTGTCCCCTCTGCTCTTCTCCCTGTACACTAACTGCTGCACCTCCAGCCATGACTCCGTAAAGCTCATCAAGTTTGCGGATGACACCACCCTCATCGGACTCATTTTGGATGGGGATGAGTCTGCCTACAGGAGGGAGGTGGACCAGCTGGTGACCTGGTGCAGCAGCAACAACTTGGAGCTCAACGCCCAGAAAACAGTGGAGATGATCGTGGACTTCAGGAAAGCCACAGCCCCCCCGCCCTCCCTCGCCCTCACCAACAGCCCCATCACCACTGTGGACTGTCACCGCTTCCTCGGCACCACCATCACCCAGGACCTCAAGTGGGAGTCAACCATCAGCTCCCTCATCAAGGAGGCCCAGCAGAGGATGTACTTCCTGCGGCAGCTGAAGAAGGCCAAGCTGCCTGTCCAGCTGATGGTGCAGTTCTACACTGCCATCATCAAGTCCATCCTCTGCTCCTCCATCACGGTGTGGTACGCCGGGGCCACAGCCAGGGACAGACACAGACTGCAGCGCATTGTGGCCTCTGCTGAGAAGGTGATCGGCTGTAGCCTTCCATCTCTCCACGACCTGCACGTCTCCAGGACTCTGGGCCGAGCAGGTCGGATCACAACCGACCTTGTCACCCTGCACACAGTCTATTCAAACCACTCCCCTCGGGCAGGAGGCTACGGTCCATCCGACCAGAACCTCCCGCCATAAGAAAAGGTTTCTTCCCCTCTGCCGTTAGACTCATGAACACCTCATAACTCGGTCACCTTAACCTTAACTCTGTCACTTTATCATTTTATCATGGGTCACTTTAGACAATGTACTTTGGTTTTTAATTGCACTCCTCCCACTGCACTGTTTTTCTGTTTTTCTGTTCTTCTGTTGCACACAGCCTTTCATATTTCATATTTTATCTTATATTTTATCTTATTTTGGCACATATTTTATATTTTATCTTAGCATTTTATATTGCTCTCTCCTTAATGTTGCACCATTATATCAAAGCAAATTCCTAGTCTGTGAACCCAGACAGAGCGTTAATTCATTTGAAAGCTGGACTCTTAGTCTTGTCCATCCAAATTGGAAGTCCCAAAAAACAGTTTTTATTTTGTTATTATCTATCGTCCACCTGGTCGTTACTGTGAGTTTCTCTGTGAATTTTCAGACCTTTTGTCTGACTTAGTGCTTAGCTCAGATAAGATAATTATAGTGGGCGATTTTAACATCACACAGATGCTGAGAATGACAGCCTCAACACTGCATTTAATCTATTATAGACTCAATTGGCTTTGCTCAAAAAGTAATGAGTCCATCCACCACTTTAATCATATCTTAGATCTTGTTCTGACTTATGGTATGGAAATTGAAGACTTAACAGTATTCCCTGAAACTCCCTTCTGTCTGATCATTCTTAATAACATTTACATTTACTCTGATGGACTACCCAGCAGTGGGGAATAAGTTTCATTACACTAGAAGTCTTTCAGAAAGCGCTGTAACTAGGTTTAGGGATATGATTCCTTCTTTATGTTCTCTAATGCCATATACCAACACAGTACAGAGTAGCTACCTAACTCTGTAAGTGAGATAGAGTATCTCGTCAACAGTTTTACCATCCTCATTGAAGACAACTTTGGATGCTGTAGCTCCTCTGAAAAAGAGAGCTTTAATCAGAAGTGCCTGACTCCGTGGTATAACTCACAAACTCGCAGCTTAAAGCAGATACCCGTAAGTTGGAGAGGAATGGCGTCTCACTAATTTAGAAGATCTTCACTTAGCCTGGAAAAGAGTCTGTTGCTCCATAAAAAAAACCCTCCGTAAAGCTAGGACATCTTACTACTCATCACTAATTGAAGAAAATAATAACAACCCCAGGTTTCTTTTCAGCACTGTAGCCAGGCTGACAAAGAGTCAGAGCTCTATTGAGCCGAGTATTCCTTTAACTTTAACTAGTAATGACTTCATGACTTTCTTTGCTAATAAAATTTAACTATTAGAGAAAAAATTACTCATAACCATCCCAAAGACGTATCGTTATCTTTGGCTTCTTTCAGTGATGCCGGGTATTTGGTTAGACTCTTTCTCCTCCGATTGTTCTGTCTGAGTTATTTTCATTAGTTACTTCATCCAAACCATCAACATGTCTATTAGACCCCATTCCTACCAGGCTGCTCAAGGAAGCCCTACCATTATTTAATGCTTCGATCTTAAATATGATCAATCTATCTTATTAGTTGGCTATGTACCACAGGCTTTTAAGGTGGCAGTAATTAAACCATTACTTAAAAAGCCATCACTTGACCCAGCTATCTTAGCTAATTATAGGCCAATCTCCAACCTTCCTTTTCTCTCAAAAATTCTTGAAGGGTAGTTGTAAAACAGCTAACTGATCATCTGCAGAGGAATGGTCTATTTGAAGAGTTTCAGTCAGGTTTTAGAATTCATCATAGTACAGAAACAGCATTAGTGAAGGTTACAAATGATCTTCTTATGGCCTCAGACAGTGGACTCATCTCTGTGCTTGTTCTGTTAGACCTCAGTGCTGCTTTTGATACTGTTGACCATAAAATTTTATTACAGAGATTAGAGCATGCCATAGGTATTAAAGGCACTGTGCTGCGGTGGTTTGAATCATATTTATCTAATAGATTACAATTTGTTCATGTAAATGGGGAATCTTCTTCACAGACTAAGGTTAATTATGGAGTTCCACAAGGTTTCTGTGCTAGGACCAATTTTATTCACTTTATACATGCTTCCCTTAGGCAGTATTATTAGACGGCATTGCTTAAATTTTCATTGTTACGCAGATGATACCCAGCTTTATCTATCCATGAAGCCAGAGGACACACACCAATTAGCTAAACTGCAGGATTGTCTTACAGACATAAAGACATGGATGACCTCTAATTTCCTGCTTTTAAACTCAGATAAAACTGAAGTTATTGTACTTGGCCCCACAAATCTTAGAAACATGGTGTCTAACCAGATCCTTACTCTGGATGGCATTACCCTGACCTCTAGTAATACTGTGAGAAATCTTGGAGTCATTTTTGATCAGGATATGTCATTCAATGCGCATATTAAACAATATGTAGGACTGCTTTTTTGCATTTGCGCAGTATCATCTAAAATTAGAAAGGTCTTGTCTGAGAGTGATGCTGAAAAACTAATTCATGCCCTTTATTTCCTCTAGGCTGGACTATTGTAATTCATTATTATCAGGTTGTCCTAAAAGTTCCCTGAAAAGCCTTCAGTTAATTCAAAATGCTGCAGCTAGAGTACTGGCGGGGACTAGAAGGACAGAGCATATCTCACCCATATTGGCCTCTCTTCATTGGCTTCCTGTTAATTATAGAATAGAATTTAAAATTCTTCTTCTTACTTATAAGGTTTTGAATAATCAGGTCCCATCTTATCTTAGGGACCTCATAGTACCATATCACCCCAATAGAGCACTTCGCTCTCAGACTGCAGGCTTACTTGTAGTTCCTAGGGTTTGTAAGAATAGAATGGGAGGCAGAGCCTTCAGCTTTCAGGCTTCTCTCCTGTGGAACCAGCTCCCAATTCGGATCACGGAGACAGACACCCTCTCTACTTTTAAGATTAGGCTTAAAACTTTCCTTTTTGCTAAATCTTATAGTTAGGGCTGGATCAGGTGACCCTGAACCATCCCTTAGTTATGCTGCTATAGACTTAGACTGCTGGGGGGTTCCCATGATGCACTGAGTGTTTCTTTCTCTTTTTGCTCTGTATGCACCACTCTGCATTTAATCATTAGTGATTGATCTCTGCTCCCCTCCACAGCATGTCTTTTCCTGGTTCTCTCCCTCAGCCCCAACCAGGTCCCAGCAGAAGACTGCCCCTCCCTAAGCCTGGTTCTGCTGGAGGTTTCTTCCTGTTAAAAGGGAGTTTTTCCTTCCCACTGTCACCAAGTGCTTGCTCATAGGGGGTCGTTTTGACCGTTGGGGTTTTTCCGTAATTACTGTATGGCTTTGCCTTACAATATAAAGTGCCTTGGGGCAACTGTTTGTTGTGATTTGGCGCTATATAAATAAAATTGATTGATTGATTGAATCCTGTTCATTGGCAATGGCAATAAACTTCTTCTGATTCTGATTCTGATTCTTATCTCTGCTCTCTGCTTTAACCTTCAAGTCCCTACTTCACCAGACTGTGAATTCCTCAAATTATATTGGATACTGGATCTATTGGACTACTATTGGATAAACCATGGAATTGATCAGCTGGTCTCTGAACGCTGTTGACACCATCTTTTCTACAAGAAGGTCAGGACCGGGGGATCCTACCTGCCCAGATGGAACATATCCTGCGGGCTATGTTCTCGACTCCTGGGGGTTGTGCCATGTTTGCATGCTTTGCGCCATTCTCTGTGGAGGACGTCGAGGATTTATTCATATTTGGTCTTATGGTAGCAGGGCTGGTACTTTCCGGCTTATGTGCTACCCTGATCTACCGGAAATTTGGCAAGATGGCAGCATCAAGCACCACGGCCCCTTGCTTGTCTGTCATGATTAACGAGTTGGGCAAGGCAATGCATTCTCAGCCTGCGATGACTCTTGAACTCAGACGCAAGCTGGATGACATCTTGGAACAGATGCGTGTCTTGCAGATGAAGATGAACATTTCGGAGGCCGGGGAATATTCTTAATTCATAATTGGGAATATACTTAATTCATAATTGGGATTTGGTTGTTCAAGTGAAGCTTGTTGTTCAAGTGTTTTTCACTGCTCAACCACAACATGGCAGCTTTTAGCCTGAAGGACAAATTGTCCTGCTGTTTTCCTCCAGAGGATGTCTTGGCCTGGGTGAACATTTAGCTATTTCTTACTCAACTCACAAGACAATAAACTGGTTTCACAGGACTGAAGCATGCTCCACTCCCTCTCCCACCCCCCTCCTACCACCCCATCGCACACAACCCCCCTCTGGCTTCTGCTCACGGTCTTCCCTTCCTTCTGTGGGGGCGGAGCGGTTTTAGCTGCGGCAGGTCCCCATTCCGCCCCCCAAGCTTACTGGTGGTGTGACTCAGGGTTGCTGCGTGACCTTCACCCACTTGCCTCAAGTCGGATAACGGACTTCTTCAATTTAGTGCACATAAACATGTCAAATGTGTATGTGCTGTCTTTAATTCTGATGTGTGCCATTATTAAGGTAAACAAGTAATAATTGTGGACTAATTGCTGTCTGAGGTAATTGGAGTGTAAACATAATTTCTCCACTGTGAGATCAATAAAGTGTAAAGTAAAGTAAATCCCACATTCCACTGAGCTGAGTTACATAGATGTTTACGTTTGACAGGTGTGGGTGGACCAGTTGTCTGCTTGGGTAATTGCCATCCAGGACTTAAGGTGGTTCTGTCATGTGGTAGCACCAGTACATCCCTTACCAAAAAATAGTAGTGATAAGTATATAAAAAGTAAACTCGAAGTATACTTGAAACATACTTGCATATATTACTTTTTGGTAAGGGATGCTACAGTACCTGAGCTGTTGAAGATGAAGAATATCTGTTTTCACCTAATGTTAACCACATTTTGGCAGTGATTGGTGAGCTCCGTGTTGCATTAGTGGCAACATCTTACTGCTTTTCGTCATTTATTTTTCTCACATATCAGCAAGAATAGTCATGACTCAGCAAGCAGAGGCGATTGCTCTAAGACTGCAAGGGAAGCTCAGCTTCCCCCAAAATGTCAAAAAATAAGTGATCAAATATATACTTTTGTGTGTACGTCATTGACTAAATATGCGCTACAACGCGCTCAACTTTTGTTCAGAATCAGCTTCTTATCACTGGTAACGACGCAGCTTTCCACTCACTCATTCCCGCAGCTTCACAGTGCTTAAACTCTGTGGACGCTGTTAACGCTGTGGACGCTATTAGAGTTTAATAGCGAAGCAAAGAGTGCAGCGAAACGAGACGAGTCATTGGATAAATGCTGGGCTTTGTCCCGCCCATCGGACGCTCAGCGTCTCTGGGGGTCTGTGGGGCAGTGGGCTGGCCTCGGCCGGCCCGGACGCTCAGCTTCTGCATAATGATTGGATGATCTGTCTGAGGCTGAATCCCTTTTTGATTGACAGCGAAATGAGCGAATCAGCAATCTTTTGGTGTAAACATCCGTGGGAGCATTTTTTAATTTTCATGCTGTTCTGAGTTGAATCGGAGACTTTCCTAATCCTCTTAGCAGCATTTTCTTTGTTAAAAACGACTAGCGACAAATCGAGCTTCTATTTCTGGTGTTTTTTTTTGTTTTTTTTTTGTAGCTGCTTGTGTTTGGAGACTGAATTCTATCACTCTTTCTGACTTCTATCGCAGTTCTGTCCCTACCGAGCAGCGGTTCTGCTGAGCCCCTCCACCGTCACAAAGCACTCAGGCGGACACACTTCACACTAGCCTCGCGCCAGTCCCAGCTAGCGAGTTAGCTAGGTAGCAAGCTGCACATAATGGCAGACAAATTTGAATGTTGTGGACCGGATTTTGACGAAGCCATTTGATAGTCTTCCTTACAAAGAAAAACTTAACAGCAGGGCAGATCAACTCCTCAGATTAATTTGGTGCAAAAGGTGGTGAAAAGTAACAGGTCTTTTCAGCTGTCCTGTATGACAAAGTGAGCTGGCTGACTGGAAGTGCTGTAACAATAAAATGTACTGTTGCCAGCCTCTTGATGAAACTATCTCAGGGATGGGTTGTCTGGTCAAAGTGGGTTTTGGGACTGTCCAACTTTGATAGGCATACAAAAGGCATGAAAAAAAAGCAATGATACATGTTCGTGCATGTGCAAGGTTAAGTTGCCTGGGCAGAGTCAGGGTTGAGCATGCAATCAATGAAGGCGCTCGCATTCAAGGTGGCAAACCATAATGAAGCAGTTAAACAAAACAGAGCTTTCCTAAACCGCCTTATTGATGTAACTTCCTTGCCTGGCCGTCAGGAGCTGTCATTTAGGGGGCATGATGAGAGTGTTGAATCATCCAACAAGGGGAATTACAGGGAGTTTAATGAACATTAGCTAAATATTGACTCTGTCCTGGCCACACAATTCCAGTCATCAGCTGTGTTTTCTGGTATGTCCCATGCAATCCAAAATGACTTGATCTCTGCTCTTTCAGCCACTGTTTCTGATGAGATCAAGGATGAAATCCAGGCTGCTCCCTTTTTTGCATGGCAGGTAGATGAAAGGAGCAGGTAAAATTCAGGAGCGTTTTATTGGATTTTTTGATGTTTCTGGGGGAAGAGATGTTCAGTCTGTTTTTGAAGTCTTGAATGAGAACATGCAGGGCTACAATTTCAGGGAGAAACTTGTGGTGCAAACCTATGATGGGGCTGCTGTCATGGCTTCAGCTCTCAATGGTTTGCAGGCCAAAGTTAAAGCAATAGCCCCCAGTGCAATGTTTGTGCATTGCTATGCACACAGACTGAATCTGGTTCTGTCTCAGGGGGCTAAATGCTTATCTGAGTGCAGAATATTTTTTGCATCACTCTCTGGGTTTGCCACATTTTTCTCAAAATCCACAAAGAGGATGTCTTTTCTTGAGTCTGCAGGCTGCTCAAGGTGCCCAGAAATGCTCCTACTCGATGGAATTTCACATCACGGATAGTGAGCACTGGTGGCAACAATTATGATGCCCTCCTGCAAACTTTTGAGATGATCATTGCAGATAAGTCCATGTATGATGACACATTAGACTGTGCCAAAGGCCTTCTGATGAAACTGGAGGATTTTGAGTTGTGTTCATGTTGTACACATATGAACAAATCTTCTCTGAGACTGATGTGGTGTTTGACATTGTCCAGCAGAGAGCTATGGATGTCTGTACTGCAAGAAAAGAATTGAGTCTCTTCTTGCTTTTGTCAAAGAGAAGAGGTCAGAGGGGGCTTTCCAAGCTGTTTATGTCAAAGCAGCAGATCTCACATCAGACCCACAAACTGAGCCCATGAGAAAACGCCGTCTGTCACAACTACAGGATCCCAAGGAGCACTACAGAAATCTGTACATGGCCATCCTAGACAATCTCACAGAGCAGCTACCTCGGCGTTTTGCAAATTTGGAAAGTCTGCGCTTCTTGGAATTGGTCAATCCAGGGAAATTTGATGAGATGAGACAAGTGTTTCCAGAGGAGACATTTCAGAGTGTCCTGAAAGGTTTTGGCCAGTTCTTTGATTCAGGGAGACTGAGGTCTGAACTTCAAGTCCTATATTCAAACCAGGACTTGCAGGGCAACAGGGGAAATCTATGTGATTTCTTGCTGTTTCTGAAAGACATGGAGTTGGACAGTGCAATGGCTCAGGTGTACAAACTATTGTCATTAGTGGCAACGATTGGCGCTACATCTGCAGGTGTAGAGAGGAGCTTCTCCTGTTTAAAGCGGCTCAAGTCTTACACCTGCAGCACCATGGGCCAAGGCCGTTTAAGCAGCCTAGCTCTGCTGGCCATTGAGAGGACACTAGTCAAGTCCCTGGAAAAGACGCCTTGTTGGTATGACAGGGTCACAGATCATTTTTTTGAAAAGGAACGGATGGTAGAATTTACATATAATAAACCGACACATTTATGATGTAGGCCGAAATTGAGCTTCCCCTCCTTGAAAGACAGCATCCGCCACTGTCAGCAAGATACTAATCACAAAGGTCCAAAATATCCCAAATACTGACAACAGATCATCACAATGTGGCCACAATAAGCCAAGACAGTAGATAGTTTTACAGGACAGCAGTGGCTGTCCCAGCATATCGTGTGATGCATCACACGATATGCTGGGTAGCGTATCGTGATCTGGTGCCCAGCATCACCACAGTGTTCCCTGCAGTTGTACACAGACAGACTTGTGACCAGAGGGTCCTCAGTTTGATTCCAGTCAAACAGAAAACATCCAAAGGTGCCCTTGAGCAAGGTCTTCAGTTTCCAAGTAGCTCCAATGTGTGCAGTTGAGTGCCTTAACGGCAGCAGTGAATCGCTGTCAAGGGCTTTGAGTGTCTCCATCACAGTGAAAAGTGCTAAAAACTGAGTCTTTTGATTAAGACATCACCGAACTCACCAAGTCCCACCATCCAGTGTCCGCTGTGTTCTCCAAAGCTTTGATACAAATAGGATCTGATTGCAGTTTCTTGAGGAGCTTTCTTAAACACATGATGATGCTACATTTTCAGAAGTCATGCAGTACTTTTGAACACACCTATGTCATACCTGTCTACTAACCTAGTACCTATCAGATGGTAGACATCATGTGTAATGTCCTGCAGAGCCAATAAAATCTATTTTAACATATTAGAGATGCAAACATTGGTGTAAGTGCCCAGATAAGTTCAAAGCCCCATTCTGACTTTCACAGATATGCATGCAAGAGGGTCACATTAGCCCACCTCCTCATCCCCCTCAGCTACCTGCTCTGCACGCACTGGATATCTGTGACTCTACACTTTGTGTCATCATTGTGAGCAACTGGCCTCATGTAAGAATATTTTTGTAAAGTTCTCTGAAATTGTACCTCTTAGGTACTATGGGTGCCCATAAATCCAGATAATTACCTACATTATGTGTGTAAGTTAGCTGAATTCTGTCATGATTTTGGCGTGATCTGGGTGTTGAGCCCATTTTTTCCCCTTTCTGTTCTCTTTCTGCCCCAGCTTTGAGTTCTTAGTTGCTTGTTTTCATCCTGGTTTATTCTCTGTTCTAGTTTTGCTATATTACTTTGTTTCTGTGCTACTTTTATACTTTAGCCATTGTCCAGTTCCGTTCTTGTTTTGTTCAGCCAGTTTGTGTTTTCATAGTTTACCACTTGTTTATTTTGTTCTTCTCATTTGTTATATTATCTGTTGTGCTTTAGTGTTTGTTGTTGTATTATATTCTGCCCTCCATTCCATTTTAGCTCTGTTCAGTTTTTCCTCATTGCCATTTGTTTGTTTCTGCTCCACACCCCTGCACCTCCCATCATGTCTTCGTCCCTCACTCATATTTGATTGTGTTCACTGCACCTGCCTCATTTCTTTCACTCACTTTTGGCACCAGCTCACGTCTTTGTCTATTACATCACTCCACTTTGTGCACTCCCTTCCTCATAATCTTGCCCGTGTATTATCTTTTTTCACTAGCCATGCCCCTTCCTAGATCTTTCCTCACGTGCACCTCGTTAATGCCAAATGTTCCTCATCTTACATCCTGATTAGCCCACCTGCATTCAAACCTCACAATCCTTCACTTCCCTGCCAGATTGTTGTCTTAGCACACTTTCCAGAGCCCTTCACAGTCCTGAGTTTTGTTCTGCCGTATTCCGAATCCTGCTCTCTATACTTCAACCATGCCTCTTGCCTTATCCCAGATGTTGGTGTTTGCTCGTGCCTCTGAACCCTGCTTGTTAATGACTGACCATGCGATGACTGACCACATGTACCAAAACAAAGGCTGGAATAAAGACCATGATTTCTCTTCCACCAAAGCCTAGTCTGGGCGTTTTGCATTGCGGGTCCAGCCACTCCGGGTGCCGGGCAGCCGCCAGTTCTGACAAATTCCAGTTGTCATCAGGAACAATGAATTACTGTAAATACTCCCCCCCCCCCCCCCCCCAAAAGAAACAATACCCCGTCCATATATATCAGAGGGTGCCCAGTCAGGACAGTGGGTTCAGTGGCATTGGAGAAGAACTTTTACTTTTCTGAAGAGAAACTTTAGTAAGTAGATGCTGCTATCAGAGGACCATTGAAGATTGTCTATAAATGTGAAATTGTGTCCATTTTCTCGAAGCTTATGGATACAGATAAAATTGATCAATACTTTAAGCATGTAAATACCACTGGAAATCGTGGGATCAGTGTAGCCAAAAATGATGGCAGTGTATTACATTTGAATTGTGTCTGTACTACTCACTTCCTCGGTCTCGGTTGAGTAGTATGTGCTCACAACGCAAGTGGTGTGCAGTGCCCTGTACTGGATATTTTGCTGAATGAAAAGGATATATGGAAGTATGTGGACAGTGACGGTTACACCGTTTGAAATGCACGGATAGATTAATGTAAGTGCAGCATAAATGAGCCAAGGTCAAAACCCAATGCTACTCTCCCCTCATTAACAACCAGCAAAGCCATCTCAGAACACTCTTCTCCACCATAAACTGATTACTTCACCCTCTTGAAGCTCCCCACTGCTCTGATGACCCTAACCACTGCTCCAAGTTCCTGGACTTCTTCCAGGCTAAAGTGGAGTAAATTCACTACTGCTGGATGCCACCTTCCCATACTCTCACATTGTCCACAGGGTGTCCTGCCACCTTCTCTTTTCCTGCCTCAATGCTGGTTTTCCTCCTTCTCCCCACTGGATACTGCTCAAATCATTGAGCTGGTCATTAAAAACAAGACCTTTACCTGTCCCCTGTACCTCATGCCCACAACCTTGGTCAAGGCATGCCGAGTTCCATCATGGTTGATGTCATAAATTCTTCCTTAGAATTGGGCTTGGTACCCTCAGTCCCCCAAATGGCTACTATCTCCTCCATTCTTGAAAAGCCTGGGCTGGGCCCACATGACCTCAGCAACTACTGCCCAATCTTCAACCATCCTGCCCAACAACGGCAACATATTTCCTACCATGAGCTTTTTGACCCCTCCAGTCAGGCTTCAGAGCACACCAGAGCACTGGAACTGCTCTCATCAAGATCACAAATGATCTTCTCATTATGGCAGACTTAAGCCACAGCATCACTCATTCTTTTGGACCTGGACCACCTGGATGTGATTCTGGACTTCAACCCTCTCCTTTTTTTCACATGTCAGACTCATCTAATAGACAGCCTTTTATCACTGCAAGAACATCTCCAGACTCCATCCATCACTTTATTAGTTAGTTTCCTCTGGCAGATCCCGAGCAGCCGGGAAAGCAGGCCGACTGGGTGACTGTGAGGAGGAAGCGTAGCCCTAAACAGAAGCCCCGTGTACACCGCCAACCCGTTCACATTTCTAACTGTTTTTCCCCACTCGGCGACACAACCCGCCGAGGATCAAACTCTGGTTATTGGCGACTCTGTTTTGAGAATGTGAAGTTAGCGACACCAGCAACCATAGGTCAATTGTCTTCCGGGGCCAGAGCAAGCGACATTGAAGGAAATTTGAAACTGCTGGCTAAGGCTAAGCGTAAATTTGGTAAGATTGTAATTCACGTCGGCAGTAATGACACCCGGTTACGCCAATCGGAGGTCACTAAAATTAACATTGAATCGGTGTGTAACTTTGCAAAAAACAATGTCGGACTCCGGTAGTTTTCCTCTGGGCCGCTCCCCAATCGGGAACCGGGAGTGACATGTTTAGGTAGCCCGCATGTTCTCCTTGAATTGCTGGCTGTCCTGAGTGGTGTCCAAAAAATGAGGTGGGTTCATAGATAATTGGCAAAGCTTCGGGGAAAACCTGGTCTTGTTAGGAGAGACGGCATACATCCCCACTTTGGATTGAGCAGCTCTCATTTCTAGAAATCTGGCCAATTTATCTTAAATCCTCCAAACCGTGACTATCCAGGGTTGGACCAGGAAGCACAGTGTAGTCTTACACACCTCTCTGCAGCTTCTCTCCCCCTGCCATCCCCTCATTACCCCATCCCCGTAGAGACGGTGCCTGCTCCCAGACCACCAATAACCAGCAAAAATCTATTTAAGCATAAAAATTCAAAAGAAAAAATAATATAGCACCTTCAACTGCACCACAGACTAAAACAGTTAAATGTGGGTCTATTAAACATTAGGTCTCTCTCTCTAAGTCCCTGTTAGTAAATGATATAATAATTGATCAACATATTGATTTATTCTGCCTTACAGAAACCTGGTTACAGCAGATGAATATGTTAGTTTAAATGAGTCAACACCCCCGAGTCACACTAACTGCCACGAATGCTCGTAGCACGGGGCGAGGCGGAGGATTAGCAGCAATCTTCCATTCCAGCTTATTAATTAATGAAAAACCCAGACAGAGCTTTAATTCATTTGAAAGCTTGACTCTTAGTCTTGTCCATCCAAATTGGAAGTCCCAAAAAAACAGTTTTATTTGTTGTTATCTATCATCCTCCTGGTCGTTTCTGTGAATTTTCAGAACTTTTGTCTGACTTAGTGCTTAGCTCAGATAAGATAATTATAGTGGGCGATTTTAACATCCACACAGATGCTGAGAATGACAGCCTCAACACTGCATTTAATCTATTATTAGACTCAGTTGGCTTTGCTCAAATGTAAATGAGTCCACCCACCACTTTAATCATATCTTAGATCTTGTTCTGACTTATGGTAGGAAATTGAAGACTTAACAGTATTCCCTGAAAACTCCCTTCTGTCTGATCATTTCTTAATAACATTTACATTTACTCTGATGGACTACCCCAGCAGTGGGAATAGTTTCATTACACTAGAAGTCTTTCAGAAAGCGCTGTAACTAGGTTTAAGGATATGATTCCTTCTTTATGTTCTCTAATGCGATATACCAACACAGTGCAGAGTAGTTACCTAAACTCTGTAAGTGAGATAGAGTATCTCATCAATAGTTTTACATCCTCATTGAAGACAACTTTGGATGCTGTAGCTCCTCTGAAAAAGAGAGCTTTAAATCAGAAGTGCCTGACTCCGTGGTATAACTCACAAACTCGCAGCTTAAAGCAGATAACCCATAAGTTGGAGAGGAAATGGCGTCTCACTAATTAGAAGATCTTCACTTAGCCTGGAAAAAAGAGTCTGTTGCGCTATAAAAAAGCCCTCCGTAAAGCTAGGACATCTTTCTACTCATCACTAATTGAAGAAAATATGAACAACCCCCAGGTTTCTTTCAGCACTGTAGCCAGGCTGACAAAGAGTCAGAGCTCTATTGAGCTGAGTATTCCTTTAACTTTAACTAGTAATGACTTCATGACTTTCTTTGCTAATAAAATTTTAACTACTAGAGAAAAAATTACTCATAACCATCCCAAAGACGTATCGTTATCTTTGGCTGCTTTCAGTGATGCTGGTATTTGGTTAGACTCTTTCTCTCAGATCGTTCTGTTTGAGTTATTTTAATTAGTTACTTCATCCAAACCATCAACATGTCTATTAGACCCCATTCCTACCAGGCTGCCAAGGAAGCCCTACCATTATTTAATGCTTCGATCTTAAATATGATCAATCTATCTTTATTAGTTGGCTATGTACCACAGGCTTTTAAGGTGGCAGTAATATAACCAGTACTTAAAAAGCCATCACTTGACCAAGCTATCTTAGCTAATTATAGGCCAATCTCCAACCTTCCTTTTCTCTCAAAAATTCTTGAAAGCGTAGCTGTAAACAGCTAACTGATCATCCTGCAGAGGAATGGTCTATTTGAAGAGTTTCAGTCAGGTTTTAGAATTCATCATAGTACAGAAACAGCATTAGTGAAGGTTACAAATGATCTTCTTATGGCCTCAGACAGTGGACTCATCTCTGTGCTTGTTCTGTTAGACCTCAGTGCTGGCTTTTGATACTGTTGACCATAAAAATTTTATTACAGAGATTAGAGCATGCCATAGGTATTAAAGGCACTGTGCTGCGGTGGTTTGAATCATATTTATCTAATAGATTACAATTTGTTCATGTAAATGGAACAAATTAAGGTTAATTATGGAGTTCCACAAGGTTCTGTGCTGGGACCAATTTTATTCACTTTATACATGCTTCCCTTAGGCAGTATTATTAGACTGCATTGCTTAAATTTTCATTGTTACGCAGATGAACCTAGCTTTATCTATCATGAAGCCAGAGGACACACACCAATTAGCTAACTGCAGGATTGTCTTACAGACATAAAGACATGGATGACCTCTAATTTCCTGCTTTTAAACTCAGATAAAACTGAAGTTATTGTACTTGGCCCCACAATCTTAGAAACATGGTGTCTAACCAGATCCTTACTCTGGATGGCATTACCCTGACCTCTAGTAATACTGTGAGAAATCTTGGAGTCATTTTTGATCAGGATATGTCATTCAAAGGGCATATTAAACCAAAATGTAGGACTGCTTTTTTGGATTTACGCAATATCTCTAAAATGAGAAAGGTCTGTCTCAGAGTGATGCTGAAAAACTAATTCATGCATTTATTTCCTCTAGGCTGGACTATTGTAATTCATTATTATCAGGTTGTCCTAAAAGTTCCTGAAAAGCCTTCAGTTAATTCAAATGCTGCAGCTAGAGTACTAACGGGGACTAGAAGGAGAGAGCATATCTCCCCATATTGGCCTCTCTTCATTGGCTTCCTGTTAATTCTAGAATAGGAATTGTAAAATTCTTCTTCTTACTTATAAGGTTTTGAATAATCAGGTCCCATCTTATCTTAGGGACCTCTAGTACCATATCACCCCAATAGACCGCTTCGCTCTCAGACTGCAGGCTTACTTGTAGTTCTAGGGTTGTAAGAGTAGAATGGGCGGCAGAGCTTCAGCTTTCAGGCTCCTCTCCTGTGAACCAGCTCCCAATTCAGGATCAGGGAGACAGACACCCTCTCTACTTTTAAGATTAGGCGTAAAACTGCCTTTTTAATAAGCTTATAGTTAGGGCTGGATCAGGTGACCCTGAACCATCCCTTAGTTAGCTGCTATAGACTTAGACTGCTGGGGGGTTCCCATGATGCACTGAGTGTTTCTTTCTCTTTTTGCTCTGTATGCACACTCTGCATTTATTATTAGTGATTGATCTCTGCTCCCCTCCACAGCATGTCTTTTTCCTGGTTCTCTCCCTCAGCCCCAACCAGTCCCAGCAGAAGACTGCCCCTCCCTGAGCCTGGTTCTGCTGGAGGTTTCTTCCTGTTAAAAGGGATGGTTTTCCTTCCCACTGTCGCCAGTGCTTGCTCACAGGGGGGTCGTTTTGACCATTGGGGTTTTTACGTAATTATTGTATGGCCTTGCCTTACAATATAAAGCGCCTTGGGGCAACTGTTTGTTGTGATTTGGCGCTATATAAATAAAATTGATTGATTGATTGACTTTATTACTGCACAGCTGAAACCCTCATTTATGCCATCATCGCCTCCTGCCTGGGCTACTGGAATGTGTCATGTTTGGTCTGCCCAAAAAGCTTTGAACAAGCTGGTGTGAGCAGACCTCAACTGCCAAGACTTAGTGTGGGTGAGAAGTCTACCCACACTAAGTCTTGACAGCACATCACCCCCAACCAACATGTACCTTCACTGGCTCCCAATTAGATACAGTACGTCCTACAAAATTGTTTTCTTTACCTACAAATCCCCATGTGTCTTTGTCACCCCCAGAACTTACTGGACTTTCTCATTCCTGATGCCTCATCACAGATTTTCCAGTCCACAGACATGGGCCTCCTATACAAGACTGTGGTCCTTTGGAGACAGAGTCTTGAAACGTTTCTCCATGAGATCTGCAATGCTCTGTCTCTGGGTATCTTTAAAGGACATGTCTCATGTTTTTTTTAACATCCCAGTTAGTAAGACAACATAAAAGTACTCATGATTGTAAGTGTCTCCACACACGTGCTAATAATTAGTGATCTTTGATGGATTTTATTCCTCTCACTCTGAGCATTAGCAGGTGGATTTCCGGAAAATGTCTCACTCGGCAATCCTCAGCATTTTTCAGTGGTTGACATCCTTAACAAAACAGAAACATCACAATGACTGACAGACAGAGGGAAACGAACCTGCTCCATCCAAAAATTAAGCTTCTGAGCTGCTGTTTGAAAGTGATGGCTCGATTTATGGAGAAGAGACAACACACTTCACCCTGAAACTCTGAAGGTCTCTTCACCCAAAATGATCAGATGTATTAATGGGATTATTAACCATCAGATGCTAAAGGTAAAACCTCTTAAATCACTCTAAAATTAGTTTTAAGTAGAAACGAGGTGAAATTTCCGTGACACTTTGAAATGTCTGACACGCAGTGAACACATCAGCTAGCAGCTCATTTAGCTGTTGTGCTCTGATTGCTTCCGCCGCCTGTTCTGATGAAACTGCTGAATTTAAGTAGAATGATTGGTGTACTAAACGTTCAGATATCTGTTGCTGAGACAGATGATGACTGGTGTGCAGTTTTGAAGCAAAAATGAGGTGTTTTTTTTTTTGTTTTTTTTTGCTTTGAGGATCTGGAGTGTGTGTGTGTGTGTTGTGTGTGTGTGTGTATGCTGCTCATTGTTCCTCTCAGCTCGCTGCAAAATGGAACGTCTCCAAGACAGTTTTCTCCCCCCGGCAGCAGATGTATTTTTTTTAGATTGTATTAATAACAACACTCAGAATTAATCGTGCACAAAGCTGAACCTGGAGCAGAGATAGTTATTGACAGGCTGCGTTTATGATTCATGGCTGTGCAGGTGCACAGAAACCTTCTCAGTGCTGCTGCTTTGACCGTGATTGCATCAAAATGAACAGTTATCACTTAAAAACAAGTCATCATAACACAACATCACACTTATCCAAACTTTGGAATTAATCTGTGCCTCTGTTCTTAACGTTAGCAGCTACATTCGAATGAAGTGCATGCTGGGACACTTCTAGTATACCTGAGTACTCACGAGTACTTTGTTTTCGGAGGTCCCCATAGCTATTTGCTGCAAATGCCGTATACTTTGAAACCGGTCACTGAAGTGCACAAAGTAATCCCGGTGGATCATGGTCACTAAGAGTCTACATCTAAATGTCCTTAAAAAAAAATCCTCTTTGGTTTCTGATTGTATATTCTCTGTAAAGTGACCTGGGATTTCTTGAAAGGTTCCAGAAATATTTAAGTTATGATGATGATGATGATTATTAAGGGACCTGCTTTTAATGCTGTTACACCCTACAGAGGGTTGGACTCCATTGCTGAAATAAGACAGACACTGGTATGCTTGAGATTTATTCCAGTAAAATAACAAAAACAAACAACAACAATAAAAACCCACACAAAACAATTAACAATTTATAATCCATTGCTGCCAATGTGATTGCTCAAGGAGCAAATACGATGTCTACCTTACTTGTGTGTAGCACTTTGAGGTGACTTATTTTGTGATTTGGTGCTATATTAATTGAACATTTTGGGTGCTCCCGCTACTCCCGCTGTGCATTTCCATTGGAACGCTTTCTCGGACAGACAGACAGACCAACGGATGGGCGGTGGACAGATTCCTCTGCCACCAAACAGAGCGAGACTCTTCTATTTAACAAAATGTTGAAATCGTTTCTTTCATTTTGGCTACCTTTACATTCCTTTTGCTACTCTTTAACTGTAACTGCTATAAATTTAATTTATCTTACTCCTGTGTTAATCCTAGGAGTGGTTCGGTTCTTACAAGCACTTAGCTTGGGCTAACTTCCAGTACACGGTTATTCTTTACTTAGTGTACAAAGCCTTAAATTAATTTGTGCAATGTTGTCAGAAAGGGTGGCCCTCAGAGAGCTGTGTCCATAAGTTAGAACAGCTCCTTAGTTTGGTGGAGTTAAATGTTACGAGCACTCCAGATGAACTTAGGGTTGGGGTGGCTAGCGCGCCATTTAGCATTAGCTTAGCCCCACTGGAGGAAGACGATGGCTTTTGGGACTGTTGTTAGGTGTAAGAAAACCCGTAAGGCTTGGTGCCTAGTTTTGGGTGGGTACCCGGTTCACAGTTACCATTGCTGACTGTGAACCATTTTCTGTTTTAGACATGCCTGATGATAGACCTCCAAGCCCATGTGTAACTTCTACCCCTACCTCCAGGCTGAAACACCATTCATTAGTGATAGTGGACTATATCACTCGCAAAAATAGATTACAGACACTAGCTGACGTTAAATGCATTGCTGGCATTGCACAAGGATAGACAGAGTAAGGAACACAACACTAGATATATATGGTTATTCATGCTGGCGCCAGCGATGTTAATATGTGACAATCTGAAGTCACAAAGATTGACACAGAGAGGAACCCTTTCAAGGGTCGCCATGGCTTGCTGATACCGGATGGTCTTCTTCACCCCACTGAGGAAGGTGCTGCCATCTTATCTGCGAACATAGATAGATTTCTACAGGGAAGTTAACATTAGGACTCCACAGCAGGCCATGGAGCAGGTGATTAGAGATTCCTACAGGAGCTACTGTCAATGTGGGTGTGGAGTCCACTGTCTAATGAAAAAACTAGAGCCAGAAAACCGCTGTGGTGACAGTCTAGCCCATGTGCCAGGAAGGAAAATTTTTGAAGTTGAGACTGTGACCTCTTGCCACAGACATAGCCAAAAAGAGCAGGGAGGTCATGTTATGCAAATTTAGTGCTGTTAGTCATTTGGATAACAGTATAACCGGGGGTGCCCCACCAGCTGATTCTGCAACATATTCGTAAATTTCCGCATCTACTGTCTTCTGTTTGTTTCTTCTCGATAGTCAAAATGCCAACTCTAGTGAGGTCCTTCGCCCTGGTCTCATTTATATAAAGTCACTGCCCTCAAAATCATTGTTGATAAATGATCTAATTATGGAAGACTGCCTAGACATGATTGGTTTAAGTGGAACCTGGCTGAAACCTACTGTTGCTGCCCCTTAAATCAGGGGTGGGCAATTACAGTGGTATGTAAACGTTTGGGGAACCCTGATGATTTCCACAATTTTCCTTTATAAATCTTTGGTTGTTTGGATCAGCAATTTCAGTTAAATATATCATATAGCAGACAAACGGTGATATTTGAGAAGTGAAACGAAGTTTCTAGGATTTACAGAAAGTGTGCAATAATTACTTAAACAAATTTGGGCACCCTTGTCATTTTATTGATTTGAATACATTTAGCACTAATTCTTGGCATCAGAAAGACAAGAAATACAGTATAATTTGTCAGCATTTAACAACAAGAAAACAGGACATACTGATGATCGCCGGCCACTAGCCCTAAGCTTCACTTAAAGACCCAGAATTTAGATCAAGTTGAGGCAGCGGCACGCTCCGTTTCCTAATAAAATGAATTAAAAGAGTAAAAAGCGTAGAACTATACTATGCCAGTATGCTAGCTATAGAAAAGGGAAAATAAGTGCGTCTTAAGCCTGGACTTGAAGTCTCCACAGAATCTGACTGTTTATTGATGCAGGGAGATCATTCCACAGAATAGGGGCACAATAAGAGAAAGCTCTATGACCTGCAGACTTCTTATTCACCCTAAGGACACAAAGTAGTCCTGCACCATGAGAACGCAAAGCTCGGGCCGGTACGTTCAGGTTTAATTAGGTCAGCTAGGTAGGGACGTGCCAGTCCGTGAACAATTTTATAGACTAGTAGCAGAACCTTAAAATCTGATCTCACTGGGACAGGAAGCCAGTGAAGGGATGCCAACATGGGTGTAATGTGGTCGAACTTTCTGCTTCATGTCAAAAGTCTGGCTGCAGCATTTTGAACCAGTTGGAGACCCCTAATGCTGGACTGCAGTACACCAGAAAATAGAACATTGCAGCAGTCCAATCTAGAAGAGATAAACGCATGGATCAGGGTCTCAGCATCAGCCATAGACAGGATGCGACAAATCTTCTTTATATTTTGCAGGTGGAAGAAAGCAGTCCTCGTAATATTTCTAATGTGGAGGTCAAAAGACAATGTCGGATCAAAATTACCCCAAGGTTCCTCACTTTGTCATTGTGATGTATGACACAGAGTCTAGGTCTAGCGTCATTTGATGCTGAGGACCAAGAACCATCATTTCAGTCTTATTAGAGTTTAAAAGTAGGACGTTTTAGCCATCAACTTCTCATGATGCAAGGCAGTCTTCTAAGGATTTTCTGTGGATGAGATTACTAGCAGCAGATAACTTCACCCTGAAATCTGTTCCCATGAAATTACCCAGGGTCCACAGGGGTCTGTTTTACACCTCCTGCTTTCCTCCCCTTGAGCAGACACTGTGCTGCTATAGGATTACTTTTCACAAATGACAACTGTACACGCCGATAACTGCAGGTAATTGCACACACATTAAGACTTTAAAAGATTACCCTGCTTCAGTGAAAAGCTGGATGTTGGGTAATTTCTTGTTTTTAAATTCAGACAAACCTGAAATGATGGTCCTTGGTCCTGCGTGACATAGACAACAGTTTGGACAACCAGTTTGAATGGCTACCGCTTAACCTAGACTTGTGTGTTATCCATCACAGTGATAAAGTGAGGAACCTTGGGGTTTTTTTTAATCCCACGTTATTCTTTGACCTACACATTAGAACAATCACTGGGACTGCTTTCCTCCATCTTTGTAACATTTCAAGGATTCATCCCATCCTGTCCATGACAGATGCGGGGACTTTGTCTCTTCTAGACTGGATAATTGCAACATCCTATTCTCTGTCTTAATGCAGTCCAGCATTAGAGATCTCCAATTGGTTCAAAATGCTGCTGCTAGAACTTTGACTAGAAGCACAAAGTTTGATCACATTGCACTGATTTTGTCCTCTCTTCACTGGCTTCCTGTCTCTGTGAGGTCTGAGTTTAAGGTTTTGTTACTAACTTATGAAATCATTCAGGGACGAGCACCTACTACCTAGCCTCCCTAATTAAACCCTATGTAGCCTGTGCTCTGCTCTCAGGATGCAGGACTACCTTGTGCCTCTAAGGTTCTAAAAAGTCAGCAGGTCACATAGCCTTCTTTTATTCTGCACCTGTCTTGTGGAATGATTTCCATGCAGAGATAAAACAGTCAGATTCTGTGGAGCCATTCAAGTCTAAAGACTCTTCTGTTTTCTCTCTCGTTGGGCCAGCAGTGTAGTATGGAATATGTTTCCCTCTCCTTTAAATCATATTATTAACAATGGAACAGGTCTCAGCCTCCACTACATCTACTGGAAATTCTGGGTCTGTAATGAAGCACAAGGGCTAAGCTGCAAGTGACCACCTTAGTAATGTCTCTGCTTCCTGTTGATTATTGTCATTGTACATACCAAAAGAATTTGTCCTCTGCATTTAACTCATCCTAATACAACTAGTCACAATCTAACCACTAGGAGAAGTGGCAGCCCAGTATGGCGTCCGGGGACCAATTCCAGATGTAAAGATGCCGCCTTGGTCAGGGGCAGAGAAAAGAGTAGACCCTAAGTTACCATGTTTTTGATTTTTGATTGTGGGAGGAAACTGGAGTGCCTGGAGGAAACCCAGGCAGACACAGGGAGAACATTCAAATGCTACACAGAAAGAGAGGGAAGCCATCCCCAACCATCTTGCTGTGAGGCATCAGTCTTTACCAGTAAGCCACCGTGCTGCCTTAGGTGCTGCTTTCTTCAGCCGACTGATTCTGCTGTTTTTCTCTGTGTCCGAGGTGCGGTTGCTGGGATCTGAGAGGTTGGTGCTGCTTCCAGAGGACCAGACTAACATCTGCTATCAGAAGTATTCAAGAGCTGAAACTACAGACTCTGCACCAAGATGGATCATTTGTACCTTAGGGCCCTGTCCCACTGGTGACAGGATCAATTGCGAATGAATTGAGTACACAAATTACGGGTGTTCGTTGTCGTCCGCAACAAAAATGGCCAACAGTGACAAATGTCCCAGTATGAATTACGGATATATTAATAATATATAGTGAATATATGATGAACAATCACGGTTATATAACGCATGTAGTGAGGAAACTGATCAGACACACTGAGATTATCACGGCAGTATTACGGTGTATTACGAACGCATCGAGCATGTGTTGTGCATGCACGGCATCTGCATTGTGGTCATAAAATAAGCTCACTCGGGCCGTCGGCATCACTATTCACACCAACAATACAGCCTCTGGAGCATTTGCTGGACTTGGACAAGTTGATTACAGAGTTAATGTTCATTTTGTCATACGAGGGTTAACTGTTCATGAGTTTGGGGAGCGGGAGGGGGGAAGCTGCTCAGGTGTGAGATGGTGTTTTTTTTGTTTTTTTTTTGAGACTTTCACAGAAAACAGACTTCAGCGTGAGTTGTGGCTAAACAGCAAGTCTTCCTTTTGTTAGTGTTAATAAAAGTCCTGGATTGCAGCAGCTATTACGTCTTTGTGGATTTACACAGCTGGACTGGCACTGATTGGCAGGTATGTTGCTTTCTGCCACATATAGTACTTTGGGTTTATGTGACGTGTTTGTTATGCATTCACAGATTGTCCGCAAATCAGCTGCAAAGCAGATGTAATAAAAACACTTTATTCGTGGCCAATTTGTATGCATTTGCTACAACATATATTAGTTGTGATGTGGACATGATGGGCACACAATATATCTGTTTTACACATTGTCCCGGTCCGCTGCCAAGCCGCAAATCCCCGTCAGTTGCGGATATCAGCCGTTAATGGCAGACATACAGCGCATAGAGTGATGTATTGTGTATGAATTGAGTATATATGGAGTATGTAAGGCGGATGTTATCCGCATCCAGATTTTTGAACAGCTCAAAAATCCTGGCTGCAGACATGCGTGCCTCTGCGGATGATCATGGGCATGTTCGGATGACGGCCGACTCATACAGGCATGTTACACGGATATTGCGGATGTTTGGCGAATATGGGCCAATTTTGTGCGCAATCCATACGCAAATCCTCCTAAACGCCAGTGAGACAGGGCTCTTAATAACTGTTTTATTCTTCGTCTTTTGTAAAAACCTTGTAACTGTTAGAATGACGCAAGCAGTGGGTCACTCCTCTCACTCTGGTCTGCTTGAGGTTTCTTCCTCAAAAATGGCAAAGGGAGTTTTTCCTTACCACTGTTGCCTGTGTGCTTGCTCAGTAGGTGGGGGGGGGGGGGTGGGGCTGGGGATGACATTTCATTGTTACGCAGATGATACCCAGCTTTATCTATCCATGAAGCCAGAGGACACACACCAATTAGCTAAACTGCAGGATTGTCTTACAGACATAAAGACATGGATGACCTCTAATTTCCTGCTTTTAAACTCAGATAAAACTGAAGTTATTGTACTTGGCCCCACAAATCTTAGAAACATGGTGTCTAACCAGATCCTTACTCTGGATGGCATTACCCTGACCTCTAGTAATACTGTGAGAAATCTTGGAGTCATTTTTGATCAGGATATGTCATTCAAAGCGCATATTAACAAATATGAAGGACTGCTTTTTTGCATTTACGCAATATCTCTAAAATCAGAAAGGTCTTGTCTCAGAGTGATGCTGAAAACTAATTCATGCATTTATTTCCTCTAGGCTGGACTATTGTAATTCATTATTATCAGGTTGTCCTAAAAGTTCCCTAAAAAGCCTTCAGTTAATTCAAAATGCTGCAGCTAGAGTACTGACGGGGACTAGAAGGAGAGAGCATATCTCACCCATATTGGCCTCTCTTCATTGGCTTCCTGTTAATTCTAGAATAGAATTTAAAATTCTTCTTCTTACTTATAAGGTTTTGAATAATCAGGTCCCATCTTATCTTAGGGACCTCGTAGTACCATATCCCCCAATAGAGCGCTTCGCTCTCAGACTGCAGGCTTACTTGTAGTTCCTAGGGTTTGTAAGAGTAGAATGGGAGGCAGAGCCTTCAGCTTTCAGGCTCCTCTCCTGGGAACCAGCTCCCAATTCAGATCAGGGAGACAGACACCCTCTCTACTTTTAAGATTAGGCTTAAAACTTTCCTTTTTGCTAAAGCTTATAGTTAGGGCTGGATCAGGTGACCCTGAACCATCCCTTAGTTATGCTGCTATAGACGTAGACTGCTGGGGGTTCCCATGCTGCACTGTTTCTTTCTCTTTTGCTCTGTATGCACCACTCTGCATTTAATCCTTAGTGATCGATCTCTGCTCCCCTCCACAGCATGCCTTTTTCCTGGTTCTCTCCCTCAGCCCCAACCAGTCCCAGCAGAAGACTGCCCCTCCCTGAGCCTGGTTCTGCTGGAGGTTTCTTCCTGTTAAAAGGGAGTTTTTCCTTCCCACTGTAGCCAAGTGCTTGCTCACAGGGGGTCGTTTTGACCGTTGGGGTTTTACATAATTATTGTATGGCCTTGCCTTACAATATAAAGCGCCTTGGGGCAACTGTTTGTTGTGATTTGGCGCTATATAAAAAAATTGATTGATTGATTGATTGACATCAGCTATGGCACTGTGGTCACGTGGAGCACTTTCCCTAAATATAATCTGCCATCTATAATCTGCCTCACAGCTGAGAATCCCAACATCTGGAAAAGGCCAAGTTGGCACCAACAAATCACCTGGCTGTGGCAGATATATGACTGCTTCAAGAGGTGGGGATGGTTGACTGACTGTGGGTGATAACTCACAAGCTGCATTGTCTGTGACTTAATTAAATGGGCCATGTGTATTGCCCAAAAAGATTTTTTTTTACCTTTTAGTGTCAAACATTGTTGGGAACTGATTGTAAACATGCCCATCCCCTCCTACCCCCCATCGCACACCCCCCTGGCTTCTCACCTCTTCCCTTCCCTTCTGTGGGGGCGGAGCGGTTTTAGCTGCGGCAGGTCCCCATTCTCCCCCCAAGCTGACGGTGGTGTGACTCAGGGTTGCTGCGTGACCTTCACCCACTTGCCTCAATTCGGATAACGGACTTCTTCAATTTAGTGCACATAAACAATGTCAAATGTGTATGTGCTGTCTTTAATTCTGATGTGTGCCATTATTAAGGTAAACAAGTAATAATTGTGGACTAATTGCTGTCTGAGGTAATTGGAGTGTAAACATAATTTCTCCACTGTGAGATCAATAAAGTGTAAAGTAAAGTAAATCCCACATTCCACTGAGCTGAGTTACATAGATGTTTACGTTTGACAGGTGTGGGTGGACCAGTTGTCTGCTTGGGTAATTGCCATCCAGGACTTAAGGTGGTTCTGTCATGTGGTAGCACCAGTACATCCCTTACCAAAAAATAGTAGTGATAAGTATTAAAAGTAAACTCGAAGTATACTTGAAACATACTTGCATATATTACTTTTTGGTAAGGGATGCTACAGTACCTGAGCTGTTGAAGATGAAGAATATCTGTTTTCACCTAATGTTAACCACATTTTGGCAGTGATTGGTGAGCTCCGTGTTGCATTAGTGGCAACATCTTACTGCTTTTCGTCATTTATTTTTCTCACATATCAGCAAGAATAGTCATGACTCAGCAAGCAGAGGCGATTGCTCTAAGACTGCAAGGAAGCTCAGCTTCCCCCAAAATGTCAAAAATAAGTGATCAAATATATACTTTGTGTGTACGTCATTGACTAAATATGCGCTACAACGCGCTCAACTTTTGTTCAGAATCAGCTTCTTATCACTGGTAACGACGCAGCTTTCCACTCACTCATTCCCGCAGCTTCACAGTGCTTTAAACTCTGTGGACGCTGTTAACGCTGTGGACGCTATTAGAGTTTAATAGCGAAGCAAAGAGTGCAGCGAAACGAGACGAGTCATTGGATAAATGCTGGGCTTTGTCCCCCCATCGGACGCTCAGCGTCTCTGGGGGTCTGTGGGGCAGTGGGCTGGCCTCGGCCGGCCCGGACGCTCAGCTTCTGCATAATGATTGGATGATCTGTCTGAGGCTGAATCCCTTTTTGATTGACAGCGAAATGAGCGAATCAGCAATCTTTTGGTGTAAACATCCGTGGGAGCATTTTTTAATTTTCATGCTGTTCTGAGTTGAATCGGAGACTTTCCTAATCCTCTTAGCAGCATTTTCTTTGTTAAAAACGACTAGCGACAAATCGAGCTTCTATTTCTGGTGTTTTTTTTTGTTTTTTTTTTGTAGCTGCTTGTGTTTGGAGACTGAATTCTATCACTCTTTCTGACTTCTATCGCAGTTTCTGTCCCTACCGAGCAGCGGGTTCTGCTGAGCCCCTCCACCGTCACAAAGCACTCAGGCGGACACACTTCACACTAGCCTCGCGCCAGTCCCAGCTAGCGAGTTAGCTAGGTAGCAAGCTGCACATAATGGCAGACAAATTTGAATGTTGTGGACCGGATTTTGACGAAGCCATTTGATAGTCTTCCTTACAAAGAAAAACTTAAACAGCAGGGCAGATCAACTCCTCAGATTAATTTGGTGCAAAAGGTGGTGAAAAGTAACAGGTCTTTTCAGCTGTCCTGTATGACAAAGTGAGCTGGCTGACTGGAAGTGCTGTAACAAATAAAATGTACTGTTGGCCATGCCTCTTGATGAAACTATCTCAGGGATGTGTTGTCTGGTCAAAAGTGGGTTTTGGGGATCTGTCCAACTTTGATAGGGCATACAAAAGGCATGAAAAAAAGCAATGAACATGTGAGTGCATGTGCAAGGTTAAGTTGCCTGGGCAGAGTCAGGGTTGAGCATGCAATCAATGAAGGCGCTCGCATTCAAGTGGCAAACCATAATGAAGCAGTTAAACAAAACAGAGCTTTCCTAAACCGCCTTATTGATGTAACTTCCTTGCCTGGCCGTCAGGAGCTGTCATTTAGGGGGCATGATGAGAGTGTTGAATCATCCAACAAGGGGAATTACAGGGAGTTTAATGAAACATTAGCTAAATATGACTCTGTCCTGGCCACACAATTCCAGTCATCAGCTGTGTTTTCTGGTATGTCCCATGCAATCCAAAATGACTTGATCTCTGCTCTTTCAGCCACTGTTTCTGATGAGATCAAGGATGAAATCCAGGCTGCTCCCTTTTTTGCATGGCAGGTAGATGAAAGGAGCAGGTAAAATTCAGGAGCGTTTTATTGGATTTTTTGATGTTTCTGGGGAAGAGATGTTCAGTCTGTTTTGAAGTCTTGAATGAGAACATGCAGGGCTACAATTTCAGGGAGAAACTTGTGGTGCAAACCTATGATGGGGCTGCTGTCATGGCTTCAGCTCTCAATGGTTTGCAGGCCAAAGTTAAAGCAATAGCCCCCAGTGCAATGTTTGTGCATTGCTATGCACACAGACTGAATCTGGTTCTGTCTCAGGGGGCTAAATGCTTATCTGAGTGCAGAATATTTTTGCATCACTCTCTGGGTTTGCCACATTTTTCTCAAAATCCACAAAGAGGATGTCTTTTCTTGAGTCTGCAGGCTGCTCAAGGTTGCCCAGAAATGCTCCTACTCGATGGAATTTCACATCACGGATAGTGAGCACTGTGGCAAACAATTATGATGCCCTCCTGCAAACTTTTGAGATGATCATTGCAGATAAGTCCATGTATGATGACACATTAGACTGTGCCAAAGGCCTTCTGATGAAACTGGAGGATTTTGAGTTTGTGTTCATGTTGTACACATATGAACAAATCTTCTCTGAGACTGATGTGGTGTTTGACATTGTCCAGCAGAGAGCTATGGATGTTCTGTACTGCAAGAAAAGAATTGAGTCTCTTCTTGCTTTTGTCAAAGAGAAGAGGTCAGAGGGGGCTTTCCAAGCTGTTTATGTCAAAGCAGCAGATCTCACATCAGACCCACAAACTGAGCCCATGAGAAAACGCCGTCTGTCACAACTACAGGATCCCAAGGAGCACTACAGAAATCTGTACATGGCCATCCTAGACAATCTCACAGAGCAGCTACCTCGGCGTTTTGCAAATTTGGAAAGTCTGCGCTTCTTGGAATTGGTCAATCCAGGGAAATTTGATGAGATGAGACAAGTGTTTCCAGAGGAGACATTTCAGAGTGTCCTGAAAGGTTTTGGCCAGTTCTTTGATTCAGGGAGACTGAGGTCTGAACTTCAAGTCCTATATTCAAACCAGGACTTGCAGGGCAACAGGGGAAATCTATGTGATTTCTTGCTGTTTCTGAAAGACATGGAGTTGGACAGTGCAATGGCTCAGGTGTACAAACTATTGTCATTAGTGGCAACGATTGGCGCTACATCTGCAGGTGTAGAGAGGAGCTTCTCCTGTTTAAAGCGGCTCAAGTCTTACACCTGCAGCACCATGGGCCAAGGCCGTTTAAGCAGCCTAGCTCTGCTGGCCATTGAGAGGACACTAGTCAAGTCCCTGGAAAAGACGCCTTGTTGGTATGACAGGGTCACAGATCATTTTTTTGAAAAGGAACGGATGGTAGAATTTACATATAAATAAACCGACACATTTTATGATGTAGGCCGAAATTGAGCTTCCCCTCCTTGAAAGACCAGCATCCGCCACTGTCAGCAAGATACTATCACAAAGGTTCCAAAATATCCCAAATACTGACAACAGATCATCACAATGTGGCACAATAAGCCAAGACAGTAGATAGTTTTTACAGGACAGCAGTGGCTGTCCCAGCATATCGTGTGATGCATCACACGATATGCTGGGTAGCGTATCGTGATCTGGTGCCCAGCATCACCACAGTGTTTCCCTGCAGTTTACACAGACAGACTTGTGACCAGAGGGTCCTCAGTTTGATTTCCAGTCAAACAGAAAACTCCCAAAGGTGCCCTTGAGCAAGGTCTTCAGTTTCCAAGTAGCTCCATGTGTGCAGTTGAGTGCCTTTAACGGCAGCAGTGAATCGCTGTCAAGGGCTTTGAGTGTCTCCATCACAGTGAAAAGTGCTAAAGAACTGAGTCTTTTGATTAAGCCATCAACCGAACTCACCAAGTCCCACCATCCAGTGTCCGCTGTGTTCTCCAAAAGCTTTGATATCAAATAGGATCTGATTGCAGTTTCTTGAGGAGCTTTCTTAAACACATGATGATGCTACATTTTCAGAAGTCATGCAGTACTTTTGAACACACCTATGTCATACCTGTCTACTAACCTAGTACCTATCAGATGGTAGACATCATGTGTAATGTCCTGCAGAGCCAATAAAATCTATTTTAACATATTAGAGATGCAAACATTGGTGGTAAGTGCCCAGATAAGTTCAAAGCCCCATTCTGACTTTCACAGATATGCATGCAAGAGGGTCACATTAGCCCACCTCCTCATCCCACTCAGCTACCTGCTCTGCACTCACTGGATATCTGTGACTCTACACTTTTGTGTCATCATTGTGAGCAACTGGCCTCATGTAAGAATATTTTTGTAAAGTTCTCTGAAATTGTACCTCTTAGGTACTATGGGTGCCCATAAATCCAGATAATTACCTACATTATGTGTGTAAGTTAGCTGAATTCTGTCATGATTTTGGCGTGATCTGGGTGTTGAGCCCATTTTTTCCCCTTTCTGTTCTCTTTCTGCCCCAGCTTTGAGTTCTTAGTTGCTTGTTTTCATCCTGGTTTATTCTCTGTTCTAGTTTTGCTATATTACTTTGTTTCTGTGCTACTTTTATACTTTAGCCATTGTCCAGTTCCGTTCTTGTTTTGTTCAGCCAGTTTGTGTTTTCATAGTTTACCACTTGTTTATTTTGTTCTTCTCATTTGTTATATTATCTGTTGTGCTTTAGTTGTGTTGTTGTATTTATTCTGCCCTCCATTCCATTTTAGCTCTGTTCAGTTTTTCCTCATTGCCATTTGTTTGTTTCTGCTCCACACCCCTGCACCTCCCATCATGTCTTCGTCCCTCACTCATATTTGATTGTGTTCACTGCACCTGCCTCATTTCTTTCACTCACTTTTGGCACCAGCTCACGTCTTTGTCTATTACATCACTCCACTTTGTGCACTCCCTTCCTCATAATCTTGCCCGTGTATTATCTTTTTTCACTAGCCATGCCCCTTCCTAGATCTTTCCTCACGTGCACCTCGTTAATGCCAAATGTTCCTCATCTTACATCCTGATTAGCCCACCTGCATTCAAACCTCACAATCCTTCACTTCCCTGCCAGATTGTTGTCTTAGCACACTTTCCAGAGCCCTTCACAGTCCTGAGTTTTGTTCTGCCGTATTCCGAATCCTGCTCTCTATACTTCAACCATGCCTCTTGCCTTATCCCAGATGTTGGTGTTTGCTCGTGCCTCTGAACCCTGCTTGTTAATGACTGACCATGCGATGACTGACCACATGTACCAAAACAAAGGCTGGAATAAAGACCATGATTTCTCTTCCACCAAAGCCTAGTCTGGGCGTTTGCATTGCGGGTCCAGCCACTCCGGGTGCCGGGCAGCCGCCAGTTCTGACAAATTCCAGTTGTCATCAGGAACAATGAATTACTGTAATACTCCCCCCCCCCCCCCCCAAAAGAAAACAAATAACCCCGTCCATATATATCAGAGGGTGCCCAGTCAGGACAGTGGGTTCAGTGGCATTGGAGAAGAACTTTTACTTTTCTGAAGAGAAACTTTAGTAAGTAGATGCTGCTATCAGAGGACCTGAAGATGTCTATAAATGTGAAATTGTGGTCCATTTTCTCGAAGCTTATGGATACAGATAAATGATCAATACTTTAGCAGTCTGTAATACCACTGGAATCGTGGGATCAGTGTAGCCAAAAATGATGGCAGTGTATTACATTGAATTGTGTCTGTACTACTCACTTCTCTCGGTCTCGGTTGAGTAGTATGTGCTCACAACGCAAGTGTTGTGCAGTGCCCTGTACTGGATATTTTGCTGAATGAAAAGGATTATATTGGATGAAGTATGTGGACAGTGACGGTTACACCGTTTGAAATGCACGGATAGATTAATGTAAGTGCAGCATAAATGAGCCAAGGTCAAAACCCAATGCTACTCTCCCCTCATTAACAACCAGCAAAGCCATCTCAGAACACTCTTCTCCACCATAAACTGATTACTTCACCCTCTTGAAGCTCCCCACTGCTCTGATGACCCTAACCACTGCTCCAAGTTCCTGGACTTCTTCCAGGCTAAAGTGGAGTAAATTCACTACTGCTGGATGCCACCTTCCCATACTCTCACATTGTCCACAGGGTGTCCTGCCACCTTCTCTTTTCCTGCCTCAATGCTGGTTTTCCTCCTTCTCCCCACTGGATACTGCTCAAATCATTGAGCTGGTCATTAAAAACAAGACCTTTACCTGTCCCCTGTACCTCATGCCCACAACCTTGGTCAAGGCATGCCGAGTTCCATCATGGTTGATGTCATAAATTCTTCCTTAGAATTGGGCTTGGTACCCTCAGTCCCCCAAATGGCTACTATCTCCTCCATTCTTGAAAAGCCTGGGCTGGGCCCACATGACCTCAGCAACTACTGCCCAATCTTCAACCATCCTGCCCAACAACGGCAACATATTTCCTACCATGAGCTTTTTGACCCCTCCAGTCAGGCTTCAGAGCACACCAGAGCACTGGAACTGCTCTCATCAAGATCACAAATGATCTTCTCATTATGGCAGACTTAAGCCACAGCATCCTCATTCTTTTGGACCTGGACCACCTGGATGTGATTCTGGACTTCACCCTCTCCTTTTTTTCACATGTCAGACTCATCTAATAGACAGCCTTTTATCACTGCAAGAACATCTCCAGACTCCATCCATCACTTTATTAGTTAGTTTCCTCTGGCAGATCCCGAGCAGCCGGGAAAGCAGGCCGACTGGGTGACTGTGAGGAGGAAGCGTAGCCCTAAACAGAAGCCCCGTGTACACCGCCAACCCGTTCACATTTCTAACTGTTTTTCCCCACTCGGCGACACACCCGCCGAGGATCAAACTCTGGTTATTGGCGACTCTGTTTTGAGAAATGTGAAGTTAGCGACACCAGCAACCATAGTCAATTGTCTTCCGGGGGCCAGAGCAAGCGACATTGAAGGAAATTTGAAACTGCTGGCTAAGGCTAAGCGTAAATTTGGTAAGATTGTAATTCACGTCGGCAGTAATGACACCCGGTTACGCCAATCGGAGGTCACTAAAATTAACATTGAATCGGTGTGTAACTTTGCAAAAACAATGTCGGACTCTGTAGTTTTCTCTGGGCCGCTCCCCAATCGGACCGGGAGTGACATGTTTAGCCGCATGTTCTCCTTGAATTGCTGGCTGTCTGAGTGGTGTCCAAAAAATGAGGTGGGTTCATAGATAATTGGCAAAGCTTCTGGGGAAAACCTGGTCTTGTTAGGAGAGACGGCATACATCCCACTTTGGATTGAGCAGCTCTCATTTCTAGAAATCTGGCCAATTTTCTTAAATCCTCCAAACCGTGACTATCCAGGGTTTGGACCAGGAAGCACAGTTGTAGTCTTACACACCTCTCTGCAGCTTCTCTCCCCCTGCCATCCCCTCATTACCCATCCCCGTAGGAGACGGTGCCTGCTCCCAGACCACCAATAACCAGCAAAAATCTATTTAAGCATAAAAATTCAAAAAGAAAAATAATATAGCACCTTCAACTGCACCACAGACTAAAACAGTTAAATGTGGTCTATTAAACATTAGGTCTCTCTGTTCTAAGTCCCTGTTAGTAAATGATATAATAATTGATCAACATATTGATTTATTCTGCCTTACAGAAACCTGGTTACAGCAGGATGAATATGTTAGTTTAAATGAGTCAACACCCCCGAGTCACACTAACTGCCAGAATGCTCGTAGCACGGGCCGAGGCGGAGGATTAGCAGCAATCTTCCATTCCAGCTTATTAATTAATGAAAAACCCAGACAGAGCTTTAATTCATTTGAAAGCTTGACTCTTAGTCTTGTCCATCCAAATTGGAAGTCCCAAAAAACAGTTTTATTTGTTGTTATCTATCATCCTCCTGGTCGTTACTGTGAGTTTCTCTGTGAATTTTCAGAACTTTTGTCTGACTTAGTGCTTAGCTCAGATAAGATAATTATAGTGGGCGATTTTAACATCCACACAGATGCTGAGAATGACAGCCTCAACACTGCATTTAATCTATTATTAGACTCAGTTGGCTTTGCTCAAAATGTAAATGAGTCCACCCACCACTTTAATCATATCTTAGATCTTGTTCTGACTTATGGTATGGAAATTGAAGACTTAACAGTATTCCCTGAAAACTCCCTTCTGTCTGATCATTTCTTAATAACATTTACATTTACTCTGATGGACTACCCAGCAGTGGGGAATAAGTTTCATTACACTAGAAGTCTTTCAGAAAGCGCTGTAACTAGGTTTAAGGATATGATTCCTTCTTTATGTTCTCTAATGCGATATACCAACACAGTGCAGAGTAGTTACCTAAACTCTGTAAGTGAGATAGAGTATCTCATCAATAGTTTTACATCCTCATTGAAGACAACTTTGGATGCTGTAGCTCCTCTGAAAAAGAGAGCTTTAAATCAGAAGTGCCTGACTCCGTGGTATAACTCACAAACTCGCAGCTTAAAGCAGATAACCCATAAGTTGGAGAGGAAATGGCGTCTCACTAATTTAGAAGATCTTCACTTAGCCTGGAAAAAGAGTCTGTTGCGCTATAAAAAAGCCCTCCGTAAAGCTAGGACATCTTTCTACTCATCACTAATTGAAGAAAATATGAACAACCCCAGGTTTCTTTTCAGCACTGTAGCCAGGCTGACAAAGAGTCAGAGCTCTATTGAGCTGAGTATTCCTTTAACTTTAACTAGTAATGACTTCATGACTTTCTTTGCTAATAAAATTTTAACTACTAGAGAAAAAATTACTCATAACCATCCCAAAGACGTATCGTTATCTTTGGCTGCTTTCAGTGATGCTGGTATTTGGTTAGACTCTTTCTCTCAGATCGTTCTGTTTGAGTTATTTTAATTAGTTACTTCATCCAAACCATCAACATGTCTATTAGACCCCATTCCTACCAGGCTGCTCAAGGAAGCCCTACCATTATTTAATGCTTCGATCTTAAATATGATCAATCTATCTTTATTAGTTGGCTATGTACCACAGGCTTTTAAGGTGGCAGTAATTAAACCATTACTTAAAAAGCCATCACTTGACCAAGCTATCTTAGCTAATTATAGGCCAATCTCCAACCTTCCTTTTCTCTCAAAAATTCTTGAAAGCGTAGCTGTAAAACAGCTAACTGATCATCTGCAGAGGAATGGTCTATTTGAAGAGTTTCAGTCAGGTTTTAGAATTCATCATAGTACAGAAACAGCATTAGTGAAGGTTACAAATGATCTTCTTATGGCCTCAGACAGTGGACTCATCTCTGTGCTTGTTCTGTTAGACCTCAGTGCTGCTTTTGATACTGTTGACCATAAAATTTTATTACAGAGATTAGAGCATGCCATAGGTATTAAAGGCACTGTGCTGCGGTGGTTTGAATCATATTTATCTAATAGATTACAATTTGTTCATGTAAATGGAACAAATTAAGGTTAATTATGGAGTTCCACAAGGTTCTGTGCTGGGACCAATTTTATTCACTTTATACATGCTTCCCTTAGGCAGTATTATTAGACGGCATTGCTTAAATTTTCATTGTTACGCAGATGAAACCTAGCTTTATCTATCCATGAAGCCAGAGGACACACACCAATTAGCTAAACTGCAGGATTGTCTTACAGACATAAAGACATGGATGACCTCTAATTTCCTGCTTTTAAACTCAGATAAAACTGAAGTTATTGTACTTGGCCCCACAAATCTTAGAAACATGGTGTCTAACCAGATCCTTACTCTGGATGGCATTACCCTGCCCTCTAGTAATACTGTGAGAAATCTTGGAGTCATTTTTGATCAGGATATGTCATTCAAAGTGCATATTAAACAAATATGTAGGACTGCTTTTTTGGATTTACGCAATATCTCTAAAATGAGAAAGGTCTTGTCTCAGAGTGATGCTGAAAAACTAATTCATGCATTTATTTCCTCTAGGCTGGACTATTGTAATTCATTATTATCAGGTTGTCCTAAAAGTTCCCTGAAAAGCCTTCAGTTAATTCAAAATGCTGCAGCTAGAGTACTAACGGGGACTAGAAGGAGAGAGCATATCTCACCCATATTGGCCTCTCTTCATTGGCTTCCTGTTAATTCTAGAATAGAATTTAAAATTCTTCTTCTTACTTATAAGGTTTTGAATAATCAGGTCCCATCTTATCTTAGGGACCTCATAGTACCATATCACCCCAATAGACCGCTTCGCTCTCAGACTGCAGGCTTACTTGTAGTTCCTAGGGTTTGTAAGAGTAGAATGGGCGGCAGAGCCTTCAGCTTTCAGGCTCCTCTCCTGTGGAACCAGCTCCCAATTCAGATCAGGGAGACAGACACCCTCTCTACTTTTAAGATTAGGCTTAAAACTTTCCTTTTTAATAAAGCTTATAGTTAGGGCTGGATCAGGTGACCCTGAACCATCCCTTAGTTATGCTGCTATAGACTTAGACTGCTGGGGGGTTCCATGATGCACTGAGTGTTTCTTTCTCTTTTGCTCTGTATGCACCACTCTGCATTTAATTATTAGTGATTGATCTCTGCTCCCCTCCACAGCATGTCTTTTTCCTGGTTCTCTCCCTCAGCCCCAACCAGTCCCAGCAGAAGACTGCCCCTCCCTGAGCCTGGTTCTGCTGGAGGCTTCTTCCTGTTAAAAGGGAGTTTTTCCTTCCACTGTCGCCAAGTGCTTGCTCACAGGGGGTCGTTTTGACCATTGGGGTTTTTACGTAATTATTGTATGGCCTTGCCTTACAATATAAAGCGCCTTGGGGCAACTGTTTGTTGTGATTTGGCGCTATATAAATAAAATTGATTGATTGATTGACTTTATTACTGCACAGCTGAAAACCCTCATTTATGCCATCATCGCCTCCTGCCTGGGCTACTGGAATGTGTCATGTTTGGTCTGCCCAAAAAGCTTTGAACAAGCTGGTGTGAGCAGACCTCAACTGCCAAGATTTAGTGTGGGTGAGAAGTCTACCCACACTAAGTCTTGACAGCACATCACCCCCAACCAACATGTACCTTCACTGGCTCCCAATTAGATACAGTACGTCCTACAAAATTGTTTTCTTTACCTACAAATCCCCATGTGTCTTTGTCACCCCCAGAACTTACTGGACTTTCTCATTCCTGATGCCTCATCACAGATTTTCCAGTCCACAGACATGGGCCTCCTATACAAGACTGTGGTCCTTTGGAGACAGAGTCTTGAAACGTTTCTCCATGAGATCTGCAATGCTCTGTCTCTGGGTATCTTTAAAGGACAT
Organism: Thalassophryne amazonica; assembly: GCF_902500255.1. Taxonomy (NCBI): domain Eukaryota; kingdom Metazoa; phylum Chordata; class Actinopteri; order Batrachoidiformes; family Batrachoididae; genus Thalassophryne; species Thalassophryne amazonica. The sequence goes on from NC_047115.1 coordinate 84,763,052, forward strand.
GTCTCATGTTTTTTTTAACATCCCAGTTAGTAAGACAACATAAAAGTACTCATGATTGTAAGTGTCTCCACACACGTGCTAATAATTAGTGATCTTTGATGGATTTTATTCCTCTCACTCTGAGCATTAGCAGGTGGATTTCCGGAAAATGTCTCACTCGGCAATCCTCAGCATTTTTCAGTGTGTGACATCCTTAACAAAACAGAAACATCACAATGACTGACAGACAGAGGGAAACGAACCTGCTCCATCCAAAAATTAAGCTTCTGAGCTGCTGTTTGAAAGTGATGGCTCAGATTTATGGAGAAGAGACAACACACTTCACCCTGAAACTCTGAAGTCTCTTCACCCAAAATGATCAGATGTATTAATGGGATTATTAACCATCAGATGATAAAGGTAAAACCTCTTAAATCAATCTAAAATTAGTTTTAAGTAGAAACGAGGTGAAATTCCGTGACACTTTGAAATGTCTGACACGCAGTGAACACATCAGCTAGCAGCTCATTTAGCTGTTGTGCTCTGATTGCTTCCGCCGCCTTTTCTGATGAAACTGCTGAATTTAAGTAGAAATGATTGGTGTACTAAACGTTCAGATATCTGTTGCTGAGACAGATGATGACTGGTGTGCAGTTTGAAGCAAAAATGAGGTGTTTTTTTTTTTTGTTTTTTTTTGCTTTGAGGATCTGGAGTGTGTGTGTGTGTGTTGTGTGTGTGTGTGTATGCTGCTCATTGTTCCTCTCAGCTCGCTGCAAAATGGAACGTCTCCAAGACAGTTTTCTCCCCCCGGCAGCAGATGTATTTTTTTTTAGATTGTATTAATAACAACACTCAGAATTAATCGTGCACAAAGCTGAACCTGGAGCAGAGATAGTTATTGACAGGCTGCGTTTATGATTCATGGCTGTGCAGGTGCACAGAAACCTTCTCAGTGCTGCTGCTTTGACCGTGATTGCATCAAAATGAACAGTTATCACTTAAAAACAAGTCATCATAACACAACATCACACTTATCCAAACTTTGGAATTAATCTGTGCCTCTGTTCTTAACGTTAGCAGCTACATTCGAATGAAGTGCATGCTGGGACACTTCTAGTATACCTGAGTACTCACGAGTACTTTGTTTTCGGAGGTCCCCATAGCTATTTGCTGCAAATGCCGTATACTTTGAAACCGGTCACTGAAGTGCACAAAGTAATCCCGGTGGATCATGGTCACTAAGAGTCTACATCTAAATGTCCTTAAAAAAAAATCCTCTTTGGTTTCTGATTGTATATTCTCTGTAAAGTGACCTGGGATTTCTTGAAAGGTTCCAGAAATATTTAAGTTATGATGATGATGATGATTATTAAGGGACCTGCTTTTAATGCTGTTACACCCTACAGAGGGTTGGACTCCATTGCTGAAATAAGACAGACACTGGTATGCTTGAGATTTATTCCAGTAAAATAACAAAAAACAAACAACAACAATAAAAACCCACACAAAACAATTAACAATTTATAATCCATTGCTGCCAATGTGATTGCTCAAGGAGCAAATACGATGTCTACCTTACTTGTGTGTAGCACTTTGAGGTGACTTATTTTGTGATTTGGTGCTATATTAATTGAACATTTTGGGTGCTCCCGCTACTCCCGCTGTGCATTTCCATTGGAACGCTTTCTCGGACAGACAGACAGACCAACGGATGGGCGGTGGACAGATTCCTCTGCCACCAAACAGAGCGAGACTCTTCTATTTAACAAAATGTTGAAATCGTTTCTTTCATTTTGGCTACCTTTACATTCCTTTTGCTACTCTTTAACTGTAACTGCTATAAATTTAATTTATCTTACTCCTGTGTTAATCCTAGGAGTGGTTCGGTTCTTACAAGCACTTAGCTTGGGCTAACTTCCAGTACACGGTTATTCTTTACTTAGTGTACAAAGCCTTAAATTAATTTGTGCAATGTTGTCAGAAAGGGTGGCCCTCAGAGAGCTGTGTCCATAAGTTAGAACAGCTCCTTAGTTTGGTGGAGTTAAATGTTACGAGCACTCCAGATGAACTTAGGGTTGGGGTGGCTAGCGCGCCATTTAGCATTAGCTTAGCCCCACTGGAGGAAGACGATGGCTTTTGGGACTGTTGTTAGGTGTAAGAAAACCCGTAAGGCTTGGTGCCTAGTTTTGGGTGGGTACCCGGTTCACAGTTACCATTGCTGACTGTGAACCATTTTCTGTTTTAGACATGCCTGATGATAGACCTCCAAGCCCATGTGTAACTTCTACCCCTACCTCCAGGCTGAAACACCATTCATTAGTGATAGTGGACTATATCACTCGCAAAAATAGATTACAGACACTAGCTGACGTTAAATGCATTGCTGGCATTGCACAAGGATAGACAGAGTAAGGAACACAACACTAGATATATATGGTTATTCATGCTGGCGCCAGCGATGTTAATATGTGACAATCTGAAGTCACAAAGATTGACACAGAGAGGAACCCTTTCAAGGGTCGCCATGGCTTGCTGATACCGGATGGTCTTCTTCACCCCACTGAGGAAGGTGCTGCCATCTTATCTGCGAACATAGATAGATTTCTACAGGGAAGTTAACATTAGGACTCCACAGCAGGCCATGGAGCAGGTGATTAGAGATCCTACAAGGAGCTACTGTCAATGTGGGTGTGGAGTCCACTGTCTTAATGAAAAAACTAGAGCCAGAAAACCGCTGTGGTGACAGTCTAGCCCATGTGCCAGGAAGGAAAATTTTTGAAGTTGAGACTGTGACCTCTTGCCACAGACATAGCCAAAAAGAGCAGGGAGGGTCATGTTATGCAAATTTAGTGCTGTTAGTCATTTGGATAACAGTATAACCGGGGGTGCCCCACCAGCTGATTCTGCAACATATTCGTAAATTCCGCATCTACTGTCTTCTGTTTGTTTCTTCTCGATAGTCAAAATGCCAACTCTAGTGAGGTCCTTCGCCCTGGTCTCATTTATATAAAGTCACTGCCCTCAAAATCATTGTTGATAAATGATCTAATTATGGAAGACTGCCTAGACATGATTGGTTTAAGTGGAACCTGGCTGAAACCTACTGTTGCCTGCCCCTTAAATCAGGGGTGGGCAATTACAGTGGTATGTAAACGTTTGGGGAACCCTGATGATTTCCACAATTTTCCTTTATAAATCTTTGGTTGTTTGGATCAGCAATTTCAGTTAAATATATCATATAGCAGACAAACGGTGATATTTGAGAAGTGAAACGAAGTTTCTAGGATTTACAGAAAGTGTGCAATAATTACTTAAACAAAATTTGGGCACCCTTGTCATTTTATTGATTTGAATACATTTAGCACTAATTCTTGGCATCAGAAAGACAAGAAATACAGTATAATTTGTCAGCATTTAACAACAAGAAAACAGGACATACTGATGATCGCCGGCCACTAGCCCTAAGCTTCACTTAAAGACCCAGAATTTAGATCAAGTTGAGGCAGCGGCACGCTCCGTTTCCTAATAAAATGAATTAAAAGAGTAAAAAGCGTAGAACTATACTATGCCAGTATGCTAGCTATAGAAAAGGGAAAATAAGTGCGTCTTAAGCCTGGACTTGAAAGTCTCCACAGAATCTGACTGTTTTATTGATGCAGGGAGATCATTCCACAGAATAGGGGCACAATAAGAGAAAGCTCTATGACCTGCAGACTTCTTATTCACCCTAAGGACACAAAGTAGTCCTGCACCCTGAGAACGCAAAGCTCGGGCCGGTACGTCAGGTTTAATTAGGTCAGCTAGGTAGGGACGTGCCAGTCCGTGAACAATTTTATAGACTAGTAGCAGAACCTTAAAATCTGATCTCACTGGGACAGGAAGCCAGTGAAGGGATGCCAACATGGGTGTAATGTGGTCGAACTTTCTGCTTCATGTCAAAAGTCTGGCTGCAGCATTTTGAACCAGTTGGAGACCCCTAATGCTGGACTGCAGTACACCAGAAAATAGAACATTGCAGCAGTCCAATCTAGAAGAGATAAACGCATGGATCAGGGTCTCAGCATCAGCCATAGACAGGATGCGACAAATCTTCTTTATATTTTGCAGGTGGAAGAAAGCAGTCCTCGTAATATTTCTAATGTGGAGGTCAAAAGACAATGTCGGATCAAAAATTACCCCAAGGTTCCTCACTTTGTCATTGTGATGTATGACACATGAGTCTAGGCTAAGCGTCAATTTGATGCTGATGGACCAAGAACCATCATTTCAGTCTTATTAGAGTTTAAAAGTAGGACGTTTCTAGACATCCAACTTCTCACTGATGCAAGGCAGTCTTCTAAGGATTTTATGTGGATGAGATTACTAGCAGCAGATAACTTCACCTGAAATCTTGTTCCCATGAAATACAGGGTTCCACAGGGGTCTGTTTTACACCTCCTGCTTTTCTCCCCTTGAGCAGACACTGTGCTGCTATAGGATTACTTTTCACAAATGACAACTGTACACGCCGATAACTGCAGGTAATTGCACACACATTAAGACTTTAAAAGATTACCCTGCTTCAGTGAAAAGCTGGATGTTGGGTAATTTCTTGTTTTTAAATTCAGACAAACCTGAAATGATGGTCCTTGGTCCTGCGTGACATAGACAACAGTTTGGACAACAGTTTGAATGGCTACCGCTTAACCTAGACTTGTGTGTTATCCATCACAGTGATAAAGTGAGGAACCTTGGGGTTTTTTTTAATCCCACGTTATTCTTTGACCTACACATTAGAACAATCACTGGGACTGCTTTCCTCCATCTTTGTAACATTTCAAGGATTCATCCCATCCTGTCCATGACAGATGCGGGGACTTTGTCTCTTCTAGACTGGATAATTGCAACATCCTATTCTCTGTCTTAATGCAGTCCAGCATTAGAGATCTCCAATTGGTTCAAAATGCTGCTGCTAGAACTTTGACTAGAAGCACAAAGTTTGATCACATTGCACTGATTTTGTCCTCTCTTCACTGGCTTCCTGTCTCTGTGAGGTCTGAGTTTAAGGTTTTGTTACTAACTTATGAAATCATTCAGGGACGAGCACCTACTACCTAGCCTCCCTAATTAAACCCTATGTAGCCTGTGCTCTGCTCTCAGGATGCAGGACTACCTTGTGCCTCTAAGGTTCTAAAAAAGTCAGCAGGTCACATAGCCTTCTTTTATTCTGCACCTGTCTTGTGGAATGATTTCCATGCAGAGATAAAACAGTCAGATTCTGTGGAGCCATTCAAGTCTAAAGACTCTTCTGTTTTCTCTCTCGTTGGGCCAGCAGTGTAGTATGGAATTATGTTTCCTCTCCTTTAAATCATATTATTAACAATGGAACAGGTCTCAGCCTCACTACATCTACTGGAAATTCTGGGTCTGTTAATGAAGCACAAGGCTAAGCTGCAAGTGACCACCTTAGTAATGTCTCTGCTTTCCTGTTGATTATTGTCATTGTACATACAAAAGAATTTGTCCTCTGCATTTAACTCATCCTAATTACAACTAGTCACAATCTAACCACTAGGAGAAGTGGCAGCCACAGTATGGCGTCCGGGGACCAATTCCAGATGTAAAGATGCCGCCTTGGTCAGGGGCAGAGAAAAGAGTAGACCCTAAGTTACCATGTTTTTGATTTTTGATTGTGGGAGGAAACTGGAGTGCCTGGAGGAAACCCAGGCAGACACAGGGAGAACATTCAAATGCTACACAGAAAGAGAGGGAAGCCATCCCACAACCATCTTGCTGTGAGGCATCAGTCTTTACCAGTAAGCCACCGTGCTGCCTTAGGTGCTGCTTTCTTCAGCCGACTGATTCTGCTGTTTTTCTCTGTGTCCGAGGTGCGGTTGCTGGGATCTGAGAGGTTGGTGCTGCTTCCAGAGGACCAGACTAACATCTGCTATCAGAAGTATTCAAGAGCTGAAACTACAGACTCTGCACCAAGATGGATCATTTGTACCTTAGGGCCCTGTCCCACTGGTGACAGGATCAATTGCGAATGAATTGAGTACACAAATTACGGGTGTTCGTTGTCGTCCGCAACAAAAATGGCCAACAGTGACAAATGTCCCAGTATGAATTACGGATATATTAATAATATATAGTGAATATATGATGAACAATCACGGTTATATAACGCATGTAGTGAGGAAACTGATCAGACACACTGAGATTATCACGGCAGTATTACGGGTGTATTACGAACGCATCGAGCATGTGTTGTGCATGCACGGCATCTGCATTGTGGTCATAAAATAAGCTCACTCGGGCCGTCGGCATCACTATTCACACCAACAATACAGCCTCTGGAGCATTTGCTGGACTTGGACAAGTTGATTACAGAGTTAATGTTCATTTTGTCATACGAGGGTTAACTGTTCATGAGTTTGGGGAGCGGGAGGGGGGAAGCTGCTCAGGTGTGAGATGGTGTTTTTTTTGTTTTTTTTTGAGACTTTCACAGAAAACAGACTTCAGCGTGAGTTGTGGCTAAACAGCAAGTCTTCCTTTTGTTAGTGTTAAATAAAAGTCCTGGATTGCAGCAGCTATTACGTCTTTGTGGATTTACACAGCTGGACTGGCACTGATTGGCAGGTATGTTGCTTTCTGCCACATATAGTACTTTGGGTTTATGTGACGTGTTTGTTATGCATTCACAGATTGTCCGCAAATCAGCTGCAAAGCAGATGTAATAAAAACACTTTATTCGTGGCCAATTTGTATGCATTTGCTACAACATATATTAGTTTGTGATGTGGACATGATGGGCACACAATATATCTGTTTTACACATTGTCCCGGTCCGCTGCCAAGCCGCAAATCCCCGTCAGTTGCGGATATCAGCCGTTAATGGCAGACATACAGCGCATAGAGTGAGTATGTATTGTGTATGAATTGAGTATATATGGAGTATGTAAGGCGGATGTTATCCGCATCCAGATTTTTGAACAGCTCAAAAATCCTGGCTGCAGACATGCGTGCCTCTGCGGATGATCATGGGCATGTTCGGATGACGGCCGACTCATACAGGCATGTTACACGGATATTGCGGATGTTTGGCGAATATGGGCCAATTTTGTGCGCAATCCATACGCAAATCCTCCTAAACGCCAGTGAGACAGGGCTCTTAATAACTGTTTATTCTTCGTCTTTTGTAAAAACCTTGTAACTGTTAGAATGACGCAAGCAGTGGGTCACTCCTCTCACTCTGGTCTGCTTGAGGTTTCTTCCTCAAAAATGGCAAAGGGAGTTTTTCCTTACCACTGTTGCCTGTGTGCTTGCTCAGTAGGTGGGGGGGGTGGGGGGTGGGGCTGGGGATGACATTTCATTGTTACGCAGATGATACCCAGCTTTATCTATCCATGAAGCCAGAGGACACACACCAATTAGCTAAACTGCAGGATTGTCTTACAGACATAAAGACATGGATGACCTCTAATTTCCTGCTTTTAAACTCAGATAAAACTGAAGTTATTGTACTTGGCCCCACAAATCTTAGAAACATGGTGTCTAACCAGATCCTTACTCTGGATGGCATTACCCTGACCTCTAGTAATACTGTGAGAAATCTTGGAGTCATTTTTGATCAGGATATGTCATTCAAAGCGCATATTAAACAAATATGTAGGACTGCTTTTTGCATTTACGCAATATCTCTAAAATCAGAAAGGTCTTGTCTCAGAGTGATGCTGAAAAACTAATTCATGCATTTATTTCCTCTAGGCTGGACTATTGTAATTCATTATTATCAGGTTGTCCTAAAAGTTCCCTAAAAAGCCTTCAGTTAATTCAAAATGCTGCAGCTAGAGTACTGACGGGGACTAGAAGGAGAGAGCATATCTCACCCATATTGGCCTCTCTTCATTGGCTTCCTGTTAATTCTAGAATAGAATTTAAAATTCTTCTTCTTACTTATAAGGTTTTGAATAATCAGGTCCCATCTTATCTTAGGGACCTCGTAGTACCATATCACCCCAATAGAGCGCTTCGCTCTCAGACTGCAGGCTTACTTGTAGTTCCTAGGGTTTGTAAGAGTAGAATGGGAGGCAGAGCCTTCAGCTTTCAGGCTCCTCTCCTGTGGAACCAGCTCCCAATTCAGATCAGGGAGACAGACACCCTCTCTACTTTTAAGATTAGGCTTAAAACTTTCCTTTTTGCTAAAGCTTATAGTTAGGGCTGGATCAGGTGACCCTGAACCATCCCTTAGTTATGCTGCTATAGACGTAGACTGCTGGGGGGTTCCCATGATGCACTGTTTCTTTCTCTTTTTGCTCTGTATGCACCACTCTGCATTTAATCCTTAGTGATCGATCTCTGCTCCCCTCCACAGCATGCCTTTTTCCTGGTTCTCTCCCTCAGCCCCAACCAGTCCCAGCAGAAGACTGCCCCTCCCTGAGCCTGGTTCTGCTGGAGGTTTCTTCCTGTTAAAAGGGAGTTTTTCCTTCCCACTGTAGCCAAGTGCTTGCTCACAGGGGGTCGTTTTGACCGTTGGGGTTTTACATAATTATTGTATGGCCTTGCCTTACAATATAAAGCGCCTTGGGGCAACTGTTTGTTGTGATTTGGCGCTATATAAAAAAATTGATTGATTGATTGATTGACATCAGCTATGGCACTGTGGTCACGTGGAGCACTTCCCTAAATATAATCTGCCATCTATAATCTGCCTCACAGCTGAGAATCCCAACATCTGGAAAAGGCCAAGTTGGCACCAACAAATCACCTGGCTGTGGCAGATAGATGACTGCTTCAAGAGGTGGGGATGGTTGACTGACTGTGGGTGATAACTCACAAGCTGCATTGTCTGTGACTTAATTAAATGGGCCATGTGTATTGCCCAAAAAGATTTTTTTCATTTACCTTTTAGTGTCAAACATTGTTGGGAACTGATTGTAAACATGCCCATTTTAGACTTGTGTAACATATCAATCAATCAATCAATTTTTTTTTTATATAGCGCCAAATCACAACAAACAGTTGCCCCAAGGCGCTTTATATTGTAAGGCAAGGCCATACAATAATTATGTAAAACCCCAACGGTCAAAACGACCCCCTGTGAGCAAGCACTTGGCTACAGTGGGAAGGAAAAACTCCCTTTTAACAGGAAGAAACCTCCAGCAGAACCAGGCTCAGGGAGGGGCAGTCTTCTGCTGGGACTGGTTGGGGCTGAGGGAGAGAACCAGGAAAAAGACATGCTGTGGAGGGGAGCAGAGATCGATCACTAATGATTAAATGCAGAGTGGTGCATACAGAGCAAAAAGAAAAAGAAACAGTGCATCATGGGAACCCCCCAGCAGTCTACGTCTATAGCAGCATAACTAAGGGATGGTTCAGGGTCACCTGATCCAGCCCTAACTATAAGCTTTAGCAAAAAGGAAAGTTTTAAGCCTAATCTTAAAAGTAGAGAGGGTGTCTGTCTCCCTGATCTGAATTGGGAGCTGGTTCCACAGGAGAGGAGCCTGAAAGCTGAAGGCTCTGCCTCCCATTCTACTCTTACAAACCCTAGGAACTACAAGTAAGCCTGCAGTCTGAGAGCGAAGCGCTCTATTGGGGTAATATGGTACTACGAGGTCCCTAAGATAAGATGGGACCTGATTATTCAAAACCTTATAAGTAAGAAGAAGAATTTTAAATTCTATTCTAGAATTAACAGGAAGCCAATGAAGAGAGGCCAATATGGGTGAGATATGCTCTCTCCTTCTAGTCCCCGTCAGTACTCTAGCTGCAGCATTTTGAATTAACTGAAGGCTTTTTAGGGAACTTTTAGGACAACCTGATAATAATGAATTACAATAGTCCAGCCTAGAGGAAATAAATGCATGAATTAGTTTTTCAGCATCACTCTGAGACAAGACCTTTCTGATTTTAGAGATATTGCGTAAATGCAAAAAAGCAGTCCTACATATTTGTTTAATATGCACTTTGAATGACATATCCTGATCAAAAATGACTCCAAGATTTCTCACAGTATTACTAGAGGTCAGGGTAATGCCATCCAGAGTAAGGATCTGGTTAGACACCATGTTTCTAAGATTTGTGGGGCCAAGTACAATAACTTCAGTTTTATCTGAGTTTAAAAGCAGGAAATTAGAGGTCATCCATGTCTTTATGTCTGTAAGACAATCCTGCAGTTTAGCTAATTGGTGTGTGTCCTCTGGCTTCATGGATAGATAAAGCTGGGTATCATCTGCGTAACAATGAAAATTTAAGCAATACCGTCTAATAATACTGCCTAAGGGAAGCATGTATAAAGTGAATAAAATTGGTCCTAGCACAGAACCTTGTGGAACTCCATAATTAACTTTAGTCTGTGAAGAAGATTCCCCATTTACATGAACAAATTGTAATCTATTAGACAAATATGATTCAAACCACCGCAGCGCAGTGCCTTTAATACCTATGGCATGCTCTAATCTCTGTAATAAAATTTTATGGTCAACAGTATCAAAAGCAGCACTGAGATCTAACAGAACAAGCACAGAGATGAGTCCACTGTCCGAGGCCATAAGAAGATCATTTGTAACCTTCACTAATGCTGTTTCTGTACTATGATGAATTCTAAAACCTGACTGAAACTCTTCAAATAGACCATTCCTCTGCAGATGATCAGTTAGCTGTTTTACAACTACCCTTTCAAGAATTTTTGAGAGAAAAGGAAGGTTGGAGATTGGCCTATAATTAGCTAAGATAGCTGGGTCAAGTGATGGCTTTTTAAGTAATGGTTTAATTACTGCCACCTTAAAAGCCTGTGGTACATAGCCAACTAACAAAGATAGATTGATCATATTTAAGATCGAAGCATTAAATAATGGTAGGGCTTCCTTGAGCAGCCTGGTAGGAATGGGGTCTAATAAACATGTTGATGGTTTGGATGAAGTAACTAATGAGAATAACTCAGACAGAACAATCGGAGAGAAAGAGTCTAACCAAATACCGGCATCACTGAAAGCAGCCAAAGATAACGATACGTCTTTGGGATGGTTATGAGTAATTTTTTCTCTAATAGTTAAAATTTTGTTAGCAAAGAAAGTCATGAAGTCATTACTAGTTAAAGTTAATGGAATACTCAGCTCAATAGAGCTCTGACTCTTTGTCAGCCTGGCTACAGTGCTGAAAAGAAACCTGGGGTTGTTCTTATTTTCTTCAATTAGTGATGAGTAAAAAGATGTCCTAGCTTTACGAAGGGCTTTTTTATAGAGCAACAGACTCTTTTTCCAGGCTAAGTGAAGATCTTCTAAATTAGTGAGACGCCATTTCCTCTCCAACTTACGGGTTATCTGCTTTAAGCTACGAGTTTGTGAGTTATACCACGGAGTCAGACACTTCTGATTTAAAGCTCTCTTTTTCAGAGGAGCTACAGCATCCAAAGTTGTCTTCAATGAGGATGTAAAACTATTGACGAGATACTCTATCTCCCTTACAGAGTTTAGGTAGCTACTCTGCACTGTGTTGGTATATGGCATTAGAGAACATAAAGAAGGAATCATATCCTTAAACCTAGTTACAGCGCTTTCTGAAAGACTTCTAGTGTAATGAAACTTATTCCCCACTGCTGGGTAGTCCATCAGAGTAAATGTAAATGTTATTAAGAAATGATCAGACAGAAGGGAGTTATCAGGGAATACTGTTAAGTCTTCTATTTCCATACCATAAGTCAGAACAAGATCTAAGATATGATTAAAGTGGTGGGTGGACTCATTTACTTTTTGAGCAAAGCCAATAGAGTCTAATAATAGATTAAATGCAGTGTTGAGGCTGTCATTCTCAGCATCTGTGTGGATGTTAAAATCGCCCACTATAATTATCTTATCTGAGCTAAGCACTAAGTCAGACAAAAGGTCTGAAAATTCACAGAGAAACTCACAGTAACGACCAGGTGGACGATAGATAATAACAAATAAAACTGGTTTTTGGGACTTCCAATTTGGATGGACAAGACTAAGAGACAAGCTTTCAAATGAATTAAAGCTCTGTCTGGGTTTTGGATTAATTAATAAGCTGGAATGGAAGATTGCTGCTAATCCTCCACCCCGGCCCGTGCTACGAGCATTCTGACAGTTAGTGTGACTCGGGGGTGTTGACTCATTTAAACTAACGTATTCATCCTGCTGTAACCAGGTTTCTGTTAGGCAGAATAAATCAATATGTTGATCAATTATTATATCATTTACCAACAGGGACTTAGAAGAGAGAGACCTAATGTTTAATAGACCACATTTAACTGTTTTAGTCTGTGGTGCAGTTGAAGGTGCTATATTATTTTTTCTTTTTGAATTTTTATGCTTAAATAGATTTTTGCTGGTTATTGGTAGTCTGGGAGCAGGCACCGTCTCTACGGGGATGGGGTAATGAGGGGATGGCAGGGGGAGAGAAGCTGCAGAGAGGTGTGTAAGACTACAACTCTGCTTCCTGGTCCCAACCCTGGATAGTCACGGTTTGGAGGATTTAAGAAAATTGGCCAGATTTCTAGAAATGAGAGCTGCTCCATCCAAAGTGGGATGGCTGCCGTCTCTCCTAACAAGACCAGGTTTTCCCCAGAAGCTTTGCCAATTATCTATGAAGCCCACCTCATTTTTTGGACACCACTCAGACAGCCAGCAATTCAAGGAGAACATGCGGCTAAACATGTCACTCCCGGTCTGATTGGGGAGGGGCCCAGAGAAAACTACAGAGTCCGACATTGTTTTTGCAAAGTTACACACCGATTCAATGTTAATTTTAGTGACCTCCGATTGGCGTAACCGGGTGTCATTACTGCCGACGTGAATTACAATCTTACCAAATTTACGCTTAGCCTTAGCCAGCAGTTTCAAATTTCCTTCAATGTCGCCTGCTCTGGCCCCCGGAAGACAATTGACTATGGTTGCTGGTGTCGCTAACTTCACATTTCTCAAAACAGAGTCGCCAATAACCAGAGTTTGATCCTCGGCGGGTGTATCGTCGAGTGGGGAAAAACGGTTAAAGATGTGAACGGGTTGGCGGTGTACACGGGGCTTCTGTTTAGGGCTACGCTTCCTCCTCACAGTCACCCAGTCGGCCTGCTTTCCCGGCTGCTCGGGATCTGCCAGGGGGGAACTAACGGCGGCTAAGCTACCTTGGTCCGCACCGACTACAGGGGCCTTGCTAGCTGTAGAATTTTCCACGGTGCGGAGCCGAGTCTCCAATTCGCCCAGCCTGGCCTCCAAAGCTACGAATAAGCTATAAGTACATAAGTACAGTATGTCACAAAAATACGTATCTGATTTCCTGGTTCATTTGTGATACATGGACAAAGAGGCACTCCTTTCGAAAGGGTATGTGGCCATCAGCAGCTCCTTTCCATATAATGCAGCTGGCACTGCATTAGGCCAGTTGAAAGTGTCTTTTTTTGTATTTGTTCTTGAAAGACAGCGGGTGACCTGTATCAGCTTGGTTAAAGGTGGATAATATGACCTCTTTAAAAGAAATGATGGTTTATTGATGACTTACACAAGGACACAAACATGACAACACACTTGATCCTGGTAATATTCTAAACACGAACAAATGTAAGACTGAATAAATTAAACCAGGTTTGTATTTAAAATAAACCAGCAGAGCACCATCCAGTTGTCTACAAAGTGCTTCTTCACACATTTCTACTTGAATAAGGCAGCTGGATGGAAAATCCCCCACAATACATTTGTTCAACAAATCAAGAACAACTTTGGTTTGTTCTGGTACAATTGCTAACAGGACAGTGAACAGCGAAGAGTGAAGGCAGGACATTCACAGGGAAATATCTCGGCTGATATCTTTCATTGATTGTTTTCTTTTTTGTACAAGAAAATAGATCCTCTGAAGTGTTAACCTGCATGGCTGATGTGTTAATTGTAATCGTCGTATTCTGGCTCCATGCTTTCATCTTGGTAGTACGTCCCCTGTGTGGAGTAAGACCTTGTCGACATCAAGATGGCCTGAAAAGACAAAAATCAAGAAGTATTTGTCCATCACAGTGTAGTAAGTCTTACATATTAAAATGACTTGGAAAAAAGCCATTCAGAATCTGTCCTAGTTAAACTTAATAAACTAGGTAATAGCACCCATGGACATGGAGACAATAAGGACTTCAATTAAGGGTCACAGGGGGCTGGAGCCTATCTCAGCAGTCATAGAGTAAGAGGTGGGGTACACCCTGGACAGGATGCCAGTCTGTCTCAGTGCCACATACAGAAAGACAAACACATTCGCACAATTTAAAGTTTCCTATTCACCTAACCAGCATCTCTCTTTATTTCCTTCAACTGCTTTCCCTTTATGGCTCTATGGCATTGCAAAAATCTATACTGCACAATGTCCCAACTCTGAAGCCCCTATCTTTTTGAAGGTGGTAAGAAGGTGCCATGAGGCAACTTTGTTGTGATTTGGTGCTATATAAATGAAAACCAACAAAGGCACCCAATTTGCTCATCTCCATGGTGTCAACCAACACCTAGTCAATGCAAGCCCTGACCAGAGTAGAGTTAGAGTGAAGTAGAGTACCGCATCTCTACTGAACACCAGAATCTACTGCAAGTAAGTCAGTGACTCTGCATCCTCTCCACACAGCATTCATTTTTATTATGGCTAAATATGAGGTTTTGCAGCTTATTGTGTCAGGTCATGTCTGTCAGAATGCGCTAGTGCTGTTTTTTGCTGGATCCACCACCACTATGCAACCATCTTGGCTCCTAGAGGTCAACTACACAGGCAAACAACTGCTCCATCCTTACATCTCAAACAGAATTATCTCCATTTATCTGCTGGAGCTCAGTGAAATGTGGACATCCCCTTCGCCTTCTCAGGCCACTGGGGTCCTCATCACTGAGGCCCATATGTGCTGGATCAGAGAATTGTTCCACATGGTGAAAATAATACCACTCACGTTCCCTCACAATGCAATTGATACTCTTCAACTGAGTCTTCCTAAGTACCTGTTTGTCTGGGACAAAATCATTCCAAGGATCCTCCAGAGAGACCTAGTACCAGAAGCCTAAAGACTTGGAAGTCCATTCTCCTGCATAGATATTACCTCCACCAGATGTACTGCAACCTCATGACTCCATAAGGTATTCCCAGGCATCTTCTGACCTCAAAGGCTGAGGACCCAGAGGCATCACTGTCACTGCCAAGATAAGTGAATGTTTCTGGCATGGCTCGGCACAAGGATGGGTTACATAGTCCTGACTGACCGGCCAGGAAGCGCAGCATGGTCAGCACCTGAGTGGACACAGACAGCTGGCTTCTCACTGTATTGCTCTCTGGGCCGGCCGCAGTTCTGTGTACAACTCCAGTGACCTTGGTGATCAGCATTGTCTGATGAGCCAATTCTTGTTCTTGCATTTCCTGAATACACGCTCACGTCGGAATACAATGGTTGCAAGGTCTTCTGACAATGCTAACACAGCCACTGTTAGTGACATTTTATGCATCACTTTGCACATGCAATTTATGACCATCCATATAATTGCAAGCACGTGGGTGTGTTAATTGTTCATCTGTGTGTCTCTGGCGTGCACATCACTCTGATGACGTCTTGTTTTCACACTGTTAACGGTTCCCAGCATCACCTCTACATGTCAGCAGTGGAACAATAGTTGTAGAAATGTGCCTACACCAGCCAAAATTTTTGCACGACACACCACATATTTCCACAGTCATTTCACTTTTGATACATCTGAACGTGAGCGTGGAGTTGGAGGTACACCACATTCTTTTGCGTATGCATGCTTTGTAAATGAGGCCCCAGGACACTCTGATTCCTCACCCAGCTTCTGAAGTGCTGTCAGTGCAGTCATTGACCCCCATGCACACTAAAAATCTGATTACCTGATTACTGTTATTCAATTATTTAAGTGGTCATCTAAACAACAAAATGTAATATGCTTTATTGGATAATGATTGCTACCTGATTATGGGAAATTGGATTAACACACCTAGATTTCTCCAAAATAGTACAGTTTCTTCAGTACACATATACCATTAATCTATTTTCTTCTTTTACATCTGGGCATGTAGAAAAGCAATTGCCAATCATATTTCCAGTGTTACAGCAGGGTGCACTAATGTTTCTTCGGGGCTTATAACATCCATCATGAGATCACAAAGGTCCATGAGTCCGTTGTTGTCAGGCTTACTGGTACAGCGTGACTGGACATAAATGCAGGATTCTGATGATGATAAAACAGGGTTTAATCAATCAATCAATCAATCAATCAATTTTTTTTTATATAGCGCCAAATCACAACAAACAGTTGCCCCAAGGCGCTTTATATTGTAAGGCAAGGCCATACAATAATGATGTAAAACCCCAACGGTCAAAACGACCCCCTGTGAGCAAGCACTTGGCTACAGTGGGAAGGAAAAACTCCCTTTTAACAGGAAGAAACCTCCAGCAGAACCAGGCTCAGGGAGGGGCAGTCTTCTGCTGGGACTGGTTGGGGCTGAGGGAGAGAACCAGGAAAAAGACATGCTGTGGAGGGGAGCAGAGATCGATCACTAATGATTAAATGCAGAGTGGTGCATACAGAGCAAAAAGAGAAAGAAACAGTGCATCATGGGAACCCCCCAGCAGTCTACGTCTATAGCAGCATAACTAAGGGATGGTTCAGGGTCACCTGATCCAGCCCTAACTATAAGCTTTAGCAAAAGGAAAGTTTTAAGCCTAATCTTAAAAGTAGAGAGGGTGTCTGTCTCCCTGATCTGAATTGGGAGCAGGTTCCACAGGAGAGGAGCCTGAAAGCTGAAGGCTCTGCCTCCCATTCTACTCTTACAAACCCTAGGAACTACAAGTAAGCCTGCAGTCTGAGAGCGAAGCGCTCTATTGGGGTGATATGGTACTACGAGGTCCCTAAGATAAGATGGGACCTGATTATTCAAAACCTTATAAGTAAGAAGAAGAATTTTAAATTCTATTCTAGAATTAACAGGAAGCCAATGAAGAGAGGCCAATATGGGTGAGATATGCTCTCTCCTTCTAGTCCCCGTCAGCACTCTAGCTGCAGCATTTTGAATTAACTGAAGGCTTTTTAGGGAACTTTTAGGACAACCTGATAATAATGAATTACAATAGTCCAGCCTAGAGGAAATAAATGCATGAATTAGTTTTTCAGCATCACTCTGAGACAAGACCTTTCTGATTTTAGAGATATTGCGTAAATGCAAAAAGCAGTCCTACATATTTGTTTAATATGCGCTTTGAATGACATATCCTGATCAAAAATGACTCCAAGATTTCTCACAGTATTACTAGAGGTCAGGGTAATGCCATCCAGAGTAAGGATCTGGTTAGACACCATGTTTCTAAGATTTGTGGGGCCAAGTACAATAACTTCAGTTTTATCTGAGTTTAAAAGCAGGAAATTAGAGGTCATCCATGTCTTTATGTCTGTAAGACAATCCTGCAGTTTAGCTAATTGGTGTGTGTCGTCTGGCTTCATGGATAGATAAAGCTGGGTATCATCTGCGTAACAATGAAAATTTAAGCAATACCATCTAATAATACTGCCTAAGGGAAGCATATATAAAGTGAATAAAATTGGTCCTAGCACAGAACCTTGTGGAACTCCATAATTAACTTTAGTCTGTGAAGAAGATTCCCCATTTACATGAACAAATTGTAATCTATTAGACAAATATGATTCAAACCACCGCAGCGCAGTGCCTTTAATACCTATGGCATGCTCTAATCTCTGTAATAAAATTTTATGGTCAACAGTATCAAAAGCAGCACTGAGGTCTAACAGAACAAGCACAGAGATGAGTCCACTGTCCGAGGCCATAAGAAGATCATTTGTAACCTTCACTAATGCTGTTTCTGTACTATGATGAATTCT
Source organism: Thalassophryne amazonica (assembly GCF_902500255.1). NCBI lineage: Eukaryota > Metazoa > Chordata > Actinopteri > Batrachoidiformes > Batrachoididae > Thalassophryne > Thalassophryne amazonica. The sequence continues at coordinate 84,780,886 of NC_047115.1, forward strand.
AAAACCTGACTGAAACTCTTCAAATAGACCATTCCTCTGCAGATGATCAGTTAGCTGTTTTACAACTACCCTTTCAAGAATTTTTGAGAGAAAAGGAAGGTTGGAGATTGGCCTATAATTAGCTAAGATAGCTGGGTCAAGTGATGGCTTTTTAAGTAATGGTTTAATTACTGCCACCTTAAAAGCCTGTGGTACATAGCCAACTAACAAAGATAGATTGATCATATTTAAGATCGACGCATTAAATAATGGTAGGGCTTCCTTGAGCAGCCTGGTAGGAATGGGGTCTAATAAACATGTTGATGGTTTGGATGAAGTAACTAATGAAAATAACTCAGACAGAACAATCGGAGAGAAAGAGTCTAACCAAATACCGGCATCACTGAAAGCAGCCAAAGATAACGATACGTCTTTGGGATGGTTATGAGTAATTTTTTCTCTAATAGTTAAAATTTTGTTAGCAAAGAAAGTCATGAACTCATTACTAGTTAAAGTTAATGGAATACTCAGCTCAATAGAGCTCTGACTCTTTGTCAGCCTGGCTACAGTGCTGAAAAGAAACCTGGGGTTGTTCTTATTTTCTTCAATTAGTGATGAGTAGAAAGATGTCCTAGCTTTACGGAGGGCTTTTTTATAGAGCAACAGACTCTTTTTCCAGGCTAAGTGAAGATCTTCTAAATTAGTGAGACGCCATTTCCTCTCCAACTTACGGGTTATCTGCTTTAAGCTACGAGTTTGAGAGTTATACCATGGAGTCAGACACTTCTGATTTAAAGCTCTCTTTTTCAGAGGAGCTACAGCATCCAAAGCTGTCTTCAATGAGGATGTAAAACTATTGACGAGATACTCTATCTCCCTTACAGAGTTTAGGTAGCTATTCTGCACTGTGTTGTTATATGGCATTAGAGAACATAAAGAAGGAATCATATCCTTAAACCTAGTTACAGCGCTTTCTGAAAGACTTCTAGTGTAATGAAACTTATTCCCTACTGCTGGGTAGTCCATCAGAGTAAATGTAAATGTTATTAAAAAATGATCAGACAGAAGGGAGTTTTCAGGGAATACTGTTAAGTCTTCTATTTCCCTACCATAAGTCAGAACAAGATCTAAGATATGATTAAAGTGGTGGGTGGACTCATTTACTTTTTGAGCAAAGCCAATAGAGTCTAATAATAGATTAAATGCAGTGTTGAGGCTGTCATTCTCAGCATCTGTGTGGATGTTAAAATCGCCCACTATAATTATCTTATCTGAGCTAAGCACTAAGTCAGACAAAAGGTCTGAAAATTCACAGAGAAACTCACAGTAATATAGCACCTTCATGTTCAGACAGGGTTCAGTACACAGGTAGGCAGGCTGAGATAAACAACAGGATCTGAAGCATGAGGCAGAAACAGAGTCAAAAACAGGCTGACAGGTCAAAAACATAAGTAGGCTCAACAGGGAAAAAATGTTCAGAGGAAAATTGCTCAAATGTGGCTTAATGCTCAACAATCTCGCAACCAGACAGGGTGAAAAGTGTGACTTAAATAGAGAGAGTGATTAGAAGGAAATGCAAGACAGATGTGTGTGGAAGGATCTGGAAAGGGGCGTGGACACCCACTACCAAGCATTAGACAGCAAATGAGAAAAGCCCCTCCACCAAAACCCCAAGAGAACATGACAGTGACAGAAAACCAGCAGAGACAAAATAAAGTAAAAACAAAAACACACTCCCCACAGACCCCAATCGTGACAGTTGTGTGTCCATAAAATTAGCCAGGATGCCCAAGGGTCCTTCAATGCCACTTGTATGTTGTTTCAGTATTCCAAAGAGCAAAATTCTTGGCAATCTCTGTTTATAGACATATGCTGGATTTGTGTGGAGTTTTCCATGGTAGAGCATGAGAGAGAGAGAGAGAGTGAGGTGGGGATGGTTGACTACTGTGGGTGATAACTGACAACTTGCATTGTCTGGGACTTAATTAAATGAAATGGGTAAATCTGTATTGGTGACTGTCCTCATACTCCTGTCACACACAGTCGGAATCACGCAGAATGGCGTCGGAATGACGAATCGTCGCTCATCCAAAAAGTGTCGGATTTCAGTTCCAAAACGTTCTGACAGTCATCTGCAGAGATCCACACAGTTGGTCAAAATCGGCCGGCGGCACCAAGTGTGATGCACATGTTCAAAACCCTCCAAGCGCCATTGAGATGGAACACCTATCCAGTGGCAGTCCATGTACAATCTGAGGACCATCTGATCGTAATTTACATATTCAGATGACGGAAAAACAGGATCTGAAATGATTTGAGATTTGAGATCTGATCGAGATGGACCTGGCACGGTATGCCTGCCGGTATGACCTGTGCCACGTATAATAACAGCATTGATAAACATGAATCTCACCTCCAACAATGGTCCAGGAGTGTTTCACAGCATGGACGTGGAGCTGGGACCACAGCCTGTTGTTAAAATCCTCTCACCCAAAATAAAAAATAAGTCCCATGTGATAATCCAACCATTGTGGTGTCCGGAGTTATGTTGTGCTCCTGAAGTGAGCAAGAAAGAAAAAAGAAAGTTCCCTGGAAAGGTGCGTCTGATACAGGGGACAGCTTCCAACTGCCAGCAAACTTTTAGTGAAGCTGTCCACTGGCATGCCTGCTCACGTGCGCCCCATGCGCACTCATTGGCCCATGCAATGTTATGCACACACATGCACGCTGCGCACTTGTGTGCACATGCGCGTGTGGAACACAGTGCTCACTCCCATTCCAGTCCCGTGTTTGCCATCCAGACGTTTGGACATCGGGCAGTCTGCAGCGCCTTTTATGGCTGTTTGACAGTAGTCTGTGTCATCTACATGTTCTCTACATACACTTTGGATGCCATCGTGCAGGTGTAGACGGGGTACTCCTGATGCATTCTGACACGGCTGACCACGCCTCTTTTCCTCCCGACTGCGTCAGATTATGACAATATTTGCAGTGTTGGCATGGTTCCTCCACATTCTTGCTATGTGTGACGGGGGCTTCACTCATCTCCTTCTTGCACAGTCACTCAGCTTTTGAGAACTATCTACCAATACAGATTTACCATAGAGTGTCATACTGTTTGTATTTCTTCATAATTGATGTAAATAAAGTCCAAGACATATTCAGTGACTTAGAAATGTTCATATATCCATCCCCTGACTTGTCTGAAGAAAACTGCCAATAAAACTGATTATTTACAGGTATTATACCAAAGTGTTCCATTACTTATGTAACATATCATCTTGGATTTTATATTTTTAATTAATCTATATTAAGTTGTAGAGGTTTTCAATTTTAGAAATGTTTATTTCTTGCTAGCTTTAACATAATATATGAGAAAGATGTTAGATTTACACAGAAACAAAGCAGATTTTGCAGCTATAAGACCAGCCAGTGATGTCACCACGCTAACGTCCACAAGATGTCTTGTAAATCAATCCAGATGTATTATCAGGTCACAAAAACAGCATTTTCAGTTTTAGAAGTGTTTATTTCTCGCTAGATTTTACATTTAAGAAAATATTTACCCAGAAACGAAGTGGTTTGGGAACGCCAGAGAGAGACCTACCAGTGATGTTACGGTGCCTCTCTAGTCTGATTGGCTGTTACTCCCTACCTCCCAAAAACCAGATTTGCATGATTCATTGCATAAAAATAGGAAAAAGTATATGACTAAAATTTTTAACCTCTTGAAATAGCTTAAAGTTAGCAGAAGGGTTCATTAGTCCAAAGGTTCACTAGTCTGTTGTGTGTATTTAATCTAAATTAAGCCAAACATCACAATTCACAGAGTTAGTTCAGTTCAGTTCAGACGTTATTGATCCCTAAAAGGGCAATTCATTTCACACCCAATTACCTCAGACAAATATACAGCAATTAATCCAAAATTATTACTCTTTGAACGTAATAATGGCACACATCAGAATAAAAACAACCGCACATATACACTTGATTGTTTATGTACGCTAAACTTTGAAACAGTGTGTGTGTGTGGAGGGGGGGGCAACAACACATGGTCGCACAGCCAGCTTGGGAGGAATGGGGAGCTGGAGCAGCTAAAGCTGCACTGCTACCCCGGAGGAGGAAGGAAGTGGCGTGAGTGGGGGCCGGGATGGGGTGGGGGATGGGGACAGGAACACAAAGGAGGAAGTAGGGGGGTGGGAGCATGCATATCAATCTCTGTCCATGTGTGAGTGGCAAATGACTTAAGTTTATGTCAATTTCTGTCCGTGTGTGCTGGAGTGGCAGAAAGATAAGAAGGCAGCCAAATGGTTCACCAAGGCCGTACAAATTCTTCTGGAGGAAAACAACGGCACGTTTTGTCCTTCAGAAGCTGATATGCCTGCCATGTTTATGGTTGAGCAGTGAAAACACATCTGCAGCTCTCATGAACAACCAGATCCAATTTATGAGTATGCCTTGGTCTCCGACATCTTCCTTTGCAAGGCATGCATTTGCTCTGACATGTTATCCAACTTGTGTCTGAGTTCAAGGGTTAACGCAGTCTGAGAATGTATCGCCTTGCCCAGCTCATTAATCATGATGAACAGTTGAGGGGTCGTGGTTCTGGTGGCAGCCGTCTTGCCAGTTATCCGGTAGGTCAGGGCAGCACATAAACCAATAAGTACCAGCCCTCCTACAATAAAACCAAATATAAATAAATCTTCGACGTCCTCCACAGAGAATGGTGCCAAGTATGCGATGCGCCATTTCTCCCAGGTATCGAGAACATAGCCCGCAGAGTAGGTTCCATTTGGGCATGCAGGGTCCCCCCGGTTCTGATTACCTTGTTGAAAAAATGGGGTCAATAGTGTTTAGAGACCAGCTGATCAATTCCATGGTTAATCCGATATAGTTTGAAGAATTCACAGACTGGTGAAGTAGGGATTTTGAAAGTTGGAGCATTGACAGAGGAGAGAGGAGGAGATGCGACCACCCTCGCCGGAGTCCCAAGTGGAGTTACCCGTGATGGTTGGATAATTGCCATTTGGATTAAATGCCAAAGTCTTAGTGACAGCATACTGTATATAACATTGTCTTTTCATTGTCTGGTGCATCTTTATAACCAATGAAGTAAAAAACAAAGTGACGTTTTTTTAATTTTTTTTTATTAAAGTAACATTCACTCTCACATCTGTCATGGTTGGGCTGGTGGGTTTTGTTTGTTGCGATACTATTGTTTGTTTTTGGTGGTTGGTTTCATGTTCCCCTGCATTCTCTTGTCCTTTTTCTGGGGTGTTTGGTGTTGGGTGTGTCTTACCTGCTGCCCTCCACTTGCCACACCCCATTCCTTCTCTTTCCTCATCACCTGTTTCCCATTACCTCTGATCACCACCTGTATTTAAGTCTCACATTTCCCTCCTGTCTTTGCCACATTGTTTGTGGTTTATGCCAGTGTTTGCAGCCTTATTCCACAGTGTTCTTGTTTTTTCATTCATGTCTTGCTATATACCGACTGTCTGCCTGTTTTTTGACCTCACCTACTGTCTCCTGTTTTGGACACTGTTGCTGCTTTTTGTTTGCTAGCTTGTGTACCAAACCATGCCTGGTAACCAAGTAAAGCCTTTTGAACTTCCACTTTTGAGTCTGAGTCCTGCAATTGTGTCCTGCCTTTTCATGTCTGAGATCCTGACAGAACATTCTGGCCCTAACATGGACACAGCAGACTCTGGGCTGTTACACTTGACCCTGCATGCCCAAGGGCAGCAATTGTCACAGCAAGAAGACAAAATAGCTGCTCTGTCTTCAGTGAACTGGCTAAATGCAAAGACACATTGGTGGCCACCCTTGGCTCTCAATTTACAGACTCATTGTGGGCATGCCCCCTGCAATGCGATCTGAATCAGCTACCAGCCAGCTGATGGGTTCTTCAGCAGGGCCTATGCTCTCAGTTGAGGAGAGTAATTTTTGCAGCCAGCTGTCCCGTCCAGAATGAGGTGGGCTTCATAGATAATTGGCAAAGCTTCTGGGGAAAACCTGGTCTTGTTAGGAGAGACGGCATCCATCCCACTTTGGATGGAGCAGCTCTCATTTCTAGAAATCTGGCCAATTTTCTTAAATCCTCCAAACCGTGACTCTTACCGTCTTACACACCTCTCTGCAGCTTCTCTCCCCCTGCCATCCCCTCATTACCCCATCCCCGTAGAGACGGTGCCTGCTCCCAGACCACCAATAACCAGCAAAAATCTATTTAAGCATAAAAATTCAAAAAGAAAAATAATATAGTACCTTCAACTGCACCACAGACTAAAACAGTTAAATGTGGTCTATTAAACATTAGGTCTCTCTCTTCTAAGTCCCTGTTGGTAAATGATATAATAATTGATCAAATATTGATTTATTCTGCCTAACAGAAACCTGGTTACAGCAGGATGAATATGTTAGTTTAAATGAGTCAACACCCCCGAGTCACACTAACTGTCAGAATGCTCGTAGCACAGGCCGGGGCGGAGGATTAGCAGCAATCTTCCATTCCAGCTTATTAATTAATCAATCAAAAACCCAGACAGAGCTTTAATTCATTTGAAAGCTTGACTCTTAGTCTTGTCCATCCAAATTGGAAGTCCCAAAAACCAGTTTTATTTGTTATTATCTATCGTCCACCTGGTCGTTACTGTGAGTTTCTCTGTGAATTTTCAGACCTTTTGTCTGACTTAGTGCTTAGCTCAGATAAGATCATTATAGTGGGCGATTTTAACATCCACACAGATGCTGAGAATGACAGCCTCAACACTGCATTTAATCTATTATTAGACTCTATTGGCTTTGCTCAAAAAGTAAATGAGTCCACCCACCACTTTAATCATATCTTAGATCTTGTTCTGACTTATGGTATGGAAATAGAAGACTTAACAGTATTCCCTGAAAACTCCCTTCTGTCTGATCATTTCTTAATAACATTTACATTTACTCTGATGGACTACCCAGCAGTGGGGAATAAGTTTCATTACACTAGAAGTCTTTCAGAAAGCGCTGTAATTAGGTTTAAGGATATGATTCCTTCTTTATGTTCTCTAATGCCATATACCAACACAGTGCAGAGTAGCTACCTAAACTCTGTAAGTGAGATAAAGTATCTCGTCAATAGTTTTACATCCTCATTGAAGACAACTTTGGATGCTGTAGCTCCTCTGAAAAAGAGAGCTTTAAATCAGAAGTGCCTGACTCCGTGGTATAACTCTCAAACTCGTAGCTTAAAGCAGATAACCCGTAAGTTGGAGAGGAAATGGCGTCTCACTAATTTAGAAGATCTTCACTTAGCCTGGAAAAAGAGTCTGTTGCTCTATAAAAAAGCCCTCCGTAAAGCTAGGACATCTTTCTACTCATCACTAATTGAAGAAAATAAGAACAACCCCAGGTTTCTTTTCAGCACTGTAGCCAGGCTGACAAAGAGTCAGAGCTCTATTGAGCTGAGTATTCCATTAACTTTAACTAGTAATGACTTCATGACTTTCTTTGCTAACAAAATTTTAACTATTAGAGAAAAAATTACTCATAACCATCCCAAAGACGTATCGTTATCTTTGGCTGCTTTCAGTGATGCCGGTATTTGGTTAGACTCTTTCTCTCCGATTGTTCTGTCTGAGTTATTTTCATTAGTTACTTCATCCAAACCATCAACATGTTTATTAGACCCCATTCCTACCAGGCTGCTCAAGGAAGCCCTACCATTATTTAATGCTTCGATCTTAAATATGATCAATCTATCTTTGTTAGTTGGCTATGTACCACAGGCTGTTAAGGTGGCAGTAATTAAACCATTACTTAAAAAGCCATCACTTGACCCAGCTATCTTAGCTAATTATAGGCCAATCTCCAACCTTCCTTTTCTCTCAAAAATTCTTGAAAGGGTAGTTGTAAAACAGCTAACTGATCATCTGCAGAGGAATGGTCTATTTGAAGAGTTTCAGTCAGGTTTTAGAATTCATCATAGTACAGAAACAGCATTAGTGAAGGTTACAAATGATCTTCTTATGGCCTCGGACAGTGGACTCATCTCTGTGCTTGTTCTGTTAGACCTCAGTGCTGCTTTTGATACTGTTGATACATAAAAGTTTATTACAGAGATTAGAGCATGCCATAGGTATTAAAGGCACTGCGCTGCGGTGGTTTGAATCATATTTGTCTAATAGATTACAATTTGTTCATGTAAATGGGGAATCTTCTTCACAGACTAAAGTTAATTATGGAGTTCCACAAGGTTCTGTGCTAGGACCAATTTTATTCACTTTATACATGCTTCCCTTAGGTAGTATTATTAGACGGTATTGCTTAAATTTTCATTGTTACGCAGATGATACCCAGCTTTATCTATCCATGAAGCCAGAGGACACACCAATTAGCTAAACTGCAGGATTGTCTTACAGACATAAAGACATGGATGACCTCTAACTTCCTGCTTTTAAACTCAGATAAAACTGAAGTTATTGTACTTGGCCCCACAAATCTTAGAAACATGGTGTCTAACCAGATCCTTACTCTGGATGGCATTACCCTGACCTCTAGTAATACTGTGAGAAATCTTGGAGTCATTTTTTATCAGGATATGTCATTCAGTGCGTATATTAAACAAATATGTAGGAGTAGTACTGACGGGGACTAGAAGGAGAGAGCATATCTGCATCGTATCGTCAGTATTGTCATGTATTGCTATATGTATTATATCGCTGGTAGTGTATCAAGGTGCGAATCCAATCGTTGTCAGAGATGGGTTTCACATGCCTACTACAGAACCATCTGTACAAGGTCTGTTAGAAAAGTATGCGACCTTTTTATTTTTTTCAAAAACCATATGGATTTGAATCACGTGTGATTGCATCAGCCAAGCTTGAACCTTCGTGCGCATGCGTGAGTTTTTTCACGCCTGTCGGTTGCGTCATTCGCCTGTGAGCAGGCTTTGTGTGAGCAGTGGTCCACCCCTCTCGTCGGATTTTTATTGTGAATAAAATGTCTGAACGATTTGGAGCTTTGCTGCATCAAATTTTTCCAGAAACTGTCAGAGACCTCCAGGTGGACACCATTCAGAAAATTCAGATGGCTTTCAGGGACAATTTTATGGGGATTACATAGATTAAGGAGTGCTCCAGCCAGTTTAAAGACCGCCCACAGTGTCTGAGAGCGCGACGCACTCCGAGCGCCGATCGACAGGCTGAAACAACCAGATCATTTCCAACGTGAAGGCTTTGTTGATCCGGGACGTCGTCTGACTTACACAACAATGGCAGAAGACGTGGACATCAGTACTTTTTCGGCACATTCCACTGTTACAGGAGTTTTTTCATGGAAAGAGGAGCGGAGGGATGCGCCACCGTGCCACTCATGGCGCGGCACAAAACCACCTCCGTGTTGGTCTCACAGGACGGCTTTCAGACGGCTTTTCAGTCGTGTGACTATCCGAGAAATTGTGCATGAGCTGGACATGCCCCAACATGTCCTGTGAGGCTTCATCACGGCGTTGCTTTGCGCCATGCAGACCAACACGGAGGTGGTTTTGTGCCGCGCCATGAGCGGCACAGTGGCGCATCCCTCTGCTCCTCTTTCCATGAAAAAAACTCCTGTAACAGTGGAATGTGCCGCTCATTTCCAAACTGGACACTCTGTTGATCCGGGACATCGTCTGACTAGCACAGGAATTGCGGAAGACATGGACATCAGCACTTTTTCGGCACATTGAGACAGACGTGCGGAGGAATTCCGTGCGTCGGTGATCACATCTGTGCATTTCACGTCCATGTACACAGCGGCAATAAACAGCTGAGAGGTGCACGCTAAAACAGCCTTCTACGCTGCACCTTTCAGTTGTTTATTGCCGCTGTGTACTTGAACGTGGAATGTCTCCGTTATGTTGTTTTTCACTGGCTGCCTGATCACACAAATATATTTTTTAGATTTTTCAGTTATATACAACACTTATAAACATTTTGTTTTCATTTTAACAGGCTGCGTTTATGACTAACAGCCATGCAGGTGCAATAAATCTTCTCAGGGCTGCTGCTTTTATCGTGACTGCATCAAAATGAATAGTTATCACTTAAAAAAACGAGTCATCATAACACCTCATCAGAACTTAGGAATGAATCTGTGTCTCAGTTCTTAATGTTAGCAGCTACATTCCATTCAAGCACACGCTGGGACGTCTCTAAAAGCTACGCCACTGCTGTCGGAAACACACACGTACTCACAAGTGCTCACAAGTACTCACGAGTACTTGTTTTTGGCAGTCTCCATAGACAGCGATACTGAGGAAAATGTCAGCCCACTGTAATACAAAAATCTTTGCTAACTTTGTGCAGCATATGGAAGTACACAGAAAAGTCAGTTCTAAATATAAGCATTAAATAATCATGACTGCTTCCAGTTTAGAGCAGAACAGATATTTTTCCTCTGATAGAAACAGACCAAAGAACCATATTCGTTGGTCCAGTTACATGTGATATCACAAAATAGACTGCATCATAATGGCTGTAATTTATTAAATGTTTATGTGATATTTTTGGTTGAACCATTTGAATTAATACTGAAAGTCAACAGTGTTACAGCAATTGTGTCCAAATACATGCAGATCTGACTGAAAATGCTACAATTGATCCCCCCCCCCCCCCCCCCCAAAAAATGGGTCATGTTTCATACATTCTGACAATAAATTTATGAAAATTATAACTGTAGTAATATACCTGGTACCTCATCAGAAAAACACAACAAATCTGACCATGTGGTTTGTGATGGAAGACGCAGCTCAGAGCTGCAGGACAGCGTTGTGGCATCAACAACATCATTACTGGGACAAACTTCAGAAATTTCCATAAAATTGTTGGGTTTTTTTTAACAGTGTGCTAAAGTACAATATTTGTGTTTAAGTGATGTTTTTACAATTCTCATCCAATATGTGCAACCATTAGCTGATGTTAGCACTTCACTGTAGTTAGCTGGTTCTGTTAGTTTCACTGTACAGTTAAAGGACATGTTGCATTGAAATCACAACAATTTAGATTTAGGCTGTTAGTGACCATCCGATGAGCCACTAGGGTTACTTTATAAACTTCCATGACTGGTTTCAAAGTATACAGCATTCGCAGCAAACAGCTATGGACACTGCCAAAAACAAAGTACTCGTGAGTACCTGTGAGTACTCGTGAGTACTCGTGAGGACGTGTGTGTTTCTGACAACAGTGACGTAGCTACTAGAAGTGTCCCAGTGTGTGCTTCAACGGAATGTAGCTGATAACGTTAATAACTGAGGCACAGATTAATTCCAAAGTTTACCTAAGTGTGATGTTGTGTTATGATGACTTGTTTTTAAGTGATAACTGTTAATTTTGATGCAGTCACAGTAAAAGCTGTGGCTCCAAGGTTTCTGTACACCTGCATGGCCATGAGCCATAAACGCAGCCTATCAATAATGATCTTTACTCCAGGTTCAGCTTTGTGCATGATTAATTATGAGTGTTGTTATCAATAAAATCTAAAACAAAAAATCTGCTGCCGGGAGGAGAAAACGTCTCATCAGCTGCACAGTGCGCGCGCACGCACGCACACACACACACACACACAGCAAGATTCGCAGCACACATACACACATTCCAGCTCCAAATTCACACTCTCTCAAAATAAAAAAAAATAAAAAATCTTGCCAGAAAACACAAAAGGGGTAAAATCCTGAACATGCCAGACTCATCACACAGTAAAATCACCAGCGTAATATGAACACTGACAGTGTTAAATTAATACTGTCAGTGTCATATGGTCCTCCTTTGCCAGAGTACTGTGCATGTTATAGATTTAATTTAATCAAATGTAAACTCCACATGATCAAAGAAGCACATATGCACGCGTGAGATCGGCGTCTGCAGTTCCCCTTAGTTCTCTCACAATTTCAGCATGTAAAATAGCATACTTTAACTCCTGGAAATAATGTATTCTGATTTTTTCCAATGTATCAAATCAATCTCCATGTCCAGGCAGTCTGCTAAAAACAGTGTCATGTCCCCACGTCCATGTCCACAGCTTCAGTAAACCAGCATCCACACAAACAGTGGGTCACCGCACTTTAGGTTCCAAAATCCAACACTGAAAAAGTTAAGAGTTTCGGGGTGAATTGTGTCATCTCCTCTCTGTAAATCCGAGCCATCACTTTCAAGCTCAGAAGCTTTGTTTTTGGAAGGAGCAGGTTCATTTCCCCATCTGTCAGTCATCGCGATGTTTCTGCTCATTATAAAATGTGCGTCACACGCCGAAAGTGAGACGTTTTCCAGAAATGCACCTGCTAACGCTCAGAGTGAGAGGAATAAAATACGTCAGCGATCATTAATTATTAGCACATGCACCTGGAGAGACTTACAGTCATGAGTACTTTTATGTTGTCTTGCTAACTGGGACGCTAAAAACCGTGCGACATGGCCTTTAACCTTTATTTAACCAGGTTAGTCCCATTGAGAACAAGATTTATTTTAAAAGGGAGACCTGGACAGTTCTAAAGTTTCTAATCCACCTAACCTGCATATCCTTACGTGTGGCACCTGAAAGAAACTTACGCAAACATGGGGAGGCAACAGTGCTAACCACTAATCCACCATGCTGCCCACTTTTAACTGTTATTTCAATATAACTTCACATGAAAATAAAGCAGACATTGTAACTGACTTAATACACATGTTGTTTAATACAAAAGGATATGTGCAGTGGCAAGAACTGAGTGTGAAGTTTTTTGAGCCAACCTGTATGTAAGCATATGCCCACAGCTGTAGGTGACATTATGTGCAGTCATACATTCATTCCAGGAAAAGAAATGTGGCTTTTAAAGGATCATGTTAAAATACCCACAGACATCATATACGAGTGTGATTGTCTCAGGAATAGACTGTTTTTTTAAGTTGTAATGCTGTAAAGTTGTTTACAATTTGCTGAATTTAAAGCAGCTCAGAAAATTCCAACACATTCAAAATGATTAATGAACAGGACTGTGGATGACAAATATCAGTTAAAGGGAAAATATACATGGTCAAAAAAGCAAAGTGGTGAAAATGAAGGTGAAGTGATGCAATGAAAACACAGAGGAAGTGATGATGAGCGCAGGCACGACATGGAACCATGCACACGGGTGGACACGGGCACACACAGAGCTGCAGGGTGATGGACGGGCCGCATGGCAGAGACGCTCAAGTCGTTAACTCCTGGAAAACACAACACAGTGTGTGTATATGTGTGCGTGTTTGTATGTGTGTGTGTGTGTGTGTGTGCATACAACATGATCATCCATCTCCAGCTTCAAACATCGCCTGCTTGCAGACATTCTAAAGGCAGAAGGTTGTTTTTTTTTTCCAGTTTATCTCATTTTTTGAGTGATCTTTCCATCGTGGTCCTTACTTACAGTTGAAAACAAACTGTTGAATATTCACTGTGTGAGGATGACACTCGCTCTCAGATCAATGCAGCTTTTTCACTTAAAGACATCAGCGCTAAAAAGCAGCAGAACAGCACGATTCTCTGCACCTGTGGCTTTTCCCGGACGTCTCAGCAGCTCCTGGTTTTTGTGTCTATTTATTTGTATATCATCCAATATTTTGGAAATTACTGGGTGTCATGTTGCAGGTATTTGCTTCGCATGTTTGGTTCATGCTTACATGCAGGCAAGCGCCAGTGGGCGAAGCACAGTGGGCTTCTTTCACGTGTGTGCACATGTCTATTTGAAGAGTTTCAGTCAGGTTTCCGAATTCATCATAGTACAGAAACAGCATTAGTGAAGGTTACAAATGATCTTCTTATGGCCTCAGACAGTGGACTATCTCTGTGCTCATCCTGTTAGACCTCAGTGCTGCTTTTGATACTGTTGACCATAAAATTTTATTACAGAGATTAGAGCATGCCATAGGTATTAAAGGCACTGCGCTGCAGTGGTTTGAATCATATTTATCTAATAGATTACAATTTGTTCATGTAAATGGGGAGTCTTCTTCACGGACTAAGGTTAATTATGGAGTTCCACAAGGTTCTGTGCTAGGACCGATTTTATTCACTTTATAAATGCTTCCCTTAGGCAGTATTATTAGAAAGCATTGCTTAAATTTTCATTGTTACGCAGATGATACCCAGCTTTATCTATCCATGAAGCCAGAGGACACACACCAATTAGTTAAACTGCAGGAATGTCTTTCAGACATAAAGACATGGATGACCTCTAATTTCCTGCTTTTAAATTCAGATAAAACTGAAGTTATTGTACTTGGCCCCACAAATCTTAGAAACATGGTGTCTAACCAGATCCTTACTCTGGATGGCATTACCCTGACCTCCAGTAATACTGTGAGAAATCTTGGAGTAATTTTTGATCAGGATATGTCCTTCAATGCGCATATTAAGCAAATATGTAGGACTGCTTTTTTGCATTTGCGCAATATCTCTAAAATTAGAAAGGTCTTGTCTCAAAGTGATGCTGAAAAGCTAATTCATGCATTTATTTCTTCTAGGTTGGACTATTGTAATTCATTATTATCAGGTTGTCCTAAAAGTTCCCTGAAAAGCCTTCAGTTAATTCAAAATGCTGCAGCTAGAGTACTGACAGGGACTAGAAGGAGACAGCATATTTCACCCATATTGGCTTCTCTTCATTGGCTCCCTGTTAATTCCAGAATAGAATTTAAAATTCTTCTTCTTACTTATAAGGTTTTGAATAATCAGGTCCCATCTTATCTTAGGGACCTCATAGTACCATATCACCCCAATAGAGCACTTCGCTCTCAGACTGCAGGCTTACTTGTAGTTCCTAGGGTTTGTAAGAGTAGAATGGGAGGCAGAGTCTTCAGCTTTCAGGCTTCTCTCCTGTGGAACCAGCTCCCAATTCGGATTAGGGAGACAGACACCCTCTCTACTTTTAAGATTAAGCTTAAAAATTTCCTTTTTGAAAAAGCTTATAGTTAGGGTTGGATAAGGTGACCCTGAACCATCCCTTAGTTATGCTGCTATAGACTTAGACTGCTGGGGGGTTTCCCATGATGTACCCAATGTTTGCATGGAATATGGAAATATACATGGAATAAACCATAGCAGGATAAATTTTGGGTCATTTGGTTCCAAAAACCCATATGGACGGAGCCAGTGAAGATATCAGGTTCAAAAATTGCCAAAAATATCGAAGAAAATGTCATATCTTGAGAACCGATGCACCTAGAGACTTGAAATTTGGCTCCAAATGTTTCTTGACCCCAAGTTTATATTCAACTTCTATAGTAACAATAAGCCTATCTTGTGTTTTTTAAGAGTAACTGACAAAAAACCTAATTTCAGTACATATGTTACGATCAATTGTAACAAACAAAATCTATGTAGTTTTTATTTCAGGAACGTCAGTTGAGTATAATCATCACATGTAAGGAATGACATGGCCACAATTAACTAATTATAAGCAACAGAGTGGTTTTCTTCATCACACGCATTACTTGAAATTTTCAAACGCTCAGTCCATATGGGTTTTTGGAACCAAGTGACCCAAAAATTATACTGTTACGGTTTATTCCATGTATATTTCCATATTCCATGCAAAAATTTGTAGATTTCAAAAATTTTTGAAATAACACCCCTCCCTACTAGAGGTAATACGGACTGAAAGTTAGTCCCTTCGGCTTCTCCCTTGTTTTCACTCGTGGTCGCCACAGCAGATCCGATGTGGATTTACATGTTGAACTGTTTTACGCCGGATGCCCTTCCCGAGGCAACTCCACATTACATGGAGAAACTGGCAGGGGTGGGATTTGAACAAGGAACCTTCTGCACTATGTTTGTATGTAGACAAGGATCTTGCAACAAATGTAACATCTGATAAACCAAACCATCAGAAAAAATGTGTTCACAACATATCTTATTTCCATTTTTCTGTCACTGCATGATTTCACTTACTGTGATTTGAAATCTCTCATGAACAATCAAAAATCAATACTCTAGAAAACCTATATTTAAAATGCAAACACCATGGGCATGAATGTAATTGGAGCTTTTAATGAAGTCTGAACTGTTCTTTTGCCAGGGTAGAATGACTGTACACATACATCATTAATGACTTTAAAAAACAAGAATTGGGCGCACAAGTTTGAATTTATTTCAGATCTTCTCCAATCCACACAGGGACAGAATTATACATACAGGCTCAAATATATATATATATATATATACGTTCCCAAGAATATTTGGTCAAATGTCTCTTAGCAAGCTGCACCTTGACTACACATTTTTGGTGGCTATCAACAAGCTTCTGACATGATTCTTGCTGGATAGTTGGCCACTCTTCTTGGCAGAATTGGTTGAGTTCATTTAAATTAATTATTACACAAATTTTAAAATGGGCTGAGGTCCGGGCTTTGGGAAGGCCATTCCAGAAGTTTAATGTTAGTCTGCTTTATCCAACCCACAACCAGTTTTGATGTGTGTTTGAATCATTGTCCTGTTCGGACACCCAATTGTGGCCAAGTTTCAATTTGAAACTTGATTTGAAGTGATGTGAAAGAATTTGGAGGTAGTTCTCATTCTTCATTGTCCCATCTACTTTGTGCAATGCAACAGTAGCACTGGCATCAAAAGAGCCCCAAAGCAATGCAGTCTGCATGTGTTTAGAAACGGCTCCAACTGACCTTCCCGAACTTCACTGAGGTCCTTGGACATTCCCATTGCATTGAGCATTGGTCAGTCCAATGAATGCTGGCAAACACATCCTTTTCATGTTGGCAAAGAGAAATTAACATTTATAGTCAATCAAAATCACTTACAAGAAATTAGTAGGTCTTTGCCTCATCATGTTAAAAGACATTGAAAAACCTTCAATGCCACTTATTAAAAGATTAAAATAAATCATTCCACCCTGACAAAAGAGCACTTCAAAGTAATCATTAAAAGTGTTGTGGCTGGGGGGCCTGGCTGCCTTTTGTTTCTGTCTTCTGTGCTGTCTTTTGTTTTTCCTTCCAGGTGGTACGCGTTTAGGACTGAGTGGCTGTGTGGCTGAGTTTTCAGGACCTCACCCTGATCACCTGAGGCTGATCAAGTGCAGCTCGTCAGGACTCACAGCTGTGGTGCATCTACACGGATTGGAGCATGGTGGCATTTAAGTCTGGAGTACACAGTGTGTATTTGCCAGAGACTCGACCTTGTGACCAGACAGGTGAGATCGTCGTCTTGAGAGCCATCTCATCATTATGGATGCAGAGAACGTCCAGGTTTGATGCATGGTCTGTGAAAGAGGAGGGGGTGAGGTCTCACGCTCGTCAGCACACTTCCTGAGGTACGTTAGGTTTTGTGACTAACATTTGTACAGTCAGTAAATGTGGTGTCCCTCACACCTTATTATATTGAGCTGTTATGTTAGTCGTTTAATCAGCTTCCACTGCAGTTGAGTTATGTGAACTGGGTGTTCCATGCCTGCAGGGAGGGAAGCTGATTAGTGATTAAGCCAGGAAGTGTTTGCTGTTTATGTACACCTTTGAGTTGTCTCTCTGTGTGTGGAGTGTGGACTCACATGATGGTTTCTTCTTTCACAGACTCGGTTTGTCGCGGCCACCTGGGGGGTGTCGGCGGGGTCCTTGGGTCCGAACAGTTTCTGGCTCCGGACCGTTAGTGCTGCTGGGAGCACACCGCAATTCCACCACGCCAGACCGCGCACTCATTTGTTGTATTTTTCACATCACTGTTATGTAATTAAATTTTGTTATCCTTTGTACTGTGCTCTGCTTATTTTATACTGGGTCCTGTCAAACGCTGGTCGGTTCTCCGGGCTGCGTCCGACACATAACAAAAAGCCCAAAATTACAGTGACAATCATGCCAATGATGAGTGTATATAAACTGTAGTGCAGTGAATTAAATTATCCATTAAGAGTTAGCAGTGTACATTTTGACCAATCACAAGATGCCATAGTTTGGGACTTTGCTGGGCGGGTTGGTGTCTAATTCCAGTTGTTATGCCCTGCAAGTTTAGGAGTGTTTAAATGTACTCCATAGATTTTGTTTGAAATGAATATATGAATGTGCCATTTTGTCAAATGTTTCAGTGTACTGTGAATTAACCCTGTGATGCCTGACCTAAGAAATGCATGTATCAAAAATCAGATGTATGGCATTTTAGGGTTAAGATGCAAATACAATGAGGCAAATAAGTATTTGATTCACTGTCAATTTTGCAAGTTTTCCCACCTACAAAGAATGGAGAGGTATGTAATTTTTATCGTAGGTACACTTCAACTGAGATACTGTGGGAGGTGCTGTGGGGGGATGGCATGAGGGGGTCCCTTCTCAGGGCCATCCAATCTCTGTACTCACAAAGCGAGAGCTGTGTTCAGGTGCTAGCCAGTAAGTCGGATTCGTTTCCGGTGGGGGTTGGCCTCCACCAGGGCTCACCAGTCCTGTTAGTGATATTCATGGACAGGATATCGAGGCGTGGGGGAGTCTTCAGTTTGGTGGGCTCATCACTGCTTTTTGCAGATGATGTGGTCTTGCTGGCTTCATCGGCCTGTGACCTCCAACACTCACTGGATCGGTTCACAGCTAAGTGTGAAGCAGTGTGGATGAGGATCAACACCTCTAAATCTGAGGCCATGGTTCTCATCAGGAAACTGATGTATTGCCTACTCTGGGTAGGGAATGCGGTCTTACCACAACTTGTTCACAAGTCTTGTTCACAAGTGAGGGGACAATGGACCGTGAGATTGGCCGGAGAATCAGCGCAGCAGGGGCAGTATTGCATTCACTCTACCGTACTGTTGTGACGAAAAGGGCCAATTCAATTCAATTTAATATCAATTTATTTCATTTATATGGCGGAAAATCTCAACAAAGTTGCCTGAAGGCGCTTCACACAAGTAAGGTCTAACCTTACCAGTCCCTAGAGCAAGCACACAGGCGACAGTGGTAAGGAAAAACTCCCTCTGATGATTTGAGGAAGAAACCTCAAGCAGACCAGACTCAAAGGGGTGACCCTCTGCTTAGGCCATGCTACCTAAGCAGAGGGTGTGTTCGTCTGCTACTGATATTTGAGAAGTGAAATTAAGTTTCTAGGATTTACAAAAAGTGTGCAATAATTCTTTAAACAAAGTTGGGCAGGTGCATAAATTTGGGCACCCTTCAATCAATCAATCAATCAATCAATTTTTTTATATAGCGCCAAATCACAACAAACAGTTGCCCCAAGGCGCTTTATATTGTAAGGCAAGGCCATACAATAATTATGTAAAACCCCAACGGTCAAAACGACCCCCTGTGAGCAAGCACTTGGCTACAGTGGGAAGGAAAAACTCCCTTTTAACAGGAAGAAACCTCCAGCAGAACCAGGCTCAGGGAGGGGCAGTCTTCTGCTGGGACTGGTTGGGGCTGAGGGAGAGAACCAGGAAAAAGACATGCTGTGGAGGGGAGCAGAGATCGATCACTAATGATTAAATGCAGAGTGGTGCATACAGAGCAAAAAGAGAAAGAAACAGTGCATCATGGGAACCCTCCAGCAGTCTACGTCTATAGCAGCATAACTAAGGGATGGTTCAGGGTCACCTGATCCAGCCCTAACTATAAGCTTTAGCAAAAAGGAAAGTTTTAAGCCTAATCTTAAAAGTAGAGAGGGTTTCTGTCTCCCTGATCTGAATTGGGAGCTGGTTCCACAGGAGAGGAGCCTGAAAGCTGAAGGCTCTGCCTCCCATTCTACTCTTACAAACCCTAGGAACTACAAGTAAGCCTGCAGTCTGAGAGCGAAGCGCTCTATTGGGGTGATATGGTACTACGAGGTCCCTAAGATAAGATCAATCAATCAATCAACTTTTTTCTTGTATAACGCCAAATCACAACAAACAGTTGCCCCAAGGCGCTCCACATTGCAAGGCAAGGCCATACAATAATTATGAAACACAGTCTACGTCTAAAGCAACATAACCAAGGGATGGTCCAGGGTCACCCGATCCAGCCCTAACTATAAGCCTTAGCGAAAAGGAAAGTTTTAAGCCTAATCTTAAAAGTAGAGAGGGTATCTGTCTCCCTGATCTGAATTGGGAGCTGGTTCCACAGGAGAGGAGCCTGAAAGCTGAAGGCTCTGCCTCCCATTCTACTCTTACAAACCCTAGGAACTACAAGTAAGCCCGCAGTCTGAGAGCGAAGCGCTCTAATGGGGTAATATGGTACTACGAGGTCCCTAAGATAAGATGGGACCTGATTATTCAAAACCTTATAAGTAAGAAGAAGAATTTTAAATTCTATTCTAGAATTAACAGGAAGCCAATGAAAGGCCAATATGGGTGAGATATGCTCTCTCCTTCTAGTCCCCGTCAGTACTCTAGCTGCAGCATTTTGAATTAACTGAAGGCTTTTTAGGGAACTTTTAGGACAACCTGATAATAATGAATTACAATAGTCCAGCCTAGAGGAAATAAATGCATGAATTAATTTTTCAGCATCACTCTGAGACAAGACCTTTCTGATTTTAGAGATATTGCGTAAATGCAAAAAAGCAGTCCTACATATTTGTTTAATATGCGCTTTGAATGACATATCCTGATCAAAAATGACTCCAAGATTTCTCACAGTATTACTAGAGGTCAGGGTAATGCCATCCAGAGTAAGGATCTGGTTAGACACCATGTTTCTAAGATTTGTGGGGCCAAGTACAATAACTTCAGTTTTATCTGAGTTTAAAAGCAGGAAATTAGAGGTCATCCATGTCTTTATGTCTGTAAGACAATCCTGCAGTTTAGCTAATTGGTGTGTGTCCTCTGGCTTCATGGATAGATAAAGCTGGGTATCATCTGCGTAACAATGAAAATTTAAGCAATACCGTCTAATAATACTGCCTAAGGGAAGCATGTATAAAGTGAATAAAATTGGTCCTAGCACAGAACCTTGTGGAACTCCATAATTAACCTTAGTCTGTGAAGAAGATTCCCCATTTACATGAACAAATTGTAATCTATTAGACAAATATGATTCAAACCACCGCAGCGCAGTGCCTTTAATACCTATGGCATGCTCTAATCTCTGTAATAAAATTTTATGGTCAACAGTATCAAAAGCAGCACTGAGGTCTAACAGAACAAGCACAGAGATGAGTCCACTGTCCGAGGCCATAAGAAGATCATTTGTAACCTTCACTAATGCTGTTTCTGTACTATGATGAATTCTAAAACCTGACTGAAACTCTTCAAATAGACCATTCCTCTGCAGATGATCAGTTAGCTGTTTTACAACTACCCTTTCAAGAATTTTTGAGAGAAAAGGAAGGTTGGAGATTGGCCTATAATTAGCTAAGATAGCTGGGTCAAGTGATGGCTTTTTAAGTAATGGTTTAATTACTGCCACCTTAAAAGCCTGTGGTACATAGCCAACTAACAAAGATAGATTGATCATATTTAAGATCGAAGCATTAAATAATGGTAGGGCTTCCTTGAGCAGCCTGGTAGGAATGGGGTCTAATAAACATGTTGATGGTTTGGATGAAGTAACTAATGAAAATAACTCAGACAGAACAATTGGAGAGAAAGAGTCTAACCAAATACCGGCATCACTGAAAGCAGCCAAAGATAACGATACGTCTTTGGGATGGTTATGAGTAATTTTTTCTCTAATAGTTAAAATTTTGTTAGCAAAGAAAGTCATGAAGTCATTACTAGTTAAAGTTAATGGAATACTCAGCTCAATAGAGCTCTGACTCTTTGTCAGCCTGGCCTGGATCTTCTAAATTAGTGAGACGCCATTTCCTCTCCAGCTTACGGGTTATCTGCTTTAAGCTACGAGTTTGTGAGTTATACCACGGAGTCAGGCACTTCTGATTTAAAGCTCTCTTTTTTAGAGGAGCTACAGCATCCAAAGTTGTCTTCAATGAGGATGTAAAACTATTGACGAGATACTCTATCTCACTTACAGAGTTTAGGTAGCTACTCTGCACTGTGTTGGTATATGGCATTAGAGAACATAAAGAAGGAATCATATCCTTAAACCTAGTTACAGCGCTTTCTGAAAGACTTCTAGTGTAATGAAACTTATTCCCCACTGCTGGGTAGTCCATCAGAGTAAATGTAAATGTTATTAAGAAATGATCAGACAGAAGGGAGTTTTCAGGGAATACTGTTAAGTCTTCTATTTCCATACCATAAGTCAGAACAAGATCTAAGATATGATTAAAGTGGTGGGTGGACTCATTTACTTTTTGAGCAAAGCCAATAGAGTCTAATAATAGATTAAATGCACCCTTGTCATTTTATTGATTTGAATACATTTAGCACTAATTACTGGAACACAAAATTGGTTTGGTAAGTTCAGTGACCCTTGACCTCCTTACACAGGTGAATCCAATAATGAGAAATGATATTTAAGGTGGCCATTTGCAAATGTTTCCCCACTTTGCATCTCTTCTTATGAGTGGCAACATGGGAGCCTCTAAACAACTCTTAAATGACCTGAAAACAAAGATTGTTCAACATCATGGTTTAGGGGAAGGATACAAAAAGCTATCTCAGAGATTTCAGCTGTCAGTTTCCACTGTGAGGAACATAGTGAGGAAATGGAAGACCACAGGCACAGTACAAGTTAAGGCCCAAAGTGGCAGGCCAAGAAAAATCTCAGATAAGCTGAAGCGAAGGATGGTGAGAACAGTTATAGTTAATCCACAGACTTGCTCCAAAGACCTACAACATGATCTTGCTGCAGATAGTGTCTCTGTGCATCGTTCAACTATACAGTGCACTTTGCACAAGGAGATGCTGGATGAGAGAGTAATGTAGAGGAAGCCTTTTCTGCGTATACGCCACAAACAGATTCACTTCAGGCATGCTAAAGCACATCTGGACAAGCCAGCTTCATTTTGGAATAAGGTGCTGTGGACTTATGAAACTAAAATGGAGTAATTTGGACATAACAAGGGGTGGAATGCATGGCTGAAAAAGAACACAGCATTCCAAGAAAAACACTTGCTACCTACAGTAAAATTTCATCATTCATTTCATTCCATCATGCTGTGAGGCTTGCGGCCAGTACAGGTACTGAGAATCATCTTGTTAAAGTTGAGGGTCACATGGATTCCAGTCAATATCATCAGATTCTTGAGAACAATGTTCATGAATCAGTGACAAAGTTGAAGTTGCACTGGGGCTGGATCTTTCAATCAATCAATCAATCAATTTTTTTATATAGCGCCAAATCACAACAAACAGTTGCTCCAAGGCGCTTTCAACAAGACAACGACCCTAAACACTGCTCAAAAATCGACTAAGGCATTCATGCAGAGGAACAAGTACAGTGTTCTGGAATGACCATCTCAGTCCCCAGACCTCAATGTTATTGAAAATCTGTGGTGTGATTTTAAGTGGGCTGTCCATGCTCAGAAACCAACAAACCTGGGATGTTTTGTAAAGAAGAATGGTCCAAAATACCTTCAACCAGAATCCAGACTCTGATTGGAAGCTATAGGAAGCGTTTTGAGGCTGTTATTTCTGCAAAAGGAGGATCTACTAAATATTGATGTATTTTTTTTCTGTTGGGGTGCCCAAATTTATGCACCTGCCTAATTTTGTTTAAAGAATTATTGCACACTTTCTTTAAATCCTATGCACTTTATTTCACTTCTCAAATATCAGTGTTTATCTGCTATATCTCTCAACACCTGGGAGACGTTGCGTTGATGATTTATTCCAGACATGGGGCCAAATACAAAAGTATTTGTATTTGAAAATACTTAAATACATTTTTTGGAGTATTTGTATTTTCTGATTTTGAATTCAAAGTATTTGTATTTATATTTGTATTTCAAATACATTGCCGATCCCAAGTATTTCCAAATACTTTTCCAAATACTTTTTCAAATACATTTCAAACTTGGGAATCTCTGTGACACCGTGTTGAGACACACCAGATATGACATTTTATTATTGTTTTGTGATATGGTGGATACAAAAGGATGCAATATTGATGGAAACAGAATATATATTGTGATAGTTTGATTCTTGCCTGTGATATTATAATAGTGAATTTGTGATAAAACATTCAATCCTTTACTTATCAATAATAGTTTTTTGGTCATGCTATTTTCACAATAAATTGTCACCGGTTTATCAGTTTTTGTGTTGATTTGTTGTTTATAGTTCATAGAAAGTATTTGTATTTGAAATACTCAAAATATAAAGTATTTGTATTTGAAAAAGTACAAAGTATTTGTATTTGTATTTGGAATTCAAAAATCTAAAGTATTTGTATTTAAATACAATACAAAGTATTTGATCCCATATTTGATTTATTCATATTTGGTTTAATAGTAGGAGGGTTGGTACTTATTGGCTTATGTGCTGCCCTGACCTACCGGAAAACTGGCAAGACGGCTGCCGCCAAAATCATGACCCCTCACTTGTCCGTCATGATTAATGAGTTGGGCAAGGCGATGCATTCTCAGACTGTGTTAACCCTTGAACTCAGATGCAAATTGGATAACATCTCGGAGCAAATGCACACCTTGCAGGTGAAGGTGAAGATTTCAGAGGTTGGGGAATTTTCATAATTTGGGATCTGGTTTGTTCATGTGAAGCTGAAAAAGTGTTTTTCACTGCTCAACCACAAACACGGCAGGCTTATCAGCCTTTGAAGGACAAAATGCCCCATTGTTTTCCTTCAGAAGAATCTCTACTGGCTGCCTCCTTATCTCTCTAACTCCAGTACAAGGACAGTAACTGACTCACACATGGACAAAGACAATTCAGATCAGGGAGACAGACACCCTCTCTACTTTTAAGATTAGGCTTAAAACTTTCCTTTTTGCTAAAGCTTATAGTTAGGGCTGGATCAGGTGACCCTGAACCATCCCTTAGTTATGCTGCTATAGACGTAGACTGCTGGGGGGTTCCCATGATGCACTGTTTCTTTCTCTTTTTGCTCTGTATGCACCACTCTGCATTTAATCATTAGTGATCGATCTCTGCTCCCCTCCACAGCATGTCTTTTTCCTGGTTCTCTCCCTCAGCCCCAACCAGTCCCAGCAGAAGACTGCCCCTCCCTGAGCCTGGTTCTGCTGGAGGTTTCTTCCTGTTAAAAGGGAGTTTTTCCTTCCCACTGTAGCCAAGTGCTTGCTCACAGGGGGTCGTTTTGACCGTTGGGGTTTTACATAATTATTGTATGGCCTTGCCTTGTTTGTTGTGATTTGGCGCTATATAAAAAAAATGATTGATTGATTGATTGAAGCATGCTCCACTTCCCCCCCACCTCCCTTCCTGCCCCCATCACACACCCCATCCCGGCTACCGCTCAAGCCACTCCTTCTCCCCTCAGGGGCTGCGCAGTTTTAGCTGCGGCAGGTCCCCGTTCCCCCCAAGCTGATTGCAGCGCGACTCTTGTTGCAGTGGCTACCACACACTCACAGCCTCAATTCGGAAAACAGACTGTTTCCAGTTTAGTGCACATAAACAATGCCAAATGTATATGTGTTGTCTTAATTCTGATGTGTGCCATTATTATGGTAAACAAGTAATAATTGTAGATTAATTGCTGTATCTTGTCTGTGGCAATTTGAGTGTGGACGTAATCTCGTTGTTGTTGTACTTGTAATGACAATGGCAATAAATCTTATCCATCTATCTATATAAAAATTCAATAAGGTATGTCTTCTATAATACATTCCAGTTCTTCCAAATTCCAAATATGATATCTTTAACTGAAATTGCTGATCCAACCAACCAATGATTTCTAAAGGAAAATCATGGAAATTATCAGTGGTGCCCAAACGTTTACATACAACTGTAAGTATTTGATACAATGGAAAAACAGAACTTAATATTTGGTACAGAAACCATCCATCCATCCATCCATTTTCTTCTGCTTTATCTGGAGTCGGGTTGCAGTGGCAGCAGAATCAATCCAATCCAATCATGAGAAAGGGTATTTAAGGTGGCCATTTGCAAATGTCATGAGAAAGGGTATTTAAGGTGGCCATTTGCAAATGTTTCCCCTCTTTGCATCTCTTTTAATGAGTGGCAACATGGGAGCCTCTAAACAACTCTCAAATGATGTGAAAACAAAGATTGTTCAACATCATGGGGGGAAGGATACAAAAAGCTGTCTCAGAGATTTCAGCTGTCAGTTTCCACTGTGAGGAACATAGTGAGGAAATGGAAAACCACAGGCATAGTACTAGTTAAGGCCCGAAGTGGCAGGTCAAGAAAAACCTCAGATAAACTTAAGCGAAGGATGGTGAGAACAGTCGTAGTCAACCCACAGACCTGCTCCAAAGACCTACAACATGATCTTCCTGCAGATAGTGTCTCTGTGCATCGTTCAACTATTCAGAGCCCTTTGCACAAAGAGATGCTGTTGGGATTTGCCCATTAGTGCCCTTTGAGTGTTTACTTGCAATGGATTTGTGTGCTGTTCTCATGTCCTGTTTTAGTTTTCTGTTACACTCCCTCACTGGGTTGAGTTTAGTCTAGTTTTGGTTATGTACTTCATTCTGGTTGTCGTTTAGTTCTCAGTGTGATTTCTGTTATTTGCTTTTTTTCTTATTTTCTCAGTTTTCTGCAGTTACCTTAAGTGCACCTTTGCTTTTCAGTGTGATTTCTGTTAATTTCTTGTTTTTTATTTTCACACTGTTTTCTGTAGTTACCTTATGTGCACCTTTGCTCCCGGCTTTGCTTTTCTGTATTATCTTCTACTCACCTGCAGATTCTGTTTAATTCTGATCACCTTTTATTAGTTGTCACATGACCTTTGACCCCACCACACGCCATCCTCCATTTTGTTCAGTCAACTCCTCCTGTGCACTTGCTCCTCTTCCTTCCCCTGATTCAACACACCTGTTCCTTCATCAGTTTGGTTATTTAACCAGTTCCTTGTTTGTCAGTCATTGCTGGTCCATTGTGTAGGTCTCCCGTGTAAACTCCTCATCCAGGTTCTTGTATATTCTTCTGTGTAAGTATTGTTTCTTGTGATTTGCTCAGTTTTTGATATTTTGGCAATTCTGGCCCTGCTTTTTGGCTTTCCTTTGCAGCCTCTGTTGTGTTTTTGCTGCACTGTATGTATGGGATATTTTGGGACTGTTAAATACCTTTGCACCTTTTTTGGGAACTATGTCACAATAAATCCCCGTGGTTGATAAAATCCGTTGTGTCCACACTGCCTGCATTTTTGGGTTGCAATTGAACTCTGCAATCAAACCATAACAGATGCTGTAATGCAGAGGAAGCCTTTTCTGCGTACATGCCACAAACAGAGTCATTATAGGAAGTATTTAGAGGCTGTTATGTCTGCAAAAGGAGGATCTACTAAATACTGATGTATTTTTTTCTGTTGTCGTGCCCAAATTTATGCACCTGCCTAATTTTGTTTAAAGAATTACTGCACACTTTCTGTAAATCCTATGAACTTCATTTCACTTCTCAAATATCACTGTGTTTGTCTGCTATATGATTTATTTAACTGAAATTACTGATCCAAACAACCAATGATTTATAAAAGAAAATCATGGAAGTCATCAGGAGTGCCAAAATCTTTACATACAACAGTTCCATACTGCAGGGGAGTTTCGCTTACCATTTTTTCTTCTTGTACAGGGGGATTCCTGAGGAAGAAACAAAGAGGAGCAAATACAATATCCACAATCCCAATAATGGTCATCAGCCAATGGAAGCCTATGCCCTCAGCTATGGGCCCTCCGATAGACGGACCTACAACACAACAAATCACAGTTTAATTTGTTTGGCAGGAAGTCAGATAATATTTCAAGCAGGGTAACAAGAAGTATCCAGTAGGAGAAGTGCAAAAATCCTATGAAGCACATTTACAGTAGTGTTCAGAATAATAGTAGTGCTATGTGACTAAAAAGATTAATCCAGGTTTTGAGTATATTTCTTATTGTTACATGGGAAACAAGGTACCAGTAGATTCAGTAGATTCTCACAAATCCAACAAGACCAAGCATTCATGATATGCACACTCTTAAGGCTATGAAATTGGGCTATTAGTGAAAAAAGTAGAAAAGGGGGTGTTCACAATAATAGTAGTGTGGCATTCAGTCAGTGAGTTCGTCAATTTTGTGGAACAAACAAGTGTGAATCAGGTGTCCGCTATTTAAGGATGAAGCAAGCACCTGTTGAACATGCTTTTCTCTTTGAAAGCCTGAGGAAAATGGGACGTTCAAGACATTGTTCAGAGGAACAGTGTAGTTTGATTAAAAAGTTGATTGGAGAGGGGGAAACTTATACGCAGGTGCAAAAAAATTATAGGCTGTTCATCTACAATGATCTCCAATGCTTTAAAATGGACAAAAAAAAAAAAAAAAACAGATGTGTGGAAGAAAATGGAAAACAACCATCAAAATGGATAGAAGAATAACCAGAATGGCAAAGGCTCACCCATTGATCAGCTCCAGGATGATCAAAGACAGTCTGAAGTTACCTGTAAGTGCTGTGACAGTTAGAAGACGCCTGTGTGAAACTAATTTATTTGCAAAAATCCTCCACAAAGTCCCTCTGTTAAATAAGACGTGCAGAAGAGGTTACAATTTGCCAAAGAACACATCAACTGGCCTAAAGAGAAATGGAGGAATATTTTGTGGACTGATGAGAGTAAAATTGTTCTTTTTGGGTCCAAGGGCTGCAGACAGTTTGTGAGATGACCCCCAAACTCTGAATTCAAGCCACAGTTCACAGTGAAGACAGTGAAGCATGGTGGTGCAAGCATCATGATATGGACATGTTTCTCCTACTATGGTGTTGGGCCTATATATTGCATACCAGGTATCGTGGATCAGTTTGGATATGTCAAAATACTTGAAGAGGTCATGTTGCCTTATGCTGAAGAGGACATGCCTTTGAAATGGGTGTTTCAACAAGACAATGACCCCAAGCACACTAGTAAACGAGCAAAATATTGGTTCCAAACCAACAAAATTAATGCCTTGCAGATGTGAAGAAATCATGAAAAACTGTGGTTATACAACTAAATACTAGTTTAGTGATTCACAGGATTACTAATTTTACTAATAGCCCAATTTCATAGCCTTATGAGTGTGCATATCATGAATGCTTTGTCTTGTTGGATTTGTGAGAATCTACTGAATCTACTGGTACCTTGTTTCCCATGTAACCATAAGAAATATACTCAAAACCTGGATTAATCTTTTTAGTCACATAGCACTACTATTATTCTGAACACTATTGTATAATAATGGACATGTCCAACACCACTTTGCATGTGAACACAAAGGCCCAGCATGCAAAGCGGGTGTTGTTAGTCTCTTGAATAGTCATGGGTGTGTTAAAACAAGCTGATTAGTTCACTTGGGTGTCTGGTCACACACCTGAAGACACTAATCAGCTTGTGATAGAGCAGATAAGAGATGCAAAATGTGTGGGTTAGTCTATGCTTTCGGACCAGGATCCCATTTCATAAAGCGGTATAATCTTGTTCAGTCAACTAAATTCAATTAGTTGACTAATCTTTTGACGTTAGTCACTGCACAAAGCAGTCTGCTAAAGTTACACGTTAGCCAACTAGAGTTTTTAGCTTGCTACAGAGGAGGCTAATCTCATTTTAGTTGACAAAACTTCAGTGTCTTACCTAAAAACAAAATAGCACCTATCATGTACAACCAATTGATGGAGCAGAAAGGATGGTGAGCCTTGTGGTGGGAGCGGGTGTTCCTGGGCCGGAATAATCCATTGGAGATGTTTATGGATGCCGAGGTTCAACAGCGATACTGCTTCTGTCCGCCTACAATCCTCTTCATTGTGGACACGATAGCTCCAGCCATCAATCACCACATGAGGAGAGACAACGCCCTTCTCTGGTGTGTTAGACTCGTCCATGGTTGTAGCAGATGACCAACCCGGGAGTAAACAAAACTCTTGCACATTGGAGGCGATTCTTGCCACCGGCACTCATGATGCCGCTTACGCCTATGAAAATTGTTGACTAACGTTAGATGGCTAATCTACAAGTTTATCCGTCTGTGTGAAATGGAGATTAGACAGCTAATGTTGGTTGACTAACCTTAGCCGACTAAGTAACTTCAATAGACTAAAAGATTAGACTGCTGTATGAAACCGGGCCCTGGGTTGAGAAGCACTGGGTTAACCTCCCACCTTGTGCATTTTACAGAAAAATACATAGTCGGTTTTGATACCCACCATCCACTACAATATAAGGACCAGGCTAAGGATACAATGCCACAGGACCAAAAAGATTCCTTCCCATCTCCACACTATTTCCTAAATTGTTGTAAAAGTTGAACTTTGTGTCATCTGTCCAAAGGCTGTTCTTCTAGAATTACACAGGCCTTTGGAATTTGTTTTTTTGTTTTGTACAAGCCATTTTTGTTTTGGAGGCTCACATCTTGTGGTTAACCCTTTGTATTAAGACATTGTGTGTGTGTCTTTGTGTGTGATACAAACATGCCTCAGTTATGGAGGGCATCTTGTGATGGTTTTGTATCTATTGCATGCTTACCTAAAGCAAATCCCATGCAGAAAGCCACATCAGCAATGGCATACACACTTCCATATACTGACACGTGTCTAAGGTCGACCAGGTAACCCATTATAGGCATCATAGAAGAATCCACCATGCCTAGAACAACCCATATACAGTAACACATTTCTTACACATTCAGTATCAAATGCACCAGAGTTCTTTCTTTAGCACAGTAATAAGTGTGGACTTACCAATGGCAAACCCAACACCAAAGTTTGGAATGATGAGACCATAGATGTCTCTGGCAAATGGAACCTATCACAGAGGCAAACATTAAACAATGAGCTATTTTCATCATTACATTATCACACATTACTATGTGTGCCATAGCAGATGATTTTAGCTCAACAGAAATATATGTAAACACATTTGCACTTTAAGGTGAACTGGCTTCTTTTAACATAAAATATGTAGTTATGTGTATATATGTAGTATATGTAGTAGTTATGACTGTTACGTGTACCTGTCCTTGGCAATGGACCCCAATGCAGAGAACCACAATGGAAGGAAAGTAAAAACTATTTATTGTCCACAAAAATCTCAGATATATACGAGGTCTATTAGAAAAGTATCCGACCTTTGGCCGGGGAAAAAAAACTGGCTTACCTGGAGGGTTGGAAACCTAATAACCCTCGAAGTACACTCCTTGGGACTCCACACACTTCTCCCAGCGGTGTCGCCACTGTTGGAAGCATTCCAAAAACGCCTCTTTCAGGAGGGCGCGCAGCTCTGCTGTCGTTGCAGCCATGATGTGCTCCCTCGTCTCAAAACGCGTTCCTTTTAATGGTCTTTTAATTTTTGGGAACAGCCAGAAGTCGCAAGGGGTGATGTCAGGAGAGTATGGAGGCTGTGGAACCACAGGAGTTTGGTTTTTAGACAAATAAGTCCGAATCAAGTTGGAGGAATGAGCTGGAGCATTGTCGTGGTGGAGGCGCCAATTTCCTGTGGCCCACAACTTCGGTCTCTTGCGCCGTACAGCATCACGGAGGTGACGGAGGACATCCCTGTAATACTCCTTCATTACTGTTTGACCCTGTGGTGCGTACTCGTGGTGTGCCACACCGCAGGAGTAAAAAAAAAAACAGTCAGCATTACCTTCACGTTGCTGCGCACTTGGCGCGCCTTCTTCGGTCGTGGCGACGTGGAATGCTTCCACTGTGACGACTGGAATTTTGTTTCCGGGTCGTATCCGTACACCCAGGACTCATCGCCGGTGATAATAGTGTCCATAAAGCTGGGATCACTTTGTGTGGAGTCCAGCATGTCCTGTGAGACTTCCACACGGAGGTGCTTTTGCTCCGCCGTCAGCAACCTCGGCACGAACTTCACACCCACTCGCTTCATGCCCAAATCTTCTCTAACAATGGAATGTGCCGAAAAAGTACTGATGTCCACTTCGTCCGCAATTTCTTGGATGGTCACTCGACGGTCCCGCATCACCATAGCGTTCACTTTGGAAATGATCTCGTCATTTCGGCACGTCGATGGTCGGCCGGAGCGCGGTGCGCTCTCCACCGTTACGCGTCCGTCTTTAAACTGGTTGTACCACTCCTTAATCTGTGTGGTGCTCATAGCTTCATCCCCGAAAGCCGTCTTTATCTTTCAAATGGTTTTCCGCTTGGCTGTCGCCAAGTTTCTGGCAAAATTTGATGCAATAGCGCTGCTCCAATCGTTCCGCCATTTTCCTTGCAAGAAAAATCTGCCGAGCGCACAGGACCACTCCCCACACAAAGGCTGCTCACAGGCGAATGATGCAGCCGACAGGCGGGACAAAACTCACGCATGTGCACTAAGGTTCAAGGTTGGCTGATGCAATCTCATGTGACTCAGATCCATAAAGTTTTTTAAAAAAATAAAAAGATCGTTTTTTTTTTCTAATAGACCTCGTACAGTTGGCAACAGATTTGGTCTTAGCTAGGTACAAGGGTGACCAGTCCAGCAGGTAAAAGAGTCTTACTAAGGGAGATAGCAAAAGGTTATCCAAAACAAGCAAAATGTCAGTTAGGGTTCTCGTATCAAGCAATCCATCCAAAATGCCAAAAACCTAGAACACAGGATGGCAGCAAAGATTTGTAACAGGAAGGTAAAACACAGAAAACAGGTAGAGACCAGGACAAATCTATATGACCTGGCATTGTGGGAACAACCTAACACTGGACCTAACAATCAAACATGGAAGTATAGAAAGATGTAAAACTGAAAGGGTGGGAACAGAAAGTTAAGAAGGATAACATGGAAAACATGATCATGCAGAGAGAAATGCCAGAGACAAAATAATACAGACAATAACACTAAAAACAGAATAACATGGAGATCAACCCCAAACACCAACTATAACATGGATGCATGTGAGCTTCAGAACCTCCTCGATCTAATGGTAATTATATAATCCATACTTTTGTTAGATGGTCCTGCAATACACCGTGATAAATCACTGAGTGTTTGTTGATGGTCTCTTATTGTCCCATTGATAATCACTGATAATCTCGCCACTTACTGTCATGCTACAACAACTTCACAGACTTCAGTAAGTCAGAACCACTGACCTCCCTCAGCCACAAAAGCCATGTTTATGCTGTGACTCCCAGCAGTGAGTGCTCCAGGAAACTACACATTAGGAAGCAGGCCACCACACCTGGAAGGAAAACACCACTCATGGCCGTCCACCACTGTGGTATCAGCATCACGTGTTTGGAGTTCATCACATGCCAAGATTACTGCTAATTCTGTTGTTCGATTTCAATTTATTTTCATTTATATTGCAGCA
The DNA here is from genome assembly GCF_902500255.1 of Thalassophryne amazonica. Taxonomy (NCBI): domain Eukaryota; kingdom Metazoa; phylum Chordata; class Actinopteri; order Batrachoidiformes; family Batrachoididae; genus Thalassophryne; species Thalassophryne amazonica. Next base: position 84,814,120 of record NC_047115.1, read on the forward strand.
AATCACAACAGAGTTGCCTCAAGGCGCTTCACACAAGCAAGGTCTAACCTTACTAACCCCCAGAGCAGCAGTGATAAGGAAAAACTCCCTCTGAGGAAGAAACCTCAAGCTGACCAGACTCAAAGGGGTGACCCCTGCTTGGGCCATGCTGCAGACACAAATTACAGAACAATTCACCAAACGAATATACAAGAAATGCGGTTGGTGCATAGGACAGGAGGGTTTTCAGCACAAATACCACACCCATCTCTGGATGGAGCTGCACCTTAAACAGAGAGAAAAAAACACAATCAGGCATCAGAAAGACAAGGAATACAGTATAATTTGCCAGCATTAAACAAGAAAAACAGGCAATAAGCTTCTCTAAAAACCCAGAATTTAGGTAAAGTTGAGGCTGCGGCACACTCCGTTTCCTAATAAAATTAATTAAAAGAGTAAAAAGCACACAACTACACTATACCAGTATACTAGCCATGCAAAAGGGAAAATAAGTGCGTCTTAAGTCTGGACTTGAAAGTCTCCACAGAATCTGACTGTTCTATTGACACGGGAAGATCATTCCAAAGAACAGGGATACGTTATTCGAAAGCTCTATGACCTGCAGACTTCTTATTCACCCTAAGGACACAAAGTAGTCCTGCACCCTGAGAACGCAAAGCCCGGGCTGGTATGTAAGGTTTAATTAGGTCAGCTTGGTAGGGAGGTGCCAGTCCATGAACAATTTTATAGACTAGTAGCAGAACTTTAAAATTTGATCTCACTGGGACAGGAAGCCAGTGAAGGGATGCCAAAATGGGTGTAATGTGGTCAAACCTTCTGCTTCCTGTCAAAAGTCTGGCTGCAGCATTTTGAACCAACTGGTTCACCACCTAATGCTGGACTGCGGTAAACCAGAAAATAGAACATTGCAAGTAGTCCAATCTAGAAGAGATAAATGCAAAGATCAGGGTCTCAGCATCAGGCATAGACAGGATGGGATGAATCTTCGCTATATTTCGCAGGTGGAAGAAAGCAGTCCTAGTAATATTTCTAATGTGGAGGTCAAAGGACAATGTAAAATACAAAATTACCCCAAGGTTCCTCACTTTGTCAGTGTGATATATGATACATGACCCTAGGCTAAGCGTTACCTGGTCAAATTGATGCTGATATCTCACTGGACCAAGAACCATCATTTCAGTCTTATCAGAGTTTAAAAGTAGGAAAATGGTAGACATCCAAGTTCTCACAGATGCAAGGCAATCTTCTAAGGATTTTATGTGAATGAGATTACCAGCAGTTATCGGCATGTATAACTGAGTATCATCAGCATAGCAGTGAAAGGTAATCCCAAAATGCCGCAATATGTGCCCAAGGGGTGCTATACAAAGGGAGAAAAGTAGGGGGCCTAAGACAGACCCCTGTGGAACCCCAAATTTCATGTCACTAAGGTTAGAGGTCGTGGTACTGTACAAAACACAGTGAGAACGACTGGTCAAGTATAACGTCAACCATGCAAGGGCACTCCCACTAATCCCAAAGTGATTTTCTAGCCTATCAAGAAGAATATGATGACCCACAGTATCAAATGCAGCACTGACATCTAACAGCACCAGAAGCGTAGTGGTGTCCGAATCCATTGCAAGCAGAAGGTAATTCACCACTTTCGTGAGAGCCATCTATGTGGAATGATATTTTCTAAAAGCAGACTGCAGTGGCTTAAAGAGATTATTCTCAGTAAGATAGTCTACGAGCTGCCGTGACACCACTTTTTCCAGAATTTTAGAGCAAAATGATAGATTTGATATCAGCTGATAGTTTTTCAATATAGTAGGGTCAAGATTAGGTTTCTTAAGTAATGGTTTAATCACTGCAGATTTGAAACATTTAGGAACAGATCCAGAAGTTAAAGAAAGATTAATCATTTCCAGCACAGTCGGCCCAAGAGTAGACCACAGGTCCTTAAGCAGTTTTGTTGGTATAGGATCAAATAAAAAGATTGTGCTTTTTGTTGACATTATGGGTTTCATCAGCATGCCTAGAGAGATACTGTCAAATTCTATAAATCTAGGTAATACCTCAGTAATGGCGCCCACCTCAATAGCAGAATGTAGTGGCTGGGTTAAGGCATGCTGGGATATGTTTAACCTAATGTCTTCTATTTTCTTCTCAAAGTAATCCAGGAAATCTTGTGCTGTAAAAGGAGAAGAAACTACAGGTGGTTGTCCACAAATAAGTGTTGCCACCGTGTCGAACAAGAACTTTGAGTTATGCTTGTTTTTGTTAAACACATTCGCTCAAGACAAGTAGTTGTCTTTAGTTCTCCATGAGCTGAGGTTGATTATAGGCAGAATGGTGGCTTAGTGGTTAGCACTGTTGCCTCACAGCAAGAAGGTAACAGGTTTTATTCCCACCTGTGGCCTTTCTGTGTGGAGTTTGCATGTTCTCCCTGTGGGTTTCCTCCGGGTGCTCCAGTTTCTTCCCACATTTAAAAACATCCAGGTTAGGTGAATTGGAAACTTTATAATTGTTTAGGTCTCCTTTGCAAAAGAGGTCTCGATCTCAGTGGGATCAACCTGGTTAAAATAAAATGTCATTTTACATCACCATGAGTTTACTAACTCTTATCCAGATGTAGTGTTATTAGTCAAGAAGGAACAAATGTTTTATTACAGCAATATGGGGTGTTGAAAAAGGATTTTATTTTGCTTGGAAACAAACTTAACCCTCTGGAGTCTTGGGTATTTTTGGGTGTTTTTGACTACTTTTGGTTTTACCTTTAGAATTTACCTTAAAAACTGTTTACTTTACCTTGTTTGGTCATATTTTTTTTCAGCACAACCTCACTTGTGTGACTTCAGTTTTTCTTTCATTCTGACATACTGCATTAAAACAGTGGTCCTAAATTCACCCCAAAACCTACAATTTGAATCAGAAAAAGTTTTTTTTTTTTACTGTGAAAACCAGAAATATGTTTAACAAAACAAACCACTTTTATAACATAGAATGCAAATATAAATTGTAAATTTCAAAAATATATGTTGTCTCAAAAAATGTACCGAAAAGTACTCTGAAATATGAATACCAGGAAATGGTTTTACTGGGAAATAATGGTGTTTTTTCTCATTTCAGGAACCTTAAAGTTTGTTCTGCACAGTGGTGGGCACAGCTAACCAAAAACCTAGCTTCAATAACCTCTAATCAGCTAAGTGAAAAGTTATCTTTTATAACGCTAAATTGCCAAAAAAGTTATCGGAAGCTACAGCTAACCGCTAACCCATAACTTTCAGTATTGCCTCCGGTACACTCAGCTACTAACAAGCCGATTTTGAGTTTAAACACCGCCAACGCTTCTGATAGAATCAAAGGCGACCACAAACCCAAATGCAGCCAATGAGTCAGAGCTTCTGTCTTTGTGCGCCCTGCCCACTGCTGTGGGGAAGTGTCATTCACCTTGGTAGCATACAGCAGTCCAGCCGTGAGGCAGACGTCTTGAAAAGGAAAGCAGGTTTGACTTATGGTTTTGATTTATAAATCAAATTAATCAGGATAGAATAACTACATTAATGTCAATTCTTAAAATGTACAAAGTGAAAATATGACACATATCTATTAATTTTAAAATAATGCACTAATTCTGAAGATTTGATCATTAACACACAGGTGCCCAAAGGGATTATGGCTAAACTTACCCCCACTCATACTGATTGGTTGACTAATTCATTCTATGTAAAAATAATCACAAGTGCTTCTCCATTATTTGATTATTGAACGTGTGTGTGTTGGTGTTTACAAATAAATGTGCTTTTATGAAATATGTAATTTTTTTTCATTTGTAAAAAAAAGGCATTTGCAAAACTGTAAAAGTTGTTAAGTTGTGATTCAGGTCAACAACAGCGTGATATAACTGGGCGCCAGTAACATGGCAGTGTTCTATGCATTTTGACTCCAGTTATATCACACGGTTGTTGATCTGAATCACAACTTAAACTTGTTGGTCTGTTTCTTAGGAAACTTCAGATGAGGAGGTTACATTGATCATGTGGTGTAAAAGATAAAGGGTTAAAACATCAAAAAGGAAAGACTGAACTAAAGACTGTGCATTGGGGAGAAAACCTGCATGCTTCAGTCACATGGTCATGCAGAAAATGTCTGACAATATTGATTGGTTTTGCTGTCAAAATACTTTTGGGTAAATTTTTTTGAGACACCCTATATATATGTAAAAAATGTAGCATAAACAAAGTTATATGCAACAATTCACATTAAAATGCAGGAAATGCTTCAGGCATTTTTTGTGGCTATTTACATGCAATAATATGCCACACAAATTATATTTGTGCCACTCAGAAAAACAATTCCTGTCCAATGCACATCAGAAGCTCCCAAAATTTGAACAGATATTCCACCTCAATATCCGTGTGTATTTTTCCCTAATTCCATGTTTTTGTAGCATTTTTTATTGGTGTCGGTACAGACTGCCCTGACTGTGAGAGTGACAAAACAAACAAACAAAAAAAAACAACAACAAACAAACAAAAAAACATAGATGTTGTGTGCTGCCTTGGTCTCTGCTGGTTCCTGCCTTTTTTGCTCTCTCTATCTCTGTCCCCAAGTGGTGTGCAGCAGAGCTGAGCAGCTGATCATCACACCTGCAGCTCATCTGAACACCTGCATTTAAACCCCGGTTCAGCACCTCCATCTTCGCTGGAAAATCAGTTGTCACAGCTTGGTAACTGGCCTCTCTCTGGCTTGAGTGATCATTCTGCATTCCTACGCAAATCCTTTTTGAGCTCTGTGCATTCCTGCGCCACCTAATTGAGCTCTGTGTTTGTGAGCGTATATGCTGGTTATTCTGTGAGTGTGTGTGGACGAACCACGGCAACTTGCTTTCTGCTCCTCCCGCTGTGGCACCATATCCTGTCAGCTCCGTGGGCTACCACCTGGCACCAGTCATCCATTCACCCATCATCAACCTGGTCAACGACCTCCTCCCCTCCCCTCCGGTTTGCCGCATTGGTCCAGACGCATTATTTTGACACCCCAAAATAAATAAAATAACTACACCACACACTAACTACATGCTAAAACACTCCACCACACATACTAAAAATACACTTCAAGCACAGCAAACACAACTTTCAAAACTGATTGCTTTCTACTTTTCGCTCTGCACAAAACCACAATTTTCTTTGCTCAGCAACCAAATTACGTGGATTGGGGATTATTGTTTATTAGGTTAATATTTTACACCAGTGATAAATAAGAATTTCTGTATTTTTTTTAATCGTTTGCTGTCTCAGACAGAGACACACACACACCCACATGGGGTCTGTGGGTTGTCACCAAACACATGTGGGGTTGGTGATTGTGACTGGTTAGCTCCTGAGTTTTTCCACCAATGGTGAACACCCCTTTCTCCTGCTGCAGTTGAGGGAGTCGTATTTTTTCAAGCCCTCTCTCCCTTCCATAGAATGAGGAAATGAATTTTTTTTGCTGTGGGTGTCTGCCAAATACGCAGCAAATATGACCATATTGTCCAGGAAAAAATGTCACGTAAATTATTCGTCATAATTCAAGTTATACTTGGCCTGTTAACAAAATTTTAAAAGGGGTGTGCAGGTTGAATTCCACACATTCAACACACATTCAAACAGAGACTCAAAATGGAGTAGATTCTGTGCTATGTCCTCTTATAAGGGTGATTCTTTAACTACGGGCACTACTGGCCTTGTAAATGTAATTTCCACCACACCATTGCCTTACAATATAAAGCGCCTTGGGGCAACTGTTTGTTGTGATTTGGCGCTATATACATGTGCTCTGATGTCACTGTTTATCTTCATAGAAACTACCCAAACAATCTTTCATACAAACTGTTTAAAGGGACATTACAGTGTTGTGGTGGAAATTACGGCAATAGTGTGGGACAACTACATTTTGTTTAAACATATCACAACAGTTGTATGACACTGAATACCCCAATTATGTTTTGATTATTTTACTGATATTTTATTCAGAGATATTTTAAAACATTAGAAAAAATGTTTTTTTACCATTCATTTTTATCGTTGAGCAAAAGTTTGGGTGTGGGACAAGCACAAAACGGCAATATTTGCATATAATGATGCTGAAAAAAGGTGAAAAAGTCATCATAGACTACGAGAACAAATTTCTTAAAACACTTTCATTGTAAAGATAACTATAAAAGTGTGAAATTTCCCCTTTTTTCTGTTTTTCATACAATATGATCAAAGGACATAATAAGTGCCCGTAGTCTAAGAATCACCCATAAATAGGTAATGTGGCTTGACGCGGAGGTGTGTCAATCGATGCCAGAGGGTAAAACACACGGGAAACTACATTCATTGAAATGAGGAATGGAATGCTTTAGCTTTCACGTCTCATATCAATGCGCACACTGCATGGTGTAGTTTTTCCATGTCTTTTTTGGGAGGAATGTGAGGGCTTCTTTTGTTGTGGTTTGTCCCTTGTCTGTGTCTTATGTTCTTATCTGTTAGTTGTTACTGCGGTCTGTCCCCTGCCCATGTCTTATCTGTTAATTGTGGTATTTTCATGTTTTGCACACCTTAAGCCTGGGTCCCACCGAATAATGAAGGATGAATGATGAGCCATGCAGCATGTTTTCTTTGCTGCGAGAGGGTTTCTTCAACTATCATGGGAGAATGGTGGCTCTGAGTGGCTGTTAGAGGCATTATCTTCAGTTAACAAGACTCCTCTCTGAGTGTGGCACTAATTTCAAGATGTTCAAAATTTAGCAACAACAGCATGGGGCAGTTTGTGTACGAGTTACAACTTAGAGTCATGTGCGTGGTGCTTACGAGGCTGCTAAAAGCCCATTATCCGTGCAGGTACACAAGACCTGAGAGGCTATTTTTGGAGTGGCTGCCCTGTTGCGCACACAATTCCACCTGCTCTGTGCGCTGGATGCTGTATATAAAATAATTATTTTGTAGCGGATTAATCATTTTCTGCCAAACCTTAGATGCTGAAAAGACCTCTAAACGCTCTGGAATCACAGAGGACTGTTTCATCTGGGCACTTTTTTTCCCTCTCTTTCCTGCTCCATGTGGAATGTGTTTTGAACAGCTTAAGGTAACCATTTTTAGTGTTTTTATAGCTTAATAAAACAGTTCGTAGCTGTAAAAGTATGTCTATAGTTGATTTAATATCTTGTTAATGGATCACATGAGCTCCGCTGTGGGTGCACACTGTGCAATGATGCAGTGACTCGTCACACTCCAAAGGAGTATTTAGGCAGAATGCCAGCTCACAAAAGAGTGATTTTTCAGTAAATAATGGACAAACACAAAGTTAAAATTTGGACAACTGTGTAAAAGTGGCTGTGTGTTTAAAGTTTGGGAAGAAATAACTCCAGTGAAGCCGCTAAAAGCAGTGCAGAGCTGTGCAGCAACACAGAAGGAGAGCGCACAAAGTTAAAAGTTGTATCACAGGGACTTGCAAGCTGCGGAAGAAATAAAGAATTTGTTTTTTTGAAAGTGATCCACGTGAGTTGTGGCAGCAGGTGTATATAATTAAAGCGGCCACCTCATTGTGTATGCAGATGGCAGCGCATGCGCAAAAGAGGGATTGTGCAGAAATAAACAAACAAACACAAAGTTGAAAGTGAGATCACGGTGTGAAAATTAATGTGTTTAAAGCCAGGGAAAAAATAAAGCCAGCAAGCCATGGATGGAAAAGAAGCCAGTGAGAAGGAGCACAAAGGTGGCTCTCCAGGAATGTAGAACAGCAGTGTGTGTGCAAAAGAGCAATTTTGCAGAAATAAACAGACTAACACAAAGTTAAAAGTGGGATCACGGTGTGTGTATTTAAAGCCGCAGAAGAAATAAAGCCAGCGACCGCGGAGCCAGGGAGGAGCACAGAGGCAGCTGTGCAGGAACCCTTGGTTTGGTTCTAGCTGGTCTGGTGCATTACAGGTGGACACCAGCCTGGTGCACAGCGCACAACCGCAGGACTGTACTGGATTATCTATTTTTGGACTGCATTTAAAAAAATGTGACATCTTTAAATGCTGCTGTGAATTGAAAACCCACACTTTAAAGGGACCAGGCGTGGGTGGGCTGGAGGTTTGGACCAAACCCATGCCTAAACGTGCGCCAACATTGCGTTGTCATGGTGCTATCATGGCACTACGTGGCTTAGCGTAGCTGATGCGAGCCATTTGATGCTCTAATGACAGGTCAGTCATGGCTCACTAGAGGCTGCTACATGGCACATGCGGGGTACAGAGAGGCACATAGAGGCACCTTAGTAACAGATACGTGATAGATGAAAACGTGGATCGTTCTTCAAATAATCCATGACACCCATGTGTGGCTCATTATTCATGGCTTATTATTTGGTAGGATCCAGGCTTTAGCCATTCTTGAGTTCCACTTTAATTTTCAGTGATTTCTCCTTGGTTTTGTACTTTGTGGTTCCCCTTTAGTTTGGTAATTATTTATGGTGTGTTTTAGGTTCTGCTCGCCCCAGAGCTCTCTGTGGTTTGTTTCACTTTGTCTCCATCGGTCGCTGTGTGCTTGTGTGTGTTTCTAGGCGTGTCCTTGTTACCTGTTCTCCCTCACAGCTGTTTCACATTCCCCATCACATGACCTGCTGCTGTCTACTTGTCTCTGCTTCACTATTCAAGTTTGTCACTGTGTGGCTCTTAGTTGCTGGGTTTTTGTGATTCATAGCATTCCTTTCTGGTTTTGTTAATACTGCATTTGTTCATGTCTGCTCGCCCTGGTGTTTCTGTCAACTCCCCTCCTGTGTTCCTGTTTGTTTGGACTGCTCATTAGCTTTGAACTCATCATCTGGTGAATAAACAATTTACTTTTTCCTACATCTTTCTGGTCCATGTCTGCATTTTTCAGTTCAATCCTGCCATAAAACACAACAGAAAAACCCAGCACCTAAAATGAACCCAGCAGACAGCTGCTCTGATATCTCTGAACTCAAGAACATTTTCTCTCAGTTAATTGCATTTTTTAATAGTTATCATTCTGTCTACCAACCTGGTAAGAATTTTCATTGCCTAGATGATGTCTGGAACTTAATTAAAACCAATCCATGGGTCAGTGACTGCTTTTAAGAATGGGAAGATTTGGACAGAAGGCGATGCTGCAGCTCCAGAGGGCATGGCTGGCTGCCTACCAGCCTGTGGCCCTCCAGATGATGTTGCTGTTCCGGAGGAGCTGCTTGGTGGCATGCCAAACAACATCTGTGCTCCTGAGGGCCACTGAGTGGCCTTTTAAATTACACTGCTGCTCCCGAGGGCTCGCCCAGCACCCCTTCAGATGAAGCTGCTGCTCCGAAGGGGTCACCTGGCTCTCCTCCAGATAACGTCTGTGCTCCTGACGGGCTGCCTGGTCACTCTCCAGATGAGGTCTCTGTTTCCGAGGGGCTGCATGGTCGCCCTCCAGAAAACGTCTGGTTTCCCGCAGAGCCATCCAGGTGTCCTCAAGAAGAGGTCTCTGTTCCTGAGGGACCGTCTGGTCACCCTGAAGAAGATGCTTGTGCTCCTCATGATCAACTCGACTCATGTACTGCCCAATCACACCCTGAATCCTAGCTGCATGCAGACCCTTGTGCCTCCTGGCAACCCAACTGCTAACCCCCTGAGTACTCACGTGTCTACTGACGACCCAACTGCTAGCCAACCTGACTACTCACATGCCTTGTCTGTTTATGTCTGCTTGCCCTGGTGTTGCTGCAAACTCCCCTCCTGTGTTCCTGTTTGTTTGGACTGTTTATAAGCTTTGAACTCATCATCATCTTGTAAATAAACCATTTACTTTTTCCTACACCTGTCTGGTCCATATCGGCATTTTTGGGTTCAATCTTGCCATAAAACTCAACATCACTTTTGTAATGATGGAATCATTGTCAATGTGGTGTACAGTCTCTGACATTTAATATTCTCAGTTCTGTATTTAGAAATGTACACTTAAACCAAAGTTACTGTTTGAAGACCTGAGTATGATAAATGGATTCCAGGTACTGCAGACATGGCTGAAACTGGCTCAGACTGTAGGTCACTACCAGTCCAACAGCTTGTTGCTTTCTGAAAGATTCAGAACTTAGCTGCTCTTCAGCCTATCTAGGGGCATAGGTGTCCAATGTCATGTCACTAGTACAAGACAGTTGATTCCTGTGAGGATGCCAGATGCTATGTATTTGATAATTGTATCAAACATCTTGCCTTTAGTTTTATTTACATTAAGTCGCTCTTCATCATTTTGATTGTTGATCAGTAATCAATCAATTCAATCAATTTTATTTATATAGCGCCAAATCACAACAAACAGTTGCCCCAAGGCGCTTTATATTGTAAGGCAAGGCCATATAATAATTACGTAAAAACCCCAACAGTCAAAACGACCCCCTGTGAGCAAGCACTTGGCGACAGTGGGAAGGAAAAACTTCCTTTTAACAGGAAGAAACCTCCAGCAGAACCAGGCTCAGGGAGGGGCAGTCTTCTGCTGGGACTGGTTGGGGCTGAGGGAGAGAACCAGGAAAAAGACATGCTGTGGAGGGGAGCAGAGATCAATCACTAATGATTAAATGCAGAGTGGTGCATACACAGCAAAAAGAGAAAGAAACACTCAGTGCATCATGGGAACCCCCCAGCAGTCTAAGTCTATAGCAGCATAACTAAGGGATGGTTCAGGATCACCTGATCCAGCCCTAACTATAAGCTTTAGCAAAAAGGAAAGTTTTAAGCCTAATCTTAAAAGTAGAGAGGGTGTCTGTCTCCCTGATCCGAATTGGGAGCTGGTTCCACAGGAGAGGAGCCTGAAAGCTGAAGGCTCTGCCTCCCATTCTACTCTTACAAACCCTAGGAACTACAAGTAAGCCTGCAGTCTGAGAGCGAAGCACTCTATTGGGGTGATATGGTACTATGAGGTCCCTAAGATAAGATGGGACCTGATTATTCAAAACCTTAAAAGTAAGAAGAAGAATTTTAAATTCTATTCTAGAATTAACAGGAAGCCAATGAAGAGAGGCCAGTATGGGTGAACTATGCTCTCTCCTTCTAGTCACTGTTAGTACTCTAGCTGCAGCATTTTGAATTAACTGAAGGCTTTTCAGGGAACTTTTAGGACAACCTGATAATAATGAATTACAATAGTCCAGCCTAGAGGAAATAAATGCATGAATTAGTTTTTCAGCATCACTCTGAGACAAGACCTTTCTAATTTTAGAGATATTGAGTAAATGCAAAAAAGCAGTCCTACATATTTGTTTAATATGCGCTTTGAATGACATATCCTGATCAAAAATAACTCCAAGATTTCTCACAGTATTACTAGAGGTCAGGGTAATGCCATCCAGAGTAAGGATCTGGTTAGACACCATGTTTCTAAGATTTGTGGGGCCAAGTACAATAACTTCAGTTTTATCTGAGTTTAAAAGCAGGAAATTAGAGGTCATCCATGTCTTATGTCTGTAAGACAATCCTGCAGTTTAGCTAATTGGTGTGTGTCCTCTGGCTTCATGGATAGATAAAGCTGGGTATCATCTGCGTAACAATGAAAATTTAAGCAATGCCGTCTAATAATACTGCCTAAGGGAAGCATGTATAAAGTGAATAAAATTGGTCCTAGCACAGAACCTTGTGGAACTCCATAATTAACCTTAGTCTGTGAAGAAGATTCCCCATTTACATGAACAAATTGTAATCTATTAGATAAATATGATTCAAACCACCGCAGCACAGTGCCTTTAATACCTATGGCATGCTCTAATCTCTGTAATAAAATTTTATGGTCAACAGTATCAAAAGCAGCACTGAGGTCTAACAGAACAAGCACAGAGATGAGTCCACTGTCTGAGGCCTTAAGAAGATCATTTGTAACCTTCACTAATGCTGTTTCTGTACTATGATGAATTCTAAAACCTGACTGAAACTCTTCAAATAGACCATTCCTCTGCAGATGATCAGTTAGCTGTTTTACAACTACCCTTTCAAGAATTTTTGAGAGAAAAGGAAGGTTGGAGATTGGTCTATAATTAGCTAAGATAGCTGGGTCAAGTGATGGCTTTTTAAGTAATGTTTAATTACTGCCACCTTAAAAGCCTGTGGTACATAGCCAACTAATAAAGATAGATTGATCATATTTAAGATCGAAGCATTAAATAATGGTAGGGCTTCCTTGAGCAGCCTGGTAGGAATGGGGTCTAATAGACATGTTGATGGTTTGGATGAAGTAACTAATGAAAATAACTCAGACAGAACAATCGGAGAGAAAGAGTCTAACCAAATACCGGCATCACTGAAAGCAGCCAAAGATAACGATACGTCTTTGGGATGGTTATGAGTAATTTTTTCTGTAATAGTTAAAATTTTATTAGCAAAGAAAGTCATGAAGTCATTACTAGTTAAAGTTAAAGGAATACTCAGCTCAATAGAGCTCTGACTCTTTGTCAGCCTGGCTACAGTGCTGAAAAGAAACCTGGGGTTGTTCTTATTTTCTTCAATTAGTGATGAGTAGTAAGATGTCCTAGCTTTACAGTGGGCTTTTTTATAGAGCAACAGACTTTTTCCAGGCTAAGTGAAGATCTTCTAAATTAGTGAGACGCCATTTCCTCTCCAACGTACGGGTTATCTGCTTTAAGCTGCGAGTTTGTGAGTTATACCACGGAGTCAGGCACTTCTGATTTAAAGCTCTCTTTTTCAGAGGAGCTACAGCATCCAAAGTTGTCTTCAATGAGGATGTAAAACTACTGACGAGATACTCTATCTCACTTACAGAGTTTAGGTAGCTACTCTGCACTGTGTTGGTATATGGCATTAGAGAACATAAAGAAGGAATCATATCCTTAAACCTAGTTACAGCGCTTTCTGAAAGACTTCTAGTGTAATGAAACTTATTCCCCACTGCTGGGTAGTCCATCAGAGTAAATGTAAATGTTATTAAGAAATGATCAGACAGAAGGGGGTTTTCAGGGAATACTGTTAAGTCTTCAATTTCCATACCATAAGTCAGAACAAGATCTAAGATATGATTAAAGTGGTGGGTGGACTCATTTACATTTTGAGCAAAGCCAATTGAGTCTAATAATAGATTAAATGCAGTGTTGAGGCTGTCATTCTCAGCATCTGTGTGGATGTTAAAATCGCCCACTATAATTATCTTATCTGAGCTAAGCACTAAGTCAGACAAAAGGTCTGAAAATTCACAGAGAAACTCACAGTAACGACCAGGTGGACGATAGATAATAACAAATAAAACTGGTTTTTGGGACTTCCAATTTGGATGGACAAGACTAAGAGTCAAGCTTTCAAATGAATTAAAGCTCTGTCTGGGTTTTTGATTAATTAATAAGCTGGAATGGAAGATTGCTGCTAATCCTCCGCCTCGGCCCGTGCTACGAGCATTCTGGCAGTTAGTGTGACTCGGGGGAGTTGACTCATTTAAACTAACATATTCATCCTGCTGTAACCAGGTTTCTGTAAGGCAGAATAAATCAATATGTTGATCAATTATTATATCATTTACTAACAGGGACTTAGAAGAGAGAGACCTAATGTTTAATAGACCACATTTAACTGTTTTAGTCTGTGGTGCAGTTGAAGGTGCTATATTATTTTTTCTTTTTGAATTTTTATGCTTAAATAGATTTTTGCTGGTTATTGGTGGTCTGAGAGCAGGCACCGTCTCTATGGGATGGGGTAATGAGGGGATGGCAGTGGGAGAGAAGCTGCAGAGAGGTGTGTAAGACTACAACTCTGCTTCCTGGTCCCAACCCTGGGTAGTCACGGTTTGGAGGATTTAAGAAAATTGGCCAGATTTCTAGAAATGAGAGCTGCTCCATCCAAAGTGGGATGGATGCCGTCTCTCCTAACAAGACCAGGTTTTCCCCAGAAGCTTTGCCAATTATCTATGAATCCCACCTCATTTTTTGGACACCACTCAGACAGCCAGCAATTCAAGGAGAACATGCGGCTAAACGTCACTCCCGGTCCGATTGGAGAGGGGCCCAGAGAAAACTACAGAGTCCGACATTGTTTTTGCAAAGTTACACACCGATTCAATGTTAATTTTAGTGACCTCCGATTGGCGTAACCGGGTGTCATTACTGCCGACGTGAATTACAATCTTACCAAATTTACGCTTAGCCTTAGCCAGCAGTTTCAAATTTCCTTCAATGTTGCCTGCTCTGGCCCCCGGAAGACAACTGACTATGGTTGCTGGTGTCGCTAACTTCACATTTCTCAAAACAGAGTCACCAATAACCAGAGTTTGATCCTCGGCGGGTGTGTTGTCGAGTGGGGAAAAACGGTTAGAAATGTGAACGGGTTGGCGGTGTACACGGGGCTTCTGTTTAGAACTATGCTTCCTCCTCACTATCACCCAGTCGGCCTGCTTTCCCGGCTGCTCGGGATCTGCCAGAGGGAAACTAACGGCGGCTAAGCTACCTTGGTCCGCACCGACTACAGGGGCCTGGCTAGCTGTAGAATTTTCCACGGTGCGGAGCCGAGTCTCCAGTTCGCCCAGCCTGGCCTCCAAAGCTACGAATAAGCTACACTTATTACAAGTACCATTACTGCTAAAGGAGGCCGAGGAATAACTAAACATTTCACACCCAGAGCAGAAAAGTGCAGGAGAGACAGGAGAAGCCGTCATGCTAAACCGGCTAAGAGCTAGTAGCTGCGCTAACCTAGCGAATTCCTAAAAACACACACAAAGTGAATAATGTGTAAATAATTTAGAGGTGATTCAGCAGAGGGAGTGCTTTAGTTAAGGCACGTGAAGATTACACTGTGAAACAAATCGTTATCTAGGTAACTAGATCAATCTAACTGTGCAGATTAAACAGCTAACAGATACAGCAAAACACCGCTGTGCTCCAGAACAGGAAGTGATACAATACCGCAGTGAGAGCCAACCACCAGTAGAGGCAAGCAGTAAGTTGGTGTTAGAACATGATTTGGATTTCTTGGGTTTTGTGAAACTTGGCTGAAGTCTGATATCTCCATGCCGCTAAATGAAGCTCCTCCTGCTGGTTTTGCCCATGTTCATGTTGCTTGAGATGCCAGACCAAGTGGAGGGGTTGTGCTGATTTACAGGTCTGAGATCCAGTTTCTGTTTTAAATTTGTGATATATTATAGGTTATTTTAATCCAACAAAAAGTTCAAACAAGTGAGCTCACATTGATCTGGTGTGTTGTGCTGCATAAAAAAAAAAAAAAGAAAATCACAGATTTTCTTCTACAAGCAGATAAAGAGGGATTACAACATACGTATGAATAAGCTTGCTGATTGCTTCTGCAGAGCTTTCCAGGCAGTATTGGACATGTTTGACTTTCACAGATTTGTGTATGTTCCCACTCACAGCTGTGGAAGTGCTTTAAACATTTCAATTACTTCTATACATACACTATACATACATACAGACTATACATACACAGTGGTGGGCACAGCTAACCGAAAAGTTAGCCTCGATAACGGCTAATCAGCTAGCTGAAAATTTAACTTTTAGAACGCTAAACCAATGAAGAATTCAGTGGAAGTTACAGCTTACCACTAATTTTTAGTATTGACTTGACACACTGTCAGCTACTGATAAGCCAGTTTCAAGTTTAAACACCACAGGGGCTTCTGAGTAAATTCAAAGGCAATCACAAATTCAAAATGAACAAGTCAGAGCTTTGCCTTTATACACCCTGCTAGCTGCTGCAAAGAAATATCATTTACTTTTCACACACAACACCCTGAACTCCCATAATGCACTGCAGCAGCAAATGACAGTGTGTCTGCTTTAAGGACAGCATGTACATGTAAATCTTTCCTTTTTTAAGTGAAAAGACACTTATGTCGGTATTTTTATGTAAAGATAAAACGTCTTCGGTGGGGAAGCTCATGATGAGATGTAGATTTTACCAGTTGCATTGAATGCAACACAGGTGAGCTGGTGCAATGCATTATGGGAGTTCGGGGTTTGGTTTTTATTTTAATTATTGTTACTGTAGTAAATTTGTGTTATTGCGTTACTGTTGTAGATGGTTAGCAGTATTGTTAGTGTTATAGATTTGTTGTGTTTTTATAGTTCATGTAGTGTAGTTAGTTTGGTGAAGAGTTGTGATGTGGGCATGAGTGAAAAGTGCTTTGCGTTTGATGTCTTCTGCCACCATCTGTGTTGTACTGTGTGAAAAGTAAATGCTCTTTGTGGCAGCTGGGAGCCACCCGCTGCCCTGTTCCCTTCTGCTAGGGCAGGGCTGAGCTCCTCACAGCTGCCTGACTGTTGAAAGACACACAATATACAGGAACTAACGTGTATGATTTTATGGTTTACTTACTATGTCAGCAAAAAAATGTCAACAGACTGAAAGTTAGCGGAAACTAATTGGTCAGCTGATCGTTTTCAAAGTTAGCTGAAAAGCTAATCTGATAATGAAAAAGTTAGCTTAATTACCAGTTAGCAGATTAGTGGAACTGTGCTCACCACTATACATACATACATGTTACAGTTATGGAATTTTTTTCCTAGTTTACTAATATCCTGGCTTGTAAAACAACTATGGTTTCCATTAGGGCCCCCTCTATGTTATGCTGCGTTTACACATAATGATGGTAAGTCACGAATGCCACAAAGTATACATTCTTGGCTGCTGATCAGGAATGTGATGATTCGGGGCAGAGGTGTCATGTGTCCTCAGGAACTGCTGCAACCTGTTACCACGCATTACATTCAATGGCACGTGTTGCTGGAGAATTATCAGGAACCATTATGCACGGTCAAGAATAATGTTTCACGTTGTTGCGCGCTGTCGCACGCTATCATGCGTAGCAGCGCACGGTTAAGTTCTGTCACGTTGTGAATGAGGCGAATTGTCTCCACACACACCCATATTCATCCATCAGCTGCTGAACAATTCAAATCACTCCAGTTTGCTCCTCAAAATCCACAGCTGAAGAACTTTGTGACTGCAAGCTTAGTTGGGGTCTGTGCCATGGAGTGGCGCAGAAAGGAGGAGGAGACGGACAGAGGCAGATGTGTGGTTTCACAAGGCTCTTGTCTCGCTCATTTTCCCAAACGTCAGGCACAGCAGCAGGTGGAACACATGCAGGAGTATGCTGAGGAACATTGGAACAAAAGTTTTAGCCGACTTGGCGTCACTGTCCTGCAGTATACTGCAGCAATGAAACTGAATGCGGTGCAGCAGGGTTTAATTGTGCGCACGTCAGAGAAGAACGCTGCCACGCTCTATTAAGGATCACCGCTAATCAAGACAGATCAGTACGCTCAGTTGCGACCTCCATGACACGAGGCGAAATGAGGGTAGTGCGTGACATTCGTGGAAGATTTTTTGACAGCCAAAAACATGCTCCACGAAAATCACGAATATCACGCACAAAAATGTACTAGTAAGAAACCTATTCAAATGCATTAAGTCACGTTAAGAATGTCAGGAATGTGCCAAGAGTGACACAAATATGATATTCATAGTGCATCTTGCCTATGTGTAAACACGCCTTTACTGTTCACCTTGCTCACCACCGGAAGCGGTGGCGATGTTGTGGGCTGCACAACTGTGGGCTGCTGTTCCTGCTGCTGCTTTTCTCTCTCTCTCTTCTCTGCACAGGTGGCGCGCCTCAAGCTGATCAACGCACCTGTTCCACATCTCACCTGCATCTGTATATCAACCCCAGCTCTTCACTCCATCCTCGCCAGAAACTCAGAAAACCTTCCACGGTAAGACTGGTCATTTTTCTCTTGCTCAACAATTTTTTGCTCTTGGTGTTTCCACACACCAGGCTGAAAGATGCAGCTTGTTGCTGAAGCAAACCAAGACTTTCCTGCAGCAGGTGACGGAGCTCCCACGCTCCACATCAGCCAAGTTAAGTGTTTGCTCTCTTGCTTTTACGAATTGCTGCATACTGAACTCTGCTTAAAAGTTTTACAAGGTGAACTGTGAACTTTTCCTGAAGAGGAACTATTGGAAGAAACTGCACTGAATCATTTTGTGTCTAATCGCCTGCTCTGTGATCACTTATCACTGATTCAAACTTTTCCTGATTAAAAATGGTTTGAAGAAATTGAACAGAATCTGTTTGCTAAACTGCCTGCTTATCTGGACCAGCTGTGATAGTTGTCCCTGATTGACTGTGTGAACCACTTCTGGAAGTGACTGGCTCAGCACTCACCATCTGTGTCTCTCTCTCCAGCCTCGTCCACACTCCCTGGTTCCACCGCTCAGCGGGCCGGTCTCCACTCGGCTAGGCAGCCTTGTGTGTGTGTGTATATATATATATATGTATGTGTATATATATATATATATATATATATATATATATATATATATATATATATATATATATATATATATATATATTCTGTTCAATAAATCCTTTGTTACCACTCACTTGCTGCTTTCTGCTACTGGGTTTGTCTTCCACTCACGCCTGAACCACAGCAGGCGAATTATAAACCTATTGTAGACCTACTTCAAAAAAAATTCTGGAAAAGCAGCTTATCTATTTGTTTTAGAATGAGCTCATTGAGCTTACTTAGCATTTAAAGCACCTTGCACTCAGGAAACTGCACTCAGCGTTGATTTGTTGCTGGCCATGGATGCAGATTCCACATGAGTGTTGCTGTTACTAGACGTAAGTGCATCTTTTCAAACCATTGGTCACTATATTGCTGGAGAGAATTTAAAATTATTATGATATTCTTAATGGATGAAATCTTTGTCAGATCATCTGCAGTGTGTTCAGTATAATGGCACAATAACTGAATTTTCAATAGAGGGAGCATGGACACACTGTCATCAGGGGAGGTGATGGTCTAGTCGTTAAAGCGTTGGGCTTGAGACCAGAGGATCCTCAGTTCAAATCCCAGCCTGACCAGAAAATCACTAAAGGCCCTTGGGCAAGGTCCTTAATCCCCTATTGCTCCTGGTGTGTAGTGAGCGCCTTGTTGGCAGCACCCTGACATTGGTGTATGTGTGTTTGGGTGAATGTGAGGCATCATTTTAAATGCTGTATAGATACAGTCCATTTATTTAACAGTAAAATATGGATTAAATTAACGTTCTATTCTTGTACCGTGTTATTTTCTCTTCATCTTTTGGTGAGATTTTACACACACACACACACACACCTTCAACCGCTAGTCCAAGGGTCGCGGGGGGCTGGAGCCTATCCCAGCAGTCATAGAGCGCGAGGCTGGGTACACTCAGGACAGGACGCTAGTCTGTCGCAGGGCCATAAACAGGCAAACGCATTCACACCCACTCGCACACCTATGGACAATTTTTAAAGATTCCAATCCACCTAACCCGCATGTCTTTGGATGTGGGAGGAAACTGGAGCACCCAGAGGAAACCCACGCAAACATGGGGAGAACATGCAAACTCCACACAGAAAGGCCACAGGTGGGAATTGAACTCATGACCTTCTCACTGTGAGGCAACAGTGCTAACCTGAGATTTTACACATACACACACACACACACACACACACATATATATATATATATATATATATATATATATATATATATATATATATATGAGGTCTATCAGAAAAGTATCCTACCTTTTTATTTTTTAAAAAAACTATATGGATTTGAAAGACGTGCGATTACACCAATCATGCTTGAACTCTTGTGCGCATGCGTGAGTTTTTTCACGCGTGTCGGTGACGTCATTTCCCTGTGGGCAGGCCTTGAGTGAGATGTGGTCCCGCCCTCTCAGCTGAATTCCTTTGTTTCACACGCTGCTCGAGATGGCGCGCGTTGCTTTATCAAAATTTTTTCTGGACCTGTGAGGAATATCCGAGTGGACACTATTCGAGAAATTAAGCTGGTTTTCGGTGAAAAGTTTAACGGCTGATGAGAGATTATGGGGTGTTTCTGTCGGTGTAAGGACTTCCCACAGAGCGGGACGTCGCGCAGTGCTTCCAGGCGCCGTCGTCGGCCTGTTTCGACCTGAAAACATCCTAATTTAAGGCTTAATTCACCCAGGACATCGTGAGAGAACAGAGAAGATTCAGAAGAGGCCGGCATGAGGACTTTATGCGGACATTCCACTGTTTAAGGACATTTTTTAATGAAAGACATGCGCGCAAATTCAAAATCTGTGTGCGCCGCGACAGGAAAAACACCTCCGTGTTGAAAACCATTTGTAAAATTCAGGTGGCTTTTGATGGCTTTCAACAAGTGAGTAACTGAGAAATTGTTTAACAGCTTGGGCATGTTCCAACTTGCCCGTTAAGGTTTCCAACTGAGGTGTTTCTCCTGTCGTGACCCCCCGCGGTTGGGTCAGGCCCGACATGCGACTCTGCCCGCACGTTCTTTCATTACAAAATGTCCGTTAACAATGGAATGTCCGAATAAACTCCTCATGCCGACTTCTGAAAGTTCTCTGTTCTCTGACGACTTCCTGGGTCAACAGAGCCTGAAATGTGGAAGTTTTCAACTTGAAACAGCGAGACACTGCCGCCTCGAAGCGCAGATCGCCGTCAGGCGCCGTGGGCCATCCTTACGGCGACACTACCAGACCAAAATCTCTCATCATGTTGGGAAAGTGTAGTGACACGGACCCACAACAGGGGGCGTAAATGAACGGACAATGGAAGGAGTCAAATTATAACACTTTACTGGTGTGAATGTCACAACCAAACACAGCAGAATCAGAATGTGCAACAGTCAATTAATAAAAGGTGTCGTGTGGGCAGGCTCGACAATAGGAGACGCCCGTCTGGAAACGAACCGGAACCACACGATTTCCACCGCCACCTGAACCCGAGGAATACTGGAGCCGCCAAGTCCCGGAGTCCCCAGGTGGCCACCTTCCCGGCGTGTCGGATCTGGTACTGCTGGCAGAAAGCAAAAGACAGTCAAAGGGTGGGTGTGTGAACACCCAGTAACAATGGTGGGAATGCCACCTCCACCTCTCACTCAGCGCGTTGCAGCGGTCTCAGCTGAAAAGGAGCGCCGTCTTGCACAGCCTCCTCAAAAACAACCGGTTCTCCTGCAAACACTCACAATAATAGATTTATCGATCTCACAAAAGGGGCTGAGAGTATTACCTCCAGATGAAGATGATATCTCTGCAGTTTGGTGGAGGTGTCTTCCTGCTTTTATACCAGATGTGTTGATTAGTGACAGCTGTCACGGATGATGGGTGACTGCTGTCACCACGGCTTGTTCCTGAGGCGGCAGCGCCCTCTCGTGCCTGAAGCCCGCACTTCAGGCAGGGCGCCTTCTGGTGGTGGGCCAGCAGTACCTCCTCTTCTGGCAGCCCACACAACACATCAGCCGTTAAAATTTTTACCGAAAACCAGCTGAATTTATCGAATGGTGTCCACTCAGTTGTGCCTTACAGTTTTGAAAAAATTTTGATCAAACAAAGCAGCAGTCTCTGAGCCATTCCTAAACAATGAAAAAATCAAAAGTTCAAAAAGTTCAAAAGGTTTATTGTCATATGTACAGTAAGAAACGTATTTCCCTGTACAATGAAATTCTCTTCTTTGCTGCTCTCACCGGGTGTCTATAATAATAGTCAAAATAGGCATAAAAAAAAAAAATGAAAATAATGTGCAAATAGCAAGATTCAAGTATTAACAGTTAACAGTAAGGTAACAGTAAGGTGCAGTAACAGTGTAAAGTGACCCCAGGGGGTCTGCTCAGTCCTTAGCAGCATTCAGCAGTCTGATGGCAGTGGGGTAGAAAGAGTTTTTGAAGCGGGTGGTTTTGCATTTCACACTCCTGAATCTCCGTCCTGAAGGCAGCAGTGTGAACAGTCCGTGTTGGGGATGTGTAGGGTCTTTTATGATGGCGGCAGCTCTGTTGTGGACTCTCCGATGGTAGATGCTCTGCAGAGATGGTAGTGGCGTCCTCGTGATCTTTGATGCGGTCTTCACTACTCTCTGCATGCGTTTGCGGTCATTCACCGTTGAGCTGCCATACCACGCAGTAATCGAGGTGGTGAGAATAGACTCAATAATGCAGCTGTAGAAGTTGCTGAGAATCTTGGGTGACATGCCAAATTTCCTCAGCCTCCTCAGAAAGTACAGCCGCTGCTGAGCCTTCTTTACCACCTGTGTGATGTTGAGTGTCCAAGTGAGGTCACTACTGATGTGGACCCCTAGATATTTAAAGCTGCTCACTCTCTCCACCTCGCGGCCTTGGATAGACAGTGGCTGATGAGGTTCCCTCTCCCTCCCCATGTCCACTATCATTTCCTTGGTTTTATCTGTGTTCAGGGTGAGGTTGTTGACTCCACACCATGTCACCAGGCCTTCCACCTCCCTCCTGTAAGCTGCTTCGTCTCCGCCGGTGATGCGTCCAATCACAGCAGTGTCGTCAGCAAACTTTATGATGGTGTTATCGGGGTGAGAGGCGGCACAGTCGTAGGTGAAGAGGGTGTAGAGAATAGGGCTGAGGACGCAGCCCTGCGGGGTACCGATGTTGGTGGTGATGCTGGCTGAGGTCCTATTCCCAATCTTGACAGACTGTGGTCTGCCAGTCAGAAAGTCCAGGAGCCAGTCACAGAGGGTGGGATGGAGTCCAAGGGCAGACAGTT
This sequence comes from Thalassophryne amazonica, assembly GCF_902500255.1. Lineage (NCBI taxonomy): Eukaryota > Metazoa > Chordata > Actinopteri > Batrachoidiformes > Batrachoididae > Thalassophryne > Thalassophryne amazonica. The sequence goes on from NC_047115.1 coordinate 84,836,660, forward strand.
TGTAGGTGAGTTTGTGAGGGATGACCGTGTTGAAAGCAGAGCTGTAGTCAATGAAAAGTACTCTGATGTAAGAGTCTTTATTTTCCAGGTGGGAGAGGGAGGCGTGCAGGGCGGCGGCAATGGCATCCAAGGTTGACCTGTTGTGCCTGTAAGCATACTGCAGGGGGTCTGTGATGTCCAGTATGCAGCCCTGAATGTATGACAGTACCACTCTCTCGAAACACTTCATAATGATTGGAGTGAGTGCCACTGGCCTATAGTCATTCAGGCAAGATGGGGGGTTCTTCTTGGGGAGAGGGATGATGGTGGTGGTCTTATAGCAGGTGGGAACAGTGCATTGACTGAGGGAAAGGTTGAAGATGGAGGTAAGAACGTCAGTCAGCTCGTTGGCACACGCTCTGAGGGCACGACCAGGTATGTTATCCGGGCCAACAGCTTTCCGGAGCCGAATACTCCTCAGTGCTCTGTGTACCTGGGCTGGTGTGAAAACGAGAGGGGAGGAGGGAGATTGGGCAGCCGAGGTGTGTGTATGATCTATGGATGTGGTACAGGTGGAGGTGGAGCTCTCAAAGCGTGAGTAGAACACATTGAGGTCTTCCAGGAGGCTGTCTGAAGAGCTGATGGTGGTGGTCCTGGAACCGGTTCTGAAGTCTGAGATGTGGTTCAGACCTTGCCACATCCTCCTGGGGTCAGCATTGGAGTAGAAGTTCTCTGTCTTCTCTCTATGCTGCCTCTTGGCCGCTCTTATGGCCTTCTTCAGTCTATATTGTGCGGCTTTGCGCTCAGCCTCGTTGCCAGATTTAAATGCAGCAGTGCGAGCACGCAGTAAGCGCAGTACCTCGGTATTAATCCAGGGCTTCTGGTTGGGGAACTTCTTGACTTGTATGGTGGGTATGATGTTCTCAACACAGGTGCTGATATACCCAGATACATACTCAGCATATTCTACTACGCTAACAGAAGAATCCTCCTGGATGGCCGCTGTTCTAAACACATCCCAGTCTGTTTTAGCAAAACAGTCCTGCAGAGTGCTCTCAACCTCTGGTGACCATAGCTGCACCTGTCTGGTGACAGGATTCAATTGTTTAAGTCTCTGTCTGTAAGCTGGGTACAGGAACAAAGAGATGTGGCTGGAGCTGCCAAATGAGGGGCGTGGTGCTGCCCTCAGAGCGCCACGGATATTACTGTATGCGTGGTCCAATATATTTTTACCCCTGGTGGGAATGTCCACATGCTGGTAGTATTTGGGGAGTACAGTCTTTAGGTTGCCCTTGTTAAAATCTCCGACGATTATGCAAACGGCGTCTGGGTGAGCGGTCTCTGTCGCGCTGATGACGTCATGCAGTTTACTGAGTGCTGTTGTGTAGTTAGCGCCCGGGTGGATATAAACAGCGGCTAAAAATACACTGGTAAACTCCCTCGGTAGATAAAAGGGGCGACATTCCAGTAATAGAAACTCCAGATCAGATGAGCAGTATTTCTGTACAGTCCGAGCATTTCTACACCAAGAGTTATTTATATAAACACACACACCTCCTCCTGCGCTCTTACCGGAATCCGCTGTCCTGTCCCCTCGGAACAATGAATGTGTTTCCAGCTGAACGGCAGAGTCCGGGACGGTCTCTGTAAGCCAAGTCTCGGTGAAAATCAAAGCACAACACTGTCTAGTCTCTCTCTGTGCTGTAATCCTCGCCCGCAACTCGTCCAGTTTGTTTTCCAGCAACCGTACGTTAGCCAGCAGCAGGCTGGGGAGTGGTGGCTTACTCGGACGTGCCTTTAGCCGAACATGAAGCCCGCCTCTCTTACCCCGCTTCCGACGCCGCCGGCGGAGCACTTTCCTCGGGTCTGCGCCCTCACTTGGGGTCGAGGCTTTGGGGCCTTCCTGGATGTTACGATGCTGGCGTTCCTCACGGACAATGAGCTGCAGTTCCGGTGGAATATATCCAGTAAAGACAGAGCTATGCAGAGCAATGTCCAATAATGCCTGTCTGTCATAGGTCTGTAGTGCATGAGATTTGGAAACGAAAGAAAACAAGCAAGAAAAAAGTATAAAAAGACTCAAAACGTGACATCCAGTGACAGAGCTAGCAACGACAGCTGTAGCCACAGTGGGCGCCATCTTGTTACGAGAGGGTGGGCCATCTCCTCACTCAAAGACTGCCCACAGGCGAATGACGTAACCGACAGGCGTGAAAAAAACTTTCACATGCCCACGTGTCTGATGTAATCACAAGTGATTCAAATCCATATGGTTTTTGAAAAAAATAATGTCGGATACTTTTCTAATAGACCTCGTATATATATATGAGGTCTGTGATAAAACTAACGTACCTTTTTATTTTTTTTAAGAACTATATGGATTTGAATCACATGCAATTACATCAGACAACCTTGAACCCTCGTGTGCATGAGTGAGTTTTTTCACACCTGTCGGTTACGTCATTCGCCTGTGGGCTGGCTTTGAGTGAGGAGTGGTCCACCCCTCCCGTCGGAATCTCTTTGTCTGAGAACTTCCTGAGAGACTGGCGCTTTGCTTGATCAAACTTTTGGCACTGTGAGGCACATCGAAGTGGACACCATTCAAGAAATTCAGCTGGTTTTCTGTGAAAATTTTAACAGCTGATTACAGATTATGGACTGTTGCTGTCGCTTTAAGGACTGCCCACGGAGCGGGACATCGCAACGCGCCCTGAGCCACCGCTGTCTGCCTGTTTCGAGCTGAAAACTTCCAAATTTAAGCCTCTGTTGACCCAGGACGTCGTGAGAGAACAGAGAACTTTCAGAAGAGGTCGGGATCAGCACTTTATCGGGACATTCCACTGTTAAAGGAGATTTTATTAATGAAAGACGTGCGGATGGGTCCGCGCGTCGGGACGCAGCCGGCGCGGTGCGGAGGCACAGGAAAAACACCACCGTGTTGATAACCATTTACAAAAACCAGGCGGCTTTTGATGGCTTTCAGTTGAGTGAGTATCTGAGAAATTGTTTAACAGCTGGACATGTTCCAACTTGTCCTTAAGACTTCCAACGGAGGTGTTTTCCCTGTGGCGGCGCACGGTGCCGGCTGCGTCCCGACGCGCGGACCCGTCCGCACTTTCTTTCATTACAAAATCTCCTTTAACAGTGAAATGTCCGGATAAACTGCTGATCCTGACCTCTTCTGAAAGTTCTCTGTTCTGTCACGACGTCCTGGGTCAACAGAGGCTTAAATTTGGAAGCTTTCAGCTCGAAGGAGGCAGACAGCGGTGGCTCAGGGCGCGTCGCGACGTCCCGCTCCGTGGGAAGTCCTTAAAGCGACAGCAACAGTCCATAATCTCTCATCAGCCGTTAAAATTTTCACAGAAAACCAGCTGAATTTCTCAAATGGTGTCCACTTCGATGTGCCTCACAGTTTTGGAAAAAATTTTGATCAAGCAAAGCGCCAGTCTCTCAGGAAGTTCTCAGACAAAGAGATTCCGACGGGAGGGGTGGACCACTCCTCACTCAAAGCCAACCCACAAGCGAATGACGTAACCGACAAGCGTGAAAAAACTCTTGCATGCCCACGAGGGTTCAAGCTTGTCTGATGTAATCGCACGTGATTCAAATCCATATAGTTTTTGAAAAAAATAAAAAGGTCCGTTACTTTTCTCACAGACCTTGTGTGTGTATATATATATATATATATATATATAGTAAAACACACCTAAACCACCATCGTATAAACTGGATATTGACACTCGCCTCAGACAAAACGTATCGTCCGATCACAACGCATTTTCACAAAAAAAAAACAAAACATTGCATATACTGGACAGAGCAGTCTGGACATGCACAGTAACAGAGGTACGAAATTAAGTTACACACTGACACTCGTCAGTTCAAGGAAAGTGGGTACTGCACTTCCGTCATGAAAAGACCGGTCGTTTCTTTTTTTTTTCAAACCATGCTCAGACACAGGCCCTTGTTGCCTGCACTGTAATATGGTGTTAAGTTTCACACATATCCCTGGTTGTGACAAACCACAGAGCTTAGATCACAGTCCTGACTGGGTCTCCAGAGCCTGACGTATCTGCTAAATCGGACACTGCAAAAGGCTGTGATTTGTCACTTTTCTGGTTTCACTCCTTCCTCTTTTGTCATATTTTAAAAGTTTTTGCAGAGGGTGCTCTGTTTTTGGCATTTGATGGATTCTACGGTAAAGTGGTACAACACAAGCACCGAAGGTGCAAAGTCCTCTAGGGGGATCTGGGGGCATGCCCTCCAGAAATTTTTTTTAAAATGGTGCATTTTGGTAGATTCTTGACACACAGTTCTTACTTAAAAAAAAATAAAAAAAAATAAATCAGTGTTTACAGTTATATCTGAACAAGATATAACCTTAGAAAGTGATTTTTTTTTTTAAGTAAAAAGTGTACCTTTGATGACAAGAAAAGTTGTATACAGTGGTAATTGTCAATTTTTTATGGTAGTACCATAACATTCTTCAGTCATTCTCTACAAGAGTCAAGACAAAAGTCAGACTACCACAGCAACAATTTTAGCTGAGGAAGCTTCTGCGATTAGAAGTGAAACGTCCTCGCGTCAAGCAACCCAGTCCAGTCGAAGATTCAGTCTTCTCTATTAGCTGAGGAAGCTTCTGCGATTAGAAGTGAAACGTCCTCACGTCAAGCAACCCAGTCCAGTCGAAGATTCAGTCTTCTCTACTATAGTACCATATCTATATATATTTGGGTCAAAATGCATAGAATGCTGAGTCAAAATGCATAAAACACTGCCATCTACTGGATGGAAGTTTGAATAGCGACCAACAATCACATGGTCACTATTCATTGCAATGAATCACACTTTAAAACAGAATTTTCAGTTTTGCAAATGCCTTTTTTTACAAATGAAAAAAATAACATAGTTACAAATACACATTTATTTGTAAAAACCAACACACGTTACAGCAACTTGTGTGTTGGTTTTTACAAATAAATAAACTAACCAACCAGTGATGAGAGGAGGATCCATTTTTCCATAATTGCTTTTGGCATCTGTGTGTGTTAAAGCTCAAACCTTCAGAATTAGTGCATTACTTTAAAACTAAAAGATATGCGTGATATTTTCACTTTGTAAAAACGACAGGTGACATTAATGTCAATAAACTGTCTGGAATTAGTTTTGCTTATAAATCAAACCATAAGTGAAAGCTGCCTTGCTTTTGACGTCTTCTGCCACAGGCCTATGCTGTTCCATGTTGAAAGTACATGACATTTCCTTACAACAGTGGGCAGGGCGCACAAAGACAGAAGCTCTGACTCGTTGTTCATGTTGGGTTTGTGATCGCCTTTGATTTTACTCAGAAGCATTGGCAGTGCTTAAACTCAAAGCTGGCTTGTCAGTAGATGCCAGTGTACTGGAGTCAAGACTAAAAGTTAGTGGTTAGCTGTAACTTATGAGAATTTTTTTATCGGTTTAGCATTATAACAGTTAACTTTTCAGTTTGCAGATTACTGGTTATCGAATCTAACTTTTTGGTTAGCTGTGCCCACCACTGTTTACCTTTGATTACAACAAAGAAAGTAAAATCCAAATTCCGTACTGAAACGCATGCGGCACATGAAGCTGACGTCTTGACTCTGTGTTCGAAGTGTCCAACTGCTTCATTAGAGCCGAACTTCGATTTCTGACCAATCACGGGTTGTGTAACTAGTTTGTCCGCTTCGGTTTCATTCAGGAAATGGTGCTCATTACTTTTGTTTTCCCCCGTTTTATATATATATATATATATATATATATATATATATATATATATATATATATATATATAAAATGGAAATAATGGGATATTAATTTTGAATTTGATAGAAAACAGTCATAAAATGGAAGACTAGCACCAATGAGTGCGTACGCTGATTTCATTTCGAAAATAGACCAAATACATTTTGCGGAAAATATGCAAATATACAAATATGGCCAACTTTACAACACAGAGTCAAAAGAAGACAGTCAAATGACCAGCAATTCATGGAGGAATCTTGTACACCTTACCTTTGGTTTTAAGGCACTACTCCACAGCAGACTCCTCCAAATGTAATGTTTTTAATACAAATAATGTCTGCTTATTTAAGGCAGGCGTTTATTTGTTTCAAAGTTTTGACCCAGTCATTAAATGAGGCAGGTCCCAATTCAGAATTTCCCGTAGATCGTTCAGCACCTCCTGACTGTAACAGATCATTTACATACGTGTAGCGCAGTTTGTCTGTTTTGTATAAACAAGGGTGCACATAACTGGTACTCATTGTGCTTGTATGTGCAAAAAAATCATTGATGCACAGCAGAGGGAAAAACTTTTCCTACAATCTGTCATTGCTTTCCTCTTATGGAGCACTTCCCTTATGTTTTCTGCTGTGCATTATTTGGTATTAGCATGCACAAGCACTATGAGTACCAGTTATACGCATGCCTGCATATAAAGAATTTTGCCGATTTTATACATATTATGGATTTTGATTATAGCGGACAAAATTTGCTAGGCCACCTGAATCCATTATGTATGCGTGTTTTACTGTACATATACATATAGTGAGGAAAATAAGTATTTGAGCACCCTGTGATTTTGCAAGTTCTCCCACTTAGAAATCATGGAGGGGTCTGAAATTTTCATCTTAGGTGCATTCACACTGTGAGAGACATAATCTAAAAAAAAAAAAAAAAATCTGGAAATCACAATGTATGATTTTTTTTAAATAATTTATTTGTATGTTACTGCTGCAAATAAGTATTTGAACACCTGTGAAAATCAATGTTAATATTTGGTACAGTAGCTTTGTTTGCAATTACAGAGATCAACGTTTCCTGTAGTTTTTCACCAGGTTTGCACACACTGCAGCAGGGATTTTAGCCCATTCCTCCACACAGATCTTCTCTAGATCAACCAGATTACTGGGCTGTCGCTGAGAAACACAGAGTTTGAGCTCCCTCCAAAGATTTTCTATCGGGTTTAGGTCTGGAGACTGGCTAGGCCACTCCAGAACCTTGATATGCTTCTTACGGAGCCACTCCTTGGTTATCCTGGCTGTGTGCTTCGGGTCATTGTCATGTTGGAAGACCCATCCATGACCCATCTTCAATGCTCTAACTGAGGGAAGGAGGTTGTTCCCCAAAATCTCGCAATACATGACCCCGTCACCCTCTCCTTAATACAGTGCAGTCGTCCTGTCCCATGTGCAGAAAAACACCCCCAAAGCATGATGCTTCCACACCCATGCTTCACAGTAGGGACGGTGTTTTTGGGATGGTACTCAGCATTCTTCTTCCTCCAAACACGGTGAGTGGAATTAAGACCAAAAATTTCTATTTTGGTCTCATCTGATCACATAACGTTCTCCCATGACTCCTCTGGATCATCCAAATGGTTACGGGCAAACTTAAGAAGGGCCGGGACGTGTGCTGATTTAAGCAGGGGAACGTTCCGTTCCATGCATGATTTTAACCCATGATGTCTTAGTGTATTACCCATAGTAACCTTGGAAACAGTGGTGCCAGCTCTCTTCAGGTCATTGACCAGCTCCTCCTGTGCAGTTCTGGGCTGATTCCTCACTTTTCTTAGGATCATTAATACTCCACGAGGTGGGATCGTGCATGGAGCCTCAGTCCGAGGGAGATTGACAGTCATGTTTAGCTTCTTCCATTTTCTAATAATTGCTCCAACAGTTGATCTTTTTTCTCCAAGCTGCTTGGCAATTGCCCCGTAGCCCTTACCAGCCTTGTGGAGGTCTACAATTTTGTCTCTGGTGTCTTTGGACAGCTCTTTGGTCTTAGCCATGTTAGTAGCTGGAGTCTTACTGATTGTTTGGGGTGGACAGATGTCTTTATGCAGCTAACGACTTCAAATAGGTGCTTCTAATTTGGAATAATAAGTGGAGTGGAGGTGGACTTTTTAGAGGCGGACTAACAGGTCTTTGAGGGATAGCATTTCTGCTGATTGGCAGGTGTTCAAATACTTATTTGCAGCAGTAACATGCAAATAAATTATTAAAAAATAATACATTGTGATTTCCGGATTTTTTGGGGGGGGCATTTTGTCTCTCACAGATGACATGCACCTAAGATGAAAATTTCAGAGCCCTCCATGATTTCTAAGTGGGAGAACTTGCAAAATCGCAGGGTGTTCAAATACTCACTGTTGGTGTCCTGCAGCTGTACATGGCTGTTTGTGTGGGTAATATCTCATATTTTCACATTGGAAGCTTGTCTGACTAGTTAAGAGCTGGATGTTTACAATAGATTTTTGAATCCAGAGAAAACTGAGTTGATTGCTGATCACTGGACAAGTGTGTTATTCATTATGGCAAAAGTGTTAACAATTTTGAGGTGACTTTTGATTCATTGTTGTCTTTTGACTTGCATATAATGTAAGAGAGGTGGTAAAGACGGCTCATTTTCATTCATGTAACATTGATTAGACACCAACATATGGCTGCTAGAGTCCTGCTTATAACTAGGAGATATGATCAGACCAGTGCTGGCCTCCCATCACTGGTTTCCTGTGAATGTGAGAACAGATTTTAAGATATATTAACTTGAAAGGCTGTGAACGGTTATGCATCCTCTTATCGTACAGAACTTAATGAAGTTTTTGCTCCATCTTCTCCCCTGTGAACTCAGAAACCCATGTTTACTTTGTGTTCCTGGAGTTAAACAGACGTCAACAGGTTGTAGATCCTTTACCTTGTGGAATTATCTCTCTGCTGATATTATAACGTTCACCTCTGTTCAATATTATAAGTCCAAACTTAAAACACATTTGTTTTTTTTATGGCCGACAACAACTCTGGTTTTAATTTAGTGTAATGTAATTTTGCTGGTTTGTATGATTTGTATTCATGTAGATTTGTATTTATTACTGGGGGCCAAAATATGACCATCGGGTATTGCGAAGACTTTGCGTCCATTCATCTGTGTTTAGCATACGTCCAGTCCTATTATGGCCAGAGTCTTCAAATTCACAGGGAACATTCTTGGGACACAGACCTTGGACAAATTCAAAGACACCTAACCTTGACCTATTTTAAGAGGTCAAAAGGTCACATTCTTTCTGCACACTCAGCATAACTCCATTCCTATTACTACCAGGGTATTCAAATTCACAGGGAACATTCTTGGGACACAGACCTTGGACAAATTCAAAGACGCCTAACCTTGACCTATTTTAAGAGGTCAAAAGGTCACATTCTGTTTCCTATTTTTATGCTCATACGGCCGAGGGCATTTTATCATTGAGTTATATTTTATTTTTTAACACTAGCAGTGGTGCACGTCTTCCTCATACTTACACATATGACGCTAAGTCCAACCATCATCATTCCAATGAGAGCACAAAGCCATCTGCAAGGGATAGAAAGAAAAAGTAGTCACATCTGCTTGTAGATATTACCTGCTTAACAAAAACTTTGAACAAAAATCAGAAAATTAAGCATTTTTTGGACACAGATTAGCATCAGTCAAACCAACTGTTTTCTTCTTGGGAAATTAGAAAATCTTGAGCTTCACTGAGGTCACATCGAATGTTTATAATTTTATGTTGTTCTGTTTGGTCACTTGACTCTGGGCCAATAAAATGCACCAACACAGAACTGCTTACTGATTAAGGACCAGACTGTACTTCACTGGGACACAGTTCTTTCCATTCAGTTCGAACCATTCATGCATTACCCGAGGCCATCAAATATGGCCTTCAGGTATTGCAAAGACTTTCCGTCCGTCTGTCCTTCTGTCTGTCAGTGCTCAGCATAAATCCAGTCCTGTGACTGCCAGGGTCTTCAAACTCACACGGAACATTCTTAGGGTACAGACCTTGGGCAAGTTCAGGGATGGCTAAGCTTGACCTATTTTAAGAGGTCAAAAGGTCACATTCTGTTCCAATCTGTTCCATGTTTTTTTTTAAATGGTGGAGGTGACAACCAATCAGAGTAGAATGGCACCATGACATCAGTGGCAGCTCACTCTAAAAACACTTAATTTATGTGTTTACATAACATGTTTCAGATATAATTTGAAAAAGCTAGGAAGAAATAAACACTCCTAAAACTGAAAACACTGTTTTTGTAACCTAATAACACCTCTGAAGTCATTTACAAGACATTTAGCGGACGTGATGCCATAGGCTGGTAGCTAGCTGCAAATTCTGTTTTGTTTGTGTATAAATTTAATCTCGTTGTCATATATTATGTAAACATTAGTGAGGAATAAACACTTCTAAAACTAAAAATGCTGTTTTTGCAACCTGATAACACCTTTAGAGTTATTTAAAACACGTTTCAAGGATGCATGTTAACTCAAAGCTAACTTCCACTCATCAAAAATTCATAAACATAAATAACCACCTGCATGTCCTCCCTCACCACATCCATAATCCTCCTCAGTCCATAAACCAGTCCACTCAGAAATAATAATAATAATTGCAGGCTGTCGCTATTAAGTATTAAAATTGTGGCTGTCAAAATAAAGTGCTCTTTTTGATTAATTGATTACAGCACCTAAAACGTCTTCAGTCACAGATTGCTCCGTTTTGTTTAAACATCAGTGACTTGTTCTGCAAATAAATACTTGTTTGTGAGAAGAACAACTGGGATAAATGTCAATACTTTTTGTACCAAAGTAACCAGTGGTGGGCACAGATAACCAAAAAAATCAACTTTGATAACAGATAATCAGATAACTAAAAAGTTATCTTAGATAAAGTTAAAACAATAAACCACCCAAAAATGTATCGGAAGTTACAGATAACCGATAACCATAAAATTCCAGTATTGACTCCAATACACTGATTTTGAGTTTTAACGCCATGATCGCTTCTGAAAGTATCAAAAGCAAGAACAGACCCAAACAATGAGTCAGCACCATGGAAATAGAGACTGTAATAGACATCATGTGACTAGCGGCGTGCCGCACGGCGGCCATTACTATTCAGCCATAAGTTCTTTTCATTAATCTGCGTTCACATGCATATAAACAAAACAAACAAAAATGTTTATATATATACTTGCAGTTGTTTAATATGATATGAAAATTCAGTAAGGTATATCTTATATATTATATTCCAATTGTAAGGTGGAACTATGCTAGTATATAAAGGCATATCTAAATATCTAAAAAGGAAGAGTAAAATAGGAGAGTAGAAAAGAGTAGAGTAGAGCCACTTAGGTGCCTGGTCTTGAGAACCAGGGATGGTGAATGGCTTTATATCTACTTGTAATAAAATGCTAGTAAAAATCATATATATATGTTGTTGTCATTAAAAGACTAGCAGTAATATTACAGTGGAAAAATCAGCAAGGTAAATGACCACAATGGCAAGGCATACTTCAGATTTATATTTTAATACATAAGGATTTTTTATCCGAGCTTTTAATCAGCTTGAATACAACTTACAAGGCTTCATTTATAAAAATCCATTGAGAATTATGATGACAGGAAAAAAAAAACACAGTAAATAAATTCCACAAATTTCCAGACTTTACATAAAACATTTTTTTTTCTACCCAGTCATGTATGGGTTTATTAGAAAGAGCAATTAAAGGGCTTTAAAACAAGCCTACTTTTATTAAAAGCTGTTAACAAATAGCGACATAGAGTGAGAAAAGCATCACAGTTTGTCATAATTTCCCCAAATTTCTACATTTTACATAAAAGTTTTTTTTTTTTCACTCAAACATGCATAGGTTCATTGGAAGGAGCTTTCAAAGGACTTTAAAACAAGCCTACATTTATTAAAATCCGTTAAGAAATAGCGACAGTAGTGCAAAAAAAGCGGTCAGTTTATTATTGATGATCAGCACATCTACTCCCTTAGTAATGGTGCCTTCCTGTCCTGAGCGACACTAATAGATTGAGGTGCGCACGTCCATTCAGTCTATATTTCCATGGTCAGCACTTCTGTGTTTGAGCATCCTACCCCCTGCTGGAGGCTTCTGTTTACTACATGGCTTCCAGCACTGAGAGAAGCCACATTGCTCAACTCTCTACCCAATCACAGTACTGCTGTCAGGCTGAGGTCTTGGAAAATAAAGCAGTGCTGAGTTATGGTTTGGTGTATAAATAAAATGAATACTGATAGAATAACTCCATTAATGTCAATTCTGTCATTTGTGCAAAGTTAAGATATAACATATATCTTTTAATGTTGAATAATGCCCTAATTCTGAAGTTTTGTAACATACTCAGACAGATGGCATTCTGGGTAAAATTTGCCTCTGGTCACACTGATTGGATGATTCATTCTATGTAAACCAACAAGTTAATGTGAGGTGTGTCATGTGCTGGTGTTTACAGATAAATGTGCTTTTGTAAATATGCCATTTTTTTTATTTGTAAAAAAGGCATAAAAAAAGCCAAGTTGTAATTAGATAACCATCTGATATAACCGGTGTCAAAATAAATAGAACACTGCCATTCGCCCTATTGACATATCCCATAATCCCTTTCACGCCAGAGAGTCGCTGCAGTCAAACAACATATACAGAATCCACATGATGACAATTGTAAATTAATATTATACTACAAAAATGTATTTTTTATATGCTTTTCATTATGTTAATAAGAAACTGCATGCATGATACCCTGAAAACGTGCTAAAACAATTATAACAAATAATCCATGTCTGCTACGTTTAATCTGTATGGAATTTAATAAACGCAAACCGAATTTCATATATCTTAATTAAGACTTTAAAGAGTAAACTTCACTTTCCCCCAGAACGACATGATCAGGAAGCGAGCGTAGCTCACAGCAGCTCCCATTGAAAATAATGGAGAGACAGCCTGTGATTCTCCCATGTTTACATAAAACAACATCTATAAACCCAGAGAATATATTCATGAGAGTTTTAGGCACAATATAAAAATAGTTTTATGTTGCGATGTTAATGGTGTTGTCCATGTGCAGCGGTTAACGTGCAGCTCGATCAGAGCGTATCAATGCGGTTCTCAATGTTTTTTTGTTGTTGTTTTTGTTTTTTACTTTGATGTCTCCCATTGAGAGTTTTTGTAAATTAAGGTTGAAAAAAAAAAAAGCTTCTGTTTATGTTTTGCTTCTGGAAACACGAGCCTGACGTGGTTTTTGAACGTACAATGAGTACAGTGATTGAAAATATCAGCCCAGCTTCAGTTTGAATACTGCCATGAACACTACTGGCCAGTAGATGGCAGTAGAGACCTTGAAAACTTGCAAACACAAAATTCCAGATAATCTGTGTTGCTACTTGCTACGTTTAAGATGCGTGGAATTTAATAAAAGCAAAGACAATAACAACGTCTATAAACCCAGAGAATATATTCATGTGAGTTTTAGGCACTAGAGTTTAATGCTGTTGTCCTGATCAGAGTGTTTGAAATGCATTTCTCCTGTCGTGAATGTACTGAGATTACCACATCTCTGTGCTTGTTCTGTTAGACCTCAGTGCTGCTTTTGATACTGTTGACCATAAAATTTTATTACAGAGATTAGAGCATGCCATAGGTATTAAAGGCACTGCGCTGCGGTGGTTTGAATCATATTTATCTAATAGATTACAATTTGTTCATGTAAATGGGGAATCTTCTTCACAGACTAAGGTTAATTATGGAGTTCCACAAGGTTCTGTGCTAGGACCAATTTTATTCACTTTATACATGCTTCCCTTAGGCAGTATTATTAGACGGCATTGCTTAAATTTTCATTGTTACGCAGATGATACCCAGCTTTATCTATCCATGAAGCCAGAGGACACACACCAATTAGCTAAACTGCAGGCTTGTCTTACAGATATAAAGACATGGATGACCTCTAATTTCCTGCTTTTAAACTCAGATAAAACTGAAGTTATTGTACTTACAAGAGATTTTGTCATGGAAAGCCGCACGGAGGCTTCGCGCGTCATGACCGATTCGCTGATGAAGCGAGACAAAGGAACACCTCTGTTTCAGAGTGTTAGAGGACAAGTAGGGACATGTCCAGCTCTCCACAAGTTCTTTTATACTGAAGTTAAAACTGAAGTTATTGTACTTGGCCCCACAAATCTTAGAAACATGGTGTCTAACCAGATCCTTACTCTGGATGGCATTACCCTGACCTCTAGTAATACTGTGAGAAATCTTGGAGTCATTTTTGATCAGGATATGTCATTCAAAGCGCATATTAAACAAATATGTAGGACTGCTTTTTTTGCATTTACGCAATATTTCTAAAATTAGAAAGGTCTTGTCTCAGAGTGATGCTGAAAAACTAATTCATGCATTTATTTGCTCTAGGCTGGACTATTGTAATTCATTATTATCAGGTTGTCCTAAAAGTTCCCTGAAAAGCCTTCAGTTAATTCAAAATGCTGCAGCTAGAGTACTAACGGGGACTAGAAGGAGAGAGCATATCTCACCCATATTGGCCTCTCTTCATTGGCTTCCTGTTAATTCTAGAATAGAATTTAAAATTCTTCTTCTTACTTATAAGGTTTTGAATAATCAGGTCCCATCTTATCTTAGGGACCTCATAGTACCATATCACCCCAATAGAGCGCTTCGCTCTCAGACTGCAGGCTTACTTGTAGTTCCTAGGGTTTGTAAGAGTAGAATGGGAGGCAGAGCCTTCAGCTTTCAGGCTCCTCTCCTGTGGAACCAGCTCCCAATTCGGATCAGGGAGACAGACACCCTCTCTACTTTTAAGATTAGGCTTAAAACTTTCCTTTTTGCTAAAGCTTATAGTTAGGGCTGGATCAGGTGACCCTGAACCATCCCTTAGTTATGCTGCTATAGACTTAGACTGCTGGGGGGTTCCCATGATGCACTGAGTGTTTCTTTCTCTTTTTGCTCTGTATGCACCACTCTGCATTTAATCATTAGTGATTGATCTCTGCTCCCCTCCACAGCATGTCTTTTTCCTGGTTCTCTCCCTCAGCCCCAACCAGTCCCAGCAGAAGACTGCCCCTCCCTGAGCCTGGCTCTGCTGGAGGTTTCTTCCTGTTAAAAGGGAGTTTTTCCTTTCCACTGTCGCCAAGTGCTTGCTCACAGGGGGTCGTTTTGACAGTTGGGGTTTTTCTGTAATTATTGTATGGCTTTGCCTTGCAATATGAAGCGCCTTGGGGCAACTGTTTGTTGTGATTTGGCGCTATATAAATAAAATTGATTGAAATTGATTGATTGAACAAAAGGGTCAGGGTTTTTCTAAACCAGAAGCCCTGGATGAACAGTGCAGTCCAGTCCCTATTAAAAAGCCACAACACCGCCTTTAAATCAGGGGACAGGGCCCTGTACAGCGCGGCCAGGTCCAATCTGAAAAGAGGCATCAGAGAGGCCTACAAGCAAAAGACAGAGGACCACTTTGCTGCAAATGACCCCAGAAGGATGTGACAGGGAATAAATCATATAACCAGGAAATGCTAGGTCTGACGCCTCGCTGGCAGAGGAGCTGAACCGCTTCTTTGCCCGCTTCAAAGCAGACAGACCAGCAACAACTCCACACCCACCACCCTCCAGCACTAGCACGCTAACACTTCAGGAACACAAAGTGAGACATGTGCTGAAGGCGGTGAACCCCAGGAAGGTGGCTGGCCCCGATGGTGTACCTGGAAATGTACTCAAAGCGTGTGCTGACCAACTGGCTAGAGTTTTCACCTGCATCTTCAACCTGTCCCTGTCGCAGGCCATCATTCCACTCTGCCTCAAATCCTCCACCATCATTCCAGTCCCAAAGAAGTCAGCAGTGGAGACCATAAATGACTACAGGTCTGTTGCACTTACGCCTGTGGTCATGAAGTGCTTTGAAAGATTGGTCTCTCAGCACATCAGAGCCTGTCTGCCTCCCACTCTGGACCCCCAACAGTTTGCCTACAGGGCAAACCACTCCACAGAGGATGCTATCACCACAGTTTTCCACACTGCACTGAGCCACCTGGAGCACCAGGGGAGCTATGTGAGGATGCTCTTCCTGGACTTCAGCTCAGCCTTCAACCACATAATCCCGGAGATTCCGGTCCAGAAACTGACACATCTGGGCATCTCCAAGTGCACTGTGTTTCACTTTTTTCAGTATCTGTCCCGTCAGTCAAGGTCCTCCTGGTTTTGTTCTTCCACTGCGCAGTTCCTCATTTTGTTCAATAAACTCATGTTTATACCTCCTGTGTCTGCCTTATTGCTCCTGCATTTGGGTCTAACACGCAACCCGGTCCTCGACCGTAACATTAGCAGTGCGCCCACTGATTGCATTTCAATCATGGATCAAATACCTTTGGCAGAAAAGTCTGCAAATATGACCAAATTCACTACACAGAGCCAGAAAAGACCTTCAAATGGTCCACAATTCATGGAGGGAAACTACATGTACCGTTGGTTTGGAAGTTGATGATTGTATAATCCGGATCCAGAATCAATTTCATATTTCATATAGGCTTTTAAGGATTACATCAAAACTGCTTTTGGTTTCTCACCAAATTTGCCCCACAGATAGATATTAGACAGTCTTGTATAAAGTACCTCAAAGTGATACTTGAGTGAAAGTACTTACCATAAAATTACTTTTGTAAAAGTTAAAGTCTCCTTTAAAAATTTTACTTGACTAAAAGTTCTCAAGTAAAAGTGGCAAAAGAAAAATTCTCCTGATGCAGGAAAACTGAGGAGGCTCTTGTGAAACAGTGTGTTCAACAGTGTTACTAGTTCAACAGTGTTACTGTTGAACTAGCATGTTTCTCATTCTTGCTTGATCCACGGGCTCTAGATTGGGTAGTGTTTATAAAATAGGTAGCTGACATTTTTCAAGGGTGGTTGTTGTGTGGGCCGCCAGAAGAGGAGGTACTGCTGGCCCACCACCAGAGGGCGCCCTGCCTGGAGTGCGGGCTCCAGGCACCAGAGGGCGCAGCCGCCTCACAGGAGCAGCTAGGGTGACAGCTGTCACGCATCACCTGCAACAGCTGTTACCAATCAGCAGGGGTACATCAGCAGGACGACGTCTCCACCTCTTTGCCGAGATATCGTTCTACCTGGAAGGTAATATTCTCAGCTGACTGCTTGACAGTAACCTTTTGTGATTTTTGTGAGTGATAACAGACCTTTTTTCCAACGAGAGGTGGAGGTAGCTTTCCTGCCGTGCGGATTACTGGGTGCAAACGCGCCCACCTTTAATTGTGTTTTTGTTCCTCGCCAGCAGTACCAGGTCCGACACGCGGAGGCAGTGGCCACCTGGGAGTTCGGGACTTGGCGGCTCCAGTATTCCCGGGGTCTGGTGGTGGAGAAAATCGTGTGGTTCCGGTTCTGCTTTGGACAGGTGTCTCCTATCTTCGAGCCTGCCCACATGACACCTTTGTGAATTGATTCTGATCTATTGTTGTAATCTGTTGTATTTGTTGTGCACATTCACAACAGTAAAGTGTTGTTATTTGACCTACTCCATTGTCTGTTCCTTTGCGCCCCCTGTTGTGGGTCCGTGTACCGACACTTTCCCAACAGGATATCTCGGCCAGCGTCATGGATCCCGAGGGGCGTCAACCGGCTGTTGAACAGCCAATGGAAGAACAGGGCGCACAGGCGTCCGCAGGAGGAATGATCGGTGAGTTGCAGCGGATCCTCACCGCTTTCACGGCTCGGTTGGATTTAATGACCGAGCAGAACGTCCTCCTTAACCGCAGGGTGGAGGCTCTCGCCGCGCAGGTGGAAGCGCGCCCTCAGGGCACTGCTGCGGCTCTCCCTCCTGTCGACCCTGTGCGTAACAGTGACGTTCCACAGGTCGTTCAACGACCCCTCCCACCTTCCCCGGAAGCATACATAAGCCCTCCAGAGCCGTACGGAGGTTGTGTGGAGACGTGCGCGGACTTTCTTATGCAGTGTTCGCTCGTCTTCGCACAACGTCCCGTCATGTACGCGACTGATGCTAGTAAGATAGCTTATGTCATTAATCTGCTTCGCGGCAAGGCACGCGCTTGGGCTACAGCGCTTTGGGAGCAAAATTCACGGCTCCTTCTGATATATGATGGGTTTGTGAGGGAGTTCAGAACAGTGTTCGATCACCCAAATAGAGGAGAGACCGCTTCAGCCGTGCTGCTGTCAATGAGACAGGGGCGCCGGAGCGCAGCTGTTTATGCAGTCGACTTCCGCATCGCGGCTGCGAGGTCTGGCTGGAATAACACTGCCCTCCGTGCCGCCTTCGTAAACGGACTGTCGTTGGTCTTGAAGGAGCTCCTGGTGGCCAAGGACGAACCGCGGGATTTAGACGGGCTTATTGATCTTGTTATACGATTAGACAATCAGTTAGAGGAACGCCGTCGGGAGCGAGGCGAAGGACGTGACCGGATACGCGCTGCCCCTCTCCCTTCCGGGTTCGAAAAGGGGCCGCCCTCCCCACGCTCCACAGCCGCAGCGCTTTGTGGGGCAACAGCTCCCCCTGGTGACGTTGTTAGGGAAATGCACAGGGCCAAAATGGGGAGGCTGATCCGTGGAGAGCGTTTTCTCTGCAGCTCAACAGAGCACACACAGAGAGACTGCCCCAAACGGCCAAAACGTCAACACTCACCCTTAGAGACTGGGCTAAGGGGGGGTCAAGACATTCAAGAGAGACACACACAAATTGCCACACGACTCCCAGTCACAATCCTGAGCGGGGATTTAACCCTTCAAGCCCGAGCACTGGTGGACACGGGGTCAGAAGGGAATCTGCTAGACAGCAGATGGGCAAAGGAGGTAGGGCTCCCTCTGGTGGCGCTTCCTTCGCCATTGCAGGTGCGGGCACTAGATGGCACCCTCCTCCCTTTACTCACACACAAGACACAACCAGTAACTCTGGTGGTGTCTGGAAACCACCGGGAGGAGATTGAGTTTTTTGTGACTTCTTCTACCTCCCGCGTGATTTTGGGCATCCCATGGATGTTAAAGCACAATCCCCGGATCGATTGGCCGTCGGGGTGGTGGTTCAGTGGAGCGAAACCTGCCATCGGGTGTGTTTAGGATCCTCGGTTCCTCCCGGTTCCCAGGCTAAGGAGGAGGTCAAAGTCCCTCCCAATCTGACGGCAGTGCCGGTTGAGTACCACGATCTTGCTGATGTCTTCAGCAAGGATCTGGCACTCACCCTTCCCCCGCACCGTCCATACGATTGTGCCATTGATTTGGTTCCAGGCGCTGAGTTCCCGTCCAGCAGGCTGTACAACCTCTCACGACCTGAGCGCGAATCAATGGAGACCTACATCCGGGACTCATTAGCTGCCGGGCTGATCCGGAACTCCACCTCCCCGATGGGGGCAGGTTTCTTTTTTGTGGGCAAGAAAGATGGCGGACTTCGTCCATGTATTGATTACAGGGGGCTGAATGAGATTACGGTTCGCAACCGATACCCGTTGCCATTATTAGATTCTGTGTTCACCCCCCTGCATGGAGCCAAAATCTTTACTAAGCTGGATCTTAGAAATGCGTATCACCTGGTTCGGATCCGGAAGGGAGACGAATGGAAGACGGCATTCAACACCCCATTAGGTCACTTTGAGTACCTGGTCATGCCGTTCGGCCTCACAAACGCCCCCGCGACGTTCCAAGCATTGGTTAATGATGTCTTGCCGGATTTCCTGCACCGATTCGTCTTCGTATATCTAGACGATATACTCATCTTTTCTCCGGATCCTGAGACTCATGTCCGGCATGTACGTCAGGTCCTGCAGGGGTTGTTGGAGAACCGGCTGTTTGTGAAGGGCGAGAAGTGTGAGTTTCACCGCACATCTTTGTCCTTCCTGGGGTTTATCATCTCCCCCAACTCCGTCGCTCCTGATCCGGCCAAGGTTGCGGCGGTGAGAGACTGGCCCCAACCCACTAGCCGTAGGAAGCTGCAACAGTTCCTCGGCTTTGCAAATTTCTACAGGAGGTTCATTAAGGGCTACAGTCAGGTAGTTAGCCCCCTGACAGCCCTGACCTCACCAAAAGTCCCCTTCACCTGGTCGGATCGTTGCGATGCCGCGTTCAAGGAGTTGAAACGGCGCTTCTCGTCTGCACCCGTTCTGGTGCAGCCCGATCCTAGTCGCCAGTTAGTGGTTGAAGTGGACGCCTCGGACTCAGGGATAGGAGCCGTGCTTTCCCAGAGCGAGAAGACTGATAAGGTCCTTCACCCGTGTGCCTATTTTTCCCGCAGGTTGACCCCGGCCGAACGGAGCTATGACGTCGGCAATCGAGAACTCCTTGCGGTGAAAGAGGCTCTTGAAGAGTGGAGACATCTGTTGGAGGGAACGTCCGTGCCATTCACGGTTTTCACTGACCACCGGAACCTGGAGTATATCAGGACCGCCAAGCGGCTGAACCCCAGGCAAGCCCGCTGGTCACTGTTCTTCGGCCGTTTTGACTTCCGGATCACCTACCGTCCTGGGATCAAGAACCAGAGATCAGATGCCTTGTCCCGGGGACATGAAGATGAAGTCAAAGCGGAGTTGTCGGATCCACCGGAACCCATCATCCCGGAGTCCACTATCGTGGCCACCCTCACCTGGGACGTAGAGAGAACCATCCGGGAGGCCCTGGCACGAAGCCCGGACCCCGGAACTTGGCCGAAGAACAAACTATACGTCCCACCAGAAGCTAGGGCTGCAGTCCTGGACTTCTGTCACGGCTCCAAGCTCTCCTGTCATCCAGGGGTGCGAAGAACCGTGGCAGTTGTCCGGCAGCGCTTCTGGTGGGCGTCCCTAGAGGCCGACGTCCGGGATTATATCCAGGCCTGCACCACCTGTGCCAGGGGCAAGGCTGACCATCGCCGGGCATCAGGTTTACTCCAGCCGCTGCCCGTGCCTCATCGCCCCTGGTCCCACATCGGCCTGGATTTTGTCACGGGCCTCCCGCCGTCCCAGGGTAACACCACCATCCTCACGATAGTGGACCGATTCTCCAAGGTGGCCCACTTCGTGGCCCTCCCGAAGCTCCCAACAGCCCAGAAGACAGCGGACCTTCTGGTCCGCCACATCGTCCGGCTGCATGGGATTCCAACAGACATCGTCTCCGATCGCGGTCCCCAGTTCTCCTCGCAAGTCTGGAGGAGCTTCTGCCGGGAACTGGGGGCCACGGTGAGTCTCTCGTCCGGGTACCACCCTCAGACCAATGGGCAAGCAGAACGGGTAAACCAGGAGGTGGAGCAGGCCTTGCGCTGCGTGACTGCCGCACACCCGGCGGCCTGGAGTACCCATTTGGCCTGGATCGAGTATGCCCATAACAGCCAGGTGTCTTCAGCCACCGGCCTCTCCCCTTTTGAGGTATGTCTGGGGTATCAGCCCCCGTTGTTTCCGGTGGTTGAGGGAGAGATCGGTGTGCCCTCAGTCCAGGCCCACCTGCGGAAGTGCTGTCGGGTGTGGCGTGCCGCCCGTTCTGCTTTGCTAAAGGCCCGGACGAGGGCAAAAGCCCATGCAGACCGTCGGTGGACCCCGGCCCCTGCGTATCGGCCTGGGCAGGAGGTGTGGTTATCCACAAAGGACATCCCCCTCCAAGTGGACTCCCCCAAGTTACAGGACCGTTACATCGGCCCATTCAAGATCCTGAAGGTCATCAGTCCAGCCGCAGTGAGGCTTCGGCTGCCGGCCTCACTGCGGATCCATCCTGTGTTTCATGTGTCCCGGATTAAACCTCATCACTCCTCACCCCTCTGTACTCCGGGTCCGGCGCCGCCTCCTGCCCGGATCATCGATGGCGAGCCGGCTTGGACTGTACGCCGGCTTTTGGATGTCCGTAGGATGGGCCGGGGCTTCCAGTATTTGGTGGACTGGGAGGGGTACGGCCCCGAAGAACGCTCCTGGGTGAAGAGGGGCTTCATCCTGGACCCGGCCCTCCTGGCCGATTTCTACCGCCGCCACCCGGACAAGCCTGGTCGGGTGCCAGGAGGCGCCCGTTGAGGGGGGGGTCCTGTTGTGTGGGCCGCCAGAAGAGGAGGTACTGCTGGCCCACCACCAGAGGGCGCCCTGCCTGGAGTGCGGGCTCCAGGCACCAGAGGGCGCAGCCGCCTCACAGGAGCAGCTAGGGTGACAGCTGTCACGCATCACCTGCAACAGCTGTTACCAATCAGCAGGGGTACATCAGCAGGACGACGTCTCCACCTCTTTGCCGAGATATCGTTCTACCTGGAAGGTAATATTCTCAGCTGACTGCTTGACAGTAACCTTTTGTGATTTTTGTGAGTGATAACAGACCTTTTTTCCAACGAGAGGTGGAGGTAGCTTTCCTGCCGTGCGGAT
Organism: Thalassophryne amazonica; assembly: GCF_902500255.1. Classification (NCBI taxonomy): domain Eukaryota; kingdom Metazoa; phylum Chordata; class Actinopteri; order Batrachoidiformes; family Batrachoididae; genus Thalassophryne; species Thalassophryne amazonica. The sequence goes on from NC_047115.1 coordinate 84,858,834, forward strand.
TACTGGGTGCAAACGCGCCCACCTTTAATTGTGTTTTTGTTCCTCGCCAGCAGTACCAGGTCCGACACGCGGAGGCAGTGGCCACCTGGGAGTTCGGGACTTGGCGGCTCCAGTATTCCCGGGGTCTGGTGGCGGAGGAAATCGTGTGGTTCCGGTTCTGCTTTGGACAGGTGTCTCCTATCTTTGAGCCTGCCCACACGACACCTTTGTGAATTGATTCTGATCTATTGTTGTAATCTGTTGTATTTGTTGTGCACATTCACAACAGTAAAGTGTTGTTATTTGACCTACTCCATTGTCCGTTCCTTTGCGCCCCCTGTTGTGGGTCCGTGTACCGACACTTTCCCAACAGTGGTAATAAATTATGCAAAGTTTCTATAAAAAATTGGACTGGCGTGTGAGTCCAGAATATTACCATTTTATTTCCTGTTAATTACATAATTTAAATGTTCATTTACTTATATTTATTTATGAATTGTTTAGGTTCTTGTTATCATAAACACACTAGTATTATCATCATTATTATTGTTATCATCAGTATTATTATTTTATTTTATTATTACATCTATTTTGGCATTTGATTTTAAATGGACCACGATGTAAATAGGTGTTTTCACTTTCTTGTGTCATACATTCATTTTAGCAAATTTACAATTATATTATGTACTTACTGAACTTACTAAATAAAGTCATGCATGCACACACGCTTTTAATATGTAGCTGATTTCGATCCACAAATGATATACGTAGATCAGAGATCTCAAACTGATTCCAGAAAGGGCCAAGAGGGTGCATGTTTTCTTTGCTACCACCCACTCCACCAGGTGATTTAAGTGATCAGTGTTTTCGCACTTTTCAGGACCAAAACAGTTCCACTGTGGCAGTGGAAAAGTGGCTTCTGTCTTCCACCCCTGCTGTGGAAAGATATATTTGACATAAATAGCTTCTTTTACACCTCTTACCAAAAATATGTGCATTTTTGTCTTCAAAGATTTATTCTTTGCCATATTCTTGACTCGAGTCAATGCTGTTACTGTGCTGAGCATCTGGTGGCTCCCCCAGCATGCAGGATATGTGACCTGATCAATCATTTCCAAAATGTTTGAAGCAATCTGTCACCTCTTTCTTGTAATGGCTTGTGGAGACACATTAAAACTTTTCAGACATGTACTATCTGTTGTGATAATCATCAGAATGCATCAACATTTGTGAGCCAGCAGGAAAGTAGTGATTGTGTCTCCTTTGAGTTTCTCCTCTGTTTCACACTGGATCATACAGCAGAAGATTTCATCTGAAGTTGCTCTGCTTCTACCCCTGGGATTTTGTTGTTCTGTAGACACTCTTGGTGTGACGAGCTCCACCATAAGAACAATGTTTGGGTGTGGTAGTGATTTTTCACACCTTTGATGAGACCTGTATTTCATGCTCAGCTTCTCAGCATTTGTCTCATTTTGAAATGGATGCCTGCAACACATTTCAAAAAAGTTGGGACAGGGCAGCAAAAGACTTGGAAAGTTGATGAATGCTCAAAGAACATTTGTGATTTGGTATAAAAGGTGCATCCCCAAAAGGCTCAGCCATTCACAAGCAAAGATCATTAGGCCTCTACTGGTGGTTGGCTCTCACTGCAGTATTGTATCACTTCTTGTTCCGGAGCACAGCGGTTTTTTTCTGTATCTGTTAGCTGTTTAATCTGCGCAGTTAGATTGATCTAGTTATCTAGATTACGATTTGTTTCCCAGTGTAATCTTTACGTGCCTTAACTAAAGCACTCCTTCTGCTGAATCACCTCTAAATTATTTACACATTATTCACTTTGCGTGTTTTTAGGAATCCGCTAGCTTAGCGTAGCTACTAGCTCTTAGCCGATTTAGCATGGCGGCTTCTCCTGTCTCTCCCGCACTTTTCTGCTCTGGGTGTGAAATGTTTAGTTATTCCTCGGCCTCCTTTAGCAGTACTGGTACTTGTAATAAGTGTATCCTATTCGTAGCTTTGGAGGCCAGGCTGGGCGAATTGGAGACTCGGCTCCGCACCGTGGAAAATTCTACAGCTAGCCAGGCCCCTGTAGTCAGGTGCGGACCAAGGTAGCTTAGCCGCCGTTAGTTACCCCCTGGCAGATCCCGAGCAGCCGGGAAAGCAGGCTGACTGGGTGACTGTGAGGAGGAAGCGTAGCCCTAAACAGAAGCCCCGTGTACACCGCCAACCCGTTCACATCTCTAACCGTTTTTCCCCACTCAACGACACACCCGCCGAGGATCAAACTCTGGTTACTGGCGACTCTGTTTTGTGAAATGTGAAGTTAGCGACACCAGCAACCATAGTCAATTGTCTTCCGGGGGCCAGAGCAGGCGACATTGAAGGAAATTTGAAACTGCTGGCTAAGGCTAAGCGTAAATTTGGTAAGATTGTAATTCACGTCGGCAGTAATGACACCCGGTTACGCCAATCGGAGGTCACTAAAATTAACATTAAATCGGTGTGTAACTTTGCAAAAACAATGTCGGACTCTGTAGTTTTCTCTGGGCCCCTCCCCAATCAGACCGGGAGTGACATGTTTAGCCGCATGTTCTCCTTGAATTGCTGGCTGTCTGAGTGGTGTCCAAAAAATGAGGTGGGCTTCATAGATAATTGGCAAAGCTTCTAGGGAAAACCTGGTCTTGTTAGGAGAGACGGCATCCATCCCACTTTGGATGGAGCAGCTCTCATTTCTAGAAATCTGGCCAATTTTCTTAAATCCTCCAAACTGTGACTATCCAGGGTTGGGACCAGGAAGCAGAGTTGTAGTCTTACACACCTCTCTGCAGCTTCTCTCCCCCTGCCATCCCCTCATTACCCCATCCCCGTAGAGACGGTGCCTGCTCCCAGACTACCAATAACCAGCAAAAATCTATTTAAGCATAAAAATTCAAAAAGAAAAAATAATATAGCACCTTCAACTGCACCACAGACTAAAACAGTTAAATGTGGTCTATTAAACATTAGATCTCTCTCTTCTAAGTCCCTGTTGGTAAATGATATAATAATTGATCAACATATTGATTTATTCTGCCTTACAGAAACCTGGTTACAGCAGGATGAATATGTTAGTTTAAATGAGTCAACACCCCCGAGTCACACTAACTGTCAGAATGCTCGTAGCACGGGCGGAGGATTAGCAGCAATCTTCCATTCCAGCTTATTAATTAATCAAAAACCCAGACAGAGCTTTAATTCATTTGAAAGCTTGACTCTTAGTCTTGTCCATCCAAATTGGAAGTCCCAAAAACCAGTTTTATTTGTTATTATCTATCGTCCACCTGGTTGTTACTGTGAGTTTCTCTGTGAATTTTCAGACCTTTTGTCTGACTTAGTGCTTAGCTCAGATAAGATAATTATAGTGGGCGATTTTAACATCCACACAGATGCTGAGAATGACAGCCTCAACACTGCATTTAATCTATTATTAGACTCAATTGGCTTTGCTCAAAAAGTAAATGAGTCCACCCACCACTTTAATCATATCTTAGATCTTGTTCTGACTTATGGTATGGAAATAGAAGACTTAACAGTATTCCCTGAAAACTCCCTTCTGTCTGATCATTTCTTAATAACATTTACATTTACTCTGATGGACTACCCAGCAGTGGGGAATATGTTTCATTACACTAGAAGTCTTTCAGAAAGCGCTGTAACTAGGTTTAAGGATATGATTCCTTCTTTATGTTCTCTAATGCCATATACCAACACAGTGCAGAGTAGCTACCTAAACTCTGTAAGTGAGATAGAGTATCTCGTCAATAGTTTTATATCCTCATTGAAGACAACTTTGGATGGAGCAGCTCTCATTTCTAGAAATCTGGCCAATTTTCTTAAATCCTCCAAACCGTGACTATCCAGGGTTGGGACCAGGAAGCAGAGTTGTAGTCTTACACACCTCTCTGCAGCTTCTCTCCCCCTGCCATCCCCTCATTACCCCATCCCCGTAGAGACGGTGCCTGCTCCCAGACTACCAATAACCAGCAAAAATCTATTTAAGCATAAAAATTCAAAAAGAAAAAATAATATAGCACCTTCAACTGCACCACAGACTAAAACAGTTAAATGTGGTCTATTAAACATTAGGTCTCGCTCTTCTAAGTCCCTGTTGGTAAATGATATAATAATTGATCAACATATTGATTTATTCTGCCTTACAGAAACCTGGTTACAGCAGGATGAATATGTTAGTTTAAATGAGTCAACACCCCCGAGTCACACTAACTGTCAGAATGCTCGTAGCACGGGCCGGGGCGGAGGATTAGCAGCAATCTTCCATTCCAGCTTATTAATTAATCAAAAACCCAGACAGAGCTTTAATTCATTTGAAAGCTTGACTCTTAGTCTTGTCCATCCAAATTGGAAGTCCCAAAAACCAGTTTTATTTGTTATTATCTATCGTCCACCTGGTCGTTACTGTGAGTTTCTCTGTGAATTTTCAGACCTTTTGTCTGACTTAGTGCTTAGCTCAGATAAGATAATTATAGTGGGCGATTTTAACATCCACACAGATGCTGAGAATGACAGCCTCAACACTGCATTTAATCTATTATTAGACTCAATTGGCTTTGCTCAAAAAGTAAATGAGTCCACCCACCACTTTAATCATATCTTAGATCTTGTTCTGACTTATGGTATGGAAATAGAAGACTTAACAGTATTCCCTGAAAACTCCCTTCTGTCTGATCATTTCTTAATAACATTTACATTTACTCTGATGGATTACCCAGCAGTGGGGAATATGTTTCATTACACTAGAAGTCTTTCAGAAAGCGCTGTAACTAGGTTTAAGGATATGATTCCTTCTTTATGTTCTCTAATGCCATATACCAACACAGTGCAGAGTAGCTACCTAAACTCTGTAAGTGAGATAGAGTATCTCGTCAATAGTTTTATATCCTCATTGAAGACAACTTTGGATGCTGTAGCTCCTCTAAAAAAGAGAGCTTTAAATCAGAAGTGCCTGACTCCGTGGTATAACTCACAAACTCGTAGCTTAAAGCAGATAACCCGTAAGTTGGAGAGGAAATGGCGTCTCACTAATTTAGATCTTCACTTAGCCTGGAAAAAGAGTCTGTTGCTCTATAAAAAAGCCCTCCGTAAAGCTAGGACATCTTTCTACTCATCACTAATTGAAGAAAATAAGAACAACCCCAGGTTTCTTTTCAGCACTGTAGCCAGGCTGACAAAGAGTCAGAGCTCTATTGAGCTGAGTATTCCATTAACTTTAACTAGTAATGACTTCATGACTTTCTTTGCTAACAAAATTTTAACTATTAGAGAAAAAATTACTCATAACCATCCCAAAGATGTATCGTTATCTTTGGCTGCTTTCAGTGATGCCGGTATTTGGTTAGACTCTTTCTCTCCGATTGTTCTGTCTGAGTTATTTTCATTAGTTACTTCATCCAAACCATCAACATGTTTATTAGACCCCATTCCTACCAGGCTGCTCAAGGAAGCCCTACCATTATTTAATGCTTCGATCTTAAATATGATCAATCTATCTTTGTTAGTTGGCTATGTACCACAGGCTTTTAAGGTGGCAGTAATTAAACCATTACTTAAAAAGCCATCACTTGACCCATCTCTGTGCTTGTTCTGTTAGACCTCAGTGCTGCTTTTGATACTGTTGACCATAAAATTTTATTACAGAGATTAGAGCATGCCATAGGTATTAAAGGCACTGCGCTGCGGTGGTTTGAATCATATTTGTCTAATAGATTACAATTTGTTCATGTAAATGGGGAATCTTCTTAACAGACTAAAGTTAATTATGGAGTTACACAAGGTTCTGTGCTAGGACCAATTTTATTCACTTTATACATGCTTCCCTTAGGCAGTATTATTAGACGGTATTGCTTAAATTTTCATTGTTACGCAGATGATACCCAGCTTTATCTATCCATGAAGCCAGAGGACACACACCAATTAGCTAAACTGCAGGATTGTCTTACAGACATAAAGACATGGATGACCTCTAATTTCCTGCTTTTAAACTCAGATAAAACTGAAGTTATTGTACTTGGCCCCACAAATCTTAGAAACATGGTGTCTAACCAGATCCTTACTCTGGATGGCATTACCCTGACCTCTAGTAATACTGTGAGAAATCTTGGAGTCATTTTTGATCAGGATATGTCATTCAAAGCGCATATTAAACAAATATGTAGGACTGCTTTTTTGCATTTACGCAATATCTCTAAAATCAGAAAGGTCTTGTCTCAGAGTGATGCTGAAAAACTAATTCATGCATTTATTTCCTCTAGGCTGGACTATTGTAATTCATTATTATCAGGTTGTCCTAAAAGTTCCCTAAAAAGCCTTCAGTTAATTCAAAATGCTGCAGCTAGAGTACTGACCGGGACTAGAAGGAGAGAGCATATCTCACCCATATTGGCCTCTCTTCATTGGCTTCCTGTTAATTCTAGAATAGAATTTAAAATTCTTCTTCTTACTTATAAGGTTTTGAATAATCAGGTCCCATCTTATCTTAGGGACCTCGTAGTACCATATCACCCCAATAGAGCGCTTCGCTCTCAGACTGCAGGCTTACTTGTAGTTCCTAGGGTTTGTAAGAGTAGAATGGGAGGCAGAGCCTTCAGCTTTCAGGCTCCTCTCCTGTGGAACCAGCTCCCAATTCAGATCAGGGAGACAGACACCCTCTCTACTTTTAAGATTAGGCTTAAAACTTTCCTTTTTGCTAAAGCTTATAGTTAGGGCTGGAGCAGGTGACCCTGAACCATCCCTTAGTTATGCTGCTATAGACGTAGACTGCTGGGGGGTTCCCATGATGCACTGTTTCTTTCTCTTTTTGCTCTGTATGCACCACTCTGCATTTAATCATTAGTGATCGATCTCTGCTCCCCTCCACAGCATGTCTTTTTCCTGGTTCTCTCCCTCAGCCCCAACCAGTCCCAGCAGAAGACTGCCCCTCCCTGAGCCTGGTTCTGCTGGAGGTTTCTTCCTGTTAAAAGGGAGTTTTTCCTTCCCACTGTAGCCAAGTGCTTGCTCACAGGGGGTCGTTTTGACCGTTGGGGTTTTACATAATTATTGTGTGGCCTTGCCTTACAATATAAAGCGCCTTGGGGCAACTGTTTGTTGTGATTTGGCGCTATATAAAAAAATTGATTGATTGATTGATTGAAAGATGGGGAGAGGATCACCACTTTGTGAACAACTGCATGAAAAAATAGTCCAACAGTTTAAGAACAATGTTTCTCAACATTCCAACTGTAAGGAATTTAGGGATTCCATCATCTACAGTCCATAATATAATCAGGAGATTCAAAGAATCTGGAGAACGTTCTACACGTTAAGTGGCAAGGCTGAAAACCAACACTGAAAGCCCGTGACCTTTGATTCCTCAGGTGGCACTGCATTAAAAACCGACATCATTGTGTAAAGGATCTTACTGCGTGGGCTCAGGAACACTTCAGAAAATCCTTGTCACTTAACATAATTTGTTGCTACATCTACAAGTGCAAGTTAAAACTCTACCATGCAAAGCGAAAGCCATACATCAACAACATCCAGAAACGCTGACGCCTTTTCTGGGCCTGAGCTCATTTGAAATGGACAGACACAAAGTGGAAAAGTGTGCTGTGGTCTGATGAGTCCACATTTCATATTGTTTTTGGAAATCATGGACATTGTGTCCATGATTTCCCGGCCAAAACGGGAAAAAGACCATCCAGATTGTTACCAGCGCAAAGTTCAAAAGCCAGCATCTGTGATGGTATTGGGGGTGTGTTAGTCCCCGTGGCATGGGCAACTTACACATCTGTGATGCCACCATCAATTCTGAAAGGTACATCCAGGTTTTGGAGCAACACACCTTTCCATCCAAGCAACGTCTTTTTCAGGGACGTCCCTGCTTATTTTAGCAAGACAATGCCAAGCCACATTCTGCACGTGTTACAACAGCGTGGCTTCGTAGTAAAAGAATGAGGGTACTAGGCTGGCCTGCCTGCAGTCCAGACCTGTCGCCCATTGAAAATGTGTGGCACATTACGAAGAGCAAAATATGGCAATGGAAATCCCGGACTGTTGAACAATTGAAGTCGTACATCAAGCAAGAATGGGAAAGAATTCCACCTACAAAGCTTCAACAATTAGTGTCCTCAGTTCCCAAACACTTATTAATTGTTGTTAGAAGGAAAGGTGATGTAACACAGAAGTAAACATACCACTGTCCCAGCTTTTTTGAAACATGTTGCAGGCATCCATTTCAAAATGAGCAAATATTTGAAAACAATAAAGTTTTTCAGTTTGAATATTAAATATCCCGTCTTTGTGGTGTATTCAACTGAATATAGGTTGAACAGGATTTGCAAATCATTGTATTCTTTACATTTACATTTTACACAACGTCCCAACTTCATTGGAATTGGGATTGTACACAGAGTGACCAGTCTGCCAGTTCAAATTTCTCAATGGACTAGTTTATCAATTTGTTTCATAATATAATTGCATTAAACTATCCCACCCATCTCAGTGAAAATCTACAGTGAGATATTTCAGACAGAAAAGATTTCCTAAGATTGAGATGAGTGTTAAAATTACCCATGTCATTTTAAATATTAAATATTTGTTGTCAACGTCAGGGCCTTCTGTGCTGAATAAGACACTATAGACCTGTTTTTGTAAAAGTGGTATCTGAGGGACATCTTGCATGTTTGTTATTTAATTATCTCTTTCAGCCTTTACAGTTGCCATGTAAGACACATCATTCTCCAGAGACTGCAGTCACTTAAAGTCAGTGTTGTGGAAAGTAACTTTGACAAGTTACTTTTTTAGTTACTTTTTTAGTTGCTTTATACAGGTGCTTTATACAGTTACTTCATTAGCAGCTTTATGCAATTACTTTATTAGAATCTGCAGAAAACTTGCAACTAATAAGTAATGTAACTAATAAGGTAACGAGTAATCTAACTTGGTTACTCGTAAGATTGAGCAATCAGAAAAGTAACTAATCAGCAAAGTAACTAATAGTTACTTTTCTGAGTACTAAATCTTAAAAATAACCAAATTAGATTATGAGTAACTTTATTAATTACATTCAGCAGCTGCCGATAAGGTGTCTGCAGCTGCTAATGAAGTAAATGTAAGAAGTAACTGTAAAATATAACTGTATAGATTAACTAATGAAGTAACTTTCCAAAGTTACTTTCCCCAACACTGCTTAAAGTGCAGATCACTAGTAAATGAAATATCAAATGAGCTGACTACTCTAAGTAAATAAAGAATTATGAAAATACTGATGTATTGTGTTTTATTTTGGTGCCATATGCCCTCAGTAATTAAGTAGTAAACATGGGGAAATCAGCTTGATTTTACCTGCTGCTGACAAGAAATGTGGGCTTTGATGACATCATGTAGGGCCACGCCCCTTGAGGCCCTCTACTGAAATGAATGGGGAAAAACTGAATTTTTTACAGTGCTTTTTTGTGTACTTTGATGGTGAATACGTCAAAATGGTTAAAATGTATGTTTTAGGAGAATGCAGTAACATGACTAGTGTTGCTTATTAGGTGGACAGATTTTCCAAAGATAACATTTTGAGGAGGAAAGTGGGAGGTTTTTTTTCAAATTTATTTATTTATTTTTTGTTCATTGTGGTTTGTGCCATTGCATCACTTTCATGCCATGCTAAGCTAAACTGCTACATGCAGGTCACCAGTGAGTCTCACCGCGGAAGCAGCATCTGTGATCATAGGGAATCGGAGCGAACGTGACGACGAGTGTCCTTTGCTAACAGGAGAGCCGTGACATGGACCAGCTTCCAGCAATATGTGTTATGGGCTAAGCTGAGCTACACTGGTGTTGCAGTCTGAACAGTTCCCCTTTCTGATTAGTTCCTCTGCCTTCACTGTGCATGCGTCATTTCTGAGCGTAAGCAGCGATTCACGAATTATCACCCCGTTTCTGCTTAAAACTGACTTTAGAATGATTATTGAGGTTTTACTTTGTCATGCGATGGTTAATAGTAGCATTATTCCCTTTGATCGGTTTGGGTGTAGAGAGTCAAACTCAGAGTCAGACTCAGATGCGCTGGTCTCCCATCTTTTATTATGAAATAATGCTAAATTTATGTGGAAATGATTGTTGTACAAAAGTTTCAGATATCTGTCACTGACATAGATGATGACTGGATGCAGTTTTAACCAGAAACGAGGGCATAAGCATGGGCACAAATGGTCCTCAGGATGTATATAGACTATAGACAGGATTTACCCAAACCTCTTTAGCTACAACATTTGCTTTGAACCATGTGATTTTGTTCATTATATGATGAAACACTGAGAATGGGCAGCACCTGGGGATCTAAGGAGCAGGATTAGGAATTACTCTTGTAGCAGTATCGTATGTGAAGGTGGAGATCAGAACATGAAGATCAGTTTCCATTAAAGAAAGCAGGTTTAGCTTATGGTCACTTTCAATTTTGTTCAATGACATTTTTCAATAACTGCAACAGCAACAACAAAAGTAGAGTGAAACTACAAAATGTGAGCAATTAAACACATCATCATACACATGGACACCCACGCATATGCACACATGCACAGACACACACAGACAGATTATGGATGCACTTTATCACTAAAGCTTCAATAAATTCAGCCTGGAAAACATAAGAAAGAGCAAAAACATATTTAGAGGAGCAGAAACAAATAAAAATCCACAGAGGGAGAAAGGGACACAGACAGATAACGATCATTTCTCTCCATACCTCCCCATCTTGTGTGCCAAGGTCCCAAAGATGTAGGTTCCAATAAGGTAGGAGACGGATGCAGGCAGGAACGCGACACCTGACAGACACACAGACAGATGTGGGACTGAATGTGTGAGGAGGATTTCTCAGATAATCAGATCTCTATCAGCGCCTCATCACTGAGCCGGCATTGTGTGTAATAAAGACTTGTGCTTTCCACTTGGCAGCATATGACACCCTAATATCCTGTTCCCTGCTCGTTGTTTTTATCTGACCCAGACTGGATAAACAAACTAATAACATCAAACACAAAATACCCACCCGGATAGAGAAGTGTCACTACTCGGTAATAACCCAGCATCAACCAAGAGACCACTGTGCAAATACAAAGCGGAGCAATGATTGGTTATATTTTATTATTAATGTGACAAATTAATAGCTGCAGAAATAGATTATCTGTGACATTTTATAATATATATGACATTATTATCTGGAAGATTTTGAACAGTTTTGGTTTTTCACTTGTTTACTTGATAATGAAAATCTAATGAAAAAGAAAAACTTCAAACCTTGTTTGTGAGAGAAAGTGAAGCTAAAATTAAGTTTGACAGAGAGATAATTAGCAATTAGGTCGTGAAAAAAGGCAGATATCTGCTTAAACTATGTGATAAAATAGGTTAACACTCAAGAAAATGTGGAAAGGAGAAGATGCTGAAATGTCAGTAAAATGATGTAAATGTAATTAATGCAATCTAAATCTAAATAATGACATAAAATCCAATGAACGGCTCATTAAAAGCCTGCTAACGAGTCTTTCATTGGATTCAGGTGTGTTGGAACAGGGAGACAGCTAAGAGTGTCAGGAAGGTAGATCTCGAGGACCGAACTTGGGCACCCCTGCGGTAAGATGATGTATCGCAAATTTGCAATCCATGAATTACATTGGTATCGGAACTCAATACTGATATTGGATTGGATCGGTCCCATCCCTACTAAAAATGTTGAGGTCTAAGGGCCCTGTCCCACTGGGGAGAGGATTAATTGCGCATGAATTGAGTATACAAAATACGGGCGTTCGCAACAAAAATGGCCAAAAATGACAAATGTCCCATTATGAATTATGGATATATTAATAATATATAGCGAATATATGATGAACAATCACAGTTATATAATGCATGTAGTGAGGAAACTGATCCGACACATTGAGATTATCACGGCGGTATTATGGGTGTATTATGAATGCATCGCACACATGTTGTGTGTGCACGGCATCTGCATTGCGGTCATAAAAGAAGCGCACTCGCGCCTTTCGGCATCACTATTCACACCAACAATACGGCCTCTGGAGCAAGTGCTGGACTTGGACAAGTTGATCACAGAGTTTGTTCATGATGTCATGCGAGGGTTAACTGTTCATGAGTTTGGGGAGCGGGGGTGGGGGGGGGGGAAGCCGCTTGGGTGTGACTGTGTTTTTTTGTTTTTTTTTGTTTTTTTTAGAGTGTCACAGACAGTGTGAGTTGTGGCTAAAACAGCAACTCTTCCTTTTGTTGGTGTTAAATAAAAGTCCTGGATTGCAGCAGCTACGTCTTAGTGGATTTACACAGCTGGACCGGCACTGACTGGCAGGTATGTCACTTTCTGCCACACTTTGAGTTTACGTGACGTGTTTGTTATGCATTCACAGATTGTCCGCAAATCAGCTGCAAAGCAGATGTAATAAAAACGCTTTATTCGTGGCCAATTTATATGCATTTGCTACAACATATTTTAGTTTGTGATGTGGACATGATGGGCACGATATATATATGTTTTACACACTATCCCAGTCCGCTGCCAAGACGCAAATCCCCATCAGTTGCGGATATCAGCGGTTAATGGCAGATATACAGCGCATAGAGTGAGTATGTATTGTGTATGAATAGAGTATATATGGAGTATGTAAGGCGGATGTTATCCTCATCCAGATTTTTGAACAGCTCAAAAATCCTGGCTGCGGACATGCGTGCCTCTGATCACGGGCGTGTTCGGATGACGGCCGACTCATACAGGCATGTTACACGGATATTGCGGATGTTTGGCGAATATGGCCTAATTTTGTGTGCAATCCATACGCAAATCCTCCTAAACGCCAGTGGGACAGGGCCCTAAGGTTCTAAAAACATTCTGGACTCACATGCCATTCCAACTCATTCTAGAAACTTTGCACAATGTATTACCACCCTTGAAAAATGTCAGCTACCTATTTTATAAACACTACCCAATCTAGAGCCCGTGGATCCTCACAAGAAACATGCTAGTGTCACTATAATCCAAAAGTTGATCTCATGATCAGTCTGTCTATTTCCTTAGTGGCCATGAGATACTTGTCAGATAATAAAGGACTGTTTCCTTTTGATTGGGAACGGGCTGCCACTCTGAAATGTTTCAGACTAAAAGATCCTCAAATGGTGCAGATCATACCCCACTTAAAACACACACACACACACACACACACACACACACACACACACACACACACACACACACACACACACACACACACACACACACACACACACACACACACACACACACACACATACAGAGTTGTGGTCAGAGGTTTACATACACACATCATGGGCATGAATATCATGGTACCTTTAGACTTTTAATGATGTCTTTGAAGTGTTCTTTTGCCAGGGTGGAATGATTGGACAGCATACATCATTAATGACTTCTCAAAATAAGAACTGGATGCACAAGCTTGATTTCATTTTAGATCTTCTCTAACTACACAGGGTCAAAATTATACTTGACTACTATTGTTCCTGTACCCAAAAACCCTGCTGTTACAACCCTGAATGACTATTGCCCAGTTGCCCTCACCCCGGGCATTATGAAGTGCTTTGAGAGGATGGTGTTGGCGCACATCAGAAACAGCATCCCTGCAGACCTGGACAGCCATCAGTAGGTGGGTCTGAGTGAACAGATCTACAGATGATGCTGTCTTCATTGCACTTCACACAGCCCTGGCTCACCTGGAGCAGTCAAACACGTATGTCAGGATGCTCTTTGCAAATTTTAGCAGTGCATGTAATATTGTAATCCCTGGTCATGTGTTTAACAGTAATGTCGCTCTCGTAAACACATAAAATCACTGAGGCTTGTCAGTGTCCAGATAATATGGACTTTACACATGTAACACCTTGACGCTTCCATGACGTCTGTGTGTGTTTCTGTCTTTTCATTCGGTCACATTTTGAGTTTACAGCGTAATGCATTATGTCCCAAACAGAGATCTGTGCTTGCTATTTGCACAGCTTCATGTTTTCACATCTTCATGTGTTCATTTTTCAAAAGATTTTTTAAACTACATCTTTCACAGGTTTGTGCACTTTGTCCCACTTTATGGAAACATTTAGGCACTGTAACTTTCAGCCGCTGCATTTATTTTGTTTTGTTATTTCACTGCATTACATGTTTGGTGAGGTTTGTGAATACCTAGCTGCCACTTCGGGGCACACATGGTCTCCATCATCCAGATTGGCAGTGTGGGCTCCATCATGGCAATGGCCATATTTCCAAAACAAATGGCACCTGTGGAGGCAGACAGAGGTTCAGTGGATGCTTGTTCAGTAATGTAGCTCTTTTAAATATCATAATATATAAATAATTGATTTAATAATAATAATAATTAATAACTGGTGGGCAGGTGGAATCTTCTTGTTGTGCACAACCAACCAGTCTCATGGCAAGTTGTGATTCAGCAGCATGAAATACAGGGTGGGCCAAAAAAATGTTACCACTTTTTGATTGTACACAGGTTTTTGAAATGAGAAGTTATTCGAAAATTTTATTTACAGACTTGTAACAGAAGCATCAAATTAACATTTCATACCAAAGGTTTCCCACTTTGTCTCTTGTTTTCCGCACAGTTCAATAATCGATGACATGTTCAATAATTGTTCAATGTTTACATAATTATTGTATGGCCTTGCCTTACAATATAAAGCGCCTTGGGGCAACTGTTTGTTGTGATTTGGCGCTATATAAAAAAAATTGATTGATTGATTGATGTTCAATCCACGCTCCTCTTCTTTGGATTACAGCTGCAACATGCACATTGAAGTTTGTGATGACATTGCCACATATCTCCAAATTTCTTTTTTCATTTTCAGGAATTGATATTCCTGAAAATGAAAAAGAAATCTTTGTTATTTTGGAAATTGTATGAATTAAAACAGTGGTAACATTTTATTGGCTCACCCTGTATACATTAATCTATTGGCTCGTGATATTATGACGAAAAGTGCCTCATTTTCGTCATGGCAGCAAGAATTCGTTGTAATTCATTCCGTGATGTCTGCGCGAAATTGAAAGTAAAGCGGGGTGGGGGGTTGGTTGGTTATGGTTAAGGTGAGGGGAAGGAGTAGGATTAGGTTGTGGTTAAGGTTAGGGTTGGGGGTAGGAGTAGGGTTAGTAATAGTGAGTTAAAAAAAAACCCTGTCACGAAACTTTGACTAATTTCGTGATGGGAGGACAAAAAAAACAACAACAACAAAAAAACGTGAGACTGGGCTGGCACAACATGCAGACCTACCATATATTAGTGTTTAAAAAGAAACCTTTTCCCACTTGCACTGAAGGCTGTGCATCCTCTTGCAGTATATTTTATGTAGTATTACATGGTGGAGTCACCAATGCTGCCCCCCATTCCTGATCTATTTTGACACTGTGGACTCTATTCATCTGTCCTGTCCCATCTTGTTTGCTGATTAGAACACAAAAGTCACATCCAGTCCCACTAATGTCTTAATATACTCAACAAAAATATAAATGCAACACTTTTGGTTTTGCTCCTATTTTGTATGAGATGAACTCAAAGATCTAAAACTTTTTCCACATACACAATATCACCATTTCCCTCAAATATTGTTCACAAACCAGTCTAAATCTGTGATAGTGAGCACTTCTCCTTTGCTGAGATAATCCATCCCACCTCACAGGTGTGCCATATCAAGATGCTGATTAGACACCATGATTAGTGCACAGGTGTGCCTTAGACTGTCCACAATAAAAGGCCACTCTGAAAGGTGCAGTTTTGTTTTATTGAGGGGGGATACCAGTCAGTATCTGGTGTGACCACCATTTGCCTCATGCAGTGCAACACATCTCCTTGGCATCATCCGTGAAGAGAACACCTCTCCAACGTGCCAAACGCCAGTGAATGTGAGCATTTACCCACTCAAGTCGGTTATGGCGATGAACTGGAGTCAGGTCGAGACCCCGATGAGGATGACGAGCATGCAGATGAGCTTCCCTGAGACAGTTTCTGACAGTTTGTGCAGAAATTCTTTGGTTATGCAAACCGACTGTTTCAGCAGCTGTCCGAGTGGCTGGTCTCAGACGATCTTGGAGGTGAACATGCTGGATGTGGAGGTCCTCGGCTGGTGTGGTTACACGTGGTCTGCGGTTGTGAGGCTGGTTGGATGTACTGCCAAATTCTCTGAAACGCCTTTGGAGACGGCTTATGGTAGAGAAATGAACATTCAATACACGAGCAACAGCTCTGGTTGACATTCCTGCTGTCAGCATGCCAATTGCACGCTCCCTCAAATCTTGTGACATCTATGGCATTGTGCTGTGTGATAAAACTGCACCTTTCAGAGTGGCCTTTTATTGTGGGCAGTCTAAGGCACACCTGTGCACTAATCATGGTGTCTAATCAGCATCTTGGTATGGCACACCTGTGAGGTGGGATGGATTATCTCAGCAAAGGAGAAGTGCTCACTATCACAGATTTAGACTGGTTTGTGAACAATATTTGAGGGAAATGGTGATATTGTGTATGTGGAAAAAGTTTTAGATCTTTGAGTTCATCTCATACAAAATGGGAGCAAAAACAAAAGTGTTGCGTTTATATTTTTGTTGAGTGTAAATCCATCCAGCTCATTATAATTTGATGTCACACCGACAGTTATGCTGTGCAGCAGTGATTGGGCAGGTGCCAACACGACATGAACATCACAAACCAACAGGATGGAGCTGCATTAAGAGGTGATATTGTGTGCTGTAACTTGTGGATGGCCAACCATGTGCAAAGCAGAGCCTGCTGGTTTTCACTCCACCCAGTCACCTCAAACGTTTTCACTCTCTTTGGCACAAAGTGGCGATCATCAGTGACCGGATGGAATAAAAATGGCACATGCACCACCACTCTGCAAAGTGTGACAGTAAATTTCTTCAGCGTTACAGCACTATTGATCTTTTCTTACCAGCTGCGATCAGAATGTATGGATCCCTCATGAGCGTTAGCAGCGGCGTTCCCTTCTGACTCTGCGAACCACAATAGCATGATTACAAGTGTGAATTTTGCAAAGGTCAGAGCTGTCACCCACACCTCAGGTTTAGAATTCACAGCAGATCTTCAGTCCGAATGGTTGCACACAGTGCCAGAGTGTATATACAGCTGTGTATTAAATTATTAAGCTGTAATCTTTGCACTGATCCTGACTGATGGGCCTTCAGGTGTTAAGAACACACCCTCTGACTGAAAATCATTTCTTCATGAACAAGACAAGACCAATGAGAGACTTGAACTCCTCCACTTGTGGCAGTAACGCTCCCTGACCCAGATCCATATCATTAGCTGACATATCTTTGCTACAAGAACCCAGATACCGTGTGTGCTTGTCTTTGTGAATGTAATTTTACTCTGAATCACTTTCCACAGCTGCAGGACTGCAATCATTAAAAAACTCTGCCAAATGTCTTCCGGACCTCCTCCTGTATCTCTGTCTCATAACATCAGTGTTTATGAAGTTAATAATTAAAAGAAGCTGTAAAATAGTCCAGAATGTTGTACAGCTATATGTAAAGGTCACATTAATGAAACAGGAGAGCCGACAGGAAATGAATTACCGAAGCAAACAAACTCACCTCGGGTTCCACCTTGGTGGGCTGAAGAACAAATAACTGCAGAGCTGTAAAGAACCATAAGAAAACAATATTAGTTTTTAAGTTAGCAATCAATCACATCCTTACTCTGCAAGTACTTACTGAAAACAAATGCAAATATTGGCACTGCCTCTTTGCAATTATTTTGATGTTTTCAAAGTGTTAGATTTGACTGATTCTGGCACATCCTGACAATGTGTAAGATCTCCAAGAAGTTGCTGGACATCATAGCCAACCTATACACACTTACAGTCAGCACAGAGGAGGGGTGAATTTATCACAGTGAATACTGACACTAAGCAGAATCAGGTTGTGTTAGATGCCTTTACCGTAGTAAAGGTTTAGTGACCTTGACTTCACAGATGATGCTGTGACCTTTGCTTCATGAATATCCTGACTGCAGCACTTGAGCACTTGAATGAGGAATGGAGTGTCTGGGTTTGTGACTGTCCTGGATCAAAACACATCCAGGCTTTCAATGACCTCCTGGACTTGACCATCTCCAGTGTATCTGTACGTGATCAAAGAGTTGCACCTATCGAGAGATTCACTTCTCACAGCAGTGAAATTCATGCCTCTGGATCCTCAGCCATTGAGACTGAAAGATGCCTATGAAAAACATATGGAGTCATGAGTTATTAGAGTTATTTGCAAGTACCTGTTTCCATGGCAATGCCAACATCTTTGAAGGAGGATGAAGATTCATGTCTTCAGGATCCTGGTTCTTTTTGTCTTAATGTATGGTTGTGAGACCTGGATGCTAACCACTGGCCTGAAGTAATGACTAGATGTCTTTGATATTAAGTGACTTTGGAAGATCCTTGGGTACCGCTGGAATGACTATGTGTCAAATGAATGGTGACTTGCGGAGATTAAGATAAGGAGTATTATTTCACTGTGTGAAAGCATCAGCTATGGCAAATTGGCCATGTGGCACATTTCTGTTGGCACTGTCCAGAGCTCAGGTGTTAAAAACCCCAGAATCTGAAGGAAGCTCATTGAATGCCCAGTTTTCACTTGGCAGATATATAGTTACTTTTGAGAGGTGGGGATGGACTGTTTCTGTCTGGGTGGATGCCGTCCAGGTCCCAGTGCAGTTACATCATGTAGTGGCTGCCTCAACACGACACCCATGCATGCTCCTAGACCTGCCTGATGAAATTACTTCTGAAGTCTGAATGACTAATTGATATCTTCTTCTCCTTCTTTCAGCTGCTCCCGTTAGGAGTCGCCACAGCAGATCAATTATTTCCATCTCACCCTGTCCTCTGTATCTTCCTCTAGTCCATGAGCCAGTCATTAATTTTGACCTAATTGGTACCACTTAAAGGGAAGAAACGACACTTAGAATCCAGCCTCAGTGTATCATGGCCTACACAAAATGTATGATAGCCATCCCAGGGTGGTAGCTGTACCGAGGTAGGGGTCAATAAAGAATTACACAGAGGTCAAACCTTACAAAATGCTCCAATCATGTTGAAAACTATATCAGATTGTTTGTCTGATCATAAGGATTCCAAAAAGGTATAGTTTGGACTATCTATGATGGAATAAACTTGCGCCAATTTCAGTAAAAAATGATGCAAATTATTGGTTGAAATAAAAGGATTAATAAATTGAATAGTTTTGACTGTGTTGAATGTTTGGTCTCCAAAGTAAAGTTCAAACAAGGCCAACATCCATTGGATTCTATGACATGTGACATATGTTACCCTATAACATGAAAACGAAGCATGACAGGTGGTGCAAACTATTCCTTATTAGAACCCTATTAACCCAAATAATAATTTGCCCCAAATAATAATTGGGGTTGTTCTACATGCAGAAATTCAAGTGGAAGTCTCTCTTCATAATCAAACAGATGAGAAATGTAACAGTGATTAATGCTTATCTTATTCCACAGACCATTTCTGACTTATGTCTTTGAAAACATGTAACTGTACCTCCATCAAACACAGCCAGAAAGCCAGAAGAAGGAATGGAGCAGTCTTCCCAACAAAGTCATACATCACACTGCCAAATGGGGGGCCAACTGTGGAAGATACACTGGGTTATTAGTGGTAAAGACATTAAATTTTAGAGATCCTAAAGAACCCCTACTATCTGCTGTTTATGTTACAGTGTCAATCCCAAAGTGGTGACATTGGCAACAAAGGTCACTGGAGCTGTCGCATTAAAACTACTGTGAACATAAAAGGATTCCACTATATTTGTGGGATCCATTCACTTTTTGCTTTTTCCTCCAAACAAAACTATACTGCAGAGCCCGAAAACCACTTCTCTTTAAGCAGTACATTGTGTATTGGGATGCACAATCCACATTTTTTCACTATCGATCTGATCCCGATACCTGAATTTGGATATTTGCCGATACCGATAAAATTCCGATACCGGAGCTCTGTTTGCGTTAATCATTGTCGTTGACTTTCTATGAGGATATTTTGTATCTACAGTTATACGGCTTCATGATGAAATGGTATAAAGGGGGATTTTCTGGAAAAGAAGACCTGAAAGTTCATCTACAATTTGCCAGAAGGTACATCTAAGATGCAAATCCAGATCTAATGTTTTGGTGAATTAATTAGGTTTCTTGAACATCAGATTGCACATCCACCATGTACCCTTTTCAGGACAGAGTGCATTTCCAAATTTCCAAAATGCAAAAAAAAAAAAAAAAAAAAAACCCAAAATAAATAACTTCATTTACTCATATTTAGAATCAGTCTCAGTAAATCTTCGCACCCTGGCTCCTTTAGTCTTTTTGCTTCCGGTTAAAAAATCTTTGTGCTCTTTAACCCTCTGGGGTCTGAGGGCATTTTTTGGACAGTTCACTCACCTGGCATAAATGTTTTATTATGGCTGTTAACAGCTCTCCCTGCATCCCACAATCAAGTTTTATGTCTCTTTTTTCAGGACAACCTGTTCTTTCATAATATATATGCTTATGTTGTGTTTTATAAGTGTAATAAAGGTTTACAATCAAAAATATCAAAGGAAAAAATAAAGCGAAAAATAATTTTCCACACACATTTATTCAAAACACACAGAAACTATAATAAACAACTGTTTTGACACTTTATAAAGGTAATTTGAGGTCTTGTGTGAAAGACTGTACAACAAAAAGGTTCAAACATTAAACACAAATGCACATTTTGAACAATATATACAAAATGGCCTGTGCGTTTATGCTCCAGTGTGAGGAGCGGCCCCTCTCCCTCACCTCATTGATATGGTAAACAGTGCTTTACCCCAGAGGGACAGTGCCACAGAGTAATCCAGTAACATTCAAATGCAAACTAGTGGAGCAATCCTGATAGTTACACACTCTTTGTTTGAGCACGTGAGATTGTCATGCAAGGCTCTCCGTCCGCTGTGCGTAATGGCACTTCTGAAAATGTTCTTTGGCTTTTCACGTGAGGTGAATCTGCCCTATGATTAGATTTTGGAAAACCATGTGATGGTGAACCAATTCCGATTAGACACTCACATTGTGCACATCATCACACGGCTTCTATGAGGAGTACAAAGATGGCCGACGGTGGATCGAATGTCCGCGGAGTTAACTTTTCAGTAAAAAAAAAGTATGTTTTTATCTCATATCATTAATCATGTGGTGCTTTTCAATGTTTGATTTTGTTCACTGTATTGTAGGTCATGATGGAGCTTCTGCCTCTCGATACAACGGCTTTGCAAACATTGCACATTTCTGTCTTGCTTTGCGGTGTTTCAGCAGCCATGCAGTGCTCCTCAATACTCAACTGCTTGCTGGCTACAACCTGGAGGCAGCGTTTCTCATTACATCCTCATTCTCAGTGAGACACAGCTCCATTCAGACATGCACCCCCCCCCACCAACTCTGCAGCCAGCAAGCAGAGCAGCAAGCAGCACTTACGGAGATGTTTTGGCAAACCCTCAGACAGCTCCTGGATCAAGAAGCTCCGCAGGTTGTATCTGAAATTTCTGATCCATGAATTACGTTTGTATCGGAATCCAATTTCGATATTGGATCAGCTCGGCCCCATCCCTAACTGTGTACACTTTTTTTTTCATTATTTTGTTTTTCACAAGCTGTGTACCTTATCTATTCTCCACATAAATCCAAAACTTAATCTGCATTGACTTATGATAATAAACCAAACCACACTCACTGGTCTTTAGGTACATCTTGTTATTACTGGGTTGGATATCATTTGGCTTTCAGAAAGGCATTGACAGACTTCATGTTTCATGGTTCAGATAATGGAAACATGAGAGATTGGAGCCAATTTAACTGACACCATGACAGAGTTGCCATTACACAACCACCACTGATGTGATACAGTTTAAAACAAACTGTAACCATCTGACCTAGACACGTTTTTCAATCTCCCATTGTCCAGATATGTTGAAACTGTAGCTTCAGTTTCCTGTTGTTAGCTGACAGGAAGTGGCACTGGATGTGTTCTTCTCTTACTTGTTGTCCATCTGCTTCAGAGTGTGTTCACAAATGTTCTTTGCATACCGTGCAGTGTTTATTTGAGTTACTGCTACCTACTTTCTGTCAGTTCAAGCCAGTCTAGTCATTTTCCCCTGGATGTATCTTTTCTTTTTTATAAACTTTTCTGTAGATGATGGTTGTGCATGAACACACAGTAGATCAGCAGTTTGTGAAAAAACCTAAGCCTGTGTGGCACCAATAACCATGCCACATGTACATAGATCATCTTTTTACCCCATTGTCATGCTTGCTTTGAACTTTAGCAGATCTTCATGGCCATGACAAACAAACAAAAAAGAGTTTCTGCTATGTGATTGGCTGATTAAATATTTGGATTAATGGGCAGTTTAACAAGTGTACCCAGTGAAATGGCCAGTGACATGAGATGAGATCAGTTCATTGTCACTGTATAAGTAAAATGAAATGCTGATGGAGCAAATATGTCGATGCCTAGTAATTCCATAAAATATACATAAAAATTTAAGCGCTACATAACGTACACTAATATTTAAACATAACAACATCAAAAACAAGTCATACATATATTATAAGACATAAACAATTCCTGCAGAATACTGAAGCTGATCCTGGTCATGCCTGATCTTGAGCCTGGTCATGTGTGCATCCAGTGATCTGTGGAGCTCCCCTGATGACTGTAGGGTGAACTTGTTGTGAGTAGGCTATGATGTGTCTCTGGCAATGGCTGTGACCTTTTGGGTATAGAGTGTCCTGTAGCTAACCTCCAGTCTGGAGAGCTGAGAACCAGGATCTTCTCTGCTGTCTTGATGATATGCAGGAAAGACTTTCTGTGTCCGAGGTGCAGCCCGGATACCACACTGTGCGTAATAACAGACTTTTTAGCTGATAGAAATTCTCTTTATGGCTGTTGTGGAAGTTGTGCTTTCTTTTGACATGTCAGAAAGAAAAGCCTCTCAAGTCTGTTCTTGGCTGTCACTATGACATTGATGGAACAAGTCATTTCCTGGCTGATGTGGACTCCAAGGTATTTGAAGCTTTGCACAACAACAACCCTCTCGCCATTGATGATGATGGGGTGATGAACATTGGGCTTCAGTCTCCAAAAGTCCACAGTCATCTCCTTCGTCTTTACTGTGTTGAGCATCAAAATGTTATTCCCACTCCAGTTCTCCAGCTTCTCAAACTCTGCTCTGTAGGCTGACTCATTACTGTTAGTGATTCTGCCTACCACAATGGTGTCATCTGCAAACTTAATGATGGTGTTGGTCTTACAGAATGGTTTGCAGTCATGTGTATAGAGGATGAAAAGAAAGGGCTTATCACAAATCCCTATTGTTCACTGATGTCCAATGTGAAGGAGGGGGAGACATGATGCCTGTATGTACAATCTGTGTTGTGGTCTGCTGATAAGGAAATCCTGGATCCATTTGCACAGGTGGACATTGAGTCCCAAATGGTAACATTTTGTGATCAGGTTGTGAAGTGATGGTGCTGAAAGCAGAGCTATAGTCAGTGAAGAGCATCTGCACATACAGTGAGGAAAATAAGTATTTGAACACCCTGCAGTTATGCAAGTTCTCTCACTTAGAAATCATGGAGTGGTCTGAAATATTCATCTTATGTGCTACTGTGAGAGACATATTATAAATTTGCAATTGCTTTCAGGTAGCTTTCCATCAGACCTGAAGTCTGTGCAAATTACCCCATTTACAAGAAAAACAGTAAGATCAATCCTGGGAATTATAGACCTGTTTCAATTCTCAGAGTTTTAAGCAAGATATTGGAGGAGATCATACAGTATATGAGTACCAGTCAGGCTTCAGTCCCTCATACTCCACAGATACGTTTAAGTCATCTGCCTGATTATATAAAGTCAGAACAAGACAAAGAGTTGAGATTGCCGAAGTAGATCAGTGACGACTTTTGCTCCCCAACACAGCAGTAAGCGGAATGAAATTAAAGTCCTGCTCACAGACTGATTGCCAGAGACAGGACATGTCCACATCAAGTATAACTCAGACATCTCCACATTTACTCATGGACGGTTTTGTTCATGCTCACCGCGCGCGCACTTCACGGTCAAAGGAGGAAAAGATAAACTATAACAGAACTCAGAGCGCAGACCTGCAGCTCAGCACAAGAACAAATATAA
The DNA here is from genome assembly GCF_902500255.1 of Thalassophryne amazonica. Taxonomy (NCBI): domain Eukaryota; kingdom Metazoa; phylum Chordata; class Actinopteri; order Batrachoidiformes; family Batrachoididae; genus Thalassophryne; species Thalassophryne amazonica. Next base: position 84,883,110 of record NC_047115.1, read on the forward strand.
ACTAGAAGAGAAATCAAAGTGCACAGTCTGGCTGCTGCCAAACTGTGCACTTTGATTTCTCTGTGCAGAGAACCTGCAGGCTGCGTTCTCACCTCCTCTCTGCCCCCCCGCTGTGCACACCTGACGCAGATATTCCTGCTTTGTCATGATGCCACAGGAAGCAATTTGAAGCAGGTCTGGTGTGAAAGGGGCTTTAGAGCTGCTGCTGAGGGCTGACATGGTGATCAGAGTGAACTGTGCTTCGGGTTGTGTTACACTTCGCTCAGGCAGCAGGCAGGCAGCAGTTTACAGAAGCGTGACTTCAAGTGTGAAAAGGTTTCAGATTCACGTGTGAACAGGTTTGATCCATGCAGCGCGTGTGAGGTAACGTGTGAGAGTCTGTGATAAATGATCCACACAGCCCGACGTGTGTGGATGAGCTGGCAGGGATCCATCCATAAAAATGCACATCAGAAAACATGGTTACATTCTTTCAATTCATAAAATGGATTTCTTTTGAAATCCAGAGAACACAAACAACAGGTCTCGAAAAAAAGAGCAGACAGAGAGACAGCACACTCTCTCTCCCTCCATCTCTCTCTTGATACGCAGGAAAAATGCAGAGTACGTGCACATTTCAGGTGTACTCTAAAAGCAACAAAGCACTACTCTATGTTTGTGTCGGTGTGAAAGGGGCTTATGGATGGGACTCTGTTGACCTCAACTGAGGATGTAATCTGGTGCTGGAAGGAACTCTTTGGAAGGAACTCCTGCATCAGACCGCAGCACGCTCTATAGTAGGGGCAGAGCTGGAAGCTGATGGAGGATTTTCATCAATTTTCCTGGTGGAAGTAACTGAGGTAGTCAAACAACTCCGCAGCGGAAAGACCCCGGAGGTTGATGAGATACATCCAGAAATGCTGAAGGCTCTGGGTGTGGAGGGACTGTCTTGGATGAGCTGTATCTTCAACATTGCGTTGAGGACTGGGACAGTACCTAGGGAGTGGCAAACTAGGGTGGTGGTCCCCATATTTAAAAAGGGGGACCAGAGAGTGTGTTCCAACTACAGGAGCATCACACTACTCACCCATGAGATACTGTAGGAGGTGCTGCAGGAGTATGGAGTGAGGGGGTCCCTTCTCAGGGCCATCAAATCTCTGTACTCACAAAGCGAGAGCTGTGTTTGGGTGCTCGGCAGTAAGTCGGACTCGTTTCCAGTGGGGTTGGCCTCCGCCAGGGCTGCGCCTTGTCACCAATCCTGTTTGTGATATTCATGGACAGGATATCGAGGCATAGTCGGTGGAGGCTTCATCGGCCTGAGACCTCCAACACTCACTGGATCGGTTTGCAGCCAAGTGTGAAGCGGCTGGGATGAGGATCAGCACCTCTAAATCTGAGGCCATGGTTCTCAGCAGAAAACTAAAGTATTGCCTGCTCTGGGTAGGGATAGGTCTTGCCCTATGTGAAGGAGTTCAAGTACCTCGCGGTCTTGTTCACGAGTGAGGAGACAATGTGAGCGTGAGATTGGCCAGAGAATTGGCGCAGCAAGGGCGGTGTTACATTCGCTCTACTGTACTGATGTGACCAAAAGGCGAAGCTCTTGATCTACTGGTCAATCATTGTTCCTACTCTCACCTATGGTCATGAGGGTTGGGTAATGACCGAAAAGAACTACATCGCGGGTACAAATGGCTGATATGGGCTTCCTTAGGAGGGTGACTGGTGTCTCCCTTAAAGATAGAGTGAGAAGTTCGGTCTTCCGTGGGGAACTTGGAGTAGAGCCGCTGCTTCTTTGCATTGAAAGGAGCCAGCTGAGTTGATTCTGGCATGCGGTAAGAATGCCCCTGGGTGCCTCCCTAGGGTGTTCCAGGCACATCTATCTGGGAGAAAACCCTGGGGAAGACCCAGGACTAGGTGGAGAGATTATATCCCCACACTGGCCTGGGAACACCTTGGGATCCACCAGCAAGAGGTGGTTAATGTGGCCCAGGAAAGGGAAGTCTGGGTTCCCCTTGCTAGAGCTGTTGCCCCCGCAACCCGATCCCAGGTAAGCGGTTGAAGATCAGTGAGTGAATGAGTGTAGGTACCTAGTACTCCCATTGCCAAGACCTCCCAGGGCAATTCCGATGGCTTGGCCTCTCTCTTCATCATCAGTGTACACACTGGCAAGCATTCCCATGCCTAGAAGAAGAAGTACAATGTCAACACTGCGCAGTGCAAACACGATGAATATGGATGTTGACTGGAACAGACAAGATAGTTAAACAACCTTCTGCAAACAAATGCAATAATTACAAAATTATAAAACTGAATACATTACCCACAGAGACAGAAATGTCAGAGCAACACAATAATATCACATTAATAAGAGGAAAAGAGCATGCAGTTGTAAAAACACGTGAGATACACAAGTGGACTGATCATTACACATATTCCACAGGGTTTTTTTTAAGCCAAGTCAAATGTTTATAAGTCAAAGAAACAATTACATTTTTCCAGTACTTAACACATTTTTCAGAGGAAAGTCTAAGAGAGTAGACTGTGGCTCCTCTAGTGGGTAACTCAGACCACCATGTGGAGAACACACAAGATTTTGTGAACAAGATCAAGGACCTGCAGCTGGAGGCAGATGAAACAATCGTGTCATTTGATGTGACTTCGTTGTTCACCTGCATCCCCACCGCTGAGGCCGTCTCAGCTGTGAGGCAGAGACTGCTGGAGGATGTGTCTCTACTTGAAAGGTCCAAACTCACACCAGACCACTCTTGGAGATCTGTCTTAACACCACGTATTTCCTGTTTAGGGGGAATTACTACAGGCAGATTCATGGTTGTGCGATGGGGTCTCCGGTATCCCCCATTGTGGCCAATCTGTACATGGAGCGAGTGGAGAAGACAGCCTTGATGTCTTTCACGGCATCTCTCCCAGTCACTGGTTCAGATATGTTGATGACACATGGGTTAAAATCAAGCAACAGGAAGTTGAGGACTTTACAGAACACATCAACTCGGTGGACGCCAATATCAAATTCACATGTGAGGATGCCAGAAACAACCATTTAGCCTTCTCTGACTGTGATGTTACGATTGGAGAGAACAGGCAGCTCCAGACAGGGGTTTACAGAAAACCAACTCACACTGACCAATATCTGCTCTTTGGCTCAAACCACCCCCTTGAACACAAGCTTGGGGTGATCAGGACGCTTCAACACAGAGCCCTACAGGTGCCCACAACTGCAGAGGGAAGGGCTAAAGAACAACAACTTGTCCGGAAAGCCCTCACAGTATGTGGGTACCCACGATGGTCCCTGGACAAAGTGCAGAAGTCCCAGAGAACAAAGAGACCAGCTAGACAGGAGACGGAGAGAAGAAGAAGAGGAGTGTCTCTCCCTTATTTAGCAGGAGTAGGGGAAAAACTACAGAGGATCTTCAGACAGCACAAAATCCCAGTTTACTTTAAACCGGTTAACACCTTGAGACAGAAATTAATTCACCCGAAGGACAGGATCCCTAGTTATAAACAGAGCAATGTAGTGTATTCTATCAGATGTCAGGAAAACTATAACGAACACTACATAGGTGAGACTAAGCAACCTTTACACAAAAGGCTATACCAGCACCGCAGAGAGGGCGCCAGTTTGCCGTTCATCTCCACCTTAAAGACACTAACCACATGTTTGAGGACAAGGAAGTTAAAATATTAGCCAGAGAGAAGAAATGGTTTGAGAGAGGGGTCAAGGAGGCATTCTTTGTGAAACGTTTGAAACCCAGCTTTAACCGGGGAGGGGGTCTGAGACACGCTTTATCCCCTGTTTACAATGGGGTACTCAGGTCAAAGCAGTTTCAGTCCTTTGTTCATGGTAATGAGTCATTCACGTCATCAGCAGAGTCGTCAAGGGAGCCATCAGGAGAGGGTCCATCCCATCATTAGGAGGGACAGCTGCCCTGTCATTAGGAGGGTGCTAACTACAGCACAATAGTTGCTAATTAGAGCTATTGTTTAGTCACTAGCCTATAGCAGTCTGCCTCTCGGTAGGAGGGGTCTGGTTAGGTTTAAAACTCCAGCTTTTATGACTTCTTGATTATTCTTCTCTACAAGAGTCAAGACAGAAGTCAGACCACCAGAGCAAGAATTTTAGCTGAGGAAGCTTCTGCGATTTGAAGCGAAACGCCCTCGCGTCAAGCAACCCATTCCAGTCGAAGATTCAAGCTTCTCTACTATCTAAGAGAGTAGGTGATCTGCTCCATAACATCAAATTCGTGTACAGTGTCTATCCAGTCGGTAAGAGTTGGTGATTCAAGCTTCAACCATGTTATAGCCCTTTTTGTAGGCTTGTAGTATTTGCAAGAGGTATCTGTCTTTTTCCCAGTCTTGTTGGAATGGGCAACAGTTTGGGCAACAGCCAAAATAAAACAGTGAAAGTGTCCTCCAGATGTTGCCCCATGATTTATGCAGTTGTAATCACATCTGTCCAGTATGGGGAGATGTTTGGGCACTCCCAGAAAATGTGAAAATCGCCCGCTGATGTATGTCCACACTTCCTCCAACATTTGCCATCTTCAGAGTCTCTGGTTTAACGTTCCTTCAGTCTAGGAGTAATAAAAAATCTCACAGTATTTTTCCAAGAGAATTCTCTCCACTGATCAGAGCTGGAGGTGGTTGCCATCATCTTACAAATATTCAACCAGTCTTCTTCAGTTAGTTTTATTTTTGCTTCTTTATCCCATCTACATTTAATGTACAAGTAGATAGTGGACAACTTTTTTCCCCTTTGTAGCGTTACATAGGTTTTTGAAATCTGCTTCTTTGTCAGTGTTCCTTTACACGTTTCCAAAAAAAAAAGCAAAAAAAAAAAGCAAAACAAACAAACAAACAAAAAATACTAATTATAGATTTTCTATCCTGTCTTTTACAGATAATGTTTGCATTAAGTGATGTCTTAGTTGGAGATACCTAAAAAAATCTTTTCCTAAATTGTACTTTCCAGTAGTTGTTGGAAAGTGTCAAGACATTTTTCAGAGGATATTTCCAAGTAAGCGGTTATGCCCTTCTTGCACCAGAGTTTGAACCTTCCATCCATGTTGGCAGGTATAAATTCTGAGTCATATGCTGGCGGCCATAATATTTTAGCATTGTCTTCAGTTGTTTATGTTAGTTGTTTTAACCAGATGTTCAGTGGTGTTTCAATGAGGCTAGACACTTTAGGTAAAAGTGACCGTTATAACACTTTATCCCCGATAACTCTCTAAAGAAGGTAGAGCGCCACACCACCTTCATTTCTCGCTATTTGTAATGTTTCAAATTTTACTCTTGGTCTCTGTTTTCCCCAAATAACAGCTGACATCATTCTATTCCATTCAGCGCATTGTTTCATGGGCACTTTAATAGGTAATGCAGAGATTAGGTAAAGTAGTTTGGGTAGCATGACCATCTTAATTAGCTCAATTCTGTTGTATATGTACATTGGCAGAAGTGACCAGTGGTTTTGGTCGGTCTTAACATTTGTTACTAGTGGAGTGTAGTTATGGCTGTATATGTTTTTTCCCTGTCTGCATATTATATGTAAATGCCACACTGGCAGAACCATTTATGAACATAATACACATACAGTATATGCAATTTATTCTTGCAGGACAAGAAGGTATTGTAGTGTGTGAGTTAATGTGATGTGTGTGTGTGAGACCCCCATCCGCCCTTCCTGATCACCCTACAAGATCCTACTCAAAGCTGACTGACACTTCTATCAGGAGGGAACCGACCACCAAAACAACCACGAAGACAGGACAAAAATGAAAGACAAGTGGTGAAAGCAATAACTGTGAAGTGAGACACCAAGGAGATGGGGCCCCAACATAAACATGCCGGAACAAACCACCACACATGAACAAGCAGTGACAGCGACAGTCTGTTGTCTAGTTAGTGAGAATTCATTCCCTAATCTAGGACACCAGAGTCTTGATCCCCTTGAGAGCACCCAAAACCGAATTGTGGTGTTGGCCACGAACACGTGACCAGCCACACACAGAGACCCAGATCACAGCTATACGATATCCGATCACTACTGTGGCTGGTGTGTTGGGCCAAGATAAAAGTACAGAACCCTACCGTAAGACATGGACCACTCTGGCGCGTCAGAAGCCATACGGCTGACTGCAAGCGACAATGAAAAGGGCCCAGGACGCAGGGCCCCAGGAGGAACAGGCGAAAAAAGGGATGTTGAAGGGCACAGGGGCCAGGAAGGGCACCCACTGGGGCAGCACGATGGACCAACAAGGGAGCGGCCCGACGGCGCCGGAACACATCCCCAGACACCGCCCCCACCCAACGGAGGCACAGGAAGTAACCCCAACACTGAGGGAAGCATGCAGGGCGCCGGCAGGGCCCCACCAAAATGGGGCGGCCCAGAACCGCACCACCCCGCCCATGGCACCGGAGGGAGGAGCGAGCGGCGGCGGGGATGGGGGTCAAAGGAGCCACTGCAACTGAACCCAGGCAGGGACAACCGGCACACGAGGGACGGAGCCCGGCCCCTAGGAAAGAGGCGAGACCCACCCCCTGGGCCAGGAAGCACACGAGGTCCCCCTGACACCCGAGAGCCCCCCAAGCAGCATGCAGGATCCCCAGATACCCCCAGCCCCCAAACCACCCCCCCCGGATCCCACCTGGAACCAAGCCCAAGGTCGGGAACCGCCTAAGCGAGAACGATGCAACACCCCACCCCACGGAAATCGTGGCCCACAAACTCACAGCAGCCATCCACCCCCCGTGCCAGACTCCCATGCCCCACCGTCACCACCCCCCCCCCCAACGAACTGCGGGACCCGGGCCCCACGAGTCCCAGAGCTGGGCCCCAAGACCACGGCAGCACCAGGGAGGCACCCCCCCACTCCCTTGTTGTGTGCGACCCCCTAAGTGAGCAAAGATAGTGTTGCATTAAAAGCAGGGCAGGAGACGGCAGGTGGCAGACTGTCGTGGGAGGCTGCAGTACACTGCTGTGCCACAGCCTGTCCTGCAAACCCACCACTGCCTGTGACCCCAACTCTGAAAAGTGAGAGTGTTCAAGCAAGATGTTTTTTTTAGCTTCAGGACCATTCTCATAATAATTTTGTTTAATAAATTTAGCTTTCTTCTCTATTTGGCTCATAGAGTTCATTTAGGGCATGTTTTGTGCGGAGTAATTGTTCAAGAGTATCATTATTCTTTTTAATATGTTCTTTATCTAAGCATTTAAGTTGTTATGAATTTCTTTCTCCTTTTCTTTCTGCCTAAAAGATGATCTACTATTTGTTTTTATTTGGTTTACTGTGTTTTGTCTCTTTTACGCTCTTGATGCGGAACGTGGCCCAATATGATGGTGTCTGCATGTCTTATGGTGTCTGCAGCGCATGCTGAGGCACAGCTGAATGTGTTCCAAAGGTGATATGTGTTTTTATTTTTACCATGTCATGAGAGCCTGTCCACACATGCGCATCGCGGTGGCATGTTGAGAGGTGATGTTCTTCATGGCATGATATGTGTTCTCCAGCTGTGAGTAGTGATGACACAGTGGTCAGCTGCAACATGATGATCGGCTCAACGGCGACATGCCCACCTGTCTGGAGCAGCAAAGCGCTCACATGGATGGGCTCACAGCTCCAGGATGTGGGGCAAATGTGCTGCCCACGCTGATCTGTCAATGACGCTGTCAGTCATGATGGATGGACCATGTGGACGTTGCGATCACATGTCGCATGAGGTGCAGTGGGCTGGTGAGCCGTTCTCATTTTTCACCATGTCAAGAGAGCCCGCCAACACATGTACGTCACAGTGGCATGTTGGGAGGCAATGTTCTTCATGGCATGATATGTGTTTTCCAGCTGTGACACAGTGGTCAGCTGCAGCTCTGCATGGTCATCGGCATGCACACTGAGACGTGGTTGGGGTGATCCAAAGGTGATCTAGTTTGTTTTTATTTTTCCCCATATCATCATCGTTTACTCACGCGTGCCACCGTGCCTTGCACATGGGTGATTGGAGCACATGTGACAATATCTGCTCCCAAGCTTTGCATTGTGCTGATGCAGCGGCTGCGATGTGGAGCAGCCATGGGCCGTGGTCAGCTCCCTGCTTGATTTCGAATGACATCCAACCTACGACGTGATCACATGTCAACCATGTTCCCCTGTCAATACGGGCATTACAACACCAACGAGTGACATGCCCACCTGTCCAGAGCAGCAAAGTGCTAACATGAATGGCCTCACAGCTCCAGGATGTGGGGCAAATGAGCTGCCCACATTGTCTGTCAGTCAGGCTGTCACATGACAGACGGACTGTGTGGACATTGTGCTCACGTGTCATGTGACACGTAGCTGGAGCAACTGGGTTTTTATTTTTATCTCTGTTGTGGTGCTGTGGGCATGCTGCTGGCCAGTGATTCCACCTCCAGTGGATCATGCTGGATATGCCGTGATGGGTGTTCCATAGCTGTCAGTTGTTCCATCATGGACATGACAGCTGTCCAGATGTGTGCAGTGCACTTGACAGCGATCACACTGCACTGCGGCCACCAATCAAGCCTTCGCCACCTCAGTCGCACCTCTACAATGTAGGGTTGTGCTGTGTGTGTGTGGGGGGGGGGGTACAACACACTCACACTTGCCATTCATATCACTGGGGGTGGGGAACAGCACATTCACACATCATTTGTGTTGCTCAGGGGCAGACATGACACTGACCGCCCTTTGAGCTTTTGAACACCTTGACTGCAGTTCGAAAGTGATGCCCTGTGCTCTACATTCGTGCTGGCCATGCAAATGTCCCCGCATTTTCTAAGTGCCCCATGAGTGGTGTTGGATGTTTGTGGGTGGCATCTGGACTCTGGCTGAGAGTGGGTTGAATGGGCACTCATCCGCCATTTGCCGTCATTCGGCCGCTGGTGTGAAGGCTGGCTCGACTGTGGCATTCGGGCAGGGTTCGATGTGGCTGATGATTTCATACAGTCCCTTGACCGCAGACCGATTTGTCCGACTTGGGTATGACATGCCGTGCAAATGTTGTGACCACGATCAGATGGCACTGCGTCCTCATCTTGGCCACTGTTCAAATGGGCTTTTGGTGTGAGCGACAAGTGAATGTAGTGTGCATGTGCTGTGGCTGAACGGATGTAGCGAATTCTGTATGAGGCGTTTGAGGCAGCTCCAAACTTTCATGAGTGCCATTCGAATCCTCCTTCGTGCGCCATTCGGCCTAAATCATGTTATGTGTAAAAGGACCATTAGCAATGTCTTGACTTGCAACTAGAGTTGGACTTGATCTCAAGGAGGGAAGCTGAGTGGTTGTTACTACAGTCTCATGGTAACTATTATGAAAATGGTGATAAAGCTAATCGCTTACTGGCCCACCAACTCAGGCGTTATATTGCCACCCACCAAATTGTACAAATAAACACATCAGGTACTTTAACATCTGACCCAACTAAATTCAATCATTATCTTCAACCACTTTTGTGGGATTTGGTCACGGGGCAACAGCTCCAGTAGGGGACCCCAGACTTCCCTTTTCCCGGGCCACACTGACCACTTCTGACTGGGAACACCTCTGACCGGGTGTTCCCAAGCCACTGTGGAGATATAATCTCTCCACCTAGTCCTGGGTTTTCCCCGGGGTCTCCTTGCAGGTGGATGTGTCTGAAACACCTCCCTAGGGAGGCTTCCGGCTTTCCACCTCTGCAAGCTGGCCCTGTCTCGGCTTTGCAGGCACCAGCTCCAGCTTCAGTACTATTAAATCCTTTGTTAATCCATCATTGTAAATAAATCACTTTTCGTTCACTCCTGTCTCGTCCTTGCTCCCAGCATTTGAGTGCATCGCCTGATCCGGTCCGGTCCCATCCGGACCTCTAACCACAACACCATGCTCCATGCTGAAATTAAATGTGCCTGTAAATCATTTACACATCACGCTTACACATCAGAGTTACCTCCCAACTTTGAAAATATCCTCCCAACTTTCAAAATATGCAGAAATTCCTTGATGACCTACAAAGTCCTGCAGTTGATACTTTAAAAGTAGTAGAAGTTGATGCTCCCCTTAATCAGGAAGAGATTTTTCCTCGATTAAATCCTTACAATCAGGCAAATCCTGGCCCTGATGGATTCCCTTCTGATTTTTATGATGTTTCATATGAAATTAGCCCTATTACGTTTGTCAGTGTTTGATGATTCATTGGAACAGGGTTCTCTTGCAACAATGCTGAGACTGGCCTCCATTTCATTCCTGCTTAAGGAAGGAAAAGATCTGACTTGCTCACAGGGGGTCATTTTGACCGTTGGGGTTTTTACGTAATTATTGTATGGCCTTGCCTTACAATATAAAGCGCCTGGGGCAACTGTTTGTTGTGATTTGGTGCTATATAAATAAAATTGATTGATGATTGACTTTCTGTGCTTCTTATAGACCTATTAGCCTTCTTAATGAGGATGTGGACATTTTGACCAAACTGTTAGTGTCCTGTATACATGGAATCCTTCCTTCTATTATACAATAAAAATGGACAGACTGGTTTTGTCAAAGGAAAGCATTTTTTTTAATATACATACTCTATTACTACCTACCAGGAGCAACTTGGGGATTAAGGACCTTGCCCAAGGGCCTTTAGTGATTTTCCGGTCAGGCTAGGTTTTGAACCGAGGTCTCAAGCCCAACACTTAACCACTAGACCAGGGGTGGCCAAGTTCGGTCCTCGAGAGCCACCTTCCTGACACTCTTAGTTGTCTCCCTGCCCACACCTGAATCCAATGAAAGGCTCATTAAAAGTCTGCTAATGAGTCTTTCATTGGATTCAGGTGTGTTGGAGCAGGGAGACAACTAAGAGTGTCAGGAAAGTGGCTCTCGAGGACCAAACTTGGCCACCCCTGCAGTAGACCATCACCAACCTTGAAGTGGTTGCCCCCTCTCCCCTTTAATTTTTGCTTTAGCAATAGAGCCACTATTAGTAAGTTTTAGAACCTCTTCCTTGTTCCAGGGCTTGACTCGTGGGAGTACAGCACATAGGGTTGTTCTGTAAGCGGAAAATTTACTTTATATGTCACAAATCCAACTAGTCATTTAACATCTACAAGGTCTGTTAGAAAAGTAAAGGACCTTTTTATTTTTTGCAAAAACCATATGGATTTGAATCACGTGTGATTGCATCAGCCAAGCTTGAACCTTCGTGCGCATGCGTGAGTTTTTTCACGCCTGTCGGTTGCGTCATTCGCCTGTAAGCACGCTTTGTGGGAGGAGTGGTCCAACCCCCTTGGCAGATTTTCATTGTCAGGAAAATGGCCGAGCGACTGCCGCTTTGCTGCATCAAAATTTAAATTTAAATTTCAGAAACTGTGAGAGACAGCCAGGTGGAAACCATTCAGAAGCTTCAGATGGCTTTCGGTGAAGATCTTATGGGCATCACACAGATTAAGGAGCATTACAACCGGATTAAAGATGGCCCACAGCAGCTGAGGCCATCGACAGGCTGAAACGACCAGATCATTTCCAAAGTGAAGGCTGTGTTGATCCGGGACGTCGTCTGACTATCAGAGAAATGGCAAGAGAGGTGGACATAGCACTTTTTCGGCACATTACACTGTTACACGAGATTTATAATGAAAGACGTGCGGCGGAATTTGCGCGTCAGGACGGAGCCGCTAATGGCGCAGAACAAAAAGCACCTCCGTGTTAGAAGTCTCACGGGACATGCCCAGCTCTTCCACCATTCGGAACATTCAGACGGCTTTGGGTGGCTTTTCAGTCGAGTGAGTATCCGAGAAATTGTCGAAGAGCTGAGCATGTCACAACATGTCCTGTGAGACCAACATGGAGGTGCTTTCGTTCCGCGCCATTAGCGGCTCCGTGGCGAATTCCTCCGCTCCTGTTTTCATGACAAAATCTCCTTTAACAGTGGAATGTGCCGGAAAAGTGCTATGTCCACCTTTTCTGCCATTTCTCTGGTAGTCAGATGACGTCCTGGATCAACACAGCATTCAGTTTGGAAATGATCTGGTCCTTTCAGCCTGTCGATCGCCACTCGGAGCGCGGCGTACCCTCAGCCATCATGCGCCGTCTTTAAACTGGCTGTACCACTCCTTAACCTGTGTGATGCTCATAAAATCGTCCCTAAAAGCCATCTGAATTTTCTGAATGGTGTCCACCTGGCTGTCTCTCACAGTTTCTGGAAAAATTTGATGCAGCACTGCTTCAGCCATTCAGACATTTTCCTCACAATGAAAATCCGACGAGGGGGGAGGCCCAGTGCTCACTCAAAGCCTGCTCACAGACGAATGACGCAACCGATAGGCGTGAAAAAACTCACGCATGTTCACGAAGGTTCAAGCTTGGCTGATGCAATCACACATGATTCAAATCCATAAGGTTATTGCAAAAAATAAAAAGGTCCGATACTTTTCTAACAGACCTCGTATTACGCCAAAAATTTAGTTATTTTTCTGGATATAGGCTTAACATGCAAAAAAGTGAATGCTTGCCTATAAATGTAGCTGCACAGTGGCTCAGACAAACTGAGCTTCATTTCCATCTGACTCATTCTGGTTTTAAGTACTTGGGAGTGAATGTAGCTTGTTCACCTCAGGCTCTACAGGCTACAAATTTGATTCCTTTTGTTCAACATAAGGTCAGCTTTTAAAAGACTAATTTACCAGTGTCTCTTTTAGGTAGGATTAATATAGTAATAAAGAATGTTTTACCAAGGTTTTTATACCTTTCCTGTGTTCTTACCCAAAGCCTTTTTTAAATCTGTCGATCAAATGATTTCCCCATTATATGGGAAGGTAAAATTCTAAGAGTACAAATCATTATTACAAAACTGTTGGCTCAGTGGAGGTGTGTCTTTACCTAATTTGATATTCCATTACTGGGCAGCTCACATTCAAACACATTTACTGGTTAAAAGATCCTCATACAACTTGGTGTCATTTAGAAGCTCAGTTGTGTTTATTTACCTCTTTACCACCCTTATTATTGTCATCTTTCCCTGTGTCCCTGTATCTGTACACAGATAATCCTGCTGTACTTGCCTCTTAAAATATGGTTTCAGTTTCATCTTCACTTCAGAAATGTGTTTGTGCTTGTGCTCTTGGTAGGGTGACCAGATATCCCACTTTGTGCCCCAAACTGAGATGGTTCTGGTGTTGTTATGATAGTCAGGCTTTGAAATGTGTGTTTAAAAAAATGTGTATTTAAACATGCACACAAATGTTGCTAATGGGGTTTTTCAAGTTGTGATACAGCAGCACCACACACATGCTGGATGACATCACAACTCTATCCGGTTAGGGAGACGCGCTTCAGTTCAACAAGAACTGTCAAGAAACTTTCTGGTCGCTGTTTGGAGTTGTGTGGTGGTAGGAATAGCCTTATGAATGCTTAATACGATGCCAGTCGCACAAAGAAATCAAATAATAGTGAAAACATGTTCATTGTGCCCTGAATGTTGGTATTTTGGTCATTGAACTTTCCTAGCAATGAATGTAAAGCCCCGGTCACACAGCACTAACGAAGGACATCAAAGCCAAAACGAAACAAGAAATCTGGACTTATGTCGATTTTCAGAGACATCGTTTAAACCGGCGTTCATCTTCGATCAGTCAGCCGCTCCACAAGGCATCCTAACAACAGATCAGCACTCCCCTCATGCGGGGCCACACTGATGAACAGTCTCTAAAAGAAGCCCCTCAGCAGACGTCCATCACTCTTCTGTTTTTTGCTCAGACTCAATGTTCCGCTTTTTAATTTTTGCTTTTTTGGAGAACACACAATGTAACTGGCCCATAACAACCGATCGGTTAGCCGCGAGGTGTCATAACAATCTGTTGTTTCTAATGACGCCAAACACGTGCGCGAGAGCTCGCTAACCAGAAGTCTTGGCAGTGCAACTTGAAAACTGTCCATTGTACCCACAAAAATCAACCTCATTCAGTTTCAGGCAAGAGGTAAGCTTTAGTGGGCTCAAGAGGAAAAAGTTGTAGTTCCTTGACTGGCCACTTGTTCCCATTCAAGTCCATGTTAAAATGGCCAACTTTAGAGCAGAAATATTGAAATGTTGCACGCTAATGGCATTAGCACATTTAGCAGCTATAGGTAACCTGATCTGTTACGTTCAGACTTGAAAATAGGGGCATGTTCAAGCTTCTATCATCACGCAACTCAGTAACTCACACACGCTCCACCTCTTTATCATTTAGGGGTCATCATGATGTAGCCAGAGTCAGCGCTGCCAACTTGGTGATGCACAGACGTGGGCATCATATCAGCTGCTCTGGGTCTCTATCAAAAATCTATGGGCTTTGCCCAGTATATATGCAGTCTATTGTTTCAGGAAATGCTGCATTTACACATAACGACGACACATCACGGATGCCGAAGCACACATTCTTGGCTGCTGATTACAAATGTGATGATTCGGGGCAGAGGCGTCTAGGTGTCCTCAGGAACTGCTGCAACCTGTTACCGCGTGTTACGATTAATGACACGTGTTGCTGGAGAATTATTAGGAACAATTACGCACGGTCAAGAATAATGTTCCGTTGTTTCGCACTGTTGCGCGCTATTGCGCGTAACAGCCCATCAAGTTCTGTCATGTTGTGAATGAGGTGAATTGTTTCCACACACACCATATTCATCCAACCGTTGCTAACTTCAGATTGCTCCAATTTTTCAGAAGAACTTTGGACGCATGCGTAGCTGGGCTCCGTGCCATGGAGTGTGCAGAGAGGAAGAGGAGGAGACGGACAGAGCAGATGTGTGGCTTCATGCGGCTCTCGTCTCGTGCATTTTCCCAAACATCAGGCACATGCAGCAGGTGGAACACCTGCAGGAGCGCGCTGAAGAGCACTGAAATGAGACTTTTAGCCGACATGGTGTCAGCAATCAAACTGAATGCGGTGCAGCAGGGTTTAATTGTGGGCACGCTTCTTCCTCCACCGGACTGGAGGAGGTGCAGAGATGTCTGGCTGCACGTGAGTCTCCTCTCGCTCCTCTGGTTCCTCTGGCTCAGACTCGTTCTCCCGCTCATTGGTCACAACAGCAGGTGGAACACCTGCAGGAGCGTCCTGAGGAGCTTCAGCAGGAACTGTGGAATGGCACTTGGCTGACTTCGCGTCACTGTTTTGGTTATGCAAACCGACTGTTTCAGCAGCTGTCCGAGTGGCTGGTCTCAGACGATCTTGGAGGTGAACATGCTGGATGTGGAGGTCCTGGTGTGGTGGTTACACGTGGTCTGCGGTTGTGAGGCTGGTTGGATGTACTGCCAAATTCTCTGAAACGCCTTTGGAGACGGCTTATGGTAGAGAAATGAACATTCAATACACGAGCAACAGCTCTGGTTGACATTCCTGCTGTCAGCATGCCAATTGCACGCTCCCTCAAATCTTGTGACATCTATGGCATTGTGCTGTGTGATAAAACTGCACCTTTCAGAGTGGCCTTTTATTGTGGGCAGTCTAAGGCACACCTGTGCACTAATCATGGTGTCTAATCAGCATCTTGGTATGGCACACCTGTGAGGTGGGATGGATTATCTCAGCAAAGGAGAAGTGCTCACTATCACAGATTTAGACTGGTTTGTGAACAATATTTGAGGGAAATGGTGATATTGTGTATGTGGAAAAAGTTTTAGATCTTTGAGTTCATCTCATACAAAATGGGAGCAAAAACAAAAGTGTTGCGTTTATATTTTTGTTGAGTGTAAATCCATCCAGCTCATTATAATTTGATGTCACACCGACAGTTATGCTGTGCAGCAGTGATTGGGCAGGTGCCAACACGACATGAACATCACAAACCAACAGGATGGAGCTGCATTAAGAGGTGATATTGTGTGCTGTAACTTGTGGATGGCCAACCATGTGCAAAGCAGAGCCTGCTGGTTTTCACTCCACCCAGTCACCTCAAACGTTTTCACTCTCTTTGGCACAAAGTGGCGATCATCAGTGACCGGATGGAATAAAAATGGCACATGCACCACCACTCTGCAAAGTGTGACAGTAAATTTCTTCAGCGTTACAGCACTATTGATCTTTTCTTACCAGCTGCGATCAGAATGTATGGATCCCTCATGAGCGTTAGCAGCGGCGTTCCCTTCTGACTCTGCGAACCACAATAGCATGATTACAAGTGTGAATTTTGCAAAGGTCAGAGCTGTCACCCACACCTCAGGTTTAGAATTCACAGCAGATCTTCAGTCCGAATGGTTGCACACAGTGCCAGAGTGTATATACAGCTGTGTATTAAATTATTAAGCTGTAATCTTTGCACTGATCCTGACTGATGGGCCTTCAGGTGTTAAGAACACACCCTCTGACTGAAAATCATTTCTTCATGAACAAGACAAGACCAATGAGAGACTTGAACTCCTCCACTTGTGGCAGTAACGCTCCCCTGACCCAGATCCATATCATTAGCTGACATATCTTTGCTACAAGAACCCAGATACCGTGTGTGCTTGTCTTTGTGAATGTAATTTTACTCTGAATCACTTTCCACAGCTGCAGGACTGCAATCATTAAAAAACTCTGCCAAATGTCTTCCGGACCTCCTCCTGTATCTCTGTCTCATAACATCAGTGTTTATGAAGTTAATAATTAAAAGAAGCTGTAAAATAGTCCAGAATGTTGTACAGCTATATGTAAAGGTCACATTAATGAAACAGGAGAGCCGACAGGAAATGAATTACCGAAGCAAACAAACTCACCTCGGGTTCCACCTTGGTGGGCTGAAGAACAAATAACTGCAGAGCTGTAAAGAACCATAAGAAAACAATAGTTTTTAAGTTAGCAATCAATCACATCCTTACTCTGCAAGTACTTACTGAAAACAAATGCAAATATTGGCACTGCCTCTTTGCAATTATTTTGATGTTTTCAAAGTGTTAGATTTGACTGATTCTGGCACATCCTGACAATGTGTAAGATCTCCAAGAAGTTGCTGGACATCATAGCCAACCTATACACACTTACAGTCAGCACAGAGGAGGGGTGAATTTATCACAGTGAATACTGACACTAAGCAGAATCAGGTTGTGTTAGATGCCTTTACCGTAGTAAAGGTTTAGTGACCTTGACTTCACAGATGATGCTGTGACCTTTGCTTCATGAATATCCTGACTGCAGCACTTGAGCACTTGAATGAGGAATGGAGTGTCTGGGTTTGTGACTGTCCTGGATCAAAACACATCCAGGCTTTCAATGACCTCCTGGACTTGACCATCTCCAGTGTATCTGTACGTGATCAAAGAGTTGCACCTATCGAGAGATTCACTTCTCACAGCAGTGAAATTCATGCCTCTGGATCCTCAGCCATTGAGACTGAAAGACGCCTATGAAAAACATATGGAGTCATGAGTTATTAGAGTTATTTGCAAGTACCTGTTTCCATGGCAATGCCAACATCTTTGAAGGAGGATGAAGATTCATGTCTTCAGGATCCTGGTTCTTTTTGTCTTAATGTATGGTTGTGAGACCTGGATGCTAACCACTGGCCTGAAGTAATGACTAGATGTCTTTGATATTAAGTGACTTTGGAAGATCCTTGGGTACCGCTGGAATGACTATGTGTCAAATGAATGGTGACTTGCGGAGATTAAGATAAGGAGTATTATTTTCACTGTGTGAAAGCATCAGCTATGGCAAATTGGCCATGTGGCACATTTCTGTTGGCACTGTCCAGAGCTCAGGTGTTAAAAACCCCAGAATCTGAAGGAAGCTCATTGAATGCCCAGTTTTCACTTGGCAGATATATAGTTACTTTTGAGAGGTGGGGATGGACTGTTTCTGTCTGGGTGGATGCCGTCCAGGTCCCAGTGCAGTTACATCATGTAGTGGCTGCCTCAACACGACACCCATGCATGCTCCTAGACCTGCCTGATGAAATTACTTCTGAAGTCTGAATGACTAATTGATATCTTCTTCTCCTTCTTTCAGCTGCTCCCGTTAGGAGTCGCCACAGCAGATCAATTATTTCCATCTCACCCTGTCCTCTGTATCTTCCTCTAGTCCATGAGCCAGTCATTAATTTTGACCTAATTGGTACCACTTAAAGGGAAGAAACGACACTTAGAATCCAGCCTCAGTGTATCATGGCCTACACAAAAATGTATGATAGCCATCCCAGGGTGGTAGCTGTACCGAGGTAGGGGTCAATAAAGAATTACACAGAGGTCAAACCTTACAAAATGCTCCAATCATGTTGAAAACTATATCAGATTGTTTGTCTGATCATAAGGATTCCAAAAAGGTATAGTTTGGACTATCTATGATGGAATAAACTTGCGCCAATTTCAGTAAAAAATGATGCAAATTATTGGTTGAAATAAAAGGATTAATAAATTGAATAGTTTTGACTGTGTTGAATGTTTGGTCTCCAAAGTAAAGTTCAAACAAGGCCAACATCCATTGGATTCTATGACATGTGACATATGTTACCCTATAACATGAAAACGAAGCATGACAGGTGGTGCAAACTATTCCTTATTAGAACCCTATTAACCCAAATAATAATTTGCCCCAAATAATAATTGGGGTTGTTCTACATGCAGAAATTCAAGTGGAAGTCTCTCTTCATAATCAAACAGATGAGAAATGTAACAGTGATTAATGCTTATCTTATTCCACAGACCATTTCTGACTTATGTCTTTGAAAACATGTAACTGTACCTCCATCAAACACAGCCAGGAAAGCCAGAAGAAGGAATGGAGCAGTCTTCCCAACAAAGTCATACATCACACTGCCAAATGGGGGGCCAACTGTGGAAGATACACTGGGTTATTAGTGGTAAAGACATTAAATTTTAGAGATCCTAAAGAACCCCTACTATCTGCTGTTTATGTTACAGTGTCAATCCCAAAGTGGTGACATTGGCAACAAAGGTCACTGGAGCTGTCGCATTAAAACTACTGTGAACATAAAAGGATTCCACTATATTTGTGGGATCCATTCACTTTTTGCTTTTTCCTCCAAACAAAACTATACTGCAGAGCCCGAAAACCACTTCTCTTTAAGCAGTACATTGTGTATTGGGATGCACAATCCACATTTTTTCACTATCGATCTGATCCCGATACCTGAATTTGGATATTTGCCGATACCGATAAAATTCCGATACCGGAGCTCTGTTTGCGTTAATCATTGTCGTTGACTTTCTATGAGGATATTTTGTATCTACAGTTATACGGCTTCATGATGAAATGGTATAAAGGGGGATTTTCTGGAAAAGAAGACCTGAAAGTTCATCTACAATTTGCCAGAAGGTACATCTAAGATGCAAATCCAGATCTAATGTTTTGGTGAATTAATTAGGTTTCTTGAACATCAGATTGCACATCCACCATGTACCCTTTTCAGGACAGAGTGCATTTCCAAATTTCCAAAATGCAAAAAAAAAAAAAAAAAAAAACCCAAAATAAATAACTTCATTTACTCATATTTAGAATCAGTCTCAGTAAATCTTCGCACCCTGGCTCCTTTAGTCTTTTTGCTTCCGGTTAAAAAATCTTTGTGCTCTTTAACCCTCTGGGGTCTGAGGGCATTTTTTGGACAGTTCACTCACCTGGCATAAATGTTTTATTATGGCTGTTAACAGCTCTCCCTGCATCCCACAATCAAGTTTTATGTCTCTTTTTTCAGGACAACCTGTTCTTTCATAATATATATGCTTATGTTGTGTTTTATAAGTGTAATAAAGGTTTACAATCAAAAATATCAAAGGAAAAATAAAGCGAAAAATAATTTTCCACACACATTTATTCAAAACACACAGAAAACTATAATAAACAACTGTTTTGACACTTTATAAAGGTAATTTGAGGTCTTGTGTGAAAGACTGTACAACAAAAGGTTCAAACATTAAACACAAATGCACATTTTGAACAATATATACAAAATGGCCTGTGCGTTTATGCTCCAGTGTGAGGAGCGGCCCCTCTCCCTCAACTCATTGATATGGTAAACAGTGCTTTACCCCAGAGGGACAGTGCCACAGAGTAATCCAGTAACATTCAAATGCAAACTAGTGGAGCAATCCTGATAGTTACACACTCTTTGTTTGAGCACGTGAGATTGTCATGCAAGGCTCTCCGTCCGCTGTGCGTAATGGCACTTCTGAAAATGTTCTTTGGCTTTTCACGTGAGGTGAATCTGCCCTATGATTAGATTTTGGAAAACCATGTGATGGTGAACCAATTCCGATTAGACACTCACATTGTGCACATCATCACACGGCTTCTATGAGGAGTACAAAGATGGCCGACGGTGGATCGAATGTCCGCGGAGTTAACTTTTCAGTAAAAAAAAAGTATGTTTTTATCTCATATCATTAATCATGTGGTGCTTTTTCAAATGTTTGATTTTGTTCACTGTATTGTAGGTCATGATGGAGCTTCTGCCTCTCGATACAACGGCTTTGCAAACATTGCACATTTCTGTCTTGCTTTGCGGTGTTTCAGCAGCCATGCAGTGCTCCTCAATACTCAACTGCTTGCTGGCTACAACCTGGAGGCAGCGTTTCTCATTACATCCTCATTCTCAGTGAGACACAGCTCCATTCAGACATGCACCCCCCCCCACCAACTCTGCAGCCAGCAAGCAGAGCAGCAAGCAGCACTTACGGAGATGTTTTGGCAAACCCTCAGACAGCTCCTGGATCAAGAAGCTCCGCAGGTTGTATCTGAAATTTCTGATCCATGAATTACGTTTGTATCGGAATCCAATTTCGATATTGGATCAGCTCGGCCCCATCCCTAACTGTGTACACTTTTTTTTCATTATTTTGTTTTTTACAAGCTGTGTACCTTATCTATTCTCCACATAAATCCAAAACTTAATCTGCATTGACTTATGATAATAAACCAAACCACACTCACTGGTCTTTAGGTACATCTTGTTATTACTGGGTTGGATATCATTTGGCTTTCAGAAAGGCATTGACAGACTTCATGTTTCATGGTTCAGATAATGGAAACATGAGAGATTGGAGCCAATTTTAACTGACACCATGACAGAGTTGCCATTACACAACCACCACTGATGTGATACAGTTTAAAACAAACTGTAACCATCTGACCTAGACACGTTTTTCAATCTCCCATTGTCCAGATATGTTGAAACTGTAGCTTCAGTTTCCTGTTGTTAGCTGACAGGAAGTGGCACTGGATGTGTTCTTCTCTTACTTGTTGTCCATCTGCTTCAGAGTGTGTTCACAAATGTTTTTGCATACCGTGCAGTGTTTATTTGAGTTACTGCTACCTACTTTCTGTCAGTTCAAGCCAGTCTAGTCATTTTCCCCTGGATGTATCTTTTCTTTTTTATAAACTTTCTGTAGATGATGGTTGTGCATGAACACACAGTAGATCAGCAGTTTGTGAAAAAACCTAAGCCTGTGTGGCACCAATAACCATGCCACATGTACATAGATCATCTTTTTACCCCATTGTCATGCTTGCTTTGAACTTTAGCAGATCTTCATGGCCATGACAAACAAACAAAAAGAGTTTCTGCTATGTGATTGGCTGATTAAATATTTGGATTAATGGGCGGTTTAACAAGTGTACCCAGTGAAATGGCCAGTGACATGAGATGAGATCAGTTCATTGTCACTGTATAAGTAAAATGAAATGCTGATGGAGCAAATATGTAGATGCCTAGTAATTCCATAAAATATACATAAAAATTTAAGCGCTACATAACGTACACTAATATTTAAACATAACAACATCAAAAACAAGTCATACATATATTATAAGACATAAACAATTCCTGCAGAATACTGAAGCTGATCCTGGTCATGCCTGATCTTGAGCCTGGTCATGTGTGCATCCAGTGATCTGTGGAGCTCCCCTGATGACTGTAGGGTGAACTTGTTGTGAGTAGGCTATGATGTGTCTCTGGCAATGGCTGTGACCTTTTGGGTATAGAGTGTCCTGTAGCTAACCTCCAGTCTGGAGAGCTGAGAACCAGGATCTTCTCTGCTGTCTTGATGATATGCAGGAAAGACTTTCTGTTGTCCGAGGTGCAGCCCGGATACCACACTGTGCGTAATAACAGACTTTTTAGCTGATAGAAATTCTCTTTATGGCTGTTGTGGAAGTTGTGCTTTCTTTTGACATGTCAGAAAGAAAAGCCTCTCAAGTCTGTTCTTGGCTGTCACTATGACATTGATGGAACAAGTCATTTCCTGGCTGATGTGGACTCCAAGGTATTTGAAGCTTTGCACAACAACAACCCTCTCGCCATTGATGATGATGGGGTGATGAACATTGGGCTTCAGTCTCCAAAAGTCCACAGTCATCTCCTTCGTCTTTACTGTGTTGAGCATCAAAATGTTATTCCCACTCCAGTTCTCCAGCTTCTCAAACTCTGCTCTGTAGGCTGACTCATTACTGTTAGTGATTCTGCCTACCACAATGGTGTCATCTGCAAACTTAATGATGGTGTTGGTCTTACAGAATGGTTTGCAGTCATGTGTATAGAGGATGAAAAGAAAGGGCTTATCACAAATCCCTATTGTTCACTGATGTCCAATGTGAAGGAGGGGGAGACATGATGCCTGTATGTACAATCTGTGTTGTGGTCTGCTGATAAGGAAATCCTGGATCCATTTGCACAGGTGGACATTGAGTCCCAAATGGTAACATTTTGTGATCAGGTTGTGAAGTGATGGTGCTGAAAGCAGAGCTATAGTCAGTGAAGAGCATCTGCACATACAGTGAGGAAAATAAGTATTTGAACACCCTGCAGTTATGCAAGTTCTCTCACTTAGAAATCATGGAGTGGTCTGAAATATTCATCTTATGTGCTACTGTGAGAGATATTATAAATTTGCAATTGCTTTCAGGTAGCTTTCCATCAGACCTGAAGTCTGTGCAAATTACCCCCATTTACAAGAAAAACAGTAAGATCAATCCTGGGAATTATAGACCTGTTTCAATTCTCAGAGTTTTAAGCAAGATATTGGAGGAGATCATACAGTATATGAGTACCAGTCAGGCTTCAGTCCCTCATACTCCACAGATACCGTTTAAGTCATCTGCCTGATTATATAAAGTCAGAACAAGACAAAGAGTTGAGATTGCCGAAGTAGATCAGTGACGACTTTTTGCTCCCCAACACAGCAGTAAGCGGAAGAAATTAAAGTCCTGCTCACAGACTGATTGCCAGAGACAGGACATGTCCACATCAAGTATAACTCCAGACATCTCCACATTTACTCATGGACGGTTTGTTCATGCTCACGCGCGCGCATCTCACGGTCAAAGGAGGAAAAGATAAACTATAACAGAACTCAGAGCGCAGACCTGCAGCTCAGCACAAGAACAAATATAAACTAGAAGAGAAATCAAAGTGCACAGTCTGGCTGCTGCCAAACTGTGCACTTTGATTTCTCTGTGCAGAGAACCTGCAGGCTGCGTTCTCACCTCCTCTCTGCCCCCCGCTGTGCACACCTGACGCAGATATTCCTGCTTTGTCATGATGCCACAGGAAGCAATTTGAAGCAGGTCTGGTGTGAAAGGGGCTTTAGAGCTGCTGCTGAGGGCTGACATGGTGATCAGAGTGAACTGTGCTTCGGTTTGTGTACACTTCGCTCAGGCAGCAGGCAGGCAGCAGTTTACAGAAGCGTGACTTCAAGTGTGAAAAGGTTTCAGATTCACGTGTGAACAGGTTTGATCCACGCAGCGCGTGTGAGGTAACGTGTGAGAGTCTGTGATAAATGATCCACACAGCCCGACGTGTGTGGATGAGCTGGCAGGGATCCATCCATAAAAATGCACATCAGAAAACATGGTTACATTCTTTCAATTCATAAAATGGATTTCTTTTGAAATCCAGAGAACACAAACAACAGGTCTCGAAAAAAAAGCAGACAGAGAGACAGCACACTCTCTCTCCCTCCATCTCTCTCTTGATACGCAGGAAAAATGCAGAGTACGTGCACATTTCAGGTGTACTCTAAAAGCAACAAAGCACTACTCTATGTTTGTGTCGGTGTGAAAGGGGCTTATGGATGGGACTCTGTTGACCTCAACTGAGGATGTAATCTGGTGCTGGAAGGAACTCTTTGGAAGGAACTCCTGCATCAGACCGCAGCACGCTCTATAGTAGGGGCAGAGCTGGAAGCTGATGGAGGATTTTCATCAATTTTCCTGGTGGAAGTAACTGAGGTAGTCAAACAACTCCGCAGCGGAAAGACCCCGGAGGTTGATGAGATACATCCAGAAATGCTGAAGGCTCTGGGTGTGGAGGGACTGTCTTGGATGAGCTGTATCTTCAACATTGCGTTGAGGACTGGGACAGTACCTAGGGAGTGGCAAACTAGGGTGGTGGTCCCCATATTTAAAAAGGGGGACCAGAGAGTGTGTTCCAACTACAGGAGCATCACACTACTCACCCATGAGATACTGTAGGAGGTGCTGCAGGAGTATGGAGTGAGGGGGTCCCTTCTCAGGGCCATCAAATCTCTGTACTCACAAAGCGAGAGCTGTGTTTGGGTGCTCGGCAGTAAGTCGGACTCGTTTCCAGTGGGGTTGGCCTCCGCCAGGGCTGCGCCTTGTCACCAATCCTGTTTGTGATATTCATGGACAGGATATCGAGGAATAGTCGGTGGAGGCTTTCATCGGCCTGAGACCTCCAACACTCCACTGGACGGTTTGCCAGCCAAGTGTGAAGCGTGGGATGAGATCAGCACCTCTAAATCTGAGGCCATGGTTTCAGAGAAAACTAAAGTATTGCTGCTCTGGGTAGGGAATCTGGTTCTGCCCTATGTGAAGGAGTTCAAGTACCTCGCGGTCTTGTTCAAGAGTGAGGAGACAATGTGAGCGTGAGATGGCCAGAGAATTGCGCAGCAAGGGCGGTGTTCCATTCGCTCTACTGTACTGATGTGACCAAAAGGCGAAGCTCTTGATCTACTGGTCAATCATTGTTCCTACTCTCACCTATGGTCATGAGGGTTGGGTAATGACCGAAAAGAACTACATCGCGGGTACAAATGGCTGATATGGGCTTCCTTAGGAGGGTGACTGGTGTCTCCCTTAAAGATAGAGTGAGAAGTTCGGTCTTCCGTGGGGAACTTGGAGTAGAGCCGCTGCTTCTTTGCATTGAAAGGAGCCAGCTGAGTTGATTCTGGCATGCGGTAAGAATGCCCCTGGGTGCCTCCCTAGGGTGTTCCAGGCACATCTATCTGGGAGAAAACCCTGGGGAAGACCCAGGACTAGGTGGAGAGATTATATCCCCACACTGGCCTGGGAACACCTTGGGATCCACCAGCAAGAGGTGGTTAATGTGGCCCAGGAAAGGGAAGTCTGGGTTCCCCTTGCTAGAGCTGTTGCCCCCGCAACCCGATCCCAGGTAAGCGGTTGAAGATCAGTGAGTGATGAGTGTAGGTACCTAGTACTCCCATTGCAAGACCTCCCAGGGCAATTCCGATGGCTTGGCCTCTCTCTTCATCATCAGTGTACACACTGGCAAGCATTCCCATGCCTAGAAGAAGAAGTACAATGTCAACACTGCGCAGTGCAAACACGATGAATATGGATGTTGACTGGAACAGACAAGATAGTTAAACAAACCTTCTGCAAACAAATGCAATAATTACAAAATTATAAAACTGAAATACATTACCACAGAGACAGAAATGTCAGAGCAACACAATAATATCACATTAATAAGAGAAAAGAGCATGCAGTTGTAAAAACACGTGAGATACACAAGTGGACTGATCATTACACATATTCCACAGGGTTTTTTTTAAGCCAAGTCAAATGTTTATAAGTCAAAGAAACAATTACATTTTTCCAGTACTTAACACATTTTCAGAGGAAAGTCTAAGAGAGTAGACTGTGGCTCCTCTAGTGGGTAACTCAGACCACCATGTGGAGAACACACAAGATTTTGTGAACAAGATCAAGGACCTGCAGCTGGAGGCAGATGAAACAATCGTGTCATTTGATGTGACTTCGTTGTTCACCTGCATCCCCACCGCTGAGGCCGTCTCAGCTGTGAGGCAGAGACTGCTGGAGGATGTGTCTCTACTTGAAAGGTCCAAACTCACACCAGACCACTCTTGGAGATCTGTCTTAACACCACGTATTTCCTGTTTAGGGGGAATTACTACAGGCAGATTCATGGTTGTGCGATGGGGTCTCCGGTATCCCCCATTGTGGCCAATCTGTACATGGAGCGAGTGGAGAAGACAGCCTTGATGTCTTTCACGGCATCTCTCCCAGTCACTGGTTCAGATATGTTGATGACACATGGGTTAAAATCAAGCAACAGGAAGTTGAGGACTTTACAGAACACATCAACTCGGTGGACGCCAATATCAAATTCACATGTGAGGGATGCCAGAAACAACCATTTAGCCTTCCTCTGACTGTGATGTTACGATTGGAGAGAACAGGCAGCTCCAGACAGGGGTTTACAGAAAACCACTCACACTGACCAATATCTGCTCTTTGGCTCAAACCACCCCCTTGAACACAAGCTTGGGGTGATCAGGACGCTTCACACAGAGCCCTACAGGTGCCCACAACTGCAGAGGGAAGGGCTAAAGAACAACAACTTGTCCGGAAGCCCTCACAGTATGTGGGTACCCACGATGGTCCCTGGACAAAGTGCAGAAGTCCCAGAGAACAAAGAGACAGCTAGACAGGAGACGGAGAGAAGAAGAAGAGGAGTGTCTCTCCCTTATTTAGCAGGAGTAGGGGAAAAACTACAGAGGATCTTCAGACAGCACAAAATCCCAGTTTACTTTAAACCGGTTAACACCTTGAGACAGAAATTAATTCACCCGAAGGACAGGATCCCTAGTTATAAACAGAGCAATGTAGTGTATTCTATCAGATGTCAGGAAAACTATAACGAACACTACATAGGTGAGACTAAGCAACCTTTACACAAAAGGCTATACCAGCACCGCAGAGAGGGCGCCAGTTTGCCGTTCATCTCCACCTTAAAGACACTAACCACATGTTGAGGACAAGGAAGTTAAAATATAGCCAGAGAGAAGAAATGGTTTGAGAGAGGGGTCAAGGAGGCATTCTTTGTGAAACGTTTGAAAACAGCTTTAACCGGGGAGGGGGTCTGAGACACGCTTTATCCCCTGTTTACAATGGGGTACTCAGGTCAAAGCAGTTTCCGTCCTTTGTTCATGGTAATGAGTCATTCACGTCATCAGCAGAGTCGTCAGGGATCCATCAGGAGAGGGTCCATCCCATCCTTAGGAGGGACAGCTGCCCTGTCATTAGGAGGGTGCTAACTACAGCACAATAGTTGCTAATTAGAGCTATGTTTAGTCACTAGCCTATAGCAGTCTGCCTCTCGGTAGGAGGGGTCTGGTTAGGTTTAAAACTCCGCTTTTATGACTTCTTGATTATTCTTCTCTACAAGAGTCAAGACAAGAAGTCAGACCACCAGAGCAAGAATTTTAGCTGAGGAAGCTTCTGCGATTTGAAGCGAAACGCCCTCGCGTCAAGCAACCCATTCCAGTCGAAGATTCAAGCTTCTCTACTATCTAAGAGAGTAGGTGATCTGCTCCATAACATCAAATTCGTGTACAGTGTCTATCCAGTCGGTAAGAGTTGGTGATTCAAGCTTCAACCATGTTATAGCCCTTTTTGTAGGCTTGTAGTATTTGCAAGAGGTATCTGTCTTTTTCCCCAGTCTTGTTGGAATGGGCAACAGTTTGGGCAACAGCCAAAATAAAACAGTGAAAGTGTCCTCCAGATGTTGCCCCATGATTTATGCAGTTGTAATCACATCTGTCCAGTATGGGGAGATGTTTGGGCACTCCCAGAAATGTGAAAATCGCCCGCTGATGTATGTCCACACTTCCTCCAACATTTGCCATCTTCAGAGTCTCTGGTTTAACGTTCCTTCAGTCTAGGAGTAATAAAAAATCTCACAGTATTTTTCCAAGAGAATTCTCTCCACTGATCAGAGCTGGAGGTGGTTGCCATCATCTTACAAATTCAACCAGTCTTCTTCAGTTAGTTTTATTTTTGCTTCTTTATCCCATCTACATTTAATGTACAAGTAGATAGTGGACAACTTTTTTCCCCTTTGTAGCGTTACATAGGTTTTTGAAATCTGCTTCTTTGTCAGTGTTCCTTTACACGTTTCCAAAAAAAAAAGCAAAAAAAAAAGCAAAACAAACAAACAAACAAAAAATACTAATTATAGATTTTCTATCCTGTCTTTTACAGATAATGTTTGCATTAAAGTGATGTCTTAGTTGGAGATACCTAAAAAAATCTTTTCCTAAATTGTACTTTCCAGTAGTTGTTGGAAAGTGTCAAGACATTTTTCAGAGGATATTTCCAAGTAAGCGGTTATGCCCTTCTTGCACCAGAGTTTGAACCTTCCATCCATGTTGGCAGGTATAAATTCTGAGTCATATGCTGGCGGCCATAATATTTTAGCATTGTCTTCAGTTGTTATGTAGTTGTTTTAACCAGATGTTCAGTGGTGTTTCAATGAGGCTAGACACTTTAGGTAAAGTGACGTTATAACACTTTATCCCCGATAACTCTCTAAAGAAGGTAGAGCGCCACACCACCTTCATTTCTCGCTATTTGTAATGTTTCAAATTTTACTCTTGGTCTCTGTTTTCCCCAAATAACAGCTGACATCATTCTATTCCATTCAGCGCATTGTTTCATGGGCACTTTAATAGGTAATGCAGAGATTAGGTAAAGTAGTTTGGGTAGCATGACCATCTTAATTAGCTCAATTCTGTTGTATATGTACATTGGCAGAAGTGACCAGTGGTTTTGATCGGTCTTAACATTTGTTACTAGTGGAGTGTAGTTATGGATGTATATGTTTTTTTCCCTGTCTGCATATATATGTAAATGCCACACTGGCAGAACCATTTATGAACATTAATACACATACAGTATATGCAATTTATTCTTGCAGGACAGAAGGTATGTAGTGTGTGAGTTAATGTGATGTGTGTGTGTGAGACCCCCATCCGCCCTTCCTGATCACCCTACAAGATCCTACTCAAAGCTGACTGACAACTTCTATCAGGAGGGACCGACCACCAAAACAACACGAAGACAGACAAAAATGAAAGACAAGTGGTGAAAGCAATAACTGTGAAGTGAGACACCAAGGAGATGGGGCCCCAACATAAAACATGCCGGAACAAACCACCACACATGAACAAGCAGTGACAGCGACAGTCTGTTGTCTAGTTAGTGAGAATTCATTCCCTAATCTAGGACACCAGAGTCTTGATCCCCTTGAGAGCACCCAAAACCGAATTGTGGTGTTGGCCACGAACACGTGACCAGCCACACACAGAGACCCAGATCACAGCTATACGATATCCGATCACTACTGTGGCTGGTGTGTTGGGCCAAGATAAAAGTACAGAACCCTACCGTAAGACATGGACCACTCTGGCGCGTCAGAAGCCATACGGCTGACTGCAAGCGACAATGGAAAAGGGCCCAGGACGCAGGGCCCCAGGAGGAACCAGGCGAAAAAGGGATGTTGAAGGGCACAGGGGCCAGGAAGGGCACCCACTGGGGCAGCACGATGGACCAACAAGGGAGCGGCCCGACGGCGCCGGAACACATCCCCAGACACCGCCCCCACCCAACGGAGGCACAGGAAGTAACCCCACACCTGAGGGAAGCATGCAGGGCGCCGGCAGGGCCCACCAAAATGGGGCGGCCCAGAACCGCACCACCCCGCCCATGGCACCGGAGGGAGGAGCGAGCGGCGGCGGGGATGGGGGTCAAAGGAGCCACTGCAACTGAACCCAGGCAGGGACAACCGGCACACGAGGGACGGAGCCCGGCCCCTAGGAAAGAGGCGAGACCCACCCCCTGGGCCAGGAAGCACACGAGGTCCCCCTGACACCCGAGAGCCCCCCAAGCAGCATGCAGGATCCCCCAGATACCCCCAGCCCCCAAACCACCCCCACCCCGGATCCCACCCTGGAACCAAGCCCAAGGTCGGGAACCGCCTAAGCGAGAACGATGCAACACCCCACCCCACGGAAATCGTGGCCCACAAACTCACAGCAGCCATCCACCCCCCGTGCCAGACTCCCATGCCCCACCGTCACCACCCCCCCCCCCCAACGAACTGCGGGACCCCGGGCCCCACGAGTCCCAGAGCTGGGCCCCAAGACCACGGCAGCACCAGGGAGGCACACCCCCCCACTCCCTTGTTGTGTGCGACCCCCTAAGTGAGCAAAGATAGTGTTGCATTAAAAGCAGGGCAGGAGACGGCAGGTGGCAGACTGTCGTGGGAGGCTGCAGTACACTGCTGTGCCACAGCCTGTCCTGCAAACCCACCACTGCCTGTGACCCCAACTCTGAAAAGTGAGAGTGTTCAAGCAAGATGTTTTTTTTAGCTTCAGGACCATTCTCATAATAATTTTGTTTAATAAATTTAGCTTTCTTCTCTATTTGGCTCTCATAGAGTTCATTTAGGGCATGTTTTGTGCGGAGTAATTGTTCAAGAGTATCATCATTATTCTTTTTAATATGTTCTTTATCTAAGCATTTAAGTTGTTATGAATTTCTTTCTCCTTTTCTTTCTGCCTAAAAGATGATCTACTATTTGTTTTTATTTGGTTTACTGTGTTTTGTCTCTTTTACGCTCTTGATGCGGAACGTGGCCCAATATGATGGTGTCTGCATGTCTTATGGTGTCTGCAGCGCATGCTGAGGCACAGCTGAATGTGTTCCAAAGGTGATATGTGTTTTTATTTTTTACCATGTCATGAGAGCCTGTCCACACATGCGCATCGCGGTGGCATGTTGAGAGGTGATGTTCTTCATGGCATGATATGTGTTCTCCAGCTGTGAGTAGTGATGACACAGTGGTCAGCTGCAACATGATGATCGGCTCAACGGCGACATGCCCACCTGTCTGGAGCAGCAAAGCGCTCACATGGATGGGCTCACAGCTCCAGGATGTGGGGCAAATGTGCTGCCCACGCTGATCTGTCAATGACGCTGTCAGTCATGATGGATGGACCATGTGGACGTTGCGATCACATGTCGCATGAGGTGCAGTGGGCTGGTGAGCCGTTCTCATTTTTCACCATGTCAAGAGAGCCCGCCAACACATGTACGTCACAGTGGCATGTTGGGAGGCAATGTTCTTCATGGCATGATATGTGTTTTCCAGCTGTGACACAGTGGTCAGCTGCAGCTCTGCATGGTCATCGGCATGCACACTGAGACGTGGTTGGGGTGATCCAAAGGTGATCTAGTTTGTTTTTATTTTTCCCCATATCATCATCGTTTACTCACGCGTGCCACCGTGCCTTGCACATGGGTGATTGGAGCACATGTGACAATATCTGCTCCCAAGCTTTGCATTGTGCTGATGCAGCGGCTGCGATGTGGAGCAGCCATGGGCCGTGGTCAGCTCCCTCCCTGCTTGATTTCGAATGACATCCAACCTACGACGTGATCACATGTCAACCATGTTCCCCTGTCAATACGGGCATTACAACACCAACGAGTGACATGCCCACCTGTCCAGAGCAGCAAAGTGCTAACATGAATGGCCTCACAGCTCCAGGATGTGGGGCAAATGAGCTGCCCACATTGTCTGTCAGTCAGGCTGTCACATGACAGACGGACTGTGTGGACATTGTGCTCACGTGTCATGTGACACGTAGCTGGAGCAACTGGGTTTTTATTTTTATCTCTGTTGTGGTGCTGTGGGCATGCTGCTGGCCAGTGATTCCACCTCCAGTGGATCATGCTGGATATGCCGTGATGGGTGTTCCATAGCTGTCAGTTGTTCCATCATGGACATGACAGCTGTCCAGATGTGTGCAGTGCACTTGACAGCGATCACACTGCACTGCGGCCACCAATCAAGCCTTCGCCACCTCAGTCGCACCTCTACAATGTAGGGTTGTGCTGTGTGTGTGTGGGGGGGGGGTACAACACACTCACACTTGCCATTCATATCACTGGTGGGGTGGGGAACAGCACATTCACACATCATTTGTGTTGCTCAGGGGCAGACATGACACACTGACCGCCCTTTGAGCTTTTGAACACCTTGACTGCAGTTCGAAAGTGATGCCCTGTGCTCTACATTCGTGCTGGCCATGCAAATGTCCCCGCATTTTCTAAGTGCCCCATGAGTGGTGTTGGATGTTTGTGGGTGGCATCTGGACTCTGGCTGAGAGTGGGTTGAATGGGCACTCATCCGCCATTTGCCGTCATTCGGCCGCTGGTGTGAAGGCTGGCTCGACTGTGGCATTCGGGCAGGGTTCGATGTGGCTGATGATTTCATACAGTCCCTTGACCGCAGACCGATTTGTCCGACTTGGGTATGACATGCCGTGCAAATGTTGTGACCACGATCAGATGGCACTGCGTCCTCATCTTGGCCACTGTTCAAATGGGCTTTTGGTGTGAGCGACAAGTGAATGTAGTGTGCATGTGCTGTGGCTGAACGGATGTAGCGAATTCTGTATGAGGCGTTTGAGGCAGCTCCAAACTTTCATGAGTGCCATTCGAATCCTCCTTCGTGCGCCATTCGGCCTAAATCATGTTATGTGTAAAAGGACCATTAGCAATGTCTTGACTTGCAACTAGAGTTGGACTTGATCTCAAGGAGGGAAGCTGAGTGGTTGTTACTACAGTCTCATGGTAACTATTATGAAAATGGTGATAAAGCTAATCGCTTACTGGCCCACCAACTCAGGCGTTATATTGCCACCCACCAAATTGTACAAATAAAACACATCAGGTACTTTAACATCTGACCCAACTAAATTCAATCATTATCTTCAACCACTTTTGTGGGATTTGGTCACGGGGGCAACAGCTCCAGTAGGGGACCCCAGACTTCCCTTTTCCCGGGCCACACTGACCACTTCTGACTGGGAACACCTCTGACCGGGGTGTTCCCAAGCCACTGTGGAGATATAATCTCTCCACCTAGTCCTGGGTTTTCCCCGGGGTCTCCTTGCAGGTGGATGTGTCTGAAACACCTCCCTAGGGAGGCTTCCGGCTTTCCACCTCTGCAAGCTGGCCCTGTCTCGGCTTTGCAGGCACCAGCTCCAGCTTCAGTACTATTAAATCCTTTGTTAATCCATCATTGTAAATAAATCACTTTTCGTTCACTCCTGTCTCGTCCTTGCTCCCAGCATTTGAGTGCATCGCCTGATCCGGTCCGGTCCCATCCGGACCTCTAACCACAACACCATGCTCCATGCTGAAATTAAATGTGCCTGTAAATCATTTACACATCACGCTTTACACATCAGAGTTACCTCCCAACTTTGAAAATATCCTCCCAACTTTCAAAATATGCAGAAATTCCTTGATGACCTACAAAGTCCTGCAGTTGATACTTTAAAAGTAGTAGAAGTTGATGCTCCCCTTAATCAGGAAGAGATTTTTATCCTCGATTAAATCCTTACAATCAGGCAAATCCACTGGCCCTGATGGATTCCCTTCTGATTTTTATATGATGTTTCATATGAAATTAGCCCTATTACGTTTGTCAGTGTTTGATGATTCATTGGAACAGGGTTCTCTTGCAACAATGCTGAGACTGGCCTCCATTTCATTCCTGCTTAAGGAAGGAAAAGATCTGACTTGCTCACAGGGGGTCATTTTGACCGTTGGGGTTTTTACGTAATTATTGTATGGCCTTGCCTTACAATATAAAGCGCCTTGGGGCAACTGTTTGTTGTGATTTGGTGCTATATAAATAAAATTGATTGATTGATTGACTTTCTGTGCTTCTTATAGACCTATTAGCCTTCTTAATGAGGATGTGGACATTTTGACCAAACTGTTAGTGTCCTGTATACATGGAATCCTTCCTTCTATTATACAATAAAAATGGACAGACTGGTTTTGTCAAAGGAAAGCATTCTTTTTTTAATATACATACTCTATTACTACCTACCAGGAGCAACTTGGGGATTAAGGACCTTGCCCAAGGGCCTTTAGTGATTTTCCGGTCAGGCTAGGTTTTGAACCGAGGTCTCAAGCCCAACACTTAACCACTAGACCAGGGGTGGCCAAGTTCGGTCCTCGAGAGCCACCTTCCTGACACTCTTAGTTGTCTCCCTGCTCCAACACACCTGAATCCAATGAAAGGCTCATTAAAAGTCTGCTAATGAGTCTTTCATTGGATTCAGGTGTGTTGGAGCAGGGAGACAACTAAGAGTGTCAGGAAAGTGGCTCTCGAGGACCAAACTTGGCCACCCCTGCAGTAGACCATCACCAACCTTGAAGTGGTTGCCCCCTCTCCCCTTTAATTTTTGCTTTAGCAATAGAGCCACTATTAGTAAGTTTTAGAACCTCTTCCTTGTTCCAGGGCTTGACTCGTGGGAGTACAGCACATAGGGTTGTTCTGTAAGCGGAAAATTTACTTTTATATGTCACAAATCCAACTAGTCATTTAACATCTACAAGGTCTGTTAGAAAAGTAAAGGACCTTTTTATTTTTTGCAAAAACCATATGGATTTGAATCACGTGTGATTGCATCAGCCAAGCTTGAACCTTCGTGCGCATGCGTGAGTTTTTTCACGCCTGTCGGTTGCGTCATTCGCCTGTAAGCACGCTTTGTGGGAGGAGTGGTCCAACCCCCTTGGCAGATTTTCATTGTCAGGAAAATGGCCGAGCGACTGCCGCTTTGCTGCATCAAAATTTAAATTTAAATTTCAGAAACTGTGAGAGACAGCCAGGTGGAAACCATTCAGAAGCTTCAGATGGCTTTCGGTGAAGATCTTATGGGCATCACACAGATTAAGGAGCATTACAACCGGATTAAAGATGGCCCACAGCAGCTGAGGCCATCGACAGGCTGAAACGACCAGATCATTTCCAAAGTGAAGGCTGTGTTGATCCGGGACGTCGTCTGACTATCAGAGAAATGGCAAGAGAGGTGGACATAGCACTTTTTCGGCACATTACACTGTTACACGAGATTTTATAATGAAAGACGTGCGGCGGAATTTGCGCGTCAGGACGGAGCCGCTAATGGCGCAGAACAAAAAGCACCTCCGTGTTAGAAGTCTCACGGGACATGCCCAGCTCTTCCACCATTCGGAACATTCAGACGGCTTTGGGTGGCTTTTCAGTCGAGTGAGTATCCGAGAAATTGTCGAAGAGCTGAGCATGTCACAACATGTCCTGTGAGACCAACATGGAGGTGCTTTCGTTCCGCGCCATTAGCGGCTCCGTGGCGAATTCCTCCGCTCCTGTTTTCATGACAAATCTCCTTTAACAGTGGAATGTGCCGGAAAAGTGCTATGTCCACCTTTTCTGCCATTTCTCTGGTAGTCAGATGACGTCCTGGATCAACACAGCATTCAGTTTGGAAATGATCTGGTCCTTTCAGCCTGTCGATCGCCACTCGGAGCGCGGCGTACCCTCAGCCATCATGCGCCGTCTTTAAACTGGCTGTACCACTCCTTAACCTGTGTGATGCTCATAAAATCGTCCCTAAAAGCCATCTGAATTTTCTGAATGGTGTCCACCTGGCTGTCTCTCACAGTTTCTGGAAAAATTTGATGCAGCACTGCTTCAGCCATTCAGACATTTTCCTCACAATGAAAATCCGACGAGGGGGGAGGCCCAGTGCTCACTCAAAGCCTGCTCACAGACGAATGACGCAACCGATAGGCGTGAAAAAACTCACGCATGTTCACGAAGGTTCAAGCTTGGCTGATGCAATCACACATGATTCAAATCCATAAGGTTATTGCAAAAAATAAAAAGGTCCGATACTTTTCTAACAGACCTCGTATTACGCCA
The DNA here is from genome assembly GCF_902500255.1 of Thalassophryne amazonica. Taxonomy (NCBI): domain Eukaryota; kingdom Metazoa; phylum Chordata; class Actinopteri; order Batrachoidiformes; family Batrachoididae; genus Thalassophryne; species Thalassophryne amazonica. Next base: position 84,918,873 of record NC_047115.1, read on the forward strand.
AAAATTTAGTTATTTTTCTGGATATAGGCTTAACATGCAAAAAAGTGAATGCTTGCCTATAAATGTAGCTGCACAGTGGCTCAGACAAACTGAGCTTCATTTCCATCTGACTCATTCTGGTTTTAAGTACTTGGGAGTGAATGTAGCTTGTTCACCTCAGGCTCTACAGGCTACAAATTTGATTCCTTTTGTTCAACATAAGGTCAGCTTTTAAAAGACTAATTTACCAGTGTCTCTTTTAGGTAGGATTAATATAGTAATAAAGAATGTTTTACCAAGGTTTTTATACCTTTTCCTGTGTTCTTACCCAAAGCCTTTTTTAAATCTGTCGATCAAATGATTTCCCCATTTATATGGGAAGGTAAAATTCTAAGAGTACATAAATCATTATTACAAAACTGTTGGCTCAGTGGAGGTGTGTCTTTACCTAATTTGATATTCCATTACTGGGCAGCTCACATTCAAACACATTTACTGGTTAAAAGATCCTCATACAACTTGGTGTCATTTAGAAGCTCAGTTGTGTTTATTTACCTCTTTACCACCCTTATTATTGTCATCTTTCCCTGTGTCCCTGTATCTGTACACAGATAATCCTGCTGTACTTGCCTCTTAAAATATGGTTTCAGTTTCATCTTCACTTCAGAAATGTGTTTGTGCTTGTGCTCTTGGTAGGGTGACCAGATATCCCACTTTGTGCCCCAAACTGAGATGGTTTCTGGTGTTGTTATTGATAGTCAGGCTTTGAAATGTGTGTTTTAAAAAAATGTGTATTTTAAACATGCACACAAATGTTGCTAATGGGGTTTTTCAAGTTGTGATACAGCAGCACCACACACATGCTGGATGACATCACAACTCTATCCGGTTAGGGAGACGCGCTTCAGTTCAACAAGAACTGTCAAGAAACTTTCTGGTCGCTGTTTGGAGTTGTGTGGTGGTAGGAATAGCCTTATGAATGCTTAAATAACGATGCCAGTCGCACAAAGAAATCAAATAATAGTGAAAACATGTTCATTGTGCCCTGAATGTTGGTATTTTGGTCATTGAACTTTCCTAGCAATGAATGTAAAGCCCCGGTCACACAGCACTAACGAAGGACATCAAAGCCAAAACGAAACAAGAAATCTGGACTTATGTCGATTTTCAGAGACATCGTTTAACCGGCGTTCATCTTCGATCAGTCAGCCGCTCCACAAGGCATCCTAACAACAGATCAGCACTCCCCTCATGCGGGGCCACACTGATGAACAGTCTCTAAAAGAAGCCCCTCAGCAGACGTCCATCACTCTTCTGTTTTTTGCTCAGACTCAATGTTCCGCTTTTTAATTTTTGCTTTTTTGGAGAACACACAATGTAACTGGCCCATAACAACCGATCGGTTAGCCGCGAGGTGTCATAACAATCTGTTGTTTCTAATGACGCCAAACACGTGCGCGAGAGGCTCGCTAACCAGAAGTCTTGGCAGTGCAACTTGAAAACTGTCCATTGTACCCACAAAAATCAACCTCATTCAGTTTCAGGCAAGAGGTAAGCTTTAGTGGGCTCAAGAGGAAAAGTTGTAGTTCCTTGACTGGCCACTTGTTCCCATTCAAGTCCATGTTAAAATGGCCAACTTTAGAGCAGAAATATTGAAATGTTGCACGCTAATGGCATTAGCACATTTAGCAGCTATAGGTAACCTGATCTGTTAGGTTCAGACTTGAAAATAGGGGCATGTTCAAGCTTCTATCATCACGCAACTCAGTAACTCACACACGCTCCACCTCTTTATCATTTAGGGGTTCATCATGATGTAGCCAGAGTCAGCGCTGCCAACTTGGTGATGCACAGACGTGGGCATCATATCAGCTGCTCTGGGTCTCTATCAAAAATCTATGGGCTTTGCCCAGTATATATGCAGTCTATTGTTTCAGGAAATGCTGCATTTACACATAACGACGACACATCACGGATGCCACGAAGCACACATTCTTGGCTGCTGATTACAAATGTGATGATTCGGGGCAGAGGCGTCTAGGTGTCCTCAGGAACTGCTGCAACCTGTTACCGCGTGTTACGATTAATGACACGTGTTGCTGGAGAATTATTAGGAACAATTACGCACGGTCAAGAATAATGTTCCGCGTTGTTTCGCACTGTTGCGCGCTATTGCGCGTAACAGCCCATCAAGTTCTGTCATGTTGTGAATGAGGTGAATTGTTTCCACACACACACCCATATTCATCCAACCGTTGCTAACTTCAGATTGCTCCAATTTTTCAGAAGAACTTTGTGACTGCATGCGTAGCTGGGCTCCGTGCCATGGAGTGTGCAGAGAGGAAGAGGAGGAGACGGACAGAGCCAGATGTGTGGCTTCATGCGGCTCTCGTCTCGTGCATTTTCCCAAACATCAGGCACATGCAGCAGGTGGAACACCTGCAGGAGCGCGCTGAAGAGCACTGAAATGAGACTTTTAGCCGACATGGTGTCAGCAATCAAACTGAATGCGGTGCAGCAGGGTTTAATTGTGGGCACGCTTCTTCCTCCACCGGACTGGAGGAGGTGCAGAGATGTCTGGCTGCACGTGAGTCTCCTCTCGCTCCTCTGGTTCCTCTGGCTCAGACTCGTTCTCCCGCTCATTGGTCACAACAGCAGGTGGAACACCTGCAGGAGCGTCCTGAGGAGCTTCAGCAGGAACTGTGGAATGGCACTTGGCTGACTTCGCGTCACTGTTCCTCTTCGGCATACTGCATCAAACTGAACGCTGTGGAGCCAGTTTTAATTGTGCGCACGTGACAGAAAACTGATTCATCGTGGCACGCAGTGAAATGTAACGCTGTGTTACAAGTCGTGTCAAAACCCGACAGTTTCCGTGTCACTTCGTAATAACGCATGACAGTTTGGGCTCCAAGAACCATCACAGGAACTACTACAAATCTTGTCATGTTCTATTAAGGATCATTAGTCATCAAGACGGATCAACACACTCAGTTGTGACCTCCACAACGTGAGACGAAATGAGGGTGGTGTGTGACATTCGTGGAAGATTTTTGACAGCCAAAAACATGCTCCACGAATATCAAGAATATCACACACCAACACGCACTATTAAGAAACCTATTCAGAAGTCACGTTAAGAATGTCAGGAATGTGTCACGAATGACAGAAAAAAATGACATTCGTAACACGTCTTGCTTATGTGTAAACGCACCATAAAGCTTTTGATGCAGCCCTTGTCTTATATTTCCTTGCCATTAATATTACAAATCTGGTTTTTAATATAACGTGTAAAAAGAGAGAGAAGGTGATCTTACCAGCCACAGAGGAGCACGAGGAGCCCACACCTTGAAGGGATCTGGCCAGAAACAGGAGCGTGTAGCTCGATGAGAAGGCGAACACTTTACAAGAAAAAAACAAATGGACAGAAAAATAAAGAAGCATCAGGTGTGAGGGAGGCATTCTGATGAGATGCTGAATATAAAGAATTGCTTTCTTTATACTGGAACTTACTGATGGTGGACAAAAACATGATACAGAAGCCAGCGAAAATAGGAATCTGGTATCCTATCCTAAAGGAACAAACAGAAAGAAAACCAGCTTTTAAAGTGAAATCATTTCATTGGCTTGACATCATATAGTAGGCAGCATGTGCAGTATTAATACCACACCGCTCAACCATCAGTGAGCTGCTGAACATGCTGAAAATTTGGCCTTTTTATCTTTGTTCTTGGGATTAGGGGTTTGTATTCCCCAGGTTCTAATGAGTTGGAAACTTGATCTTCAAACAAATATGGTATACTTTTCAATATGACTGGATGGTGTGTAAATTTTGACCCTGTGTAACCCTTCACTGGCCCGTACCTGGCTACAGTTACCATCCTGGAATGGCCAGCATACATTTTTGTGCACACTGTGGTATACTGTGGCTGGATTGTAAATGTTGTTTTGCCGTCTTAAATTGTCCCACTTAGGTCAAAATTGGCTGCAGGCTGATGAATGACCTGCTATGCTCCTGCACTGTGGAGATAATGGACTGCATCCTGTGGATGTGAGCCTGGTCCATCTGGTCCACCAAACAGGAGGAAATCTGCTACAGTCACAACTTCAACAAGTAAGTCCATTCTGTTTTCAATATTCTGAATTCAGCCATATAATAATAATACATATCTATTAGAATAAACTGTCTCATCCATTATGATATACAGTAGTGTTCAGAATAATAGTAGTGCCATGTGACTAAAAAGATTAATCCAGGTTTTGAGTATATTTCTTATTGTTACATGGGAAACAAGGTACCAGTAGATTCAATAGATTCTCACAAATCCAACAAGACCAAGCATTCATGATATGCACACTCTTAAGGCTATGAAATTGGGCTATTAGTAAAAAAAAAAGTACAAAAGGGGGTATTCCCTATGTAAGGATGAAGCCAGCACATGCTTTTCTCTTTGAAAGCCTGAGGAAAATAGAACGTTCAAGACATTGTTCAGAAGAACAGTGTAGTTTGATTAAAAAGTTGATTGGAGAGGGGAAAACTTATACGCAGGTGCAAAAAATTACAGGCTGTTCATCTACAATGATCTCCAATGCTTTAAAATGGACAAAAAACCCAGAGACGTGTGGAAGAAAACGGAAACAACCATCAAAATGGATAGAAGAATAACCAGAATGGCAAAGGCTCACCCATTGATCAGCTCCAGGATGATCAAAGACAGTCTGGAGTTACCTGTATGTGCTGTGACAGTTAGAAGACACCTGTGTGAAGCTAATTTTGTTGTGTGGGCCGCCAGAAGAGGAGGTACTGCTGGCCCACCACCAGAGGGCGCCCTGCCTGAAGTGCTGGCTTCAGGCACGAGAGGGCGCTGCCACCTCCAGGAACTGCCGAGGTGACAGCTGTCACCCATCAACCATGACAGCTGTCACTGATCATCTACATTACGCCAGGAATAAAAGCAGGAAGACACCTCCACCACATCGCCGAGATATCAACTTCATTGAGAGGTAATATCCTCAGCCGTTTGTGTGGTACAATATAATCTGTATATTGTGAGTGTTTGCAGGAGTACCGGTACCTCTGTCGGTGGAAGCTGAGTGAGTGCTGGACGGCACTCTTTTCCCCTGAGGAATCACTGCGATACTCTGCAAGATATTGAGTGAGAGGTGGAGGTGGAATTCCCACCATAATTGTTACTGGGTGTACACACACCCACACTTGACTGTCTTTGCTTTCCGCCAGCAGTACCAGATCCGACACGCTGAGACGGTGGCCACCTGGGGACTTCGGGACTTGGCGGCTCCAGTATCCCTCGGGTTCGGTGGCGGTGGAAATCGTGTGGTTCCGGTTCGTCTCCAGATGGGCGTCACCTATCGTCGAGCCTGCCCACACAACACCTTTATTGATTGACTTGTATTCATTCTGTAATCTACTGCGTTTGGTTGTGGCATTCACAACAGTAAAGTGTTCTAATTTAACTCCTTCTATTGTCCGTTCATTTACGCCCCCTGTTGTGGGTCCGTGTCACTACACTTTCCCAATTTATTTGCAAGAATCCCCTGCAAAGTCCATCCATCCATCCATCCATCCATCCATCCATCCATCCATCCATCCATCCATCCATCCATCCATCCATCCATCCATCCATCCATTTTCTTCCACTTTATCCGGAGTCGGGTCGCGGGGGCAGCAGCTCAAGCAAAGCCGCCCAGACCTCCCTATCCACACACTCCCCCCCAGCTCCCCGGGGCCTCCTCCCAATGGGACGTGCCCGGAACACCTCTCCAGCGAGGCGTCCAGGGGGCATCCGGAAAAGATGCCCGAGCCACCTCAACTGACTCCTTTCGATGTGGAGGAGCAGCGGCTCGACTCCGAGCTTCTCCCGAGTGACCGAGCTCCTCACCCTATCTCTAAGGGAGCGCCCAGCCACCCTGTGGAGGAAACTCATCTCGGCCGCTTGTACCCACGATCTCGTTCTTTAGGTCATGAGCCAAATCTCATGACCATAGGTGAGGATCGGAACGTAGATCGATCGGTAAATCGATCTACGTTCGACTTTGTGGGGGACTCTGTTAAATAAAAGACGTGCAGAAGAGGTTACAATTTGCCAAAGAACACATCAACTGGCCTAAAGAGAAATGGAGGAATATTTTGTGGATTGATGAGAGTAAAACTGTTCTTTTTGGGTCCCAGGGCCGTAGACAGTTTGTGAGGCGACCCCCAAACTCTGAATTTAAGCCACAGTTCACAGTGAAGACAGTGAAGCATGGTGGTGCAAGCATCATGATATAGGCATGTTTCTCCTACTATGGTGTTTGGCCTATATATCACATACCAGGTATCATGGATCAGTTTGGATATGTCAAAATACTTGAAGAGGTCATGTTGCCTTATGCTGAAGAGGACATGCCCTTGAAATGGGTGTTTCAACAAGACAATGACCCCAAGCACACTAGTAAACGAGCAAAATCTTGGTTCCAAACCAACAAAATTAATGCCTCGCAGATGTGAAGAAATCATGAAAAACTGTGGTTATACAACTAAATACTAGTTTAGTGATTCACAGGATTGCTAAAAAAGCAGTTTGAACAAAATAGTTTTGAGTTTGTAGCATCAACAGCAGATGCTACTATTATTGTGAACACCCCCTTTTCTACTTTTTTTACTAATAGCCCAATTTCATAGCCTTAAGAGTGTGCATATCATGAATGTTTGGTCTTGTTGGATTTGTGAGAATCTACTGAATCTACTGGTACCTTGTTTCCCATGTAACAATAAGAAATATACTCAAAACCTGGATTCATCTTTTTAGTCACATAGCACTACTATTATTCTGAACACTACTGTATAGCATAATAAGCAATCAATGAAAGGCCATGTAGCTGCCAGTTTGATCACAATATTCCAAACAAATCACATTTTGGATGTTAGAGGCCATGAGGTGATAAACTTGTATTTGTGCACTTCTGTGAACAGTCATAAGCATAAGCCAGTCATAACCAACAGCTCCAGAGACAGACCAAAACAAAGTACTCTTTGATTCCAGCTATATGTTCTATATATCCATATTAATATACTGTCCCTTATTCATAATGACATGTACAGTATGTTGTACAAAAATAATAGTGGTCTAAATCTCCAGGTCTTTTCTGGAAAGCCACCTTCCTGAATTTTTTATAAGAGAGTGAATGCAATGGATCCTGTGTTTGAACATCTCAAGATTTTAAAAACTCCCTGTTCATATTTTAAGACAATCATATCCAAACAGAGTAAACATATGAAACAGATATTTACCTGCATGTTCAGAGCACCTGTCTTGAAAGACCACACATTTTTGGCTGTAAAGGTGGTTTGAAAACACAGGTTACAGACTTCCAACACACTACTGATGTGGTGCCCAATAATGTTTACAAAGAATGAATTCCAACACTCATAAAATGTCAAACAACCTCCTTTCCTCAGTAAGAGCAATGAACATGGGTTGTGGCTGGGTCTTCCAGCATGACAATGACACCAAACACACAGCCAGGGCACCTAAGGAGGGGCTCCGTAAGAAGCATTTCAAGGTCCTGGAGTAGCCGAGCCAGTCTCCAGAGCTGAAACTCCAAATCTGAAAGATCTGGAGAAGATCTGTATAGTGGAATGGACCAAAATCCCTGCTGCAGTGTGCAAACTTGGTCAACAACTACAGGAAACATCTGACCTCTGGAACTGCAAACAAAGGTTTCTGTACCAAATATTAAGGTCTGTTTTTCTGTTGGCTCAAATACGTATTTCATGCAATAAAATGCAAATAAATTATTTAATAATCATACATTGTGATTTTCTGATTTTTTTTTTTAGATTCTGTCACAGTTGAAGTGTACCTACGATAAAAATTAGAGACCTCTCCATTCTTTGTACGTGGGAAAGCCTGCAAAATTGACAGTCAATCAAATACTTATTTGCCTCATTGTGTGTGTGTGTGTGTGTGTATATATATATATATATATATATATATATATATATATATATATATATATATATATATATATATATATATATATATGTATATATTACAGACAGTTATGGTAAAGTAGCATTTATTATTGTAGTACCGTAATACAAGATTCATGTACATGCATGCACATTTCAGGTATTTATAAAGTATGTTCTTAGAACTACTGGTTAAAATGTGGATTACATCATTTACAGGAAATGTCTGAGCAGCAACATGCAGTCAAGTTGAACACAGATGTCCAGATGGTGGATGACAGCCAGTCCTATACTCCTGAAGCACAACAGGTTTTACTTCATTCAACATCACAACAGCCAACTCCACAAGCTGATTTTGAATATAAACATGGCCAAAAATTCTAATAGAACCAACAGCGATTACAAACCCAAACAGCAAATGAGTCAATGCTTGTCTTTGTGCACTCTGCCCCCTGCTGTAGGAGAACGTCATTTACCCAGACAGGATACAGTGGTACCGCAATGAGGCAGAGGTCTTGAAATGGAAAGCAGGTTTGAATTATGGTTTTGCTTTAAAAATAAAATTATTCCAGATAGAATAACTACATTAATGTAAACTCTTAAAATGTACAAAGTGATATATAACACATATCTGTTAATTTTAAAATAATGCACTAATTCTGAAGATTTGAACATTAACACACAGATGCCCAACTGGGATTATGGGAAACTAAGCCTCCACTCATACTGATTGGTTGATTTATTCATTCTATGTAAAAACCAACAGAAGTGAATCAATGTAACATGTTGGTGTTTACAAATAAATGTGCTTTTGTAAAATATGTTTTTTTTTTTCATTTGTATAAAAAAAGAAAGAAATTTTCAAGATCTCACTAGACAGCGCCTAAGCGAACGCGTGATGACGTCACAACTCTATTCAGTTAAGGAAACAAGGTTTCTTTTAATGCCAAGAACTGTCAAAAAACTTTCTCGTGTGTGGTTACTGGAGTTGTGTGGCAATTGCCTTTTGAATGCTTGAATAACGATGTCAGTTGCACAAAAAAATCAAATAATAGTGAAAACATGTTTGGTACGGTGTTATAACAGATCAATCAGTCGCCCCTTGAGGTGTCATAACATCCGATCGGTTAGCGGCTCGGTGCGGTGTTATAACAGATAAATCAGTCGCTCTGTGAGGCGTCATAACATCAAGCCTGGTTCACATGGCAAGATAATTAGGCCGATATCGGACCCGATCTTCCCCTTCTGACAATCTTAAGGACACCCGACAATCGTGATGATGCTAAATCTAATCTTATCAGATATTCCTGCCATGTTTGGTTTGTAAGAGCGCTCTGATCTGCTCAGAAAGACGTGAGGAGCTAAATGTGACATGCAGCCAATCAGAAAGCGTGGTGCCTGACCTGGGAATGTTCGTGTGTGAAATCTGTTTGTGTGTGTTGTTTTTACCGTGTGGCTGACACCACACACTGTACAACTAAACCTGTCAGATCTATGATTTGTTTTTATCTCCACATGTGTGGTCTCTCAGGTTTTGGAAACCTACAGATAATTTTAAAATCCTGCAGTCGACAACACTGTGATATAACCGGTCGCCAGTAGATGGCAGTGTTCTATGCATTTTGACGCCAGTTATATCACACAGCCTGAATCACAATTTAACAGACTTTTCGGCTTTGAGAAGCAACCTGGACTTTTTCTGGCATTTTTACATAAAACAAACACAATAATAACATCTATAAACCCAGAGAATATATTCTAAAGAGTTTTAGGCGCAATATACGAAGAGTTTAATGCTGTTGTCCGCGTGGAGCCTTATCAGAGCATCTCAAATGCATTTCTTCTGTCGTGAATACCTATAAAGCACTGGGCATAGCTGCATGTCCACACTAAATCCTTCAAAATTAGTGCATTACTTTAAAACTAAAACATATATCTGATATTTTCACTTTATAAAACTTCAGACGTGACGTTAGTTTAAAAACTTGTCAGAAATTAGTTGGGTTAAAATTTTAACCATAAGTTAAAACTGTATGCCTCTGCATGACTTGGGTGTTATTGCCAGCATATTAGTATGGGGTCAAAAGAAATTAGTTTTTTTTCTTGTCTATGACCAGTTCTCCTTTGTTTGCAGAGGACAGAGTGTTTTTTCTGGAACCAGTTCTCTGATTGTAGAGGATAGAACTGTGTATCTACTACAAAAAGGATACATCTGTAAAAATGTTAGTGATCTAAAAATTGTCGGACCAAACCTTATCGGAAGATAATTGGTCCGATGATGGTTTTCAAAGTTATCTGAAAAGCTAATCCGATAATGAAAACATTATGTTCGATAATTAGCGGTTAGCTGAACTGTGCCCACCACTACCAGTTACACCAGCAACACTTCAGCTGTTGCCACCCAGCCCCCTGACAAAGGCAATACCAAGGAGGTGCAGTCGTTGCTGCAAAACATGACAAACTGAAAATTCAACGTCAGCTCCTTCAGCCCAGAAGGACAGACGGCGCTCCACCAGTTTGCCATTGACAGGAACCTGGAGCTGGTAAAAGTGCTGGTGACATTTGGCACAAATGTCTGACTGGCCAACAGGGAAGGGTGGAGAACAGTCATTTGTAGCTACATGTTGTGCCAGATTTAAGTGAAAAAAGAAAAATGAACAACTTTGTAAGCATCATCACCACCAACTACTACAAAGCAACTAAATACGGCACTCTTTGCGCTCTCAAATCCAAAATGCGATACTGCTTTCGCAGCTCACTTGACCAGACTGTTCCAGATACATGGTCATGCCCTCTTATATGTTACATAATGTATGTGAATTATGATCATCATCTTAGCTGTAACATCACATGCAGCTGCGCAGTGCCCTGTCCCACACCGAGTCAAAGGCTCTGTGCAGTGCACCACTTTTACTCACAATAAGCATGTAATCACAGATCCATTTGCAGTCCACCCCATGTGACAGAGGATTTATGTGTATTGTCATGTTATCATGGCTGTTAGACCCTGTCCACACGGCTGCAGTGCGACGCACTGAGATGTACTGTGAAGTATACCCCAGAACTGGAGGAAAAATTGTCCCTGATTGTCTTGATGGCACAAGCTGGTTGCTGAATCCATTATGTTATGTTGTCCCAGCTATGTCAGTGGCAGAGGGCTGCTGCTGGACCTCTGGCTCCAAACGGTAGGGCAGCATTTCAGCAGATCCTGCTGCAGCTCCCTCAACATCATCACCATCACCGTCATCATCATCATCATCATCAAATTCGCTGCCAGATGTCAGGGCGAGATTACCAACCATATCTGATAAATCGGATCCATCACTTTCAAATGAAAGCTCAGAAGCTTCATTGTCCAACATAACCACATTCGTTTTGCTCCGTCTGCCAGCCATTGGCATGTTTCTGTTTTGCTAAAATGTACGAGGGCTGTCCATAAAGTATAGGTCCTTTTTATTTTTTTCAAAAACTATATGGATTTCATTCATATGTTTTGACGTCAGACATGCTTGAACCCTAGTGCGAATGCGTGAGTTTTTCCACGCCTGTCGGTGACGTCATTCGCCTGTGAGCACTCCTTGTGGGAGGAGTCGTCCAGCCCCTCATCGGAATTCCTTTGTCTGAGAAGTTGCTGAGAGACTGGCGCTTTGTTTGATCAAAATTTTTTCTAAACCTGTGAGACACATCGAAGTGGACACGGTTCGAAAAATTAAGATGGTTTTCGGTCAAACTTTTAACGGCAGATGAGAGATTTTGAGGTGATACTGTCGCTTTAAGGACTTCCCACGGAGCGAGAAGTCGTGCAGCGCTCTCAGGCGCCGTCGTCAGCCCGTTTCAAGCTGAAAACCTCCACATTTCAGGCTCTATTGATCCAGGACGTCGTGAGACAACAGAGAAGTTTCAGAAGAAGTCGGTTTCAGCATTTTATCCGGATATTCCACTGTTAAAGGAGATTTTTTTAATGAAAGACGTGCGGGTAGATTGCAGCGTCGGCTCGCAGCCGCCGTGACGCTCCGCCACAGGAAAAACACCTCTGTTGGAAGCCTTAAGGACAAGTTGGAACATGTCCAGCTGTTAAACAATTTCTCATATACTCACTCCACTGAAAGCCATCAAAAGCCGCCTGGATTTTACAAATGGTTATCAACACAGAGGTGTTTTTCCTGTGCCACCGCACCGCGCCGGCTGCGTCCCGACGCGCGGACCCGTCCACACATCTTTCATTAAAAAAATCTCCTTTAACAGTGGAATATCCGGATAAAATGCTGAAACCGACTTCTTCTGAAACTTCTCTGTTCTCACAACGTCCTGGATCAATAGAGCCTGAAATGTGAAGGTTTTCAGCTTGAAACAGGCTGACAACGGCGCCTGGGAGCGCTGCGCGACATCTCGCTCCATGGAAAGTCCTTAAAGTGACAGTATCACCTCAAAATCTCTCATCAGCCGTTAAAATTTTCACAGAAAACCAGCTTAATTTTTTGAACCGTGTCCACTTCGATGTGTCTCACAGGTTTAGAAAAAATTTGGATCAAACAAAGCGCCAGTCTCTCAGCAACTTCTCAGACAAAGGAATTCCGACGAGGGGCTGGACGACTCCTCCCACAAGGAGTGCTCACAGGCGAATGACGTCACCGACAGGCGTGGAAAAACTCACGCATGCGCACGAGGGTTCAAGCATGTCTGACGTAAAAACATATGAATGAAATCCATATAGTTTTTGAAAAAAATAAAAAGGACCTATACTTTATGGACAGCCCTCGTATGTCAACCACTGTGAATTTCCAAGAATTGCAGAATAAGATGTTTTCCAGAAATGCTCACTCAGCGAGAGGATTAATTATAAATAAAATACATCAGAGACCAGTAATTATTAACGCATGTGCACGGATAGACGTACAGTTATGAATATTTTAATGATGTGTTGCTAATAGGGATGTTAAATCACATGTAGTATGTCCTTTAAGGACCTTGCTCAAGTGTACCGTAGTCTGAGGGGGAATTGAAGTGAGAATGGTCTGGTTACAAGTTCACCTCTGTAACCTCCAGGCCCCCACCAACCTTTGTGCGTAACAATAAGGACAAATTGAGACCACTTAAACATCATACAATAATGGGTAAATATTTCTAAAATGCACACTTTCATAGATGAATAACAATGTAAAGGAATTTGCATGATTTCATTGTCACCTATGCTGTTTTCTTGACATTTCAGGCTAAACACTGAAGGAGAATGGCACCTTTCCTCTGACATAACAAGGCTAAAAGCTGCCATGCACATCAGAGATGTTTTAGCTGCTGGTTATGCTTGATTTACCTTGTACTGTCCTCTGACAAGAGGGAAGGTGACAAAGCGTCCTTTGACAAAGCGGGTAATGGCAAATGTTCTATGCCTCAATTACATCAGAGCTGAGTGCCCGTCTAAGACACTGAATACTGTCTTTGAGGGTTATGTCATTATGATTCTGTGTCCTTTACCCATTTTCCTCACAATCAGTTTGGAAATTATTTCAAGCATCTGTATTCTTGTAGGTTTAGATTTTAATTTTCATTATGTCATTTTTTAACAGTTAAATGTGCAAAACTTAATCACAAATAAGATGCCATTTAAGGAGTTATCTAGACTTCAATGTCACCGCACCTGCTATGTAAAAAAGTTTAAATAGCTGAAATGTGGGCCACTCCTGCCCATTCTCCATCTAATGTGAAGATGCCTCAGCAAGAGCAGCTGGCGTAAAACCTGTGCCAAATCAACATGCATAGCTGCCTCAGATCTGCTGTGGTGACGCCACGTGAAACAAGGCAGAAGCCATTCTAAAAAGGTATAGGTTGGCTGAGCTAATAGGATTAATACAGTAAATGGAATAGATTGGACTGTCTTGTGAATGCCTGGTAAATGGTAAATGTGCTGCATTTATATAGCGTTTTTCCATTTGCATCACACCCTCAAAGTGCTTTACAATAGTGCCTCACATTCACCCATTCACACAAACACACTCACGTCAGGGTGCTGCCATGCAAGGCGCTCACTACACACTGGGAGCAACTTGGGGATAAAGGACCTTGCCCAAGGGTCCATAGTGATTTTCAGGTCGGGCTAAGCTGTTAACTGAAGCTCCTCTTTTCTGAAGCCCAACGCTTTACCACTAGACCATCTCCTCCCCAAGGTGATGGTCTAGGTGATGGTCTTTGGTATCCAAAGTAACAGTCAAGCAAGGATGACATCCAATGGCTTCTATGAAATATGATTATACATTACCCCTTAACATGATGAATAACCACAAATGATTGTAGAAACTGTTCTTTTTAAAAACCCTGTTAACCAGTAATCTGAAAGAAACGTGATGGACTGATGTATGATTACCAGGCACTTTTTAACATCCGAGATGCAAGCCTCGATTTGATGTTTTGGTGAAAGAAAACCCTCCTCTCTGTCACTTCATCATGAAGCTGTATAACTGATGATGCAAAAAGTAAAACTTGCACTTTACACAATTTCTCCAATCACAACCAGAGAAGACTATAACTTCTTCTGGGTTGTCTGAGTTTCTGGGTGGCTTTCCTCACTGTTCTACTTCTTGCACAGTCATTCAGTTTTTGAGAACTGTCTACTCCACACACATTTACCATAGAGTGCCCATACTGTTTATATTTCTTCATAACTGATGTAAATAAAGTTCAAGACACATTCAGTGACTTGGAAATTTTCATGTATCCATCCCCTGACTTGTCTGAAGAAAAGTGGCAATAAAACTGATTATTTACAGGTATTATGGCACAGGTGTCCATTAAATATGCAACCATAATCTTGACTTTGTTTTGTTTTTTATTAATTTATATCAAGTTGTAGAGATTTGTTTTCAGTTTGAGTTTAAGGAAGATCATTTTCCAAACTTTTATATTGAGAAGCCTGATTTGCTTTTTGTATTTGAAATGGCATAAATAAATTAAAATACATGAAATACCAAGGCACCAAATACTTTTGCAAGCCACTGTAACACCTTCTCAGAAAAGTAGGCCAGTTAATCCACATGACCCGCCACAAGATCCTCCTCTTGTGAGTATGGACAATAGCCCTACATGCTGCACCGGAAGTGGAAGGGCAATCAGACACCCTGTCAGGTACAGAGACAAATTTCATAGACACTTTAGGGATGAGGGATGTGGTGCATCTGTTACAGTTAAAATAAATACATAAATAAATAAATAAACAAACAAATTTGCAGGCAGCAAAAAGACAAAAAGGTCATTGTGAAAGCCAAGGTCTTTTAACATCCCCAAAGTGACAAACTGTCCAAACGGGTGACATGAATGAATGTGGAAAAAGAGTCCAAATAGAACATGACAAAGTAATCCAAACACGAGAAAGATCAGGAACAAACAAAACACACTTACTAAATACAACAACCAAAAGGATGTGACAAATCTAAGTAAATAATGCCAAAAGCAAACATGGAACTCAAAAATGTATAAAGTGCCAAAGTGAAAAGACAACTAAAGAACAACTAAAAGTAAAGGGCCTTTCACACTGCATGCATTCAGGGCATTAAATACGTCACATACGTTGCTCTAAAAAACATTATTTTCAATGAGAAGCACTGTGTTTTTGACAGAGCTAGCACAACATTCTGCCTGTCATCAGGCCATCACAGTGAAAGTTCAACCCAATCCACCTTTCACCACTGTGATGCAGCTTTGCACGTCCAATAGAAATGAGGCATCAGGCCAAAACATGGAAGAGAACAGAGTGCAGAACTGTTAATTTATGTAGTTTTCTGAAGAAACTCCTTACAAATATTTTTTTTCTACCTAAAGATTACTTTCTGATTACTGTACATTTTGAGGTATTAAAAAAAACAACCGTTTCTTACATTAGAAAAACTTGTAATTAAAACAGTTTTTGTCGTTGTTCATCTGTAAGTTAAAATCACAATGTACTGTATCTGTTGTTGTTTCAGAGATGATTTCTTGATTAACATTATAAGGAACCTTCGACATTTGTATTTTAGACAAATAAAATCGCATGAAAAGTAATGTGTACATTTTAAGAGATTTTTAGGAGATTCATTCATTCATATGTGCATTTCAACCAGGAAAAAAGACACAGTAAGTAAATTTAAATATTTATTATAAACACAAAAGGAGATGATGTAACAATGACTGCAGTGTGTCTGTTAATTAGGATTTCTCAATGTGAATTTTGCCTCATCATGACATAATTTTTTAATTTAGTCATCTCAACATTTAATTACATCCTTGTTGACTATGTGATTGATTTTAATGTAATCAGGACAGAGTAATGACTAAAATATGAATTTGACTATTGTAGTAATGGTGAATGTTTTGAAATTATGTACAATAGGGGCGGGACTTCTTCTACCTGTGCAAGTGTCTTTTTGACTGAACTTTGACTTCATTAACATGTTTAATGATCCATTCATTTAATGTTAAAATATAAAAGGAAACAGTTTTTTCAAATAATAAAACATTTGCTCTTTAAAGAGGCTTTGTTTAATTTAGAAGTGCTGGCTAGAATCCTCGCTAACTGCCGATTCCTGCACACTGACGATTTTCTTCCAGTGTCTCAAGCCGACTTTCGAGCTAATAGATGAACAAGCGATATAGCCTTTACCACCTGGCAGTTACAAGAAAAATGTCAGGAGCAATACTAGCCACTCTACGTGGTGGTCTTTATAGATATGACAAAGATATCTGTAATATGCTATTACAAATTAGTAATAGTAAGAAGTAGTAATTAGTAAGACTATTATTAGACTCGATTGGCTTTGCTCAAAATGTAAATGAGTCCACCCACCACTTTAATCATACTTTAGATCTTGTTTTGACTTATGGTATGTAAATTGAAGACTTAACAGTATTCCCTGAAAACCCCCTTCTGTCTGATCATTTCTTAATAACATTTACATTTACATTAAGGGACTACCCAGCAGTGGGGAATAAGTTTCATTACAGTAGAAGTCTTTTGGAAAGCGCTGTAACTAGGTTTAAGGATATGATTCCTTCTTTGTTATTATATCCTCCAATGCCATATACCAACACAGTGCAGAGTAGCTACATAAAGTCTGTGGGTGAGATAGATTATCTCATCAATAGTTTTACATCCTCATTGAGCATAACTTTGGATGCTGTAGCTCCTCTGAAAAAGAGAGCCTTAAATCAGAAGTGCCTGACTCTGTGGTATAACTCACAAACTTGCAGCTTAAAGCAGATAACCCGTAAGTTGGAGAGGAAATGGCGTCTCACTAATTTAGAAGATCTTCACTTAGCCTGGAAAAAGAGTCTGTTGCTCTATAAAAAAAGCCCTCCGTAAAGCTAGGACATCTTACTACTCATCACTAATTGAAGAAAATAAGAACCCCAGGTTTTTTTTTCCAGCACTGTAGCCAGGCTGACAAAGATTCAGAGCTCTATTGAGCCGAGTATTCCTTTAACTTTAACTAGTAATGACTTCATGACTTTCTTTGCTAATAAAATTTGAACTATTAGAGAAAAAATTACTCATAGCCATCCCAAAGACATATCTTTATGTTCGACTGCTTTCAGTAATGCTGGTATTTGGTTAGACTCTTTCTCTCCAATTGTTCTGTCTGAGTTATTTTCATTAGTCACTTCCTCCAAACCATCAACATGTCTATTAGACCCCATTCCTACCAGGCTGCTCAAGGAAGCCCTACCATTAATTAATGCTTCGATCTTAAATATGATCAATCTATCTTTATTAGTTGGCTATGTACCACAGGCTTTTAAGGTGGCAGTAATTAAAAAAATTCTTGAAAGGGTAGTTGTAAAATAGCTAACTGTACAGAAACAGCATTAATGAAGGTTACAAATGATCTTCTTATGGCCTCAGACAGTGGACTCATCTCTGTGCTTGTCCTGTTAGACCTCAGTGCTGCTTTTGTTACTGTTGACCATAAAATTTTATTACAGAGATTAGAGCATGCCATAGGTATTAAAGGCACTGCGCTGCGGTGGTTTGAATCATATTTCTCTAATAGATTACAATTTGTTCATGTAAATGGGGAATCTTCTTCACAGACCAAGGTTAATTATGGAGTTCCACAAGGTTCTGTGCTAGGACCAATTTTATTCACTTTATACATGCTTCCCTTAGGCAGTATTATTAGACGGCATTGCTTAAATTTTCATTGTTACGCAGATGATACCCAGCTTTATCTATCCATGAAGCCAGAGGACACACACCAATTAGCTAAACTGCAGGATTGTCTTACAGCCATAAAGACATGGATGACCTCTAATTTCCTGCTTTTAAACTCAGATAAAACTGAAGTTATTGTACTTGGCCCCACAAATCTTAGAAACATGGTGTCTAACCAGATCCTTACTCTGGATGGCATTACCCTGACCTCTAGTAATACTGTGAGAAATCTTGGAGTCATTTTTGATCAGGATATGTCATTCAATGCGCATATTAAGCAAATATGTAGGACTGCTTTTTTACATTTGCGCAATATCTCTAAAATTAGAAAGGTCTTGTCTCAGAGTGATGCTGAAAAACTAATTCATGCATTTATTTCCTCTAGGCTGGACTATTGTAATTCATTATTATCAGGTTGTCCTAAAAGTTCCCTGAAAAGCCTTCAGTTAATTCTAAATGCTGCAGCTAGAGTACTGACGGGGACTAGAAGGAGAGAGCATATTTCACCCATATTGGCCTCTCTTCATTGGCTTCCTGTTAATTCTAGAATAGAATTTAAAATTCTTCTTCTTACTTATAAGGTTTTGAATAATCAGGTCCCATCTTATCTTAGGGACCTCTTAGTACCATATTACCCCAATAGAGCACTTCGCTCTCAGACTGCAGGCTTACTTGTAGTTCCTAGGGTTTGTAAGAGTAGAATGGGAGGCAGAGCCTTCAGCTTTCAGGCTCCTCTCCTCTGGAACCAGCTCCCAATTCAGATCAGGGAGACAGACACCCTCTCTACTTTTAAGATTAGGCTTAAAACCTTCCTTTTTGCTAAAGCTTATAGTTAGGGCTGGATCAGGTGACCCTGAACCATCCCTTAGTTATGCTGCTATAGACTTAGACTGCTGGGGGGTTTCCCATGATGCACTGAGTGTTTCTTTCTCTTTCTTTCTCTTTTTGCTCTGTATGCACCACTCTGCATTTAATCATTAGTGATTGATCTCTGCTCCCCTCCACAGCATGTCTTTTTCCTGATTCTCTCCCCTCAGTCCCAACCAGTCCCAGCAGAAGACTGCCCCTCCCTGAGCCTGGTTCTGCTGGAGGTTTCTTTCTGTTAAAAGGGAGTTTTTCCTTCCCACTGTCGCCAAGTGCTTGCTCATAGGGGGTCGTTTTGACCGTTGGGGTTTTTCTGTAATTATTGTATGGCTTTTGCATTGCAATATGAAGCGCCTTAGAGTGAGTGTTGTTGTGATTTGGCACTATATAAATAAAATTGATTTGATTTGATATTTGTACAAATGCCATGAAAAAGGTATCTCAGTTCTCAGTCTTCTGCATGATGGCATGTCGGCCACGGTTCTTTGCAGCACTGGTAAGACTGAGCCATTTCATTTGAGGTGTGGACTGGCGTGAAGCAAGGTCATCACACCATCCTGTTTTCCATCTTTTTATGTACTATTTTCCACATAATGCAAGACAGACTACCTCAACTCAACTCAATTCAACTCAACTTTATTTCTAGAACGCTTTAGAACAGTCAAAATTGAAACAAAGTGCTATACATGGGTGTCATAAAAAACCCAACAACAATAAAAACAGCAGTGAACAAATCAAAACAACTAAAATAGAGCAAAGGCTCATGTTGTATTAAAAGCCAGTAAATAAAAGAAGACTTCAAGACTGATTTTAAAAACAGACAGTAAGGAGGCCTACATAAACATTTTCCTTCGGGATTAATGAACTTCTTATTCTTCTTAAGCCCTGGTCCCACTGAATAATGACGGATGAATAATGAGCCAAGTAGCATGTTTTTTTTTTTGGTACGAGTCAAGTTATTCAACATTTGTCGGAGAATAGTGGCTCTTAGAGGATCTTAGAGGCAGAATATTTGTCTTACAAGGCTTATCTCTGAGCGTGGCGCTAATTTCAAGAAGTTCAAAATTTAGCAACAACAGCCTGGGACAGTTTGTGTACGAGGTACTATGAGGACAAACAAGGATTTTAGAGGCATGTTTGTAATAAGGACAAGGCTGTTAAAAGCCGATTATCTGAGCACCTGGCGGCTGCGAGGACTGGACAGGCTGTATTGGACAGGCTATTTTGGCTCAGTCCTCTTGCGCACTACAATCCCACCTGCTTTGTGTGCTGGATGCTGTATATAAAATAATTATTTTGTAGTGGATTAATAATTTTCAGTCAGTTTGGATGTTGAAAACACCTCTAATCACTTCTGGAATCAGAGGACTGTTTCATTTGGAGCTTTTCCTCACTCTGTCTTGCGTGCTGAGGTGGAGAAGGTATTTAGAACAGCCTAAAACAGAGGTGGGACGAAGTCACTGTCAAGTCATTCTCAAGTCATCAATCTGCAAGTCCCAAGTCAAGTCTCAAGTCAGCTTGCAAAAATTTGGTGGTCATTATGACTTGAGACTTGACTTGGGACTTGCTGATTCATGACTTGAGAGTGACTTGATGGTGACTTTTGCAGACAATAACGGATGAACACAAAGTTAAAAGTTGGATCACCGATGTCAAAATGACTGTGAAGCCGCTGAAGAAATAAAGCCACACACCAAAGATTGTTTTTGGGAGTGATGTGTTACTAGTTGGCCCATTTGAATAGCCCCCTGGCTACTCCAATGCGCCCTGCGCCATTACGCACAGCAAAAGTGAAAGTGAGCATACAGAGAGCCTCTCATACAATCTCACATGCTCAAATAGTGTGTGAGTATCAGGACTGCTCGACTAGTTGTCCTGTGAATGTTACTGAATAAGCCTGTGGCAAGCTCTCTCGCTCCGGCGTAAAGCACTGTTTACCATATCAATGGAGCGAGGGGGAAGGGGCCGCTCCTCAAACTGAATGAGCCTTGAAGTGTGAATGTTGCTTCAGAGCAGGACAGAACAAATCAAACCAAATCAAATCAATTTTATTTATATAGCACCAAATCACAACAACAGTTGCCCCAAGGCGCTTTATATTGCAAGGCAAAAGCCATACAATAATTACAGAAAAACCCCAACGGTCAAAACGACCTCCTATGAGCAAGCACTTGGCGACAGTGGGAAGGAAAAACTCCCTTTTCATAGGAAGAAACCTCCAGCAGAACCAGGCTCAGGGAGGGGCAGTCTTCTGCTGGGACTGGTTGGGGCTGAGGGGAGAGAATCAGGAAAAAGACATGCTGTGGAAGAGAGCAGAGATCAATCACTAGTGATTAAATGCAGAGTGGTGCATACAGAGCAAAAGAGAAAGAAAGAGAAAGAAACACTCAGTGCATCATGGGAAACCCCCCAGCAGTCTAAGTCTATAGCAGTATAACTAAGGGATGGTTCAGGGTCACCTGATCCAGCCCTAACTATAAGCTTTAGCAAAAAGGAAAGTTTTAAACCTAATCTTAAAAGTAGAGAGGGTGTCTGTCTCCCGAATTGGGAGCTGGTTCCACATTGAGAGGAGCCTGAAAGCTGAAGGCTCTGCCTCCCATTCTGCTGTTAAAAACCCTAGGAACTACAAGTAAGCCTGCAGTCTGAGAGTGAAGAGCTCTATTGGGGTGATATGGTACCAAGAGGTCCCTAAGATAAGATGGGACCTGATTATTCAAAACCTTATAAGTAAGAAGAAGAATTTTAAATTCGATTCTAGAATTAACAGGAAGCCAATGAAGAGAGACCAACATGGGTGAAATATGCTCTCTCCTTCTAGTCCCCGTCAGTACTCTAGCTGCAGCATTTTGAATTAACTGAAGGCTTTTCAGGGAACTTTTAGGACAACAAGATAATAATGAATTACAATAGTCCAGCCTAGAGGAAATAAATGCATGAATTAGTTTTTCAGCATCACTCTGAGACAAGATCTTTCTAACAAACACACAGTCAACTTCATAGTAGAAGTTTGTGATGTGACCTTTGTGTAATAACAGACAGAAATTGCTTTGAAATGAAGACAAACAAAATGCATAGACCATTTTGTATATATTGTTCAAAATGTGCATTTGTGTTTATTGTTTGAACCTTTTTGTTGTACAGTCTTTCACACAAGAGCCCAAATTACCTTTATGAAGTGTCAAAACAGTTGTTTATTGTAGTTTGCTGTGTGTTTTGAATAAATGTGTGTGGAAAATTATTTCCACTTTACTTTTTCCTTTCTTATTTCTAATTGTAAACCTTTATTACACTTATAAAACACAACTATAGCATATATATTTTGAAAATATATGTTGTCCTGAAAAAAAGAGGCATAAAACTTGATTGTGGGATGCAGAGAGAGCTGTTAACAGCAATAATAAAACATTTATGCCAGGCGAGTGAACTGTCCAAAAAATGCCCTCGGACCCCAGAGGGTTAAATAAAGAAATACTGTGAAATGTTACTAATTTGTTGATTATTTATAATTAGAGGTCCTCTAATGAATATTTCTAAATTGTACATAGCATAATTATCTACTTTCATTGAATTAAAATGTTGTTTTTTGTGATGGCCCCTGCCATCTTAACCCTCTGGGTTCGGAGGGCATTTTTTGGACAGTTCACTCGCCTGGCATAAATGTTTTATTATTGCTGTTAACAGCTCTCCCTGCATCCCACAATCAAGTTTTATGTCTCTTTTTTCAGAACAACCTGTGCTTTCAGAATATATATGTTTTTGTTGTGTTTTATATGTGTAATAAAGGTTTACAATCAAAAATAGGCAAGGAAAAAATAAAGTGGAAAACAATTTTCCACACACATTTATTCAAACACACAGCAAACTATAATAAACAACTGTTTGACGCTTTATAAAGGTAATTTGAGGTATTGTGTGAAAGACTGTACAACAGAAATGTTCAAACGTGACGTAAATCTGCCCTACGATTTGATTTTGAAAAACCATGTGACGGTGAACCAATTCCGATTGGACACTCACACTGCGCACGTCATCACACAGCTTCTATGAGGAGTATCTTAATTCACCCATCACACTTAGTACGAATGACCACGAACCAAGCCGAATCAGGCAGAATGCCAAAAAAAAAAAAAAAAAAAATCCATGCCACATCTGGGAGGGAATAAGATTTTCGGAGGACAGGTGTCCGAACACCCAGACTGCATTCTGACCCACCCAAGTCTTGACCCGAACCAAAGGCATCATCAAACATGTTCATGTTCAGTTAACCCTGTAATTATAAATAATCAACAAATTAGTAACATTTCACAGTATTTCTTTATTTAACCCTCTGGGGTCCGAGGGCATTTTTTGGACAGTTCACTCGCCTGGCATAAATGTTTTATTATTGCTCTTAACAGCTCTCCCTGCATCCCACAATCAAGTTTTATGTAACTTTTTTTCACGACAACCTGTGCTTTCATAATATATATGCTTTTGTTGTGTTTTATAAGTGTAATAAAGGTTTACAATCAAAAATAAGGAAGGAAAAAGTAAAGTGGAAAACAATTTTCCACACACATTTATTCAAAACACACAGCAAACTATAATAAACAACTGTTTGACGCTTTATAAAGGTAATTTGAGGTATTGTGTGAAAGACTGTACAACAGAAATGTTCAAACAATAAACACAAATGCACATTTTGAACAATATATACAAAATGGTCTATGCGTTTTCTGTCTTCAAGGTAACAGCAACAGAGTTATCCAGTAACATTCACATGCAAACTAGTGGAGCAATCCTGATAGTTACACACTCTTTGTTTGAGCACATGAGATTGTCATCAGAGGCTCTCCGTCTGCTTTCACTGATCGCTGTGCATAATGGCGCAGGGCACATTTGGAGCCCAACAGTATGTACTCATCGGAGCACCCAGGGGGCTATTCAAATGGGCCAACTAGTAACATATCACTCCAGAAAATGATTTTTGGCTTTTCATGTGAGGTGAATCTGCCGTACGATTGGATTTTGGAAAACCATGTGACGGTGAACCAATTCTGATTGGACACTCCCATTGCGCACGTCATCACACAGCTTCTATGAGGAGTACAAAGATGGCCGATGGCTGGCTCAAAAGTCTGCAGAATTAACTTTTCAGCAACAAAAAGTAAGTTTCTATCTCATATCATTAAAAAGTTATTTATAATTTAGTAAAGCTTGGTCTTAGCCGTTATATACGATGGCATCGGACCTAGAGGGTTAATGTATTTGTGTGTTGTTTAATGTGTCTGTTGTGTGTCTTGAGGTCTTGGCCACCTGGGAGGTGCTGATTAGACTTCCTGTTAGGGGAGCTATAAAAGGAGGGAGTTTCTGCCTTCTCTTTCTCTCTCCTTCTGGCTCCTCCTCCCTGCCTTTCTCTCCTGGATTGCAGGTTAGGGAGCGGCTGCATCTGATCTGATCCTGGTCATGGTCATGGTCATGGTTCTGGTGCTGGTCTGGGTTTGTCTCGTCACGTCCGTTCATACTTTTCTTTTATTTTGCGCTTCTGTGTGGGCCTCAGTTTTTGTTGCAGCATGTGAGGCGGGCCGTAACATGTTTTATGATATTCATTAAATATATCTCAGTATATTGATAACTGCAGTTTAATACATGTGGGCAGTGCCACATAAGTCAGGAGAATAAATATCTTTTGTTGTGTAAACATTACTTTTTAAAATGAAATCATCAACCCCTGAAGAAAATTATTAAAATAATATTGCCCAATTGAATCTTAAATTTTTGCAATATTTCAAAGAACTTCAATATTTTTCCATAAAAAAAAAAAAAAAAAAAAAAAAAAAACTGCTCGGCAAAAGCTTTGCCTTCATTATATTAATTGTAGGGTCTCTGGGCTAGTATTGTTCGTACCTGTTTGTAAAGAGACTCAAATGGTTTAAGAGTTGTCATACTTGCTTGTGACCAACTTGTAAAACAGCATCATACTGTGTGAGAAAAAAAAATCATAGCATGCATCAAGACTTTGGCAGCTTCTGTTGTCAAATATGATACGATTCAATAGTCTTGGCATGACCATGTTTTTGGAAGGACATACTTGAATTTAGAATGATTCTGAAATATTTAAAATGAGATAAAGCCTTCAGGTTTACTCCTCTAACAAAAACAACAGGTTGGTAACTCTCAGTGTGTTTCCTTTGAAAATAACAAACTGTTTTCTTTATATTCAAATGTAAGAAAGAATTACTTATCCATTCAGATACTAGATAATCTATCACCTCCACCCAGTAACTCTCATGCCTTCCTGAATTTTACACAAAGTCGTAGCGTGATGTCTACGAGGTCTGTTAGAAAAGTATCGGACATTTTTATTTTTTGCAAAAACCATATGGATTTGAATCACGTGTGATTGCATCAGCCAAGCTTGAACCTTCATGCTGATGCGTGAGTTTTTTCACACCTGTCGGTTGCGTCATTCGCCTGTGAGCAGGCTTTGTGTGAGCACTGGTCCTCCCCCCTCGGCAGATTTTCATTGTGAGGAAAATGTCTGAACGGCTGGAGCAGCAATGCATCAAATTTTTCCAGAAAATGTGAGAGACAGCCAGGTGGAAACCATTCGGAAAATTCAGATGGCTTTCGGTGAAGATCTTATGGGCATCACACAGATTAAGGAGCATTACAACCGGATTAAAGATGGCCCACAGCGGCGGAGGGCGTGCCGTGCTCCGAGCGGCAATCAACAGGCTGAAACGACTGGATCATTTCCAAACTGAATGCTGTGTTGATCCGGGGCGTCGTCTGACCAAAGAAATGGCAGAAAAGGGGGACATCAGCACTTTTCCGGCACATTCCACTGTTAAAGGAGATTTTGTCATGAAAACAGGAGCGGAGGAATTCGCCACGGAGCCGCTAATGGCACGGAACGAAAGCACCTCCGTGTTGGTCTTACAGGACATGTTGTGACATGCCCAGCTCTTCGACAATTTCTCGGATACTCACTTGACTGAAAAGCCACCCAAAGCCGTCTGAATTTTCCGAATGGTGGAAGAGCTGGGCATGTCCCGTGAAACTTCCAACATGGAGGTGCTTTTTGTTCTGCGCCATTACGCGGCTCCGTCCTGACGCGCAAATTCTGCCGCACGTCTTTCATTACAAAATCTCCTGTAACAGTGTAATGTGCTGAAAAAGTGCTATGTCCACCTCTCTTGCTATGTCTCTGGTAGTCAAACGATGTCCTGGATCAACACAGCCTTCACTTTGGAAATGATCCGGTCATTTCAGCCTGTCGATAGCCGCTTGAAGCGCGGCGCGCCCTCAGCCGCTGTGGGCCGTCTTTAATCCGGTTGTAATGCTCCTTAATCTTTGTGATGCCCATAAGATCTTCACCGAAGACCATCTGAATTTTCTGAATGGTTTCCACCTGGCTGTCTCTCACAGTTTCTGAAAAATTTCGATGCAGCAAAGCGGCAGTCGCTCAGCCATTTTCCTGACAATGAAAATCCGCCGAGGGAGCTGGACCACTCCTCCCACAAACCGTGCTCACAGGCGAATGACGCAACCGACAGGCGTGAAAAAACTCACGCATGCGCACGTGATTCAAATCCATATGGTTTTTGCAAAAAATAAAAAGGTCCATTACTTTTCTAACACTCGGAGGTCCAAGCTTTTCTCTTCTACCTGTAAAGCCCACAGAGAGTCAAATGACCTTGGCTAGCTGACTTGGCTAGCCACATTCTTGTGTTTGCATAAAGCCCATGGAGAGTCAAATGACCCTGGCTAGCTGACTTGGCTAGCCACATTCTTGTGTTTGCATATTTGCTGTCTGTGTGTTCTGAGACTTCCTTGTTTACATACCAGAAGTAGCTCTCCACAGGGGATCTTGGAGTCACTTGCCTGCTTAGCTGAAAGGGCTGCGTATGAAGCAGGAGTTGTGTGCAAAATGTGTAAAATTACAGCTGCCTAGTACACCTATTGCTACAACTATTTGTGCACCACAGCGGCTGAAAGATCTGTCGTTCTGGATGTCCCAGCTGGACAACATGTACTGTGTTTGGATAGACATGGACTAACAACTGCCCACTGTGACGCATGTGTGTCTGCTTGCTGTCATCATGTGGACATAATGACATAATAACAGTGTGGGGACTGTTAGTCATTGTGAGTGACTGTAACCTGTACCTATTGTATATATTTTGGTTTTCTGGTGTGTTTTTTGGTACATTTTGGTACATTTCAATAAAATCCAGAAAACAAAGTTTTCTTTTGGTGTGTTTTTTGGTACATTTCAATACAATTCAGAAAACAAAATTTCATCTCTCTCCCAGGGTAAAGTTATTTATCCACCTAAGCACAAATCAGCAGCCCTTTCAGACAGCAAATATGCAAACACAAGAATGTGGCTAGCCAAGTCAGCCCCTCCCCTGAAGTGTTCTGAGACTTCCTTGTTTACATAACAGAAGTAGCTCTCCACAGGGGATCTTGAAGTCATTTGACTATCCGTGGACTTTAGAGGTAGATTGGTCATTTGACCAGACCTTGGCCTTCTGGGTACTAACAGACCTCATACTAGCCGACACATTCAGAATGCTGATCCCAAGCCAAATAAGTAAGTAGGATTGTGTTCCGAATGGCGTCTGCAGTCATGGTGGCCAAACCACATATTTGCTGGCAAATTTTAAAAAACGGTGTAACTGTCCAAATACTTATATGCCCGATTATATCGACATAATAGCACTTTTTCTGCTGTGTTGAGTTTCAATCAATCAATCAATCAACTTGTTTCTTATATAGCGCCAAATCACAACAAACAGTTGCCCCAAGGCGCTCCACATTGCAAGGCAAGGCCATACAACAATCATGAAAAACCCCAACGGTCAAAACGACCCCCTATGAGCAAGCACTTGGCCACAGTGGGAAGGAAAAACTCCCTTTTAACAGGAAGAAACCTCCAGCAGAACCAGGCTCAGGGAGGGGCAGTCTTCTGCTGAGACTGGTTGGGGCTGAGGGAAAGAACCAGGAAAAAGAGATCGATCACTAATGATTAAATGCAGAGTGATGCATACGGAGCAAAAAGAGAAAGAAACAGTGCATCATGGGAACCCCCCCACAGTCTACGTCTAAAGCAACATAACCAAGGGATGGTCCAGGGTCACCCGATCCAGCCCTAACTATAAGCCTTAGCGAAAAGGAAAGTTTTAAGCCTAATCTTAAAAGTAGAGAGGGTATCTGTCTCCCTGATCTGAATTGGGAGCTGGTTCCACAGGAGAGGAGCCTGAAAGCTGAAGGCTCTGCCTCCCATTCTACTCTTACAAACCCTAGGAACTACAAGTAAGCCCGCAGTCTGAGAGCGAAGCGCTCTAATGGGGTAATATGGTACTATGAGGTCCCTAAGATAAGATGGGACCTGATTATTCAAAACCTTATAAGTAAGAAGAAGAATTTTAAATTCTATTCTAGCATTAACAGGAAGCCAATGAAGGGAGGCCAACACGGGTGAGATATGCTCTCTCCTGCTAGTCCCCGTCAGTACTCTAGCTGCAGCATTCTGAACCAACTGAAGGCTTTTTAGGGAACTTTTAGGACAACCTGATAATAATGAATTACAATAGTCCAGCCTAGAGGAAATAAATGCATGAATTAGTTTTTCAGCATCACTCTGAGACAAGACCTTTCTGATTTTAGAGATATTGCGTAAATGCAAAAAGGCAGTCCTACATATTTGTTTAATATGCGCTTTGAATGACATATCCTGATCAAAAATAACTCCAAGATTTCTCACAGTATTACCAGAGATCAGGGAAATGCCATCCAGAGTAACGATCTGGTTAGACACCATGCTTCTAAGATTTGTGGGGCCAAGTACAATAACTTCAGTTTTATCTGAGTTTAAAAGCAGGAAATTAGAGGTCATCCATGTCTTTATGTCTGTAAGACAATCCTGCAGTTTAGCTAATTGGTGTGTATCCTCTGGCTTCATGGATAGATAAAGCTGGGTATCATCTGCGTAACAATGAAAATTTAAGCAATACCGTCTAATAATACTGCCCAAGGGAAGCATGTATAAAGTGAATAAAATTGGTCCTAGCACAGAACCTTGTGGAACTCCATAATTAACTTTAGTCTGTGAAGAAGATTCCCCATTTACATGAACAAACTGTAATCTATTAGACAAATATGATTCAAACCACCGCAGCGCAGTGCCTTTAATACCTATGACATGCTCTAATCTCTGTAATAAAATTTTATGGTCAACAGTATCAAAAGCAGCACTGAGGTCCAACAGAACAAGCACAGAGATAAGTCCACTGTCCGAAGCCATAAGAAGATCATTTGTAACCTTCACTAATGCTGTTTCTGTACTATGATGAATTCTAAAACCTGACTGAAACTCTTCAAATAGACCATTCCTCTGCAGGTGATCAGTTAGCTGTTTTACAACTACCCTCTCAAGAATCTTTGAGAGAAAAGTTTGTATCATCTGCCAGGGAGAAAACAGAGACACCTGTCAAAATTTGATCAAGTGATCAGGATTTGATTGATGACTTCTGGCCACACCCACTTCCTGTCTTGTCCTCTCTCTTGCTGACCCCTAACCCCCCCGGATGTGTGTGCAGGTGTTATCGCGTGATAAGCTAACTGATGGGTAACAGTTGTTGGAATGTCTCTGTTGCAATAAAATAAAGATTTATTAAAAAATAAATGTAATTATTTCAAACATTCTGCTCTGCTAAGCGAAGGGTGTGTGTGCGCATTATGTATGTGTGTGTGTATACGTGTGTGTGTGTGTGTGTGTGTGTGTGTTCGCAAGTGTGTGTGTATTGCTCCCCCTCCCCAAAAAACAGCTGACTATGAAATCAGCGTTTTAGACCCTCAGACCTTGAAGATCCTTTTGAACTGAAGGGCTGCTTTTTGACACAGTCATAAAGTTGTTGTTTTCTACCTCAGTACAATGATCAGTACAATGATCAGTACAATGATCAGTACAATGATCAGTACAATGATCAGGACAATGGCAAGACGTATTTTCAAGACACAATACATAGATGAAACTCCCATGAATTCTGAATAAAAAAATTGTGTTTGTGTGTGTGTAAAGGCAAAAAAGTAAAACTGTCTTTTTTGTGTGTGTGTAGATAAATCTATGCAGACGTTACAGACGATATTTTCAGAGAAACTGGTGAATATACGAGGTCTGTCAATAAAGCAACGGTCCTTTTTATTTTTTTCAAACACTATATGGATTTTATTCATATGTTTTTACGTCAGACATGCTTGAACCCTCGTGCGCATGCGTGAGTTTTTCCATGCCTGTCGGTGACGTCATTCGCCTGTGAACACTCCTTGTGGGAGGATTCGTCCAGCCCCTCGTCGGAATTCCTTTGTCTGAGAAGTTGCTGAGAGACTGGCGCTTTGTTTGATCAAAATTTTTTCTAAACCTGTGAGACACATCGAAGTGGACACGGTTCGAAAAATTAAGGTGGTTTTCAGTGAAAATTTTAACGGCTGATGAGAGATTTTGATGTGATTCTGTCGCTTTAAGGACTTCCCACGGTGCGAGACGTCGCTCAGCGCTCTCAGCCGCCGTCGTCAGCCTGTTCAAGCTGAAAACCTCCACATTTCAGGCTCTATTGATCCAGGACGTCGTGAGAGAACAGAGAAGTTTCAGAAGAAGTCGGTTTCAGCATTTTATCCGGATATTCCACTGTTAAAGGAGATTTTTTTAATGAAAGACGTGCGGACGGATCCGCGCGTCGGGACGCAGCCGACGTGGTGCGGCGGCACAGGAAAAACACCTCCGTGTTGATAACCATTTGTAAAATCCAGGCGGCTTTTGATGGCTTTCAGTGGAGTGAGTATATGAGAAATTGTTTAACAGCAGGACATGTTCCAACTTGTCCTTAAGGCTTCCAACAGAGGTGTTTTTGCTGTGGCGGAGCGTTGCGTGGACCCGTCCACACGTCTTTCATTAAAAAAATCTCCTTTAACAGTGGAATATCCGGATAAAATGCTGAAACTGACTTCTTCTGAAACTTCTCTGTTCTCGCACGACGTCCTGGATCAATAGAGCCTCAAATGTGGAGGTTTTCAGCTTGAACAGGCTGACGACGGCGGCTGAGAGCGCTGAGCGACGTCTCGCACCGTGGGAAGTCCTTAAAGCGACAGAATCACCTCAAAATCTCTCATCAGCCGTTAAAATTTTCACTCAAAACCAGCTTAATTTTTCGAACCGTGTCCACTTCGATGTGTCTCACAGATTTAGAAAAAATTTTGATCAAACAACGTGCCAGTCTCTCAGCAACTTCTCAGACAAAGGAATTCCGACGAGGGGCTGGACGACTCCTCCCACAAGGAGTGCTCACAGGCGAATGACGTCACCGACAGGCGTGGAAAAACTCACGCATGCGCACGAGGGTTCAAGCATGTCTGACGTAAAAACATATGAATGAAATCCATATAGTTTTTGAAAAAAATAAAAAGGACCGTTACTTTATTGACAGCCCTCGTATATATTTTTTTATACAAATTTTGTTGTAAGGACTTCATAGGTTGATTATAATAAAACGCACTAATTAAAAAACAATCCCTGCCTAAGTTTCAGTAAATTCTCCCTGCATCTCAGGCCACCCCCTTCCTCCTTTCAGCTAAATCTACAGGGTGTTTCAGAAGTCACTCCTGGATTTTATTTTCTCTTTTCTTTGCTAGTATATGATGTAGGGTTTTTATGTTGTGCTGTTGCCCTCTTCAGTAACTGACAATTTTTTCAAGTGCAAATTTGTAGTGTTCCGTTATTTTCTTGAAGTGCCATGCTTACTGTAGAACGGAGGTGTAAAATCACTGCTTGGATGGAGGGGCTTCAATCCGTGCAGCGATGATTTCATGCACTCTATGGACCTCATTATGCACCTGACCGAAACACCTTCCTCAGCACCCACAGGAAGTTCTTGGAGATTCGATCTGTGACAGATAGACTCCGTTTAGGAAGACCCTTAAGTGGGCAGAGTGAGGAGAATGTTGCAGCTGTTCGGGAGGCTTTTATCTCAATCAAGGAAAGTCCATTTGGAGAGCATCTTCAGAAATGAACAGCAGCGCTACTTCTATCCAAAGGATCTTGCGGCATGAGCTCAGGCTCTTCCTCTACAAGATCCAGTTTGTCCAAAAAGCTTGAACTGCAAGTCTACAACAGTCGGGTGGAAATGTGTGAAACTGTTGAATCCTTTCCAGAGAGACCCTTCCACCCTGGAACAGATGTGGTTCAGCAGTAAAGCTCTCGTCCACCTTTCTGGTCATTGCAATCAGAATAATACAGTGGTCCCTCGCTATAACACGGTTCACCTTTCACGGCCTCGCAGTTTCGCTGATTTTTTTTTCCTCCAATTTTGCATGCTTTTTTTTTTTTTAACAGCGCATTGTGTTCTGCGTCCTCATCAAGCAGGCCGGTGGCAGCACTGGTCAGCATCATGCGTGTGCCTGTTTATAATCTTCTCGCCCAGAAGAAAAATGAGCGACAACAACTACCCATAACTGTGTTCTTCACTTGGAAAAAGACACCTGCAGCGAGGTGTCACTCAGTGAAAAAAGACGCGACAGCGGTGCAGCGCCAGGATGCAGAGGTGCGGTCAGAGGAACTGTCAAACTATTAATAATTTCTTATGTGTCCAACCTCATAGGTTGATCGTTAAGATTAAATTTGTTAGTTCTAAAAGCCATCATAATTATTTATAGGAAAACATTCTATTTTTATTTTTCAAACAAATGTTTGGGACTGAAAACAGGTTTTGCTCTTTGGTTTCATTCTATAATACTAGACTTATTTTTCTACTAAGGTTTGAACTTTTGAGTGTTTACACAGGAGAGAAAAGTGAGAAAATGTTAATGCCTGTTTGAGAAAAGTGTATAAAGTGTGTAGTGAGGGGTTTTGCAGCCTTAAAACATCTATAATAATTGTAAAAAATAACGCTGACTACTTCGCGGATTTCGCTTATTGCGGGTTATTTTTAGAATGTAACTCCCGCGATAAACGAGGGACCACTGTACCCGCATATGGGAACTTGCCAATCCCGTGCAAATCGGAATTGCAGCTTTATTACAAAATTCAAAGAAAACATTAAAACATTCCATACAGATTAATAAATACATCTTGTAATTGGTACACCCTTAAAGCAGTCCATAGCTTATGAGCTGGGCCCATTAATATTTAAAAACAACAAATGTACAATAAATACAAATCTAAACCTACTTTTACCTATCATAACTAACCTACTCTGTTACAATATCTACAACAGACTAAGACAATAATGTTCACATTTCTTAAATGACAGAATTTTAAAAGTATTATGACATCAGTGTAATAAATTCAGACATATAGGCCCATGGGTATTTCAATAGATATAAAGAAGTCGTCAGCTGGTTGAATTTTAATTATATTTTGCAAGTAACTCTAGTTTAAGTTTCTTTTTGAAAATATGTAAAGACAGAGACTTTTGAGTATTCTCACTCAGGTCATTCCAAATTTGTGGACCCTTACATGCCACACTAAAACTAGTACTTTTTAACCTCCTACTTTTACCCTTTAGGTGTAATTTTCCTCTGGTGTTATAATGATGAGAGGAAGCTGAAATGGGAATGAGCTGACAGAGTCTATCATTAAATCTGTGCACCACAGTGTAGTACAGGTATTGTGAAATAAGTTGCACTCTGTGAGCCTTAGAAGTCGATATTTATAAAAGAGAGAATCAGTTTGAGAATTATATTGGGCCCAAGAAATGGCTCTTATAACTTTCTTTTGTAAAGTTTGTAGTTTTAAAAGGTAACTCGGGTAAGTATTACACCAAATAATAGTGCAATAATTTAGATGAGGTTCGAATAAGGACCTGTATAGAGTCAGAAGAGCCTCAAAGGGGAGGAAATACCTCACCTTAAAGAATAGTCCAACATATTTAGATAATGTCTTAATCAAGTTTACTGAAATTTAAAAATTCATCAATTTGGATTCCAAGAAATTTGATTGATTCAACTCTTTCAATCACTTTATTATTTATATTCATTTGTACATTTTTAAAACATTTACGATTTCTACAAGAACAAAATATAATACATTTTGTTTTGTTCGTATTTAATGACAATTTATTACATTTAAACCAATTATCAACTCTTGCCAATTCATAATTTAGTTGATTTTGAAGGTATTGCGGGTCTTTATGAGATAAAAATAAGGTAGTGTCATCTGCAAATAATACTTTATGGAGAATGTTAGAAGAATTTGGGAAATCATTTACATAAATAATAAAGAGAAGTGGACCCAAAATTGAGCCTTGAGGTATCCCACATTGTATAGGTTTTCGTTTTGATAGTTTATCATTTATGTTCACATATTGCTCTCTTTCATTTAAATAACTTCTGAACCCTGAACCAATGAAGTGCTAAACCCCTAACACCATAATGTTCCAATTTACCAAATAGAATATTAAAATCGTATCAAATGCTTTTGACAAATTGAGGAAGACACCAATTCCACACTCACCTTTATCAATAGCGTCATTTATTTTTTCAATGAGATCCAGGATTGCCATACAAGTAGTACTTTCCTTCCTAGTCCACGAGCACGAATGGAATACACCTAAGTTGATCATCTGGTGTGCTCTCTCTTCAGCTGGCTTAATTAGAAAAGCCTTTATTCATCCCTCAATGGGGGAAATTTCAGACCCATTCTTCAGACCCATAATTGACCCATTCTTCTTCCGTGATCGATTAGGACACTCTGTGAATGTCAACGGCGACAGTTATCTCCATATGCCTCAGGAATCCTGTGTCCATGAACTGTCAGCTTTAGCTAACATGCAACAAGATGGCACCCCGGCGCATTATTCGCATGAAGTTTGTGCGTTCCTGGATGAGCAGTTCCCAGATCAGTGGATTGGTCATCGTGGTCCCCTGGAATGGGCTCCCCATTCACCTGATACCACACCATTGTGATTTCTTCTTGTGGGGTTATATCAAGTCGAAAGTCGATGGAAAAAGGCCTCAGGATCTCCCAGCACTTGAAGCTTACATGTGCTTCAGTGACTCCTGAAATGTTGTCAGATGTTGGTCTGGCATGTGTGAAATGGTAACTTGATTGCTACGAAAAAGGTGGTGCACACATCGAGATGTACCACTGTCTTATGGATGAACATTCCAAATCAAAGATGATACCGCAAATATTCTCAGTTAACATAGATTTTACCATGCGAAATTCATCCACTTTATGTTTCAAATAAATTTTTAATAAACAATATAAAACCGTGAGTGACTTTTGAAACACCCTGTACTATTGACAATGTTACACTTTCTGTACATGTGCACAGCCTGAAGTAAGCTTGTTCTTCCTGATGGTTTTAGTGATTTAATAAGATTGTGTACAGAGCTGTCCATTATTTACTGTCACAGAATCTTCAGGGTAACATGATTATGAAACAAAGACTGACAGATAAACACAGACAAGTTACAATTAAGAGTTTCTATGTGGAATTAATGTAATGAAGAAAGTGTTTGAACTTTTGACTTGTTGAAACAAATGTTGAAAGATGCTCTAGTGAAACAGAAGCATCAAACCCTTCTCTGTGTTTCTGTGTATCAAAGGCCTGACCACTGAAGAACACCATTTATGGCTCCATGTTAGAATTTGAAATGGAGGGAAAGTCCCACTGAGGACTCTAAACAGTTGGGCACCTTGAATGTTTTGCACATGTTCAAAACAGTCGTGGCGCAGCTGAGGTGGAACCACTATTGAGCGGCAGTCAATGTGTCTGACTGCATTCTAAACAATCGGACAGCATGAAAACAGAATTTGTGACATTCTGATCACGTTTCGGGGAACGTTCAGCATGTTCCTGCCATGTCGAATGGTGGCCAAATGTCCCAAATGTGCCTGAATGCACCATGAATGTGCCTCGAGTGCTGCTGGATTATATTCTGCCGAACCACAATTGGGTCGCAATCGTACACTTGTAAGTGCATTGTTATTGTTCTTATTGCAATCTGGCAGCTGTCCAGGTATTCTTACTGTGTTCCACATGCATTTGTACTGCATTTGGAGGATCATCAATCAATCAATCAATTTTTTTTATATAGCGCCAAATCACAACAAACAGTTGCCCCAAGGCGCTTTATATTGTAAGGCAAGGCCATACAATAATTATGTAAAACCCCAACGGTCAAAACGACCCCCTGTGAGCAAGCACTTGGCTACAGTGGGAAGGAAAATGGATCATGCGCACGGCACATGCACGATTCAGTCGGGGTGGGTCAGAGTGCAGTCTGGGTGTTCGGACACCTGTCCTCCGAAATTCTTATTCTCTCCCAGATGTGGCATGGATTTTTTTTTTTTTTTTGACATTCTGCCTGATTCGGCTTGGTTCGTGGTCATTCGTACTAAGTGTGATGGGTGAATTGAGATCTGTAGACGTTTTTAGCTAAACTAGTTTATTCATAGTTGCAAGTGCTCTTTTAAAACACAAAAACAAAACAAAACAAACTTAATGGTGAGAATCTTTGCAAGTGTTCAGATGATTTATCTTTAACAGTATTTTCAGTATTTACAAACATTGATTATTTTCACTGTGGATGCCGTACTGAGTCGAGGCTAATGCTGTGACAGTTTGGAAAAAGAAGTCTGCGGGAAGACTGATTCATGCCACGTGTCATTATTCAGGGATTCTTGTTGATCTGGTTAACCCTCTGGCGCTGACACCGTCATATACGACGGCTAAGACCAAGCTTTACTAAATTATAAATAACTTTTGAATGATAAGAGATAGAAACTTACTTTTTTTTTTTTGCTGAAAAGTTAACTCCGTTGACTTTCGAGCCAGCCATCGGCCATCTTTGTACTCCTCATAGAAGCTGTGTGATGACGTGTGCAATGTGAGCGTCCAATCGGAATTGGTTCACCGTCACATGGTTTTCCAAAATCCAATTGGAGGGCAGATTTACCTCACGTGAAAAGCCAAAGATCGTTTTCAGGAGTGATGTGTTACTAGTTGGCCCATTTGAATAGCCCCCTGGGTGCTCCAATGAGTACATACTATTAGTACATACGCAGTGTGCCCTGCGCCATTATGCGCAGCGATAGTGAAAGCAGGAGCACACAGAGAGCCTCTGATGACAATCTCACGTGCTCAAATAAAGAGTGTGTAACTATTAGGATTGCTCCACTAGTTTGCATGTGAATGTTAGTGGATAACTCTGTTGCTTTCTCTGCGTAAAGCTCTGCTTACCATATCAATGGACAACAAAACGCATAGACCATTTTATATATTGTTCAAAATGTGCATTTGTGTTTATTGTTTGAACCTTTTTCTTGCATAATCTTTCTCACAAGACCTCAAATTACCTTTATAAAGTGTCAAAACAGTTGTTTATTATAGTTTCCTGTGTGTTTTGAACAAATGTGTGTGGAAAATTATTTTTGATTGTAAACCTTTATTACACTTATAAAACACAACAAAAACATATATATTCTGAAAGCACAGGTTGTCCTGAAAAAAGAGACACAAAACTTGATTGTGGGATGCAGGGAGAGCTGTTAACAGCAATAATAAAACATTTATGCCAGGTGAGTGAACTGTCCAAAAAATGCACTCGGACCCCAGAGGGTTAACTGTACATGAACACGTTTGATGATGCCTTTGGTTCGGGTCAAGACTTATGACAGTATGAAGTACAAGTGTGGAATTGTGCAGGTCACGTTTTTCCTCGCATTCTGTTGTGTTGTGGGCTGCCTTGGTCCCTATCTGTTTCTGTCAGTCACCAAGATTCTGGATGTGTGACGCCAGGGCTTCCAGTATTTGGTGGATTGGGAGGGTTCTGGGTCAAGCAGGACCCTTCCCTCCTCCACGTCTTCTACCGGGACCATCCCAACTGGCCTGGTAGAGGGGTA
The DNA here is from genome assembly GCF_902500255.1 of Thalassophryne amazonica. Lineage (NCBI taxonomy): Eukaryota > Metazoa > Chordata > Actinopteri > Batrachoidiformes > Batrachoididae > Thalassophryne > Thalassophryne amazonica. The sequence continues at coordinate 84,956,754 of NC_047115.1, forward strand.
CTGTTGTGTTGTGGGCTGCCTTGGTCCCAATCTGGTTCTGCCTCTGGTTTTTCTCTCTCCCCAGCTGGTGCACCATGGAGTGGATCGAGCAACCTGTTCCTCATCATCTCACCGGTATTTAACCTGCGGTTCATCCATGGGCAACTGTGGCACAGGAACACCACTACGTGTTAATCAGCAGGAAGTAGCTCCTGCAGGAAAGCCGAGACTGTATCTGAGCCTTGAGAAGAATAACACACCACAATACACACCTGCTACCCACCACTCCCCACTCACACCACGGGCTCCTGAACTGTGCAATGAACTGGCTCATCCTGGAGAGAAAGCGTAGCAATTGATAGAGGGCAAGCAGGCACAGGGGTCTCTGATGAGGATAGCTGGTATGGTGGACACAGAAGGAGAAGTGGTAGCAGAGCTGCAGAGACTGATGGATGAAGTGAAGATTGGTTTTGAAGCTGCTAAAGAGACTTTGAAAAGGTGCAAGAGGAGAGAGAGAGGGGTCAGGAGGTTGCGCAGGCTGGCATAAATGTGCAGGGAGAAAATGAAGTACAGTCTGATCCAGGAGAAGGTGGGGAAGAAGGTGATGCAGAGGAGGATGATGTAGGGTATGTTGCACATGTCATCACTGCGCCCATAAAAAGCAGGGAGAAGGTGGTGTGGGTGATGCAATAGGGGATGCATGTGCAGAACAGGGAAAGAAAAAATGCAGGTTACCAAGGAAGGATCCATCAGGTGATAAAAAGATGACCAAGAATTCATATGCCCTCCTAAGAAGGGTCTTACCTGGAGAAACCTCTGAAAGTGAGGATGAGGGGTCAGCCCTGAATTATGGTACCACCTGATCAGGGTGGAGTTTATGTGACAATGTTGTCGGGGGTACCAAAGCAAAAACTTCCAAACCAAGAGCAAAACAGATGCCGATGATAGTGAAAAGAGACAGCGATGGCGGTGTCACTCTGGAGTGCAGGTGTCTCAAACTGCATGATGTGGATATTATGCACAGCAAACTGCCACCTGTAAAACAGGGTGGTCACCAGTGGATCATGAAATTTATAGACATGTCTGTGGGGCAAACGCCTGCTCTGGGTGACTACAGGATGTGTCTGAAAGGGAGTTTAGGGAGTGGGGAGATTCATGAGCTGGAGCAGGAAGCAAGAACAGTTAACGATGATGATGACACACCGTTACAGGGCGTTGTGGAGAGCAATGAGACAGTTACACCTGCCCACATTGAATAGTGGAAATATGATGTCATGCACACTGAAGGAGGGTGAGGATGGTAATGTTGATATCAGAAGATCAGATGGTTGGTTCCTTGAGCGTCCCCTGCATGATGTTCAGAAATGCAATTGAACAAAGCTGCCCCAACCCTGTCAAAGTAGAAAACACAGTGGGATTGCAGCACAAAGATGATAGGGACTGGACAGCGCACGTGGTACACCACATAAACAAATATCAAAAAGCACAGAAAGACAGAGGAGAGGAATTAGCTAATAAGCAATGATTGATGATAAAAAGCAAGCACAAATGGCAGAAAAAAGGGTAGCCAAGGGGGCAGAAACTAGCATCCCTCCTCTCTAGGCTGTGGAGCATTCCTGGCATCCCCAGCAACTCCCAGCTCTACAGCGCCTTCCCCAAAGGTCATGACAGCAATATTAACCCAGGACGCGGGACACAGGCTGTTTTATGTGTGGCATTCTCGACCATTAGCTTAGTAGCTGCCCATATAATCAGGTTCCACTACATAGAGGATGGGGGTACGGAAGGGGAATGGGTAGAGGAGTCAATAGGGCAAGGCAGTTTCCTTCTCCAAGGCACTGGATCAACCCTCAGGGAGGGTGGGACCCATACAATTGGCCATACCAGCAGCCCATTCCCCATCCACACTCCACAGACGTGATTTTCCCTAATGGCCGCATTTTACAATGCCACCACAAGTCAGCACATAAACAGCTGATTCAAGTTCCGCAGCCTGAAGAGAATGACACGGATGAGGGAGCAGTGGTCTGGTGGGGAAAATTGGCACAACAACAGGATGCACCATTGCTAACTTATTTTGAGCAATGGAAGCCCTGGTTGATGCTCCACCACATCCCTATCATTGCACATATAATTACCTACTGTTACCCAATGAAGAGGAACAGGCTGAAGTGTATGATAGAATCTGGGGACACATGTTGTATCAACAAACCACATGGGGGAAGAGTGGATCAACACTGATTACATTTATGCAGGCAAGCAGGGAGTACTAAGTGACAATATGAGAATACTGTATTGTCTGGGAGACAGTGCTGAACCACATGTCACCATTTTGGTAGCCACAGGGGACCAGGCAAAGAACCAGGGCCCCATGATCAAACGACCAGTGGACAAGGCCAATCGGTGGACCTCTGTTCAGGGGAAACATACCCTGGCCTATTTTCATGAGCTCAACATGTATTGTATACATGCCATCCAAATGCAGGCCCCTCAAAGCTATGAGAAAAATTGTTGTCTTTATACTCATAGCAGGGAGAATACTGACTCACCTCGGGCTGTGCTACAGTTGGAGCAGGTACAAGGGGCCAATTTAATTCATAATTTTTGTGACAGGTTTTTTTTAAAGTCACTATTACTAACCCTACTCCTACCCCCAACCCTAACCTTAACCATAACCTAACCCTACTCCTTCCCCCAATCCTAACCATAACCACCCCTGACCCCCTCCCCCCGCTTCACTTTTAATTTCGTGCAGACATCACGGAATGAATTAGAATTAATTTGTGCTGCTGCGATGAAAATGAGGCGCTTTTCGTCACAATATCATGAACCAATAGATTAATGTATATTTCATGCTGCTGAATCACGACTTGCCATGAGACCAGGTTGGGATGTGGGTAAATGCACCTCTGTGGACCCTTTCAGGCTGCAACTGAGACTGGGCATACCACCTATTTATGTGAGGCAGTATCACCTGTCAGTGGATAAACTGGAAGGCATAAGGGGCACCATCCATGGGTTGATGGAGGCCAGGGTCTTGGTGGCGTGTTGCTCCCCATACAACACCCCCATCAACCCTGTGGAGAAACCAGGGAAGACCAATTACTGGCTGGTCCATGATCTAAGAAAGATCAATGAAGCTCTAGTGACTCACCGGTATGACACACCTAATCCATACACTATGCTTACCAATGTGGAGGTAAAGTACAAGTGGTTCACTGTGTTGGATCCAATGCATTTTTGTGTGTGCCCATAACCACAGATAGCCAACCCTACTTTGCTTTCACATACTGTGGTAAACAGTACACCTACACCATGCTGCCACAAGGACCTAGTGAGAGCCCATTACTCTTTAATGATGTGATGAGAAAACGTCTCAGAGAATTTGAGGCCGAATTGTCTGAGCAAACCTATGTGTTACAATACGTGGACGACATCCTGATTGCATACCTTGGAGGAGGTGACCATACAGACAATTATGGCCTTCTTGAAATGGTTATGTGCAAAAGGTTTTAAGGTGCCTAGGCAAAAATTACAACTGGTAAGACAGAGAGTGACCTTCTTGGAGAGAGTGGTCTTCAACAAATGATTGGGAATGACTGCACAACATAAGGATGCCATTCTAAATCACTCCAAACCACATACAGTCCATGAGAGGATGTCCTTCCTAGGTCTGGCGAACTATAGCGAAAACTTTGCTCCTGACTATACTGAAATGGTGGTTCCATTGAGGAAATGCATAACAAAAGCAGGAAATACAGCCTATAAGGCCAACCTAGAGTGGGATCAGGCTGCGGATGAAGCTTTCATTACACTGAAACAGCAACTGTGTAGGGCCTCTTAATTGGTGACACCTGATCTCTCCAAACCATTTCACTTTGATGTGATAGAAAACAAAGAGTTTGTTAATGCAGTACTATACCAACCAGGCACTATAAGAAGTAAAGTTATGTGCTATTACAGCAAACAATTGGATCCAGTTGAGACTGGAGGGGAGTGTGTGCAATTGCACAAGACATCAAAGGGGTCTCACACATCACGTGTGGCCAAGAAATGTATATGTACACTGACCATTCTGTTACATCCTTCCTGTCCAGCAGGAGGTTCACAGTCACCCCAAAGGACAAACAAACTGGTAAACCTTTTGAGCCAGGAAAACCTACATTATACCCCAACAGACACCAACTTATCTAAACCCGCAACCAGCTCATAATTGTGAGCACTTGGCTGAAGAATAAACCACAACTAACCAAACTGCCCTGTCTGAACCATTAATGGACCCTGGCAAGGTCTATTTTACTGATAGGCATAGCCACTATGACCCTGCAGAGGGGATAGTGGCCTCCTATGCGGTGATTACACCAGATGGGAATGGGAGTTTTAGGACGGTTGGATGCCAAAAGGCTCCCACCTCCAGCTTCCGCTCAGACTGCAGAGCTAAAAGCGATGAAACAGACCTGCACTGCAGCACAGAGAAAAAGAGTAAATATTTATACAGATTTGGCTTATGCAGTCAGGGAAGCCCTCTTGGACCTCCCACACTGGCAAAAAATAGGGTTTTTGACAACAGGAATACCTGTTAAGCATCAAGCTTTGGCGATGCAGCTAGCTAAGGTGTTGAAGTTCCCTGAGGAGGTAGCAGTACTCAAGGTGGCAGGGCACCAGACAGGAACATCTTTTACTGCACAGGGAAACAACTTTGCGGATCAGGTGACTAAGGTAGTTGCAGATTGTGTCCCCTGTGTCGTGAAAGTGCAAGGAGTGCAGTTGACAAAAAGGGGGAAGGAAACGCCAACCTTTTTCCTAGGGGGGAGTTCTGAGATAATTGAGCTGCAACGTATGGCTGCACTGGAAGAAAAACAGGTATGGTTGGACAGTGGGTCCATTAAGTCCCCTTGGATGGTGTATGGAGAAGTCATGATGGTCACGTAGTAGCACCGGCTGGGCTACTTAGCACTATGTGTCAGGAGGCATATTACAGGGGTCATGTCTCAGTGAAAAGGATCAATTAATTTTACTGACATGTGTTAACTCTCAAAACATGAATCAGGTGCAAATCATGAATTATCCCCAAACCGTTAATTGCAAAACGTGAATACTGAAAAAATATCTCTCAAATCGTGAATGCAGGTCTCACAAAATGTGAATATCATTCATGATATACAGCTGTATGCAAAAGTTTGGGCACCCCTGATAATTTTCATGATTTTTCCTTTATAATCATCAGTTGTTTGTATCAGAAATTTCAGTTAAATATATCATATAGCAGATAAACACAGTGCTATTTGAGAAGTGAAATGAAGTTTGTAGGATTTACAGAAAGTGTGCAATAATTCTTTAAACAAAATTAGGCAGGTGCATAAATTTGGGCACCCCAACAGAAAAAATACATCAATATTTAGTAAATCCTCCTTTTGCAGAAATAACAGCCTATAGCTTCCAGTGAGAATCTGGATTCTGGTTGAAGGTATTTTGGACCATTCTTCTTTACAAAACATCTCAGGTTTTTTGGTTTCCGAGCATGGACAGCCCACTTAAAATCACACCACAGATTTTCAATAATATTCAGGTCTGGGGACTGAGATGGCCATTCCAGAACATTGTACTTGTTCCTCTGCGTAAATGCCTTAGTATATTATAGACAAGTGCGGCCTATTTACATATGTTCATTACAGGGATGAGATTGGCAAATTCAATTTTCAGAGGAAAATAAGCCAGGGTCCAGGGGCCGCAGGCCCCGGCGGGTCCAGGGCGGAGCCAAAGCATTTTTGCTGTTTTAAAACATGTAAATTGCACTAAAATTATATTAAAAACTACTATAAATGCCAGGTTTTCATATCTATAATTCAAACTGTAAACCCTTACTAAGACCATCTACTGTATATGTGTATTTTTGTGACCAAAATATTTTTTCATAACTAGACTTACTTGATTTTCAGCATTCTCCACTTTCAGCATGGCACACTTGTCAACTAACATACATGTAAGGGCGGGAGAAACGCATATATAACCTTTGCGCTGATTGGTCATAAGCTTTGTAATAACCAATGACAACATGCGTAAGTAATAGCTTCGACTGAGCTTCGATACTGTCTCGGTTTTTATGATTTGTTGGAGGGAAAACTACTGAATATTGGAAGTTGAAAGACTACACAGTTACCTCCCGTACACTACATGCTCATTGTGCACTTACTTCATACTGGTCACTGATCAGCACAGCGTTACTTCCGCGTTCGGCTGACTGACAGACTGATCGAACGATAAACAAAGACCACTCAGTGTTCTGAATAGACGACAATTTTATTAAACAAAGGTACTCCTGGCATTAATTTTTTTTGCATTCTTACTCCTCCCCCCCTAAAATTTTCTCAACGGATTTGGACGTTTCACAAAATCGACCCCCGGGACTGTCAAATCCGCAGAAATCCACGGATCCGTGGAAAAATCTCATCCCTGGTTCATTGTTCAAAGTTTATACAGACACTAGAACTGCCGATTTCTTACACAGTTAAATCATCATCATGGTAGGTTAACATTAGTCATCACCTTCCTTTCAGAATGTTCCAGGTGTCAGAATCGCACAACTCTTGGTTGTGCTATAGTACAAAGCAGTTACAAAAATCACTCAGGAATTGAATGAAATGCAGAAACCTTTTCAACTCCTGTGCCAGTCTCATCACCATCTCAGCGGACTCATCATTTATGCTTTTCTGTCCAAGATAGCGGAAAAACTTCACATACAGGAAAATATGATGAAGATTCTTCTCATATTCTCAATGTTTCCTCCGTTTTGACTAATGATCATTTTACATGTATTTTAAACTTTGGCATGCATCCAGTCAAGTAAAATCCAGTCTGTCCTGAAGTGATGACTGCTGACACGTCTCATCTGTGTGTGTGGGGTTCTTGACTCATAAGGGTACATCAAAACGCTCTCGGCCACACAGTGACGTTCAAGCTTTGCTATTCCTTCGTGGAACAGTGCCAGATCTTGATCCTCTACATACATTTGTTTTCAGTAACATACTGAAGTGTAAGTTCTGCAAGGAAGACTCAGATTAAAAAGCTTTCATTCAGATTCAGCTCATCAATAACAGCTGTCATCATAAATAGGAAAGAGCTGGTCATCAACTCACGACCAATAGGAAACATGCACAATATTTAAAAAATGTCTGTTCTAACTAACCTCTGCTGTTTGCCTGCCTTCTACTGACAGATCTATGAACCCCCATGCTTCGTGTGACAGGGGCATCTGTCAAAGACTGTTCTAACACTCTGTACATTATCACTATGGACTAAAACCTTTAACATTTTCTTGTCTCCTGGGTCTTTATTGTACAACTTTTTGAATCCAACCTCCAAATTCTTCATAAAACTGAACAACATCAGCATTTGATGTCATACATCACTTGATTCATGTGAATCATGGATAAGCTCAAATATATTTTATCTTTCAAAGGAGACATGTTGGACTTCTGAGATGTGGACTCAGCCTCAGAAAAGAAAACATTAATCTTGAATTGAACACCTCTGTGTTGGAAACCATTCAGAAGATTCAGATGGCTTTCAATGGCTTTCAGTTGAGTGAGTAGCCAAGAAATTGTGTAACAGCTGGACATGCCACAACATGTCCTGTGAGACTTCCAAGATGGAGGTGTTTTTTTGCTGCGCGTCCTGAGCTGCTTCGTGCCGACGCGTGAAATCCTCTGCACGTCTTTCATTACAAAATCTCCTGTAACAGTGGAATGTGCCGCAAAAGTACTATGTCCAGCTCTCTTGCCATTTCTGTGGTAGTCACACGATGTCCCGGATCAACACAGCATTCAGTTTAGAAATGATCTGGTCGATCCAGCCTGTCGAATGGCCGCTCGGCGTGCCGCGTGCTCTCCGCCGCTGTGGGCCGTCTTTAAAAAGGTTTTAACAGTCCATAATCTGCGTGACGCCGACAGAATCTTCACCGATATCCAACTGAATCTATTGAATGGTTTCCAACTGCCTGTCTCTAACAGTTTCTGAAAAAAATTTCATGGAGCAAAGCGGCAGTCTCTCAGCAAGTTCTCAGACAAAAGAAATCCGACAGGAGGGGTGGACCAGTGCTCACTCAAAGCCTGCCCACAGGCGAATGACGCAACCGACAGGCGTGGAAAAACTCACGCATGCGCATGAAGGTTCAAGCTTGGCTGATGTAATCACACGTGATTCAAATCCATATAGTTTATGAAAAAAATAAAAAGGTACGATACTTTTTGGACAGACCTCGTACAATCAAATAAGCAGGTTGTTCTTTTTGTAGGCATTGCGAGTTTCGTCAGCACCCCTATTGAGATACTAATTCTGTAAATCTAGGTAACACCTTAGTGGTAGCACCCACCTCAATAGCAGGGCGTAGTGGCTGGGTTAAGGCAGGCTGGGATATGTTCTTCTATTTTCTTCTCAAAGTAATTCAAGAAATCCTGTGCTACACTTATGCTGTAATTCTATTGAAGCTTTACTTATTGTTTGTCATATTTTGACAAAATTTCATCTTGTAAAAACAATGCCCTGACAAAGTACATGGTGATAGATTTCAATCACAAGTTTTGTACAAAGTCAGAGCTGTGTAACCCTTTGAAATGGAACTGATGGTCTGAGATCTCTGTCACACTTCATCACTGTCAAAGGTCAACTTGATCTGGTTTGACCTTTGATGCTGACCTCTAGTAACCGGTTTAGATGATGCCTCAGTTGCAGTTTCAACTGTAGCTTGTGAGGACACAGCAATAGCATTTAAAAGACCACAGTGTCTCTCAGAGCAGCGATCCTATTGGTCGGTGGTGGTGTTCACTCACCTGTTGGTCAGTGGTCCGATGAAGGGGTTGGTGATCAGCTGTATGGTGGCCTTGGAGGCAAAAAGCAATCCCACTTTGACATTTTCACTGACTAACACTGTGGTGGAGTGGGGACAGTCGGGGGACTGCTGAGGCAGTTGTGTAGTTGAGGGGGTCGTGGGGACCGGATCCGTGGCCTGTGCTGTGAAGTTGGATTCTGAAAACTTCACGGTGTTGTCATATAAGGACACAATGCTGTTAAAGGCTCCGGGAGCCTTCTGCAGGGGAGACAGGGTGATGTTTACCGAAACGCCATGTGACTGCTCATCCAGGTTGTACAGGTAACTGGGAATGATGGGTACTGACGGGGAAAAAAACACAAAAACAAAGACGCTGATGCAATACAGTAACACACTGGTCGCTAATATGAAGCCAATGCAACACATTTGGGCACAACAGAAGAAAAAATTATCTGGACAGAAAACCAATGAAGAGAAACGTTAAAGGGGCGGTTCTTGTCAAACACGTTTCAGAGAGAAACAAACTTGGAGTAGCAAGTTTCACAAAAAACAAACAGTGAGTTCTGTCTTTTAACAATGTGAGCCAATGTCAATACTAAAATTCATAACTAACGACTGTTTTTTGTTTTACCTCAAATATTTAAACTCATCTACTTTCACCACTTCTACTCCTTGTAACTGCACGATTCCACTGGGCTCCCTCTCATTACTCAGTCTTGCTGACTGACTTTCCAGCCTCATCTCAACCTGCTGTCTACCCTCACTACAGATCACGTCACCTGCAAACATCAGTCAATGGAGACTCCTCTCTGATCTCATCCATCTACCTGACCATCACCTCTGTAAACAATCAAGAGCTCAGAGCTGATCCTTTTCAGACCTTTTGTCTGACTTAGTGCTTAGCTCAGATAAGATAATTATAGTGGGCGATTTTAACATCCACACAGATGCTGAGAATGACAGCCTCAACACTGCATTTAATCTATTATTAGACTCTATTGGCTTTGCTCAAAAAGTAAATGAGTCCACCCACCACTTTAATCATATCTTAGATCTTGTTCTGACTTATGGTATGGAAATAGAAGACTTAACAGTATTCCCTGAAAACTCCCTTCTGTCTGATCATTTCTTAATAACATTTACATTTACTCTGATGGACTACCCAGCAGTGGGGAATAAGTTTCATTACACTAGAAGTCTTTCAGAAAGCGCTGTAACTAGGTTTAAGGATATGATTCCTTCTTTATGTTCTCTAATGCCATATACCAACACAGTGCAGAGTAGCTACCTAAACTCTGTAAGTGAGATACAGTATCTCGTCAATAGTTTTACATCCTCATTGAAGACAACTTTGGATGCTGTAGCTCCACTAAAAAAGAAAGCTTTAAATCAGAAGTGCCTGACTCCGTGGTATAACTCACAAACTCGTAGCTTAAAGCAGATAACCCGTAAGTTGGAGAGGAAATGGCGTCTCACTAATTTAGAAGATCTTCACTTAGCCTGGAAAAAGAGTCTGTTGCTCTATAAAAAAGCCCTCCGTAAAGCTAGGACCTCTTTCTACTCATCACTAATTAAAGAAAATAAGAACAACCCCAGGTTTCTTTTCAGCACTGTAGCCAGGCTGACAAAGAGTCAGAGCTCTATTGAGCTGAGTATTCCATTAACTTTAACTACTAATGACTTCATGACTTTCTTTGCTAACAAAATTTTAACTACTAGAGAAAAAATTACTCATAACCATCCCAAAGACGTATCGTTATCTTTGGCTGCTTTCAGTGATGCCAGTATTTGGTTAGACTCTTTCTCTCCGATTGTTCTGTCTGAGTTATTTTCATTAGTTACTTCATCTAAACCATCAACATGTTTATTAGACCCCATTCCTACCAGGCTGCTCAAGGAAGCCCTACCATTATTTAATGCTTCGATCTTAAATATGATCAATCTATCTTTGTTAGTTGGCTATGTACCACAGGCTTTTAAGGTGGCAGTAATTAAACCATTACTTAAAAAGCCATCACTTGACCCAGCTATCTTAGCTAATTATAGGCCAATCTCCAACCTTCCTTTTCTCTCAAAAATTCTTGAAAGGGTAGTTGTAAAACAGCTAACTGATCATCTGCAGAGGAATGGTCTATTTGAAGAGTTTCAGTCAGGTTTTAGAATTCATCATAGTACAGAAACAGCATTAGTGAAGGTTACAAATGATCTTCTTATGGCCTCAGACAGTGGACTCATCTCTGTGCTTGTTCTGTTAGACCTCAGTGCTGCTTTTGATACTGTTGACCATAAAATTTTATTACAGAGATTAGAGCATGCCATAGGTATTAAAGGCACTGCGCTGCGGTGGTTTGAATCATATTTGTCTAATAGATTACAATTTGTTCATGTAAATGGGGAATCTTCTTCACAGACTAAAGTTAATTATGGAGTTCCACAAGGTTCTGTGCTAGGACCAATTTTATTCACTTTATACATGCTTCCCTTAGGCAGTATTATTAGACGGTATTGCTTAAATTTTCATTGTTACGCAGATGATACCCAGCTTTATCTATCCATGAAGCCAGAGGACACACACCAATTAGCTAAACTGCAGGATTGTCTTACAGACATAAAGACATGGATGACCTCTAATTTCCTGCTTTTAAACTCAGATAAAACTGAAGTTATTGTACTTGGCCCCACAAATCTTAGAAACATGGTGTCTAACCAGATCCTTACTCTGGATGGCATTACCCTGACCTCTAGTAATACTGTGAGAAATCTTGGAGTCATTTTGATCAGGATATGTCATTCAATGCGCATATTAAACAAATATGTAGGACTGCTTTTTTGCATTTACGCAATATCTCTAAAATCAGAAAGGTCTTGTCTCAGAGTGATGCTGAAAAACTAATTCATGCATTTATTTCCTCTAGGCTGGACTATTGTAATTCATTATTATCAGGTTGTCCTAAAAGTTCCCTAAAAAGCCTTCAGTTAATTCAAAATGCTGCAGCTAGAGTACTGACGGGGACTAGAAGGAGAGAGCATATCTCACCCATATTGGCCTCTCTTCATTGGCTTCCTGTTAATTCTAGAATAGAATTTAAAATTCTTCTTCTTACTTATAAGGTTTTGAATAATCAGGTCCCATCTTATCTTAGGGACCTCGTAGTACCATATCACCCCAATAGAGCGCTTCGCTCTCAGACTGCAGGCTTACTTGTAGTTCCTAGGGTTTGTAAGAGTAGAATGGGAGGCAGAGCCTTCAGCTTTCAGGCTCCTCTCCTGTGGAACCAGCTCCCAATTCAGATCAGGGAGACAGACACCCTCTCTACTTTTAAGATTAGGCTTAAAACTTTCCTTTTTGCTAAAGCTTATAGTTAGGGCTGGATCAGGTGACCCTGAACCATCCCTTAGTTATGCTGCTATAGACGTAGACTGCTGGGGGGTTCCCATGATGCACTGTTTCTTTCTCTTTTTGCTCTATATGCACCACTCTGCATTTAATCATTAGTGATCGATCTCTGCTCCCCTCCACAGCATGTCTTTTTCCTGGTTCTCTCCCTCAGCCCCAACCAGTCCCAGCAGAAGACTGCCCCTCCCTGAGCCTGGTTCTGCTGGAGGTTTCTTCCTGTTAAAAGGGAGTTTTTCCTTCCCACTGTAGCCAAGTGCTTGCTCACAGGGGGTCGTTTTGACCGTTGGGGTTTTACATAATTGTTGTATGGCCTTGCCTTACAATATAAAGCGCCTTGGGGCAACTGTTTGTTGTGATTTGGCGCTATATAAAAAATTGATTGATTGATTGATTGATTGATCCTTGATAGAATCCCACCTGTAAATGAACGCATCTGTCATTCCAACTGCACATCTCACTGCTTCACTGTTGTTGGACATATAAACTTGTTATTGTTGTCCCTTCGGCTGTTCCCATTTTTGTCGAGGGTCATCACAGCGAATACAGCCAGATTTGCATTGGTATTTGGCAAAAGTTTTACACCAGATGCCCTTCCTGATGCAACTCCACTTTTACCTAGAGAAAGACACACAGCTGCTGGTGTTCCAAAGAGGTCCTCCATTCGAGTACTAACTATATCCTGCACTGCTTAGCTCTAAAGCTCTGTCAAGATCAGGCCGACAGAGCAGATGACTTGGACATAAAAGAACTAATCAGGAAAATTCTGTGGAAACAGATTTATTAGCTTGGGTGTTAGTGTTAAAGCTTCTTTATATACATTTCTGGTCTTGTTGTCCTTCAAATATACAGTTAAAGGTTTGGACGCACTTTCCCATTCAATTGAAAGGGAAAGTGCGTCCAAACCTTTATCATCAACACACACCTTGATCTCTACCTGCTGCTACAAAGCATAAGTCAGATAGCTTCCCTCCTACAATTTTTTTTATGAAAAATTAACCCTTGATATTTTCACTCCTCAAATTTGATTTGAAGATATTTTATCTTAAGACAGGAGGCTTCTTGGACAAATAATGCTAAATAATTTTCTACTTCTAATTTTCGAACCCGAACCCTTTCTACGTCTGTCAATGGGGAAATGCTATGCTGGTTCTTGTAGTGAGCTTCTTGTTCGTCTTCTTCCTCTTTCAGCTGTTCCCGTTAGGGGTCACCACAGCAGATCAATCATTTCCATCTCACTCTGTCCTCTGTATCTTCCTTTGTCACACCAACCACCTGCATGTCCTTCCTCAGCACATCCGTAAACCTCTTCTTTGGTCTCCCTCTTCTCCTCCTGCCCGGTGGCTCCATCCTCAGCATCCTTCTCCCTATATACCCTGGGTACATCCTCTGCACATGTCCAAACCATCTCAGTCTCACCTCTGACTTTGTCTCCAAGCCGGCCCACCTGAGCTGTCCCTCTGATATGTTCATTCCTAATCTCATCCATACTCATCACTCCCAAAGACAATTTCAACTGCTCTGCCTCCTGTCTTTTTGTTAGTGCCACCGTCTCTAAACCGTACAACATAGCTGGTCTCAGTAGTGAGACCAGCTATGTTGATAGGGAATTGGTGTGTTGAACCTCTACTGGTGGTTGGCTCTCACTGCAGTATTGTATCACTTCCTGTTCTGGAGCACAGCGGTGTTTTTCTGTATCTGTTAGCTGTTTAATCTGCGCAGTTAGATTGATCTAGTTAACTAGATAACGATTTGTTTCACAGTGTAATCTTCACGTGCCTTAACTAAAGCACTCCCTCTGCTGAATCACCTCTAAATTATTTACACATTATTCACTTTGTGTGTTTTTAGGAATCCGCTAGCTTAGCGCAGCTACTAGCTCGTAGCCGATTTAGCATGGCGGCTTCTCCTGTCTCTCCCGAACTTTTCTGCTCTGGGTGTGAAATGTTTAGTTATTCCTCGGCCTCCTTTAGCAGTAGTGGTACTTGTAATAAGTGTAGCTTATTCGTAGCTTTGGAGGCCAGGCTGGGCGAATTGGAGACTCAGCTCCGCACCGTGGAAAATTCTACAGCTAGCCAGGCCCCTGTAGTCAGTGCGGACCAAGGTAGCTTAGCCGCCGTTAGTTCCCTCTAGGCAGATCTCGAGCAGCCGGGAAAGCAGGCCGACTGGGTGACTGTGAGGAGGAAGCGTAGGCCTAAACAGAAGCCCTGTGTACACCGCCAACCCATTCACATCTCTAACCGTTTTTCCCCACTCGGCGACACACCCGCCGAGGATCAAACTCTGGTTATTGAGAAATGTGAAGTTAGCGACACCAGCAACCATAGTCAATTGTCTTCCGGGGGCCAGAGCAGGCGACACTGAAGGAAATTTGAAACTGCTGGCTAAGGCTAAGCGTAAATTTGGTAAGATTGTAATTCACGTCGGCAGTAATGACACCCAGTTACGCCAATCGGAGGTCACTAAAATTAACATTGAATCGGTGTGTAACTTTGCAAAAACAATGTCGGACTCTGTAGTTTTCTCTGGGCAACTCCCCAATCGGACCGGGAGTGACATGTTTAGCCGCATGTTCTCCCTGAATTGCTGGCTGTCTGAGTGGTGTCCAAAAAATGAGGTGGGCTTCATAGATAATTGGCAAAGCGTCTGGGGAAAACCTGGTCTTGTTAGGAGAGACGGCATCCATCCCACTTTGGATGGAGCAGCTCTCATTTCTAGAAATCTGGCCAATTTTCTTAAATCCTCCAAACCGTGACTATCCAGGGTTGGGACCAGGAAGCAGAGTTGTAGTCTTACACACCTCTCTGCAGCTTCTCTCCCCCTGCCATCCCCTCATTACCCCATCCCCGTAGAGACGGTGCCTGCTCCCAGACCACCAACAACCAGTAAAAATGTATTTAAGCATAAAAATTCAAAAAGAAAAAATAATATAGCACCTTCAACTGCACCACAGACTAAAACAGTTAAATGTGGTCTATTAAACATTAGATCTCTCTCTTCTAAGTCCCTGTTAGTAAATTATATAATAATTGATCAACATATTGATTTATTCTGCCTTACAGAAACCTGGTTACAGCAGGATGAATATGATAGTTTAAATGAGTCAACACCCCCGAGTCACACTAACTGTCAGAACGCTCGTAGCACGGGCCGAGGCGGAGGATTAGCAGCAATCTTCCACTCCAGCTTATTAATTAATCAAAAACCCAGACAGAGCTTTAATTCATTTGAAAACTTGTCTCTTACTCTTGTCCATCCAAATTGGAAGTCCCACAAACCAGTTTTTTTGTTGTTATCTATCATCCGCCTGGTCGTTACTGTGAGTTTCTCTGTGAATTTTCGGACCTTTTGTCTGACTTAGTGCTTAGCTCAGATAAGATAATATAGTGAGTATTCCATTAACTTTAACTAGTAATGACTTCATGACTTTCTTTGCTAACAAAATTTTAACTATTAGAGAAAAAATTACTCATAACCATCCCAAAGACGTATCGTTATCTTTGGCTGCTTTCAGTGATGCCGGTATTTGGTTAGACTCTTTCTCTCCGATTGTTCTGTCTGAGTTATTTTCATTAGTTACTTCATCCAAACCATCAACATGTCTATTAGACCCCATTCCTACCAGGCTGCTCAAGGGAGCCCTACCATTATTTAATGCTTCGATCTTAAATATGATCAATCTATCTTTGTTAGTTGGCTATGTACCACAGGCTTTTAAGGTGGCAGTAATTAAACCATTACTTAAAAAGCCATCACTTGACCCAGCTATCTTAGCTAATTATAGGCCAATCTCCAACCTTCCTTTTCTCTCAAAAATTCTTGAAAGGGTAGTTGTAAAACAGCTAACTGATCATCTGCAGAGGAATGGTCTATTTGAAGAGTTTCAGTCAGGTTTTAGAATTCATCATAGTACAGAAACAGCATTAGTGAAGGTTACAAATTATCTTCTTATGGCCTCGGACAGTGGACTCATCTCTGTACTTGTTCTGTTAGACCTCAGTGCTGCTTTTGATACTGTTGACCATAAAATTTTATTACAGAGATTAGAGCATGCCATAGGTATTAAAGGCACTGCGCTGCGGTGGTTTGAATCATATTTGTCTAATAGATTACAATTTGTTCATGTAAATGGGGAATCTTCTTCACAGACTAAAGTTAATTATGGAGTTCCACAAGGTTCTGTGCTAGGACCAATTTTATTCACTTTATACATGCTTCCCTTAGGCAGTATTATTAGACGGTATTGCTTAAATTTTCATTGTTACGCAGATGATACCCAGCTTTATCTATCCATGAAGCCAGAGGACACACACCAATTAGCTAAACTGCAGGATTGTCTTACAGACATAAAGACATGGATGACCTCTAATTTGCTGCTTTTAAACTCAGATAAAACTGAAGTTATTGTACTTGGCCCCACAAATCTTAGAAACATGGTGTCTAACCAGATCCTTACTCTGGATGGCATTACCCTGACCTCTAGTAATACTGTGAGAAATCTTGGAGTCATTTTTGATCAGGATATGTCATTCAAAGCGCATATTAAACAAATATGTAGGACTGCTTTTTTGCATTTACGCAATATCTCTAAAATTAGAAAGGTCTTGTCTCAGAGTGATGCTGAAAAACTAATTCATGCATTTATTTCCTCTAGGCTGGACTATTGTAATTCATTATTATCAGGTTGTCCTAAAAGTTCCCTAAAAAGCCTTCAGTTAATTCAAAATGCTGCAGCTAGAGTACTAACGGGGACTAGAAGGAGAGAGCATATCTCACCCATATTGGCCTCTCTTCATTGGCTTCCTGTTAATTCTATAATAGAATTTAAAATTCTTCTTCTTACTTATAAGGTTTTGAATAATCAGGTCCCATCTTATCTTAGGGACCTCGTAGTACCATATCACCCCAATAGAGCGCTTCGCTCTCAGACTGCAGGCTTACTTGTAGTTCCTAGGGTTTGTAAGAGTAGAATGGGAGGCAGAGCCTTCAGCTTTCAGGCTCCTCTCCTGTGGAACCAGCTCCCAATTCAGATCAGGGAGACAGACACCCTCTCTACTTTTAAGATTAGGCTTAAAACTTTCCTTTTCGCTAAGGCTTATAGTTAGGGCTGGATCGGGTGACCCTGGACCATCCCTTGGTTATGTTGCTTTAGACGTAGACTGTGTTTCATAATTATTGTATGGCCTTGCCTTGCAATGTGGAGCGCCTTGGGGAACTGTTTGTTGTGATTTGGCGCTATACAAGAAAAAAG
Source organism: Thalassophryne amazonica (assembly GCF_902500255.1). Taxonomy (NCBI): domain Eukaryota; kingdom Metazoa; phylum Chordata; class Actinopteri; order Batrachoidiformes; family Batrachoididae; genus Thalassophryne; species Thalassophryne amazonica. Next base: position 84,974,205 of record NC_047115.1, read on the forward strand.
TTGATTGATTGATTGATAAAACTGAAGTTATTGTACTTGGCCCCACAAATCTTAGAAACATGGTGTCTAACCAGATTCTTACTCTGGATGGAATTACCCTGACCTCTAGTAATACTGTGAGAAATCTTGGAGTCATTTTTGATCAGGATATGTCATTCACTGCGCATATTAAACAAATATGTAGGACTGCTTTTTTGCATTTGCGCAATATCTCTAAAATTAGAAAGGTCTTGTCTCAGAGTGATGCTGAAAAACTAATTCATGCATTTATTTCCTCTAGGGTGGACTATTGTAATTCATTATTATCAGGTTGTCCTAAAAGTTCCCTGAAAAGCCTTCAGTTAATTCAAAATGCTGCAACTAGAGTACTGATGGGGACTAGAAGGAGAGAGCATATCTCACCCATATTGGCCTCTCTTCATTGGCTTCCTGTTAATTCTAGAATAGAATTTTAAATTCTTCTTCTTACTTATAAGGTTTGAATAATCAGGTCCCATCTTATCTTAGGGACCTCGTAGTACCATATCACCCCAATAGAGCGCTTCGCTCTCAGACTGCAGGCTTACTTGTAGTTCCTAGGGTTTGTAAGAGTAGAATGGGAGGCAGAGCCTTCAGCTTTCAGGCTCCTCTCCTGTGGAACCAGCTCCCAATTCAGATCAGGGAGACAGACACCCTCTCTACTTTTAAGATTAGGCTTAAAACTTTCCTTTTTGCTAAAGCTTATAGTTAGGGCTGGATCAGGTGACCCTGAACCATCCCTTGGTTATGTTGCTTTAGACGTAGACTGTGTTTCATAATTATTGTATGGCCTTGACCTTGCAATTTGGAGCGCCTTGGGGCAACTGTTTGTTGTGATTTGGCGCTATACAAGAAAAAAGTTGATTGATTGATTGATAAAACTGAAGTTATTGTACTTGGCCCCACAAATCTTAGAAACATGGTGTCTAACCAGATTCTTACTCTGGATGGAATTACCCTGACCTCTAGTAATACTGTGAGAAATCTTGGAGTCATTTTTGATCAGGATATGTCATTCACTGCGCATATTAAACAAATATGTAGGACTGCTTTTTTGCATTTGCGCAATATCTCTAAAATTAGAAAGGTCTTGTCTCAGAGTGATGCTGAAAAACTAATTCATGCATTTATTTCCTCTAGGGTGGACTATTGTAATTCATTATTATCAGGTTGTCCTAAAAGTTCCCTGAAAAGCCTTCAGTTAATTCAAAATGCTGCAACTAGAGTACTGATGGGGACTAGAAGGAGAGAGCATATCTCACCCATATTGGCCTCTCTTCATTGGCTTCCTGTTAATTCTAGAATAGAATTTTAAATTCTTCTTCTTACTTATAAGGTTTTGAATAATCAGGTCCCATCTTATCTTAGGGACCTCATAGTACCATATCACCCCAATAGAGCGCTTCGCTCTCAGACTGCAGGCTTACTTGTAGTTCCTAGGGTTTGTAAGAGTAGAATGGGAGGCAGAGCCTTCAGCTTTCAGGCTCCTCTCCTGTGGAACCAGCTCCCAATTCAGATCAGGGAGACAGACACCCTCTCTACTTTTAAGATTAGGCTTAAAACTTTCCTTTTTGCTAAAGCTTATAGTTAGGGCTGGATCAGGTGACCCTGAACCATCCCTTAGTTGTGCTGCTATAGACTTAGACTGCTGGGGGGTTCCCATGATGCACTGAGTGTTTCTTTCTCTTTTTGCTCTGTATGCACCACTATGCATTTAATTATTAGTGATTGATCTCTGCTCCCCTCCACAGCATGTCTTTTTCCTGGTTCTCTCCCTCAGCCCCAACCAGTCCCAGCAGAAGACTGCCCCTCCCTGAGCCTGGTTCTGCTGGAGGTTTCTTCCTGTTAAAAGGGAGTTTTTCCTTCCCACTGTCGCCAAGTGCTTGCTCACAGGGGGTCGTTTGACTGTTGGGGTTTTTCCGTAATTATTGTATGGCTTTGCCTTACAATATAAAGCGCCTTGGGGCAACTGTTTGTTGTGATTTGGAGCTATATAAATAAAATTGATTTGATTTGATTTAAAATACATCTATCAACTGTTTCAGAAGACCATAACAAGTTGGTTTAACATAAAAAAGGTAAACTTTACACACAGATATATCTTCTTTAGGGTTTTAGCAGGGAAAAACTAAGATAAAGCGAAATCAAACAAAGAACCAACGAAGTAGCAAATCTAAGCATTGTTTCATTGGTTCAAGGTTCAAAGCAAAGCCGCGCTGCAGAAATGGTTGATTACAGACCCGCTGCAGGGTCTGTAATCAATGTACAGAAATTATCATTTTCCCAACAAACACCCCCCGAAACAATGGCCACTCTGAAGGACCGATAAGGGAATCATTAAGCAAAAAGGTTATTGATGTTGATGGACATTTCTTAACGATACCCGAAAAGAACCGGTTCTCGATACCCATCCCTAGTGTTGCCACAGTTACTTTGAAGAAGTAATCCAATTACTGATTACTCCTTGAAAAATACTTAGTTACTTTATTCTTTACTCAATTTTAAAAGTAACTGAGTTCGATTACTAGTTACTTCATTTGTTACTTTCAGCAGCTGCTGACAACAACCCCTCCGCTACCTCAACATGAAAATGACAACCCGTTTAGCAAAAACTGACTTTATAGTCACCCTCTCTTATAAATACTTGTTTTATAAAAATAAAATAAAGACATCTTTCTTGACCTCTTATTTGACAGGAAAACTTGCAATTTCTAACCTACATTGCTTATAAATGTAACTATTAAATTCTTTCTTACACTTTTCTAACATTTAAATTCTCTCTAAACATTTTAGTTGTTGAAATTATTATTCAAAGTATAATATTAGTAGCAGCAGTAAAAAAAAAGGCTTCAAAAGTGGACCTTTAATCTCGGGATGTTGTGGGGAGCCGCGTTCCTGCCCCGCTCCGTGCTGAGTTTCTGTGTGGATTCACCCGCTTTGGCGTTTGAGCACAAAGATTGGATAATGTTTATTTATGCAGAAAAAAACAGCAGATTGACAGGTAAGAAAGTTTTATCAGTGTTTTTTTATGTCGTATTGTCCTCAGAAAGAGATCTTAGGTACATCTGGATGGAAAAAAGTGTTTGTTGTTAATACATCTCTGATCAGCTGTTTTTAGCAAGGACACACAGAGCGGCTCAGAGTTTTAAATAAAGAGGGGAAAAGCATAAAAATGTCAGTCGTGGTGTGTTGTCTTCACCGCGCTTTGAGAGACGACAGTTGCTTTTTTAACTCGAAGCTGCAAAAAAAAAAATAAAACCACGGACGAAAAGCTCACAGCTCACTGAAAGTGGGCGAAGTAGGCACTTCAGTCAAATCCTGACTCCCTGCCCATGGGCCAATTTTAATGCTGCGATTGACCCGCAATGCAAAAATAAAGTAACGAACAGTGAGTTAGAACTAGAACTAAGAATAGAGTAACACATTACATTACATTACACATTACTGGCATCACTCCTGAGGACCCTTCTGAATCCAAATGACCACTAATGTGCACCACCATGGGTTTCAAACATGTGAGATTATCAACAGCTGAAACTTATGGCTGTGCATAAAACTGGCGTGCACCTGTTTGATAAACATAGATTATTGTTATTATTACAATTTTTTGTACATTTTTTGCACACACATACTAAATTTTGCTCATACGACAGCATTCAGAGCCATTTCTATGAACAGTTTGATAAATGAGGTCCCAGGAGACAGGTAACCACAGCAGCTTCAGGTCATCACCTTGAATGTTTGATGTCATGCCATCTTCAAAGTTTAGGTAAAATTTCAAATTTTAAAAGTGTTTTGTGAGTCCTCACCCCCCCTTAAGACCTTCACCAGTGTATTTTCATACAGCATTAAAAGACATTTCATTAGTTCTTGGCATCTCAAATTGTGGTAAAAATATTTTCTATTTCTTTAACCTTTGAAAAATGTAGTTCCATAAAGACCACAACGGGCCAGCTGGGTGTAAACAGTTAACAGGAAAAGCCAGTGAAAATGACTGATGGATACCAGGCTTGTGTTTGTACTGTAAAACCTCACAAATTTGTTCAACTTAAACAGTATGAGAAAACAAACTGTCATTCATGTTAAACAAATAATGCCACTGTGCAAAAGGGAAAGCGCAGGGAAGACAGTTTCGATGCAAAATGAGAGCGGTGAGATTGAGCAGTCACTGTCTGGACTCAATGCACGCCAGCTTCTGTGGTCATGTCCAAACACTTGGACTTCTGTGAAATGGGCATAGACATGTCCTGGACTTGTTACATAATTAAAAGGTCAAACATTCTAGAAGTGCTAGACCAGGCAGGGTGCAATGAAGATCAACAGCCACTAGTGAGAATACTGCTGACAGGAACCAAGCTGAAGCTGGCAACAAAGTGACACATACTATAACTGAATAGTAAGTTCTACAATTTTGATAAAAAAAAATACTGAATACATTAACTAAATGTAAAAATATGAATATGTTAATAAAAGCAACAGTTGAAATGTGTTGGATTTAGTAATAGCACTTTGCCTCGTTAAATGGTTTGTTCCAGCTTTCATTATTTGTATATTACTGAATAGATTTAAAGTCCTGTGATACAAATTAAAACTTAAAATTACACAATTATTTTAGGTACAGAACAAGATAAGAACAAAATAAATAAATAATAAAAAAATAAATAAGAACACCAACGTAAATGTGTTGAATATGTGTTGAAGATTCATTTACATTGAGCAACATATAAACATTACAACCTAACAGCTAACGTTAGCTTATCTAGCCGGCTACAATATAGTCGGTTCTTTTCTGTTTGGGAAGCTACGTTAATACACACTTTTGTTTACATTTGTTGTTATATGTATTTGTTAATATCATTATTGGTAAATGGTAAATGGACTGCATTTATATAGCGCTTTTCCATCTGAATCAGACGCTCAAAGCGCTTTACAATTATGCCTCACATTCACCTCGATGTCAGGGTGCTGCCATACAAGGCGCTCACTACATATCGGGAGCAATAGGGGATTAAAGGCCTTGCCCAAGGGCCCTTAGTGATTTTCCAGTCAGGTGGGGATTTGAACCCATGATCTTCTGGACTCAAGCCCAACACCTTAGCCACTAGACCATCACCTCCCCTATTATTATTATTATTGTAGGGTTAAACTACGCTATTGTACTTTATACACTAGTTACCAGCATTGTTTAACCTTGTTGGCTAGCAAGGTACGGTTGGCTTATTAATGGCTAATTTAATGGTAGCTCATCAAGTTATAGTTAGCTTATTTTCATGATTTACATTTTTATTTTACATGGTGTAGATTTTTAATGATTCTTCAGTTTGTGGGTTCTTTAATAGATATCAACATATAGTATCTAAGTTTGGGGTTTCCATTAGATAGCATATAGAATATGTATTTTGTCTTCCTATAGTAAGCTAGCACGGTGAACAACCTAAAACATATTACATTATAGCTTCTGTTTCTATAATAAAATAACCATATTTATAGCTTAGCCTACTAGCTATAATTTAATTTTACTACTAGTCTACTGACTAGGTATACGTATAATACAATCTTCTGCTGTATGAATATTTAGGTTTTAGAAGCTAACTCCTATAATCAATCAATCAATTCAATCAATTTTATTTATATAGTACCAAATCACAACAAACAGTTGCCCCAAGGCGCTTTATATTGTAAGGCAAGGCCATACAATAATTACGTAAAAACCCCAACGGTCAAAACGACCCCCTGTGAGCAAGCACTTGGCGACAGTGGGAAGGAAAAACTCCCTTTTAACAGGAAGAAACCTCCAGCAGAACCAGGCTCAGGGAGGGGCAGTCTTCTGCTGGGACTGGTTGGGGCTGAGGGAGAGAACCAGGAAAAAGACATGCTGTGGAGGGGAGCAGAGATCAATAATAATATAATAATATTCTATTATTTATTATAATATATATATATATATATATATATATATATATATATATATATATATATATATATATATATATTATAATATTATAACAATGATATTAACTATATTTCTTGAATATGTTGTTTATTACCCTTATTGTGTAAATTATCACTTATATACATGTTGTCCATTTTCTTGACCTGCTTGGGTGGGTAGGGAGAGCTCCCATAGCATAAAATGTTTTTCAACCTACCATCCCTGGTTCTCAAGACCAGGCACCTAAGTGGCTACTCTACACTTTTCTACTCTTCTTTTCTTTTTTTTTTTTTTAGATATTTAGATATACCTTAGTATACACTAGTAGAGTTCTACCTTAGAATTGGAATGTATTATAGAAGACATACCTCACTGAATTTTCATTAAATATCAACATGTGTTCCACCAAGCCAACAGCTGGAGGTCTGTGCGTAATGGACAGGTGGCTTCAGACACTCACTCTCAATAAAGACTGATTAGCTGATTGCTGATCGATAATAGATACGTTGATTAAATTAAACTCTTGTAATAAGTAAAATGAGCGATCAGATAAGATGAAACCGTTTAAATGCATTAAAACAAAAATGTAACAAACAAATGTTTAGGACAATTTTAAACCTTTCTTTAATCATCATTTAAAAATATAATAATAATAATAATAATAATAATAATAATAATAATAATAATAATAATAATAATAATAATAATAGAGAACAGCTGTTTTTTGTTGTTGTTGTTGTTTTTTTTTAAATCAGTAACTTTTTTCCTGTGTCTCAAACGGTATTTTAGTGTTTGTGTCCGCACGCGTTGCGCACAGAAACAGTCCACAGGCCGTTTGGACGGAACCACCTGTGGAGCTGAGAAGGTCTGGAGGCAAACGTCAGGAGAAGGAGTGAGTGCACCTACCGACCACAGTCAGCAGCATGTTGTCCAGCAGCAGCGCCACGAAAACTATGAAGAGAATCAGTTTCCTGGACTGCCTCTCCTCTCTGAGCCATTTGATCAGATTAAACTGGCGGATGGAGTCTAATCTCCCCATGGTGTCGTTCCTCCTGCAGAGAGAAGCCCCGCTGTGCACGGTCAGCGCATCAAAACCATCACAGCACTCAGCTGCGGAGTCAAGCAGCAGGTCTTACCTCAGACGCGCGCCGGCAGCAAACTCCAGCAGCAGCAGCAGCGCGGAGGGGATGCGATCTTTCTACCGACCGGACCCGCCGCTGACGTCACTCAGCCTGACGTCTGTCAGACCAAGCTGCCTCGGAGGACTGAAACCAGTTCAGGAAACCAGTTCAGGAGCGTGGGTGTGGAAACGGTCTGCAAACTTCTCTCCACGCGCAAGAAGCTTCATCCTCCAACTTCAGAATCAAACCCTGGAGAGCACCAGATTTGTATTTATTTATTTACTGATTGTCTGATTGCTCTGCACCTAAAAAGAAAACAAGAAGTGCACTTTATCTTTTTTAAATTCTTTTTGCAACCAACTAATTTTGTTCAAACAAGAACAATCACTGGTGAACTGACTTTAATATTTACCGTTTCAGCATGCTGGTTGCAGTTTGATGCAAAATATTAAAGGAGACATATTCTGTGTACAATTTGATTTGAACTTTATGTTTGATTGTTTTACATTCAAATATGGTATTTAATGTAAAACATGTTAAAAGTCCCCCAGTTATGACAGTGTATGTGGAAAATCTGCTGCAACATTTGGAGACACAGTGTGTGTGTGTGTGTGTGTGTGGGGGGGGGGGACCTGACCAGCAGCCGCTCCTAATTTCCATGTGAAGGAAGAGGAATAAATGGCTTCTGGATGTTGGGTGTTGTTTGTTTGTGAGGAGTCACCGCAGGGTTTGTCTGGCTGCACAGCTGTGACAAGGTTTTGTCAAACTTGAGCTTTTACATATTTTAGTTTTTATTACATCAAAAAAAAAAAAAAAAACAAACAAACAACAACAAAAAAAAAAAAAAACTAAACCTCAGACTACTTTCTATTAAAATTCGTAGTCCACAGGGCTCCTTCTGATCCCTGGATATGGCAGTTGGGAAGTGAACGAGAGACTATGACTCCCCCTGGAGGAGAATTCCATCCATTGCACCTTACTTCCCCAGACAAAGGTGGGCCCCATTCTGTGTCTTCTTCAAGGACAAAAACAGCCAATTAGTCCATAAGCCAGGAGACAGCTTTGACCTAATCAACAGATGGCAAAGCAACACTTAAAATCTTATTGCAAGTTTTATTGTTAAGCTCTGTTTTTCTAGGGGATCAAATACTTATTTCATGCAATAAAATGCAAATTTATTATTTAAAAATCATACAATGTGATTTTCTGGATTTTTTTTTTAGATTTTGTCTCTCACAGTTGAAGTGTACCTATGATAAAAATTATAGACCTCTCCATTCTTTGTAGGTGGGAAAACCTGCAAAATACTTATTTTCCCCCTGTATAAGGGAAAATTGTTCCAATTTGATCAAAAGTGATGCAAATTATTGGTTGAGTCAAAGGGGTTTTAAAAAGCACAAGTTTGCACCATCTGTTATGCTTAACGTAACCATCGATTTCTTTTAATCCACGAGATGGCGGATGCAGCCTGTGAGCTGTTGCCAGCAGCCACCATCTTGGTTAACGTTATTATGCGTCGTCAGATATTAGATTAAATAGAATTCTATGATGCGCCAACTTAAACTTGGGTTAAAGTGATCTGAAAATGCTGTCTTGTGCAGCTTTCAGGTGCTGCGACAAGCTGACAAAGGAGTATCAGCTGGTTAAATAAAGGTCAATGTTATAGTTAGAGGTCCAGACAAGCCTGAGCCGATTCAGGCAATGGACTCAAATGCTAGGGAGCAAGACATGGAGTGGTTTACAAAAGAAAAGATATTTATTGTAAGGACAAAATAAAGATGCTGCTCTGGGGGTGCCTGCAGAATGGAGAGTGGCCCACCTCCTGGCGGAGAAAATAGGGAGCTGAAGTATCCCGAGCCAGTCTTGAAGGAGTAGAGGTTTAGGGACCAGGACCAGGTGGAACACATGACTCCGAGACCAGAAACGAAGGGAAATGAAGATGCAGATGGTGAGTGAATGTACTCGTAACACTGGAAGCCTTAAACAGTCAGAGTTCACAGAAGGCTTACAATAGGGCTGTTCACAGTTCAGGGAATAATGTTCACCTCTTAGGAAATAAGGTTTACTGTTCAGAAAGAGTTCACAGTTCATTAATTGTCTCCAGACATCAGGGGACAAGTATTGCGTGTTTGTGACACAGGTCCAATTAAGCAGGAACTAGGCAGCTGGGCTCTTAACAGTTCATGCAGTTCTTAGGAAGAGTTCTTGGAACAGTTCTTTTATCTTCGCAGTCACAGACAGGAATGAGTGAAAACGGGATCCCACTGAGATGAGAAGGAACTTAACTGGCATGAAGCAGAGTCGTGCTCTGAGCTGAGAGTTGAGGAGTTCCAAGGTGACTTGATGTGCAAGGATCCAGGGGCCAGGAACCAGGGTAGTGTGGGAGCTGCTCAGGAAAGCGTCTGGAACACTAGGAAAGACAGTTCACTCTAATACGGGAATTAGAGAGTTGGCCAGGTTACCTTGAGTTTAGCTGCGGGACGCTCTGTCGTCTTAGGCGCATGGGAGCGGCAGTAAGACACAGTCAAGGTCACAGAGAAGCAATCAGGCTTGGTCCTCATGGAACGGTCTGGGTCATGGATCATGGATCATGGAAGAGTCCGTCACGAACCTGGCCCCAGGAAAGGTACACCAACCAAGACTCCAGCACTACTAATCAGAAAGTCTGAGTTTATATCGTCTGGCGCTCATCAGCCACTCATACACGCCAGGTGTGCGTTAGAGATGAACGGTAAGGAGCAGCTGGTGTAGAACAACAGAGGGCGCCATCTGGGGGAAAAAGTCACACACGACAACATGTTTTAAATAATAATAATAATTTAATAATAAAAATAAAAACCAGGGATGGGGGGGGGGGGGGGTGCATGACAGTCAAATAAATGATATAAATGGTAGCGTGAGCTTTCATAATTGTATATTATATGTAATATAAACAATGTGGGGGAAATGAGTAACACTGCTGAATAAAGGTTAGAAAATGATTTATTTCTTGTGTTCATCTGTATTCTGCAGTGACTTCAGTTTTACTGCCTGAATGCTTTGTTGTGATAAGCCCTGGACCCACCAAATGATGAATAATGAGTCACGCAGCATGGATTTTTTTTTTTTTTGCTACGAGTGGAGGTATTCAACAATCATGGGAGAATAGTGACTCTGAGAGGCTCTTAGAGGCAGTATATTTGGTTAACGAGGCTTATCTTTGAGTGTGGCGCTAATTTCAAGATGTTCAAAAGTTAGCAAATTTAGCAGGATAGAGCGCCATATTAGCCACGCATTGCATACACGTGGCATGTCCTCATAGGCGTAGTGTATTGCCATGTTGAGCCACGTGGAGCCACGCCCGGAGCCACATATGCACCATGTTGGGCCTCATTTGTCCCGCTGATACGGAAACAACGCGTGGCCATGACGCAGCGCCTCGAGTAGCGTTAGTAATAGTGAGTTAAAAAAACCCACCATGAAAATTTGACTCATTTCGTGACAGAAGCATGAAAACAAACAAACAAACAAACAAACAAACAAACCGTGAGACAGGGCTGTTTGCAGCGTTTTTTTTTGTTTCTGGAATGTGTTTGCAGCGTGTTTTTTCCCCTCAAATGTGTTTCCAGCATGTTTTTTAATCAAATGTGTTTCCAGCATGTTTTTTTAATCAAATGTGTTTGCAATGTGTTTTTTTTTTTTTCTCGAATGTGTTTGCAGCATGGTTTTTTTCTTGAATGTGTTTGGAGCGTGTTTATTTGTGTGTGTGTTTTCAAATGTGTTTATAGCATGGTTTTTCCTGAATGTGTTTGCAGCGTGTTTATTTGTGTGTTTTCAAATGTGTTTGCAGCATGGTTTTTTTCTTGAATGTTTTGGTAGTGTGTTTTTTGTGTGTGTTTTCAAATGTGTTTATAGCATGGTTTTTTCCTGAATGTGTTTGCAGCGTGTTTATTTGTGTGTTTTCAAATGTGTTTGCAGCGTGTTTGTGTGTTTTCAAATGTGTTTCCAGCATGTTTTTTAATCAAATGTGTTTCCAGCATGTTTTTTTAATCAAATGTGTTTGCAATGTGTTTTTTTTTTTTCTCGAATGTGTTTGCAGCATGGTTTTTTTCTTGAATGTGTTTGGAGCGTGTTTATTTGTGTGTGTGTTTTCAAATGTGTTTATAGCATGGTTTTTCCTGAATGTGTTTGCAGCGTGTTTATTTGTGTGTTTTCAAATGTGTTTGCAGCATGGTTTTTTTCTTGAATGTTTTGGTAGTGTGTTTTTTGTGTGTGTTTTCAAATGTGTTTATAGCATGGTTTTTTCCTGAATGTGTTTGCAGCGTGTTTATTTGTGTGTTTTCAAATGTGTTTGCAGCGTGTTGTGTGTTTTCAAATGTGTTTCCAGCATGTTTTTTTAATCAAATGTGTTTGCAATGTGTTTTTTTTTTCTCGAATGTGTTTGCAGCATGGTTTTTTCTTGAATGTTTTGGTAGTGTGTTTTTTGTGTGTGTTTTCAAATGTGTTTATAGCATGGTTTTTTCCTGAATGTGTTTGCAGCGTGTTTATTTGTGTGTTTTCAAATGTGTTTGCAGCATATTTTTTTAATCAAATGTGTTTGCAATGTGGTTTTTTTTTTCTCGAATGTGTTTGCAGCATGGTTTTTTTCTTGAATGTTTTGGTAGTGTGTTTTTTTGTGTGTGTTTTCAAATGTGTTTATAGCATGGTTTTTTCCTGAATGTGTTTGCAGCGTGTTTATTTGTGTGTTTTCAAATGTGTTTGCAGCGTGTTTGTGTGTTTTCAAATGTGTTTCCAGCATGTTTTTTTAATCAAATGTGTTTGTAATGTGTTTTTTTTTTTCTCGAATGTGTTTGCAGCATGGTTTTTTTTTGTGTGTGTGTGTTTTCAAATGTGTTTGCAGCGTGCTTCTTTGTGTGTTTTCAAATTGCTTCTTTGTGTGTTTTCAAATGTTTTTTCACCGTGTTTTTTTCTCGAATGTGTTTGCAGCCTGTTTTTTTTTGTGTGTGTGTGTTTTCAAATGTGTTTGCAGCGTGCTTCTTTGTGTGTTTTCAAATTGCTTCTTTGTGTGTTTTCAAATGTGTTTGCAGCGTGTTTTCTTGAACATTTTGGCAGTGTGTTTTCAAATGTTTTTTCAGCGTGGTTTTTCTCAAATGTGTTTGCAGCGTGTTTTTTTTTTTCCTCAAACGTTTTGGCAGTGTGTTTTTTTTGTGTGTGTGTGTGTGTTTTCAAATGTGTTTGCAGCGTGCTTCTTTGTGTGTTTTCAAAATTGCTTCTTTGTGTGTTTTCAAATGTGTTTGCAGCATGGTTTTTTCTCAAATGTGTTTTCAGCATGTTTTTTTTCATCAAAACTGTTTGAAATGTGTTTTTTTTTTCTCGAATGTGTTTGCAGCATGGTTTTTTCTTGAATGTTTTGGTGTGTGTTTTTTGTGTGTGTTTTCAAATGTGTTTATAGCATGGTTTTTTCCTGAATGTGTTTGCAGCCTGTTTATTTGTGTGTTTTCAAATATAGTTGCAGTGTGTTTCTTTGTGTGTTTTCAAATGTTTTTTCAGTGTGGTTTTTTCTTGAATGTGTTTGCAGCATGTTTTTTGTCTGTTTTTAAATGTGTTTTTTCTCAAATGTATTTGCAATGTGTTTCTTTGTGTGTTTTCAAATGTTTTTTCAGTGTAGTTTTTTCTTGAATGTGTTTGCAGCATGTTTTGTCTGTTTTTAAATGTGTTTTTTCTTGAATGTAGTTGCAGTGTGTTTCTTTGTGTGTTTTCAAATGTTTTTTCAGCGTGTTTTTTTCTCAAATGTGTTTGCAGCGTGTTTTTTTTTCCTCAAACGTTTTGGCAGTGTGTTTTTTTTTGTGTGTGTGTGTGTTTTCAAATGTTTTTTCACCGTGGTTTTTTCTCGAATGTGTTTGCAGCCTGTTTTTTTGTGTGTGTTTTCAAATGTGTTTGCAGCGTGCTTCTTTGTGTGTTTTCAAATTGCTTCTTTATGTGTTTTCAAATGTGTTTGCAGCATGGTTTTTTCTCAAATGTGTTTTCAGCATGTTTTTTTTCCTCGAAACTGTTTGCAATGTGTTTTTTTTTTCTCGAATGTGTTTGCAGCATGGTTTTTTTCTTGAATGTTTTGGTAGTGTGTTTTTTGTGTGAGTTTTGAAATGTGTTTATAGCATGGTTTTTTCCTGAATGTGTTTGCAGCGTGTTTATTTGTGTGTTTTCAAATGTGTTTGCAGCGTGTTTATTTGTGTGTTTTCAAATGTGTTTATAGCATGGTTTTTTCCTGAATGTGTTTGCAGTGTGTTTGTGTGTTTTTTTTCTCAAATGTGTTTGCAGCCTGTTTATTTGTGTGTTTTCAAATATAGTTGCAGTGTGTTTCTTTGTGTGATTTCAAATGTTTTTTCAGCGTGGTTTTTTCTTGAATGTGTTTGCAGCATGTTTATTGTCTGTTTTTAAATGTGTTTTTTTCTCGAATGTATTTGCAGTGTATTCCTTTGTGTGTTTTCAAATGTTTTTTCAGTGTGGTTTTTTCTTGAATGTGTTTGCAGCATGTTTATTTGTGTTTTCAAATGTGTTTGCAGCGTGTTTATTTGCGTGTTTTCAAATGTGTTTATAGCATGGTTTTTTCCTGAATGTGTTTGCAGTGTGTTTGTGTGTTTTTTTTCTCAAATGTGTTTGCAGCATGTTTATTTGTGTGTTTTCAAATGTGTTTGCAGCGTGTTTATTTGTGTGTTTTCAAATGTGTTTATAGCATGGTTTTTTCCTGAATGTGTTTGCAGTGTGTTTGTGTGTTTTTTTCTCAAATGTGTTTGCAGCATGTTTCTGTGTGTGTTTTCAAAGGTGTTTATAGCATGGTTTTTTCCTGAATGTGTTTGCAGTGTGTTTGTGTGTTTTTTTCTCAAATGTGTTTGCAGCCTGTTTATTTGTGTGTTTTCAAATATAGTTGCAGTGTGTTTCTTTGTGTGATTTCAAATGTTTTTTCAGCGTGGTTTTTTCTTGAATGTGTTTGCAGCATGTTTATTGTCTGTTTTTAAATGTGTTTTTTTCCCCGAATGTATTTGCAGTGTGTTTCTTTGTGTGTTTTCAAATGTTTTTTCAGTGTGTTTTTTTCTTGAATGTGTTTGCAGCATGTTTTGTCTGTTTTTAAATGTGTTTTTTCTTGAATGTAGTTGCAGTGTGTTTCTTTGTGTGATTTCAAATGTTTTTTCAGCGTGGTTTTTTCTTGAATGTGTTTGCAGCATGTTTATTGTCTGTTTTTAAATGTGTTTTTTTCCCCGAATGTATTTGCAGTGTGTTTCTTTGTGTGTTTTCAAATGTTTTTTCAGTGTGTTTTTTTCTTGAATGTGTTTGCAGCATGTTTTGTCTGTTTTTAAATGTGTTTTTTCTTGAATGTAGTTGCAGTGTGTTTCTTTGTGTGTTTTCAAATGTTTTTTCAGCGTATTTTTTTCTCAAATGTGTTTGCAGCATGGTTTTTTTCTTGAATGTTTTGGTAGTGTGTTTTTTGTGTGTTTTCAAATGTGTTTATAGCATGGTTTTTTCCTGAATGTGTTTGCAGCGTGTTTATTTGTGTGTTTTCAAATGTGTTTGCAGCGTGTTTGTGTGTTTTCAAATGTGTTTATAGCATGGGTTTTTCCTGAATGTGTTTGCAGCGTGTTTATTTGTGTGTTTTCAAATGGGTTTATAGCATGGGTTTTTCCTGAATGTGTTTGCAGCTTGTTTATTTGTGTGTTTTCAAATGTGTTTGCAACGTGTTCATTTGTGTGTTTTCAAATGTGTTTATAGCATGGGTTTTTCCTGAATGTGTTTGCAGCATGTTTCTGTGTGTGTTTTCAAATGTGTTTATAGCATGGTTTTTTCCTGAATGTGTTTGCAGCCTGTTTATTTGTGTGTTTTCAAATGTTTTTTCAGCGTGTTTTTTCTTGAATGTGTTTGCAGCATGTTTTTTTTGTCTGTTTTTAAATGTTTTTTCTTGAATGTAGTTGCAGTGTGTATTTTTTTTGTGTGTGTTTTCAAATGTTTTTTCAGCGTGGTTTTTTCTCAAATGTGTTTGCAGCATGTTTTCTTTGAACATTTTGGCAGTGTGTTTTTTTGTGTGTGTTTTCAAATGTTTTTTCACCGTGGTTTTTTCTCAAATGTGTTTGCAGCCTGTTTTTTGTGTGTGTGTGTTTTCAAATGTGTTTGCAGCGTGCTTCTTTGTGTGTTTTCAAATTGCTTCTTTGTGTCTTTTCAAATGTGTCTGCAGCATGGTTTTTTCTCAAATGTGTTTGCAGCATGTTTTTTTCTCAAATGTGTTTTCAGCATGTTTTTTTCCCTCGAAACTGTTTGCAATGTGTTTTTTTTTTTCTCGAATGTGTTTGCAGCATGGTTTTTTTCTTGAATGTTTTGGTAGTGTGTTTTTTGTGTGTGTTTTCAAATGTGTTTGGTCTTTTCCTGAATGTGTTTGCAGCCTGTTTATTTGTGTGTTTTCAAATATAGATGCAGTGTGTTTCTTTGTGTGTTTTCAAATGTTTTTTCAGCGTGTTTTTTTCTCGAATGTGTTTGCAGCCTGTTTTTTGTGTGTGTGTTTTCAAATGTGTTTATAGCATGTTTGTTTTTTTTTTCCTGAATGTGTTTGCGGCGTGTTTCTTTGTGTGTTTTCAAATGTTTTTTCAGTGTGGTTTTTTCTTGAATGTGTTTGCAGCATGTTTTTTGTCTGTTTTTAAATGTGTTTTTTCTTGAATGTAGTTGCAGTGTGTTTCTTTGTGTGTTTTCAAATGTTTTTTCAGCGTGTTTTTTTCTCAAATGTGTTTGCAGCGTGTTTTCTTGAACATTTTGGCAGTGTGTTTTTTGTGTGTATGTGTTTTCAAATGTTTTTTCAGCGTGTTTTTTCTCGAAAGTGTTTGCAGCCTGTTTTTTTGTGTGTGTTTTCAAATGTGTTTGCAGCATGGTTTTTTTTTTTTTTATGTTTTGGTAGTGTGTTTTTTGTGTTTTCAAATGTGTTTATAGCATGTTTTTTTTTTCCTGAATGTATTTGCAGCGTGTTTCTTTGTGTGTTTTCAAATGTTTTTTCAGTGTGGTTTTTTCTTAAATGTGTTTGCAGCATGTTTTTTTTTCTGTTTTTAAATGTGTTTTTTCTCGAATGTAGTTGCAGTGTGTTTCTTTGTGTGTTTTCAAATGTTTTTTCAGCGTGTTTTTTTCTCGAATGTGTTTGCAGCCTGTTTATCTGTGTGTTTTCAAATGTGTTTATAGCATGGTTTTTTTTCTTGAATGTGTTTGGAGCTTGTTTATTTGTGTGTGTGTTTTCAAATGTGTTTATAGCATGTTTTTTTTTTCCTGAATGTATTTGCAGCGTGTTTCTTTGTGTGTTTTCAAATGTTTTTTCAGTGTGGTTTTTTCTTGAATGTGTTTGCAGCATGTTTTTTTTTCTGTTTTTAAATGTGTTTTTTCTCGAATGTAGTTGCAGTGTGTTTCTTTGTGTGTTTTCAAATGTTTTTTCAGCGTGTTTTTTTCTTGAATGTGTTTGCAGCCTGTTTTTTGTGTGTGTGTTTTCAAATGTGTTTATAGCATGGTTTTTTTCTTGAATGTGTTTGGAGCGTGTTTATTTGTGTGTGTGTTTTCAAATGTGTTTATAGCATGGTTTTTCCTGAATGTGTTTGCAGCGTGTTTATTTGTGTGTTTTCAAATGTGTTTGCAGCATGGTTTTTTTCTTGAATGTTTTGGTAGTGTGTTTTTTGTGTGTGTTTTCAAATGTGTTTATAGCATGTTTTTTTTTTCCTGAATGTGTTTGCAGCGTGTTTCTTTGTGTGTTTTCAAATGTTTTTTCAGTGTGGTTTTTTCTCAAATGTGCAGCATGTTTTTTTGTCTGTTTTTAAATGTGTTTTTTCTCGAATGTAGTTGCAGTGTGTTTCTTTGTGTGTTTTCAAATGTTTTTTCAGCGTGTTTTTTTCTCGAATGTGTTTGCAGCCTGTTTTTTGTGTGTGTGTTTTCAAATGTGTTTATAGCATGGTTTTTTTCTTGAATGTGTTTGCAGCGTGTTTATTTGTGTGTTTTCAAATGTGTTTGCAGCATGGTTTTTTTCTTGAATGTGTTTGGAGCGTGTTTATTTGTGTGTGTGTTTTCAAATGTGTTTATAGCATGGTTTTTCCTGAATGTGTTTGCAGCGTGTTTATTTGTGTGTTTTCAAATGTGTTTGCAGCATGGTTTTTTTCTTGAATGTTTTGGTAGTGTGTTTTTTGTGTGTGTTTTCAAATGTGTTTATAGCATGTTTTTTTTTTCCTGAATGTGTTTGCAGCGTGTTTCTTTGTGTGTTTTCAAATGTTTTTTCAGTGTGGTTTTTTCTTGAATGTGTTTGCAGCATGTTTTTTTTGCCTGTTTTTAAATGTTTTTTCTTGAATGTAGTTGCAGTGTGTTTCTTTGTGTGTTTTCAAATGTTTTTTCAGCGTGTTTTTTTCTCAAATGTGTTTGCAGCATGTTTTCTTGAACATTTTGGCAGTGTGTTTTTTTGTGTGTGTTTTCAAATGTTTTTTCAGCGTGTTTTTTTCTCGAATGTGTTTGCAGCCTGTTTTTTTGTGTGTGTGTTTTCAAATGTGTTTATAGCATGGTTTTTTCCTGAATGTGTTTGCAGCCTGTTTATCTGTGTGTTTTCAAATGTGTTTGCAGCATGTTTTTTTTTTTTTTTTAATGTTTTGGTAGTGTGTTTTTTGTGTGTTTTCAAATGTGTTTATAGCATGTTTTTTTTTTCCTGAATGTATTTGCAGCGTGTTTCTTTGTGTGTTTTCAAATGTTTTTTCAGTGTGGTTTTTTCTTGAATGTGTTTGCAGCATGTTTTTTTTTTCTGTTTTTAAATGTGTTTTTTCTCGAATGTAGTTGCAGTGTGTTTCTTTGTGTGTTTTCAAATGTTTTTTCAGCGTGTTTTTTTCTCGAATGTGTTTGCAGCCTGTTTTTTGTGTGTGTGTTTTCAAATGTGTTTATAGCATGGTTTTTTTCTTGAATGTGTTTGGAGCGTGTTTATTTGTGTGTGTGTTTTCAAATGTGTTTATAGCATGGTTTTTCCTGAATGTGTTTGCAGCGTGTTTATTTGTGTGTTTTCAAATGTGTTTGCAGCATGGTTTTTTTCTTGAATGTTTTGGTAGTGTGTTTTTTGTGTGTGTTTTCAAATGTGTTTATAGCATGTTTTTTTTTTCCTGAATGTGTTTGCAGCGTGTTTCTTTGTGTGTTTTCAAATGTTTTTTCAGTGTGGTTTTTTCTCAAATGTGCAGCATGTTTTTTTGTCTGTTTTTAAATGTGTTTTTTCTCGAATGTAGTTGCAGTGTGTTTCTTTGTGTGTTTTCAAATGTTTTTTCAGCGTGTTTTTTTCTCGAATGTGTTTGCAGCCTGTTTTTTGTGTGTGTGTTTTCAAATGTGTTTATAGCATGGTTTTTTCTTGAATGTGTTTGCAGCGTGTTTATTTGTGTGTTTTCAAATGTGTTTGCAGCATGGTTTTTTTCTTGAATGTGTTTGGAGCGTGTTTATTTGTGTGTGTGTTTTCAAATGTGTTTATAGCATGTTTTTTTTTTCCTGAATGTGTTTGCAGCGTGTTTCTTTGTGTGTTTTCAAATGTTTTTTCAGTGTGGTTTTTTCTTGAATGTGTTTGCAGCATGTTTTTTTTTTGCCTGTTTTTAAATGTTTTTTCTTGAATGTAGTTGCATTGTGTTTCTTTGTGTGTTTTCAAATGTTTTTTCAGCGTGTTTTTTTCTCAAATGTGTTTGCAGCATGTTTTCTTGAACATTTTGGCAGTGTGTTTTTTTGTGTGTGTTTTCAAATGTTTTTTCAGCGTGTTTTTTTCTCTAATGTGTTTGCAGCCTGTTTTTTTTGTGTGTGTGTTTTCAAATGTGTTTATAGCATGGTTTTTTCCTGAATGTGTTTGCAGCGTGTTTATTTGTGTGTTTTCAAATGTGTTTTCAGCGTGTTTATTTGTGTGTTTTCAAATGTGTTTATAGCATGGTTTTTTTTATCAAATGTGTTTGCAAGTCCATTTACAATAATAAAGGATGGCCCTGGCAAGGCAATGCCTCACTCCAAAAAGAAACGTTGCAATTATCTGGGTGTTGGTGATGTCCACGCATCATCTTCAGCATCATTGGGTGCTGCACTGACCAAGGTAAATATTTACAGTACACTCAGCACACTAGAGTAACTGAAATATTCTGAAAAACTGTGGAAAAATGTATGTTTTATATTATGTTTTATATATGTTGTGTCTGTTAACTTGCTAACACATTTTGTGTTTGTTTTTGTGCAGTTCCTTGATGTGGCTGACAAGTCGTCACGCCAACTGGCGGCACTGTCAGCACCACCATCAGGGTACGAGGGCAGAGTGGCAGCATTCATGGAGCATATGAAGTCCAGTGTTGGTCAGGAGGTCAGAGAAGAGGACTTCCTGGGTTTCACGCTGCAGATAATGTTGTGGGTAAATGACTGGGTGCTGGCTAAAAACCAGCAGCAGTTTGCTCCTCCTCATCAACCACCACAGCCCCATCAACCTGGTTCCACCCAAACCTGTGTGCCAGTGGGGTCGGGTGCCCCTCACCCCACTGGCACACAGGTTTGGGCTATCAGGATTGGGCTAACCAGTACACTGCACTGCAGTACCTCCAGAGGCTCAACCTCTCCAGACACCAGCAAGAGCATTCACACCATGGGCCTCCAGGACACTAGTGGTAAACAGAAGCCAGACGTCCACCAATATCACTGGACTGAGTGCCTTTGTTGGTGGGGATGGTGATTTGCAGGATTGCAAATCACCATCCCCACCATGTGCACCATTTTCAAAAATGGTGCACAAAGCTTTTATGAAGCTCAGATGACCTTGACACAATAGAGGCCAAACATTGCTGGTGCATATTTTTTAAATGTGGTTTTAACTTTGCCAGTACTATGTTCAGTAAATGTCTTTTCTCTCAATTTGGTGCGTCACATGACAGTTGCTCTGACATTGTATATTCAGCCCAGTCTCATGCTTTTTTTTCATGCTCCCGGCACGGAATGAGTCAAATTTTCGTGACGGGGCTTTTTTAAACTCACTATTACTAACCCTACTCCCACCCCCGACCCTAACCTTAACCATAACCTAATCGTACTCCTCCCCCCACCCTAACCATAACCACCCCAACCCCCCGCTTTACTTTTAATTTTGTGCAGCCATCATGGAATGAATGAGAATGATTTTGTGCTACTGTGACGAAAATGAGGCACATTTTGTCACAATATCACAAACAAATAGATTAATGTATATTTCCTGCTCCTGAATCACAACTTGCCATGAGACAGGGTTGGTATATTCTACTAATATAAGAATATGCACGAATGAGATTAATACTTTCACCGTGGCTGGCGTGGATGTTTCATTTTATTTGATATTTTTACGTAAAAGCGGCACAGCAGGTGGGTTAAGATCAGTCTTTTATATTCATATCTTTAATATGATGCAAGCTCTCACTTTCATCCCTGATTATTTCCCATCTTTAACTTAACTTCATAATGAAATGAATTAAGGATCAGACTAGTATCTGGTATCATGGCAGGTGACACCAGAGTGTGTTTTTCCAAACTGATGGTGTTATTTTCTGTCTGGATTGGGACAAACAAATTAATTCAAGTCCATTATATAAATAGAATTTGTATTCTGTATTTGTTTTGACAAATAGTGTCTGCGTTTGAATAAATGTAACAGCACGAAAAATACAGATTTATGGTGAAACTCCCTTAAAAACATTGATCATGTCCACACTGATGCCTGGTTGTTAGATGCTAACCAAGATGGTGGCGCTCTGGCAACAGCCAGCGACTGAGCGGATCAGCCTGGTCCACCATCTGGTGAGTAAATACAAATCGATGGGTGTAACATATGTCCTAGAATCCAAAGGGTGTTGTCTTTGTAAACCAAGCATTCAACACAGTCAAAACTATTCCATTTATTAAGCCTATCACCTGTTGGAGCTGCCTTGCGCCCCCCTGTGGGGTGGCTGGGTGTGCCCGCTCCCCTCTGTGGTCGCTGTGGTTGCTTGGGGCTATGAGACATTGATGTAACTCTTCATCGTAATGAAGATATATTTGCTGTTGGCATCCATAGACACTGTTTTTGTCCCCATTTGTCGATGTCACTGTGTCACTGTGGTTATTTGTCTAACAGTGTGTTTGTGTGTTTCCCCCTTAATGGCAACAACGGAGGAGGAAAACTGCTGCTGCAATATTAGAATAGTATATATTCTTTTAATGGTATGAGCCCGCTGTAACTAAACGAGAGTGATGTGTACAGACGAGGGGAGGAAAAAAAAGCCTTTTGTTTTTAATTTGCTGTCATAAAAATTTTTAAATGTGTTAAAGCTGCCAACATTTTGGTCCCAGTTTCTGTCCCTGTTCCAAAAATGAAGACATTGGCTTAGACTTTTTAAAAAAATATATACCTGCTATCACCTTAGTACATATGATTCCCGCTCCACGTTTGTTTTGTGCATGCACCAGCACACACACAAGACGCTACATCTGCATTTTACCCACACATTTCCTAAAAGTTAAATGTTTCTCTTCACTTCTTAAAACTGTCTTCTGGCAGAGGGTTTATTCCTCTGGGGGTTTCATAAGGTGATGGAACTATTTTGTGGTGGGAGTTCGGTTTGGTTAAAGCTGGCTTAGTGGTGCAGTGGATTGCACTGCTTTCAAACTGCTGGAAATGGAATCAAACCCTTCCTGCGTGCAGTTTGCAGGAATTTGCTTCCAGGGTCCAGAGACAAGCACCCAAGGTTAAAGGTCATTATGTCTCAGTTGATGCATGCTGCAGCCTCTGGGTGACAGGACGTCCTCAAACACGCAACAAAATGCAGCATAAATTAATATTTGTCTCCACTCACCGCTAGGTGTGAAATGCATTGAGGGAGGACAGTTAAAAATGTTTAATTTTATGCAAAAGAAAAATAAGATTTAACCCATTGAAATGAATCCAAATCACCAATACCAGCCAGGAACGCTTCACTTGTTCAGCAGTGTCATGTTAATTATATTGTTAAATGAATCCAACAAATCATTTTTACAGTCAGGTCTGGGAGCATGCACTGGTACAGAGCTTCACTGCATCCGCAACACCACTTAACTGCCCTGGGTCCTGGATGGCAACCACCCTGGCAGACAACTGGTCCATCCCCACAGCTCTAAAATAACCATCTGTCGGCTGCAGCCAGGGTGAAGCCAGGTGGAGGAGAACAATTCACCATGTTTATGGCACCTAAGAGTCTCAGTCTCTCTCTCTCTCTCTCTCTCTATCTGTTAAAATAAGCCAACAGAGTGGAGAAATTGCAAAATAAAAGCAGATATTTTCTCCTGTGTTATTCCCACAAAGCTGAAATGTGTTTATGTCTGAAACTGTCTTCTGCTGAAGAGGATGACACACTTTTCATGGGATTTATGTCACAGAGGAGAATTAGTATCAGGCTTCTGTTCACAGAACATTGTCCATCGCCTACTGCAACTCTGCCCTTTCACTGTTTTGGATCACAATGTATCCTGATGTCACACATTTTTAAACATGTTCAGTCATTTTCCAGTTACTTACAGTGTTTTATGTTGCTAATTTTATCACCTGACCACATTTTGGTATCCTCTGTTATTTTTTTTGTGTGCCAAAAACGTAGACAGTCGGTCATGATAAATGGGCGGTGGGAGACCGTCCTCATAACATGATGGCTTTCATGGAAGTTCTCTCAAAGAGGGAAGTCTTCATTTTTCAAACTGTGCATTTTGACCTGAACTCACATAAATAACTGACCAGTTTGGCTTCATCGTGAGACATCATGTTTGTGTTTTTTTCATGAATCATCAAAAATATGGCACTTCTTCATTTCTCTGTTGATAAATGTGACTTTTAAAAAGATGAATATGCTTGTGTTAATGGGCTTTCAGATGGCAGCACTGATCAGTTTGCTGTGGTCTTTTCTGTAACTGCCACCAGCACATTAGTGCTGACTTCAGTTTGACTCTCAGTGCATCACAGTTGTACTGCAGCGCCATCTTGTGGTTGTGTGGTAGTGTTGCACCAGGGTTTGCTTTTGGAAGATGCCAGCTGGGAAAAGCTGGCACTTAAAGAAATAGTTCATAAGCAGAAAAGGTCAATGACAGCACTTCAATTTCTTTTCATGTATATAGTGCCAAATCACAACAAAGTTGCCTCAAGGTGCTTCACACAAATAAGGTCTAACCATACCGACCCCCAGAGCAAGCACACAGGTGACAGTGGTAAGGAAAAACTCCCTCAGATGATTTGAGGAAGAAACCTCAAGCAGATCAGACTCAAAGGGGTGACCCTCTGCTTGGGTCATGCTACCAGCACAATTGACAAAACAAGTTACAAAATGAATATACAGGAAATTTTGCCGGTGCACAGGACAGGAGGGTTGCAGAGGATGGGAGGGTTGCAGATGATGGATTGGCATGAATGCAGTCAGGAAAAAACAGGCACTGAGCGTGGTAGCTCAAACAGGAAGGCATGTGGAAACACCAAAATAGAACCTCGATTGCAGAAAATAGAAAGGCCAGGTTTACCTCGTAAAGGAATGCTGAGTTTCTGGCCAAGATGAGCTGCATGACCAGGGTTTATATACACAGCTGATGATGAGCTGCAGGCATGGTTCAGTGTCCTCAGCTCCGCTTCTGCGACACCTGGAGGGAAATAGACAGACAACAGGGCCAGACAAGGCAGGAACCAAGGCAGACAAGCAAACCATGACACAGACACATGAAATTATAACATAGTGCATCAACAGCATGTTACTTTTGTAAGTTGTAAATACCCATTTTTAAAACCTTTTAAAAGAAAAGTCAATAAATATTTGTGAAAGTATCATTTTAAAGACAACTGCATGCTTTCTATGGTGTTATATTTGAGTTTCAATGTGTTTTTGAAAATAACAAATACTTGATGTATGATGATATTTTGGGACAGTGGTTCTCACTATTGCTCAAAATTTTATGCTTGTGAAAAACAGTATGTTGTTCGTGGTACTACTGGCTTCCATTTACCAACATTTCACACCCACCCCAGACGTGGGTCATGGAATCAAAAATCTAGAGGGATATTTATTGTACGGCCCACTGCTTAATATTTACTATACAACTAATAGTATTCCACTTGAAAATACCCCAAACAAGGAAAGAAGGTCCCCATTCACTTGTTTCAAGCCAGCAGCATAACTTTCTGTCATTTTCACAACACGACACTAAAGCTGCATTCACACCGGGCGCGATCAGACGCCACAAATTCATGGGGGTCGCGTAGTGATGGACGTGCCACCATCGCCCGGTGTGTCGCTCTTCTTTTGCTGCGAAAATTCACCCCGGTGCATCATCAAATAGGAGGAGCTTCCATTCCACTCGCCGGCTCCGGTTGTCAATCAAGTTAACATGACAGACCTTGATCACATGGAGCGAGTTGTTGTGGAAAGCTGACAAACGTCATGAGACGTTCCCAATTCGGAGAGTATCATTATTTGCTGCAGGAGCTGCGTCTGGATGACGGCCGTTTTCAGCGGTCCTTCCGCCTCTGCAGGACCCAGTTTGAAGACCTCCTGTCCCGTTCACGCGCGCACATGTAAACAATAAAAAAAAAAAGAAACTCCGCTGCTTGCTGCAGGGCTGCAGCTCGCTCTTCCCCCAAAAAACGGTCATAATTGTGTTTAGAAACCAGTCACCATTTCTTTTATTATACATCTGTGTAGTTAATAAGTAGCTAAAATAATCTCCATGGACAATTCGTTCGTGCGCGCACATAAAATAAAAAGAGAAAGAAATTCTGCTCCCGCTGCTGTGGGGCTGCTGCTCCCGCTGCTGTGGGGCTGCTGGTCGCTCCAAAAACTCTGTCATAATTGTGAAATAAAGGACAAAAGAGACATAAGTCCTGCTCACAGGCTGCTACCAGAGACAGGACATGTCTACATCTTCAGTCAAACTCCAGACATCTCCACGTCACTACATATTTAGTCCCTGATTGGTCATCACGGCGCGACAAGACAAAAAAGTTCAGATTTTTCAACTTGGGGAGGAGGGCAACGCGACGTGACGCAATGCAATATCGTGCCACAAATGCACCAATCGCTTCATTCGCGTCCATCGCGTCGCGCTGCGTGACTTGACGCCAAAACGCGTCCTTACATAGGGATTACATGGCAACCTGTCGCTGCTGTCGCTCGCGTCACGTCTGGTGTGAACGCGGCATAAGTAGCTAAATAACACAGTATTAGTATTATTAAAAACCACCTTTAATGAAAAACATTAACCACAGTAATTAGTACAACATATTATGGTAACAAGTTTAAATAAAACATCTTATTTTGGCTTAGGCAATTGTACACTAGTACAATTACCTAATGCTCTCCCAACAACTTTTTTTTCCCTTGTCTTCTACATTCTACTAATTGGCTTTACAATTCACCAAATCCATTACCTTTCTACACTTTTATGCTTACAAGCAATAATACTAATACTATTCATTGTCATAAATCTCTGGATTTCCAACCAAAATTCCACCATATGTTCACCTGCCCTCATACTGCTCTTAACATTTTCAGCATGTGAAGCAGCCACTGACCTTGCACTACTTGTAGCCACTGCCCGAACACAAGCAAAAAACTGAACCAATAATCCTTATCTGCCCTGGACTGTCTCCTATTCTATATCATGTTTGAAACCACCCTAATCCCCACCCTGATAATCATTACACAATGAGGAAACCAAACAAGACGACTTAATGCAAGAAATTACTTTTGATTCTACACCATTACTACCACTACTACCTACCTGCTACTTATTTATTCTCTTGTCAGAAAACTATAGGTACATTATTTTTCTTATTAATACAATATAATAATTTGTCATGCTTCCCTTTTTACTCAAATAGCCGATGATGGTTAGGTTGTAATATAATACTATAATTAGAGTAGTAGAAGCTAGGCTTAGAAAACAGGTGAAGCAGCAATATGGTTTCATGCAGAGAAAGCGCAGTACAGATGCAATGTTTGCTCTGAGAGTACTGATGGAGAAGAAAGGTCAGAAGGAGTTACATTGTGTGTTTGTTGATTTAGAGAAAGCTCATGACAGGGTGCCAAGATGAGAGTGGTATTGTATGAGGAAGTCTGGAGTGGCAGAGATGTATGTGAGGGCAGTGCAGGACATGTTAACCCTCTGGGGTCCGAGGGCATTTTTTTGGACAGTTCACTCGCCTGGCACACATGTTTTATTATTGCTGTTAACAGCTCTCCCTGCATCCCACAGTCAAGTTTCACGTTTCTTTTTTTTTCAGGACAACCTGTACTTTCAGAATATATATGCTATATTTGGTTTTATAAGTATAATAAAGGTTTACAATTAGAAATAAGAAAGGAAAAAGTAAAGTCGAAATAATTTTCCACACACATTTATTCAAAACACACAGCAAACTATAATAAACAACTGTTTTGACACTTTATAAAGGTAATTTGGGCTCTTGTGTGAAAGATTGTACAACAAAAAGGTTCAAACAATAAACACAAATGCACATTTTGAACACTATATACAAAATGATCTATGCATTTTGTTTGTCTTCATCTCAAAGCAGTTTCTGTCTGCTATTACACAAAAGTCACATCACAAACTTCTACTTCTACTGTGTTTTGGAGTGCTCTGTCCTGCTCTGAAAGCAGCTTTGACACTTTGGCCCATTTACACTCTGAGGAGCAGCTCCTCCCCCTCGCTCCATTGATATGGTAAACAGTGCTTTACGCCGGAGCGAGAGAGCTTGCCACAGGCTTATTCAATAACATTCACAGGTAATGAGGAGTGGAACATCTCTAAAACTCACACACTCTATGTTTGAGCACTTGAGATTGTCATCAGAGGCTCTCCGTCTGGTCACTTTTACTGATCGCTGTGTGTAATGGCGCAGGGCGCATTGGAGCAAGCACCCAGGGGGCTATTCAAATGGGCCAACTAGTAACATATTACTCCTAAAAACTATCTTTGGTGTATCATGTGAGGAAAATCTGCCCTACGATTGGATTTTGGAAAACCATATAACGGTGAACCAATTCCGATTGGACACTCACATCATCACTGCACGTCATCACACAGCTTCTATGAGGAGTACAAAGATGGCCGACGGCTGGCTCGAAAGTCTGCGGAATTAACTTTTCAGCAAAAAAAAAGAGTAAATTTCTATCTCATATCATTAAAAAGTTATTTATAATTTAATAAAGCTTGGTCTCAGCCGTCGTATACGACGGCGTCTGCCCCAGAGGATTAAAGGATAATGTGACAGTGGTAAGATGCGCACTACGAATGACAGATTCATTCAACGTGGAGGTGGGATTACACGAAGGATCAGCTCTGAGTCTTTTCTTGTTCACAATGGTGATGGACAGGTTGACAGAGGAAATCAAACAGGAGTCTCCATGGACTATGATGTTTGAAGATGGCATTGTGATCTATAATGAGAGTAAAGAGTAGGTTGAGTCTAGCCTGGAAATGTGGAGATATGCTCTGGACAGCAGGGGAATGAAAGTCAGAAGGTGAAAGACTGTGTGAATATGAGAGGAAGCCCAGCGGAATAGTAGAAGCGGTGAAAGCAGATGAGTTTAAATATTTGGGGTCAACTGTCCAAAGTAATGGAGAGTGTGGGAGAGAGGTAAAGAAGAGAATGCAGGCAGGGAGGAGTGGGTGGAGAAACATAGGAGTGATTGGTGACCTAAGAATATCTGCAAAAGTCTACAGGAAAGTCTACAAGACATTAATGAGACCAGCTATGCTGTACGGTGGCATTACGGTTTTTCCCAGTTGCTAAAACACATTTCTTGAAACCTCAACCCATTTTCTCAAAAGCTTAAACACAAATCCAAAAATTCAAACTACATTCACGAAGCCCCGGACTCTTCTATCAAAATCAAACTATCACCTCAAAATTAATTGTCCTGTGATCAAAACCAGACAATGTGATCAGATCATACACACAGCAAGCAAAAATATATTCACCAAAGAGCATTCGTTAGACACGACATAAAATAACTCAGCACCCAGGACATGTAGGTAACTGGAAATGTTGACTGTAAATATATTTAGCAAAAATTTATCGTAGGCAATGTGATATCTACATTCAGCAATGTCACAAGAAAAAAAAAAAGATAAAACAACATAGAAAGTACATCAAGCACATCACGGCACAAAGTTACAGAGATTCATTTTCCAATATCATGTCGTTGTCCAGGCCCTGGCCAGAGGACTTCATCCACATTACAGGTAATATTTTCCCTTGACAAGGAAAAGGGGAAAAAACTCTCTGGTGTGCCGAACCCAGCCTTGACAAGGCTCAAGTCATATCATCACAGAGGAAAAAAACAATGGCCAGTTCCATTGTCTCCAAACCTCTGATGTAGGGCTGCTGCTGGTCATAGACCTTCCACCACCACGCAGAGAAAAACTCCTCTATTGGATTGTGAAAGGGACTGTAAGGTGGGAAGAAAACCTTTATGACGTGCTGGTTGTTGGTGAACCGCTTACGTATCAGGACAACACAGTGAATGCCCACATTGTCCCAAACTATGACACATACAGGATGCAGTGCTGCTGATCCAGTCGCCCGAATATCACCAGTAATGATTGTTTTTGGTCTTCCTCGTCCCCGTCCTCCTCATCCACCACCTTTCACATGAACTCTTCTGTCCTCTGTCTGTCTCTATGATTCTGTCTATGGTAGATGGACACACATGTGCCACCTGTGCACTCTGAACTGACTTTCATCCTGCCCCATTTGTCTGATCACATCATTAGAAACGTGTGTGTTCAGTTGTGAGTTGTTGTGTGTAAAAGCTGACAGCTGTGTTGGTGTTGTGTTCACATTTTGCTGCCTGTATTTACAATTTTGCAACACAAGTGTAATATTGTATTTAGTGAATGAGAATGTGTTTAGAGTTTTGCAAAAGTGTGCATAAGATATGCAAATTGTGTCTAACTAGGTGAAAACTGCTTATGGTTTTGCCAAACGGGTTGCATGCTTCAAGAAATGAGTTCAGACCACTGTGAATTTGGTTCAGGGAATGGAGTTTAGTGTTTAAGCAATGCAGAAAACTGTAACAAAAAGACAAGCTGAAGATGTTGCTATTTTCTTTGGGAGTGATGAGAATGGACGGGATTAAGAATTAACATATGAGAGGGACAGCTTAGGTGGGACAGTTTGGAGACAAAGTCAGAGAGGCGAGATTAAAATGGGCAGGAGGCGAAAGGGGGAAGCCAAAGAACAGGTTTATGGATGTGCTGAGGGAGGACATGCAGGTGGTTGTGTGACAGAGGAAATCGTAGTTGCCTCCAACGCCTCGTACACCTGTTGCTACAACTATTTGCGCACACCAGCGGCTGAAAGACAGAGTGTGCGCTGTGAGAACCCATCGAACCCTCTCGCAGCAGGTGTTGGCCAAATTCCAGATGACACGCACAAACTTCGAACACCGCTCGTTTGGCACTTAGAAAATGTGTGGCCATTCGTACTATCATCACAAAAACAGTCAGCAGACGATCACTGTCCAGGTGGATGTGAAATTTCTCTAAGTGCCCCACAACTATGCAGTTGCAAAAAGCCACACACATGTGGTGCATGTGCACCACGTCCATGTCTTTGTTGATTTCCGGCATTTTTCCACACTGATTACAGGCCAGCAATGGTAGTGCAGTGGTAAAGTTTCCGTCTGATAATCAGAGCTTATGGGTTTGAATCCCGTGAGTGACATTTTTTTTAACAAGAGTTATTTAACTGCGGAGTTCTGTATTGCCTCCCTTTTTATGTATTATTTATATCAACCCAGTGATATTCACTAACTATACAGACTAAGGTTAATTATGGAGTTCCACAAGGTTCTGTGCTAGGACCAATTTTATTCATTTTATACATGATTCCCTTAGGCAGTATTATTAGACGGCATTGCTTAAATTTTGATTGTTACGCAGATCATACCCAGCGTTATCTATCCATGAAGCCAGAGGACACACACCAATTAGCTAAACTGCAGGATTGTCTTACAGACATAAAGACATGAATGACCTCTAATTTCCTGCTTTTAAACTCAGATAAAACTGAAGTTATTGTACTTGGCCCCACAAATCTTAGAAACATGGTGTCTAACCAGATCCTTACTCTGGATGGCATTACCCTGACCTCTAGTAATACTGTGAGAAATCTTGGAGTCATTTTTGATCAGGATATGTCATTCAATGCGCATATTAAACAAATATGTAGGACTGCTTTTTTGCATTTGCGCAATATCTCTAAAATTAGAAAGGTCTTGTCTCAGAGTGATGCTGAAAAACTAATTCATGCATTTATTTCCTCTAGGCTGGACTATTGTAATTCATTATTATCAGGTTGTCCTAAAAATTCCCTGAAAAGCCTTCAGTTAATTCAAAATGCTGCAGCTAGAGTACTGACGGGGACTGGAAGGAGAGAGCATATCTCACCCATATTGGCCTCTCTTCATTGGCTTCCTGTTAATTCTAGAATAGAATTTAAAATTCCTCTTCTTACTTATAAGGTTTTGAATAATCAGGTCCCATCTTATCTTAGGGACCTCATAGTACCATATCACCCCAATAGAGCGCTTCGCTCTCAGACTGCAGGCTTACTTGTAGTTCCTAGGGTTTGTAAGAGTAGAATGGGAGGCAGAGCCTTCAGCTTTCAGGCTCCTCTCCTGTGGAACCAGCTCCCAATTCAGATCAGGGAGACAGACACCCTCTCTACTTTTAAGATTAGGCTTAAAACTTTCCTTTTTGCTAAAGCTTATAGTTAGGGCTGGATCAGGTGACCCTGAACCATCCCTTAGTTATGCTGCTATAGACTTAGACTGCTGGGGGGTTCCCATGATGCACTGAGTGTTTCTTTCTCTTTTTGCTCTGTATACACCACTCTGCATTTAATCATTAGTGATTGATCTCTGCTCCCCTCCACAGCATGTCTTTTTCCTGTTTGTTTCCTGTTCCTGTTTATGTCCTGGTTCTCTCCCTCAGCCCCAACCAGTCCCAGCAGAAGACTGCCCCTCCCTGAGCCTGGTTCTGCTGGAGGTTTCTTCCTGTTAAAAGGGAGTTTTTTCTTCCCACTGTTGCCAAGTGCTTGCTCACAGGGGGTCGTTTTGACCGTTGGGGTTTTTCCGTAATTATTGTATGGCTTTGCCTTACAATATAAGGTGCCTTGGGGCAACTGTTTGTTGTGATTTGGCGCTATATAAATAAAATTGATTTGATGGTTTTTATTTTATTGTTCTCCACATCAGCGGCGTGATGTTTTGCAACTGCTCACACTGTGTTCCTGCTCGACAGACATCATCGCGTGTACAAACTGTCGCACCGGGATCGTGCACGCCTGCGCATTAGCACAATGTTTTCGTGGTTCGTTCATACGAGCTGTTTCGCTCTGAGTTGCCCTGAGTTGTACTTATTCGTACTATGTGTGAAGGGGCCCTTAATAATGGTGACTCTTCACTGAAGAAGAAGAAGAAAACCCTTATGTAAAATACAGCCTTAAGTCTTTGTTCAAACATCTGCAGCAAATTTATAATCATTGGAAATGGTCCAATCAATCAATCAATCAATCAATCAATCAATCAATCAATCAATCAATCAATCAGTCAATCGAAGCATCTGTGTTGCACAGAGGCCAGCTGGACATAGTGTCCCCGTAGCTGTCTCAAATCGTTTAAGCACAGAGTGCAGCACCAGTCAATCAATCAATCAATCAATTTTTTTTATATAGCGCCAAATCACAACAAACAGTTGCCCCAAGGCGCTTTATATTGTAAGGCAAGGCCATACAATAATTATGTAGAACCCCAACGGTCAAAACGACCCCCTGTGAGCAAGCACTTGGCTACAGTGGGAAGGAAAAACTCCCTTTAACAGGAAGAAACCTCCAGCAGAACCAGGCTCAGGGAGGGGCAGTCTTCTGCTGGGACTGGTTGGGGCTGAGGGAGAGAACCAGGAAAAAGACATGCTGTGGAGGGGAGCAGAGATCGATCACTAATGATTAAATGCAGAGTGGTGCATACAGAGCAAAAAGAGAAAGAAACAGTGCATCATGGGAACCCCCCCAGCAGTCTACGTCTATAGCAGCATAACTAAGGGATGGTTCAGGGTCACCTGATCCAGCCCTAACTATAAGCTTTAGCAAAAAGGAAAGTTTTAAGCCTAATCTTAAAAGTAGAGAGGGTGTCTGTCTCCCTGATCTGAATTGGGAGCTGGTTCCACAGGAGAGGAGCCTGAAAGCTGAAGGCTCTGCCTCCCATTCTACTCTTACAAACCCTAGGAACTACAAGTAAGCCTGCAGTCTGAGAGCGAAGCGCTCTATTGGGGTGATATGGTACTACGAGGTCCCTAAGATAAGATGAGACCTGATTATTCAAAACCTTATAAGTAAGAAGAAGAATTTTAAATTCTATTCTAGAATTAACAGGAAGCCAATGAAGAGAGGCCAATATGGGTGAGATATGCTCTCTCCTTCTAGTCCCCGTCAGTACTCTAGCTGCAGCATTTTGAATTAACTGAAGGCTTTTTAGGGAACTTTTAGGACAACCTGATAATAATGAATTACAATAGTCCAGCCTAGAGGAAATAAATGCATGAATTAGTTTTTCAGCATCACTCTGAGACAAGACCTTTCTGATTTTAGAGATATTGCGTAAATGCAAAAAAGCAGTCCTACATATTTGTTTAATATGCGCTTTGAATGACATATCCTGATCAACAATGACTCCAAGATTTCTCACAGTATTACTAGAGGTCAGGGTAATGCCATCCAGAGTAAGGATCTGGTTAGACACCATGTTTCTAAGATTTGTGGGGCCAAGTACAATAACTTCAGTTTTATCTGAGTTTAAAAGCAGGAAATTAGAGGTCATCCATGTCTTTATGTCTGTAAGACAATCCTGCAGTTTAGCTAATTGGTGTGTGTCCTCTGGCTTCATGGATAGATAAAGCTGGGTATCATCTGCGTAACAATGAAAATTTAAGCAATACCGTCTAATAATACTGCCTAAGGGAAGCATGTATAAAGTGAATAAAATTGGTCCTAGCACAGAACCTTGTGGAACTCCATAATTAACTTTAGTCTGTGAAGAAGATTCCCCATTTACATGAACAAATTGTAATCTATTAGACAAATATGATTCAAACCACCGCAGCGCAGTGCCTTTAATACCTATGGCATGCTCTAATCTCTGTAATAAAATTTTGTGGTCAACAGTATCAAAAGCAGCACTGAGGTCCAACAGAACAAGCACAGAGACGAGTCCACTGTCCGAGGCCATAAGAAGATCATTTGTAACCTTCACTAATGCTGTTTCTGTACTATGATGAATTCTAAAACCTGACAAACTCTTCAAATAGACCATTCCTCTGCAGATGATCAGTTAGCTGTTTTACAACTACCCTTTCAAGAATTTTTGAGAGAAAAGGAAGGT
This sequence comes from Thalassophryne amazonica, assembly GCF_902500255.1. Lineage (NCBI taxonomy): Eukaryota > Metazoa > Chordata > Actinopteri > Batrachoidiformes > Batrachoididae > Thalassophryne > Thalassophryne amazonica. The sequence goes on from NC_047115.1 coordinate 85,007,705, forward strand.
TGGAGATTGGCCTATAATTAGCTAAGATAGCTGGGTCAAGTGATGGCTTTTTAAGTAATGGTTTAATTACTGCCACCTTAAAAGCCTGTGGTACATAGCCAACTAACAAAGATAAATTGATCATATTTAAGATCGAAGCATTAAATAATGGTAGGGCTTCCTTGAGCAGCCTGGTAGGAATGGGGTCTAATAAACATGTTGATGGTTTGGATGAAGTAACTAATGAAAATAACTCAGACAGAACAATCGGAGAGAAAGAGTCTAACCAAATACCGGCATCACTGAAAGCAGCCAAAGATAACGATACGTCTTTGGGATGGTTATGAGTAATTTTTTCTCTAATAGTTAAAATTTTGTTAGCAAAGAAAGTCATGAAGTCATTACTAGTTAAAGTTAAAGGAATACTCGGCTCAATAGAGCTCTGACTCTTTGTCAGCCTGGCTACAGTGCTGAAAAGAAACCTGGGGTTGTTCTTATTTTCTTCAATTAGTGATGAGTAGAAAGATGTCCTAGCTTTACGGAGGGCTTTTTTTATAGAGCAACAGACTCTTTTTCCAGGCTAAGTGAAGATCTTCTAAATTAGTGAGACGCCATTTCCTCTCCAACTTACGGGTTATCTGCTTTAAGCTGCGAGTTTGTGAGTTATACCACGGAGTCAGGCACTTCTGATTTAAAGCTCTGTTTTTCAGAGGAGCTACAGCATCCAAAGTTGTCTTCAATGAGGATGTAAAACTATTGACGAGATACTCTATCTCCCTTACAGAGTTTAGGTAGCTACTCTGCACTGTGTTGGTATATGGCATTAGAGAACATAAAGAAGGAATCATATCCTTAAACCTAGTTACAGCGCTTTCTGAAAGACTTCTAGTGTAATGAAACTTATTCCCCACTGCTGGGTAGTCCATCAGAGTAAATGTAAATGTTATTAAGAAATGATCAGACAGAAGGGAGTTTTCAGGGAATACTGTTAAGTCTTCAATTTCCATACCATAAGTCAGAACAAGATCTAAGATATGATTAAAGTGGTGGGTGGACTCATTTACATTTTGAGCAAAGCCAATAGAGTCTAATAATAGATTAAATGCAGTGTTGAGGCTGTCATTCTCAGCATCTGTGTGGATGTTAAAATCGCCCACTATAATTATCTTATCTGAGCTAAGCACTAAGTCAGACAAAAGGTCTGAAAATTCACAGAGAAACTCACAGTAACGACCAGGTGGACGATAGATAATAACAAATAAAACTGTTTTTTGGGACTTCCAATTTGGATGGACAAGACTAAGAGTCAAGCTTTCAAATGAATTAAAGCTCTGTCTGGGTTTTTGATTAATTAATAAGCTGGAGTGGAAGATTGCTGCTAATCCTCTGCCTCGGCCCGTGCTACGAGCATTCTGGCAGTTAGTGTGACTCGGGGGTGTTGACTCATTTAAACTAACATATTCATCCTTCATCATTTACTAACAGGGACTTAGAAGAGAGAGACCTAATGTTTAATAGACCACATTTAACTGTTTTAGTCTGTGGTGCAGTTGAAGGTGCTATATTATTTTTTCTTTTTGAATTTTATGCTTAAATAGATTTTTACTGGTTATTGGTGGTCTGGGAGCAGGCACCGTCTCTACAGGGATGGGGTAATGAGGGGATGGCAGGGGGAGAGAAGCTGCAGAGAGGTTGGTAAGACTACAACTCTGCTTCCTGGTCCCAACCCTGGATAGTCACGGTTTGGAGGATTTAAGAAAATTGGCCAGATTTCTAGAAATGAGAGCTGCTCCATCCAAAGTGGGATGGATGCCGTCTCTCCTAACAAGACCAGGTTTTCCCCAGAAGCTTTGCCAATTATCTATGAAGCCCACCTCAGTTTTTGGACACCACTCAGACAGCCAGCAATTCAAGGAGAACATGCGGCAAAAAACATGTCACTCCTGGTCCGATTGGGGAGGGGCCCAGAGAAAACTACAGAGTCCGACATTGTTTTTGCAAAGTCACACACCGATTCAATGTTAATTTTAGTGACCTCCGATTGGCGTAACCGGGTGTCATTACTGCCGACGTGAATTACAATCTTACCAAATTTACACTTAGCCTTAGCCAGCAGTTTCAAATTTCCTTCAATGTCGCCTGCTCTGGCCCCCGGAAGACAATTGACTATGGTTGCTGGTGTCGCTAACTTCACATTTCTCAAAACAGAGTTGCCAATAACCAGAGTTTGACCCTCGGTGGGTGTGTCGCCGAGTGGGGAAAAAACAGTTAGAAATGTGAACGGGTTGGCGGTGTACACGGGGCTTCTGTTTAGAACTACGCTTCTTCCTCACAGTCACCCAGTTGGCCTGCTATCCCGGCTGCTCGGGATCTGCTGGAAGGGAACTAACGGCGGATAAGCTACCTTGGTCTGCACCGACTACAGGGGCCTGGCTAGCTGTAGAATTTTCCACGGTGCGGAGCCGAGTCTCCAATTCGCCCAGCCTGGCCTCCAAAGCTACGAATAAGCTACACTTATTACAAGTACCATTACTGCTAAAGGAGGCCGAGGAATAACTAAACATTTCACACCTAGAGCAGAAAAGTGCAGGAGAGACAGGAGAAGCCACCATGCTAAATCAGCTAAGAGCTAGTAGCTGCGCTAAGCTAGCGGATTTCTAAAAACACACAAAGTGAATAATGTGTAAATAATTTAGAGGTGATTCAGCAGAGAGAGTGCTTTAGTTAAGGCACGTGAAGATTACACTGTGAAACAAATCGTTATCTAGTTAAGTAGATCAATCTAACTGGGCAGATTAAACAGCTAACAGATACAGCAAAACACCACTATGCTCCGGAACAGGAAGTGATACAATACCACAGTGAGCGCTAACCACCAGTAGGCGCCAATATAATAAATATGTTGTTTTATTCTCTGTAAGCAAAGGGGAACTGGAGACCAAAAACAATGTCACCAAGTCATCCAGAGGCATACATTTTTAACTTATGGTTCAAATTTTAACCTACTCATTTTGGACAAGTTATTTAAAATTACTGTCATGTCTGAAGCTTTATAAAGTGAAAATATCAGATATATGTTTTTGTTTTAAAGTAATGTGCTAATTTTTAAGGTTTTGTGAGCACATGCTGTGCCAGGCAGCAATGCATTATGGGTAGCATAGGGTAATCTCAGATGTTCAAGACAGGACAAATGCATTTCAGACACTCTGTTCAGGCTCCACGGATAACAGCATTAAACTCTAGTGCCTAAAACTCTCATGAATATATTCTCTGGGTTTATAGACGTTAGTGTATTTGTGTTTGTTAAATTCCACGCATCTTAAAAGTTAAATGTAGCAAACACGGATTATCTAGAATTTTGTTTGGCACGTTTTCAAGGCTGCTACTGCCATCTACTGGCCAGTAGTGTTCATGGCAGTATTCGCCCCAAGAACTACTAAGCGTCTGGCTACCAGTAGATGGCAGTGTTCCATTTATTTTAACCTGGTTATATCAGATGGTGGTCAAATCAACTTTTTGGCTTTATTTTTTTTTCTACAAATTAAGTTTAAAAACAAAACAACAACAACAACAACAACAAAAAACATTACAAGACAGCTCTGCAGTTGGATGCTTGTAGCTTTTGGCAGCAGGAGGTGGTCGTGAGATGTTAAAGCTTGTTACTCCACTACACGATGCAGGACGCGCAATTAACCTGAAACTCGGTCCAAAAAATTCTCGCACGAATGAAAAATCATCTGAAAAATGGCCAAAACACGCACAGTGTAAAGCCAACATTTATGTGTCAAGATACGGCTTTTCAGAACTGACCAATTGTTAACCTTGTCCTTTGTTTTATCCATCCATCCATCCATCCATCCATCCATTTTCTTCCACTTATCTGTTTTCATTATTTATTATTGCATTTTAACTTATGAAGTGCTTTGTGACTTATGTCTGTGACAGGCACTATATAAATAAATTTACTTACTTGCTAATATTGAGTGCATGTTTTACAACATCATAAAAGTTTTAAAACATGCACACATCATCGCACGTGTGCACGGCATTAATAAAACATGCGCACATTCTCTCCACATGCAAAACATTTTGCGATGACACTTCCAGGGCTCCGTAAAAATGCCTGTTTTTACAAATAAAAATGGAATATTTTACAAAAGCACATTTATCTTTAAACCAACACACGACACACGTCACATTAACGTGTTGGTTTGCATAATGAATGACTGAACCAATCAGTGTTTAGCAGAGGCACCTTTACCCAGAATGCTTTGCGGTCTGTGTTTGTTACAAAACCTCAGAGTTAGTGCCTTATTCAACAATAAAAGATACATTTTATATTTAAACTTTGTACAAATGACAAAATTGACATTAATGGAGTTATTCTATCAGTATTTTCACAAAACCATAAGTTAGTATGACTTTATTTTTCAAGACCTCTGCCTGACCGGAGCTTTGTAATTGAGAGCTGGTCTTATGGCTGCTCTCTGGGTGCCTCTGTGCTTGCAGTGCTGTAATAAACAAGGGCTTTTAACAGGAGCATTATGCTGAAAGAAAAATTATTAATATTAATAGAGAGTTGATTTTGTAGGTGCTCTCAGGATTTGTCTGTGCTGTGTTCTACAGGAGGCAGCATAGTCAAACATTCTGGCTCATTCTTTGGGTCTTTTGATGCTTTCAGAAGCAATCGTGTTAAAAATTAATTTCAGTTTCTTAGTAATTGCAAATGTACCAGAGACAACACCGGAAATTATCGGTTATCGATTATCTGTAACTTCCGATACATTTTTGGGTGGTTTATCTGTTTATCTTTATCAAAGATAACTTTTCAGTTATTATCTGTTATCGAAGTTAATTTTTTGGTTATCTGTGCCCACCACTGGAAGTAATGAACTTTTTAAAAAGAACTTCGATCCATCATACTGTTTCAATGTAGTGGGCCAGTGAACCTGAAAGGCTTCTTGACTCTATGGCCAAAATGTTGTGGTGTAAAAGTTAAAATTTTATGAAACTCAACACAGCCAATTACTACAAGGTTCTTTGGAAATATATCAGATTTTCTGAAATTCCATTCATGAAGAGGCTATAATTAAACATTCCACTATCTCAAGAATGGCTGGAGTTATGTGTTTGAAATTTTATTTTGTGTGGTTGAAACTGGCCACTTATGTAAACATGTCCTGAAGTACCAAATGCTTTATTCAATAAAAACAAACACCAATGAGTAATCAAATTGCAGTAGCTCATTTTTATCCACGTGAACAACTAATATTCATGAAATTAAATAATAATGGCTCACACAAGCATATGAAATAAATGGACCACAAAGTGGCAATGTAACAAGTGCATTTACATCGCCCTCCATACCATATTTAACACATTTTCTGTGGCAGTGTACTCTGAACACTTCTCTTGGCTTGTACCACATAGTCAACTTTTGACCTTGAGCTCAGCACACCATGATAAATAATCACATATGTATGTTTTGATTATATTCATGAGCACAGTTTTGATAATTATATATTTTCACACATTCTCTGATCTGTATTGGACAATTTACGGTGGCCCTAAGAGGCCAAATGCACTGCAACTAAAGAAAACACCAGCAAACAGAAAAATGCTGCAAAAGCACACAAAACATAACAGAAGCTGGAAAAAATAAAACAGAAGTTGGAAAATAAAACATAAATTAGAAAAATGAAAACGGAAGTTCGAAAAACAACACTGGATTAAATGCACCTGCAACTTAAGAAACGCCAGCAAACAGAAAAATGCTGCAAAAAGAAAAAGGCTGCAAAAAAAAAAAAAAAATTGTAAATTGAAAAATGCTACAAACAGAAATTTGCTGCAAAAGCATGCAAAACAAAACGGAAGTTTAAAAAAAAAACAATTGGTAGTAGTAGTGCCCCGTGTCCATTTGCAAACCCCCAATCAACTTCACAGAAGAAGAAGACAATCACGTGACAGAGCAGCTGTGGAAAATAAACGGTGGATCCACTGATTTGTATTTCCTCACCAGATGGAGGACCGAGCTGATCGACTCAGTCGCTGGCTGTTGCCAGAGCGCCGCCATCTTGGTTAGCGTCTAATAACCAGACATGAATAGAAATCAATGTGGACATGATCAATGTTTTTAAGAGAGTTTCACCATAAATCTGCATTTTCTGTGCCATTACTGTGCTGTTACATTTATTCAAATTCAGTCCCACATTTGTACAGCCACTATTTGTCAAAACAAATACAGAATACAAATTCTATTTATATAATAGACTTGAATGAATTTGTTAGTCCCAGTCCAGATAGAAAATAACACCATCAGTTTTCAAACACATTATGTCTGCCGTGACACGAGATCCTGGTCTGATCTTTAATTAATTTCATTATGAAGTTAAGTCAAAGATGGAAAATAATCAGGGTGAAAGTAAGAGCTTCATCTGCTTGCATCTAAGGGCGCAATTCAGAACTAGAAAGGGGGGGGGGACAAAGTGCGAGGCCCGCAGGGCCGAAGCCCATAGGCCGGTGGTCTGGAGGCCGCTTTAGGCCCCCAGAAGCCAGCGGTTTCTAGATAAGCTCAGATGCATTCTGAGCATCCAGAACAGTAATTTTAATGTTTTGAGAAGACCATAAAGTGGACACCATTTGACTTATGCAATTTGAAACTGTGGATATAAGTACTTTATTCTGAGAATAGCCAGCATTGATTTTATTAACATCCTGGTGTAAATAAGGTATCACCACATGTGTAGAACTCAAAAAGAAAGATAAGTTGAGTTCTCATTAAAAAACAACTGTAATGTGGTAAAATGTATTCATAAATATGAAAGAACAGGCTCTTAATAATTACATATTAACTATCGCATACTGTATTTTTTTCCTCAAGATTTGTTTTTGCATAAGTTTGAAAAAACAACAGATCATAAGTTTAGGATAAATTACTTATCATGAATTTAATTTTCGAAGTGGCACTAATGACAACACTCATTCTGAACATAATTTCGCTTGCACAGACTGATTTTGGAGATCAAGCAATAATTGCAGATGGGCTTTCTGAGGTCCCAGATAGTTTTTCTGATTTCCTTTTCTAACTTTCAGAATTTAGTAAATTAGCATATGGTCCACTGATATTTATGTGTAGACACTAGTCCCGAGAGGCAACTATTTTTGGTTTCAAATCTGGGCAAATGCAGTCCCAGAAAATTCCGAATGTGACAAACAAGAAACAGGTGTTGTAAACAAGTCAATGCTGCTCAAAATACAAACTTGCAGAAACAAATATACTATTCTGACATGGTTTGCACATAAGACTGACATAGCATGTTTCAAGTACACACATATATGTCAGAAGGTGGGGGGGACATACCATATTCTGCCCCCCCGGTTGAAAAGGTGGGGGGACATGTCCCCTCTATCCCCCACCAAATTGCGCCCATGATCACATCATATTAAAGATATTAATATTAAAGTCTGCTCTTAACCCACCTGTGGCGTCGCTTTTATGGAGCGCTTCTACGTGAAAAAAAATCAAATAAATAAAATGAAACAGCTACACCAGCCAGAGGGAAAGTAAGATTATTCAATAATTTCTGTACCAAGTTGAAAGAAAACTGAAAACGCTTCACTGTAATATAGAGTATATCATAGAGAAATGAATCTGAGTTATGTATATTCTTAAATTAGTGGAATATACAATGTCAAAGTGACTGTCATGTGACCCACCAAATTGAGAGAAAAAGTATTCCCATTCTACGAATTTGCTCTTACAGAATATCTCAGGGTGGAAAACTTGATGTGAAGAAGAAACCCGAGGCTAATTAAAAAAGGATAAATTGAAACTTATGAAAGTGAGACTCCTTGTTATGTGTCGACGCGGGTTGAGGAGCGGACCTGCGTCTGACGGAACCCAGCGCTAAAACAACCAGAAAGCGGTTCCAATAACAAAACAATTTATTTTTCCACCCTTTGGTGCATAACAAAGTGCACAAACAAAAGCTGCGTCAGTCTGGCGGAGTGAAGGACGGCACGCTCTCCAGCACCCAAAAGGATCGAAGCCCGGCGCTTCTGGACCCACGTTCACCGCCAAACACCCCCCAGGTGGACACGACAAACTGACTCTCTGCGAAGGATAGAAAAGGTGAGGTAAGTCAGCAGCTACAACTAATATCCTTCAAAAGGCACACATTATCAGCAACACATTCAGGTCTGTATTTAAGCTTTATGTAAATGAGCAGCTTCTCACAACAGGTGGAGGATCATCAGTCCGCATGCCACGGCAGTGAGAAGCGAGCTGCACAATTCTCATCAAAGTTCAAATATACTGCGTAACAAAATACCAAGTTACTATTAACAATTATTCAGACAATTAATCACCTCTGATGTGTGCTGACAGCATGTGTCCCTCACCCTTCCTCCTTCACAGGCACGATGTGTCAAACCCAGGCGCGGTCCTCACCGTCTCACAAACGAACATCACAAAGTCGAGTTCCCGGCAATTCTGCTTGAATCACACATGACTTAAATGCAGAACGCCATCTCATTATCTGCTTCAGCTGAAAGTCTTTAAGGTTGCACGTGAGCACCATACACAGGTGCTGCACATCATGTTGATGAGGGTGAAGGACTCTTCTGCCAGCACCTTCTCCACAGACAATAAATCAATCAATCAATCAATCAAATTTTTTTTTATATAGCGCCAAATCACAACAAACAGTTGCCCCAAGGCGCTTCATATTGTAAGGCAAGGCCATACAATAATTATGTAAAACCCCAACGGTCAAAACGACCCCCTATGAGCAAGCACTTGGCTACAGTGGGAAGGAAAAACTCCCTTTTAACAGGAAGAAACCTCCAGCAGAACCAGGCTCAGGGAGGGGCAGTCTTCTGCTGGGACTGGTTGGGGCTGAGGGAGAGAACCAGGAAAAAGACATGCTGTGGAGGGGAGCAGAGATCGATCACTAATGATTAAATGCAGAGTGGTGCATACAGAGCAAAAAGAAAAAGAAACAGTGCATCATGGGAACCCCCCAGCAGTCTACGTCTATAGCAGCATAACTAAGGGATGGTTCAGGGTCACCTGATCCAGCCCTAACTATAAGCTTTAGCAAAAAGGAAAGTTTTAAGCCTAATCTTAAAAGTAGAGAGGGTGTCTGTCTCCCTGATCTGAATTGGGAGCTGGTTCCACAGGAGAGGAGCCTGAAAGCTGAAGGCTCTGCCTCCCATTCTACTCTTACAAACCCTAGGAACTACAAGTAAGCCTGCAGTCTGAGAGCGAAGCGCTCTATTGGGGTAATATGGTACTACGAGGTCCCTAAGATAAGATGGGACCTGATTATTCAAAACCTTATAAGTAAGAAGAAGAATTTTAAATTCTATTCTAGAATTAACAGGAAGCCAATGAAGAGAGGCCAATATGGGTGAGATATGCTCTCTCCTTCTAGTCCCCGTCAGTACTCTAGCTGCAGCATTTTGAATTAACTGAAGGCTTTTTAGGGAACTTTTAGGACAACCTGATAATAATGAATTACAATAGTCCAGCCTAGAGGAAATAAATGCATGAATTAGTTTTTCAGCATCACTCTGAGACAAGACCTTTCTGATTTTAGAGATATTGCGTAAATGCAAAAAAGCAGTCCTACATATTTGTTTAATATGCACTTTGAATGACATATCCTGATCAAAAATGACTCCAAGATTTCTCACAGTATTACTAGAGGTCAGGGTAATGCCATCCAGAGTAAGGATCTGGTTAGACACCATGTTTCTAAGATTTGTGGGGCCAAGTACAACAACTTCAGTTTTATCTGAGTTTAAAAGCAGGAAATTAGAGGTCATCCATGTCTTTATGTCTGTAAGACAACCCTGCAGTCTAGCTAATCGGTGTGTGTCCTCTGGCTTCATGGATAGATAAAGCTGGGTATCATCTGCGTAACAATGAAAATTTAAGCAATACCGTCTAATAATACTGCCTAAGGGAAGCATGTATAAAGTGAATAAAATTGGTCCTAGCACAGAACCTTGTGGAACTCCATAATTAACTTTAGTCTGTGAAGAAGATTCCCCATTTACATGAACAAATTGTAATCTATTAGACAAATATGATTCAAACCACCGCAGCGCAGTGCCTTTAATACCTATGGCATGCTCTAATCTCTGTAATAAAATTTTATGGTCAACAGTATCAAAAGCAGCACTGAGATCTAACAGAACAAGCACAGAGATGAGTCCACTGTCCGAGGCCATAAGAAGATCATTTGTAACCTTCACTAATGCTGTTTCTGTACTATGATGAATTCTAAAACCTGACTGAAACTCTTCAAATAGACCATTCCTCTGCAGATGATCAGTTAGCTGTTTTACAACTACCCTTTCAAGAATTTTTGAGAGAAAAGGAAGGTTGGAGATTGGCCTATAATTAGCTAAGATAGCTGGGTCAAGTGATGGCTTTTTAATTAATGGTTTAATTACTGCCACCTTAAAAGCCTGTGGTACATAGCCAACTAACAAAGATAGATTGATCATATTTAAGATCGAAGCATTAAATAATGGTAGGGCTTCCTTGAGCAGCCTGGTAGGAATGGGGTCTAATAAACATGTTGATGGTTTGGATGAAGTAACTAATGAGAATAACTCAGACAGAACAATCGGAGAGAAAGAGTCTAACCAAATACCGGCATCACTGAAAGCAGCCAAAGATAACGATACGTCTTTGGGATGGTTATGAGTAATTTTTTCTCTAATAGTTAAAATTTTGTTAGCAAAGAAAGTCATGAAGTCATTACTAGTTAAAGTTAATGGAATACTCAGCTCAATAGAGCTCTGACTCTTTGTCAGCCTGGCTACAGTGCTGAAAAGAAACCTGGGGTTGTTCTTATTTTCTTCAATTAGTGATGAGTAGAAAGATGTCCTAGCTTTACGAAGGGCTTTTTTATAGAGCAACAGACTCTTTTTCCAGGCTAAGTGAAGATCTTCTAAATTAGTGAGACGCCATTTCCTCTCCAACTTACGGGTTATCTGCTTTAAGCTACGAGTTTGTGAGTTATACCACGGAGTCAGACACTTCTGATTTAAAGCTCTCTTTTTCAGAGGAGCTACAGCATCCAAAGTTGTCTTCAATGAGGATGTAAAACTATTGACGAGATACTCTATCTCCCTTACAGAGTTTAGGTAGCTACTCTGCACTGTGTTGGTATATGGCATTAGAGAACATAAAGAAGGAATCATATCCTTAAACCTAGTTACAGCGCTTTCTGAAAGACTTCTAGTGTAATGAAACTTATTCCCCACTGCTGGGTAGTCCATCAGAGTAAATGTAAATGTTATTAAGAAATGATCAGACAGAAGGGAGTTATCAGGGAATACTGTTAAGTCTTCTATTTCCATACCATAAGTCAGAACAAGATCTAAGATATGATTAAAGTGGTGGGTGGACTCATTTACTTTTTGAGCAAAGCCAATAGAGTCTAATAATAGATTAAATGCAGTGTTGAGGCTGTCATTCTCAGCATCTGTGTGGATGTTAAAATCGCCCACTATAATTATCTTATCTGAGCTAAGCACTAAGTCAGACAAAAGGTCTGAAAATTCACAGAGAAACTCACAGTAACGACCAGGTGGACGATAGATAATAACAAATAAAACTGGTTTTTGGGACTTCCAATTTGGATGGACAAGACTAAGAGACAAGCTTTCAAATGAATTAAAGCTCTGTCTGGGTTTTGGATTAATTAATAAGCTGGAATGGAAGATTGCTGCTAATCCTCCACCCCGGCCCGTGCTACGAGCATTCTGACAGTTAGTGTGACTCGGGGGTGTTGACTCATTTAAACTAACATATTCATCCTGCTGTAACCAGGTTTCTGTTAGGCAGAATAAATCAATATGTTGATCAATTATTATATCATTTACCAACAGGGACTTAGAAGAGAGAGACCTAATGTTTAATAGACCACATTTAACTGTTTTAGTCTGTGGTGCAGTTGAAGGTGCTATATTATTTTTTCTTTTTGAATTTTTATGCTTAAATAGATTTTTGCTGGTTATTGGTAGTCTGGGAGCAGACACCGTCTCTACGGGGATGGGGTAATGAGGGGATGGCAGGGGGAGAGAAGCTGCAGAGAGGTGTGTAAGACTACAACTCTGCTTCCTGGTCCCAACCCTGGATAGTCACGGTTTGGAGGATTTAAGAAAATTGGCCAGATTTCTAGAAATGAGAGCTGCTCCATCCAAAGTGGGATGGCTGCCGTCTCTCCTAACAAGACCAGGTTTTCCCCAGAAGCTTTGCCAATTATCTATGAAGCCCACCTCATTTTTTGGACACCACTCAGACAGCCAGCAATTCAAGGAGAACATGCGGCTAAACATGTCACTCCCGGTCTGATTGGGGAGGGGCCCAGAGAAAACTACAGAGTCCGACATTGTTTTTGCAAAGTTACACACCGATTCAATGTTAATTTTAGTGACCTCCGATTGGCGTAACCGGGTGTCATTACTGCCGACGTGAATTACAATCTTACCAAATTTACGCTTAGCCTTAGCCAGCAGTTTCAAATTTCCTTCAATGTCGCCTGCTCTGGCCCCCGGAAGACAATTGACTATGGTTGCTGGTGTCGCTAACTTCACATTTCTCAAAACAGAGTCGCCAATAACCAGAGTTTGATCCTCGGCGGGTGTATCGTCGAGTGGGGAAAAACGGTTAAAGATGTGAACGGGTTGGCGGTGTACACGGGGCTTCTGTTTAGGGCTACGCTTCCTCCTCACAGTCACCCAGTCGGCCTGCTTTCCCGGCTGCTCGGGATCTGCCAGGGGGGAACTAACGGCGGCTAAGCTACCTTGGTCCGCACCGACTACAGGGGCCTTGCTAGCTGTAGAATTTTCCACGGTGCGGAGCCGAGTCTCCAATTCGCCCAGCCTGGCCTCCAAAGCTACGAATAAGCTACACTTATTACAAGTACCATTACTGCTAAAGGAGGCCGAGGAATAACTAAACATTTCACACCCAGAGCAGAAAAGTGCGGGAGAGACAGGAGAAGCCGCCATGCTAAATCGGCTAAGAGCTAGTAGCTACGCTAAGCTAGCGGATTCCTAAAAACACGCAAAGCGAATAATGTGTAAATAATTTAGAGGTGATTCAGCAGAAGGAGTGCTTTAGTTAAGGCACGTAAAGATTACACTGGGAAACAAATCGTAATCTAGATAACTAGATCAATCTAACTGCGCAGATCAAACAGCTAACAGATACAGAAAAACACCGCTGTGCTCCGGAACAAGAAGTGATACAATACCGCAGTGAGAGCCGACCACCAGTAGAGTCAAGTAAAAAAGTAAAAAAAAAAAAAAAAATAAAAAGGTAAAAAAGTAAAAAAGTCTTGAAAAAGACTATTAGTTCAAAGTCCAAAGCAGCAGGTAGCAGTCTCTGTGTAAACAGTCCCAACAGAGAGCCAAAATTAACAGATACAGCAAAACACCGCTGTGCTCCGGAACCAAATCAGTTTGCATACCACCTGGAGAGCAAAGAAAAGAAAAGAACACCAAAACGTCCAGCCACACACCCCCAACACACAACACTCCTAATTAAATCACTAAACCAATGGTGAGATATTTATCACGACGCTGCACAAAACAGCATTTTCAGGTCACTTTAACCCAAGTTTAAGTCAGCGCATCATAGATTTCTATTTAATCTAATGCCTGACGACGCGGAATAATGCTAAGCAAGATGGCGGCTGCTGGCAACAGCTCACAGGCTGCAACCGCCATCTAGTGGATTAAATAGGAATCGATGGGTGGATCAAACGAAATGGAGGTTTCTTCAGTGTTGTGAGCAGAAAAAATGGAGGTAAATTGTGTGTTAATTGCATTATCCATATAATACTGTAGATATAATAAGTACATAGCTAACTGTAGAGTTTTTAAAAAATCAAGCAAACATAAGGTAGCGTTAGTTATCCCCTAGCATAGCTTTTTTAAAGTACTGTGAATAAAAGGTATTAATGTGTGTCACAATATCACTAGTTTATTCATCTGAAAATGAAATCAAATGTGACCTATTTGTCATTTGAGCTGTTAAGTAATCACAGTGGATTACTTAAATGCTCTCATAATTGTGAGTAAGTGTACTAAACATGTTCTAAATATTATCAGTTATCAAGTTGTTCAGGGTGTATAAAGCCATATTCATTGGTGAACAACTTGATAAAGATTTTATCATATACAAACACCAAACACGGTCCCTCGTTTATCGCGGGAGTTACGTTCTACAAATAACCCGCGATAGGCGAAATCCGCAATTTAGTCAGTGTTATTTTTTACAATTATTATAGATGTTTTACGGCTCAAACGGGCATTAACATTTTCTCACTTTTCTCTCCTGTGTAAACACTCAAAGTTCAAACCTTAGTAGAAAAAAATAGAACATTTTCCTATAAATAATTATGATGGCTTTTAGAACTAACGGATTTAATTTTAATGATCAACCTATGAGGTTGGACACGTAAGAAATTATTAATAGTGACTCACCAGTATTTCACAGTTCCTCTGACCGCGCCCCTTCATCGTGGCGCCGCTCCGCTGTCCGGATTGGCTGATTACTCGGGTGGTATTGTGTTTCTTTCTCTTTTTGCTCTGTATGCACCACTCTGCATTTAATCATTAGTGATTGATCTCTGCTCCCTTCTGTTGTGAAACTGTAGGAACACGGACCCACAACAGGGGGCGCAAATGAACGGACAATGGAGGTAGCCAAATAACAACACTTTTGTTGGGAAAGTGTAGGAACACGGACCCACAACAGGGGGCGCAAATGAACGGACAATGGAATAGGTCAAATAACAACACTTTACTGTTGCGAACGTGCACAACAAAAACAACAAATTACAACAATGGACAAAGTTCAATTCACAAAGGTGTCGTGTGGGCAGGCTCGAAGATAGGAGACGCCTCTCCAAAGTAGAACCGGAACCACACGGTTTCCTCCGCCACAGGACCCCGGGAATACTGGAGCCGCCAAGTTCCGAACTCCCAGGTGGCCACTGCCTCCGCGTGTCGGACCTGGTACTGCTGGCGAGGAACAAGAACACAATTAAACGTGGGCGCGTTTGCACCCAGCAACCTGCACGGCAGGGAAGCTACCTCCACCTCTCGTTGGAGAAAAAAAGTCTGCAATCACTCACAAAAATCACAAAGGTTACTGTCAAGCAGTCAGCTGAGATTATTACCTTCCAGGTAGAACGATATCTCGGCGATGAGGTGGAGATGCCGTCCTGCTGATATACCCCAGTGATAATTGCCGTCAGCTGTCTCAGGTGATGGGTGACAGCTGTTACCGAGGCAGCTCCTGTGGGGCGGCGGCGCCCTCTGGTGCCTGGAGCCCGCACTCCAGGCAGGGCGCCCTCTGGTGGTGGTGGGCCAGCAGTACCTCCTCTTCAGCGGCCCACACAACAGGACCCCCCCCTCAACGGGCGCCTCCTGTCCGGGTGGCGACGGTAGAAGTCGGCCAGGAGGGCCGGGTCCAGGATGAAGCTCTTCTTCACCCAGGAGCGTTCTTCGGGACCATACCCCTCCCAGTCCACCAGATATTGAAAGCCCCGGCCCATCCGACGGACGTCCAACAACCGGCGCACTGTCCAAGCCGGCTCACCATCGATGATCCGGGCAGGAGGTGGTGCCGGACCGGGTGTACAGAGGGGCGAGGTGTGATGGGGCTTGAGCTTCGACACATGAAACACAGGATGGATCCGCAGTGAGGCTGGAAGCTGAAGCCTCACTGCGGCGGGATTGATGACCTTGAGGATTTTAAACGGTCCTATGTACCTGTCCTGTAGTTTAGGGGAGGCCACTTGTAGTGGGATGTCCTTTGTGGACAACCACACTTCCTGCCCGGGGCGATACGTAGGGGCCGGGGTCCGCCGCCGGTCTGCATGGGTCTTCGCCCTCATCCGGGCCTTCAACAAAGCAGAACGGGCGGCGCGCCACACCCGACGGCACTTCCGCAGGTGGGCCTGGACCGAGGGCACACCGACCTCCCCCTCAACCACCGGGAACAACGGGGGCTGATACCCCAAACACACCTCAAAGGGGGAGAGGCCGGTGGCTGATGACACTTGACTGTTGTGGGCGTACTCGATCCAGGCCAGATGAGTACTCCAGGCCGCCGGGTGCGCGGCTGTCACACAACGCAGTGTTTGCTCCATTTCTTGATTGGCCCGCTCTGCTTGCCCGTTGGTCTGGGGGTGATACCCGGACGAGAGACTGACCGTGGCCCCCAGTTCCCGGCAAAAGCTCCTCCAGACATGCGAGGAGAACTGGGGACCGCGATCGGAGACGATGTCTGATGGTATCCCATGCAGGCGGATGACGTGGTGGACCAGGAGGTCCGCTGTCTCCTGGGCCGTAGGGAGCTTCGGGAGGGCCACGAAGTGGGCCGCCTTGGAGAATCGGTCCACTATCGTGAGGATCACGGTGTTTCCCTGGGACGGCGGGAGGCCCGTGACAAAATCCAGGCCGATGTGGGACCAGGGGCGATGAGGCACGGGCAGCGGCTGTAGCAGTCCCGGAGCCTTGCGATGGTCGGCCTTGCCCCTGGCACAGGTGGTACAGGCCTGGATATAGTCCCGGACGTCGGCCTCCAGGGACGCCCACCAGAAGCGCTGCCGGACAACTGCCACGGTTCTTCGCACCCCTGGGTGACAGGAGAGCTTAGAGCCGTGACAGAAGTCCAGGACTGCAGCCCTTGCCTCTGGTGGGACGTAAAGTCTGTTCTGTGGTCCAGTCCCGGGGTCCGGGCTTCATGCCAGGGCCTCCCGGACGGTTCTCTCTACGTCCCAGGTGAGGGTGGCCACGATAGTGGACTCCGGGATGATGGGTTCCGGTGGATCCGACAACTCCGCTTTGACCTCGTCTTCGTGTACCCGGGACAAGGCATCCGACTTCTGGTTCTTGGTCCCGGGCCGGTAGGTGATGCGGAAGTCAAAACGGCCGAAGAACAGTGACCAGCGGGCTTGCCTGGGATTCAGCCGCTTGGCGGTCCTGATATATTCCAGGTTCCGGTGGTCAGTGAAAACCGTGAATGGCACGGACGTTCCCTCCAACAGGTGTTTCCACTCTTCAAGAGCCTCTTTCACCGCAAGGAGTTCTCGGTTGCCAACGTCATAGTTCCGTTCAGCCGGGGTCAACCTGCGGGAAAAACAGGCACACGGATGAAGGACCTTATCGGTCTTCCCACTCTGGGACAGCACAGCACCTATCCCTGAGTCCGAGGCATCCACTTCAACCACTAACTGGCGACTAGGATCGGGCTGCACCAGAACGGGTGCAGACGAGAAGCGCCGTTTCAACTCCTTGAACGCGGCATCGCAATGATCCGACCAGGTGAAGGGGACTTTTGGTGAGGTCAGGGCTGTCAGGGGGCTAGCAACCTGGCTGTAGCCCTTAATGAACCTCCTGTAGAAATTCGCAAAGCCGAGGAACTGTTGCAGCTTCCTACGGCTTGTGGGTTGGGGCCAGTCTCTCACCGCTGCAACCTTGGCCGGATCAGGAGCGACGGAGTTGGGGGAGATGATGAACCCCAGGAAGGACAAAGAGGTGCGGTGAAACTCACACTTCTCGCCCTTAACAAACAGCCGGTTCTCCAATAACCGCTGCAGGACCTGACGTACATGTCGGACATGGGTCTCAGGATCCGGAGAAAAGATGAGTATGTCGTCTAAATATACGAAGACGAATCGGTGCAGGAAGTCCCGCAAGACATCATTAACCAATGCTTGGAACGTCGCGGGAGCATTTGTAAGACCGAACGGCATGACCAGGTACTCAAAATGACCTAACGGGGTGTTAAATGCCGTCTTCCACTCGTCTCCCTTCCGGATCCGAACCAGGTGATACGCATTCCTAAGATCAAGCTTGGTGAATATCTTGGCTCCATGCAGGGGCGTGAACACCGAATCCAACAAGGGTAAGGGGTATCGGTTACGAACCGTGATTTCGTTCAGCCCCCTGTAATCAATGCATGGACGTAATCCGCCATCCTTTTTCCCCACAAAAAAGAAACCCGCACCCATCGGGGAGGTGGAATTCCGGATCAACCCGGCAGCCAAAGAGTCCCGGATGTAGGTCTCCATTGATTCGCGTTCAGGTCGTGAGAGGTTGTACAGCCTGCTGGACGGGAACTCAACGCCTGGAACCAAATCAATGGCACAATCATACGGGCGGTGCGGGGGAAGGGTGAGTGCTAGATCCTTGCTGAACACCTCCGCAAGGTCATGGTACTGCACCGGCACCGTCCCTAGATTGGGCGGGGCTCTGACCTCCTCCCTGGCCTGGGAACCGGGAGGAACCGAGGAACCTAAACATACCCGATGGCAGGTCTCGCACCACTGGACCACTACCCCGGACGGCCAATCGATCCGGGGATTGTGTTTCAACATCCAGGGAAAACCTAAAATCACACGGGAGGTGGCCGGAGTTACAAAAAACTCGATCTCCTCCCGGTGATTCCCCGACACCACCAGAGTTACTGGTGGTGTCTTGTGGGTGATTGGAGGGAGTAGGGAGCCATCTAGTGCCCGTACCTGCACAGGCGAGGTAAGCGCCACCAGAGGGAACCCTGTCTCCCTGGCCCATTTGCTATCAAGCAAATTCCCTTCTGAGCCCGTGTCCACCAGTGCTGGGGCCTTCAGGGTTAAATCCTCATAAAGGATTGTAACTGGGAGTCGTGTGGCGATGTGGGTGTGTCCCACGTGAACGTCTCGGCCCCCCCTAGCCCAGTGTCTAGGGGCGGGCGTTGGTGTTTAACCGCTCGGGGCAGTCTCTTACCTGATGCTCAATCGAGCCACAAACAAAACACGCTCCGCGGGCCAGCCTCCTTTGTGTGACCGGTGCCCTAAATGTTGCCCTACTCGTGTCCATAGCTTCGTCAGCAGGGGGAGCTGTGATCGCACGGAGCGCGGGGGCCGTGGAGCGTGGGGAGGGCGGAACGCGGTTGGAACCGGAAGGGAGAGGGACAACGCGTGCCTGGTCACGCCCTTCGTCTCGTTCCCGACGGCGCTCATTTAACCGATTGTCTAATCGTATGACAAGATCGATAAGCCCATCCAAATCCCGCGGTTCGTCCTTAGCCACCAGGTGCTCCTTGAGGACCAATGACAGTCCGTTTACGAAGGCGGCGCGGAGGGCAGTGCTATTCCAGCCAGACCTCGCAGCCGCGATGCGGAAGTCGACTGCATAGGCAGCTGCGCTCCGGCGCCCCTGTCTCATTGACAGCAGCACGGCTGAAGCGGTCTCTCCTCTATTAGGGTGATCGAACACTGTTCTGAGCTCCCTCACAAACCCATCATATGTCAGAAGGAGCCGTGAACTTTGCTCCCAGAGCGCTGTAGCCCAAGCGCGTGCCTCACCACGAAGCAGATTTATCACATAAGCTACTTTGCTAGCGTCGGTCGCGTACATGACGGGACGCTGTGCGAAGACGAGCGAACACTGCATAAGGAAATCCGCGCACGTCTCCACACAGCCTCCGTACGGCTCTGGGGGGCTTATGTATGCTTCAGGGGACGGTGGGGGGGGTCGTTGGACAACCAGTGGAACGTCGCTGTCACGCACAGGGTCTACGGGAGGGAGAGCCGCAGCGGCGCCCGGAGGCGTTCTGCTCGGCCATCAAGTCTAACCGAGTCGTGAAAGCGGTGAGGATCCGCTGCAACTCACCGATTACCCCTCCTGCGGACGCCTGTGCGCCTTGTTCTTCCATTGGCCGTTCAACAGCCGGTTGACGCCCCTCGGGATCCATGACGCTGGCCGAGATATCCTGTTGGGAAAGTGTAGGAACACGGACCCACAACAGGGGGCGCAAATGAACGGACAATGGAATAGGTCAAATAACAACACTTTACTGTTGCGAACGTGCACAACAAAAACAACAAATTACAACAATGGACAAAGTTCAATTCACAAAGGTGTCGTGTGGGCAGGCTCGAAGATAGGAGACGCCTCTCCAAAGTAGAACCGGAACCACACGGTTTCCTCCGCCACAGGACCCCGGGAATACTGGAGCCGCCAAGTTCCGAACTCCCAGGTGGCCACTGCCTCCGCGTGTCGGACCTGGTACTGCTGGCGAGGAACAAGAACACAATTAAACGTGGGCGCGTTTGCACCCAGCAACCTGCACGGCAGGGAAGCTACCTCCACCTCTCGTTGGAGAAAAAAAGTCTGCAATCACTCACAAAAATCACAAAGGTTACTGTCAAGCAGTCAGCTGAGATTATTACCTTCCAGGTAGAACGATATCTCGGCGATGAGGTGGAGATGCCGTCCTGCTGATATACCCCAGTGATAATTGCCGTCAGCTGTCTCAGGTGATGGGTGACAGCTGTTACCGAGGCAGCTCCTGTGGGGCGGCGGCGCCCTCTGGTGCCTGGAGCCCGCACTCCAGGCAGGGCGCCCTCTGGTGGTGGTGGGCCAGCAGTACCTCCTCTTCAGCGGCCCACACAACAACTTTACTGTTGTGAAAAAAAGCACAACAAACACAACAGATTACAATAGGCGAAGAAGTCAATTCACACAATGTGTCACGTGGGCAGGCTCGAAGATAAGAGACGTCCGTCCAAAGCAGAACCGGAACCACACGATTTCCTCCGCCACCGAACCCCGGGAATAGTGGAGCCGCCAAGTCCCGAACTCCCAGGTGGCCACTGCCTCCGCGTGTCGGATCTGGTACTGCTGGCGAGGAACAAAAACAGTTAAATGTGGGTGCGTGTGCACCCAGCAACCCGTATGGCGGGAAAACCACCTCCTCCTCTCGTCGGAAGAATGTCTGCTATTTCACGCACAAAAGTAACAAAGTGTTAAAGTCGAAAAAAGACAACACAGTCGGCTGAGAACGGTACCTTCAAGGTAGAGCGATATCTCAGCAAAGAGGTGGAGATGTCGTCCTGCTGATATACCACTGCTGATCAGATGATTGGTGACAGCTGTCGTAGGCGATAAGTGACAGCTGTCACCCCGGCTGCTCCTGTGAGGCGGCCCTCTGGTGCCTGGAGCCCGCACTCCAGACAGGGCGCCCTCTGGTGGTGATGGGCCAGCAGTACCTCCTCTTCAGCGGCCCACACAACAGGACCCCCCCCTCAACGGGCGCCTCCTGGCGCCCGACCAGGCTTGTCCGGGTGGCAGCGGTAGAAATCGGCCAGGAGGGCCGGGTCCAGGATGAAGCTCCTCTTCACCCAGGAGCGTTCTTCGGGTCCGTACCCCTCCCAGTCCACCAAATACTGGAAGCCCCGGCCCATCCTACGGACATCTAAGAGCCGGCGCACAGTCCAAGCCGGCTCGCCATCGATGATCCGGGCAGGAGGCAGCGCCGGACCCGGAGCACAGAGGGGTGAGGTGTGATGCGGCTTTATCCGGGACACATGGAAAACAGGATGGATCCGCAGTGAGGCCGGAAGCTGAAGCCTCACTGCGGCTGGACTGATGACCTTAAGGATCCTGAAGGGACCGATGTAACGGTCCTGTAGTTTGGGGGAGTCCACTTTCAGGGGAATGTCCTTGGTGGACAACCACACCTCCTGCCCTGGCCGATACGCAGGGGCCGGGGTCCGCCGACGGTCTGCATGGGCTTTTGCCCTCGTCCGGGCCTTTAGCAAAGCAGAACGGGCGGCGCGCCACACCCGACGGAACTTCCGCAGGTGGGCCTGGACCGAGGGCACACCGACCTCTCCCTCAACCACCGGAAACAACGGGGGCTGATACCCCAGACACACCTCAAAAGGGGAGAGGCCGGTGGCTGAAGACACCTGGCTGTTATGGGCATACTCGATCCAGGCCAAATGGGTACTCCAGGCCGCCGGGTGCGCGGCCGTCACGCAGCGCAGGGCCTGTTCCACCTCCTGATTGACCCGTTCTGCTTGCCCGTTGGTCTGAGGATGATACCCGGACGAGAGACTCACCGTGGCCCCCAGTTCCCGGCAGAAGCTCCTCCAGACTTGCGAGGAGAACTGGGGACCGCGATCGGAGACGATGTCTGTTGGAATCCCATGCAGCCGGATGACGTGGTGGACCAGGAGGTCCGCTGTCTCCTGTGGCGTGTTTGGCCATAACATTCAAGTGTTGTCACTTTTTATAGAGAATGGTAAGCACTGGCCTTACTCAAAGTTAACCATTCACCACTCACCTTTACATGCCATTATCCATTGCCTTGGTAATGACTGAGGTACACCAAAAATGTCAGTCAGTGCAGGTTTAATGAATTAATTTGTTTTTATATCTATGCATTATTACTTATTTACCCCAACAACCAAAAATTTAGGTAAGACACTTGTCAAAAGTGACTTCTGAGTACCTGTATAGGGTGCATGAGTGGTTGAGCACGGATTTGTGTGCTCTTTTTACCATGCCACATGGATATGTGCCTCAAATAGTAATGGTCCAGGGATCATTGCAAAATATTACTTGGAGTGTGCATCACAGATTGGTCAATTTCTAACATGCCTTCGTGCGGACTGTGGCACAGAAAATGGCACAATGGTAGCCATTCACTGTGCATGAAGATCAGAGCATAGAGATGAATTTGCAGGAGCCTGCAGTCATATGTGTGGTAACTCAACTACAAACAGTAACGGATCAAAAGTTCCTTCAGAAGGCGAAGCCTTTTAAGGTAAATTCAGCAAATGTGAAATTTAATGCTGCTTTTCAGCCCTTTTTCTAAAACAGGTCTAAAGTTCTTACTTGTCAATAATGTACTGTTCTTTTTTTTTTTTTTGAATATCAGATTATAGCCACAACAAAAATTCTAGCAACATCACATGTTTTTCAAATATTGCACCACATCTCAAAAATAATGTTGCAATAAGAAATACTTTGGTATACCACTGACATTTGTTTGTATTGAAATTACACGTCCATAATGTATAAGAAAAGCCAACTCTGAAACATTCTTCTTAGGAGTGTTAATAGGAATGGTAAAAAATCTACCTTTTCAAAATTTTAAGACATTATTGTATATCAAACTTGCTCTTTTAATTTGTAATTAAAGTCATCATTAGCATTTAATAGGTCCTGGCATAATAAAATACAGAACACAATGCTATAGTATCCTCGGCCATACGAGTATGTAATCAATGAAAGAGTGCGTACAAAGAATGTGACCTTTGGACTGCTTAGAATAGGTCAAGGTTAGCCAACTTTGAACTTGTTCAAGGTCTGTGTTCCAAGAATGTTCCCTGTGAATTTGACGACTCTGGCAGTAATAAAACTGGAGTTGTGCTGATCACAGACAGATGGATGAATGGACACAGTCTTCACAATGCCTGATGGCCATACTTTTGGCCTCAGGTAAAAATGACACATTGATCCACTTAAAATTTAGTATTTTTTTGTGTGTGTCCCCCTGTGTAGTACAATAGTACTGACATCTAAATCCATTCTAACACCTGTAGAGTGAAGAATGACACAACAGGAGACAAAAAAACAACACAAGACAGGAGACGGGATTCTTCAAATCTGAGATCTTGAGCAGTGAACTTAAAGGCCCCTTCACATAGTGTGAAGTTTGGTCGAATATGGCGAAACAGCGCGAAACAGTTCGAATTAGTGCAACACGAAACATCGCGCCGACGGGCAGGCATGCACAATCCCGGTGCGAGGGTTTGTGCACACGATGGTGTCTTTCGAGCAGGAATATCTATGGACAGTATGTATATAAGTGACATTTACATGGGATTTTATATGACAATATTGAGATACAGTAATTTGGCTATATTGTACAGCCCTACTGTCAACTAGCTGAAAACTTTGAATATTAATTTACATCTACATTAAAAAATGCTTAAAGTGGCAGGGGGTTAATAGGGCTGTAATTGGGTGTGTGTGTGTGGGGGGGGGGGGGTCAGCTGAAAAGCAAAAAAGAAAAATGCTTAAAAAGTTGGGGGTATGGGGGGCAGAGCCCCTCCAGAAGCTGAAAGGTTTTTGCCATGCTACTGCTTCCCTGAAGCATTTACTCAAAATAAAGTCTGAAGGACCTAAATGACATGGTGAGATGCTGATGAGCTTCATTTGTTCATGTCCGCGACATATGCATATTACTGTATAAATAACTTTTTCCTTTTACTGACATAACATCAGACAGTTTGATCCACATGGGGGTACAGATTTGTTTTACCAAGACAGGATTACAAAATCATTCTTTAAGATCAGTATTTTTGTGAACGGGGTTCAAATAGCAACCATTTCGTCACAAAAGTACTCCTCAAAAATAAAAGTGCACTTTTATTAAAATAAAACTTTTTTTCTTGGAGTGCTGATTTTTTTTTTTCTGTTTAATTCTACTACTGCGTCTCAGTACATTAGACTGCATTGACTACATTGTGTGTAGTTTGTTAGTTTTCCCCCAGATGGTGCGCTGCAGAGCCGAGGAACACCTGCTGCTCATCACTGCCACACACCTGACGTGCATGAGCGGCTCAGCATCAGCGGGTTACTTAAACTCAGGCTTTCATCTTATTCACTGCTGGATTCTTGGTTTTAAATGCCATGAAGCCAGATTCTTGCATCGCATCCTGCATGAGATTCCATGACCTTGACCTCATCTTTCCTGCCGCTTCCATGCGCTCAGACATTGAAGCTTTCCGCAGCTTGTTTCAAGGTAACCTGGCCAACTCTAATTCCCGTATTAGAGCTTGTTAATTTCTCTGGTACTTCCAGACACTCTCCTGCGTGGCTTCCATGTCACATGTGCTCCTGGCTCCATGAGTGCCAAACCCAGCACTATCTGCACCACCACAACTCTCCGGCTCTCAGCTACAGAGGGCATAGCTCTGCCATGCTTCAGTTAAGTTCCTTCATGTTCTGTGAGATCCCGCTCTCACATTGTTCCTGTCAGTGACTATGCTTGACTAAGAATTGTTTCCAAGAACTGTTTTCCTAGAACTGTATGAACTATGATACTGAACTACTAAAGAACTTTCCAAGTCATTTCTAAAGTCAAATCCTGATTAATTGGAACTGCGTCCAGATGCACAGCACTTGACCTCTGAAGATACTCATGAACTGTGAACAATTCCTGAACAGCAAACCTTATTTCCTAGACTGTGAAATTTTTTTCCACAACAGTGAACATTCATGTTTTAAGCTGACAGTTGTTGTTGTTGACAGTTGACAGTTGTTAAAGGCTTCAGTGTTATGAGTGCAAGCCCTCACCTCTGTTCTCCTCCATTCTCCTAGTTCCCATCCTCAGCTCTGTGCACCCATCTGGCTCCGGATCCAGTCCCCATATGCCCCAGGATTCCTGCTTGTTCTCAGACTCCCAAGTCTGTGTGTGCACTGCAGCTCCCAGATGTTCCACCACTACGAGCAGGCCCTGTCTTGGCTCAGCAGGCCGTCTACCCAGCGTAGCATTGTTCCTTGGTTTATTGTAAATCAATCTCTTTTTGTTCACAACCAGTTCTGTTCCTTGCTCCCAGCGTTTAAGTCCATCACCTGTAACGGTGTGGTCCAGACCCCTAACCTTAACATAGTGTTTTTGAAATTACAAATGCTGATATTCTAATTTACTGAAATGCACCAATTTTCATGTGCTATGTTTAGAGACTTTCTTGCAATGTCACAGTTTATCATGGAAGGGCTTATAAAATAAACAATGTAACGAGAGACATTCATCGTGAAATGCCCCACGTGCAGTTTTATTTTCCATGTAATGTGCAGTAATATGTACTTGTATGGGGTGGGTATTTGGTTGAAGCCTTATGTGTTTGATGTAAACTGGGATATACAATGAAAAAATTGGAGATTGGCATAATATTTATTTAGAGGATGTGACAAACAGTGTCCATAAAAGTCAGTCACGGTCGCCAGTCTTCAAAACAAATGCAACCACTGGTGACCTTGAAACAGAGGTCAAGGTCATCGGCCTTTGAACCCATGTGAAGTACTCCTCCAAGGCATGTACGAGCAAAAGGTGCCGAGCTACATTGTGGCAAAGGATTTGACAGTTGTGACCATTGGTGACCTTGAAAAGTAGGTCAAGGTCACTGGCCTTCGAACCCATACGAAGTACTCCTCCCCATTTATAAAATTTGTTTTATTAGGAGGTGGAGTGGATCTTGAAAACCAAAGAAGTTCATTAGTAAACAAAAGTAACTATTTAATGTTAGAAAAAAGATGTTAAATTGGTACAGAACAGTCGGAATGTTATACCTCTGGATGGAAAGATGGTTTTGGTCGATGAAGTACCACTGAATGTAATCAGCTACTACATCCTTCTTATCCTCCGGTGTCCTCATGAATTGACTGCTGCCTGGAGCAAGCTGGAGTGTTTTTCAGAGAGAACCCACAGCTCATTCAGGGATGAAGCATTCTTTATCTATAATAAAGAAAAAAAAGCAGCTATATAAATATACATTTAGTTTTACTGATTTTACATTCAACAGTCTATCAAAATTATTAGTTATTCATTTAGTTTTAAAATGAGAATTATGACAATAATTTGAGACTTTAACACACACTTTACCTGCATCTTTTTCTCCTCAAAACACTGAAGGATCCTCCATTTCATTTAATCCACGATTTATTTTCCGCAGCTGCTCCGTCACGTGATTGTCTTCTTCTTCTTCTTCTGTCAAGTTGATTGGCGGTTTGCAAATGGACATGGGTCACTGCCACCACCATTTTTTTTCAACTTCCATTTTGTTTTGTATGCTTTTGCAGTTTTTTTTTTAAAGCATTTTTCTTTTTGCAGCGTTTTTTGTGTTTGTTGGTGTTTTTTCTTAAGTTGCAATGTATTTGGCCTCTTAGGGCCACCATACTTTGAGCCACTGTAACAATTACTCCATGACAGCATTAGTTATACTTCATCTGAGCATTTAAATAAAAGAAAACAGACCAACATTTGGCTTTACAGTGAATCTTTATTGAAACAAACACAGCATTTTTCTTCATGCAACAAATAAAGAAGATGAGCATCATTCAACAAGCATATGCCTAAAAGTAAAAATTACATCTCATTCACATGCATGGGACCCTAAGACACACTGTATCTAAAAAAACAAAACAAATTCTATTGATTTATTTGTTTGTATGTTTGTTATTGCATGCTCTAAAAATTCCATCGCTTCTGTCTAATCTTGATGCAGTTAATGCCAAATTGTTTAAAATCCCCTTCATATAGTAAAACTACAAAATTAGTCAAAATATACTTAAAGTACCAAAGGTAACAGCACTCATTATGAAGCCGGGACCATTTAAGAGTAACACATCCGTCAGGAGCCGGTGGAGATACAGTAGTGGAGGAATATAAATATCTGTGGCCGATCTTTGACAGCTTATTAAGGTTCTCCTCTAACACGGACGAAATGCTCAAGAAATGTCACCGGAGACAGTATCTTCTTAGAAAGCTGAAATCATTCAGTGTAAACAAGGACATTGCCACTACATTTTATTATGCATTCACTGAAACGGAATCACATATACGGCAGTCAGATAATGTGGAGACTTTTAAATCAAGACTGAAATTCATTTGTTTTCCTTGTTTTATCATTAGTTTTGTTGTGTTATGTGTTTTTATTGTTGTGCTCTTTTATGTTTTGTCTTTTTATTGTGTTTTTAACTTTTTATTCAGTTTTTTCTCTGTTTTCGGTATTGTGTCGTGTAAAGCGCCTTGGCGCTACAGAAATTATTCAAATTGAATTTGATCTTCTTTTTCACTTGCTGGATTCACTCTATCACCCTGCAAAACAGAAATTGTCTGCTGTATGTGGCCAAGGTTTGCTCTAAAATCACTGGGCAAACTGTTCGGTCTCTCACCTCATTATGTCATCAACTGACTGTTAAAACTGCTTGCAAAATACTACACAACTCTACCCATGTGCTTTATTCAGAGTTTGAGTGGCTCCCTTCAGGACGCAGACTTCCTTGTCCATGCTGTTGGACCCAGAGGAGGAAGATAGCCTTCATCCTCAGGGCTGTCAGCTCCTCAGCGCTGAACATTAACCTCATCATGGTTTGAAACTGATGCTTGAAGCACATTTTAAAAGCACTTTATAATTCAGCACTTGTAACTTTTTTAGCTGTTGAATGTGGTTGCATGTCCTGTGTATTACTGATGGTTATGTACGTATGTTTTGTTGTTGTTTTTAAGTCCTGCAAGCTACTGTCGTCATGCCTTTTTACAATTGGCCCTTGGGGATAAATAAAGTGATTTGAATTGAACTGACATATCATACCAACTCCAAATAAGAAAAAGCTGGAACAATATGCAAACTGCAAAATCAAAAACAAAAAATAAACGAACAAAAAAACAAGCAACAAACAAAACACAGATTTTAAATTGACTTCAATTTTATTGCAGACAGTATGACCACGTTTCAGGTCTGCAACACATTCCAATTTTTTCTTTTTTTTTTGGAATGTGTTTTGGGTGCTTAGACCAAAGGTGGTGGCTAAGTGGTTAGTGTGGTTTCAGTGTGGAAGGTTCCAGGTTCCCACTGCCACATTTTTCCATGTAATGTGGAGTTATGTCAGGAAAACCATCCAGCATAAAATTTGTGCCAAATCAACAGGCAGATCCACCTCGGATCTGCTGTGGTGACTCCGAGGGACGCTGAAGGGACTTTTTTGTGAATGTTTTGGCTTTGAGGATACCTATCTAACCTTTCAGGTTGTATTTTCTCCCATTGTTCCTACAAACACATCTTAAGGTGTGCAACAGTATGGAGTCATGGTTGTTGCATTTTTTCATTTCAAAATTCACCACATAATCTCTAGTGGGAACATGTCAGGAGTACAGGCAGACCCAACCAGTATCTCTCACTTCTTCTTCAGGAGCCATGCCTTTGTAATGTTTGTAATGAATGTGGTTTTGTTGAAAAATGTGCCCTGTGATAGACTGGCATCCTGTCCAAGGTGTACCTGACTCTAGTCAGCGGATGTAGAAAATGAATGAATGACTGAATGAATGAAAAATGCATGAACATCCCAGGAAAAGATGCTATCTTGAACATGTCATATGTTGCTCTAAAATGTTAATTTACTTTTCTGATTTAAACTTTACTGCGCAAACCAAACAAAACAAAACAAAAACAAAAAAATCCTTATGTCAAGCTTGTCCAGAAGCAGTATTGGCTTCTCTGGGACCAGAGGCATCTAGGTTGGTCCATCACACTGTGGAATTGTGCATTGTGGTCAGAGATTCAGTTTTCCAGAATATGGATGATGTGTGCAAATGGTAAATGGGCTTCATTTATATAGCACTTTTCCATCTGCATCAGACACTCAAAGCGCTTTACAAATCAATGCCTCACATTCACCCCGATGGCAGGTTGCTGCCATGCAAGGCACCCACTACACACCGGGAGCAGCTAGGGGATTAAGGACCTTGCCCAAGGGCCCTTAGTGATTTTCTGGTCAGGCTGGGATTTGACCAGAGGATCCTCTGGTCTCAAGCCCAGCGCTTTAACCACGAGACCATCACCTCCCTCAGTGCACCGTGTTACTAACATATTACAGTATATTACTATCAGCAACAAGTCCAAAAGTCAGGGTCTGTGGTGGTATGGGGTTACATTAGTGCCCTTGACAAAGGCACACTGCTGAGATGGCAGCATTAAAGTTGCATTTGTGGATGTAATGACATATTGAAGTCTTTGACTAAGGTTCCCTAAAGTAATTCCTTACTGTGCGTTATATCAGCTATTGATGAATGACGGTTGTTGATGCAGTGGCATCTTAGATATTGAAGATCATGGCCATTCAGTTTGGAGTTCATACTGCCTGCAATGTTTTTTGGTTGTTATTTTGAGGAGGCAGTGCCACTGCACCGTCTATTGATCAGTCACCCCTGAAAATGACTTTTCCCAGCTTTTCTGAGTGTTGTGCTTGTGAGGTAAGACTAATTTATTTATCATTGAAAGTACTATAAGGTACTACAATGTAGACAAAGACTATTTTTAAATTCAGTGATACTGCTCATATTGTAGTTTGATGTGTTTTTATTCAGAGCAATGGACAAAAGTTCCTTGTTTTCATTGTTGGTTTTAAAATGTAAATCAAAGATGTATTTCTCTCTCTCTTTCTCTTTCTGATCCAAAAATGATCCTATCTTTTGCTTAAAAACCATGGTCTAATCAGAACTGTAGGTTTTGCCATCGCTTATGTAGTGGCTGCACTCCGCGTTGTGTTGTTATGACTCCGCCCATTCGCTCCCCTCGGGATGCGAACTCACGAGCTCTGACATGGGAGTCGGACTCTCTAACCAGAAGGCTAAAACCCAGGGCTCTGGCCTTGTGACCAGAGAATCCTTTTGAGCTGTTGGGAGTGAAGTTTACTAACTACATCTGCACAGCGACACCTGCTGGCCTTCATTACACTTACACTCCTAATACTGTGCCATCTCTAATGCAGTGTACAGGATGTGGATCACTACGCCACAGACATTATATCGTCTGCTCAAAGATTCCTCTAACAGCTCTTTGTCTGCAATCAGTGCTTTCAGAAATCCTTTGCTTCTCATTCAGCCTGATTATTATTATTATTACTGTTATTATTATTATTATCATCTGATCCAAAGTTATTAGTTAGTGCAGATTGGGTATATATTTCTTTTTATATAAACTCAATAATCTTTAATACAAAAACACACATTAATTTATAGTGGTGATTACATAATGAAATGAAAGGTAAAAAGGTAAAGGTCTAAGGTAAATCATGCACAGTAGACTTTTTGTTTACATGCCGTGTTTGAAGCCTTGTTGCTAATTACAGGGTCCTGGTTGTCACTAAAGCCACTGTTGCTTATATAATACCACTTACAAACACTGAAGTATTAATGTAGTGGCTGCACTCTGTGTTGTGTTGTTATGACTCCGCCCATTCGCTCCCCTCGGGACGTGAACTCACGATCTCCGGCATGGGAGTCGGACTCTCTAACCAGAAGGCCAAAACCCAGGGTAGGGCTCTGGCCTTGTGACCAGAGAATCCTTTTGAGGTGTTGGGAGTGAGGTTTACTAACTACATCTGCACAGCGACACCTGCTGGCCTCCGTTACATTAAAATATTTCCTTTAGTCATTTTTGAAAGGACATAATCACACTCAAATGTCTGACATGGATTTGTTGAGCTCTGTGCAGTTATTTTTACCCGAGGCCATTGCATTTCCATACGTCTGTTTGTCTGTCTGTCTGTCTGTGCTCTGCATAAGTCCAGTCCTATTACTGCAAAGGTCTTGAAATTCACAGGGACATTCTTGGGACACACACCTTGGACAAGTTCAAAGATGGCTAACCTTGGCCTATTTTAAGACGTCAAAAGGTCACATCCTGTTTCCTATTTTTTGCTTATATGGCTGAGGGTATTTCAGCATTGTGTTATATTTTCTTTTTTCTGATGGGTTTTCACATAAATAATGGCCCGGGGCTTCATGTACAAAGACTTACGTGGATTTCCTACTGAAATATGATGTAAAACTAACTAAAACCCAGAAACTGGCATAAGCCAAAAAAATATCTGCATGTATCAAAGTGTGCGTACGTTCCTTTTGTACATCCCACTAAATGTGAAATTGAGATGTACGAAGCTCCTCCCTTTCCATGCCCATATTTAAATATATAAATGCATGTAAATAGGCCCTGGGAGCTGGGAATCCCCCTCCATCAAAATAGTCAACATGAACAGAGAAAAGAAATTATACTGTGTGATCTACAGATGACTGGAAATGATGTGGAGACACACAGGGATAGTCTATATGGTACCCTGTTACACGGAATAAATATGAAATGGTAAAAATGTTAGTGGAAGTGTGTGTGTGTGTGTGTGTGTGTGTGTGTGTGTGTGTGTGTGTGTGTGTGTGTGTGTGTGTGAGGCTGTGAGCTCAGAGAAGCGCACATACACACGGAAGTAAAAAAAACGGATCTGCCACAATTGACAATGTGTGACATTCACAACAGTGCACGCGCATTTTTTGACAAATACTGAATACAGAGAGACAATCGGGGGCCTGCTAAGATTATGCAGCTCTAGTTTCCCAATAAAGAAAAGGAAAAGACACTAATATCAATAATAACAAAAATATATATATATATTTGAATGCACACATGTCCAAATGTGCCCACGCTGGATTTGTTTGGAACAATTACATGAATAAACTATTTACCCATGCAGCCATCCATCGTGCACTGTGCCAGCCTGTCTCCAGCTCAACCCAGTGCATCACATATGATCTGAACAACAAAAACACATTAATCATGTGATGGCCTTTATAGCAATAAGTGTGCAGTCAATAGCTTTGATTACGTTAGGGAAAACAGCTTTTGCTGCAAATTGTGCTTTAATGTTGTAATGTGATGTACCTGGATGACATTTGGATGATTGCATTCCACACAGCTGGCATGGCTCGCCTCAACATTGACAGGCACACATGCTGACTGATTGGCCAGCTCCCGCTGGAATGCCCCTGTTGCCATGAAGCCCATTGTGATCAGCAGCTGTGTGGGCACAGACAACCCCTGGCTCCTCACCGTATTGTGCTCTGGGCTGGGCCACAGTTCTGCGCGCAACTCCAGTAACAGTGGCGGTGGTAATGGAAATCAACTTATGAGCCAATTATCGTCATTTGCAGGTAAATCCTCTCGTTCCCAGAATAGTCGCTCACGTTGGCTTGCACCATTTGCAAGGTCCTCTAACAACACTAATGCAGCCATTGTTAATACCATTTTCCTCATCACTTTGCGTGTGCATTTATACCCATCCATATAATTGCAAACATGTGGGTGTATTAATTGTAAGTGTGTCTCTGATGTGTGCATCAGTCTGATGACTTGTTGTTTTCACACTATTAACAGTTTCCCAGCACCACCTCTATGTGTTGGCAGTGGACCAATAGCTGTGGAAACGTACGTACGCCAACCAGGAATTTTTGCGTGATGTACTGCACATTTCCACAGTCATTTCACAGTTGATACATCTGAACGTTAGCATGGAGACAGACCTACGCCACTTTTTGTGCATGTGCAGCCTTTGTACATGAGGCCCTGGTGTCCCTGCATGTACTATGCCTGGCTTCTCCCCAACCCTGCAAAACTTTTTCACATATTTTTTTAAATATTTTGATAGTGCAAATCAGCTTCAGGTTAATATAACTCAGATTATTCAAGATTCCTTTATGGATAATCAGATTTTTAAATCTCTATTTACACACACCTATTTGGAGTGTTTCATTACAATTTTACTTATTTAGGGTTTTCAACATCATTCTCCTATCTTTGAGCAAAGTTGCATCAACAGAGTATTGCAAAGTATCCTAAGAAAAACGGGCCCACTGACCTGAATGTATTCTGACCAGTGGCACTCACACTGGATGAAGACATTGGAGTGGCTCTTCCGTGACTTCCTCAAACCCCAGGTGCAACACAGCCAGGACTGTCTGCAGTTTGCATATCGGGCAAGTGTTGATGTGGAGGATAAATGGACTGCATTTATATACGAGGGCTGTGATAAAAGTATCCGACCTTATTATTTTTTTCAAAACCCATATGGATTTGAATCACGTGTGATTACATCAGACAAGCTTGAACCTTCGTGGGCATGCGAGAGTTTTTTCACGCCTGTCGGTTACGTCATTCGCCTGTGGGCAGTCTTTGAGTGAGGAGTGGCCCACCCTCTTGTCGTTTTTTTTCATTGTTTAGGAATGGCTCAGAGACTGCTGCTTTGTTTGATAAAAATTTTTTCAAAAACTGTAAGGCACAACTGAGTGGACACCATTCGATAAATTCAGCTGGTTTTCGGTGAAAATTTTAACAGCTGATGAGAGATTTTGGTGTGTAAGTGTCGCTTTAAGGATGGCCCACGGCGCCTGACGGCAATCTGTGCTCCGAGGCGGCGTCATCTCGCTGTTTCAAGCTGAAAACTTCCACATTTCAGGCTCTGTTCACCCGGTAAGTCGTCAGAGAACAGAGAACTTTCAGAAGAGCTCGGGATCAGCAGTTTATTCGGACATTCCACTGTTAAAGGAGATTTTGTAATGAAAGCACGTGCGGGCAGAGTCGCATGTTGGGCCGGACCTGACCGCGGGGGGTCACGACAGGAAAAACACCTCCGTTGGAAACCTTAACGGACAAGTTGGAACATGCCCAGCTGTTAAACAATTTCTCAGATACTCACTTGCTGAAAGCCATCAAAAGCCGCCTGAATTTTACAAATGGTTTTCAACACGGAGGTGTTTTTCATGTCGCGGCGCAGACGGATTTGCCACGTCGTCACGGATCCGACTCGGCAAATTCGTCCGCACGTTCTTTCATTACAAAATCTCCTTTAACAGTGGAATGTCCGGGTAAACTCCTGATGCCAGCTTCTTCTGAAACGTCTCTGTTCTCTGACAACGACCTGGGTGAACAGAGCCTTAAATTAGGATGTTTTCAGCTCGAAACAGCCAGACGGACGCCAACTGCGACCGCGCCGCGCCGATCCGCTTTGTGGGCTGTCCTTAAAGCGAAAGAAACTCCACAATCTCTCATCAGCCGTTAAACTTTTCACCGAAAACCAACAGAATTTCTCAAATAGTGTCCACTCGGATATCCCTCACAGGTCCTGAAAAAATTGAATGATAGATATTTGCCCAAGTTAGAACTCGGGCGAATATCTGTCATTTTGGGCGACTGGGCATGGACGGAGGGACTCAGAAAATGCATACTGTCCTCCAAAAGCATGTTACTGTATTATTATTGTTGTAAAGTGCTTTAAGTGTCTGATACAGATGAAAAAGTGCTATTTAAATACAGTCCACTTATCTTTTTCTTTTTACTTTCACTTTTGATACTCTGTGTGCTGCTATACAATGTCGCTGGAACCTCAATTTCCCTAAGGGAGTCTTCCCAAGGGATCAGTAAAGTTCTATCCAATCCAATCTAATCTAATCTATTGAGCAAAGAGTATGAATACTTATGTACATGTGATTTCTTAATTTTTTATTATTATTATTTTTTAAAGAATTTGCCAAAAAAAAAACCTTTTTCATGTTGTCATTATGGGGTGTTGTGAGTAGCGTTTTGAGGGAAAAAATGAATTTACTTCATTTTGGAATGAGACCGTAACATAAAATGTGGAAAACGAAACGCCGTGAATACTTTCCGGATGCACTGCATAGACACACATTCACACACTTACAGTCAACTTAGAGTCAATAATTCACCTAACACGCATGTCTTTGGAAATAAGAGGAAGCCGGAGCACCAGGACAGAACCTATGCAAACACAGGAAGAACAAGCAATCTCCACACAGAAAGGTCGAAGTGGGAAGCGATCCCATGACCTTCTTGCTCTGAGGCAACAGTGCTAACCGCTACATCACCATGCCACAGGGTTAGCACATGCACATTTTTTTTTATTCCTTGCATGCTAGTCACCAAAGAGGCAGCACAAATGAAGAATTGCACAAGTTCCCACTATCTCCTGCTTTGGACCTGCATAAAAAAAACAAAATGCTGAGCCTTTGAAATTCTTAAACACAAAGCAAAGACACCCACAGTGACTTAGTCATTCTGTTCATTTTCAAAAGACTCCATGTTTCCTCCACTGATGATTTTGATGAACCGGCGGTAGCAACTGACAATGCGTGACTGGCTCAGCTTGAAAGCCATGGACATTATTGCCATGCCAATGATGATGAAGAATGAGGTGAGCATGAAATAATTGGGGTGATTGGGGATAATATCTCCAAAACCAATGGTTGTGAGCGTGATGAAGCAGAAGTAATAAGGGTCAAATCCCTTGAATTCCTTTTCCCATAAAGGTAAAATCATACCAACAGAGAAAATGTAGGTAAACACAATGAAAAGAATCAGCACGAAGGGCACATCCAGCATTTCCATACTATCCCCCAATCCTGTGAAGTCCCATATGGGGTGTCCTTTGGGTGGTGGTGGCAAGCGATTCAGCTCTGGGCATGACAGACTCCTGAGCAGTGGGCCTTTTCTCAGTAAATTATCCCTGGCTATAATCTTCTCAAAAATCTCTTTGTTGTTTTGGAGTTGGATGGACTTGTGCCTCACATCCGCCTGGCTGTGCATCACCTGCAGAATATCAATAGGTTCACGAACCACAATGTCGTGGCTGTAAACAAAGGTTCCATCCTCCAGGGTCCATTGGTTTAAGGCACCCGCCCTGCCCTGGGGCTTCGTTGGTGACCAGGTATGTGAGCACAGATCTCTGCAGAAGGCATGAATGCGAGCATAGCATTTGGACATGAGCATAGCAAGGAAGTCTCCAACATCGAGGATCACCAGAAGCATGAGAGGGATGCCCACCATGGCATAGAAGACACACATCACTTTACCAGCCAGGGTAACTGGATAGATCTCCCCATAACCTGCAAGACCAATGACAAAAGTATGAACTGCATGATTAAAAGACACCTGGACCTCAGCTTAAACCACTACAGGACAAAAACAAATAACTGAAACTTTACAAGCATATCTCAGTCCAGTCAACACTATTTTTTAAATTCTATACCACATTATGAATAATTTCTCCTAAGTCTTTAACTTGGGTGGGCACTCATATTGCTGCTAAAAATAAAATAAGCCAGAGTGTGCTGGTACAAGGCAGATCAACAGCCATTTTTATCCAGATTTGTGATGTCACCTTGGGGATCAACTTTTATCTGTCTGACGGTCAGCCTGTAGCCAGTTGCAGTCCACTTCATGCTTGGATTTATGCCAGGATGCTCAGTCAATCCAGGTTGCTTTTTGAATACAAATGTAATATGGCTTTAATATGGCCTTCTTAGCTGGAGCTCTTGCTTGCCTCTACTGGTGGTTGGCTCTCACTGCGGTATTGTATCACTTCCTGTTCCGGAGCACAGCGGTGTTTTGCTGTATCTGTTAGCTGTTTAATCTGCGCAGTTAGATTGATCTACTTAACTAGATAACGATTTGTTTCACAGTGTAATCTTCACGTGCCTTAACTAAAGCACTCCCTCTGCTGAATCACCTCTAAATTATTTACACATTATTCACTTTGTGTGTTTTTAGGAATCCGCTAGCTTAGCGCAGCTACTAGCTCTTAGCCGGTTTAGCATGGCGGCTTCTCCTGTCTCTCCTGCACTTTTCTGCTCTGGGTGTGAAATGTTTAGTTATTCCTTGGCCTCCTTTAGCAGTAATGGTACTTGTAATAAGTGTAGCTTATCGTAGCTTTGGAGGCCAGGCTGGGCGAACTGGAGACTCGGCTCCGCACCGTGGAAAATTCTACAGCTAGCCAGGCCCCCTGTAGTCGGTGCGGACCAAGGTAGCTAGCCGCCGTTAGTTTCCCTCTGGCAGATCCCGAGCAGGCCGACTGGGTGACTGTGAGGAGGACGCGTAGCCCTAAACAGAAGCCCCGTGTACACCGCCAACCCGTTCACATTTCTAACCGTTTTTCCCCACTCGGCGACACACCCGCCGAGGATCAAACTCTGGTTATTGGCGACTCTGTTTTGAGAAATGTGAAGTTAGCGACACCAGCAACCATAGTGAATTGTCTTCCGGGGGCCAGAGCAGGCGACATTGAAGGAAATTTGAAACTGCTGGCTAAGGCTAAGCGTAAATTTGGTAAGATTGTAATTCACGTCGGCAGTAATGACACCTGGTTACGCCAATCGGAGGTCACTAAAATTAACATTGAATCGGTGTGTAACTTTGCAAAAACAATGTCGGACTCTGTAGTTTTCTCTGGGCCCCTCCCCAATCGGACCGGGAGTGACATGTTTAGCCGCATGTTCTCCTTGAATTGCTGGCTGTCTGAGTGGTGTCCAAAAAATGAGGTGGGCTTCATAGATAATTGGCAAAGCTTCTGGGGAAAACCTGGTCTTGTTAGGAGAGACGGCATCCATCCCACTTTGGATGGAGCAGCTCTCATTTCTAGAAATCTGGCCAATTTTCTTAAATCCTCCAAACCGTGACTATCCAGGGTTGGGACCAGGAAGCAGAGTTGTAGTCTTACACACCTCTCTGCAGCTTCTCTCCCCCTGCCATCCCCTCATTACCCCATCCCCGTAGAGACGGTGCCTGCTCCCAGACCACCAATAACCAGCAAAAATCTATTTAAGCATAAAAATTCAAAAAGAAAAAATAATATAGCACCTTCAACTGCACCTCAGACTAAAACAGTTAAATGTGGTCTATTAAACATTAGGTCTCTCTCTTCTAAGTCCCTGTTAGTAAATGATATAATAATTGATCAACATATTGATTTATTCTGCCTTACAGAAACCTGGTTACAGCAGGATGAATATGTTAGTTTAAATGAGTCAACACCCCCGAGTCACACTAACTGCCAGAATGCTCGTAGCACGGGCCGAGGCGGAGGATTAGCAGCAATCTTCCATTCCAGCTTATTAATTAATCAAAAACCCAGCCAGAGCTTTAATTCATTTGAAAGCTTGACTCTTAGTCTTGTCCATCCAAATTGGAAGTCCCAAAAAACAGTTTTATTTGTTATTATCTATCGTCCACCTGGTCGTTACTGTGAGTTTCTCTGTGAATTTTCAGACCTTTTGTCTGACTTAGTGCTTAGCTCAGATAAGATAATTATAGTGGGCGATTTTAACATCCACACAGATGCTGAGAATGACAGCCTCAACACTGCATTTAATCTATTATTAGACTCTATTGGCTTTGCTCAAAATGTAAATGAGTCCACCCACCACTTTAATCATATCTTAGATCTTGTTCTGACTTATGGTATGGAAATTGAAGACTTAACAGTATTCCCTGAAAACTCCCTTCTGTCTGATCATTTCTTAATAACATTTACATTTACTCTGATGGACTACCCAGCAGTGGGGAATAAGTTTCATTACACTAGAAGTCTTTCAGAAAGCACTGTAACCAGGTTTAAGGATATGATTCCTTCTTTATGTTCTCTAATGCCATATATCAACACAGTGCAGAGTAGCTACCTAAACTCTGTAAGTGAGATAGAGTATCTCGTCAATAGTTTTACATCCTCATTGAAGACAACTTTGGATGCTGTAGCTCCTCTGAAAAAGAGAGCTTTAAATCAGAAGTGCCTGACTCCGTGGTATAACTCACAAACTCACAGCTTAAAGCAGATAACCCGTAAGTTGGAGAGGAAATGGCGTCTCACTAATTTAGAAGATCTTCACTTAGCCTGGAAAAAGAGTCTGTTACTCTATAAAAAAGCCCTCCGTAAAGCTAGGACATCTTACTACTCATCACTAATTGAAGAAAATAAGAACAACCCCAGGTTTCTTTTCAGCACTGTAGCCAGGCTGACAAAGAGTCAGAGCTCTATTGAGCCGAGTATTCCTTTAACTTTAACTAGTAATGACTTCATGACTTTCTTTGCTAATAAAATTTTAACTATTAGAGAAAAAATTACTCATAACCATCCCAAAGACGTATCGTTATCTTTGGCTGCTTTCAGTGATGCCGGTATTTGGTTAGACTCTTTCTCTCAGATTGTTCTGTCTGAGTTATTTTCATTAGTTACTTCATCCAAACCATCAACATAGTCTATTAGACCCCATTCCTACCAGGCTGCTCAAGGAAGCACTACCATTATTTAATGCTTCGATCTTAAATATGATCAATCTATCTTTATTAGTTGGCTATGTACCACAGGCTTTTAAGGTGGCAGTAATTAAACCATTACTTAAAAAGCCATCACTTGACCCAGCTATCTTAGCTAATTATAGGCCAATCTCCATCCTTCCTTTTCTCTCAAAAATTCTTGAAAGGGTAGTTGTAAAACAGCTAACTGATCATCTGCAGAGGAATGGTCTATTTGAAGAGTTTCAGTCAGGTTTTAGAATTCATCATAGTACAGAAACAGCATTAGTGAAGGTTACAAATGATCTTGTTATGGCCTCAGACAGTGGACTCATCTCTGTGCTTGTTCTGTTAGACCTCAGTGCTGCTTTTGATACTGTTGACCATAAAATTTTATTACAGAGATTAGAGCATGCCATAGGTATTAAAGGCACTGCGCTGCGGTGGTTTGAATCATATTTATCTAATAGATTACAATTTGTTCATGTAAATGGAGAATCTTCTTCACAGACTAAGGTTAATTATGGAGTTCCATAAGGTTCTGTGCTAGGACCAATTTTATTCACTTTATACATGCTTCCCTTAGGCAGTATTATTAGACGGCATTGCTTAAATTTTCATTGTTACGCAGATGATACCCAGCTTTATCTATCCATGAAGCCAGAGGACACACACCAATTAGCTAAACTGCAGGATTGTCTTACAGACATAAAGACATGGATGACCTCTAATTTCCTGCTTATAAACTCAGATAAAACTGAAGTTATTGTACTTGGCCCCACAAATCTTAGAAACATGGTGTCTAACCAGATCCTTACTCTGGATGGCATTACCCCGACCTCTAGTAATACTGTGAGAAATCTTGGAGTCATTTTTGATCAGGATATGTCATTCAATGTGCATATTAAACAAATATGTAGGACTGCTTTTTTGCATTTACGCAATATCTCTAAAATTAGAAAGGTCTTGTCTCAGAGTGATGCTGAAAAACTAATTCATGCATTTATTTCCTCTAGGCTGGACTATTGTAATTCATTATTATCAGGTTGTCCCAAAAGTTCCCTGAAAAGCCTTCAGTTAATTCAAAATGCTGCAGCTAGAGTACTAACGGGGACTAGAAGGAGAGAGATATCTCACCCATATTGGCCTCTCTTCATTGGCTTCCTGTTAATTCTAGAATAGAATTTAAAATTCTTCTTCTTACTTATAAGGTTTTGAATAATCTGGTCCCATCTTATCTTAGGGACCTCATAGTACCATATCCCCCCAATAGAGCGCTTCGCTCTCAGACTGCAGGCTTACTTGTAGTTCCTAGGGTTTGTAAGAGTAGAATGGGAGGCAGAGCCTTCAGCTTTCAGGCTCCTCTCCTGTGGAACCAGCTCCCAATTCAGATCAGGGAGACAGACACCCTCTCTACTTTTAAGATTAGGCTTAAAACTTTCCTTTTTGCTAAAGCTTATAGTTAGGGCTGGATCAGGTGACCCTGAACCATCCCTTAGTTATGCTGCTATAGACTTAGACTGCTGGGGGGTTCCCATGATGCACTGAGTGTTTCTTTCTCTTTTTGCTCTGTATGCACCACTCTGCATTTAATCATTAGTGATTGATCTCTGCTCCCCTCCACAGCATATCTTTTTCCTGGTTCTCTCCCTCAGCCCCAACCAGTCCTAGCAGAAGACTGCCCCTCCCTGAGCCTGGTTCTGCTGGAGGTTTCTTCCTGTTAAAAGGGAGTTTTTCCTTCCCACTGTCGCCAAGTGCTTGCTCACAGGGGGTCGTTTTGACCGTTGGGGTTTTTACGTAATTATTGTATGGCCTTGCCTTACAATATAAAGCGCCTTGGGGCAACTGTTTGTTGTGATTTGACGCTATATAAATAAAATTGATTGATTGATTGATTCTTGTTAAATTCTTCTATTTTGCAGATCAACGTATGTCCACCATCCTCGTTTGTAACCCACAGTGTATTAAAAAATAAAACAGAATAAATTACATCAAATAAACAAGACTGCAGGAATAAATACACACCCTGAAAGACAACTGCACCCCACTGAATTTACACCTCCTGTGTTTGCACCCAGCAGACACATAAAATATCGTTGTGCTGACTGGCACTGCTCCAGTCAGCACTCAACTCGACTTGACTGAGTTGTGCACAGTCCATGTGCATGCCATGAATGCAGTTGGACTGTATTTGTGGCATGCCACTTAGTCTGCTGTCAGATTAAAGTAAGAATAAGAAGAATGCGCATCG
This sequence comes from Thalassophryne amazonica, assembly GCF_902500255.1. NCBI lineage: Eukaryota > Metazoa > Chordata > Actinopteri > Batrachoidiformes > Batrachoididae > Thalassophryne > Thalassophryne amazonica. The sequence goes on from NC_047115.1 coordinate 85,049,441, forward strand.
GCTGCCGTACATAGTTCAAGTGCCACTTGAGGTCTGGGTGGAAGGCAAGAAAGGGGAGGGGCGTGGCAGAGCAACCATTGTGGTCCCCTACTTTTTGAAGACCTGCCATGTCACCCTGCTGGATTTTGAATGACATCCAATCTATGACCTGATAACATGTAACTCAGAGTCCACTGACAATCACAAGTAGCATGTATACACATGTGGTCAGATCATTACTGCCATTAGATCACTGATGTGCATACTTGTTATTACCGTGATGCATCACAGAAAACCCATATGCAGGACAACCTGGATTACATGTATCACACCATATATTGGATATCATATGTAAAATTGAAAAGTGCCAAGGCAGGTGTGGATATTAAAGCACTACACAGCAGCCGCCAACCCCCTTCCTTACTCAACACATTGTTTCTCTTTCTCTCCCACTCTCACGTGCCCCCCTCCCCCTCACACTGTTGCTCCCCCTCCCAGGACCTTAGCTCCATGAAGTGGTCACTCCGTGGTTTGCGTGTGTATCTTGGCATGTGTGTCATGGCTGTTACTTGCCCAGATGCACAGTGGGACATCCCGCTTTCTGGCTGGATGCCGGGCATTGCACCACTGGATGCTGCATAATATGAAAATTTATGTCGCAGTAGATGGCGCATTTACCCTCTGTACTTGGCTGTTGTTTCCATCTGATGTCACTCCCAGGATCACATGGATTATATCACAGGCTGCAGCCAGGCTGCATGCCAAGCAGTGGGAACTGCATCTGGAGCTGTTCCAAAAGTGATTATTTATTATATTCATACAGTAATGGCTTGGTAATGCAGTTCTGACATCATATGAGTTAGATGTTGCAACTGTCATATGATGTGTATTACAGCTGTGACAAGTTGTTCAGATGCACGCACTGCCCTGCAGTGCATATGAACGGGGTGTTACAGCCATGATGATGTGATATTATAGATACATCCTCCAACTCATAAGATGGACTAACAATCATATGATGCATATTACAGCTGTGACACACCGTTCAAACATATTGTGGTGTGCTGCGCCGGGCCACTGAAACACATTGACTTACTGTGGCGCAGCAGCATGGGGCAGATGAGATTGTCAGCAGTAGCACAGTTTTTGTCCCTGCTGTACATCTGTCGTTAACCTGGGCCTCCAGCATGGAAAATCAATTTGTGATTTAGTTTGCCCTTCCTGACACAGCCTTATTCACTGGCAGGCCCAAGTATTGTTGTTTCTGCTGCCTGCCCCCTCCTCTTTGCAAAACATGTTAACTCCTCTCCATATGCTAACATTTGGAGAGGAATTAACATGCAGCTCAAGTGAACCTGTCTGGGCACATTCCAAAGAAACAATGGGCCACATTCCTCTGTTGTGTCTGATTGAGCCTGAGTGCTAAAGTATTATTTCAGCTGGAGATGACTCAGTTTGACTGCCACCACTGCCCCTGCAACATTATTCATTTTGCAGTCAATTTCATTAAGGTAATATCTTCTTTCATGTACCAAGAGTAACCATTTTTCATTTTATATTTTATTGAGCCAACAAACAGCTTTACCCTATTTTTATCATTTGATCTGAGATACATTTTCTACTTGTCATAAAAACACTTACTGTAATAATTGCCTGTCATTTTAAGAAGGGCAGAAGTATTTCTGATGAAAATCCTTCATGAATGGTAATTTGGTTGTAGGCTAAACACCAAATACAATGACAATTTACTGTACTAAGCTCACAATGTCATAGAACTGAGATTAGCACCCCCCCCCTCCCCCAACAAACAAAATCATCTTGGAATAACAACAAACAGAAGGTATAACATCAGGAAGAAAACAAAATTTTATTTCTCCCAAAGAAAAGGCTTCTTACTATAAAAAGACTATACAAAGCACTCTCAGCATACAATTGTCATAACTAGCAGTTTCCACATTCCCAAGGTGCATCTTTCCTTTTGACAGCTTAAACTCTGTAAGTGAGATAGAGTATCTCATCAATAGTTTTACATCCTCATTGAAGACAACATTGGATGCTGTGGCTCCTCTGAAAAAGAGAGCTTTAAATCAGAAGTGCCTGACTCCGTGGTATAACTCACAAACTCGCAGCTTAAAACAGATAACCCGTACGTTGGAGAGGAAATGGCGTCTCACTAATTTGGAAGATCTTCACTTAGCCTGGAAAAAGAGTCTGTTACTCTATAAAAAAGCCCTCCGTAAAGCTAGGACATCTTACTACTCATCACTAATTGAAGAAAATAAGAACAACCCCAGGTTTCTTTTCAGCACTGTAGCCAGGCTGACAAAGAGTCAGAGCTCTATTGAGCCGAGTATTCCTTTAACTTTAACTAGTAATAACTTCATGACTTTCTTTGCTAATAAAATTTTAACTATTAGAGAAAAAATTACTCATAACCATCCCAAAGACGTATCGTTATCTTTGGCTGCTTTCCGTGATGCCGGTATTTGGTTAGACTCTTTCTCTCAGATTGTTCTGTCTGAGTTATTTTCATTAGTTCCTTCATCCAAACCATCAACATGTTTATTAGACCCCATTCCTACCAGGCTGCTCAAGGAAGCCCTACCATTATTTAATGCTTCGATCTTAAATATGATCAATCTATCTTTATTAGTTGGCTATGTACCACAGGCTTTTAAGGTGGCAGTAATTAAACCATTACTTAAAAAGCCATCACTTGACCCAGCTATCTTAGCTAATTATAGGCCAATCTCCATCCTTCCTTTTCTCTCAAAAATTCTTGAAAGGGTAGTTGTAAAACAGCTAACTGATCATTTGCAGAGGAATGGTCTATTTGAAGAGTTTCAGTCAGGTTTTAGAATTCATCATAGTACAGAAACAGCATTAGTGAAGGTTACAAATGATCTTCTTATGGCCTGAGACAGTGGACTCATCTCTGTGCTTGTTCTGTTAGACCTCAGTGCTGCTTTTGCTACTGTTGACCATAAAATTTTATTACAGAGATTAGAGCATGCCATAGGTATTAAAGGCACTGCGCTGTGGTGGTTTGACTCATATACATGCTTCCCTTAGGCAGTATTATTAGATGGCATTGCTTAAATTTTCATTGTTACGCAGATGATACCCAGCTTTATCTATCCATGAAGCCAGAGGACACACACCAATTAGCTAAACTGCAGGATTGTCTTACAGACATAAAGACATGGATGACCTCTAATTTCCTGCTTTTAAACTCAGATAAAACTGAAGTTATTGTACTTGGCCCCAAATCTTAGAAACATGGTGTCTAACCAGATCCTTACTCTGGATGGCATTACCCTGACCTCTAGTAATACTGTGAGAAATCTTGGAGTCATTTTTGATCAGGATATGTCATTCAAAGTGCATATTAAACAAATATGTAGGACTGCTTTTTTGCATTTACGCAATATCTCTAAAATTAGAAAGGTCTTGTCTCAGAGTGATGCTGAAAAACTAATTCATGCATTTATTTCCTCTAGGCTGGACTATTGTAATTCATTATTATCAGGTTGTCCTAAAAGTTCCCTGAAAAGCCTTCAGTTAATTCAAAATGCTGCAGCTAGAGTACTAACGGGGACTAGAAAGAGAGAGCATATCTCACCCATATTGGCCTCTCTTCATTGGCTTCCTGTTAATTCTAGAATAGAATTTAAAATTATTCTTCTTACTTATAAGGTTTTGAATAATCAGGTCCCATCTTATCTTAGGGACCTCTTAGTACCATATTACCCCAATAGAGCGCTTCGCTCTCAGACTGCAGGCTTACTTGTAGTTCCTAGGGTTTGTAAGAGTAGAATGGGAGGCAGAGCCTTCAGCTTTCAGGCTCCTCTCCTCTGGAACCAGCTCCCAATTCAGATCAGGGAGACAGACACCCTCTCTACTTTTAAGATTAGGCTTAAAACTTTCCTTTTTGCTAAAGCTTATAGTTAGGGCTGGATCAGGTGACCCTGAACCATCCCTTAGTTTTGCTGCTATAGACTTAGACTGCTGGGGGTTCCCATGATGCACTGAGTGTTTCTTTCTCTTTTTGCTCTGTATGCACCACTCTGCATTTAATCATTAGTGATTCATCTCTGCTCCCCTCCACAGCATGTCTTTTTCCTGGTTCTCTCCCTCAGCCCCAACCAGTCCCAGCAGTAGACTGCCCCTCCCTGAGCCTGGTTCTGCTGGAGGTTTCTTCCTGTTAAAAGGGAGTTTTTTCCTTCCCACTGTCGCCAAGTGCTTGCTCACAAGGGGTCGTTTTGACCGTTGGGGTTTTTACGTAATTATTGTATGGCCTTGCCTTACAATATAAAGCGCTTTGGGGCAACTGTTTGTTGTGATTTGGCGCTATATAAATAAAATTGATTGAATTGATTGATTGATTCCTGCATTTGCCACAGGTGTTTTTTCAGCAGTGTACACAATGTTCAGTGCTTCTGTTATTATTGCAGAGTATGCACACCTGACACTGTTTTTCTCTTCTGAGAAACTCTCATCTCACAATGATGTTGTTTGCACTCTTCCCCTAGTGCCTTTTTCTGCAAATGTCTGTTTTGAAGTTCCTCGGCGAGCTCTAGCATGAACAACTGCCAACTTTCTTTTGATACATGCTGTGTATAAAATGTGCGTTTGTGGCAGCCATGTCCAACAGATTGTAAAACACAGCCATGGGCCATATCTGTGTTCCTGCATGCACGGAGTAGTTGCGTAATTTCTGATCCATGATATCAACACCGCATTTGAAATGGTTGTAATCAACAACAGTGTTCATTTTTTGTTTTCGGGTGTCCACAATTTCCACCTTCTGATGCATGGTGCTCAGAAGACAGATTTCTTTTTTTTTTTTGCGTACACCATCAGCAAGGCACTTCCAGATGTGAACACCTGTGTTGAGTACAACTGGCAGCATGAGGTTTCCTTGGCAGTTGCTGGTAGCTCCCAACGATTTTTGTTGATGGTGCCAAGCAGAGTTGTTTTTCGTTGAGGAAGCCTGTTAGTCAAAGACAGCGAGGTGAAGAAATTGTCCATAGTTACAGTCCTTCCCTGGTCCATAAATGGTTCCATCAACTTCAAAACAACATTCTCTGACAGCCTCTCTCCCGCTGGATGAGTGGGATCTTTTCCCAAGTAAGGCATGGCATTACACATGTACAAAATTCCAAGCTTGTCAGGCTTGGATGCAATGTACTGCAGAAAGGGACAACAAACCTTTGATGGAAATAATTGCTCATCCACAGTAACATGCTGCCCTGGACTGTAGGACAACACACACTTCTTAACAAACCGCTGCCAGATGTCAGAAATTGCTGCAAATTTGTCCATTTGTAAGCGTTCCTTGCGGGTGTCCTTGTTGTCAAAGTGAAGGTACTGCTTTATTTCAAGAAAATGGTTATGGGGCATTATGGCCTTGATATCTGGGTTGCCGAATCTGTTGGCTATGGATCTATGTGGTGATTTGGCACAAGGTTTACGCCGGATGCCCTTCCTGACACAACCCCACTTTGCAAGGAGAGTTGACACAAGCAGCTTTCTATTTTGTAATCAATGCCTCTCCCATCTGAATTAAGAATACAATAATAATATGAGCGAAGCGTCGTGCAGCGGCGCGAAGCTCACTCATGGTACAGGGCATCCTGAACAGGAAGTGCCAAATTTCAAATGCACAGTAAAACAGGAAATGTTGAAATGTCAAACACTTCCTGGATTGACAGACGAGATCCCATGGAATCTTGTGGGAACTCAGTGGCATGCTCACTCTCAAACAGGAAGTGCCAAATTCTCAGTCACAGTGAAACAGGAAATGTCCATTGATGAACACTTCTTGGCATGGGTGGAGCTAGAGCGGAGGCAGGGTTTCACTGGACTCCCCTGAAATCTGATCGGACACAGATGATTGACATGTCACGGCACCACACGTCTGGTTGAAAGAGCTGTATTTTGAAATCAATACTGCTAGGTTCCTCCTGTCCAGTAGCTGGTGCTGTGTACCACAAAAAGTTCTAATCCAGTTTAGTAGAAGAAGAAAATTGTGCTTTAGATTTGAACTGAAGACGTCGTTTAAACTATGGACTTCTAATCACACCAAACTTATATTGGTGAGTAAACGACTGTATTTTATGCCAGAAATGAGGTCCAGGTTGTTAAAAGCAGCATTTCTCCTTTAATTTGGGTTGTCTTATATACATGTTTAAGCTAACAGACAGCAACTGGTTCATGCTCTGTTGGCTTCAAATGGTGATCCAAGCATCAGATTCAGCACAAATACAGCTGGAGCAAAATTAATGGAGTGACTTTAACTTTTGACCCCTGTACAAACTGAAACTGACCTTTGTCACGTTCTTGCTGCTTTTACCTCATAACTCCAGAACATTCAGTCACAAATTGTCCAAACTATACCTTTTTTTGGAATCTTTATGCTCAGGCAAATAATATTGTGTAGTTTTCTATACGATTGGAGCATCTTTTAATTTTCACTCCTGTGTAATTCTTCAATTGAACCCTACCTGGCCACCTGTGCTTGTCTCACCATTTGCAGGATTCCACTCTAAATATTGTCTTAACTGCTGCACTATATATGAGATGTAAGATGCTGCTCCTTAGTGTTTCTCAATTACCCTCAAAAGTATTGGAATGCTTGGTATTTCACACATTTGTATTTGTTTATTCCATTTCAAATACATTTTTTTTCTAAAATGATCTTCCTTAACTCAAACTGAAAGCAAATCTCCACAACTTGATATAAATTAATTAAAAATATAAAATCCAGCTTCCTGATGAAGTGGTGTAGAGGAGGATTTTTTTTAAAAGAAGACCTGAAAGTTCAGCTACAATTTGAAGAAAGTACATATGAGATGAAAGCCTAGATTTGATGTTTTGGTGAAAGAAACTTTTGTATTTCTTCATAATTGATGTAAATAAAGTCCAAGACATACGAGGGCTGTCAATAAAGTAACGGTCCTTTTTATTTTTTTCAAAAACTATATGGATTTCATTCATATGTTTTTACGTCAGACATGCTTGAACCCTCGTGCGCATGCGTGAGTTTTTCCATGCCTGTCGGTGACGTCATTCGCCTGTGAGCACTCCTTGTGGGAGGAGTCGTCCAGCCCCTCGTCGGAATTCCTTTGTCTGAGAAGTTGCTGAGAGACTGGCGCTTTGTTTGATCAAAATTTTTTCTAAACCTGTGAGACACATCGAAGTGGACACGGTTCGAAAAATTAAGCTGGTTTTCAGTGAAAATTTTAACAGCTGATGAGAGATTTTGAGGTGATTCTGTCGCTTTAAGGACTTTTCACGGTGCGAGACGTCGCGCTGCGCTCTCAGGCGGCGTCATCAGCCTGTTCAAGCTGAAAACCTCCACATTTCAGGCTCTATTGATCCAGGACGTCGTGCGAGAACAGATAAGTTTCAGAAGAAGTCGGTTTCAGCATTTTATCCGGATATTCCACTGTTAAAGGAGATTTTTTTAATGAAAGACGTGCGGACGGATCCGCGCGTCGGGACGCAGCCGATGCGGTGCGGCGGCACAGGAAAAACACCTCCGTGTTGATAACCATTTGTAAAATCCAGGCGGCTTTTGATGGCTTTCAGTGGAGTGAGTATATGAGAAATTGTTTAACAGGCAGGACATGTTCCAACTTGTCCTTAAGGCTTTCAACAGAGGTGTTTTTCCTGTGGCGGAGCGTCGCGGCGGCTGCGTCCCGACGCGCAGACCCGTCCGCACGTCTTTCATTAAAAAAATCTCCTTTAACAGTGGAATATCCGGATAAAATGCTGAAACCGACTTCCTCTGAAACTTCTCTGTTCTCTCACGATGTCCTGGATCAATAGAACCTGAAATGTGGAGGTTTTCAGCTTGAACAGGCTGACGACGCCGCCTGAGAGCGCTGCGCGACGTCTCGCACCGTGAAAAGTCCTTAAAGCGACAGAATCACCTCAAAATCTCTCATCAGCCGTTAAAATTTTCACTGAAAACCATCTTAATTTTTCGAACCGTGTCCACTTCGATGTGTCTCACAGGTTTAGAAAAAATTTTGATCAAACAACGCGCCAGTCTCTCAGCAACTTCTCAGACAAAGGAATTCCGACGAGGGGCTGGACGACTCCTCCCACAAGGAGTGCTCACAGGCGAATGACGTCACCGACAGGCGTGGAAAAACTCACGCATGCGCACGAGGGTTCAAGCATGTCTGACGTAAAAACATATGAATGAAATCCATATAGTTTTTGAAAAAATAAAAAGGACCGTAACTTTATTGACAGCCCTCGTATTGTTCATGTTTCCATCCCCTGACTTGTCTAAAGAAAACTGGCAATAAAACTGATTATTATTTACAGGTTTGATCAAGTTTTAAATATTTTCTTTCAGTTTGAGTTTGAGGAAGATAATTTTAGAAAATTTTATTCTTTATTTTTCTTCATTTTTATTTATTTATTTATTTTGTATTTCTTGTATTTAAAATGGCATAAACAAATTAAATGTGTGAAATTCCAACTGTTCCAATACTTTTGGAGGGCACAGTATCCTAACTTTATGATGAGTGCAAAATGAGTGTTGTATTATTACCGTTTTGTTTAAGAATGCTTAATTTTCACTGTTGCTGCACTTTGTGTCAAATCATAGTCATATTGTACATCATATTGATATGAAAATTCATTAAGGTATATCTTCTATTATACATTCTAACTCTAAGGTGGAACTCTACTAGTGTTTACTAAGGTACACCTAAATATCTTTAAAAAACAAAAAGAGAGTAGAGCCACTTAGGTGCCCGGTGAACCAGGGATGGTAGGTTGAAAAGCTTTTTTATCCCACGGGAACTCTCCCTACCCACCTAAGCGGCTCAAGAATATAATTGTCTAATGTTTGCATGGAAGCAAACATTAGACAAACATGTAAGCAAACATTTGCAAAAATCAATCAAATGTTTATAGAATGTATGCTTAATGTTCAGTGTGTTTGCAAACATTCACATAATGTTCATGTTGTATGTGTAAAGCTTGCCTCTAAATAAAAGTGTATATATTCTAAAATTTTGTAAAATTTCATATTACAGGAAAACATTAAATATCATTTACTGCCTACAAAAAGTTAATGTTGAACTTCATTTAAATTATGTGTGCAATCATAGGTAGAATGAACAATAGGAAATGATTTAAACACTCTGGTTACCATCGTAACCAATAATTTGTCGATTTATGATTTATTCAGGCCTACTGAATATATAATTTCAAGATTACTGTGATAAACTGACAGAGCTAACTCCGAAACATGTCTTGGGGCAACTTGCATAAACATGCACTCTGTTAATTGGAATATTCATTTTTGCAAAATAATTTAAGTCACTACAGACTGTAGGGCTGCAACAAACGATTATTTGGATCATCGATTAATCTGATGGGGTTTCGACACGATTAATCGATTAATCGGATTAGCGGGGAATTTTTAAAAAATGTGCCAGGGAAACAATTTTTCTCTCCTTCCATCACTTTATTTAACAACAGAACATTATTTGAAAACTTAAAATACTTGAAAATCAACAAACTGTCAAATGTCCCTTGGCTGTTGAAATATAAAATAATAAAGAATAAAACAGTTTATAATAAAGAACAAAAATAATTATTTCAAATGGCATTGCTTTATCAAAGGGCTGAGTTGCCATAAAACAACATTGAAACATATAAATGTTATAAAATATATGGTGAAAAAAGAGGTATTTTTATTGCTGCAAATGAGCAATTAGCATAACCAGTTAACCATAAAACCTAAATCAAAAACTGTAGCCTGACTCATTATATGTGCAACATTCTCTGTATAACTTGTAAACTGTGGTCATTTCACAGTGACACATGTGACTCATCCCACATATTTCTCTCTCTCTGTGAGGGAACGAGAGACTCTTCACTCTCGCACCGTATTTGAGCAAACGTTGGAAACATGAAGACTTTCAACTGTAAAATAAAGCCTATAAATGAATTTCTGGAGCTATACAAGCCAAAGGAGCTGGTTTTATGTGAAGACTTTGACGGAGTTTTTTTTTTTCCCCGCTGCAGTGCTGCTCGGCTCTCTGTCTGCAGGGCGGCCAGTGCAGCACAAACAGCCTGGCTGGATTTTACGACTGCTTAAACAAAAACAAACATTTGCTAACTTGTCCAGACACTGAGCTCTCCCCTTCCTCGTTGATGACTCCGATATGCTTTCGTTTGAGATGCATCATTACCGTCGTACTCCCCGCCATGTGAGGTCCGACTTGCAAATGTTGGAGTTAACAAACGTCTTTGTGTTGTTTAACGTAAAGTGCTCCCACACTTTTGAAGTCTTGATTTTCTTCTGTCTGCTTGTTTCTGCCATATTCTAAGTGTGTAGTTCTTCTACGAAACAGCGTCTGATCTGCTCTGTGCACTGGTCGCTACTGGTGTCAGAAGCTGCTCGACACAACGCATTGATGATGCAATGTGTTGCCAACGCCTGTTGTAATCGAATTTTATCGATTTTATCGATTCATTGTTGCAGCCCTAACAGACTGTGATTGTCAGCTACCAAAAATATGTTTTTTATGGAAACACATTGCAATGGCAGCTTATTATCAGGAAATCCCACAGACCTGAGTTACATACATTTTGCCAAATTTTATAAAAGCATAATATCTTTAGCATTTTTGGAAATACATTAAAGGTATTAAAAATTGATTTACAAAATAATGTTTTCAACATACATGAGCAGGAAACATTGGCATTTAAATAAAACAGCTCATAGACAAATAATATTTTTTACTGGTCACTTCACAACTTGCAGTTCAAACATTATCAGACATGTTTTTAAACAAACATGCTGAACATGAGATGAATAGTCACACGTTACAACAGAACATCAACTCGATTTCACATTTCCAGAATGAACATTTGTCCAGGGTTTACTGTTTCGCTCAGGCCTCATTTGAGGATGACTTCATGTCACAGTCGAACAGTGTTTGGTGGGAATTGTTACCATAACAACATATTTCTTGCTTTCTGATTCCTTTAATTTCAGCTGCTTAATTCATGTTTGCAGTGAGGCATGATATTATAATTATCCAGGGTAAAACATGTACGAGGGCTGTCCGTAAAGTATAGGTCCTTTTTATTTTTTTCAAAAACTATATGGATTTCATTCATATGTTTTTACGTCAGACATGCTTGAACCCTCGTGCGCATGCGTGAGTTTTTCCACGCCTGTCGGTGATGTCATTCGCCTGTGAGCACTCCTTGTGGGAGGAGTCGTCCAGCCCCTCGTCGGAATTCCTTTGTCTGAGAAGTTGCTGAGAGACTGGCGCTTTGGTTGATCAAAATTTTTTCTAAACCTGTGAGACACATCGAAGTGGACATGGTTCGAAAAATTAAGCTGGTTTTCAGTGAAAATTTTAACAGCTGGTGAGAGATTTTGAGGTGATACTGTCACTTTAAGGACTTTTCACAGTGCAAGACGTTGCGCAGCGCTCTCAGGCAGCGTCATCAGCCTGTTTCAAGCTTAAAACCTCCACATTTCAGGCTCTATTGATCCAGGACGTCGTGAGAGAACAGAGAAGTTTCAGAAGAAGTCGGTTTCAGCATTTTATCCGGATATTCCACTGTTAAAGGAGATTTTTTTAATGAAAGACGTGCGGGCGGATTGCAGCGTCGGCTCGCAGCCGCCATGACGCTCCGTCACAGGAAAAACACCTCTGTTGGAAGCCTTGAGGACAAGTTGGAACATCTCCAGCTGATAAACAATTTCTCATATATTTACTCCACTGAAAGCCATCAAAAGCCAACTGGATTTTAACAAATGGTTATCAACACGGAGGTGTTTTTCCTGTGCCGCCGTGCCGCGTCGGCTGCGTCCCGACGCGCGGACCCGTCCGCACGTCTTTCATTAAAAAAATCTCCTTTAACAGTGGAATATCCGGATAAAATGCTGAAACCGACTTCTTCTGAAACGTCTCTGTTCTCTCACGACGTCCTGGATCAATAGAGCCTGAAATGTGGAGGTTTTAAGCTTGAAACAGGCTGATGACGCTGCCTGAGAGCGCTGCACGACGTCTCGCACCGTGAAAAGTCCTTAAAGCGACAGAATCACCTCAAAATCTCTCATCAGCTGTTAAAATTTTCACTGAAAACCAGCTTAATTTTTCGAACCATGTCCACTTCGATGTGTCTCACAGGTTTAGAAAAAATTTTGATCAAACAAAGCGCCAGTCTCTCAGCAACTTCTCAGACAAAGGAATTCCGACGAGGGGCTGGACGAGTCCTCCCACAAGGAGTGCTCACAGGCGAATGACGTCACCGACAGGCGTGGAAAAACTCACGCATGCGCACGAGGGTTCAAGCATGTCTGACGTAAAAACATATGAATGAAATCCATATAGTTTTTGAAAAAAATAAAAAGGACCTATACTTTACGGACAGCCCTCGTACATTATACACAATATATTTGTAACACCTGGATACAATCATTTCTGTATGTAAAATGCAACATTCTCATTCTGGTAAAAAAAAAAAAAAAAAAAAAAAAAAAAAAAGCTTGCAGTGCTCTCCACCAAACAGTTAGTGGCAGTAGTGCACTGAGTTCGGTTAAAACCTGCTGTTTAACATGAGAAAAGAAGAAGAAGACGACTTAGCTAACTAACAGCGCCGCATGTTTTCCATTCTCTTTTGGCAAATAAAAGTTTATGTTCAAGATGTTAATTTGCCTGTTCAGTCTCTATAGAGGGTTTTCATGTGACATATCGGTCACGTCATTTTGTGTCCCGCGGCCATTCTGGATTATGACGCGGTGGCCGCTGTGTTACGCTGCGTGCATTTGGCGAACAATTGCAGAAGCTTTAATGTCGGTGTGAAGAAGCCTCACGGCACCATGGCGCTGAGAGAATTTTATTTTATTTTATTCTGCAATAAAATTATATAAGAATACATAAAAATACTGCCGAGGATAACACAAGAACGCTTCCAAGACAGATGCTTATTTACATTGTGGTCCTCCAGCACCGAGCTGCTGATCCGCAAGCTGCCCTTCCAGTGCCTGGTAAGAGAAATCGCTCAGGACTTCAAGACGACTTCCGCTTTCAGAGCGTTGCTGTGATGCTCTGCAGGAGGCCGGCAAGGCTGACCTGGTCGGCAGCTTCCTAATTCACAATATTGCAGTGTGACACTGTTGGCCAGTTTGTTAAATCACCACTAAATTCACTATCTGGTATAAGATACGGATCCACTGAACCAACTGCTACACATCTATCACAATGAATAGCTTTATCTCTAGGATTAAGCATCGTAATAACCGGACATTCTCTTCATTTTTCTATCACGCGTCAGCCTCCTTATAATCCAGAATGGAGACGGCACCTGTCCTGCAGCAAATCGGTCACATGATTGAAAACCCTCTATACTACGATTAAGAGACCACTGAGAGCAGAAGAAGAGACTAACGCTGGATGTTCATCGACTGGGATTCATCACAGAAAACCAACACAAAGCTACCACGAGTTAGCAGCTAGCTTCAAATGGTGGGGCCTTCCTACCAGTGTTGCCAGATATGAAATATGAAACAATCGTACCAAAACCTCAAAATTATCGTATTTTGGGAGAAATTATCGTACACAAACAAAACGCATACAACGTAGCTATTTTAGCGTTTTTTTAAATTTCCAAAGAATTTTATGTCACATTTTTAAACAGTAATTCACAATATCCCTATAGCAATGGGGAAACTATGGCACAAAAAGAACGCAAATGCACTACCAGACTAGAAAGATTTTTTTTTTCTGTGAAGGGACACAAACATGTGTTAATTACCAGACTAGAAAGAGTCGAATTTAACCTCAAGGTCGCTGTCGTCATCCGATGCCATGGCCACTTGTGCAGATTTTGTTGAACACAGAAAAAATGTTGACACCTCCATAAGGAACTTGAACTTTTTTATTTTTCTTGTATATCTCTTTGCTCTTGTGTTTTGTTCGTTTGTTACTGCATTTGTTGAAATAAAGTTTCGAAAAAAAAAAAGATGTTGTTTGGGGAATGTTCTTGTCACGGCACAGACTGGATGGAAACTCATTACTTTGTATGGAGAGGGGGCGGGCTTTCAAATGACGTTGTCCCGGCCGGCCAAAGCCAGCAGCAGCCCTGTGTGTGGTGTGTCTTTGACGCCGCCTGAGTGCAACGCCTGCAAAATGATTCTTGGGTGTCAGAGAGAGATGCGTGTTTGGGCAACCAACTGAAATTATCGTACATTTTGGATTTTTTCCCATTATTGATCGTACATTGTACAGAGGGCAAAACTATCGTACAAATATGATAATTATCGTACATCTGGCAACACTGCTTCCTACAGTCATCACGACGCTGTGACTATCAAAAGACACTTTAAGGTGATGGAACCTGATGTGAGCACGAACCCATTTTAGCCAGAAAAGACAGAACTTGCTTGAAGCTTGATTATGCCAGACATGGACTAATGAGAACCAAACCAACACACTTTTGACTAGCACGGAGCTAACGTTAGCCACAGAGAGGCACAGGCCTAATTCATATTTTGTCCATGTTTTAATTTATTCTGATATTAAGCCAGAAGCCTAAAGGTGTCAATAAGGTGTGTGTGGGCATCTCACTTCCAAGGACATGCAGGTTGGGTGAATTGGAAACTTTATAATTGTCCAGGTCTCACTTATAAAAGAGGTCTCGATCTCAAAGGGACTAATTTGCTTAAATAAATGCTAAATTTAAAATATACATACCTTTTTATGACCATGACTAAAATATATACTCTGTCTTTTCTTAGGTGTTGATGCAATTAAAGTTTAAGTAATGTCAGTGCCCAGAAAGAGACTTTATAAAGATAAGTTTATGATAATATTTTCAAATTATTATTTGTCTCTCCCCCCAACAGCAACCACGCCTGCTGAGATGTTAAATCACTGAATCCTCCATCTGATCAGTCATTTGAGTGTGTGCCTGGAGTTGATTCACATCAGCCTGGTATCCCGAGGTTTGTACTATAATGGTTCAATAACATTGTACAGTGTCTTGTGCCAGTAGATTCTAAAAATTCACATTCAGCAAGCAAAATATTCAAAATTTCTTGCAAGAAATATTCTGTTCTATTTGGGATATAATTTGAAAATACAGTAAAATCTGTTGTGTGGGCCGCTGAAGAGGAGGTACTGCTGGCCCACCACCACCAGAGGGCGCCCTGCCTGGAGTGCGGGCTCCAGGCACCAGAGGGCGCTGCCGCCTCACAGGAGCAGCCAAGATGACAGCCATCACCTATCAACTGAGACAGCTGACATCCATCAGCGGAGGGGTATATCAGCTGGACGGCATCTCCACCTCATTGCCGAGATATCGCTCTACCAAGGAGGTAACAAACTCAGCCAGCCATACGGAGTAAAACCTTGTTGCTTGTGTATAAAACAACTGAAGACTGAGAAGGACGTATTTGGATAAGTACTCTTATTCCTACATTACAGTGTTGTGTCTGATTAGAGGTGGAGGTGGTGTTTTCCACCCCACGTGTTGTTGGGTGCAGCCGCACCCACATCTGACTGTTTCTTTCCTCGCCAGCAGTACCGGATCCGACGAGCGGAGGCAGTGACCACCTGGGAGTTCGGGACTTGGCGGCTCCAGTATTCCCGGGGTTCGGTGGCGGAGGAAATCGGGTGGTTCCGGTTCGACTTGGACAGACGTCTCCTATCGTCGAGCCTGCCCACACGACACCGTTGGAATTCGACTTGTGACCGAAATTGTAATTTGTTGTGTTTGTTGTGCGTGTTCACAACAGAAAAGCTTTGTTATTTGACTTTCTTCATTGTCCGTTCATTTGCGCCCCCTGTTGTGGGTCCGTGTACTTACACTTTCCCAACAGGATATCTCGGCCAGCGTCATGGATCCCGAGGGGCGTCAACCGGCTGTTGAACGGCCAATGGAAGAACAGGGCGCACAGGCGTCCGCAGGAGGGGTGATCGGTGAGTTGCAGCGGATCCTCACCGCTTTCACGACTCGGTTGGATTTGATGACCGAGCAGAACGTCCTCCTGAACCGCAGGGTGGAGGCTCTCGCCACGCAAGTGGAAGCGCGCCCTCCGGGCGCCGCTGCGGCTCTCCCTCCCGTCGACCCTGTGCGTAACAGTGACGTTCCACTGGTCGTTCAACGACCCCTCCCACCTTCCCCTGAAGCATACATAAGCCCCCCAGAGCCGTACGGAGGCTGTGTGGAGACGTGCGCGGATTTCCTTATGCAGTGTTCGCTCGTCTTCGCACAGCGTCCCGTCATGTACGCGACCGACGCTAGCAAAGTAGCTTATGTGATAAATCTGCTTCGTGGTGAGGCACGCGCTTGGGCTACAGCGCTCTCGGAGCAAAATTCACGGCTCCTTCAGACATATGATGGGTTTGTGAGGGAGTTCAGAACAGTGTTCGATCACCCTAATAGAGGAGAAACCGCTTCAGCCGTGCTGCTGTCAATGAGACAGGGGCGCCGGAGCGCAGCTGCCTATGCAGTCGACTTCCGCATCGCGGCTGCGAGGTCCGGCTGGAATAGCACTGCCCTCCGCGCCGCCTTTGTAAACGGACTGTCGTTGGTCCTCAAGGAGCACCTGGTGGCTAAGGACGAACCGCGGGATTTAGATGGGCTCATCGATCTTGTCATACGATTAGACAATCGGTTAGAAGAGCGCCGTCGGGAACGAGACGAAGGGCGTGGCCGGGCACGGGTCGTCCCTCTCCCTTCCGGTTCCGACCGCGTTCCGCCCTCCCCACGCTCCACGGCCCCTGCGCTCCGTGCGGTTACAGCCCCCCCTGCTGACGAAGCTATGGACACGAGTAGGGCAACATTTAGGGCACCGGTTACACAAAGGAGGCTGGCCCACGGGGCGTGTTTTGTTTGTGGCTCGATTGAGCATCAATTAAGAGACTGCCCCGAGCGGTTAAACACCAACGCCCGCCCCTAGAAACTGGGCTAGGGGTGGGCCGAGACATTCACGTGGGACACACCCACATCGCCACACGGCTCCCAGTTACCATCCTGTATGAGGATTTAACCCTGAAGGCCCCAGCACTGGTAGAGAAGGGAAGTTGGAAGGGAATTTGCTAGACAGCAAATGGGCCAGGGAGATAGGGTTCCCTCTGGTGGCGCTTACCTCGCCTGTGCAGGTACGGGTGCTAGATGGCTCCCTACTCCCTCCAATCACTCACAAGACACCACCAGTAACTCTGGTGGTGTCGGGGAATCACCGGGAGGAGATCGAGTTTTTTGTGACTCCGGCCACCTCCCGTGTGATTTTAGGGTTCCCTTGGATGTTAAAACACAATCCCCGGATCGATTGGCCGTCCGGGGTAGTGGTTCAGTGGAGCGAGACCTGCCATCGGGTATGTTTAGGTTCCTCGGTTCCTCCCGGTTCCCAGGCCAGGGAGGAGGTCAGAGCCCCGCCCAATCTAGGGACGGTTCCGGTGCAGTACCATGACCTTGCGGAGGTGTTTAGCAAGGATCTGGCGCGCACCCTTCCCCCGCACCGCCCGTATGATTGTGCCATTGATTTGGTTCCAGGTGTTGAGTTCCCGTCCAGTAGGCTGTACAACCTCTCACGACCTGAACGCGAATCAATGGAGACCTACATCCGGGACTCTTTGGCTGCCGGGTTGATCCGGAATTCCACCTCCCCGATAGGTGCGGGTTTTTTTTTTGTGGGGAAAAAGGATGGCGGATTACGTCCATGCATCGATTACAGGAGGCTGAACGAAATCACGGTTCGTAACCGATACCCCTTACCCTTGTTGGATTCGGTGTTCACACCCCTGCATGGAGCTAAGATATTCACCAAGCTTGATCTTAGGAATGCGTATCACCTGGTTCGGATCCGGAAGGGAGACGAGTGGAAGACGGCATTTAACACCCCATTAGGTCATTTTGAGTACCTGGTCATGCCGTTCAGTCTTACAAACGCTCCCGCGACGTTCCAAGCATTGGTTAATGATGTCTTGCGGGACTTCCTGCACCGATTCGTCTTCGTATATCTTGACGACATACTCATCTTTTCTCCGGATCCTGAGACCCATGTTCGACATGTACGTCAGGTCCTGCAGCGGTTATTGGCGAACCGGCTGTTTGTTAAGGGCGAGAAGTGTGAGTTTCACCGCACCTCTTTGTCCTTCCTGGGGTTCATCATCTCCCCCAACTCTGTCGCTCCTGATCCGGCCAAGGTTGCGGCGGTGAGAGACTGGCCCCAACCCACAAGCCGTAGGAAGCTGCAACAGTTCCTAGGCTTTACTAATTTCTATAGGAGGTTCATTAAGGGCTACAGTCAGGTAGTTAGCCCCCTGACAGCCCTGACCTCGCCAAAAGTTCCCTTCACCTGGTCGGATCGTTGCGATGCCGCGTTCAAGGAGTTGAAACGGCGCTTCTCGTCTGCACCCGTTCTGGTGCAGCCCGATCCTAGTCGCCAGTTAGTGGTTGAAGTGGACGCCTCGGACTCAGGGATAGCAGCCGTGCTGTCCCAGAGCGGGAAGACCGATAAGGTCCTTCACCCGTGTGCCTATTTTTCCCACAGGTTGATCCCGGCCGAACGGAACTATGACGTTGGCAATCGAGAACTCCTTGCGGTGAAAGAGGCTCTTGAGGAGTGGAGACATCTGTTGGAGGGAACGTCCGTGCCATTCACGGTTTTCACTGACCACCGGAACCTGGAGTATATCAGGACCGCCAAGCGGCTGAATCCCAGGCAAGCCCACTGGTCACTGTTCTTCGGCCGTTTTGACTTCCGGATCACCTACCGTCCCGGGACCAAAAATCAAAGATCGGATGCTTTGTCCCGGGTACATGAAGACGAAGTCAGAACGGAGTCGTCGGATCCCCCGGATCCCATCATCCCGGAGTCCACTATCGTGGCCACCCTCACCTGGGACGTGGAGAAGACCGTCCGGGAGGCCCTGGCACGAAACCCGGACCCCGGAACCGGGCCGAAGAATAGGCTCTACGTCCCACCAGAAGCAAGGGCTGCGGTCCTGGACTTCTGTCACGGTTCTAAGCTCTCCTGTCATCCTGGGGTGCGAAGAACCGTGGCAGTCGTCCGGCAGCGCTTCTGGTGGGCATCCCTGGAGACCGACGTCCGGGATTATATCCAGGCCTGTACCACCTGCGCCAGGGGCAAAGCCGACCACCGCAAGTCCTCAGGATTACTACAGCCGCTGCCCGTACCTCATCGCCCCTGGTCTCACATCGGCCTGGATTTTGTCACGGGCCTCCCGCCGTCCCAGGGAAACACCGTCATCCTCACGATAGTGGACCGATTCTCCAAGGCGGCCCACTTCGTGGCCCTCCCGAAGCTCCCAACGGCCCAGGAGACAGCAGACCTCCTGGTCCACCACGTCGTCCGGCTGCATGGGATACCATCAGACATCGTCTCCGATCGCGGTCCCCAGTTCTCCTCGCACGTCTGGAGGAGCTTTTGCCGGGAACTGGGGGCCACGGTCAGTCTCTCGTCCGGGTATCACCCCCAAACCAACGGGCAAGCAGAACGGGCCAATCAAGAGATGGAGCAGACACTACGTTGTGTGACAGCCGCGCACCCGGCGGCCTGGAGTACTCATCTGGCCTGGATCGAGTACGCCCACAACAGTCAAGTGTCGTCAGCCACCGGCCTCTCCCCTTTTGAGGTGTGTTTGGGGTATCAGCCCCCATTGTTTCCGGTGGTTGAGGGAGAGGTCGGTGTGCCCTCGGTCCAGGCCCACCTGCGGAAGTGCCGTCGGGTGTGGCGTGCCGCCCGTTCTGCTTTGTTGAAGGCCCGGACGAGGGCGAAGACCCATGCAGACCGGCGGCGGACCCTGGCCCCTACGTATCGCCCCGGGCAGGAAGTGTGGTTGTCCACCAAGGACATTCCACTGCAAGTGGCCTCCCCGAAATTAAAAGACCGATACATAGGACCGTACAAGATCCTCAAAATCGTCAATCCCGCCGCAGTGAGGCTTCAGCTTCCGGCCTCACTGCGGATCCATCCCGTGTTCCATGTGTCAAAACTCAAACCGCATCACACCTCGCCCCTCTGTACTCCCGGTCCGGCGCCACCTCCTGCCCGGATCATCGATGGCGAGCCGGCTTGGACTGTGCGCCGGCTTCTGGATGTCCGACGGATGGGCTTTCAATACCTGGTGGACTGGGAGGGGTACGGCCCCGAAGAACGCTCCTGGGTGAAGAAGAGCTTCATCCTGGACTCGGCCCTCCTGACCGACTTCTACCGCCGCCACCCGGACAAGCCCGGTCGGGCGCCAGGAGGCACCCATTGAGGGGGGGGTCCTGTTGTGTGGGCCGCTGAAGAGGAGGTACTGCTGGCCCACCACCACCAGAGGGCGCCCTGCCTGGAGTGCGGGCTCCAGGCACCAGAGGGCGCTGCCGCCTCACAGGAGCAGCCAAGATGACAGCCGTCACCTATCAACTGAGACAGCTGACATCCATCAGCGGAGGGGTATATCAGCTGGACGGCATCTCCACCTCATTGCCGAGATATCGCTCTACCAAGGAGGTAACGAACTCAGCCAGCCATATGGAGTAAAACCTTGTTGCTTGTGTATAAAACAACTGAAGACTGAGAAGGACGTATTTGGATAAGTACTCTTATTCCTACATTACAGTGTTGTGTCTGATTAGAGGTGGAGGTGGTGTTTTCCACCCCACGTGTTGTTGGGTGCAGCCGCACCCACATCTGACTGTTTCTGTTCCTCGCCAGCAGTACCGGATCCGACGAGCGGAGGCAGTGACCACCTGGGAGTTCGGGACTTGGCGGCTCCAGTATTCCCGGGGTTCGGTGGTGGAGGAAATCGGGTGGTTCCGGTTCGACTTGGACAGACGTCTCCTATCGTCGGGCCTGCCCACACGACACCGTTGGAATTCGACTTGTGACCGAAATTGTAATTTGTTGTGTTTGTTGTGCGTGTTCACAACAGAAAAGCTTTGTTATTTGACTTTCTTCATTGTCCGTTCATTTGCGCCCCCTGTTGTGGGTCCGTGTACTTACACTTTCCCAACAAAAATCTGCCAGCAATGAAGTTGTATATACTAACTTTCCTTATTTAAAGAAATAATTTACAGGCCCTGTTACTTAATTAACATGTTTATTTATTGCTGATATAAAGAATTCCTTTTATAAAAACTCAATTTCTATGTCCCTTGCATAATGTTTCATTTGCATAGTGTGTGTGTACTGTCTATGGTACCATACACTTGAAACATAAGGACTTCTATGCTATACTACTGAGGTTTACCACCTTATCTGGGGTGGAAAAAGTGATCTGTCCAAACAAAAAAATAATTTTTTTTTTTTTTTTTTTTTTTGGAGATTCTTTTGGTGGGTAAATAGACCTGAGAAAGCACCAGAATTAGGGCTGAAATGATGAGCCGAGTAACTCGAATAATTCGATTACAAAAAATGTTTGAGGCAAATTCTGTTCCTCGAAGCTTCGTTTAATGTTGTAGTATATATGCCAGGCCTGTGTGTGGTGCTGCAATGTCTGCAGAAAAAAAAAAAGAAATAGGCGAGCATAACAGGTAATCAAATTAGCAACGATAGCTACTGCTTTCCAACGTGACACATAGAGTAAAATAAAGCCTTTTAAGAGAATGATGGTCCACGCTGATCATCTGAAATAGACTTACTGTGCATTTAAAGCGAAGCAGTGTGTTTGTCTATTTTTAAAAAACACACGGTCTGCTCTACATGGGGAGGGACTACTGACCCGGCGGCCAGCTGCTGTCTCTCTCTGCCCAGTGTGAGGATCTCTCAGACCGGGCGAGTCACAGCTCCATCCCCAGCTACACTGACAAACAGAAACAGAAAAATGTCTGAAGGACCTAAAGGACATGGTTAGATGGCGAGGAGCTTTTCCAGGCATGTGAGAGGCAAATAAAGAAAAAATGCTTAAAAAGGCGGGGAGTCGAAGCTGAAAGGTTTTTGCCATGGTAATGCTCTCCTGAAGCATTTATTCAAAATAAAGTCTAAAGGACCTACATGACATGGTGACATGATGACAAGCTTCACTCGTTTATGTCTGTGACATATGCATATTAAGAATGGACATGTATTCAACATCAACTCAATCATTACTCATTCTTTTACTGAATACCAATTTACATTGATTTTAAAAGTGACATCTGCAATCACCTTTTTAAAATACTGAAAACAGAAACAAAAGAGCTAAAACACTGATCCCAAGTCTGAACTAAAAGAGCACTCCATGTCTCCATGTTCAATAATCACAAAACACATCTGAGGAACTGGACTGGGCTGCATTTGTGGACAATCAATAAATCAATCAATTTTTTTATATAGCGCCAAATCACAACAAACAGTTGCCCCAAGGCGCTTTATATTGTAAGGCAAGGCCATACAATAATTATGTAAAACCCCAACGGTCAAAACGACCCCCTGTGAGCAAGCACTTGGCTACAGTGGGAAGGAAAAACTCCCTTTTAACAGGAAGAAACCTCCAGCAGAACCAGGCTCAGGGAGGGGCAGTCTTCTGCTGGGACTGGTTGGGGCTGAGGGAGAGAACCAGGAAAAAGACATGCTGTGGAGGGGAGCAGAGATCAATCACTAATGATTAAATGCAGAGTGGTGCATACAGAGCAAAAAGAGAAAGAAACACTCAGTGCATCATGGGAACCCCCCAGCAGTCTAAGTCTATAGCAGCATAACTAAGGGATGGTTCAGGGTCACCTGATCCAGCCCTAACTATAAGCTTTAGCAAAAAGGAAAGTTTTAAGCCTAATCTTAAAAGTAGAGAGGGTGTCTGTCTCCCTGATCTGAATTGGGAGCTGGTTCCACAGGAGAGGAGCCTGAAAGCTGAAGGCTCTGCCTCCCATTCTACTCTTACAAACCCTAGGAACTACAAGTAAGCCTGCAGTCTGAGAGCGAAGCGCTCTATTGGGGTGATATGGTACTACGAGGTCCCTAAGATAAGATGGGACCTGATTATTCAAAACCTTATAAGTAAGAAGAAGAATTTTAAATTCTATTCTAGAATTAACAGGAAGCCAATGAAGAGAGGCCAATATGGGTGAGATATGCTCTCTCCTTCTAGTCCCCGTCAGTACTCTAGCTGCAGCATTTTGAATTAACTGAAGGCTTTTTAGGGAACTTTTAGGACAACCTGATAATAATGAATTACAATAGTCCAGCCTAGAGGAAATAAATGCATGAATTAGTTTTTCAGCATCACTCTGAGACAAGACCTTTCTGATTTTAGAGATATTGCGTAAATGCAAAAAAGCAGTCCTACATATTTGTTTAATATGCGCTTTGAATGACATATCCTGATCAAAAATGACTCCAAGATTTCTCACAGTATTACTAGAGGTCAGGGTAATGCCATCCAGAGTAAGGATCTGGTTAGACACCATGTTTCTAAGATTTGTGGGGCCAAGTACAATAACTTCAGTTTTATCTGAGTTTAAAAGCAGGAAATTAGAGGTCATCCATGTATTTATGTCTGTAAGACAATCCTGCAGTTTAGCTAATTGGTGTGTGTCCTCTGGCTTCATGGATAGATAAAGCTGGGTATCATCTGCGTAACAATGAAAATTTAAGCAATACCGTCTAATAATACTGCCTAAGGGAAGCATGTATAAAGTGAATAAAATTGGTCCTAGCACAGAACCTTGTGGAACTCCATAATTAACTTTATTCTGTGAAGACGATTCCCCATTTACATGAACAAATTGTAATCTATTAGACAAATATGATTCAAACCACCGCAGCGCAGTGCCTTTAATACCTATGGCATGCTCTAATCTCTGTAATAAAATTTTATGGTCAACAGTATCAAAAGCAGCACTGAAGTCTAACAGAACAAGCACAGAGATGAGTCCACTGCCCAAGGCCATAAGAAGATCACTTGTAACCTTCACTAATGCTGTTTCTGTACTATGATGAATTCTAAAACCTGACTGAAACTCTTCAAATAGACCATTCCTCTGCAGATGATCAGTTAGCTGTTTTACAACTACCCTTTCAAGAATTTTTGAGAGAAAAGGAAGGTTGGAGATTGGCCTATAATTAGCTAAGATAGCTGGGTCAAGTGATGGCTTTTTAAGTAATGGTTTAATTACTGCCACCTTAAAAGCCTGTGGTACATAGCCAACTAACAAAGATAGATTGATCATATTTAAGATCGAAGCATTAAATAATGGTAGGGCTTCCTTGAGCAGCCTGGTAGGAATGGGGTCTAATAAACATGTTGATGGTTTGGATGAAGTAACTAATGAAAATAACTCAGACAGAACAATCGGAGAGAAAGAGTCTAACCAAATACCGGCATCACTGAAAGCAGCCAAAGATAACGATATGTCTTTGGGATGGTTATGAGTAATTTTTTCTCTAATAGTTAAAATTTTGTTAGCAAAGAAAGTCATGAAGTCATTACTAGTTAAAGTTAATGGAATACTCAGCTCAATAGAGCTCTGACTCTTTGTCAGCCTGGCTACAGTGCTGAAAAGAAACCTGGGGTTGTTCTTATTTTCTTCAATTAGTGATGAGTAGAAAGATGTCCTAGCTTTACGGAGGGCTTTTTTATAGAGCAACAGACTCTTTATCCAGGCTAAGTGAAGATCTTCTAAATTAGTGAGACGCCATTTCCTCTCCAACTTACGGGTTATCTGCTTTAAGCTACGAGTTTGTGAGTTATACCACGGAGTCAGACACTTCTGATTTAAAGCTCTCTTTTTCAGAGGAGCTACAGCATCCAAAGTTGTCTTCAATGAGGATGTAAAACTATTGACGAGATACTCTATCTCCCTTACAGAGTTTAGGTAGCTACTCTGCACTGTGTTGGTATATGGCATTAGAGAACATAAGAAGGAATCATATCCTTAAACCTAGTTACAGCGCTTTCTGAAAGACTTCTAGTGTAATGAAACTTATTCCCCACTGCTGGGTAGTCCATCAGAGTAAATGTAAATGTTATTAAGAAATGATCAGACAGAAGGGAGTTTTCAGGGAATACTGTTAAGTCTTCTATTTCCATACCATAAGTCAGAACAAGATCTAAGATATGATTAAAGTGGTGGGTGGACTCATTTACTTTTTGAGCAAAGCCAATAGAGTCTAATAATAGATTAAATGCAGTGTTGAGGCTGTCATTCTCAGCATCTGTGTGGATGTTAAAATCGCCCACTATAATTATCTTATCTGAGCTAAGCACTAAGTCAGACAAAAGGTCTGAAAATTCACAGAGAAACTCACAGTAACGACCAGGTGGACGATAGATAATAACAAATAAAACTGGTTTTTGGGACTTCCAATTTGGATGGACAAGACTAAGAGACAAGCTTTCAATGAATTAAAGCTCTGTCTGGGTTTTTGATTAATTAATAAGCTGGAATGGAAGACTGCTGCTAATCCTCCGCCCCGGCCCGTGCTACGAGCATTCTGACAGTAGTGTGACTCGGGGGTGTTGACTCATTTAAACTAACATATTCATCCTGCTGTAACCAGGTTTCTGTAAGGCAGAATAAATCAATATGTTGATCAATTATTATATCATTTACCAACAGGGACTTAGAAGAGAGAGACCTAATGTTTAATAGACCACATTTAACTGTTTTAGTCTGTGGTGCAGTTGAAGGTGCTATATTATTTTTTCTTTTTGAATTTTTATGCTTAAATAGATTTTTGCTGGTTATTGGTAGTCTGGGAGCAGGCACCGTCTCTACGGGGATGGGGTAATGAGGGGATGGCAGGGGGAGAGAAGCTGCAGAGAGGTGGTGTAAGACTACAACTCTGCTTCCTGGTCCCAACCCTGGATAGTCACGGTTTGGAGGATTTAAGAAAATTGGCCAGATTTCTAGAAATGAGAGCTGCTCCATCCAAAGTGGGATGGATGCCGTCTCTCCTAACAAGACCAGGTTTTCCCCAGAAGCTTTGCCAATTATCTATGAAGCCCACCTCATTTTTTGGACACCACTCAGACAGCCAGCAATTCAAGGAGAACATGCGGCTAAACATGTCACTCCCGGTCTGATTGGGGAGGGGCCCAGAGAAAACTATAGAGTCCGACATTGTTTTTGCAAAGTTACACACCGATTTAATGTTAATTTTAGTGACCTCCGATTGGCGTAACCGGGTGTCATTACTGCCGACGTGAATTACAATCTTACCAAATTTACACTTAGCCTTAGCCAGCAGTTTCAAATTTCCTTCAATGTCACCTGCTCTGGCCCCTGGAAGACAATTGACTATGGTTGCTGGTGTCGCTAACTTCACATTTCGCAAAACAGAGTCGCCAATAACCAGAGTTTGATCCTCGGCGGGTGTGTCATCGAGTGGGGAAAAATGGTTAGAGATGTGAACGGGTTGGCGGTGTACACGGGGCTTCTGTTTAGGGCTACGCTTCCTCCTCACAGTCACCCAGTCAGCCTGCTTTCCCGGCTGCTCGGGATCTGCCAGGGGGTAACTAACGGCGGCTAAGCTACCTTGGTCCGCACCGACTACAGGGGCCTGGCTAGCTGTAGAATTTTCCACGGTGCGGAGCCGAGTCTCCAATTCGCCCAGCCTGGCCTCCAAAGCTACGAATAAGCTACACTTATTACAAGTACCGTTACTGCTAAAGGAGGCCGAGGAATAACTAAACATTTCACACCCAGAGCAGAAAAGTGCGGGAGAGACAGGAGAAGCCGCCATGCTAAATCAGATAAGAGCTAGTAGCTACGCTAAGCTAGCGGATTCCTAAAAACACGCAAAGTGAATAATGTGTAAATAATTTAGAGGTGATTCAGCAGAAGGAGTGCTTTAGTTAAGGCACGTAAAGATTACACTGGGAAACAAATCGTAATCTAGATAACTAGATCAATCTAACTGCGCAGATTAAACAGATACAGAAAAACACCGCTGTGCTCCGGAACAGGAAGTGATACAATACCGCAGTGAGAGCCAACCACCAGTGACAAGCAGCACCAGACAAGCAGCAATTTGATTCATGTCATCCCATTTTTATGTTTTTTTTTTGTATCAAGGCTTGTGAGTTAGCGTTTGAGTAATTTAAAACAATTACAATACAGAACTATAGAAAGAGATAGAAGCCTCTCTTATCTAAAACGAGTAAGCTTTTGTGGTCACGTAAAATGCTTTTCTCAGAAAGCGTCCACTCTTCAGTCAGGGTTATAATTTCCAGGCTCTCAGTCACTGCAAAGCCATTCACCATTAACTGATAACCACTTATCATATGTCCGAATAAACAGACTCACTAATGTATGGGTATATCCTTTTTATATGGCAAATCATGTCCACATAAGTCTGTATTATAGTTGTGAAAAACCACAAAAGATGGAGGCAATTTATTCTAAATATAAGGATTAAAAGATCACTTTTACAGCCAGTTTTCTTGAGACAAGTCCAAGGATGAATACTTGAACATTTCCACTTGACTGAATATCGTTAAGAAATACAAACAATTCAATGGGCATCACAGAGATTAAGGAGCATTACAACCTGATTAAAGACGGCCCACAGCGGCTGAGGGCGCACCGCGCTTCGAGCGGCCATCGACAGGCTGAAACGACCAGATCATTTCCAAAGTGAAGGCTGTGTTGATCTGGGACGTCGTCTGACTACCAGAGACATAGCAAGAGAGGTGGACATAGCACTTTTTCGGCACATTACACTGTTACAGGAGATTTTGTAATGAAAGACGTGCGGCGGAATTCATGCATCAGGACAGAGCTGCGTAATGGCGCAGAACAAAAAGCACCTCCATGTTGGAAGTCTCACAGGACATGCCCAGCTCTTCCACCATTCGGAAGATTCAGACGGCTTTGGGTGGCTTTTCAGTCGAGTGAGTATCCGAGAAATTGTAGAAGAGCTGAGCATGTCACAACGTCCTGTGAGACCAACACGGAGGTGTTTTCGTTCTGCGCCATTAGCGGCTCCGTGGCGAATTCCTCCGCTCCTGTTTTCATGACAAAATCTCCTTTAACAGTGGAATGTGTCGGGAAAGTGTTGATGTCCACCTTTTCTGCCATTTCTCTGGTAGTCAGACGATGTCCCAGATCAACACAGCATTCAGTTTGGAAATGATCTGGTCGTTTCAGCCTGTCGATCGCCGCTCGGAGCGCGGCGCACCCTCAGCCACTGTGGGCTGTCTTTAATCCAGTTGTAATGCTCCTTAATCTCTGTGATGCCCATAAGATCTTCACCGAAAGCCATCTGAATTTTCCAAATGGTTTCCACCTGGCTGTCTCTCACAGTTTCTGGAAAAATTTGATGCATTGCTGCTCCAGCCGTTCAGACATTTTCCTCACAATGAAAATCCACAGAGGGGGAGGGCCAGTGCTCACACAAAGCCTGCTCACAGGCGAATGACGCAACCGACAGGCGTGAAAAAACTCACGCATGCGCACGAAGGTTCAATCTTGGCTGATGCAATCACACGTGATTCAAATCCATATGGTTTTTGCAAAAAATAAAAAGGTCCGTTACTTTTCTAACAGACCTCGTATATGAGAAACCCACACTCTGTTTTCTACAGTCCTTCTCTAGTACGTATCTGGATAAGGATCTGGAAGCCAAATTACCAAGAACTTTAGTATATAAATAATGAATGTTTATGAGTTCAATGGTATGGATGTTTCATGAGGTGAAAGCTGGAACATACCACATAACGAGGCAAAGCCAAGTGAATGGTATGTTCCTGCTTTCACCAAATTAAATATTCGTTCCATTGAATGAATGTAAAACATTCATTATTTGTTTGATATAATGGCTAAAATAGATCCTTGTCATTTGATATTATATTAATTTATAAACAACAGAAAAGGGACTTACAATTTGGTACAACACTGCTGCTAAAGTCCAACACGAACTTTAAATATGAGTCCAAATCTTGACATGTAGTCCAGTGATGCTGTGCAGTGAATTCGGACTTCCAAAAAAAAAAGTGTGTGTTTGTGTGTGTTGTTACAAGAACTAGCACCATCCCTTAGCTCAATCAAATTGTTGTCCCGCTTGTGTCGTTGTCCCATGTGCACGCGGTGCGCGCTCACACAACCGGGACAGCGCTTGTGCGCGCAGGTACTACCAAAAAAAAAAAGACTGTGTACTTCCTCAGTGCAGCAACCAAAAGTCCAACTTTTCATTCTATGGCTTACAGAGCAGTGGATTTGTTTCGTGTGTGCATGTGTGCGCACGTTGTGTGTGCAAGCACGTGTGTGTGTAGGTGTGTTTTGTGTGTGTGTGTGTGTGTGTGCGCGCGCACGCGCGCAGAATGCAATGTACCAAACGTATGGATCCAAATTTGCACTCTAAATGCAACAAGGGCTGCTAGGGTGCTGCCCCAATTGAAATTTGACAGAGGGAAAATTCTACATAAACATGGCAAAAATTTGTTATTATGTCTTGCTTGCCTCTACTGGTGGTTGGCTCTCACTGCGGTATTGTATCACTTCCTGTTCCGGAGCACAGCGGTGTTTTTCTGTATCTGTTAGCTGTTTAATCTGCGCAGTTAGATTGATCTAGTTATCTAGATTACGATTTGTTTCCCAGTGTAATCTTTACGTGCCTTAACTAAAGCACTCCTTCTGCTGAATCACCTCTAAATTATTTACACATTATTCACTTTGCGTGTTTTTAGGAATCCGCTAGCTTAGCGTAGCTACTAGCTCTTAGCCGATTTAGCATGGCGGCTTCTCCTGTCTCTCCCGCACTTTTCTGCTCTGCGTGTGAAATGTTTAGTTATTCCTCGGCCTCCTTTAGCAGTAACGGTACTTGTAATAAGTGTAGCTTATTCGTAGCTTTGGAGGCCAGGCTGGGCGAATTGGAGACTCGGCTCCGCACCGTGGAAAATTCTACAGCTAGCCAGGCCCCTGTAGTCGGTGCGGACCAAGGTAGCTTAGCCGCCGTTAGTTAACCCCTGGCAGATCTCGAGCAGCCGGGAAAGCAGGCTGACTGGGTGACTGTGAGGAGGAAGTGTAGCCCTAAACAGAAGCCCCGTGTACACCGCCAACCCGTTCACATCTCTAACCGTTTTTCCCCACTCGACGACACACCCGCCGAGGATCAAACTCTGGTTATTGGCGACTCTGTTTTGCGAAATGTGAAGTTAGCGACACCAGCAACCATAGTCAATTGTCTTCCGGGGGCCAGAGCAGGCGACATTGAAGGAAATTTGAAACTGCTGGCTAAGGCTAAGCGTAAATTTGGTAAGATTGTAATTCACGTCGGCAGTAATGACACCCGGTTACACCAATCGGAGGTCACTAAAATTAACATTAAATCGGTGTGTAACTTTGCAAAAACAATGTCGGACTCTGTAGTTTTCTCTGGGCCCCTCCCCAATCAGACCGGCAGTGACATGTTTAGCCGCATGTTCTCCTTGAATTGCTGGCTGTCTGAGTGGTGTCCAAAAAATGAGGTGGGCTTCATAGATAATTGGCAAAGCTTCTGGGGAAAACCTGGTCTTGTTAGGAGAGACGGCATCCATCCCACTTTGGATGGAGCAGCTCTCATTTCCAGAAATCTGGCCAATTTTCTTAAATCCTCCAAACCGTGACTATCCAGGGTTGGGACCAGGAAGCAGAGTTGTAGTCTTACACACCTCTCTGCAGCTTCTCTCCCCCTGCCATCCCCTCATTACCCCATCCCCGTAGAGACGGTGCCTGCTCCCAGACTACCAATAACCAGCAAAAATCTATTTAAGCATAAAATTCAAAAAGAAAAAATAATATAGCACCTTCAACTGCACCACAGACTAAAACAGTTAAATGTGGTCTATTAAACATTAGGTCTCTCTCTTCTAAGTCCCTGTTGGTAAATGATGAAGGATGAATATGTTAGTTTAAATGAGTCAACACCCCCGAGTCACACTAACTGTCAGAATGCTCGTAGCACGGGCCGGGGCGGAGGATTAGCAGCAGTCTTCCATTCCAGCTTATTAATTAATCAAAAACCCAGACAGAGCTTTAATTCATTTGAAAGCTTGTCTCTTAGTCTTGTCCATCCAAATTGGAAGTCCCAAAAACCAGTTTTATTTGTTATTATCTATCGTCCACCTGGTCGTTACTGTGAGTTTCTCTGTGAATTTTCAGACCTTTTGTCTGACTTAGTGCTTAGCTCAGATAAGATAATTATAGTGGGCGATTTTAACATCCACACAGATGCTGAGAATGACAGCCTCAACACTGCATTTAATCTATTATTAGACTCTATTGGCTTTGCTCAAAAAGTAAATGAGTCCACCCACCACTTTAATCATATCTTAGATCTTGTTCTGACTTATGGTATGGAAATAGAAGACTTAACAGTATTCCCTGAAAACTCCCTTCTGTCTGATCATTTCTTAATAACATTTACATTTACTCTGATGGACTACCCAGCAGTGGGGAATAAGTTTCATTACACTAGAAGTCTTTCAGAAAGCGCTGTAACTAGGTTTAAGGATATGATTCCTTCTTTATGTTCTCTAATGCCATATACCAACACAGTGCAGAGTAGCTACCTAAACTCTGTAAGGGAGATAGAGTATCTCGTCAATAGTTTTACATCCTCATTGAAGACAACTTTGGATGCTGTAGCTCCTCTGAAAAAGAGAGCTTTAAATCAGAAGTGTCTGACTCCGTGGTATAACTCACAAACTCGTAGCTTAAAGCAGATAACCCGTAAGTTGGAGAGGAAATGGCGTCTCACTAATTTAGAAGATCTTCACTTAGCCTGGAAAAAGAGTCTGTTGCTCTATAAAAAAAGCCCTCCGTAAAGCTAGGACATCTTTCTACTCATCACTAATTGAAGAAAATAAGAACAACCCCAGGTTTCTTTTCAGCACTGTAGCCAGGCTGACAAAGAGTCAGAGCTCTATTGAGCTGAGTATTCCATTAACTTTAACTAGTAATGACTTCATGACTTTCTTTGCTAACAAAATTTTAACTATTAGAGAAAAAAATGACTCATAACCATCCCAAAGACGTATCGTTATCTTTGGCTGCTTTCAGTGATGCCGGTATTTGGTTAGACTCTTTCTCTCCGATTGTTCTGTCTGAGTTATTTTCATTAGTTACTTCCTCCAAACCATCAACATGTTTATTAGACCCCATTCCTACCAGGCTGCTCAAGGAAGCCCTACCATTATTTAATGCTTCGATCTTAAATATGATCAATCTGTCTTTGTTAGTTGGCTATGTACCACAGGCTTTTAAGGTGGCAGTAATTAAACCATTACTTAAAAAGCCATCACTTGACCCAGCTATCTTAGCTAATTATAGGCCAATCTCCAACCTTCCTTTTCTCTCAAAAATTCTTGAAAGGGTAGTTGTAAAACAGCTAACTGATCATCTGCAGAGGAATGGTCTATTTGAAGAGTTTCAGTCAGGTTTTAGAATTCATCATAGTACAGAAACAGCATTAGTGAAGGTTACAAATGATCTTCTTATGGCCTCGGACAGTGGACTCATCTCTGTGCTTGTTCTGTTAGACCTCAGTGCTGCTTTTGATACTGTTGACCATAAAATTTTATTACAGAGATTAGAGCATGCCATAGGTATTAAAGGCACTGCGCTGCGGTGGTTTGAATCATATTTGTCTAATAGATTACAATTTGTTCATGTAAATGGGGAATCTTCTTCACAGACTAAGTTAATTATGGAGTTCCACAAGGTTCTGTGCTAGGACCAATTTTATTCACTTTATACATGCTTCCCTTAGGCAGTATTATTAGACGGTATTGCTTAAATTTTCATTGTTACGCAGATGATACCCAGCTTTATCTATCCATGAAGCCAGAGGACACACACCAATTAGCTAAACTGCAGGATTGTCTTACAGACATAAAGACATGGATGACCTCTAATTTCCTGCTTTTAAACTCAGATAAAACTGAAGTTATTGTACTTGGACCCACAAATCTTAGAAACATGGTGTCTAACCAGATCCTTACTCTGGATGGCATTACCCTGACCTCTAGTAATACTGTGAGAAATCTTGGAGTAATTTTTGATCAGGATATGTCATTCAAAGCGCATATTAAACAAATATGTAGGACTGCTTTTTTGCATTTACGCAATATCTCTAAAATCAGAAAGGTCTTGTCTCAGAGTGATGCTGAAAAACTAATTCATGCATTTATTTCCTCTAGGCTGGACTATTGTAATTCATTATTATCAGGTTGTCCTAAAAGTTCCCTAAAAAGCCTTCAGTTAATTCAAATGCTGCAGCTAGAGTACTGACGGGGACTAGAAGGAGAGAGCATATCTCACCCATATTGGCCTCTCTTCATTGGCTTCCTGTTAATTCTAGAATAGAATTTAAAATTCTTCTTCTTACTTATAAGGTTTTGAATAATCAGGTCCCATCTTATCTTAGGGACCTCGTAGTACCATATCACCCCAATAGAGCGCTTCGCTCTCAGACTGCAGGCTTACTTGTAGTTCCTAGGGTTTGTAAGAGTAGAATGGGAGGCAGAGCCTTCAGCTTTCAGGCTCCTCTCCTGTGGAATCAGCTCCCAATTCAGATCAGGGAGACAGACACCCTCTCTACTTTTAAGATTAGGCTTAAAACTTTCCTTTTTGCTAAAGCTTATAGTTAGGGCTGGATCAGGTGACCCTAAACCATCCCTTAGTTATGCTGCTATAGACGTAGACTGCTGGGGGGTTCCCATGATGCACTGTTTCTTTCTCTTTTTGCTCTGTATGCACCACTCTGCATTTAATCATTAGTGACTGATCTCTGCTCCCCTCCACAGCATGTCTTTTTCCTGGTTCTCTCCCTCAGCCCCAACCAGTCCCAGCAGAAGACTGCCCCTCCCTGAGCCTGGTTCTGCTGGAGGTTTCTTCCTGTTAAAAGGGAGTTTTTCCTTCCCACTGTAGTCAAGTGCTTGCTCACAGGGGGTCGTTTTGACCGTTGGGGTTTTACGTAATTATTGTATGGCCTTGCCTTACAATATAAAGCGCCTTGGGGCAACTGTTTGCTGTGATTTGGCGCTATATAAAAAAATTGATTGAATTGAATTGAATTGAAACTCCTTAATGATCTTTACAGGGAGGATAGCATCAGTACAGAACTGGATGTAACCCAGGACAGATGGTGTATATTCTTCCAGGTCTGCCCCATCCCTAAACACACTCCAGTCTGTATCCTCAAAGCAGTCCTGTAGTGCGGAGGAGGCCTCATCAGACCAAACTTGAACTGTCCTGATGGTTGGCTTTGATCTACATGCCAGAGGCTTATAAGCAGGAATCAGCTCCACTGAACTGTAGTCGGACATGTCCAGATGTGGTGCTGCTACAGCCTTGTAAGCACCAGGAATATTACAATATACCTGATCCAAAATATTATTGTCTCTGGTAGGGAAGTTTATGTACTTATGAAATTTAGGAAACACTGCCTTTAATTCAACATGATTAAAATCTCCAGCCACAATCACAGCCGCCTCTGGGTTGGCGTTCATCTGCTCATTAATCAGGCCGTACAGCGCCTCTAACGCTACTTTAGCTTTGGCCCGTGGTGGTATGTAGACAGTTACGATCACAATAGAAAAGAGCTCTCTCACCAGCTTAAAAGGTCTGCATTTCACCGCCAAGTATTCCAAATCAGGAGAGCAGAATGTTGCAACAATATATGTGGCTGTGCACCAAAGATTGTTTACATACAGCGTCAGGCCCCCACCTCTGCTCTTACCCGAAGCCACAGTCCTGTCCGCCCGGAAGAGAGAGCGTCCCTCTATCTTCACCGCTGTATCTGCTGAGTTTACACATGATCACAAGGTTCTTTTCACGTGGTACAGCCTACCGATGACACGCTGACATGGTCGCTCCAGCCTGTTGCAAAGGCGATACGTGCTTTTATGTACAACCCCAATTCCAGTGAAGTTGGGACGTTGTGTAAAATATAAATTAAAAACATATTTAATGTTCAAACTGATAAACTTTATTGTTTTTGTGCAAATATTTGCTAATTTTGAAATGGATGCCTGCAACACGTTTCAAAAAAGCTGGAACAGTGCCATGTTTACCACTGTGTTACATCACCTTTCCTTCTAACAACACTCAATAAGTGTTTGGGAACTGAGGACACTAATTGCAAGTGTCATGATTGGGTATAAAAGGAGCATCCCCAAAAGTCTCAGTATTTCACAAGCAAAGATGGGGCGAGGATCACCACTTTGTGAACAACTGCATAAAAAAAATAGTCCAACAGTTTAAGAACAATGGTTCTCAATGTTCAATTGCAAGGAATTTAGGGATTCCATCATCTAAAGTCCATAATATAATCAGAAGAGTCATAGAATCTGGAGAACTTTCTACACGTAAGCGGCAAGGCCAAAAACCAACATTGAATGCCCGTGACCTTCGGTCCCTCAGGCAGCACTGCATTAAAAACCGATATCATTGTGTAAAGGTTCTTACTGCATGGGCTCAGGAACACTTCAGAAAACCATTGTCAGTTAACACAGTTCGCCGCTACATCTACAAGTGCAAGTTAAAACTCTACCATGCAAAGCGAAAGCCATACATCAACAACATCCAGAAACACCGTCGCCTTCTCTGGGCCCGAGCTCATTTGAAATGGACAGACACAAAGTGGAAAAGTGTGCTGTGGTCTGATGAGTCCACATTTCAAATTGTTTTTGGAAAGCATGGATGACATGTCCTCTGATCAAGCAGCCAATCTGCTCTGTGTAACGCCTGGTTCACATGGCAAGATAATTAGGTTGACTTCAGACCCGATCTTCCCCTTCCGACAATCTTAAGGACGCCCCAATTATCATGATGATGTTAACGATAATCTTATCAGATGTTCCTGCTGTGTGTGGTGCGTTAAGAGCGCTCTGCTTGGAAGGACCTCAGGACCACTCAGACTGCAAATCGTGGCTATTCAACATGTTGGCTTGTCTTGGCCCTATATTCCAGCGTGGGTGGTGTCTTCTGACCACAAACAAGTACGCAGCCTGCTGAACGTGATGTGCAGCCAATCACAGAGTGAGGTGATGGACACACCGAGCGGAAAATAAAATCAAAACATCTGTTATAGTGCACCAGAAAGTCTGGTGGTCACACTGTCTCCACTCCTTTAACCCTCTGGGGTCCGAGGGCATTTTTTGGACAGTTCACTCGCCTGGCATAAATGTATTATTATTGCTGTTAACAGCTCTCCCTGCATCCCACAATCAAGTTTTTGTCTTTTTTTCAGGACAACCTGTGCTTTCAGAATATATATGTTTTTGTTGTGTTTTATAAATGTAATAAAGGTTTACAATCAAAAATAGGCAAGGAAAAAAAAAGCGAAAAAATAATTTTCCACACACATTTATTCAAAACACACAGAAAACTATAATAAACAACTGTTTTGACACTTTAGAAAGGTAATTTGAGGTCTTGTGTGAAACGTTGTACAACAAAAAGGTTCAAACAATAAACACAAATGCACATTTTGAACAATATATAAAATGGTCTATGCGTTTTGTTGTCCATTGATATGGTAAACAGAGCTTTACGCAGAGAAAGCAACAGAGTTATCCAGTAACATTCACATGCAAACTAGTGGAGCAATCCTGATAGTTACACACTCTTTGTTTGAGCATGTGAGATTGTCATCAGAGGCTCTCCGTGTGCTTTCACTTTTGCTGTGCATAATGGCGCAGGGCGCACTGAGTATGTACTAATAGTATGTACTTATTGGAACACCCAGGGGACTATTCAAATAGGCCAACTAGTAACACATCACTCCTGAAAACAATCTTTGGCTTTTCACGTGAGGTAAATC
This sequence comes from Thalassophryne amazonica, assembly GCF_902500255.1. Lineage (NCBI taxonomy): Eukaryota > Metazoa > Chordata > Actinopteri > Batrachoidiformes > Batrachoididae > Thalassophryne > Thalassophryne amazonica. The sequence goes on from NC_047115.1 coordinate 85,086,153, forward strand.
TGCCCTACAATTGGATTTTGGAAAACCATGTGACAGTGAACCAATTCCGATTGGACGCTCACATTGCGCACGTCATCACACAGCATCTATGAGGAGTACAAAGATGGCCGATGGCTGGCTCGAAAGTCCATGGAGTTAACTTTTCAGCAAAAAAAAGTAAGTCTCTATCTCATATCATTCAAAAGTTATTTATAATTTAGTAAAACTTGGTCTTAGCCGTCGTATATGACAGTGTCGACCCCAGAGGGTTAAAGAACACCTTTTTCTTTCTTTTTTTGTATCGTTTCTGGTGGTCACGCTGTCTCCACTCCTTTAAAGAACACCTTTTCTTTTTTTTCTTTTTTTTGTATTTTTTGTCTCTGTTAGAAATAGTCCACAAACTATCTCCATTTGTTTACTCTGAAGTCACATTTAATCTTGAGAGGTTTTGCGAGATTTCCTGTCTGACCTGGGGATGTTTGTGTGTGAAATCTGTTCATGTGTGGTGTTGTTGTCCTTACCGTGTGGCTGAACACCACACACTGTACGACCAAACCTGTTAGAGCTATGACTTTTTTATCTCCATGTGTGTGGTCTCAGGTTTTGGAAACCGACAGACAATTTTAAAATCTTGCCGTGTGAATCAGGCTTAAGCTTTGTGTGTTTCTCTAGGTAAAATAGTGATGCAAATCTGGCTGTGTCTGCTGTGGTAACCCGGAGTAAAGAAGAGCAGCCTCTGCACTGATTCATTCAGATCCACTCACGTGTTTCTGAAATATCCTGCTAACAAACAGGAACATCAGGTCCATCACAGAGCAAGTGGTCTGTACAAACCGCCGCTAATGGAGCTCGAAAAACAAAGTGGAGTCCAGAGGAAGAGGAAAAAAAAGGAAGACAGCAATTGCAAAACAAATGGTTTACTTTTTTAATTTTTTATTTAGGTATTTATTTACTTTGTGTGTGTGCTGTTGAGCTGTTTATTTATTTGATATTTATTTCAGAATTTGATGAATTCATTTACATCCTGGGTGTCACATAAAATGTGCATCCAGGTCTGCAGCAGCAGCTTCTTAGAAGTTGGAGGACGAAAGCACTCAGCAGCAGCAAAAGCAAGCAGCACAAACCCACACGAGGCTGTGGACAGTGGTGTGGTCCTCAGGCATCATCCTGCAGTGACGCAACAACCACACAGACAAGAAACACGAGAGCACCAAGAAGTGCCACATCGCCCGAATGACATCACACAACATGAACAAAGCAACGCACTCGCTCTGTGCACAGCAACAACAGCAGGGTGAGCCTGTCTGTCAGCTGTTTCTGTGTAGGCTCTCAGTTGTCCAGGTGGTTTCCATAGTATAGAAGCTTGAATCTTCGACTGGACTGGGTTACTTGATGCGAGGACGTTTCGCTTCAAATCACAGAAGTGTCCTCAGCTAAAATTCTTGCTCTGGTAGTCTGATTTCTGTCTTGACTCTTGTAGAGAAGAACAAACAGAAGCCACAAAAGCTGGAGTTTTAAACCTAACCAGCCCCTCCTACCGAGAGGCAGACTGCTATAGGCTAGTGACTAAACAATAGCTTTAATTAGCACCTATTGTGCTGTAGTTAGCACCCTCCTAATGACAGGGCAGCTGTACCTCCTAACGATGGGACTGACGGCTCTCCTGTCAAGTCTCCCGATGACGTGAATGAAGGTAATGGAGGTACAGATACCCTGTCATTAGGAGAGTCAGACTACCAGAGCAAGAATTTTAGCTGAGCAAGCTTCTGCGATTTGAAGCAAAACGTCCTCACGTCAAGCAACCAAGTCCAGTTTAAGATTCAAGCTTCTCTGCTATATCTGTCAGCTGCTGCTGTTCTTTATTATGTGGATGTTTTTGTGTGTTAATAGACCAGACTCTTATGTAAAAACAAACAAACAAACAAATAAATAAATTAAAAACTAAAATGATTGGAGATGTAGAGAAGTCAGTACTAAAGGTACTAAGTTAACCTGGTGTCATTTCTGTCACTCACCATGTGTCTGTGACTGGAGAGAATTCTGTTGTCATGAGAGAGGCTCTCAAAAATACAATTAATCTTATATTCATTTATAATTATAATATTATTATTATATAACATAATAACATATATTATTATAACATTATAATAATAATAATAAAAATATCAGCTTCATTTACAAATATAATTACATTTTACAGGCTATGTTGCAGGTTTTCATATAACTAACATAATTGTTGATGATTATTTATTTGATTTAAAAGTGCGATTACATAAGATACTTTCTTTAGAGAATGATATGGAGAACAGTTTATAAAACACCAGTTGTTGTTAAATGAGAACTGCAGCCCAAAGAGCCAAGTTGCACTGTTTCTTCCCAGTTTGTCCACTCACATTCACAAAAGCCCAAAACTCCTACAGAGCTGTCTGGTTGTCTTGGTGGCTTCCCTCACTAGTCTCTTTCCAGCATGGTCACTTTTGAGAACTGCCTATTTGACACAGTTTACCATAGTGTTTGTATTTCTTAAAGATTGATGTAAATGAACTCCAAGAGAAATTCAGTTACTTGGAAATGTTTGTGGTTTTAAAAGTGATCATTCATCCTTATATTTAGAAAAGTGGCCCCGTCCCAACTGTTTTTTGGAATGTGTTATGGGCCTTAAATGCAGGAAAGGATGCATAATAACAAATGAAAAGAAGTTAACCACATAAAACATGAATTATCTTGGGTTCATACCAGAGGTGGGATGAAGTCATCATCAAGTCACTCTCAAGTCACGAAACAGCAAGTCCCCATTCAAGTCTCGTTATAATGACCACCAATTGTTTGCAAGCTGACTTGAGACTTGACTTGGGGCTTGCAGATTGATGACTTGAGAATGACTTGACAGTCACTTCGCCCCACCTCTGGTTCATAGTCTCCAATGAAACAGAAGTCAAAGTAAACAGAAGGATTACTGCAGTTTTCTTTTTCTTTGCATTTTTAGTATTATCACAACTTTTTCTATTTTGGGGTTGTAGTTTATTTTTGTTGTAGGGGTGGTGGCCAAGTGGTTAATGCGCTTGGTTTCAGTGCAGAAGGTTCCGGGTTCAAATCCCACCTCTGCCACATTTCTCCATGTAATGTGGAGTTGCGTCAGGAAGGGCATCCGGCGTAAAACCTGTGCCAATTCAACATGCAGATTCACCTTGGATTTGCTGTGGCGACCCCGAGTGCAAACAAGGGAACAGCCGAAGGGACTTACTAGTTTATTTTTGTTGTGAAAATATACACATCACATGCTTTTGCACAGCCCCATTCCACTATGTTATATTTATTTATTGTACAGTAAACGTTGCCTATTTAACTCTTTTACTTCTTACAGAAGTGTTTTTTTTCCTTTTCTTTTTCATTGTCATTCATGCACCAAGAACACCAGATCAAATTCCTTGTGCACAGTAAATTTACTCTGCTGGGATAACATTTGGTCCCAGTCTAAATAGAGTTAAATACACTCTACCACAAGGCTAGATCAACTCAACACAGTGTAAAATCAAGTTTTATTGGAGTAGAACCACTTGCATTGACAAGACGGTGTCGTCGACCAAATGGTTTGCTCTAAAAATCGGTCCGCCCTACCATCACTGCACATGCATCACCTCCACACCTCCAGGGGAGGTGATGGTCTAGTGGTTAAGCGTTGGGCTTTGGACGAGAGGATTCTTGGTTCAAATCCCAGCCTGACCTGTAAAATCACTAAGGGCCCTTGGGCAAGGTCCTTAATCCCCTAGTTGCTCCCAGTGTGTAGTGAGTGCCTTGCATGGTAGCAGCCTGACATCAGGGTGAATGTGAGGCATTATTGTGTAAAGCGCTTTGAGCATCTGATGCAGATGGAAAAGCGCTATATAAATGCAGTACATTTACCATTTATGCGTCATCAGCCGCGGTTCACAGATTATCACCTCGTTTCTGCTTCAAACTGCACTCCAGTCATTATCTATCTCAGTGACAGATTTCTGAAACTTTTGTACAACCATCATTTCCACATAAATTCAGCATTATATCATAAAAGACGGAGGAATCGATCAGAGCGTAGCGGCTACACAAGCTGCTAGCTGCTGCATTCACATGAATCCATTTTATTGCTTTGGGTGAAGTGAGTCTGTCCACAGGAGCTGCTGTGGTCATTAATGATGCACATGCAGTGGAGGCAGGGTGGACCAATTTTTAGGGGCGGACCGTTCGGTCTGTGACAACAGTAGGGCTGCTTTCACTCTATAATAGTATATTTTATATATAGACTGTGACCAAATGTCATCTCAGCAGAGTATATTTTACTTAGAAAAATTGACTGTGTATGTAAGAACTCACTTGGCAATAAATTCAATTCTGATTCCGATTTAAAGAAAACATGAGTTATTCATGTGCTCACTGCTGTATTACATCATCTTTTCTTTCAGTGGCAGATTCATTTTAGAAAGTGGAATGTTCATATATTTATTGTCTATACAGGTTTTTATATACGCTGTTGTACAGGGTCCACATTGGTTTGGTGCCCTTTACACTTGTAAATGCGCTGCACGTGCTCAGTCAGAGACGGACTGCACGCAGCCACTGTAACACATGCACTCTCCCCCAACTGTGGCTACGTATCATGCAAAGAATTCAATTAGAGACACATGATGCTTTCATGTCGTGACATCTGAAGGCTCAGAGCTCATTCAGTAGTTTTTCTTCTTATCCTTTAAGAAATATGACCACATTTCTTGAATATTTTAATGATATTCTGGTGTCAAAGCTGAACATCCCAAAATCCTTCTGATGTGTCTCAGAGGGAAAACTGGGGTTGATGCAAGAACCACTCATATGAATAGGTTTGTTTTTAAGGGGCTTGTACAAGTATTCAAGAGAACATATTATTCACCATTTTCTTGTGTTTGACACATTGTACAGACCTGTAGTTGGAATCATGTGTACTTTGTCAACTTATCTTTTCAGTGACTGGTTGTATATCTCATTACTATTATGCAGTTTTAGTTTGAAAGTGCTGCACAAATTGCATGTCATAACTGTTTAACTGTACAATTTGAATCCTATATTATTCTAAATACATTCTTAAAGCCTAATGATATCAATAATGTATATTGGCTTTTCAGTGCTGCACAAAATCAATATGAACATCTGAAACCACAAAACCACTAATGGCACCCGTTATTTTATCAATAACAAATTGACAACCTTCCATTCCAGTCATAGAGCTGATCTTCTTGCTGTGGTGAAAGTTTTTCAATAGTAGTGATTTCACTGGTGTATCTGTGGACAAGATACTTTATCTGCAGGTTGGGACACCCCACCTCGAGCATCCGCCTGCCCCCCTTCTTAATAAAAGTCAGTAAAGGAAATAAAATGACCCACCCTAAATTACATACATTTTTATTTTAATGTTGGTTAAACACCCATCTTAAATTAAATACATTTTTTAGTAAAATTGATTGCTTGTTTTGTCTACCCTAAAAAAAAAAAAAAAAAAAAAAAATGGGGACCCCAATGCATCATTTCATGACATTTGACATTTTTCTTGTTGCTTCTACATCTTAGCTGTAACAATACCATCAGTGTGTGCTGGTAGAAAGTTGCATGACAATTACAACGTATGTCAAATTGAGACTTTGATGTTTCGGAGTTGCACACAAGGTGGAAATGATCTAGCAACATCTGGCATTAAATGGGCGAGTTATTTGTGATGTTTTTTGTGATAAAATCAAATGTTTTGTGTTTGAAATAATAGCAGAGTGTTTTAAAAAGTGATTAAAGCTCCAAATCCTTATAATAACTTTTATTTACATACACGTAAATGCATTGGTAAGACTGCACATTCTGTAACAAATCAAAGTATTAAGACAATGTATCAGATTTGTTATTACTTTACAGAAAGTGAAGGAAAAGAAATATCAGGCTGTTCAAAATAAAAAAAATAGCAGTGTCTGCATTTTTCTTTCTGTGACCCTTATTCCACCCTTGCAGTAGGCTGTTATTTAAGGGTGAAGACAGCAAATGTACATGGTGGTTGTTCTGCATTTCTCTCTGAAAATCTAAATAAAATGGGTCTTTCCAGACATTGTTCAGAAGAACAAGGCCAAGTTGACCTGCCATCGACTACAGCAGAATAAAGTGAAGGTTCTGGAGTGGCCATCTCAGTCTCCTAACCTCAATATCATTGAGCCACTGAGGGAGATCTCAAACAAGCAGTTCATGCAAGACAGCCGAGGAATTTACAGGACCCGGAGGCTTTTTGCCAAGAAGAATGGGCAGCTTTACCGTCAGAGAAAATAAAGAGCCTCGTCCACAACTACCACAAAAGACTCCAAGCTGTCATTGATGTTAAAGGGGGCAATACACTGTATTAAGAACAGGGGGATGTAAACTTATGATCAGAGTCATTTGGGTAGTTTCTGTTGTCATTATGATGACATTTAAAAAGAGTAAACACAGTTGTTTGACAATAAATGGCTTCACCCAACCACTAACCATGAGTGAAAAAAAAACTTTTCTGTTATTCATATTCTCTGAAAAATGGCCAAAAAATCAAAAATTTTGCCAGGGTATGTAAACTGTATATTTACATAGTAGTTTGTGGAGCATGCACAGTGTGCATCAGCCCTCTGATGCCTTTCATCTTCATGTCAAGCATTTCAATCTTTACTTCAGTGATTAGTGACAGGGTGTCTCCCTGTCTTTAGCAGATTCTTTGATTCCACTGCTTACATTACTGATGTTCTATTGTGGATACAGTGGTTTGCAAAAGTATTCATATCCCTTGGTATTTCATGCATTTTAATTTGTTTATGGCATTTCAAATACAAAAAGTAAATCACCCTTCTCAATATAAACATTTCAAAAATTATCTTCCTTAAACTCAAACTGAAACTAAATTTCTACAACTTGATATAAGTTAATTAAAAATATAAAAGCCAAGATGATGGTTGCATAAGTAATCAGCCCCCTTCAGTATAATACTTGTAAATAAACACTTTAATTGCCAGTTTTCTTCAGACAAGTCAGGGGATGGATACGTAAACATTTCCATGTCACTGAATATGTCTTGAACTTTATTTACATCAGTTATGAAGAAATACAAACAGTATGTCATATGAGTGACTGTGGAAGAAGGAGAAGAGTGAGGAAAGCCACCAAGACACCCAGACAACCCAGACCAAGTTACAGGCTTCTGTGCCTGTGACTGGAGAAATTGTGCATAGTGCAAGTTTTGCATTTTGCATCCCCAGTTATACATCTTAATGATGAAGTGGCACAGAGGAAGGTTTTATTAAAAGGAAGACCTGAAAGTTCAGCTACAATTTGCCAGAAGGTACATCTGAGATGCTAACCTAGATTTAATGTTTTGGTGAAAGAAAACCCTTCTCTATGACATGCTGATAATTATGTACAGACAAGATCACATGGGGACATAGCCACGTCTGAGTGCGCACAGCACAGCAAGGTGTCTCTGAGCTGATCACTGACAGCTAAAAATGATGACTTAGTGCACACAACGTGTTAAATTAAACACACAGAGAACACAACCAGAAGAAGTATATAAATAAATACAACAAAAACTACATAAAAAATTACATTACAAATAGATAAAGTGTTGTAAACACAGAACACAGAAACACAGAGTGACACTTTGTTCTGTGCACTGATCTAAAAGGTGGGCATGGCCGCAAACAGTCGCTACTGATGAGATCTCTGGACCCGCAAGTCACAGCTGGAGAACACGTACCGTGTTACGATGGACATGACGTTACAACTGTCCACTGTGAAGCATGTGCGTGTGCCTGCTGTCCTCATGTGGAAATACATAAAAACATATATCACCTTTGCAATGGGCTGGAGTGACCGTGTCAGTGCGCACATCAGCAGGCTGTGCCAGGTAAAAAGGACCTGATCATGTGTACACTCAGCTGGCAATCTGAATGTCTCATCACCCACGTCAGCTATGGTCCACACGACATGCCGTCCTTCAGTGTGCCAGTCAGTGGAAATGCAGGGCTCACTGGGCACGTGCATGTGGCCGGCTGGACACACGCACCAGGCCGCTGGACACGTGGGGCCAGTACATGTGGACATGATGAGTGCGTACTGCTTGCAGTGTTTTTTTTTGTGCGCATGCTTGCACTGTATTCGTGCATTGCATGAAACTGTCACAACAGTATCGTGCACACCTGTCCAACCATATGTCCCCTCCATCAGCAGGTGGAATGTTTTGCAGTTCCCCATTTAATTTTTTGGTCACGAATTTTCTTCTGGTTTCCACTTCTTTTACCCAACGTCGTGTTATGTGTGAAGGGGTCATAACACACCTCTGCTGACATTTTTGAAATGTCATTTTTAAAACATGAAACCACCAACCAACACAAACTATCATAATATTATTTGTTGTTGAGGTGTTCTCAGGAGTAAAACACTCCATTTTGGTTTTGTGAACATTCTCTCCACTCTGCCTTCTTTAGTGGTTTTAGATGAGAGGATATGTAATTCAGAGAAGAACAGAGATTATGTGGTCAGAAATGTCTGGCTGCTTGTCTTCTTCTTGTTTTAAATTGTAAAACTGAAATAGTAGATTACATTTTACATTGAGTTCCTGTCATGAAATAGCAGGACCTCAGTTGAAGAAGAAATTAGCAAATTTTGATGTTGATGTCATGATCTGGGGCCTCATGTACAAAGACTTGCGTGGATTTTCTACTAAAAGTTGCCATACACCAAAACCCTGAATCAGGAGTAAGCACAAATATATTCAGATACATGAAAGTGTGCGCAGGCATGAATTCACGCACATTCTGTTTGTATGAGGTCTGTCCATAAAGTATCGTACCTTTTTATTTTTTTCAAAAACTATATGGATTTCATTCATATGTTTTTACGTCAGACATGCTTGAACCCTCGTGCGCATGCGTGAGTTTTTCCACGCCTGTCGGTGACGTCATTCGCCTGTGAGCACGCCTTATGGAAGGAGTGGTCCCGCCCCCTCGTCGGATTTTCATTGTCTGGAAATGGCGGAATGAAAAGGACTTGCCGAGATAGACATGTCCCAACTTGTCCTCTAACACTCCGAAACGGAGGTGTTCCTTTGTCTCGCTTCATCAGCGAATCGGTCGTGATGCGCAAAGCCTCCACGCGGCTTTCCATGACAAAATCTCTTGTTAAAAGTAAAATCTGCCGGAAAATGGCTGATGTCCAGGTCTTGTGATAACCAGAGAAAGAGCACACGACGGTCTCGTATCCACAGAGCCATCAGCTTAGAAATGATCCAGTGGTTTGTGCCGCATCGTCGCAGCTCGCAGCGCGGTGCACCGACCGTCCTTAAAGGGGTCCTTAAAGCTGTAGTTAAAGTCCTTATTCTCTGTGAAGCCCGTAAAATTTTCACTGAAAGCCAGATAAATTTTTCGAATGGTTTCTAGGTGCCAGTCTCTAACAGCTTCTGAAAAAATTCTGATGGAAAAAAAGTCCTTTTCATTCCGCCATTTCCAGACAATGAAAATCCGACGAGGGGGCGGGATCACTCCATCCACAAGGCATGCTCACAGGTGAATGACGTCACCGACAGGCGTGGAAAAACTCACGCATGCGCACAAGGGTTCAAGCATGTCTGACGTAAAAACATGAAATGAAATCCATATAGTTTTTAAAAAAAATAAAAAAGGACCGTTAATTTATGGACAGACCACATACATCCCACTGAACATGGACTTGAACATGGAACCAAATTCCTCCCTGGCCACGCCCCATTTAAATATGCAATTTTATGTAAATAGACCCTTGGAGCAGGGATTCCCCACGACATCACATCAGACAACATGAACACAGAAAAGAAATTATCCTATAGATGACTGGATATTACGTGGAGACAGTGACAATTTATTCAGTGCGCTATTAAACAGATTCAGGAAACCGGCTCTCGCTGCAAAATGCTGTAATGCTGGAATGTACCTGTGCAGTGTCCATTTGGATAATTGTGGCTCGGTGCAATGACTGGCACATGCCTGACCGATCAGCCAGCTCATGCTCATGCCAGGACACCCAGTGTGGTCAGCACCTGTGTGGGCACAGACAACCCCTGGCTCCTCGCCGCATTGCACTCTGGGCCAACCGCAGTTCTGTGCACACCTCCAGTCACAGTGGCTTTGGTAATCGAAACCAGTTTATGAGCCAATTATCCTCATTTGGTCGTAAATCCTGTCATTCTCCAAATACACGCTCACATCGGATTGAACCATTTGCAAGGTCCTCTGACAACGCCACCGTTAGTGCCATTTTATGCATCACTTTGCGCGTGGTTTTTGTGCATAAGCACGCTTTGTACATGAGGCCCCTGGACTTTTTGGATCTTGTTTGCTCTGTTTAATTTTGCTTAGTTTAGTTTTGATGGCTTTGTCTGTGTGTGATTTCTCTTGTGGAATTTTCTTGCTTGGGCTTTGTCTTTCCCTATCTCTCTTGTCTGTCTCTCTTGGTACTTGGTGGTGGGTGGTGCACCCTGTCTGGGCTACACCCTGTTCTGGAGTTTTCCACACACCTGTTTCTCATCTGTAGCTCATCACCAGGGTGTATATAAGCTTCAGTGGTTGCACTCGTTCTCCGCCAGATTGTTGTGCTCTATGCCTTTGCTTCCAGCACTGTACCTGTTTGTTCCAAGTCCTACTAGCCACGTTGTGTTTTTTGACCACCTGGCTGTTTTTTTGACCACATCTTATCGCCTGATGTTTCTGATTTGTTTTCTGACACTGGACTGCCTTTTTGTGTACCGGACCCTGCATTACCATCCAGTAAACAATCTTAAAATTCATAGCTGTGAATCTGAGTCCTGCATTTGTGTCCAGACATCTCTGTCTACTCAACCTGATAGTTGACCCAAAATCTACTTCATCATTTTTGTACTCATCTCATTTCAAAGTTTTTAAAATTTCCTTTTATGCCACTCTGGACTTATGACACCATAAAGACATGACAGCATAAAAATAATAATAATGTCTACTCTCCTCTGTTTGTTTGTTGAGTATCAACACACAGATATTATTTCCACATCAGAGACATTCATTCTGTAAGTCAATCAATCAATCAATTTTATTTATATAGCGCCAAATCACAACAAACAGTTGCCCCAAGGCGCTTTATATTGTAAGGCAAGGCCATACAACAATTACGGAAAAACCCCAATGGTCAAAACGACCCCCTGTGAGCAAGCACTTGGCAACAGTGGGAAGGAAAAACTCCCTTTTAACAGGAAGAAACCTCCAGCAGAACCAGGCTCAGGGAGGGGCAGTCTTCTGCTGGGACTGGTTGGGGCTGAGGGAGAGAACCAGGAAAAAGACATGCTGTGGAGGGGAGCAGAGATCAATCACTAATGATTAAATGCAGAGTGGTGCATACAGAGCAAAAAGAGAAAGAAACACTCAGTGCATCATGGGAACCCCCCAGCAGTCTAAGTCTATAGCAGCATAACTAAGGGATGGTTCAGGGTCACCTGATCCAGCCCTAACTATAAGCTTTAGCAAAAAGGAAAGTTTTAAGCCTAATCTTAAAAGTAGAGAGGGTGTCTGTCTCCCTGATCTGAATTGGGAGCTGGTTCCACAGGAGAGGAGCCTGAAAGCTGAAGGCTCTGCCTCCCATTCTACTCTTACAAACCCTAGGAACTACAAGTAAGCCTGCAGTCTGAGAGCGAAGCGCTCTATTGGGGTGATATGGTACTAAGAGGTCCCTAAGATAAGATGGGACCTGATTATTCAAAACCTTATAAGTAAGAAGAAGAATTTTAAATTCTATTCTAGAATTAACAGGAAGCCAATGAAGAGAGGCCAATATGGGTAAGATATGCTCTCTCCTTCTAGTCCCTGCCAGCACTCTAGCTGCAGCATTTTGAATTAACTGAAGGCTTTTCAGGGAACTTTTAGGACAACCTGATAATAATGAATTACAATAGTCCAGCCTAGAGGAAATAAATGCATGAATTAGTTTTTCAGCATCACTCTGAGACAAGACCTTTCGAATTTTAGAGATATTGCGCAAATGCAAAAAAGCAGTCCTACATATGTGTTTAATATGCGCATTGAATGACATATCCTGATCAAAAATGACTCCAAGATTTCTCACAGTATTACCAGAGGTCAGGGTAATGCCATCCAGAGTAAGGATCTGGTTAGACACCATGTTTCTAAGATTTGTGGGGCCAAGTACAATAACTTCAGTTTTATCTGAGTTTAAAAGCAGGAAATTAGAGGTCATCCATGTCTTTATGTCTGTAAGACAATCCTGAAGTTTAGCTAATTGGTGTGTGTCCTCTGGCTTCATGGATAGATAAAGCTGGGTATCATCTGCGTAACAATGAAAATTTAGGCAATGCCGTCTAATAATACTGCCTAAGGGAAACATGTATAAAGTGAATAAAATTGGTCCTAGCACAGAACCTTGTGGAACTCCATAATTAACCTTAGTCTGTGAAGAAGATTCCCCATTTACATGAACAAATTGTAATCTATTAGATAAATATGATTCAAACCACCGCAGCGCAGTGCCTTTAATACCTATGGCATGCTCTAATCTCTGTAATAAAATTTTATGGTCAACAGTATCAAAAGCAGCACTGAGGTCTAACAGAACAAGCACAGAGATGAGTCCACTGTCTGAGGCCATAAGAAGATCATTTGTAACCTTCACTAATGCTGTTTCTGTACTATGATGAATTCTAAAACCTGTGTAATAAGTGCACTGTCTAGTTATTCAAAGTGATGAATGGACAGGAAGCCCCACCCTCTTGTTGGCCATATATGAATCATACAGATGGAGTTTATCTGTGAGATTACAGGGATACTGAGTGGGTTATAATGGTAAAATATGACCAGAAATTAATGCAGCAAAAATATGCACAACCCTTCAAAAGTTTAATGATTTTGAGATTTGTCTATTTATTTACCAAGCAATTGTTGACACCTAAAAAAATTACACAGTGAAGTTGAAAAATATACTACGAATAACAACAGTAAATGTATTTATGCAGCACTTTTCCATCTGTATCAGGCGCTCAAAGTGGTTTACATTAATGCCTGACATTCACCCATTCACACACGCGCTCACCGATGTCACGGTGCTGCTATGCAAAGTGCTCACTACACAACGGGAGCAGCTCCTGGATTGAGGACCTTGCCCAAGGACCCTTAGTGATTTCAGCCAGCCAGACAGGGGTTTGAATCAAAAACCTGCTGGTCTCAAGTCCAACACTTAACCACTACCCCAACACCTCAAAATAATAATAATAATAATAATAATAATAATAATAATAATAATAATAATAATAATAATAGGGTCCTGTGGTGGATTTGGCCCTGTGGAGTCAATAAACTGCTGAAATTGCTTTTTAAAAATTCTGCAAACTACACACAAAAGCCTTGATTTTTGTGCGTAGTTTGCATAGAGGAGTGACATTCTTCTTTATCTACACTATCATTCAATGTTTTAAAACATCAAATAAAATGTAAAAATTTCTTAAAATGTGTCCATTTATTAACAGAATCATCACTTACTTTAAAAGAGAAACAAACAAACATATTTGGGATGTGACTTTTTTATGTTTTCAACAATTATGTGGTTAACATAAAAATGTATATTTTGTGTGTCTGTTTTAATAGTTGGTTCTGTATTTTGAATAGTTGTTACCATAATGATGTCGTACAGCACTTTGTAACAATGTATTAGAAAGAGATGCATAAATAAATTATTGCTATTTTTGTTTTATTAGCAGTGTGTAGTGCTGAGAAGAGCATCAAACTACTGCTGCCACAAATGGTCTGAACACCAGCTCTGCCTTCACCTGCACTGTGATCTTATGCTCTTCAGCTCAGCACACACAAAAAAAACACTTCCAGAATGGAAGCAGCATTTCAATGAAACTTTTCCAGTAGCACTAAATGTGTCACCATCTCAGCACTTTAATTTTTTTCTTTAATCCTCTGATGACTGTTTCAGATATCTGAAAGTTGCTTTTAATGTTGTAACAGAATGAACTAGTAAGAAAAAGTGCTTTAATATCTTTTCAGTTTTATGTTTGAGAAAATGCTTACGAAAGGTGAATGGGTAGTCTGTATTTTCAGTTAAAACTTTCTCAATCAAAAGTATGTTATAAACAGTGACAACATTTTATCCTAAAGATGAGGATTCACAGCGCTTCACTTTTTCTACATTTTGTTATGTTACAGCCTCCTTTCAAAATGGAAGAAATTCATTTTTTGGTCACAGTTCTACACACAATACCCCATAATGACAATGTGGAAAACTTTTATATTATCATTATTTTTGCAAATTTATAAAAATAATAATAAAAAAACTAAGAAATCACATGTACGTAAGTATTCACAGCTTTTTGTACCTCGAGACAATCTTGTCTCGAGGTACAAATCTGGGGTCCCAGTGAGCACAGTGGCCTCCATCATGCATAAGTGGAAGAAGTTCGCATCCACCAGAATTCTTCCTAGAACTGGCCGCCCATCTAAACTGAGCGATCGGGGGAGAAGGGCCTTGGTCAGGGAGGTGACCAAGAACTCGATGGTCACTCTGTCAGAGCTCCAGCATTCCTCTGTGGAGAGAGGAGAACATTCCAGAAGGACAACCATCTCTGTAGCAAGCAGAAGCCACTCCTTAGTAAAAGGCACATGGTAACCCGCCTGGAGTTTGCCAAAAGGCACCTGAAGGACTCTCATGACCATGAGAAACAAAATTCTCTGGTCTAATGAGACAACGATTGAACTCTCTTGTGTGAATGCCAGACGTAATGTTTGGAGGAAACCAGGCACCATCCCTACAGTGAAGCATCATGCTGTGGGGATGTTTTTCAGTGGCAGGAACTGGGAGACTCGTCAGGATTGAGGAAAAGATGAATGCAGCTCCTGATTTCAGACTGGGGCGACAGTTCATCTTTCAGCAGGACAATGACCCTGTTGGATATATTTGTGTGTTTAACTATTGTTTTCTTTATTTGTTTTCTTTCTTTTTTTTGGTATTAAAGTAGTTATTTTACTCAGGATTATATTCTTAGTTTCATATACTTTTCTCTGTTATCTGTCAGAATGTGCATGTCAAACTGGATTTAACCGGTTTCACCACTCAGGACACAGATCTTCAGGTTACATTATAAATCATAAACATCTCGTTACCGCGTGACTCATTGGCAGGGGTGGGACCCCTCCCTCGAATGCCCACGGGGACCAATAAGGGAAGGATTTCGTGAAATAAGGTCTCCCTTTGTTACACCCATGGAGTGTTTTATAAAACTGTTTGTACCCATTGTTCTTGGTTCTGAAGGGGTGGATCTTCTGCATGAGAGAAGGTTTTCAGAAACCAGGCCTGATTTCCATTGTGACTTTGAATAAATTTAACAGTACAGAATAGTCTGAGTTTGTACTTTGTGAGGGACAATATTACAGAATGAGCCGGGAGAGTAACAACCCTAAACACACAGCCAAGATACCAATAGCTTCAGGACAACTCTGTGGATGTCCCCGAGTGGCCCAGCCAGAGCCCAGACCTGAATCTGATTGAACATCTCTGGAGAGATTTGATAATGGCTGTGCAAAGAAGCTCCCCATCCAACCTGATGGAGCTTGAGAGGTGCTGCAAAGAGGAATGGATAAAACTGCCCAAAGACAGGTGCACCAACCTTGTGGCATCATATTCAAGAAGACTTGAGGCTGTAATTGCTGCCAAAGGTGCATCAACAAAGTATTGAGCAAATGGTATGAATACTTATGTACATTAGTTTTTTTATTTTTAAGAAATTTGCAAAAATTAAAACAAAATTAATGTTGTCATTATGGGGTGTTGTGAGTAGAATTTTGAGGGGAAAAAGGAATTTCATCCAATTTGGAAAAAGACTAAAAATATTGAAGTGCTGTGAATACTTTCTGTATGACTGATGAAGAAGTACACTCACCATCAGCTCGACGCTGCTTTCAGAAGTGTCTTTTTTGTGGCATTGGAATGGTGTTTGATACATTATTCAGAAATTTTTCCTCCATTTTTAGATGCCAGAATCTGGCCACACTGTTTCACCACCAGCAGCACGACCATCTTAATGTAACAGCAGAAATCGAGACTCACCAGACTAGACAACATTTTTACAATCTGCTCAGGAGCCGATTAAAGTGGCCATAGGTCCCTGGACTAAACCTCTGTGTGGCCCTCAAACCCCTCTAACAGTCACAGAATATATAACTGAATGGACTTCTGGCAAGTTTTTCTTTGAACAAGTGTTCAGTTCCTAATATGTGGTGAGACGATCACTTTGTTGAATCTTTAACTTAATTTACATCTAAGCTTACATTTGTTATGTTTGATTTTGGTGTTTCATTTCTTTTTATAGATGTTTAAATTGGATGTTTTTATCATTGTCTTTTGGATGTTTTGGGGAGGACTTTGAGGTCTTATTCCAGTTCCACTCATGGATATTTGGGCAGCAAAAACTGAATCATTTCAGCAACTTGAAACTCACTACGGTACGATGTTATCATGACATCATCGAACGTGATGTCATTGAACATCACGTTACACTTATTTTGTGTAAAACAATCAGTTCTGTTAATGAATGTTTATTTTCTTTTATGCGTGAAATATTTATCTAATCACATAAATCTGAAAATGTCAGACATGAAAACTGAAAGGATGATGTCATCGCCCTGCCTCTGTAACATGTTGTTAACATTGTAATTTAACAGTCTAATTTAGCATAGTTTTTTTTTTCTTCTTGTTGGTGGTGGCACAAAGTGTCGGCGTCCTCCAGCTCAGGCTGAGAAAGTCACTCAGAGCAGACAAACACTGAGGAACTTCTTTGAAAACCCTTAACAAGTAACTTCCATCATAAAGAATTAATGCATTTCCAGACGTTATCTTCCAAAATAAGGGTGTCATGTGGAGAACAGTTTGCAGCTTTTTAATCTGTGTGCCGCTTTCTAAAACGTCTAGCATCCGTTGCTACATTGATTAGCCCCACGTCTTCTCCATTTTTTTTTTGTAGGAGCGTTACAGTGCTACATACAGGCATGGCATGTGTACTACAGCATTTCCAAGTAGTTTCACTGGATCTGTGAGAATGGAGATATTTGTTGTATGGCTGGGGGGCCTGGCTGCCTTTTTGTTTCTGTCTTTTTGGGTTTATGACTAACCAGACTGTGAACATGGTTGGACAAAGGCTGACCGCACAGGTTTAAGAACTCCTGGCCACACCTGTGCTAAGTGACTGACGGAAACAAAGGCAAAGATGCAGCTAGAGGAGAAGACATCAACCGTTCTGTTTGATGAGGATTCTGCTGGAAGATGAATGCGGATACGGTTTCCAGCCATGGTCCCTGGAGGGGGGTGTTTCTCCTGGGCCAGGTTTGTGTGGTCACCGGGAGGCTTCCCATGAGGGTGGGGTACTGTTGTATGGCTGGGGGGCCTGGCTGCCTTTTTGTTTCTGTCTTTTGTTTTTCCTTCCAGGTGGCTTGCATTTGGAACTGAGTGGCTGTGTTGCTGAGTTTATCAGGACCTCACCCTGATCACCTGAAGCTGATCACCTGCGGCTCATCAGGACTCACAGCTGTGGTGCATCTGGATGGATTGGAACATGGTGGCATTTAAGACTGGAGTGCACAGTGTGTATTTGCCAGAGACTCGACCTTGTGACCAGACGGGTGAGATCGTCGTCTCGGGAGCCATCTCATCATCAGTGGATGCAGAGAACGTCCAGGTTTGATGCACGGTCTGTGAAAGAGGAGGGGGTGAGGTCTCACGCTCGTCAGCACACTTCCTGAGGTACGTTAGATTTTGTGACTAACATTTATACAGTCAGTAAATGTGGTGTCCCTCACACCTTATTATATTGAGCTGTACGTTAGTCATGTATCGGCTTCCACTGCAGTGGAGTTTTGTGAACTGGATGTTCCATGCCTGCAGGTTGGGAAGCTGATTAGTAATCAAGCCAGGAAGTGTTTGCTGTTTGTACACCTTTAAGTGTTCTCTCTGTGTGTAGAGTGTGGACTCACATAATGGTTCCTTCTTTCACAGACTCGGTTTGTTGCGGCCACCTGGAGGGTGTCGGCGGGGTCCTTGGGTCCGAACAGCTTCTGGCTCCGGACCGTTAGCGCTGCTGGGAGCGCACCACGCCAGACCGCACTTTGTTTTTTATGTATCACTGTTATGTATTAAATTCAGTTAGCCTTTGTACCGTGCTCTGCTTATTTTATACTGGGTCCTTCAAACACTGGTCAGTTCTCCGAGCTGCGTCCGACACATAACAGTAGTCTCTGGCCAAACATCACGGACCCAGCGGTAGCAGAGACGGTAACGCGCCGGGAAGGCGGCAGCAGACGTTCAGTAGTTATCCGGATCAGTTGCGGGTGCTCTCCGCCCGGACGGTGCGTGTTTGAGCCCCATTACTGAATACTGATTTGTGCTCTCTTGCAGCCGTGTTCCTGTGTTTGTGCCTTATCCGTGGGTCGTGGTGGAGTGTGACTGGCGACAGCTTCGCGTCACGCTCCGACCGGATAAGAGGTTTAAACGGGAGCTGCAAGAGTGAGTCTGTAATGGGTGAACGCGCACGGCGGAGCTCTGTGGCACGGGTCGCTGAGCTTCCTGTGTTACAGTTGTAGCCCCGTTTCCCCGGATAAAGATAACTACTGCGTCTGTTGTATCAGCTCCGGCGTTATTTAGTTGAGCACATTTTGGTTGTGTTGCACACAGCTGCGCACGAAGATGCAGCTTGTTTGTTTTTTGTCACCAAAGGGGGTTTTTCATTTTTAGCACTTTGGCTCCCTCTTTTGGTGACTGAGTCACATTACCGTCAAGCTCTTAAGTTGGAACAGGTGTGTTCCATTTGTTGGAGCTTGACGGTATAAATCACTTGTTTTGTGTTAGTTCATTTTGTGTGGGTGTTTTTTGAGTTGGTTTTTGTGTGGGATTTTATTTTTTGTTTTTCACTATTTAGTGTCTGGGGTCGTGACCCTGCAGTTCTGCCAAAAAACAAACAAACAAAAAAAAAAAAGGACCCAAGCAACTGTATGTTAGTCTGGTTAGTCTTTCTTTTATTTCTTTCAGTTTCACCTCCCAGGGTTTGATGGGACGGTCCCCTGGGGGGTCATGGGGGGGTAATTGGGTTTTTTTTTCTCTTGTTTTTTTGTTTTGTTTTTTGTTGTGCCCTCTCTTCTCCTCTGACTCCAGCTGGGTGAGCCGTAGTGTCGGCGTTGCTGGAGTGGTGCAGTTTGGTTATGCTGGGCGTTTCCCAGGTAACCTCTGCACCTGGGGGGGGGGGGGGTTCTCCTTTTGTTTTTTCCCCCCCCAGTTTCCGCCCTCAGGGTTTGACTGAGGTGTCCTCTGGGGGGGAAAGGGCTGTGGGTCCATCTAGCCATAGTCGGCCGGGCTGGGTCCGTTGGTCATGGGGGGAGGCGTTTCCTGGGGTTGACGAGTGGTCCTCTGGGAGGCGCTGGGAGTCCCCGTGGGTGACGTTGGATCCCAGAGGGACCTCGGCTGTGGTTATTACTCCTGGAGCTGGCGGGATGTCCTCTGGGGGGTGTTGGTCCCTACATGTCATTGGGGAGGGGGGGGGTGTTAGCATTTTTATTTGTTAGCTTAAGTTTGGGTTGTTTTTCTTTTCTCCCCTTCCCGGGGTTTGATGGAATGGGCCTCTGGGGAGGGGGAGGGGGTGTTTTGGTTGTTTGTTTGTCTTTTTGGGTTTATGACTAACCAGACTGTGAACATGGTTGGACAAAGGCTGACCGCACAGGTTTAAGAACTCCTGGCCACACCTGTGCTAAGTGACTGACGGAAACAAAGGCAAAGATGCAGCTAGAGGAGAAGACATCAACCGTTCTGTTTGATGAGGATTCTGCTGGAAGATGAATGCGGATACGGTTTCCAGCCATGGTCCCTGGAGGGGGGTGTTTCTCCTGGGCCAGGTTTGTGTGGTCGCCGGGAGGCTTCCCGTGAGGGTGGGGTACTGTTGTATGGCTGGGGGGCCTGGCTGCCTTTTTGTTTCTGTCTTTTGTTTTTCCTTCCAGGTGGCTTACATTTGGAACTGAGTGGCTGTGTTGCTGAGTTTATCAGGACCTCACCCTGATCACCTGAGGCTGATCACCTCATCAGGACTCACAGCTGTGGTGCATCTACATGGATTGGAACATGGTGGCATTTAAGACTGGAGTGCACAGTGTGTATTTGCCAGAGACTCGACCTTGTGACCAGACGGGTGAGATCGTCGTCTCGGGAGCCATCTCATCATCAGTGGATGCAGAGAACGTCCAGGTTTGATGCACGGTCTGTGAAAGAGGAGGGGGTGAGGTCTCACGCTCGTCAGCACACTTCCTGAGGTACGCTAGATTTTGTGACTAACATTTATACAGTCAGTAAATGTGGTGTCCCTCACACCTTATTATATTGAGCTGTACGTTAGTCATGTATCGGCTTCCACTGCAGTGGAGTTTTGTGAACTGGATGTTCCATGCCTGCAGGTTGGGAAGCTGATTAGTAATCAAGCCAGGAAGTGTTTGCTGTTTGTACACCTTTAAGTGTTCTCTCTGTGTGTAGAGTGTGGACTCACATAATGGTTCCTTCTTTCACAGACTCGGTTTGTTGCGGCCACCTGGGGGGTGTCGGCGGGGTCCTTGGGTCCGAACAGCTTCTGGCTCCGGACCGTTAGCGCTGCTGGGAGCGCACCACGCCAGACCGCACTTTGTTTTTTATGTATCACTGTTATGTATTAAATTCAGTTAGCCTTTGTACCGTGCTCTGCTTATTTTATACTGGGTCCTTCAAACGCTGGTCGGTTCTCCGAGCTGCGTCCGACACATAACAATATTACTTGAATGGAACACTTTAAAAAAAAAATGACAAAGATAAAGATTATACAGAGGAAGTTCAGTTTCAGTGTGGACAAGGCCCCCAAAACATGGAATGAAATTAATTTAAAATAAGAAATATTTTCTTGGGGGTGCTGTGACTAATCCAGGGGGAGCTGTAATACCCCCTAGCGCCACCTGGTGCTGCCCATGTATCTTCACCCTGTACTTTCATGTTAAAGATAAAAGCTGCAGATGTTGTAATGTTTGTACCTGCTGTGCAATTTGCTGCTGGGGCAGCACGGTGGATTAGTGGTTTGCACTGTTGCCTCACAGCAAGAAGCTCATGGGTTTGGTTCCCACCTTTGGCCTTTCTGTGTGAAGTTTGCACGTTCTCCCTGTGCACGTGTGGGTTCCCTCCAGGTGCTCCGTCTTCCTCCTACCTCCAAAGACATGCAGGTTACGTGGATTGGAAACTTTAAATTATCCGTAGGTGTGTGTGCAGGTGTCAATGTGTTTGTTTGTCTGTATGTGACCCTGTGACAGACTGGCGTCCTGTCCAGCGTGTACCCCGCCTCACGCCTATGACTGCTGGGATAGGCTCCAGCCCCCCATGACCCTTTACTGCAGTACGCAGTTGAAGATGAGTGAGTGAGTGTAACTGTGACTGTTTTAAAGCCCACCGCATTAGAGCAACACATCATATATCTGCACCACGTCCACTACAGTGGTTCACATACTTTTCTGCATGGCCACCCTTTTGTAGATAGGAGTATTTTTGAGCAACTCCCCCAAAACAAAAAATGTTCTTTTGCTTCCAAACTCTGCTGGAATTTATTTTAAACACTGTAATTTATACAAAACTACAACATCTTATTGAACAAAACAAAATAAATAAAGTTATAAATCACCTTAACAGTGGAATTATTAAAAGCGACATGCATCATGAATCCTAAATAAAAAATTCACACAAACTTGTCCATGTTCTGCGAGCAATGCTCAAACATGATATTTGAATCAATACTAATTCCCTTCAGCTTCTCCTTCGTTTTCACTCTGGGTCACCACAGCAGACCTGAGGTGGACCTACATGCTGATCTGACACATGGAGAATGGTCTGGGGTGGGTTTGAACCAGGAACCTTCTGCACTTAAAACAAGCACACACTGCTTGGCCACTACCCCTGCCCCAGATAACATTTTAACTAATATAAATAAATATTTTAACTGTCCTGGTTGCTTAGAGTATAAAGAGCAATACAGCAATACATAAAAATACTCGAAGAACAAACTGTGCCTCATTCATCAGGTTATGAATGAGGCACAGTTTGTTTGCTTGTTTTGAACAGCCTGGAGCCCACAATTTTTTTATATATCATTATGAAATTTTTACTGAAGATTCATATCCTGATAGGCAAGAAGTGATTTTCAAAATCAAAGGTCAAAGTCAGGAATGAAAAATCTTGAAAAAAATCCCTATATTTAACATTGAATGAATTTTCAAAAAATCATACCTGTGTCAAAAAAGATCCAATTTCTTTCATATTTGACATCATTGGTATATTTTATCGACTACCAAAGTTTGATCCAGATCTGATCCGGAATGCAGATTTTGTGGCCATTTAAATTTAACATTGAAAACACAATGTAATGTATATTTTACATTATATCTTAATCAAATGGGCCCCAATCACTTTCATATTTGAAAGTGAGGTGCAGACTGGCACTCACTATCACCTGACAATATATATATATATATATATATATTGAAAAATAATTCAGAAACCAAAAAGTTGGGGGGAAAATCAGATTCAAGTGCATGAATTAAATGCATCCTCCTGACATTTGATCACATCTAATTTAGCTTATGAAAAGCCACTTCTATCCCGAATTTGACAATGAAAATTTTTTCCAAGGTAAAATTTTGTGGAATTGGAAACTATTCCCCCTCAACACCTTGGGTGCATCCTCAACTTTGGGAACAAATAAGCAGGTCTAACATCCATACAGTAAGACAGGAAACACTTGTCCTTATCACCATCACCAAACACCACTGTCCAGTCATCTCATGACCCCATAAGCTCTTCCCAGGCGCCACTAAGCCTGGATCTAGTCTTGGACCAGCACAATCACAATCTCACACACACACACACACACACACACACACACACACACACACACACACACACACACACACACACACACACACACACACACACACACACACACACACACACACACACACACACACACACAATATGAACTGAACACACAACTTTCAGAGGAGCGTTTTTAACTGTATGACGTTTTTGGAGAATGAAGGTGCCTGATGTCTCTGAGACTCACCCACAGTGGTGAAGACTGTGCAGCAGAAGAACATGGAGCCAAAAAAGGTCCATCTGTCAGGACTCTGAAGCCAGATGGACTTGAACTCTGTGCGCATTTTAGTCTCCACTTGCAGCACGACGTCCTGGTGCGTGTACGAGCCCGTCCCTGAAACAGCCCGTTTCCAATCAGCTTCTGCACAATTTCAACTTTTGGTTGTAAAATGAAGATAGCTGGTTAAAGTGAGCGCGGTTACCGGTCACGTTCTGGACGCTGCTGACGACTTCTCCCAGGAACGTGCGGAACTCGTGCTCGGTGCTGGACGCACTCCCTCCTTCGATGTGCCGGAACATCAGCGCGCCCAGAGCCGCGTACGCGACCAGGGACAGGCAGAGCAGGAGGTGCGGCACCAGCCTCCACAGGCGCGCCGCGCACTTCTGCGCCTCCGTCTTGGTGTCGATCCTCCTCCTCCTCAGCGCTCCTGACATGGTTCTGTCCCGTGCGGCGGCTCCGTGTGTGAGGAGACCCGGCAGGAGGCTCTCCCTCTGTGAAAGACTCCCCTTCCTTCTGTGTCAGACTCCCTCTCTGTGACTCCCTCTCTGTGTCAGACTCCCTCTCTGTCAGACTCCCTCTCTGTGACTCCCTCTCTGTGTCAGACTCCCTCTCTGTCAGACTCCCTCTCTGTGACTCCCTCTCTGTGTCAGACTCCCTCTCTGTCAGACTCCCTCTCTGTGACTCCCTCTCTGTGTCAGACTCCCTCTCTGTCAGACTCCCTCTCTCTGTAACTCCCTCTCTGTAACTCCCTCTCTGTCAGACTCCCTCTCTCTGTAACTCCCTCTCTGTAACTCCCTCTCTGTGTCAAACTCCCTCTCTGTCAGACTCCCTCTCTCTGTAACTCCCTCTCTGTGTCAAACTCCCTCTCTGTGTCAGACTCCCTCTCTGTAACTCCCTCTCTGTGTCAAACTCCCTCTCTGTGTCAGACTCCCTCTCTGTAACTCCCTCTCTGTAACTCCCTCTCTGTGTCAAACTCCCTCTCTGTGTCAAACTCCCTCTCTGTGTCAGACTCCCTCTCTGTGTCAGACTCCCTCTCTGTGTCAGACTCCCTCTCTCTGTCAGACTCCCTCTCTGTGTCAGACTCCCTCTCTGTGTCAGACTCCCTCTCTGTGTCAAACTCCCTCTCTGTCAGACTCCCTCTCTGTGTCAGACTCCCTCTCTGTGTCAGACTCCCTCTCTGTCAGACTCCCTCTCTCTGTAACTCCCTCTCTGTGTCAAACTCCCTCTCTGTAACTCCCTCTCTGTGTCAAACTCCCTCTCTGTCAGACTCCCTCTCTCTGTAACTCCCTCTCTGTGTCAAACTCCCTCTCTGTGTCAGACTCCCTCTCTGTAACTCCCTCTCTGTGTCAAACTCCCTCTCTGTGTCAGACTCCCTCTCTGTAACTCCCTCTCTGTAACTCCCTCTCTGTGTCAAACTCCCTCTCTGTGTCAAACTCCCTCTCTGTGTCAGACTCCCTCTCTGTGTCAGACTCCCTCTCTGTGTCAGACTCCCTCTCTCTGTCAGACTCCCTCTCTGTGTCAGACTCCCTCTCTGTGTCAGACTCCCTCTCTGTGTCAAACTCCCTCTCTGTCAGACTCCCTCTCTGTGTCAGACTCCCTCTCTGTGTCAGACTCCCTCTCTGTCAGACTCCCTCTCTCTGTAACTCCCTCTCTGTGTCAAACTCCCTCTCTGTGTCAGACTCCCTCTCTGTGTCAGACTCCCTCTCTGTGTCAGACTCCCTCTCTGTCAGACTCCCTCTCTCTGTAACTCCCTCTCTGTGTCAAACTCCCTCTCTGTGTCAAACTCCCTCTCTGTGTCAGACTCCCTCTCTCTGTCAGACTCCCTCTCTGTGTCAGACTCCCTCTCTGTGTCAGACTCCCTCTCTGTCACACTCCTTCTCTCTGTGATTCCTCTCTGACAGACTCCTTCTCTCTGTGACTCCCTCTCTCTGTCAGACTCCTTCTCTGTGTGACTCCCTCTGTGTCAGACTCCCCTCCCTGTGACTGCCTCTCTGACTCCCTCTCTATAACTCCCTCTCTGTGACTCCCTCTCTATGACTCCCTCTCTGTGACTCCCTCTGTGTGTCAGACTCCCCTTTCTGTGACTCCCTCTCTGTGACTCCCTCTGTATGACTCCCTCTCTATGACTCCCTCTGTGTCAGACTCCCTCTGTGTCAGACTCCCTCTCTGTGACTCCCTCTCTATGATTCCCTCTCTATGACTCCCTCTCTGTGACTCCCTTTCTGTGACTCTCTCTCTGTGACTCCCTCTCTGTGACATGCCCAGCTCTCCACAATTTCTCTTATACTCACTCGACTGGTAAGCACTGAAAGCCGAGATAGGCATGTCCCAACTTGTCCTCTAACACTCTGAAACGGAGGTGTTCCTTTGTCTCGCTTCATCAGCGAATCCAGCGTGACGCGCGAAGCCTCCGCGTGGCTTTCCATGACAAAATCTCTTGTTAAAAGTGAAATCTGCTGGAAAATGACTGATGTCCAGCTCTTGTGATAACCAGAGAAATTGCACACGACAGTCCCGGCTCCACACAGCCATCCGTTTAGAAATGATGTGGTGGTTTCTCCCTCTCGATGGCGGGCGCGCCCTGCGCCATTGTGGGGCGTCCTTAAAGCTGTAGTAACACTCCTTATTCTGTGAGAAGCCCGTAAAATTTTCACTGAAAGCCAGATAAATTTTTCGAATGGTTTCCAGCTGCCTGTCGCTAACAGTTTCTGAAAAAATTCTGATGGAAAAAAAAGCCCAAATCATTCCGCCATTTCCTCGCAATGAAACAACGACGAGAGGGGTGGACCAGTGCTCACTCAAAGCCTGCCCACAGGCGAATGACGCAACCGACAGGCGTGGAAAAACTCACGCATGCACACGAAGGTTCAAGCTTGGCTGACATAAAAACATAT
This sequence comes from Thalassophryne amazonica, assembly GCF_902500255.1. NCBI lineage: Eukaryota > Metazoa > Chordata > Actinopteri > Batrachoidiformes > Batrachoididae > Thalassophryne > Thalassophryne amazonica. The sequence goes on from NC_047115.1 coordinate 85,112,235, forward strand.
GAATCAAATCCATATAGTTTTTGCATAAAATAAAAAGGTACGATACTTTTCTCACAGACCTCGTATTTCGGTGTTTTTGTTTATATAAACATGTTTTTCATTGTGTCATGAATTTTTCACACCCAAACACATTATGGTGAAAAACGTATTGCTTGTTTTTCACTTTTGTCCAGAAGGAACAAACATCTCAATCAGAAATGAAAAGCATTCAGATTTTTTTCTTTTTCTTCTTATTTAAAAGTAAGTGGCACACACAGGTGTGTTATTTTAGAAACACAGGGTGAAGACAAAAAACACTCATTGTTCTCAAATATTGATAATATCAAAAGTTACCTGAATAATTTTACAATTTTGAAGAAGAAGAATCTGCAAAAGAGAGAGAGAGAGAAAAAACTTTTTGTTTCTGCAACTGTAGATACCAAAATTGTAAATTTATTCAGGTAACTTTTGATATTCTAAATATTTGAGACAAATGAGTGTTTTATGTTCACCCTGTTTGTGTTGCAGTGACTAATTTCTTGTTTTGTGTATTTTCTGTTACTTTGGCCTGGAAATGTCAATGTGACTTTTACTGAGGTTTATGATGTAAAACATGAAGGGGATGTGAAACTCTGAATTCTTCATATTAATTCTTATCCACACTAATAGTTTGGTTCTATTTTCAGATAAGTAGACTACCCAAAGCATTTTCTGTTAAAAGCAGACAACAGCTTGTTTCTTTTGTATTTTGACTGGATTTGTGTTGTCTGCTGTTTGCTGATTCTCTTTATATACACTGTGTAAGGTTGCCAGTGTCCCTTGTCACTAGACTGATTTGCATATAATCTTGAAAGTGTTGGGTAGTAAGATAATATAGTTGAATCTCTGTGTTCTCTAGCATTTAGGTTTAGTTGCGTTCATCACTTCAATTGTGGAGTGACTTCCTCTTGTTAGCACTTCTCTTGTTGCATACTTCAGTGGTGATCAAAGCATTTGGACTGTTCTCAGTACTTATCTAGGTAACAATCTCTGTTGTCTTGAATTGAAAAATGGAGGCTTTAGGCAGCATGAAACGAGATTCCTCAGTGGATGGTGATATCTGCATCATTTGTCTGCACTAAAGACAATCTTGCTCAGAGTAAATCAAATCAAATCAAATCAATTTTATTTATATAGCGCCAAATCACAACAAACAGTCGCCCCAAGGTGCTTTATATTGCAAGGCAAAAGCCATACAATAATTACAGAAAAACCCCAATGGTCAAAACGATCCCCTGTGAGCAAGCACTTGGCGACAGTTGGAAGGAAAAACTCCCTTTTAACAGGAAGAAACCTCCAGCAGAACCAGGCTCAGGGAGGGGCAGTCTTCTGCTGGGACTGGTTGGGGCTGAGGGAGAGAATCTGAGAGAGAGTAGTGACAAAGGAAGCGGGCTACATTTCAGGGTAGTGCAAGAGTCCGTCACAAGCTCAAAGATATGGAGAACAAACAGTTTTACACACATCTGACCTTTAGAGACATGCATGTTTATCCATGAAACGTGATTCATTTCAAACTATCATTATTTTTTTACTTCATTTTGCTCATTTGCTCGCCTTGGTCAAATCAAAGATGACTTACTTTTTTACCAGTAACAATACCAGGCAGTAAAGGTTGGCGAATACCAAGTAAATACAGGCCCAGTATCACCGATATTGATACTGATACCGATACTTTTTCATATTTAAGCTTCATAGATCCAAAGGATCCTAAAGACCTAGGACAGAATTTCGCCAAGCATTGTACGTGAGAACAAAATACTTTATTGTCACAATCAACATTTTTGCTTAAAAAATATCACTCAACACAACTTAAAACAAAATCTCCTGAGGAAGAGGGCTGACTCGAGGACAGTGCTGAGTGGGCAGGCCAGGCTGAGCCTACCTGCATGGCTGTTGGCTGGTGCCGCTGAGCCACGTGACGGCACAACAACAAAAGACCAGAGGGCAGTGCACTGCTCTGTGTTGTGTGACACAGCAGAGCGCAGCTCTTACAGACAGAGAGTAGACTTTGATGAATCTGCGTGCACAGCAGTCATTGCGTGCAGGAGAGAAAAAAAGCTTGAGTATCGTTCTTTTTACACGAGGATCATTCAATATCAATACCAGCGTTGGTATCGATATTATCGATATTAGGATCGATCCGCCCACCTCTACCAGGCAGTCACTAAATTAATTTTTTGCTAATTATGACTTTGTAGACTTTGATGACTCTGCGTCCGCAGCAGTCAGTGTGTGTGGGACAGAAAAAAAGCTTGAGTATCGATCTTTTTACATGAGGATCATTCAATATCAATACCAGCGTTGGTATTGATATTGTCGATATTAGGATAGATCCGCCCACCTCTACAGGCAGTCACTAAATTAATTTTTTCTAATTATGGGGTGAAGGAGTAGGGATACATCTTTCCAACAACAATATTTATATTCAGCAGGTCAAATTACATAGAATATAAGTTGTATTTTGTCATCCAAAGCAAATAGCACCACACTTCTGACAAATTTGATGAAGTGGGCACCCATTGTGTTTTATGCAAATTAGGGGTGAAGGAGTAAAGATACAGCTTGCCAACAATAATATCTGAATTCAGCTGATCAAAATACATAGAAAATGATGTTTAGTTTGCTTTTATAGTACATATACAACCAAAATTGTGGAAATTTTGATGTAATTGGCAGCCATTTAGCTTTATGCAAATTAGGAATGAAGGGGTAAAGATATAGCATGCCAACAGCAATTTTTGAACTCGGCAGCTCAAAATGCAGAGGAATCATTATCTTGTTTGCTTTTAACAGAAATACCTTGGGCACTTTATATAAGCTTCTTTTCTGAAAATGGAACCAACGTGATGATGGCCATCCTCTGCTGTTTAAAGACTGTCATGGGGAACTTGGAAGTACTGAAGCTTAAGGAACATACAAAGCCACATGAAGTCCAAGCAGATTGGACAGCAGTGTCTCAACTCTGAGGCCACCAAATTGGACACCCTCTGGTCCTTGAATATGCTTTGAAATCCTGACCATGGACATCACAAACAGGATGGTAACAATGGGCAGCCCTGGTGGAGTCCATCACCCACTGGGGACATGTCCGATCGAATGTGGACACAGCTCCTACTTTGGTCATATAGAGACCGGAACCCCATATTCCCACAGCACCCCCCACAGGACACCTGGAGGGACCTGGTTGCATGCCTTTTCCAAGTCCACAAAACACATGTAGAACAGAGCACAGCACTCATAAAGCGCAAACGTCTGCCAACACTAGTTTCCAATTCCATAAATTTTTACCGTGGAAAAAAGTTTTCAAGGTCAAAGTCCTGTTCACAGTGACTTTTCGCACGCTAAATTAGAGTGATCAAATGTCAGAAGTAAATATTTACTTCATGCACTTGGAAAAAAAAAATGGACAGAAAATCGGTAATCTGGATCCGATTTAGATCAAATGTTATCAGTCGATAAAGGATACCATCCTACATAACTCTCTCAAATATGAAAGAAATTTGATCTTTTTTGACAGAGTTCTGAATTTTTGAATATTCATTCAATGTTAAAGATAGGGATTTTTCCTAATTTCCAGGATTTTTCCTGGCTTTGACCTTTGACCTAGAAAATGTAATCAGTTGTTGCCTATGAGGATATGATTCCTCTGTAAAAATTTCAAAACGATATATCAAAAATTGTAGGTTACAGGCTGTTCACAAACAGAAAAACAGACAAACAAGCAAACAGGGTGGAAAACATTACCTCCGCCCAACTTCAGTGGTGGATGTAATGTTAGGTTATCACAGTCCCAAGTCCCTTCTATTATCCTTGCTAGGGTAAAGACCTGGTCCACCATTCCATGAAAAGGATGGAGCCCACATTGCTTCTCCTGAGTCCTGAGGTTTGATCTAAGTCTCTTCTCTGGTACCCTGGCAAAGGCTTTCCCAGTGACGCTCAGAAGTGTGATTAATCAATAACTGGAACACACTCTCCAGTCCCTTTTGTTAAAGATAGGGACCACCACCCGTTTCCCAATCCAGTGGTACTGTCCCCACCTTCCATGTAACATTGTATAAGTGTGTCAGCCATGACAGCTCAAAAACATCCAGAAACTTCAACATCTCCCAGTGAGTCTCTTCGACCCTGGGAACTTGCCATGTTGCCATTTTATTCATTTATTTTAATGTTGATTATATTGTAAAACATCACTTGTACAGCTTTCATTGTACTGGTTACAATGACAATAAAGAATCTGTATCAGTACCACTAATCTTAATCAGTGTCTCAGTGCAGTGAATTCAGAGAGAATTCCATGCAGGTCACAGAAAAAATACTGCTGCATATGAGAAATAATTTAATAACTATATAGTTGTATTTGCACAGTATGCACTGTGATAGACTGGTGTCCTGTCCAGGGTATACTCAGCCGCTCACCCAGTGACCACTGGAATAGGCTCCAGCTAACTCATGATCCTTATTTGGAATAAGTGGGTACAAAAAATCAATGACTGAATGTATGCACAGTGTAATTAGCCTGTATTTTAAAAATGTTTTAAAAAATTTTGTCAGAAGGCATGACCACTGTGAAACACTGACTCAAATATAATACATTGTTGATTCATTTTCAACTTTTGTAAGCAGCAATCAAAAACGGTATGATGCTTTTTCCATTGTGGAACATCAGATGTAAGTTATCATTTTTTGGATTGATAATATGTATATGTCGCAGACATGAACAAGCAAAGCTCTTCAGCATTTCACCTTGTCATTGAGGTCCTTCAGGCTGTTTTTGAGCAAATGCTTCAGGGGAGCATTAGCATGGCTAAAACCTGTCAGCTTCTTGGTGGTGGTGGTGGTGGTGGTGGGAGCTCCGCCTTTTTAAGCATTTTTCCTTTGTTTGCCTTTCAGCTTCTGGGGAGCTCCACCCCCCAAACCCCCCTAATTACAGTCCTCTTAACCCCCTGCCACTTTAAGCATTTTTTAAATGTAGATGTAAATTAATATTCAAAGTTTTCAGCTAGTTGGCTCCTTCTAGCAGTTTGAATGCAGAGGAAATAAGTGGTAAAGGGTACCGATTTTTGATTGTGATGTCATTAAGTCCTCGATAATCAATGCAAGGGCAGACGGTCTTATCTTTTTTCTCTACGAAGAAGAATCCTGCCACTGCGGGTGAAGATGAAGGACATATCGACCTGGCTGCGAGTGACTCCTGAATATAGGTGTTCATAGCTAGACGTTCTAGTGCAGACAGAGAGAACAACATTCCCTGGGGGTGGGGGGGTGTAGTCCCCAGAAGAAGGTCTATAGCACAGTCATACTAGCGGTGGGGGAGGAAGTGACTTAGCCTTAGTTTTGCTAAAGACTTCAGCGAGATCATGGTAGCAAGATGGGACGCCCTCGAGATCTGACTTATAGTGAGGAAAATAAGTATTTGAACACCCTGCGATTTTGCAGGTTCTCCCACTTAGACATCATGGAGGGGTCTGAAATTTTCATCTTTGGTGCACGTCCACTGTGAGAGACAATCTAAAAAAAAAAAAAAAAAAAAAATCCGGAAATCACAATGTATGATTTTTTAATAATTTATTTGTATGTTACTGCTGCAAATAAGTATTTTAACACCTGTGAAAATCAATGTTAATATTTGGTACAGTAGCCTTTGTTTGCAATTACAGAGGTCAAATGTTTCCTGTAGTTTTTCACCAGGTTTTCACACACTGCAGCAGGGATTTTAGTCTACTCCTCCATACAGATCTTCTCCAAATCCTTCAGGTTTGAAGTTTCAGCTCCCTCCAAAGATTTTCTATTGAGTTCAGGTCTGGAGACTGGCCAGGCCACTCCGGGACCTTGAAATGCTTCTTACAGAGCTCCTCCTTAGTTGCCCTGGCTGTGTGTTTGGGGTCATTGTCATGCTGGAAGACCCAGCCATGACCCATCTTCAATGCTCTTACTGAGGGATGGAGGTTGTTTGCCAAAATCTCGCAATGCATGACCCCATCCATCCTCCCTTCAATACGGTGCAGTCATCCTGTCCCCTTTGCAGAAGAGCACCCCCACAGTATGATGTTTCCACCCCCATGCTTCATGGTTGGGATGGTTTTCTTGGGGTTGTTCTCATCCTCTAAACATGGTAAGTGGAGTTGATTCCAAAAAGCTCTATTCTGGTCTCATCTGACCACATGACCTTCTCCCATGCCTCCTCTGGATCATCCAGATGGTCACTGGTGAACTTCAAATGGGCCTGGACATGTGCTGGCTTGAGCAGGGGGACCTTGCTGCCCTGCAGGATTTTAAACCATGACAGCATCATGTGTTACTAATGTCATCTTTGTGACTGTGGTCCCAGCTCTCTTCAGGTCATTGACCAGGTCCTCCTGTGTAGTTCTGAGCTTTCTCAGAATCATTCTTACCCCACAAAGTGAGATCTTGCATGGAATCCCAGACCGAGGGAGATTGACAGTCATCTTGTGTTTCTTCCACTTTCTAATAAACAATCATAACAGTTGTTGTCTTCTACCAAGCTGCTTTCCTGTTGTCCTGTAGTCCATCCCAGCCTTGTGCAGGTCTACAGTTTTGTCCCTGGTGTCCTTAGACAGCTCTTTGGTCTTGGCTATGGTGGACAGGTTGGAGATTGATTGATTGAGTGTTGAACAGGTGTCTTTTATACAGTTAACAAGTTCAAACAGGTGCAATTAATACAGGTAAAGAGTGCAGAATAAGAGGACTTCTTAAAGAAAAATTAACAGGTCTGTGTGAGTCAGAATTCTTGCTGGTTGGTAGGGGGGTCAAATACTTATTTGCAGCAGTAACATGCAAATAAATTATTAAAAAAAATCATACATTGTGATATCTGGATTTTTTTTTTAGATTATGTCTATCACAGTGGACATGCACCTAAGATGAAAATTTCAGACCCCTCCATGATTTCTAAGTGGGAGAACATGCAAAATCGCAGGGTGTTCAAATACTTATTTTCCTCACTGTAATTACACTTGAAGGTACAACGGATATTGTCAGACAGGAATCATTACATGCAGGTCCCCATGACTCAATTTTACCCCGAGACCAATCAAGTCGTGGCTTATGGCGTTGAAGCCAAGGATGCCCCAGTATAACCGAGTGAGTAATTTTATCAAATATGTGGAAGCTAATTTGTTCAGTATGATTTTCAGGGATGGTCATACTAACAGATTGCATGCGAAACTCAATTTGGCCCAACTTGCGGCCATCCATGGCATGAACCACCAGAGGCCGTGATAACCGGTGCAATTTAAGGCTGAGGGACCTGGTGAGAGATGACAACATAAGATTAGAATCGGCTCCGGAATCAGTAAACACAGGGTTGGATAAGGTAACATGATCAGACAAATTCTGCAATAAGAACATCCTGTGAGGAAGGAACAATTGAGCTCTAACTCACCCGCACTACTGATCTCGGGGCACCCCTTACAGGACAGAATGTGAGAACATGACCTGATTGACCACAGTAATAACAAAGTCTCTCCACATGGCGTCGCTCTCATTCTTCATTGGAAAGACGTGCTCTTCCCACTTGCAAGAGGCGTGGCTTCCGCCATGCGTCAGCCATGGAGGCAGCCTTTGGAGCGGGATGATGGCAGCCCCGGTGAGGTCAGTCGGATAGGCAATGATCAGTTTGGATCGCCAGTGTGATGAGGTCATCAAGATTTTCGGACAGATCCACCGCAATGAGCAGACTTTGGATGCTGTCATTCAGGCCATGGAAAAACACATCTTGGAGCACCGCATGATTCCATTCACTCTTTGAGGCCAAAATACGAAAATCTATGGCGTTGTCAGCCACCCAGCAATTGCTTTGCTTCAGCTTCATCAGCGAGCACGCCGCCCCACGCCCCGGAGAGGTGTGTTGGAATACCTGCTGTAGAGAGTTGGTGAAGGCTACGAGGGAGGAGCAAGATGGCCCATGCTGCTGCCCGGCCGGTCAGGTGAGTGATCACAAATGTTATCTTTGCCCTTTCAGACGGAAACATTGGTGACATCAACTCGAAATGTAGCTCACACTGTGTGATAAAGGGCTTCACATCCCCTGACTCTCCGGAAAACTGCTCAGGTCAGGGGAGTTGATTACAGACGTCAGAGACGGTTATGGAAGCTGGCAGAGCTGCTGACGGTCCCAGAAATGGTGAGGCGGCAGGAACCATGTCAGTCATAGCCTGATGCTTCATGGTTGACAGTAGTTGCTCCATCTGAGAGCTCACGGAGGCCATGAAGGTGTCTTGCCGCTTAGCTAGTGTGCTAATACCAGAGTTCAGGGCGGCAAGCTGGTCCTCCTGCTGAGCTAGCTGCTGGCTGTGGTGGAATACCGCCCGCTGGAAAGTGTCTGTGTTTGCTGAGTCCATAGTTGGCCAGATCAATCTGTCAGAGTTGGCTGGTGAAGCAGGCTGGACACAAATGCAGGAAGCAAGTACACAGCTCAGTGGATTAAAAGTATTTACTTGGTTCGTTAGCAGGGGTTGGTACACAGATAAGCAGTCCAAAAGAAACAACAGTAAAAAAATCATCAGGCTTAGGCGTGGTCGAGGTACACAGGCAGGTAATCAAAAAACACAATGAAGCAATCAAGGCAAGGCAAAAAACACAAGGAACTGAGCTTGAAAGAGGCACAAGGCACATCGATCTGGTGAAGGACAGAGACAAACTGTGAGGCTTATAAAGCACCCAGGTGATTAACTGCAAACTCAGAACAGGTGTGTGGAGAAACTCCCAGAACTGGGGTGTGGCCAGACAGAGGGAGACACCCACCACCAAGAGCCAGGAGAGAAAGGCAAGAAACAACAGGACAGAGAAAACCCAAGCAGAAAGATAGAACAGAGACAGAACAAGACACAGACAGAACACAAAAACAACCCATAAAACCAGGAACCTGACAATATATATGTATGTATGTATGTATGTATGTATGTTAGGGCTGCAGCTATTGATTATTTTTAGTAATCGAGTATTCTATCGATTATTCTGGCAATTAATTGAGTAATCAGATAAGAAGTACTTTTGCATTTTTAAACAACATCAATAGTACAGGAATCTCCCTGACCAATGGCACAATCTCTCTGCACTAAAAACCTGAGCGGTCCCATGCAAAAAGCTTTATTTGGACACAAATCGCAAAATGGCTGTGCCAGAATCTTGACCTTTTTGCTGAAATGGCGATGGGATGTGTTTTCCGTTTGTTTGTTTTTCACCAACTTGTAAAATTTAACCTTTTTTTTTTCTTCAAGGTTGGTGGAATGGGTCCCTGCATTTTTTTTATCCCCCTTTCTCAGTGATTCAGCAGATGCATTTCAACTGGAGGTTGAACATGCAAGCCTCGCAGCCACCTTTTTTTATTATTATTATTTTATTTAAGTTACCGTGTTTGTTAAGCTTTGTGTGTAGCCCAAAAAAGCGAAAATTAAAAAGTGAAATATTCAGTGCGAGTCAGTAAAACAGAAGAAAGAGTGGACTTTTGCTGAGAGGATCTTTCAGAAACTGTTTTGTCAGTGTTGCCGGGGACGGAGCTGTGAGTCACCCAACCTCTCACTTTCCTGTGACCTTGACCTTGATCCTTTTGTGTGCTGAAAAGTAGGGCTGGGCGATATGACCTAAAATTCATATCGCAGTATGAATTAAAACCCTTCATGGTAACAGTATATATTGCGATATAAACGTAAGTGTAAAAATTATGATGGAAGTGTTTCTGAATGGGTCCCTTAGATATAAATATACATTTAAAAAACAACAAAAAACAAAAACAGATATAATTTAATTTTGATAACACTGTGCCAATCTCAAAACTACAGTTACAATTTACCAGAAGGTACATCTAAGATGCATCTAAGATGATGTTTTGGTGGAAGAATTAAGTAAATTTATTTATTGTTGGGTCAGTGGCTGAAGTTTCATCTCTTGAACACTAAATGGCACACCCGCTCTGAATACTAGACGGAGCGCTTTCCGTAATTTGCAAAACTCAACATGAAACCACCAAAAAAACAAACAAACAAACAAAAACCTTAATTTACTCATATTGGAAGTCAGTCTGGGTAAATCGTCGTTTTCTGGCTGATTTCGTGTTTCTGCTCTGGTTAAAAAATCCTTGCATTATTTAATTTGGCGCTTTCTCAAGTGTTTGATTCAGGTCATGACAGAGCGTTCACTGAAATAAATAAATGGACTGCATTCATATAGCACTTTTCCATCTGCATCAGATGCTCAAAGCGCTTTACACACTAATGCCTCACATTCACCCCGATGTCAGGGTGCTGCCATACAATTCGCTCACACTGAGAGCAACTAGGGGATTAAGGACCTTGCCCAAGGACACTTACTGATTTTCCGGTCAGGCTGGGATATTGATGAGGATCCTCAGGTCTCAAGCCCAATGTTTTAACCACTAGACCACCTCCCCAATGGCTAAATACACAATGGCTTTGCAAATATTGCACGTTACTGTCTCGGTTTTGCAGTGTTCAGCGTCAGAACTGCGTCTCACTCCTCGTCTCACTGAGAGACACACCTCAGCTCAGCTCCCCTCTGCAGTAGTGGTTCACACACACAGAGCAGCTCTGTGGTCACACACAGATGTTTCACAGAAGAGTTTTTCTGGATTGAAAAACTCCGCGGGTGTTAGCACGATTAGTTGTGGAGTCCAAATCTCTACCATCGGCCAAAATTATACCATGAACCAGTTTACCGGATATACCGTGACCCCTACTGAAAGGTATTTCTATAGGGCTGCTATATGTGAACTTGCAAGAGTCTGCAATGTAAACTGTGTGACTCAGAGTGAGCAAAATGTGAAAAATACAATGATTACAAAAAACAAACAGGCAAACATACATACTGAATAAGAGATCTTGCCAAAACAGATAACAAACAGGGGTCCAAACAACTTTGTTGGCAGAGGTTATTATAATTCTGTCATTCTATTAAACATGTATTCTATTACTACTGAAAACCTAGTTTATGGAAAATAAAGCTATGAGACAACAAAAAAATAAATAAAGAAAGAAAATAAAACTGATGATTTTCCAAAGCCACTTTGTTGACTGCTGTTTCTACACCACAGAATGTTGCATTGTTGACATTATTTAACACTGGAATTCTGTGTACTTGATGCAGTGTTTGAGGGAATGGTGTCTGCAGAATAGTTTGGTTAAGAGCAGTGTTGCCACAGTTACTTTGAAAAAGTAATCCAATTACTCATTACTGATTACTCCTTGAAAAAGTAACGTAGTTACTTTACTGATTACTCAATTGTAAAAGTAACTAAGTTAGATTACTAGTTACTTTTTTAGTTACTTTCCCCAGCTGCCGACAACAACCCTCTGCCACCCCAACATGACAATGATACCTGTTTTGCCAAAACTTACTTTATAGTCACCCTTTCTTGACTTCAATGAAAATAAATATTGTTTTATAAAAGTAAAATAAAGACCTCTTTCTTGACCTCATATTTAACTGTTGACAGCACTGTAACAGTAAAACTTGCAATTTCGAACCTACATTGTTTATAAATGTAACTATTAAATTCATTCTAGCATTTTCTAACATTTAAATTCTCTCTAAATATTTTACTTGTCGAAATTAATATTATTTTAAGTAGTATTAGTAGTTGTAGTAAAAAAAGGCTTCAAAACTGGACCTTTAATCTAGGGGTGTTGTGAGGGGGGCACATCCCTGCCCCACGCCCCCATTCCATCTGGATTCGCCCCTACTTTGGCGTTTGAGCACAAAGAATGGATAACATTTATTTATGCAGAAAACGTGACCAGATTTACAGGTAAGAAAGTTTTATTGCGTTTTCACATCATGTGGTCCTCAGAAAGAGAGTTTAGGTGCATTTGAGTGGAAAATAGTGTTAGTTGTTGACGCGTCGCGGAGGATCAGCTGTTTTTAATGACCAGATACAGAGCGGCTCAGCTCAGCTCTAAATAAAGGAGGAAAAAAGTATAAAAATGTCTTTGTAAAGCTCAGTGCAGGTGTGCTGTTGTCACCGCCCTTTAAGAGGTGAGGACGAGTCGAGCAGCTGCAAAAAACCGCGGATTAAAAGCTCACAGCTCGCTTAAAGTGGGCAGTTCAGTCGAACCCCGACCCCCTGCTCACGGACCAAGTTTAATGCTGCTATCGACCCACAATGAAAAATAATAGTAACGCACAGACATGGAGAAGTAACTTTAATCTGATTACTGATTTGGAAAGATTAACGCGTTAGATTACTCGTTACTAAAAAAAGTGGTCAGATTAGAGTAACGCGTTACCGGCATCACTGGTTAAGAGTTATGCCACATTTTATCCATTTTTATTTGGCATGTCTCACTGATTTGCAGGCTAGTTTATTACTGCAGTCAGCCACTAGAAGGCGACAGAATTTTTTGGCTTCAATTCTTGGAAGGAGTTGGTTAGTAGGAGACAGAACAAAAGTAATTATAAAGAACAACAGCTATAATAATCTGTCCATACAAGGTCACATTTTAAGGTTTTGTTATTAACATACAAAATCCTTCCTGGACTATCTGGCCGATCTGATTAAACCTTATGTAACAGCCTGTGCTCTGCATTCTGCATTCAGAAGGCAGGATTACTGTGTGTGTGCCAAAGATTAAAAAGAAGTCAGCAGGCTACAGAGCTTTTTTCTTACCATAAGCCTGATCTGTGGAACAATCTTCCTGCTGAGATAAAACAGTCTGATTGTCTGGAGACATTCAAGTCCAGATTAAAGAACCACATTCATATGACTAACATATTCGTGCTGTACTGAACCTTTTTAACCTCATCTTCTAAAGTTTGTTATTAACAGTGATGGAGGGCTCAATTCTCATCATATCTAATACTAGGGGAGCTACGACCACTACTTTGGCATCCCCCCCCCCAAGGACTAAACAAAACCAACTGTTTTAGGTTCCTTAGATGACCCCAAAACACAATCAGTATGTTCCCACAAATAAAAACTGGCCTCAAGCCAGTTATCCAAGATGGCTGCCAAAATAGGGTTTTTCACTAAAACACCTTTAAATAACACATAAACAACTTAAATATCACAGAGATTCAATGGGAAGACCATTGCAGGTCATAGCAAACTCACTTGTGCCTAAATTTATTCATGGGTTTAAGATTCAAAATGGTGTCCAAAATGGCCGCCAATAGACCCTGATCATTAAAATACATAGTAGGAACAAACAATAAACTTAATAATGACAGAAATCATTGGTGTGAAAAAAACTTATTTTGGTGGCCATCTTGGACGCCATCTTGGATAACTGGCTTGAGGCCAGTTTTTATTTTTAGGAACATCCTGGGGGGGTGCAAAGGTAGTGGTCGCAGCTCCCCTAGTATAAATTCTGGATCTGTTAGTGAAGCAAAGGGTGAGCTGCCAGCGACCACATTAGCATCCTCTCTGATATTCTGTTGGTTTAATGCTGAGAATTAGACTCTGTCACACTTAGTATGAATGAGCACAAGCCAAGCCGAATCAGGAAGAATGTAAAAAAAAAAAAAAAAACAGGATTAGTGCCATATCTGGGGGGGATAAGAATTAATTTGGCCGGGATTCAGGTTCATTCGGCCTCAAGTGTGACGGGGGTATTCATGTTTTGTGTGCTGTTGGTTCCGGCTGATTGATTCTGCTCTCTCTTTCTCTGTTTGAGGTGCTGTTGCTGGGATTCTTGATGATGGATGACGCTGATCTCATTTACTGGATGAAGATGCAGTCAATCTACAACCACAACATTTTCATCCCTGTGGACGACATGGACAATTTAAATGATATATAATCAGATTTTTGTTTAGTTCCTGCTTTGCATGTGTGATAATTCTTTCTTGTACTTTGTTTATTTGATCTCCATTAATTTTAGTTTGCCCCAAGCAGTGGGTCACCACTCTGAGTCTGGCCTGCTTGAAGTTTCTTCCTCAAAAAATGCCAGCGGGAGTTTTTTCATGCTGCTGCTGCCGACATTCTTGCTCAGGGAGGGTGGTAGGCTTAGACCTTACCCTTGTGAAGCACCTTGGGGTGACATGTAAATTGAAACTATGCAAATAAACTGAATTGAACTGCCTCACAGCAAGATGGTCGTGGGACCGCTCTACACCTCGTCCTTTCTGTGTGGAGTTTGCATGTTCTGAAATTCAACAGAGCTTTATTGACATGGGAAACATATGTTTACATTATCAAAGCAAGTGTTACATAGAGCAGCAAATAAAAAATTAAGAAGATGTACATACAGTTAGCAATATTCTACACTAAATAAATGTGGAAACAGGAGATGTGGGATGGAAATAATCATAAAAATTGTGCTTTCGGTGTAAAAACACACTATCCTATAAAAATGTGTTATATTATACATAGATAAAGTGCTACACATAGCAGTTTAATCTCCTGTTTTGGGTTTACAGTGCTTTATGTCTGTTGCTCCTTTTCATGTTGCAGCAGCTCACAAACCTTGCTGCTGTGTTTGCACATTGTTGCACTTCACCCAACAGATACAGTAGTTTGTTGATGTTGGTCATGCTCTCAAAGTCTGTTTGGGTGTTTGTGATCTGTGGGAAGTACGTGTCTCTGATGTCTTGGTACAGTTGGCAGGTGGTTCTGAAGTGCAGCTTGGTCTTCACCTCGTGTTATGAGCAGTGGGTGCACAGTCTGTCTTCTCTGGGGAGCCCGGTCTGTCTGTGGTGGCCTTCCTCCATGGTGAGGCTGTGCTCACTGAGTCTGTACATGGTCAAGGATTTCCTGAGCTTTGGGTTGGTCACAGTGCTCAAGTATTCTGCCATGGAGTTCTGTCTGTTTAGGACTAAATAGCATTACAATTTACTTTTGTTTTTGGTTGATTTTTTTTTCCAATGCATTACATAGTTTTGTTTTTGTTTTCCTATAATTTGGGATTGTGTTAGGTGGCTCCGCTTGTGTTTGTGTAGAGAGACCCAGAACCAGCTGGCTGTGGGGTTGGGGGTGGGGGGAGTGGTCTCTACAGTCTGTCTGTGGATGAGGGCTTTGTTATGGAGGATATTGGGGTTGCTGTTTTAAGGTGATCATAATTTAATTGCTCTCTTTTGAACTTTAATAATTAGTGGGTATCGTCCTAATTCTGGTCTGCATGCATCGTTTGGTGTTTTCCGTTAGACGTGGAGGATGTAATTGCAGAATTCTGCATACTGAGTCTCAATTTGGTGTTTGTGCCATTTTGCAAAATCTTGGTTGGCGAGTGGGCCCCAGACCTCACAACCATAAAGAAAAATGGGTTCGATGACGGAGTCCACTATTTTCAGCCAGATTTGAATTGGGATGTCTACTTTGATGTCCTTTTTGATGGCATAAAAAGCCCTTCTTGCCTTGTGTCTTGGGCCATTTACAGCTTTGTTGAAATTGCCCATGGTGCAGATGTTTATTCTGAGGTAGGTGTAGTTTTTTGTTGTGTGTTCAAGGGCCGTCTTATCCAGGAAGAAATTATATTTGTGTGACTGGAGGCTGGGTCCTTTTGGAATATCAGAATTTTTGTCTTGGTTAGATTTACTGTCAGGCAGGTTCTCCTACTGAACTCTACACTACGTAGTGTAGAGTTCAGTGGGTTCTCCCCATGTTTGCATAGGTTTCCTCTGGGTGTTCCACCTTCTTCCCACTTCCAAAGACGTGCAGATTAGGTGGATTGGTAACTCTAAATTGACCGTAGATGAGAGTGTGAATGTGTTTGTCTGTTGATGTCACGTTCTCCTGCCAGACAGGCCGCCGGTACAAGGTGTACCTCACCTCTTACTCAGTGACTGCTGGGACAGGTGCCAGCCCCACTGTGACCTATAATTGTAATAAGCATGTTCAGCAAATGGATGGAGCAATCCTTACATTTAGTTTATCCAGTTACTTCTGACCTCTGAAGATGAACAGAGTGTGAATATCAATCAATCAATCAGTTGTATTTATATAGCGCCAAATCACAACAAACAGTTGCCCCAAGGCGCTTTATATTGTAAGGCAAAGCCATACAATAATTACGTAAAAACCCCAACGGTCAAAACGACCCCCTGTGAGCAAGCACTTGGCGACAGTGAGAAGGAAAAACTCCCTTTTAACAGGAAGAAACCTCCAGCAGAACCAGGCTCAGGGAGGGGCAGTCTTCTGCTGGGACTGGTTGGGGCTGAGGGGAGAGAATCGGGACATGCTGTGGAAGAGAGCAGAGATCAATCACTAATGAATAAATGCAGAGTGGTGCATACAGAGCAAAAAGAGAAAGAAACACTCAGTGCATCATGGGAACCCCCCAGCAGTCTAAGTCTATAGCAGCATAACTAAGGGATGGTTCAGGGTCACCTGTCCAGCCCTAACTATAAGCTTTAGCAAAAAGGAAAGTTTTAAGCCTAATCTTAAAAGTAGAGAGGGTGTCTGTCTCCCTGATCTTGGAGAAGATCTGAAATAAATTCAAACTTGTGCGCCCAATTCTTGTTTTTTAAAGTCATTAATGATGTATGTGTACAGTCATTCTACCCTGGCAAAAGAACAGTTCAGAGACTTCATTAAAAGCTCCAATTACCATGACATTCATGCCCATGGTGTTTGCATTTTAAATATAGGTTTTCTAGAGTATTGATTTTTGATTGTTCATGAGAGATTTCAAATCACAGTAAGTGAAATCATGCAGTGACAGAAAAATGGAAATAAGATATGTTGTGAACACATTTTTTCTGATGGTTTTGTTTATCAGATGTTACATTTGTTGCAAGATCCTTGTCTACATACAAACATAGTGCAGAAGGTTCCTTGTTCAAATCCCACCCCTGCCAGTTTCTCCATGTAATGTGGAGTTGCCTCGGGAAGGGCATCCGGCGTAAAACAGTTCAACATGTAAATCCACATCGGATCTGCTGTGGCGACCACGAGTGAAAACAAGGGAGAAGCCGAAGGGACTAACTTTCAGTCCGTATTACCTCTAGTAGGGAGGGGTGTTATTTCAAAAATTTTTGAAATCTACAAATTTTTGCATGGAATATGGAAATATACATGGAATAAACCGTAACAGTATACTTTTTGGGTCATTTGGTTCCAAAAACCCATACGGACTGAGCGTTTGAAAATTTCAAGTAATGCGTGTGTCGCTGTTGACGTGGAAAACCACTCTGTTGCTTATAATTAGTTAATTGTGGCCATGTCATTCCTTACATGTGATGATTATACTCAACTGACGTTCCTGAAATAAAAACTACATAGATTTTGTTTGTTACAATTGATCGTAACATATGTACTGAAATTAGGTTTTTTGTCAGTTACTCTTAAAAAACACCAGATAGGCTTATTGTTACTATAGAAGTTGAATATAAAGTTGGGGTCAAGAAACATTTGGAGCCAAATTTCAAGTCTCTAGGTGCATCGGTTCTCAAGATATGACATTTTCTTCGATATTCTTGGCAATTTTTGAACCCGATATCTTCACTGGCTCCGTCCATATGGGTTTTTGGAACCAAATGATCCAAAATTTATCCTGCTATGGTTTATTCCATGTATATTTCCATATTCCATGCAAACATTGGGTACATCATGGGAAACCCCCCAGCAGTCTAAGTCTATAGCAGCATAACTAAGGGATGGTTCAGGGTCACCTGATCCAACCCTAACTATAAGCTTTTTCAAAAAGGAAATTTTTAAGCTTAATCTTAAAAGTAGAGAGGGTGTCTGTCTCCCTAATCCGAATTGGGAGCTGGTTCCACAGGAGAGAAGCCTGAAAGCTGAAGACTCTGCCTCCCATTCTACTCTTACAAACCCTAGGAACTACAAGTAAGCCTGCAGTCTGAGAGCGAAGCGCTCTATTGGGGTGATATGGTACTAAGAGGTCCCTAAGATAAGATGGGACCTGATTATTCAAAACCTTATAAGTAAGAAGAAGAATTTTAAATTCTATTCTAGAATTAACAGGAAGCCAATGAAGAGAGGCCAATATGGGTGAGATATGCTCTCTCCTTCTAGTCCCCGTTAGTACTCTAGCTGCAGCATTTTGAATTAACTGAAGGCTTTTCAGGGAACTTTTAGGACAACCTGATAATAATGAATTACAATAGTCCAGCCTAGAGGAAATAAATGCATGAATTAGTTTTTCAGCATCACTCTGAGACAAGACCTTTCTAATTTTAGAGATATTGTGTAAATGCAAAAAAGCAGTCCTACATATTTGTTTAATATGCGCATTGAATGACATATCCTGATCAAAAATGACTCCAAGATTTCTCACAGTATTACTAGAGGTCAGGGTAATGCCATCCAGAGTAAGGATCTGCTTAGACACCATGTTTCTAAGATTTGTGGGGCCAAGTACAATAACTTCAGTTTTATCTGAGTTTAAAAGCAGGAAATTAGAGGTCATCCATGTCTTTATGTCTGTAAGACAATCCTGCAGTTTAGCTAATTGGTGTGTGTCCTCTGGCTTCATGGATAGATAAAGCTGGGTATCATCTGCGTAACAATGAAAATTTAAGCAATGCCGTCTAATAATACTGCCTACAGGAAGCATGTATAAAGTGAATAAAATTGGTCCTAGCACAGAACCTTGTGGAACTCCATAATTAACCTTAGTCTGTGAAGAAGATTCCCCATTTACATGAACAAATTGTAATCTATTAGATAAATATGATTCAAACCACCGCAGCGCAGTGCCTTTAATACCTATGGCATGCTCTAATCTCTGTAATAAAATTTTATGGTCAACAGTATCAAAAGCAGCACTGAGGTCTAACAGAACAAGCACAGAGATGAGTCCACTGTCTGAGGCAATAAGAAGATCATTTGTAACCTTCACTAATGCTGTTTCTGTACTATGATGAATTCTAAAACCTGACTGAAACTCTTCAAATAGACCATTCCTCTACAGATGATCAGTTAGCTGTTTTACAACTACTCTTTCAAGAATGTTTGAGAGAAAAGGAAGGTTGGAGATTGGCCTATAATTAGCTAAGATAGCTGGGTCAAGTGATGGCTTTTTAAGTAATGGTTTAATTACTGCCACCTTAAAAGCCTGTGGTACATAGCCAACTAATAAAGATAGATTGATCATATTTAAGATCGAAGCATTAAATAATGGTAGGGCTTCCTTGAGCAGCCTGGTAGGAATGGGGTCTAATAGACATGTTGATGGTTTGGAGGAAGTAACTAATGAAAATAACTCAGACAGAACAATCGGAGAGAAAGAGTCTAACCAAATACTGGCATCACTGAAAGCAGCCAAAGATAACGATACGTCTTTGGGATGGTTATGAGTAATTTTTTCTCTAATAGTTAAAATTTTATTAGCAAAGAAAGTCATGAAGTCATTACTAGTTAAAGTTAAAGGAATACTCGGCTCAATAGAGCTCCGAGTCTTTGTCAGCCTGGCTACAGTACTGAAAAGAAACCTGGGGTTGTTCTTATTTTCTTCAATTAGTGATGAGTAGTAAGATGTCCTAGCTTTACGGAGGGCTTTTTTATAGAGCAACAGACTCTTTTTCCAGGCTAAGTGAAGATCTTCTAAATTAGTGAGACGCCATTTCCTCTCCAATTTATGGGTTATCTGCTTTAAGCTGCGAGTTTGTGAGTTATACCACGGAGTCAGGCACTTCTGATTTAAAGCTCTCTTTTTCAGAGGAGCTACAGCATCCAAAGTTGTCTTCAATGAGGATGTAAAACTATTGACGAGATACTCTATCTCCCTTACAGAGTTTAGGTAGCTACTCTGCACTGTGTTGGTATATGGCATTAGAGAACATAAAGAAGGAATCATATCCTTAAACCTAGTTACAGCGCTTTCTGAAAGACTTCTAGTGTGATGAAACTTATTCCCCACTGCTGGGTAGTCCATCAGAGTAAATGTAAATGTTATTAAGAAATGATCAGACAGAAGGGAGTTTTCAGGGAATACTGTTAAGTCTTCAATTTCCATACCATAAGTCAGAACAAGATCTAAGATATGATTAAAGTGGTGGGTGGACTCATTTACATTTTGAGCAAAGCTAATTGAGTCTAATAATAGATTAAATGCAGTGTTGAGGCTGTCATTCTCAGCATCTGTGTGGATGTTAAAATCGCCCACTATAATTATCTTATCTGAGCTAAGCACTAAGTCAGACAAAAGGTCTGAAAATTCACAGAGAAACTCACAGTAACGACCAGGTGGACGATAGATAATAACAAATAAAACTGTTTTTTGGGACTTCCAATTTGGATGGACAAGACTAAGAGTCAAACTTTCAAATGAATTAAAGCTCTGTCTGGGTTTTTGATTAATTAATAAGCTGGAATGGAAGATTGCTGCTAATCCACCCCCTCGGCCCGTGCTACGAGCATTCTGGCAGTTAGTGTGACTCGGGGGTGTTGACTCATTTAAACTAACATATTCATCCTGCTGTAACCAGGTTTCTGTAAGGCAGAATAAATCAATATGTTGATCAATTATTATATAATTTACTAACAGGGACTTAGAAGAAAGAGACCTAATGTTTAATAGACCACATTTAACTGTTTTAGTCTGTGGTGCAGTTGAAGGTGCTATATTATTTTTTCTTTTTGAATTTTTATGCTTAAATAGATTTTTGCTGGTTATTGGTGGTCTGGGAGCAGGCACCGTCTCTACGGGGATGGGGTAATGAGGGGATGGCAGGGGGAGAGAAGCTGCAGAGAGGTGTGTAAGACTACAATATATATATATATATATATATATATATATATATATATATATATATATATATATATATATATATATATATATATATATATATATATATATATATATATATATATATAATATTATATATTATATAATAAATATAATATTATATATTATATATAAGTTTGAACATGCCTATCTCGGCTTTCAATGCTTACCAGTCCAGTAAGTATCAGAGAAATTGTGGAGAGCTGGTCATGTCCAAACTTGTCCCATGACACGCCGAAACGGAGGTGTTCCTTTGTCTCGCTCCATCAGCAAATCGGTCATGACGCGCGAAGCCTCTGTGCGGCTTTCCATGACAAAATCTCTTGTTAAAAGTGAAATCTGCTGGAAAATGGCTGATGTCCAGCTCTTGTGATAACCAGAGAAAGACACACGACGGTCTCGTATCCACAGAGCCATCCATTTAGAAATTGTCCGGTGGCTTGTGCCGCGTCGTCGCAGCTCAGAGAACAAAGCTGTAGTAACAGACCTTATTGTCTGTGAAGCCCGTAAAATCTTCACCGAAAGCCAGATAAATTTTTCGAATGGTTTCCAGGTGCCTGTCTGTAACAGCTTCTGAAAAAATTCTGATGGAAAAAAAGTCCTTTTCATTCCGCCATTTCCAGACAATGAAAATCCGAAGAGGGGGCGGGACCACTCCTTCCCAAGTCGTGCTCACAGGCGAATGACGTAACCGACAGGCGTGGAAAAACTCACTCATGTGCACGAGGGAAAAAAGCATGTCTGACGTAAAAACATATGAATGAAATCCATATAGTTTTTGAAAAAAATAAAAAGGACCGTTACTTTATTGACAGACCTCGTAAGTGCCTGTAATTCCTTAATGTTAAGCCACATGACTTATAGTAGAGCGGGTACCTTGTTTCATTTCAGCTTTGTTCTGGTGGTGTACAGAGACAATGTGATAAAAACAGACTCTTCAAATACTTGCATCCTCACTGTATCTGTTTAAACAAACTAATTCACTGTATGTTCTTCAATTTGTCAAGATTCAACAACTAACATGAAACACATTCTACCTGGTTCATCCTTTTATTCATCATGATCTATTTTAATTCAAGCTCCGTCTACTGAAAACGTTGGACTCCTTTAATGTCAATGAATAAATTGCTTTGGCCTTTTTCATGCACTGCAGACAGCAGCTGGTGTAGGATTTCTATATTTAGTGGACCATCTGTGGGCCAATTGTGAATCAGAAAACAACTGTTGCATGTTCCCTGTGGTGGTAACCGTGTAGGGCTTCCACAGCAACACTGTAGCTGAGTGGGTGAGTGAGTTAGTCCATCACAGCCGGCTTCTGCACACAAACAGTGAAAAACAGTAAATACTGTCAACCTCATGTACAGTATATATATATATATATATATATATATATATATATATATATATATATATATATATATATATATATATATATATATACAGTGCAGAAAAGAATGAAAAATGTTGTTGTATTGCATTAAACCTGCTTTTTGTGCATTTTCCAGTGTATAAGTTGTGCTTTTTTGTTTTGTTTTTACTAGCTTGAGGGGCCCTGTGACTTCCATACCGAAAAATTACGTTTGTATTAATAATAAAAAAAGTTCCATTGGCTTCTCCCGTGTTTTATTTGGGGTCACCTGCATATTGTTGTGACAGAAGTTCTACACCGGCTGCCCTTCTTGACACAACTCCATGGAGAATGGGCAGGGGTGGTGTCAAATCAGAAAACTTTCACAGTGGACACAAGCATACTTAACCACTTGGCCACCACCACTGCTTTTGTATTAACAGAATTTCTAGTAGTTATTTCTACAGGAAGTTCCCAGGATTCAAAGCAATAAACAAAACAAATTCCAACAATGAACAAATGAATATATTTATATATAAATGATAAGAACTACATGACAACAATACAAAAAAATCCCAAATTAAAGAGCTGATGATAAAGAAAAAAGGAACAACTTGTACTCTTGAAAACACAGTATTTATTTTTCTCTCAACTTCCACTTTAACTTAATTGTATTTGATTCTAATGTATTCGACTGAGTACTTTTATGACATCACTAAATAGCTAAGGAGTGACCGACATCACTCACACACACACACAGTGAGGTTTGGCATCTGTGTGCCGGTGTGTCAGTGTTTCTTTCTGCATCTGTGTGTAAATCACCACAATAAAGTCTGTGTAGAGCCGCTGGTCCGAGAGCAGCCTGAAGCCTTTCAGTGAACATTCACTTTGTCTTTCAGTAAAAATGTCACAGTTTAATTTGATTCCACTTCATGGGGTCACAATTTGATTAAAAATGATTTTCAATTCAAAAATCGTTTTTTGTTTTAAATCAGTTCAGCGCATAGAGCTGCTAATTTCAGGATCGCCTCTACTGGTGGTTGGCTCTCACTGCGGTATTGTATCACTTCCTGTTCCGGAGCACAGCGGTGTTTTTCTGTATCTGTTAGCTGTTTAATCTGCGCAGTTAGATTGATCTAGTTATCTAGATTACGATTTGTTTCACAGTGTAATCTTCACGTGCCTTAACTAAAGCACTCCTTCTACTGAATCACCTCTAAATTATTTACACATTATTCACTTTGCGTGTTTTTAGGAATCCGCTAGCTTAGCGTAGCTACTAGCTCTTAGCCGATTTAGCATGGCGGCTTCTCCTGTCTCTCCCGCACTTTTCTGCTCTGGGTGTGAAATGTTTAGTTATTCCTCGGCCTCCTTTAGCAGTAATGGTACTTGTAATAAGTGTAGCTTATTCGTAGCTTTGGAGGCCAGGCTGGGCAAATTGGAGACTCGGCTCCGCACCGTGGAAAATTCTACAGCTAGCCAGGCCCCTGTAGTCGGTGCAGACCAAGGTAGCTTAGCCGCCGTTAGTTCCCCCCTGGCAGATCCCGAGCAGCCGGGAAAGCAGGCTGACTGGGTGACTGTGAGGAGGAAGCGTAGCCCTAAACAGAAGCCCCGTGTACACCGCCAACCCGTTCACATTTCTAACCGTTTTTCCCCACTCGACGACACACCCGCCGAGGATCAAACTCTGGTTATTGGCGACTCTGTTTTGAGAAATGTGAAGTTAGCGACACCAGCAACCATAGTCAATTGTCTTCCGGGGGCCAGAGCAGGCGACATTGAAGGAAATTTGAAACTGCTGGCTAAGGCTAAGCGTAAATTTGGTAAGATTGTAATTCACGTCGGCAGTAATGACACCCGGTTACGCCAATCGGAGGTCACTAAAATTAACATTAAATCGGTGTGTAACTTTGCAAAAACAATGTCGGACTCTGTAGTTTTCTCTGGGCCCCTCCCCAATCAGACCGGGAGTGACATGTTTAGCCGCATGTTCTCCTTGAATTGCTGGCTGTCTGAGTGGTGTCCAAAAAATGAGGTGGGCTTCATAGATAATTGGCAAAGCTTCTGGGGAAAACCTGGTCTTGTTAGGAGAGACGGCATCCATCCCACTTTGGATGGAGCAGCTCTCATTTCTAGAAATCTGGCTAATTTTCTTAAATCCTCCAAACCGTGACTATCCAGGGTTGGGACCAGGAAGGAGAGTTGTAGTCTTACACACCTCTCTGCAGCTTCTCTCCCCCTGCCATCCCCTCATTACCCCATCCCCGTAGAGACGGTGCCTGCTCCCAGACTACCAATAACCAGCAAAAATCTATTTAAGCATAAAAATTCAAAAAGAAAAAAATAATATAGCACCTTCAACTGCACCACAGACTAAAACAGTTAAATGTGGTCTATTAAACATTAGGTCTCTCTCTTCTAAGTCCCTGTTGGTAAATGATATAATAATTGATCAACATATTGATTTATTCTGCCTAACAGAAACCTGGTTACAGCAGGATGAATATGTTAGTTTAAATGAGTCAACACCCCCGAGTCACACTAACTGTCAGAATGCTCGTAGCACGGGCCGGGGCGGTGGATTAGCAGCAATCTTCCATTCCAGCTTATTAATTAATCAAAAACCCAGACAGAGCTTTAATTCATTTGAAAGCTTGTCTCTTAGTCTTGTCCATCCAAATTGGAAGTCCCAAAAACCAGTTTTATTTGTTATTATCTATCGTCCACCTGGTCGTTACTGTGAGTTTCTCTGTGAATTTTCAGACCTTTTGTCTGACTTAGTGCTTAGCTCAGATAAGATAATTATAGTGGGCGATTTTAACATCCACACAGATGCTGAGAATGACAGCCTCAACACTGCATTTAATCTATTATTAGACTCTATTGGCTTTGCTCAAAAAGTAAATGAGTCCACCCACCACTTTAATCATATCTTAGATCTTGTTCTGACTTATGGTATGGAAATAGAAGACTTAACAGTATTCCCTGAAAACTCCCTTCTGTCTGATCATTTTTTAATAACATTTACATTTACTCTGATGGACTACCCAGCAGTAGGGAATAAGTTTCATTACACTAGAAGTCTTTCAGAAAGCGCTGTAACTAGGTTTAAGGATATGATTCCTTCTTTATGTTCTCTAATGCCATATAACAACACAGTGCAGAGTAGCTACCTAAACTCTGTAAGGGAGATAGAGTATCTCGTCAATAGTTTTACATCCTCATTGAAGACAACTTTGGATGCTGTAGCTCCTCTGAAAAAGAGAGCTTTAAATCAGAAGTGTCTGACTCCATGGTATAACTCTCAAACTCGTAGCTTAAAGCAGATAACCCGTAAGTTGGAGAGGAAATGGCGTCTCACTAATTTAGAAGATCTTCACTTAGCCTGGAAAAAGAGTCTGTTGCTCTATAAAAAAGCCCTCCGTAAAGCTAGGACATCTTTCTACTCATCACTAATTGAAGAAAATAAGAACAACCCCAGGTTTCTTTTCAGCACTGTAGCCAGGCTGACAAAGAGTCAGAGCTCTATTGAGCTGAGTATTCCATTAACTTTAACTAGTAATGACTTCATGACTTTCTTTGCTAACAAAATTTTAACTATTAGAGAAAAAATTACTCATAACCATCCCAAAGACGTATCGTTATCTTTGGCTGCTTTCAGTGATGCCGGTATTTGGTTAGACTCTTTCTCTCCGATTGTTCTGTCTGAGTTATTTTCATTAGTTACTTCATCCAAACCATCAACATGTTTATTAGACCCCATTCCTACCAGGCTGCTCAAGGAAGCCCTACCATTATTTAATGCTTCGATCTTAAATATGATCAATCTATCTTTGTTAGTTGGCTATGTACCACAGGCTTTTAAGGTGGCAGTAATTAAACCATTACTTAAAAAGCCATCACTTGACCCAGCTATCTTAGCTAATTATAGGCCAATCTCCAACCTTCCTTTTCTCTCAAAAATTCTTGAAAGGGTAGTTGTAAAACAGCTGGGTGATCATCTGCAGAGGAATGGTCTATTTGAAGAGTTTCAGTCAGGTTTTAGAATTCATCATAGTACAGAAACAGCATTAGTGAAGGTTACAAATGATCTTCTTATGGCCTCGGACAGTGGACTCATCTCTGTGCTTGTTCTGTTAGACCTCAGTGCTGCTTTTGATACTGTTGACCATAAAATTTTATTACAGAGTTTAGAGCATGCCATAGGTATTAAAGGCACTGCGCTGCGGTGGTTTGAATCATATTTGTCTAATAGATTACAATTTGTTCATGTAAATGGGGAATCTTCTTCACAGACTAAAGTTAATTATGGAGTTCCACAAGGTTCTGTGCTAGGACCAATTTTATTCACTTTATATATGCTTCCCTTAGGCAGTATTATTAGACGGTATTGCTTAAATTTTCATTGTTACGCAGATGATACCCAGCTTTATCTATCCATGAAGCCAGAGGACACACACCAATTAGCTAAACTGCAGGATTGTCTTACAGACATAAAGACATGGATGACCTCTAATTTCCTGCTTTTAAACTCAGATAAAACTGAAGTTATTGTACTTGGCCCCACAAATCTTAGAAACATGGTGTCTAACCAGATCCTTACTCAGGATGGCATTACCCTGACCTCTAGTAATACTGTGAGAAATCTTGGAGTCATTTTTGATCAGGATATGTCATTCAATGCGCATATTAAACAAATATGTAGGACTGCTTTTTTGCATTTACGCAATATCTCTAAAATCAGAAAGGTCTTGTCTCAGAGTGATGCTGAAAAACTAATTCATGCATTTATTTCCTCTAGGCTGGACTATTGTAATTCATTATTATCAGGTTGTCCTAAAAGTTCCCTAAAAAGCCTTCAGTTAATTCAAAATGCTGCAGCTAGAGTGCTGACGGGGACTAGAAGGAGAGAGCATATCTCACCCATATTGGCCTCTCTTCATTGGCTTCCTGTTAATTCTAGAGTAGAATTTAAAATTCTTCTTCTTACTTATAAGGTTTTGAATAATCAGGTCCCATCTTATCTTAGGGACCTCGTAGTACCATATCACCCCAATAGAGCGCTTCGCTCTCAGACTGCAGGCTTACTTGTAGTTCCTAGGGTTTGTAAGAGTAGAATGGGAGGCAGAGCCTTCAGCTTTCAGGCTCCTCTCCTGTGGAACCAGCTCCCAATTCAGATCAGGGAGACAGACACCCTCTCTACTTTTAAGATTAGGCTTAAAACTTTCCTTTTCGCTAAAGCTTATAGTTAGGGCTGGATCAGGTGACCCTGAACCATCCCTTAGTTATGCTGCTATAGACGTAGACTGCTGGGGGGTTCCCATGATGCACTGTTTCTTTCTCTTTTTGCTCTGTATGCACCACTCTGCATTTAATCATTAGTGATCGATCTCTGCTCCCCTCCACAGCATGTCTTTTTCCTGGTTCTCTCCCTCAGCCCCAACCAGTCCCAGCAGAAGACTGCCCCTCCCTGAGCCTGGTTCTGCTGGAGGTTTCTTCCTGTTAAAAGGGAGTTTTTCCTTCCCACTGTAGCCAAGTGCTTGCTCACAGGGGGTCGTTTTGACCGTTGGGGTTTTACATCATTATTGTATGGCCTTGCCTTACAATATAAAGCGCCTTGGGGCAACTGTTTGTTGTGATTTGGCGCTATATAAAAAAAAAATTGATTGATTGATTGATTGAAGTGTGCTGAGGCAAATTATGTCATAAAAGCAAAGTGTGTCTAAGATTATGTAGTTTTATAATTGAACAAGACAATGTAAAGCCCCAGTCACACGGAACTAACGAAGGACACCGAAGCCAAAACGAAACAAGAAATCTGGACTTCTGTTGACTTTCGGAGACATCGTTTAACCATCGTCCAGCTTCATCAGAATTTTCAAACTGTTGAAAAATGTGAACGAATCTTGACAACAACCGCTATTCCTTTGTATTCCATTTTGCTTTCTGTCTTGACAGTTCCTCATTGTTTGCGTAGTTCCCGTACCATCAGCGTTCTGTTTGATTTGTCGTCCAATTTCATCCAACCTCCCAAGTCTGATGTCTTGCACAAACATTGCAAAATCTGAACAGATCTATAACTTAAGATCCGACGAGCTGAACGTGACTCGTCCATGTGTGGGACGAAAAGCAACGTTTACATACAGAAACAATAGCAGCAACAACGTTTGATCAACTACTTTAACTATTTACGCACGTTGCAGTGCGCGTACATGTTGTTATAGTGAAGACAAACCTGTTGACAAGACAATGCAGCTGCAGGTGGCTGTGGAGAGCACAGACTCACTGCAGAAATGTTCACAAGTCACAGTTCGCTTCGTTTTTCTTTTGTTAGTTTCGGTTTCGTTTCGGTTGAACTCTGCACTCACAGGCTTTTCAGTGATGGGACAAGTACAGGCTCATTCGTCCACTTTTTCTCAACGATTTGTGGCTTTGTGACTTTTTTCCTTTGTTCAGATTGTCCTAAAAGTTCCCTGAAAAGCCTTCAGTTAATTCAAAATGCTGCAGCTAGTGTACTGACGGGGACTAGAAGGAGAGAGCATATCTCACCCATATTGGCCTCTCTTCATTGGCTTCCTGTTAATTTAAAATTCTTCTTCTTGCTTATAAGGTTTTGAATAATCAGGTCCCATCTTATCTTAGGGACCTCATAGTACCATATCACCCCAATAGAGCGCTTCGCTCTCAGACTGCAGGCTTACTTGTAGTTCCTAGGGGTTTAAGAGTAGAATGGGAGGCAGAGCCTTCAGCTTTCAGGCTCCTCTCCTGTGGAACCAGCTCCCAATTGGTATCAGGGAGACAGACACCCTCTCTACTTTTAAGATTAGGCTTAAAACTTTCCTTTTTGCTAAAACTTATAGTTAGGGCTGGATCAGGTGACCCTGAACCATCCCTTAGTTATGCTGCTATAGACTTAGACTGCTGGGGGGTTCCCATGATGCACTGAGTGTTTCTTTCTCTTTTTGCTCTGTATGCACCACTCTGCATTTAATCATTAGTGATTGATCTCTGCTCCCCTCCACAGCATGTCTTTTTCCTGGTTCTCTCCCTCAGCCCCAACCAGTCCCAGCAGAAGACTGCCCCTCCCTGAGCCTGGGTCTGCTGGAGGTTTCTTCCTGTTAAAAGGGAGTTTTTCCTTCCCACTGTCGCCAAGTGCTTGCTCACAGGGGGTCGTTTTGACTGTTGGGGTTTTTCTGTAATTACTGTATGGCTTTTGCCTTACAATATAAAGCGCCTTGGGGCAACTGTTTGTTGTGATTTGGCGCTATATAAATAAAACTGATTTTATTTGATTTGTTCAGCGATCACATTGTACCGTGTGACTGAGCCTTAAACAAAAACAAATCCACAAATACAGCTATTCATTTTCCATAACTTTCATTCTGCACAGGTTAAATATTCTCAAGGTTGGCGCTATTTCACTTCAGCAAATTGGCCAATCTGAAGGCGAGAACTCATACTTCCATGAGAGGCCACTCGGTGAAAACACACTTGGTCTGTATGCTGTTCTAAAGAACTCACTTCTAATGGCCAGCTATCATTGCCTGGAACAATGAGATTTATATACTGAGCTGACCTCAAATGATCCATTGTACATTAAATTGACTTTATTGATGAGCTGGACCCGTTTGAAAAGTGACCAAATTATCTGGGTCAAGATGTGCTGTATTGTCTGAAATCTAATTCCTTTATTCTCTGCAATAGAATCTTTGGTGGAAAGTGAAAATGAAAGCAGAACCAAGGTTTTGGAGATTTCCTGATTCTCTGAAATAAAAGCAATTATTTTCAAGCTAGGAAGCATTTTAAATCAATCCCACAATGAAAATGTACACATTAAATTGTTTCTGTAAAACAACCATGGAAGTGTTGCGATTGTTAATTATGGATGACTGCCATATTCTTTATCAATTCAGAAAATTTATTGAAACCCTATACTGAAAAAAAAAAATACAAGTACAGAGATTTTTGAGCGCTCAGCCGACACACACACACTCCCGTTGCTGACATCTCTTTTTCTTCAGCTATCCACTTCCCCTTTATTAAAAACTTCGTGTGCTACTCTGAGATACTCATCAATTCTGAGAAAGATTGCTTAGTTCTAAGAACAATGGTTTAGTTCATCACACCTTGTCTTTGAAACAGCCTGTTTTCTTATTACTGATGTGGACATTAGGTTTAGGGCATGAGACATGCCACTAAAATAACTTTATGTGCAGACAGTGCAGCTTTCAGCAAGGTTGCATAACAATTATTCCATAACAGAATGAACATACCTATGACAGAAGCCATAGACATACATCACCTACACAGTTGTTATAAGCAGGTTATTTGTCTTAATGACATGCCCTTAATTTGAATGAAAATCATGGTAATTAAATTATGCGGCACTTGCTAGCAGTAGTCAACTATTACATATTATGACTAGTCGTACCAACCCTGCCGCCAAGATGGTGAACCACTCCTCAGAAATCCTACGGGTTAGGACACAGAAGACGTGTCCACTATATATACAGTCTGTGGGTTTGAACACAGTAACATTGCCTCTTTATTTAATGTACCTTTTTTCACCCTGTCTGCATATATAGTGATGGTATGTTGGCAAAGCTGGCAGAACTATATATATATATACGAGGTCTATTAGATAATAAACCGACCCTTTTATTTATTTTTTTTAACTATATGGATTTGAATGACGTGCGATTACACCAATCATGCTTGAACCCTCGTGCGCATGCGTGAGTTTTTTCACGCGTGTCGGTGACGTCATTTCCCTGTGGGCAGGCCTTGAGTGAGATGTGGTCCCGCCCTCTTGGCTGAATTCCTTTGTTTCACACGGTGCTCGAGACGGCGCGCGTTGCTTTATCAAAAATTTTTCTGGACCTGTGAGGAATATTCGAGTGGACACTATTCGAGAAATTAAGCTGGTTTTGGTGAAAAGTTTAACGGCTGATGAGAGATTATGGGGTGTTTCTGTCAGTGTAAGGACTTCCCACGCAGCGGGACGTCGTGCAGCGCTTCCAGGCGCCGTCATCGGCCTGTTTCGACCTGAAAACATCCTAATTTAAGGCTTAATTCACCCAGGACGTCGTGAGAGAACAGAGAAGATTCAGAAGAGGCTGGCATGAGGACTTTATGCGGACATTCCACTGTTTAAGGACATTTTGTAATGAAAGACGTGCGCGCAAATTCGCCGAGTCGTTTCCGTGATGACTCGGCAAATCTGTGTGCGCCGCGACAGGAAAAACACCTCCGTGTTGAAAACCATTTGTAAAATTCAGGCGGCTTTTGATGGCTTTCAACAAGTGAGTAACTGAGAAATTGTTTAACAGCTTGGGCATGTTCCAACTTGCCCGTCAAGGTTTCCAACGGAGGTGTTTTTCCTGTCGCGACCCCCCGCGGTCGGGTCCGGCCCGACATGCGACTCTGCCCGCACGTTCTTTCATTACAAAATGTCCGTTAACAATGGAATGTCCGAATAAACTCCTCATGCCGACTTCATCTGAAAGTTCTCTGTTCTCTGATGACTTCCTGGGTCAACAGAGCCTGAAATGTGGAAGTTTTCAACTTGAAACGGCGAGACGCTGCCGCCTCGAAGCGCAGATCGCCGTCAGGCACCGTGGGCCGTCCTTACGGCGACACTACCAGACCAAAATCTCTCATCAGCCGTTAAAATTTTTACCGAAAACCAGCTGAATTTATCGAATGGTGTCCACTCAGTTGTGCCTTACAGTTTTGAAAAAAATTTGATCAAACAAAGCAGCAGTCTCTGAGCCATTCCTAAACAATGAAAAAAATCGACGAGAGGGTGGGCCACTCCTCACTCAAAGACTGCCCACAGGTGAATGATGTAACCGACAGGCGTGAAAAAACTCTCGCATGCCCACGAGGGTTCAAGCATGTCTGATGTAATCACACGTGATTCAAATCCATATGGTTTTTGAAAAAAATAAGGTCGGATACTTTTCTAATAGACCTTGTACATATATATATATATATATATATATATATATATATATATATATATATATATATATATATATATATATATATATATACATATATATATATGCAACTTGATCTTGCAAGACAGATAACATATGGTGCGTGGGTGAACATAGTGTGCTTGTGTGACATTCACCTGCCCTAACTGATCAGCGTATAACGTTTTATTTAGTGAGCATATCTATACGCCTATTCTAGGACACCAGAGCCTTGATCCCCTTGGGAACACCCAAAACCAAATTGTGGTGAAGGCCACAAACAGGCCACGAACACCAGAGACTCAGATCACCGCTAAATATCTTATCACTACTGAGGCTAGTGTGTGGCCAAGACCAAAGTACAGAAGGAAGTGACGGATGCTCGGTTCAAATCCCAGCCTGACCGTAAAATCACTAAGAGCCCTTGGGCAAGGTCCTTAATCCCCTAGTTGCTCCCGGTGTGTAGTGGGTGTCTTGTATGGCAGCACCCTCACATCGGGGTGAATGTGAGGCATTATTTGTAAAGCACTTTGAGCGTCTGATGCAAATGGAAAGCGCTATACAAATGCAGTGCATTTACCATTTAGGTGTCAATCAGTTCTGGAGTAAAGCTCACGTTTCTGTATTTTTCATTATCTGCTCAGTTGCAGTGAGTCTATTGATTTTTTTTTTTAATTCACTGTCTGCTCATTGGTGCTGAGCGTCTAATAAAATCTCATCAGTCCCTGAAGGTTCACAAGAGCCTGAATCATTATCTCACTGATACATTTTGGTGATACATTTAGACTTTCATTCGTTTTCTATACCTGCTTACTCCAATCAAGGGTCACAGAGGGCTGAAGCGTATCCCAGCAGTCACTGGGCATGAGCCAGCATGGACAGGCCATCTGGCGTACCGGGCAGTCCATTTATTTATTTTACAGAATCTTCCCATGTGACATGGATCACTTCATCATGACAGGAGCCACACAGTCAAGTGCACGTACCTTGACAGAATAGGATCCAGGATGCAGAGCCCCAGGGGAAACCAGGAGATCCAGGACAGCAGAAGGTCCCAGGGGTAAGGGAGGCACCCACCTGGGTCATTGGAGCAGCCTGATGAACCACCAGGGGAGCAACCCAGGCGCAACCCCAATGCACCCTCCCCAGACTGATCCCAATTGAGTGTTTAGTGGTTCACTTAGAACTTGAAGCTCTCTGACAGTAGCTTTCAGAAACTGCTGCACTTCCCCTAAACATCAAGTCTGTTATCCTCTCTTGTGGTTTTGCATCTCATGCTATGTGGTAATCCTCACATGGACATGGGCTTTGTTCATCCAACACGATGCTTACAGGCTGATGGGTAATTTTAAGTCTTAAAGCAATTTACTTTCCTCTTTGGGATTTACTCCAGCAGTGCGGCTAATGCACTTTATGTACCTCTGTGGAGCTCTAAGACGTCTCAGACACAGGCTCATTCCTGTCCAGTCTGTGCTGAATTCAGTATATATGTTTGACCTGCTCTTGGTGTCAGTCAGTTCTAGAGTAAAGCTGACATGTTTCTCTATGTTTCATTATCTGCTCAGTTGCAGTGAGTCTATTTTTTTTTATATTCACTGTCTCTGCTCATTGGTGCTGAGCATCTAATAAAATCTTATCAGTCCCTGAAAGTTCACAAGAGCCTGAACCATTATCTCATTAATACATTTTGGTGATACGTTTAGACTTTGATTCATTTCTATACCTGCTTACGCCAATCAAGGGTCACAGAGGGCTGGAGCCTATCCCAGCAGTCGCTCGACGTGAGCCGGCATGGACAGGCCATCTGGCATACCGCACAATGCCTGATGGGCCGACACTCATTTTTGGGCCAGTTTTCATAATTTAAGCAAAAAAGTATATTAAAAATCATTTTTATCATTTATAAATAGAATAATAGCAACAATTAATTCTAAATGATCTTGTATATATGTCTTCAGAGACATTTCTTTACTGGTGTCATCATCATGTATTTCAGAATACAGTTCTCAAACCCTCAAATACCTTTAAGCTTCCTGTTCTTCTCTGTGTTGGGGGCTGTGTTTTGATAAAGTTTTCAGCTGCCTGTGGGTCAGTGAGGGAATATTCAGTGTTGTTCACCATGATGATGAGTTTAGTTGGGTAGTGCTGGCTGCAGGATATTCCAGCGTTGCGTAGTTTCACCTTGACAGGATTGAATGTGGTCCACAGTTTGTTGACTTCGGGACTCATGTCAGGAAAGATGTGTACAGGTGATCCTTTGTAGAATAGGCGGCCTTTGTTTCTTGCTGTGGAATCTTCTCCCTGTCAGGGATGTAGTGTAGACGGATGATCAGGGCTCTCAGGCGTTCTCCTGCTCATAGTTTGGGGGCAAGAGTCCGATGAGATCGATCTATCAGGATTGGTAATTATAAGTTTTCTTCTCTAAGCACTTCTGAAACAAATTCTGTAATGAAGAGGGTTGTCTTCCCTGCTTCTGTGTCTTCACTAACTCCCACCACCTGAAGATTTTGCCTCCAGGTTCTGTTTTCTAGATCCATGTATTTTTCCTGTAGTTGACTATAATCTTTCTGTAAGGTTCCTGTGCTTTTTCCATGGCAGTCATTTTGTCTGAAACATCACAGAGAGATCTTTCCATTTCTCATTTCTGAATGAATTCTAAGCAGTGTTTCCATTTTCTGAGTTTGTTTCAGAGCATATTAATGTCTGCTTTAGCTTCTAAACATCTCTCCGTATCACCTGATGCATCGTCTCAATCTCTGCTGTAATATCATTCTTTAAATCTTCACAGTACATACACGTAGTTCACTTTGTCCCAGAGAAAGAGGTGATTCTTCCCCCATCATTGCACCTTCCGCTTGTTGTAATTTTCACTAGCATAAGCCGTGCTAATCAGTGTTTTATTAGCTGTAGCCTCATTAGCTGTCTCGATGCTAACCGGCGTAGACGGTCTAAGCATTTGATACAGCATCCCAACAGCATTCGAAACAATCTGATCGCTGATTTTTGATCCAGCCTGTTGAACTTAGGACTTGGACAACATGTTGCTTGAAAAGACCTTGACAATGCAACATATAGTAATGTACATTCTGATTAGTGTGACACACAACTTGTCTATGGTATACCAAAGCAAAACTATTTATATACATAGTACATATTGCAATTCAATAACTTTCGTTTGATCAATCAATCAATTTTATTTATATAGCGCCAAATCACAACAAACAGTTGCCCCAAGGCGCTTTATATTGTAAGGCAAGGCCATACAATAATTACGTAAAAACCCCACGGTCAATGTAATTGTACACCTACCATAATCAATGATTATTACCAGTTTCACCCTTTTATATAAGATTCTTGCTGTACTCAGTTCTTTTTAAATGCTTGTCAAAGTTTTGACAAATTCGGGGCAGATTTGCTTCAACCAATATTTGAGTGAGGCACTTCTTAGGAAATTCTTCTTAGGACCAGTGACTTTATAAGACCAGACAAACGGGAGGTGATTGGAACGCACCTCTCAGTTTCCAGCTGTGTAGATGAGGTTCCACGTGTAGTCACAAAAAAACCTGTAGATCACTGTGACCAAAATAGTTTTGTTCCACATTACACTGTCATTTATGTCAGCATCTGATGGAAGGTAAACAATGTCTGTGGGACAGATAGTAATACTGTTATACATTTAGAGAAAAGGTTTTAATATTGAAGACAGGCAGAGGTTTGGTACACAGTTTGTCAAGTAGCCAAATATCGGTAACTGGCAGTTGTGAGGCAGAGGCGTGGTCCAAGAAACAAGCAGAGTTCAAATACATGACGTGGTGGAGTTCCATGGCAGAGACAAAATCAAGGTTAAAAAAAAAACATGGCAGGGACTGTGGAAAAGGATGGAATGCGGACATAAAGTTCCATGAACTGGCAGAAAACACTGGAGAAGCAGGGTTTAAATACACTGGTGGTAACTCTGGAAAATTAGACACAGACCTGTGCAGAGAACATTCAGGAAGGGGGTGTGGTTGGATGAATCAAAGATGAGGGAAGACAGGAGGCAAGAGAGTGCAGTAAGACAAAGCAGACAGAATTAGAATGAAGGTGAGGGAAGCTGGTGCAAGATAGTGCAGTAGGACAAACACAAAGACAGAATCCCAACAATAATACAAAGTAAATGCAAAACCCACACATGAAAGGAACAAAGAATCAAACCAGGAACCAAATCTTAAAACCTGAAAAGAGATCAACTCGAAGACCGAGGGCTAAACATGGACGGAACTAACAATGAGTCAAAATATAACACACAGATAATACAACCAATGACTAAAATACACCCTCACCCTCTGCACCGGACTGTAGCGGAGCTGACCAGCTCATTCAGTGACAGGCAGGTCCGATACCGCAGGTCATTTCTCCCTGCCGCTGTCAGACTGTACAATAACACTGTGAAATAACCACATGCAATAATATGTCCACAAATCACGTGCAATATGAATATGTCCACAAATCATCTGCAATAACAACTTGTTTACAAATCCCTGCACTAATGTCACCTTATCACATCTAAACTCCATTTCACATATTGTAAATAAGATGCTCCTGCCTGTTTTTCAATCCCAGTCATGTTTATATATATGCATATGTATATGTGTATGTGTATAGGTATGTGTGTACATATGTGTATGCGTGTATGTATGCATATGTGTGTGTGTATATATATATATATATATATATATATATATATATATATATATATATATATATACACACACATATATATACATATATATATATATACACATACATATTCTCAACAAAATATACATTGACTGGTGGTTGGCTCTCACTGCGGTATTGTATCACTTCCTGTTCCGGAGCACAGCGGTGTTTTTCTGTATCTGTTAGCTGTTTAATCTGCGCAGTCAGATTGATCTAGTTATCTAGATTACGATTTGTTTCCCAGTGTAATCTTTACGTGCCTTAACTAAAGCACTCCTTCTGCTGAATCACCTCTAAATTATTTACACATTATTCACTTTGCGTGTTTTTAGGAATCCGCTAGCTTAGCGTAGCTACTAGCTCTTATCTGATTTAGCATGGCGGCTTCTCCTGTCTCTCCTGCACGTTTCTGCTCTGGGTGTGAATTGTTTAGTTATTCCTCGGCCTCCTTTAGCAGTAACGGTACTTGTAATAAGTGTAGCTTATTCGTAGCTTTGGAGGCCAGGCTGGGCGAATTGGAGACTCGGCTCCGCACCGTGGAAAATTCTACAGCTAGCCAGGCCCCTGTAGTCGGTGCGGACCAAGGTAGCTTAGCCAGCCGTTAGTTCCCCCCTGGCAGATCCCAAGCAGGCCGACTGGGTGACTGTGAGGAGGAAGCGTAGCCCTAAACAGAAGCCCCGTGTACACCGCCAACCCGTTCACATCTCTAACCGTTTTTCCCCACTCGACGACACACCCGCCGAGGATCAAACTCTGGTTATTGGCGACTCTGTTTTGAGAAATGTGAAGTTAGCGACACCAGCAACCATAGTCAATTGTCTTCCGGGGGCCAGAGCAGGCGACATTGAAGGAAATTTGAAACTGCTGGCTAAGGCTAAGCGTAAATTTGGTAAGATTGTAATTCACGTCGGCAGTAATGACACCCGGTTACGACAATCGGAGGTCACTAAAATTAACATTAAATCGGTGTGTAACTTTGCAAAAACAATGTCGGACTCTGTAGTTTTCTCTGGGCCCCTCCCCAATCGGACCGGGAGTGACATGTTTAGCCGCATGTTCTCCTTGAATTGCTGGCTGTCTGAGTGGTGTCCAAAAAATGAGGTGGGCTTCATAGATAATTGGCAAAGCTTCTGGGGAAAACCTGGTCTTGTTAGGAGAGACGGCATCCATCCCACTTTGGATGGAGCAGCTCTCATTTCTAGAAATCTGGCCAATTTTCTTAAATCCTCCAAACTGTGACTATCCAGGGTTGGGACCAGGAAGCAGAGTTGTAGTCTTACACACCTCTCTGCAGCTTCTCTCCCCCTGCCATCCCCTCATTACCTCATCCCCGTAGAGATGGTGCCTGCTCCCAGACTACCAATAACCAGCAAAAATCTATTTAAGCATAAAAATTCAAAAAGAAAAAATAATATAGCACATTCAACTGCACCACAGACTAAAACAGTTAAATGTGGTCTATTAAACATTAGGTCTCTCTCTTCTAAGTCCCTGTTGGTAAATGATATAATAATTGATCAACATATTGATTTATTCTGCCTAACAGAAACCTGGTTACAGCAGGATGAATATGTTAGTTTAAATGAGTCAACACCCCCGAGTCACACTAACTGTCAGAATGCTCGTAGCACGGGCCGGGGCGGAGGATTAGCAGCAATCTTCCATTCCAGCTTATTAATTAATCAAAAACCCAGACAGAGCTTTAATTCATTTGAAAGCTTGTCTCTTAGTCTTGTCCATCCAAATTGGAAGTCCCAAAAACCAGTTTTATTTGTTATTATCTATCGTCCACCTGGTCTTTACTGTGAGTTTCTCTGTGAATTTTCAGACCTTTTGTCTGACTTAGTGCTTAGCTCAGATAAGATAATTATAGTGGGCGATTTTAACATCCACACAGATGCTGAGAATGACAGCCTCAACACTGCATTTAATCTATTATTAGACTCTATTGGCTTTGCTCAAAAAGTAAATGAGTCCACCCACCACTTTAATCATATCTTAGATCTTGTTCTGACTTATGGTATGGAAATGGAAGACTTAACAGTATTCCCTGAAAACTCCCTTCTGTCTGATCATTTCTTAATAACATTTACATTTACTCTGATGGACTACCCAGCAGTGGGGAATAAGTTTCATTACACTAGAAGTCTTTCAGAAAGCGCTGTAACTAGGTTTAAGGATATGATTCCTTCTTTATGTTCTCTAATGCCATATACCAACACAGTGCAGAGTAGCTACCTAAACTCTGTAAGGGAGATAGAGTATCTCGTCAGTAGTTTTCATCCTCATTGAAGACAACTTTGGATGCTGTAGCTCCTCTGAAAAAGAGAGCTTTAAATCAGAAGTGTCTGACTCCGTGGTATAACTCACAAACTCGTAGCTTAAAGCAGATAACCCGTAAGTTGGAGAGGAAATGGCGTCTCACTAATTTAGAAGATCTTCACTTAGCCTGGAAAAAGAGTCTGTTGCTCTATAAAAAAGCCCTCCATAAAGCTAGGACATCTTTCTACTCATCACTAATTGAAGAAAATAAGAACAACCCCAGGTTTCTTTTCAGCACTGTAGCCAGGCTGACAAAGAGTCAGAGCTCTATTGAGCTGAGTATTCCATTAACTTTAACTAGTAATGACTTCATGACTTTCTTTGCTAACAAAATTTTAACTATTAGAGAAAAAATTACTCATAACCATCCCAAAGACGTATCGTTATCTTTGGCTGCTTTCAGTGATGCCGGTATTTGGTTAGACTCTTTCTCTCCGATTGTTCTGTCTGAGTTATTTTCATTAGTTACGTCATCCAAACCATCAACATGTTTATTAGACCCCATTCCTACCAGGCTGCTCAAGGAAGCCCTACCATTATTTAATGCTTCGATCTTAAATATGATCAATCTATCTTTGTTAGTTGGCTATGTACCACAGGCTTTTAAGGTGGCAGTAATTAAACCATTACTTAAAAAGCCATCACTTGACCCAGCTATCTTAGCTAATTATAGGCCAATCTCCAACCTTCCTTTTCTCTCAAAAATTCTTGAAAGGGTAGTTGTAAAACAGCTAACTGATCATCTGCAGAGGAATGGTCTATTTGAAGAGTTTCAGTCAGGTTTTAGAATTCATCATAGTACAGAAACAGCATTAGTGAAGGTTACAAATGATCTTCTTATGGCCTCGGACAGTGGACTCATCTCTGTGCTTGTTCTGTTAGACCTCAGTGCTGCTTTTGATACTGTTGACCATAAAATTTTATTACAGAGATTAGAGCATGCCATAGGTATTAAAGGCACTGCGCTGCGGTGGTTTGAATCATATTTGTCTAATAGATTACAATTTGTTCATGTAAATGGGGAATCTTCTTCACAGACTAAAGTTAATTATGGAGTTCCACAAGGTTCTGTGCTAGGACCAATTTTATTCACTTTATACATGCTTCCCTTAGGCAGTATTATTAGACGGT
Source organism: Thalassophryne amazonica (assembly GCF_902500255.1). NCBI lineage: Eukaryota > Metazoa > Chordata > Actinopteri > Batrachoidiformes > Batrachoididae > Thalassophryne > Thalassophryne amazonica. The sequence goes on from NC_047115.1 coordinate 85,152,392, forward strand.
ATTGCTTAAATTTTCATTGTTACGCAGATGATACCCAGCTTTATCTATCCATGAAGCCAGAGGACACACACCAATTAGCTAAACTGCAGGATTGTCTTACAGACATAAAGACATGGATGACCTCTAATTTCCTGCTTTTAAACTCAGATAAAACTGAAGTTATTGTACTTGGACCCACAAATCTTAGAAACATGGTGTCTAACCAGATCCTTACTCTGGATGGCATTACCCTGACCTCTAGTAATACTGTGAGAAATCTTGGAGTCATTTTTGATCAGGATATGTCATTCAAAGCGCATATTAAACAAATATGTAGGACTGCTTTTTTGCATTTACGCAATATCTCTAAAATCAGAAAGGTCTTGTCTCAGAGTGATGCTGAAAAACTAATTCATGCATTTATTTCCTCTAGGCTGGACTACTGTAATTCATTATTATCAGGTTGTCCTAAAAGTTCCCTAAAAAGCCTTCAGTTAATTCAAAATGCTGCAGCTAGAGTACTGACGGGGACTAGAAGGAGAGAGCATATCTCACCCATATTGGCCTCTCTTCATTGGCTTCCTGTTAATTCTAGAATAGAATTTAAAATTGTTCTTCTTACTTATAAGGTTTTGAATAATCAGGTCCCATCTTATCTTAGGGACCTCGTAGTACCATATCACCCCAATAGAGCGATTCGCTCTCAGACTGCAGGCTTACTTGTAGTTCCTAGGGTTTGTAAGAGTAGAATGGGAGGCAGAGCCTTCAGCTTTCAGGCTCCTCTCCTGTGGAACCAGCTCCCAATTCAGATCAGGGAGACAGACACCCTCTCTACTTTTAAGATTAGGCTTAAAACTTTCCTTTTTGCTAAAGCTTATAGTTAGGGCTGGATCAGGTGACCCTGAACCATCCCTTAGTTATGCTGCTATAGACGTAGACTGCTGGGGGGTTCCCATGATGCACTGTTTCTTTCTCTTTTTGCTCTGTATGCACCACTCTGCATTTAATCATTAGTGATCGATCTCTGCTCCCCTCCACAGCATGTCTTTTTCCTGGTTCTCTCCCTCAGCCCCAACCAGTCCCAGCAGAAGACTGCCCCTCCCTGAGCCTGGTTCTGCTGGAGGTTTCTTCCTGTTAAAAGGGAGTTTTTCCTTCCCACTGTAGCCAAGTGCTTGCTCACAGGGGGTCGTTTTGACCGTTGGGGTTTTACATAATTATTGTATGGCCTTGCCTTACAGTATAAAGCGCCTTGGGGCAACTGTTTGTTGTGATTTGGCGCTATATAAAAAAATTGATTGAATTGATTGATTGAATACTCAACAAAAATATAAACGCAACACTTTTGGTTTTGCTCCCATTTTGTATGAGATGAACTCAAAGATCTAAAACTTTTTCCACATACACAATATCACCATTTCCCTCAAATATTGTTCACAAACCAGTCTAAATCTGTGATAGTGAGCACTTCTCCTTTGCTGAGATAATCCATCCCACCTCACAGCTGTGCCATATCAAGATGCTGATTAGACACCATGATTAGTGCACAGGTGTGCCTTAGACTGCCCACAATAAAAGGCCACTCTGAAAGGTGCAGTTTTATCACACAGCACAATGCCACAGATGTCGCAAGATTTGAGGGAGCATGCAATTGGCATGCTGACAGCAGGAATGTCAACCAGAGCTGTTGCTCGTGTATTGAATGTTCATTTCTCTACCATAAGCCGTCTCCAAAGGCGTTTCAGAGAATTTGGCAGTACATCCAACCAGCCTCACAACCGCAGACCACGTGTAACCACACCAGCCCAGGACCTCCACATCCAGCATGTTCACCTCCAAGATCGTCTGAGACCAGCCACTCGGACAGCTGCTGAAACAATCGGTTTGCATAACCAAAGAATTTCTGCACAAACTGTCAGAAACCGTCTCAGGGAAGCTCATCTACATGCTCGTCGTCCTCATCGGGGTCTCGACCTGACTCCAGTTTGTCGTCGTAACCGACTTGAGTGGGCAAATGCTCACATTCGCTGGTGTTTGGCATGTTGGAGAGGTGTTCTCTACATGGACGAATCCCGGTTCACACTGTTCAGGGCAGATGGCAGACAGCGTGTGTGGCGTCGTGTGGGTGAGCGGTTTTCTGATGTCAATGTTGTGGATCGAGTGGCCCATGGTGGCGGTGGGGTTATGGTATGGGCAGGCGTCTGTTATGGACAAAGAACACAGGTGCATTTTACTGATGGCATTTTGAATGCACAGAGATACCGTGACGAGATCCTGAGGCCCATTGTTGTGCCATACATCCAAGAACATCACCTCATGTTGCAGCAGGATAATGCACGGCCCCATGTTGCAAGGATCTGTACACAATTCTTGGAAGCTGAAAATGTCCCAGTTCTTGCATGGCCGGCATACTCACCGGACATGTCACCCATTGAGCATGTTTGGGATGCTCTGGACCGGCGTATACGACAGCGTGTACCAGTTCCTGCCAATATCCAGCAACTTCACACAGCCATTGAAGAGGAGTGGACCAACATTCCACAGGCCACAATTGACAACCTGATCAACTCTATGCGAAGGAGATGTGTTGCACTGCATGAGGCAAATGGTGGTCACACCAGATACTGACTGGTATCCCCCCCCAATAAAACAAAACTGCACCTTTCAGAGTGGCCTTGGGAGCAAAACCAAAAGTGTTGCGTTTATATTTTTGTTGAGTGTATTTCTACCTCATTTTCTTATGTCTTGTACTGTTACAAGTATTATTATTATTGCTTATCCTTGCACACGCTGTTTGATGAACATTTTCCTCGACTTGCATCAATCTTGTGTGTTTTTTTAAGAGCTGACGTAACATGTGAATTTCTCCTCTGTGAGATCAATAAAGTTTATCTTATCTTAAATATAATAACAGGAAATCAAAGACCAAGGGTCATCGTTCCTCCAAGGCTTGTCTCCCTCAATGTCGTCTACTATAAATAAGGCTCGAAATGATAAGGCTGTATCCCCCACAGCTTCTTTAGAAACACCTTCAGACTTGACTTCACAAAAAAGCTCCACACTGGAAAAAGAATTGTCCGAAAACAGCTTGACCTCTGATGTATTTACAATTGATTTGGGCTTGAATCAGCTGCTCCCGTTCAGTTTACATGCATATGTATATTTGGAAAACACAAAAATATCAATGTTCTGTTTTTTTCAGGTGCTCATGTGAACACAGTCAACCAAATCGCATCGTATTGCATTGTGAGGAATTGAATCACCATCAAATACATATAAAATCGCTATCGAATTGGGAACAGGGGTGAATCGTATCGCACCAAATCATCAGTATCGTCATGTATCGCTATATGTATCGAGGTGCGTATCGATCGGTGTCAGTGATGAGATTCACATGCCAAAGCTTGATGCAGTGCTGTCTGAGGGATCAGAGACTATGGGTGTACAAACTATTCTTTCGTCCTTGCTCTTTATGCACTGAAATTCATATCACACACTGTAGAGGGAGAAAGAAATCGCTGTTTTGAAAGGTCTATAATTTTATGTAACTGTAACTTTTGCTGCTCACTCAGCCTTTTGTGGATACCGCTTTAGGACTAATCATGATTACAGTCACTTGTTGATATCACCTGTTTGAAATAACATTATTTCTTTTTTAACCTCATTACTATCCCTAATTTGGAATGTGTTGGGGTGTGGTGATGGTTCAAATCAAATCAAATCAATTTCATTTATATAGCGCCAAATCACAACAAACAGTTGCCCCAAGGCGCTTCATATTGCAAGGCAAAGCCATACAATAATTACAGAAAAACGACCCCCTGTGAGCAAGCACTTGGCGACAGTGGGAAGGAAAAACTCCCTTTTAACAGGAAGAAACCTCCAGCAGAACCAGGCTCGGGGGGGGGGGGGGGGCAGTCTTCTGCTGGGACTGGTTGGGGCTGAGGGAGAGAACCAGGAAAAAGACATGCTGTGGAGGGGAGCAGAGATCAATCACTAATGATTAAATGCAGAGTGGTGCATACAGAGCAAAAAGAGAAAGAAACACTCAGTGCATCATGGGAACCCCCCAGCAGTCTATGTCTATAGCAGCATAACTAAGGGATGGTTCAGGGTCACCTGATCCAGCCCTAACTATAAGCTTTAGCAAAAAGGAAAGTTTTAAGCCTAATCTTAAAAGTAGAGAGGGTGTCTGTCTCCCTGATCCGAATTGGGAGCTGGTTCCAGAGGAGAGGAGCCTGAAAGCTGAAGGCTCAGCCTCCCATTCTACTCTTAAAAACCCTAGGAAATACAAGTAAGCCTGCAGTCTGAGAGCGAAGCGCTCTATTGGGGTGATATGGTACTATGAGGTCCCTAAGATAAGATGGGACCTGATTATTCAAAACCTTATAAGTAAGAAGAAGAATTTTAAATTCTATTCTAGAATTAACAGGAAGCCAATGAAGAGAGGCCAATATGGGTGAGATATGCTCTCTCCTTCTAGTCCCTGTCAGTACTCTAGCTGCAGCATTTTGAATTAACTGAAGGCTTTTCAGGGAACTTTTAGGACAACCTGATAATAATGAATTACAATAGTCCAGCCTAGAGGAAATAAATGCATGAATTAGTTTTTCAGCATCACTCTGAGACAAGACCTTTCTAATTTTAGAGATATTGCGCAAATGCAAAAAAGCAGTCCTACATATTTGTTTAATATGCGCATTGAATGATATATCCTGATCAAAAATGACTCCAAGATTTCTCACAGTATTACTAGAGGTCAGGGTAATGCCATCCAGAGTAAGGATCTGGTTAGACACCATGTTTCTAAGATTTGTGGGGCCAAGTACAATAATGGTTGAGTGGTTACAGCACCAACCACTTATGCAGAAGGTCACCAGTTCAAGCACTGGCTGAGACTGGCACATGATGACCTGCTCCTGGTAACCCAGCAATAAAAGGTGTGCCTGACTAATAGCTGAGGAATGTATAAATGAGGTTGAGCACATAAAACATGAAACAGCTTGGGTTCATGCTGTCTGCAGTGAAACAGAAGTCAAAGTAAATGTAAGAATCACTGCAGCTTTTTTTATTTGCATTTTCCATATGGTCCCAACATTTTCTGACTTTGGCTGTAAGTGGGCTGTAGTGTGCATTTTAGTATGATTTGTAATCCACGGTACATTTGGTAATAATTTATGTTCAGTATTTTTATTAAGAAAATCAATCTGCATGACTGCGATTGGTTCCCATCTTTCACAAACTCTGCCATGATTCCAAGAATATTCTGTCCTTAATTATGTTATAGCAGCAAACTTTATTCAAAATGCCGACATTTTAGTCTGTAAATAATGCAGAGGTTCAAACGGGAACAAACAAGGAAGACAAAAAATAATGCAGCATTACCTTTTTTTCATTGTTACTTTATTTTTTGTTTCTGAATGAAAACACTTTTAAATTGTTCAGTTTTGTTTGACTGTGTTTCAACAGCAGAACATTTCCACTTAAATGTTTGAAACATTTTGACAGCAACATTATGTGCTGGTGTTGGCATATATCGATGCAGAGACAATATATGCCCTGCGACAATACATGTCGTAAAAGCCTCCATCATCCATAAATGGAAGTCATTCAGCTCCACCTGGCCTGTTCCTCGAGCTGGCTGCCCGCCTACACTGAGCAATCAAGGGAGGATGGCCTTAGTGAGGGAGGTGACCAAGAACTTGATGGCCACTCTGTCAAAGCTCCAGCATTCCTCTGTGGATGGACGAGAACCTTCCAGAAGGACAACCATCTCTGCAGCAATCCACCAATCAGGCCTGTATGGTAGAGTGGCCAGACGGAAGCCACTCCTTAGTAAAAGGCACATGGCAGCCGCCTGGAGTTTGCCAAAAGGCACCTGAAGGACTCTCAGACCATGAGAGGCAAAACTCTCTGGTCTGATGAGACAAAGATTGAACTAGTAAAGAGACTAATCAGGATGAGGGAAAGATGAATGCAGCAATGTACAGAGACATCTTGGAAGAAAACCTGCTCAGAGCACTTTTGACCTCTTACTGGGGCGACAGGTCATCTTTCAGCAGGACAATGACCCAAAGCACACAGCCAAGACATCAAAGAGTGGCTTCAGCACAACTCTGTGAATGTCCATGAGTGTCCCAGCCAGAGCCCAGACCTGAATCTGATCAAACATCTCTGGAGAGATCTGAAAATAACTGTGCACCGATGCTCCCCATCCAACCTGATAGAGCTTGAGAGGTGCTGCCAAGAGGAATAGACAAAACTGCCCAAAAATAGGTGCACCAAGGTTGTGGCATCACATTCAAGAAGACTCGAGGCTGTAATTGCTGCCAAAGGTGCATCAAAGGGTGTGAATACACCCTGGATAGGCTGCCAGTTCATCACAGGGCCACATATAGACAGACAAACACATTCACTCTGATGGTTAATTTAAAGTTTCTACTTCACCTGCATGTCTTTTGGAAGTGGAAGGCAGCCGGAGCACCCAGAGGGAACTCACACAAACACTGGAAGAACATGCAGAAGTGATCTCATGACCTTCTCACTGTGAGGTAGCAGTGCTGATGATCTAAATGAAGTTCAAAACATGTTTTGTGACTTGTAAATGTTCATGGATCTGTCCCCTGGTCTGTCTCAAGAAAAGTGGCTGTAAAATTGTGTGTTGTATTTCGTAATTAGTAATTATAAAATTGTCAATGTGGTATTTTTTTTAAACATCTTGAATCTAAAATTCTACACCACAACACATTTTGATTGTGTCATTTAAATTACACACAGAAACAAAATCACAAAATTTGTATCAGTGTCCAAATTTTCACGGACTGAACTGCAATTTCACATCAAAATCATGCTTTATTTCATGCCATTCTGTTTGATTTGCTTGGGTATTGTCTGCTGCTGTAATGACCCTACATAACAGGAACATGGCGACTTCTGTAAAATCTGCGCTCTTGTGTCTTTTCTGCTTCAGTGGAGCAAACTCTTTGGGTGGCATTCTGATCAACTCAAACACATCACATTGTCTCTGTGCTCTCCCACTGCTCCTATATAACTCAACATCTCCACCATACCAGAGCAGCGAGTCACAGGAGAAACAATGACATCACCGCCGTGCTCGCACAACGCTTTTAAAGGCAAAGCAAGTCAGCCGTGTTTGTCTTAATGTGATTTGAAGGGAAGCTTTGTGTATGGCCATTAAATCACTCTGTACTGTTTACACTTCAGGCTAAATTTAAATAAAATCCCACATGAGCCATCAGCATTTAATACTTTCAGAGTGTCCACCTGCTTATTACTGTGCATGTATATATGTGTGTGCAGGGAAGCTTCAATTCACCATATTCTTTCTCCTACGTACATTTTAGGATTAATACTCCATCATTTTTTAAATGCACAAAATGAAACTATAAAAATACTGAACATAAATTTCTTGGGCCCACAAAGCTGGAAAGAAAACATCTGACTAATGCCTGGAGTTAAAACTATACAAACTTAACAATCCAGCTCTTTGGGATGGTTCTGTGATCCACAAAAAGCACTGTGACAGTCAGTTGTCCACTGCAGAAAATATTAGAATGAATCCAGAACATGAAATGTATACCCCCATCACACTAGAGGCCGAATGAGCCTGAATGTCATCCCAATGAAAATTCAACCTCCAGTCGGGCAAAGTCGAGGCGCAATGGAAAACCTCCAACAGCATTCCACATGCACTCCAAAAGTCGGGTAAGTTGGCGTGGCGGGCCCGAATGTTTAGCTCAAGTTCAAAACAGCTGAGGTGCAGTCGAGGTGGAAAATATTGTACGGCAGTCGAGGTGGACTCTAACTGCAATCTGACTGCGTTCTAAATATTCTCACAGTGTCAAAACAGCATTCAAAAGAGTCTGACTGCCTTCAAGGGAAATTCACCATGGAAATATTGTAATGTGTAAAGTCTGTGGCACGAATTCATTTTATGAAGTAGACGTGAACATTGTGCAATCATACCAAAAACATCGTGTGTCGCCGTGAGTCCATGCGTCTCAGCTGCAGGGCAGGGCATGCGTCTGAACGGCCTGTCACAGCTGGAATATGCATCATATGACAGATATATTGTAAGTCCATCTTATGAGGTAGAACATGTATCTGTAATATTATGTTATCATGGCTGTTACAGTCTGTTCAGATGGCTGTGCTGTGCAGCAGCACATCTCTGAACGGCAGAGCAACGCACGCAGCTGTACACAGTGTTACTGTTATGTGTAGGACGCAGGACGGAGAACCGACCAGCGTTTGAAGGACCCAGTATAAAATAAGCAGAGCACGGTACAAAAGATAACTGAATTTAATAACATAACAGTGATGTGCAAAATACAAACAAATAAGTGCGCGGTCTGGCGTGGTGGAATGCCGGTGTGCTCCCAGCAGCACTAACGGTCCGGAGCCAGAAACAGTTCGGACCCAAGGACCCCGCCGACACCCCCCAGGTGGCCACGACAAACCGAGTCTGTGAAAGAAGAAACCATCATGTGAGTCCACACTCCACACACAGAGAGACCACTCAAAGGTGTACATAAACAGCAAACACTTCCTGGCTTAATCACTAATCAGCTTCCCACCCTGCAGGCATGGAACACCCAGTTCACATTATCACTGCAGTGGAAGCTGATTAAACGACTAACATAACAGCTCAATATAATAAGGTGTGAGGGACACCACATTTACTGACTGTACTAATGTTAGTCACAAAACCTACTGTACCTCAGGAAGTGTGCTGACGAGCGTGAGACCTCACCCCCTCCTCTTTCACAGACCATGGCATCAAACCTGGACGGTCTCTGCATCCATGATGATGAGATGGCTCTCAAGACGACGATCTCACCCGTCTGGTCACAAGGTCGAGTCTCTGGCAAATACACACCGTGTACTCCAGCCTTAAATGCAACCATGCCCCAATCCATAGAGATGCACCACAGCTGTGAGTCCTGACGAGCTGCACATAACAAGCTTCAGGTGATCAGGGTGAGGTCCTGATAACTCCGCCACACAGCCACTCAGTCCTAAACGCAAGCCACCTGGAAGGAAAAACAAAAGACAGAACAGAAGACAGAAACAAAAGGCAGCCAGGCACCCCCAGCCATACAACAGTTACGTCCATAATAAGTATGATATTACAGATCCATTGTCAGACCACCTCATGATTTAGAAGCTGTATCTGTAATATTATGTTATCATGGCTGTAACACCCCATTCAAATGGCTGAGCTGCACGTCAGCACGTCACAGAGATGCGCAACAGTGTGGCGCTTGTGACCGTGTTGTCACAGTTGTAATAAACATATAATGACTATATATTATCAAAACCATTAGAAGGACTGACTATTCATTACCAAGGCACTACAATGTAAAAAAAGTAAGTAATCACCTTTGGAACAGCTCCAGATGAGCTTCCTACGATACGTAGTCCACTACGAAATAATTATTCCATTTCAAGCCGCATCTGTCTGTCGGATCTGCCTCGGGAATCACTACAGCTACTTCAGTGATGTCACCTGAACCTGCTCTCTTGGCAGCACCAGCTGGTTCCGTCTCGGTGCACACCATAATCGCCTCTTCATTACCTTTTTTTACAGCTGGCTCTACGTCATCAGCAAGCGACTCAGCTTCAGTAAGACCCACTGCAACGTTGCTTGTGACGTCACTCAGTTCTACAGCTATGATGACACCAGCCGGCTTGTCTCCTGCTATCAAGTTAGCCTCCGCACGTTCCGCTGCCGTTTTTACACCGGTTGGAAGAGCCGGAACATGTCCTGCTTCACAACCAGTAATGGGATTGGAGAGTGCTGTTCATACGCACACACATCTGCACAGTTCTGCCATTCCAGAGCCTCTACAGCTGGTTCAATCGTCTATGTCTTCTGGGAAGATGACTTCTGAGACTTCTTTTTGTATCTGGTTTCTGCTGTACTGTTTCACTGTCAGTGAGTCTGTTAGAAGTCTGCTTAAATTGCCACGTATGAACCTGAAATGGTTCTCTTATGAATCTGTCAAAAAGCTGTCACAAGCACCATTCCTGAATCTGAGAAGGTGTTTTTGTAAATTTATGGAGAAACTGCCTATGTTGCCTTGTCACATTCTGAATTGTATTACATGCATGCTACCGTTACGATTGTTGATTATGTGTGTAATGCTGAGCTGTTGTCAAGTTGCTATCTTCAGTTCCTTCTCTGAAAGAGTTGATCATTTTGGAAGATGCAACTCCACCCAAGCTGGTGCCGAATCCAGTCAGTGGTTCCCAGATTGTTTTTCCTGTTCGGCTCACTTTAAGGACTTATTGGGAAGGAGCAGTTATCATTTGTATCCTTGGAAGGAAATGATACGTAACGTTGGCCCATACTTTAGAGAAAAGTCATTGTTTGAGTTGTGTTCCATATCTTTTATTGAGGCACGGGACTATTTATGCTTCTGGTTTTCGCATCTGTGTGCCTTATATAAGTTCTCTGTGTCAGTTCTCTTTGATGCGTCATATGATCTGGTGAGGTTTCATCTGCACAATTTGGGGCAGATGGTTAACTGGATGTGGGGTTTTGCAAAGTGTGCTGATGTCTCAACTCTTGTGGTTAGTGGGATGATTTGGGTTTTGAGGTCTTCATATTTTTGGATTAAGCACTTCGGTGCCTCACATCTTGCTCACCTTCGGTGCACTACTTTTGAAATGGTTTATTCTTACCTGTCATCTGTGACCAACCATTTTTTGTACTCATCGGAGGGGATTGTTCTCTGGGAAATGAGTTTAGGTACCATGGGAGAGTGTTGGTCTCATTGGTTATTGGGGATGTTTTGGGCTTGGTTGTTTTTTGAATTCCTTTGTCTTTTCTGTTTGATGGTTTCCGTCTTGAGGCACCTCTCTCTGTGCTTTCCTTCCTTCACTATCTTGTACTCTGCACAACCTTTGGCTCCCACGGTCATGCACCCTTCCAGAGACTTCCACGCACCTGCTTCACATCACCCTAATTTGTTTGCTCCTTATTTAAACCATCACAGTCTCACAGCTCACTGCCAGTTTGTCGTCGTTAGTACACATCCTAGCTCTCGTATCCAGTCCTGTTTTGCCTAGCTGTGTGTTTTGAAATCTGCTCTGTTTTTTGACTACGCTTTTTGCCTCATCCCTGATGTCCATGTTTGCTCGTGCTCCTGAACCCTGCCTGAATATGACTGCATTTTTGCCTGACCCTGCTTGTACCTCCGCTCCGCTGACTGATCACCTGTGTACCGTACCTCAACCTGAAATAAAGACGACGTTTGCTTTTACACGTGAACCTGATGTGGGAGTCAGACAGACAGAGCTTTGCTCTCGCTCGCTCGCCAGCTGCCCTGTCTCCCTCTTACTCTCTCCAGCACATCAGCTCTTTAGCAGAAAGCAGACCTTCCCGCTGTCCGGCAGCTGCAAGTGGCCATGAGAGTGAATGTGTTGTGAAAGTGTAGTGACACGGACCCACAACAGGGGGCGCAAATGAACGGCCAATAGATGAGCCAAAAAGTAACAATTTAATGTTGTGAAACGTGCACAACGAATATACAGACAATCTCAGAATATAATTACAGTCAAATCACAAAGGTGACGTGTGGGCAGGCTCGAGGATAGAAGACGTCTGTCCTGAGATGAACCGGAACCACACGATTTCCTCCGCCACCGAACCCAGAGAATACTGGAGCCGCCAAGTCCCGAATTCCCAGGTGATCACCGTCCCCGACTGTCGGATCTGGTACTGCTGGCGAGAACAAAGACAGTCAAGTGTGGGTGTGTGTACACCCAGTAACAACAACGATGGGAATGCCACCTCCACCTCTCACTCAATATGCTGATGTGTTTGCAGTGATCCCTCAGAGAAAAAGAGTGCCGTCCTGCACTCACTCAGCTTCCACAAAACAAGGGACCGGTACGCCTGCAAACACTCACAATGTACAGATTACAGATAAACACAAAAAGGCTGAGGATATTACCTACAATGAAGTACGATATCTCAGCAACGAGGTGGAGATGACGTCTGGTCTTTATGGAGTGTGATGATGAAGAATGTGTGACAGCTGTCAGGAATTAATGAGTGACAGCTGTCCCTCCCAGCTGTGTCCGTGGCGGCAGCGCCCTCTCGTGCCTGAAGCCCGCACTTCAGGCAGGGCGCCCTTTGGTGGTGGGCCAGCAGTACCTCTTCTGGCGGCCCACACAACAGGACCCCCCCCCCTCAATGGGCGCCTCTTGGCGCCCGACCAGGTTTGTCGGGGTGTCGGCGGTAGAAGTCGGCCAGGAGGGCCGGATCCAGGATGAAGCTCCTCTTCACCCAGGAGTGTTCTTCGGGTCCATACCCCTCCCAGTCAACCAGATATTGGAACCCCCGGCCCATTCGACGGACGTCCAGGAGACGGCGCACAGTCCAAGCCGGCTCCCCGTCAATGATCCGGGCAGGAGGCGGCGCCGGACGGAGAGCACAGAGGGGTGAGGTGTGGTGAGGCTTGATCCTGGAAACATGGAACACCGGGTGGATCCGCAGTGAAGCCGGGAGCTGGAGCTTCACTGCGGCAGGGCTGAGGACCTTGAGGATTTTGAAGGGTCCAATGAACCTGTCCATCAGTTTTGGTGACTGTACTTGTAGAGGGATGTCCTTCATCGACAACCACACCTCCTGCCCGGGCTGGTATGCAGGGGCCGGGGACCGCCGGCGGTCTGCATGGGTCTTCGCCCTCGTCCGGGCCTTCAACAAGGCAGAACGGGTGGTGCGCCACATCCGACGGCACCTCCGAAGGTGGGCCCGGACCGAGGGCACACCGACCTCTCCCTCCACCACGGGAAATAATGGGGGCTGGTACCCCAAACACACCTCAAATGGGGAGGGGCCGGTGGCAGAAGACACCTGGCTGTTATGCGCATACTCGATCCAGGCCAGATGGTTACTCCAGGCCGTCAGGTGTGCGGATGTTATGCAGCGGAGGGTCTGTTCCAGTTCTTGGTTGGCCTGCTCTGCCTGTCCGTTCGTCTGTGGATGGTACCCGGACGAGAGGCTCACGGTGGCCCCCAGTTCCCTGCAGAAGCTCCTCCAGACGTGTGAGGAGAACTGGGGACCACGATCTGAGACGATGTCGGTGGGTATCCCATGCAGATGGACGACGTGGTGGACCAGGAGGTCTGCTGTCTCCTGGGCTGTTGGGAGCTTCGGGAGGGCCACAAAATGGGCCGCCTTGGAGAATCGGTCCACTATCGTGAAGATGGTGGTGTTGCCCTGGGACGGCGGGAGGCCCGTGACGAAATCCAGGCCGATGTGGGACCAGGGGTGATGAGGCACGGGTAACGGCTGAAGAAGTCCTTGGGACCTTTTATGGTCTGCCTTGCCCCTGGCACAGGTGGTGCAGGCCTGGATATACTCCCGGATGTCGGCCTCCATAGACGCCCACCAGAAGCGCTGCCGGACAACTGCCACGGTCCTTCGCACCCCTGGATGACAGGAGAGCTCGGAACCGTGACAGAAGTCCAAGACTACAGCTCTGGCCTCTGGTGGGACATACAAACGGTTCTTCGGACCGGTTCCGGGGTCCGGGCTCCGTGCCAGGGTCTCCCGGACGGTCTTCTCCACGTCCCAGGTGAGGGTGGCCACGATAGTGGACTCCGGGATGATGGGCACCGGTGGATCCGACAGCACCGTTTTGACTTCGTCTTCGTGTACCCGGGACAAGGCATCCGATCTCTGGTTCTTGGTCCCGGGGCAATAGGTGATCCGGAAGTCAAAATGTCCGAAGAACAGTGACCAGCGGGCTTGCCTGGGGTTCAGCCACTTGGCGGTCCTGATATACTCCAGGTTCCGATGGTCAGTGAAAACCGTGAATGGCACAGACGCTCCCTCCAACAGGTGTCTCCACTCCTCAAGAGCCTCTTTCACTGCAAGGAGTTCTCGATTGCCGACGTCATAGTTCCGTTCAGCTGGGGTCAACCTGCAAGAAAAGTAGGCACACGGGTGAAGAACCTTATCGGTCTCTCCGCTCTGGGATAGCACGGCTCCTATCCCTGAGTCAGAGGCGTCCACTTCAACCACTAACTGGCGGCTAGGGTCGGGCTGCACCAAAACTGGCGCAGTAGAGAACCGTTGTTTCAACTCCTTGAACGCGGCTTCGCACCGATCCGACCAGGTGAAGGGGACTTTTGGAGAGGTCAGGGCTGTCAGGGGGCTAACTACCTGACTGTAGCCCTTAATGAACCTCCTATAGAAATTAGCGAAGCCGAGGAACTGTTGCAGCTTCCTACGGCTTGTTGGTTGGGGCCAATCTCTCACCGCCGCAACCTTGGCCGGATCAGGGGCGACGGAGTTAGAGGAGATGATAAACCCCAGGAAGGACAAAGACGTGCGGTGAAACTCGCACTTCTCGCCCTTCACAAACAGTCGGTTCTCTAATAACCGCTGCAGGACCTGATGTACATGCTGGACATGGGTCTCAGGATCCGGAGAAAAGATGAGAATATCGTCCAGATATACGAAGACGAATCGGTGCAGGAAGTCCCGCAAGACGTCGTTAACCAAGGCTTGGAACGTCGCGGGGGCGTTGGTGAGGCCGAACGGCATGACCAGGTACTCAAAGTGACCTAACGGGGTGTTAAATGCCGTCTTCCATTCGTCTCCCTTCCGGATCCGAACCAGGTGATACGCATTTCTAAGATCCAGCTTAGTAAAGATTTTGGCTCCATGCATGGGGGTGAACACAGAATCCAACAATGGCAACGGGTATCGGTTGCGAACCGTAATCTCATTCAGCCCCCTGAAATCAATGCATGGACGGAGTCCGCCATCTTTCTTGCCCACAAAAAAGAAACCTGCCCCCATCGGGGAGGTGGAGTTCTGGATCAGCCCGGCAGCTAATGAGCCCCGGATGTGGGTCTCCATTGATTCACGCTCAGGTCATGAGAGGTTGTACAGCCTGCTGGACGGAAACTCAGCGCCTGGAACCAAATCAATGGCACAATCGTACAGACGGTGCGGGGGAAGGGTGAGTGCCAGATCCTTGCTGAAGACGTCAGCATGATCGTGGTACTCAACCGGCACTGCCGTCAGATTGGGAGGGACTTTGGCCTCCTCCTTAGCCTGTAAACCGGGGGGAACCAAGGATCCTAAACACACCCGATGGCAGGTTTCGCTCCACTGAACCACCACCCCAGACGGCCAATCAATCCGGGGATTGTGCTTCAACATCCATGGGAAGCCCAAAATCACGCGGGAGGTAGAAGGAGTTACAAAAAACTCAATCTCCTCCCGATGGTTTCCAGACACCACCAGAGTTACTGGTTGTGTCTTGTGTGTGATTAAAGGGAGGAGGGTGCCATCTAGTGCCCGCACCTGCACTGGCGAAGGAAGCGCCACCAGAGAGAGCCCTACCTCCCTTGCCCATCTGCTGTCTAGCAGACTCCCTTCTGACCCCGTGTCCACCAGTGCTGGGGCTTAAAGGGTTAAATCCCCGCTCAGGATTGTAACTGGGAGTCGTGTGGCAATCTGTGTGTGTCTCACTTGAATGTTTTGACCCCCCCTCAGCCCAGTCTCTAAGGGCGAGTGTTGTTGTTTTGGCCGTTTGGGGCAGTTTTTCTGTGTGTGCTCAGTTGAGCTGCAGAGAAAACTCCCCGCGGATCAGCCTCCTCATTTTGGCCCTGTGCGTTTCTCTAACAACGTCAGCAGGGGGAGCTGTTGCCCCACGGAGCGCTGTGGCTGTGGAGCGTGGGGAGGGCGGCGCCTTTTCGAACCCGGAAGGGAGAGGGGCGGCGCATATCCGGTCACGTCCTTCGCCTCGCTCCCGGTGGCGTTTCTCCAACCGATTGTCTAACCGTATAACGAGATCGATAAGCCTTAGCTACCAGCTGCTCCTTCAGAACCAACGACAGTCCGTTTATGAAGGCAGCGCGGAGCGCAACGTTATTCCAGCCGGACCTCGCAGCCGCGATGCGGAAGTTGACTGCATAAGCGGCTGCGCTCTCGCGTCCCTGTCTCATTGACAGCAGCACTGTTGAAGCGGTCTCTCCTCTGTTAGGGTGATCAAACACTGTTCTGAACTCCCCCACAAACCCAGTGTGTGCTGATAACAACCGTGAGTTCTGTTCCCAGAGCGCCGTAGCCCAGGCGCGTGCTTTACCCCGAAGCAGAGCAATCACATAAGCTATTTTACTAGCATCTGACGCGTACATGACGGGACGTTGTGCGAAGACGAGCGAACACTGCATAAGAAAGTCCGCGCACGTCTCCACACAACCTCCGTACGGCTCAGGAGGGCTTATGTATGCTTCAGGGGATGGTGGGAGGGGTTGTTGAACCACCACTGGAACATTTATATCCTGCACAGGGTCGGCAGGAGGACGAGCTGAGAGAGTCAGGATTGGCCCTCACATAGCCACAGCTCTCACACTCAGTACCATTTCCCCTCAAGGCTGCATACTGAGCCCGCTGCGCTTCACTCTCTACACCTCTAACTGCACCCCTACCAACACCAGCAACACCTTCATTAAATATGCGGGAGGAGATGAGTCAACCTACCAGGGTGAGGTGGAGCAGCTGACGGTGTGGTGGAAAGACAATTACCTGCTCCTGAATACATGCAAAACCAAGGAGCTAATCATAGACTTCAGGAGTTACAAAACAGACATTCAGCCAATTATCATTGGGGGGGACCTGTGTGGAAACGGTTAGGGACTTCCATTTCCTGGTAGTCCACATAGTTGAGAAATTGTCCTGGAACAAGAAGATCAAGAAGGCACAGCAAAGACTCTAATTTCTGAGAATGCTCAGGAAAAATAATATAAACCAAAGATTGCTTGTGTCTTTTTACTGCTCTACCATGGAGAGCGTCCTCACATACTGCCTCTGTATGTGGTTTGCCAGCTTCACAGTGGCAACCAGGAAAGAGCTCCAGAGGTTTATCAAAATGGCAGAGAGCATCACTGGGTGCCCTCGGCCCACACTGGGTGATCTTCATGGCTCTTACTGTCTCAGGAAAGCCAACACCATCCTAAAGGACTCATCCCACCCTGGCCACTGTCTGTTTGAGCTACTGTCATCAGGCATAAGGTACAGGGCCATTAAAGCAAGTACAAATAGATGGAAAAACATTTTGTACCCAACTTCTGTTTGAGCTTTGGAACATCTCACAGACAGGACACCAGGACGTAATGAAATGACATGGATTCCTGTTCTCCCTTTTACAACCCCAATTCCAATGAAGTTGGGACGTTGTGTGAAATGTAAATAAAACAGAACACAATAATTTGCAAATCATCTTCAACCTATATTCAATTGAATACACCACAAAGACAAGATATTTAATGTTCAAACTGATAAACTTTATTGTTTTTGTGCAAATATTTGCTCATTTTGAAATGGATGCCTGCAACACATTTCAAAAAACCTGGGACAGTGGTATGTTTACCACTGTGTTACATCACCTTTCCTTTGAACAACACTCAATAAGCGTTTTGGAACTGAGGACACTATTTGTGAGTGTCATGATAGGGGTATAAAAGGAACATCCCCAAAAGTCTCAGCCATTCACAAGCAAAGATGGGGTGAGGATCACCAGTTTTGTGAACAACTGTGTGAAAAAATAGTCCAACAGCTTAAGAACAATTTTTCTCAACGTTCAATTGCAAGGAATTTAGGGATTCCATCATCTACAGTCCATAATATAATCAGAAGATTCAGAGAATCTGGAGAACTTTCTACATGTAAGCGGCGAGGCCGAAAACCAACATTGAATGCCAGTGATCTTCGATCCCTCAGGCAACACTGCATTAAAAAAGACATCATTGTGTAGAGGATCTTACTGCATGGGCTCAGGAACACTTCAGAAAACCACAGTTCAGTTAACACAGTTTGTTACTACATCTACAAGTGCAAGTTAAAACTCTACCATGCAAAGCGAAAGCCATACATCAACAACATCCAGAAATGCTGCCGCATTCTCTGGGTCTGAGCTCATTTGAAATGGACAGACGCAAAGAGGAAAACTGTGCTGTGGTCTGATGAGTCCACATTTCAATTGTTTTTGGAAATCATGGATGTCGTGTCCTCCGGACAAAAGAGGCAAAAGACCATCCAGATTGTTACTGGCGCAAAGTTCAAAATCAAATCAAATCAAATCAATTTTATTTATATAGCGCCAAATCACAACAAACAGGTACCCCAAGGCGCCTTATATTGTAAGGCAAGACCATACAATAATTACGGAAAAACCCCAACGGTCAAAACGACCCCCTGTGAGCAAGCACTTGGCAACAGTGGGAAGGAAAAACTCCCTTTTAACAGGAAGAAACCTCCAGCAGAACCAGGCTCAGGAAGGGGCAGTCTTCTGCTGGGACTGGTTGGGGCTGAGGGAGAGAACCAGGAAAAAGACATGCTGTGGAGGGGAGCAGAGATCAGTCACTAATGATTAAATGCAGAGTGGTGCATACAGAGCAAAAAGAGAAAGAAACACTCAGTGCATCATGGGAACCCCCCAGCAGTCTAAGTCTATAGCAGCATAACTAAGGGATGGTTCAGGGTCACCTGATCCAGCCCTAACTATAAGCTTTAGCAAAAAGGAAAGTTTTAAGCCTAATCTTAAAAGTAGAGAGGGTGTCTGTCTCCCTGATCTGAATTGGGAGCTGGTTCCACAGGAGAGGAGCCTGAAAGCTGAAGGCTCTGCCTCCCAAAAGCCTGCATCAGTGATGTATTGAGGCTTTTCAGGTTTCAAATCCCGCAAAACCTCGGAGAGGTCGCTGCGCTGCGAGATCTCAGTAACATTGAGAACTGCATTGATAAGCTCTGATCACGCTTCACTTTAACCGCTGCGCACGGACAACACAATTAATATTGCAACATAAAACTATTTTTGTATTGTGCCTAAAACTCTCATGAATATATTCTCTGGGTTTATAGATGTTGTTACTGCGTTTGTTTTATGTAAACATGCGAGAATCACTGGCTGTCTCTCCGTTATTTTCAATGGGAGCTGCTGTGAGCTACACTCGCTTCCTGATCATGTCGTTCTGGGGGAAAGTGAAGTCTTCTCTTTAAAGTCTTGATTATTGTTCTTTACAACACTGTTTGTCCTCTTTATTCCAGAATAATATATATAATATGTCTGAAATTCGGTTTGCGCTTATTAAATTCCATGCAGATTAAACATAGCAGACACGGATTTTTTGTTATCATTGTTTTAGCAATTTTTCAGGGTATCATGCAGCAGTCTCTTATTAACGTGACGAAAAGCATAAAAAATTACGTTTTTGTAGTATAATATTCATTTACAATTGTCATCGTGTGGATTCTCTATGTTGTTTTGACTGCAGCGACTCTCTGGCATGCAAGGGATTATGGGATACGTGAAAACCCCGAATGGGGGTGTGTTAGTGCCCATGGCATGGACAACTTACACATCTGTGATGGCACCATCAATGCTGAATGGTACATTCAGCTTTTGGAGCAACACATGCTGCCATCCAAGCAATGTCTTTTTCATGGACATCCCTGCTTATTTCAGCAAGACAATGCCAAGCCACATTCTGCATGTGTTACAACAGCGTGGCTTCGTAGTAAAAGACTGCGGGTCCTAGACTGGCCTGCCTGCAGTCAAGACCTGTTGTCCATTGAAAATGTGTGGTTCATTATAAAGTTTATCAGTTTGAACATTAAATATCTTGTCTTTGTGGTGTATTCAATTGAATATAGGTTGAAGAGGATTCGCAAATCATTGTAATCTGTTTTTATTTACATTTTACAAAATGTCCCAACTTCATTGGAAGTGGGGTTGTAGGAAATTGCTACACATCCAGCTTTTCACTGATACAAGGCAATCTTCTAAGGATTTTATGTGGATGAGATTGCCAGCAGTTATTGGCATGTATATCTGAGTATCATCAGCATAGCAATGGAAGTCAATCCAAAACGCCGCAGTATATTCCCAAGGGGTGCTATATACAGTAGTTTTCAGAATAATAGTAGTGCTATGTGACTAAAAAGATTTTGAGTATATTTCTTATTGTTACATAGGAAACAATGTACCAGTAGATTCAGTAGATTCTCACAAATCCAGCAAGACCAAACATTCATGATATGCACACTCTTAAGGCTATGAAATTGGGCTATTTAGTAAAAAAAGTAGAAAAGGGGGTATTCACAATAATAGTAGCATCTGCTGTTGATGCTACAAACTCAAAACTATTATGTTCAAACTGCTTTTTTAGCAATCCTGTGAATCACTAAACTAGTATTTAGTTGTATAACCACAGTTTTTCATGATTTATTCACATCTGCGAGGCATTAATTTTGTTGATTTGGAACCAAGATTTTGCTCGTGTACTAGTGTGCTTGGGGTCATTGTCTTGTTGAAACGCCCATTTCAAGGGCATGTCCTCTTCAGCATAAGGCAGCATGACCTCTTCAAGTATTTTGACATATCCAAACTGATCCATGATACCTGGTATGCGATATATAGGCAAAACACCATAGTAGGAGAAACATGCCCATATCATGATGCTTGCACCACCATGCACCACCATGCTTCACTGTCTTCACTGTGAACTGTGTCTTGATGTACAGGTAACTCCAGACTGTCTTTGACTATCCTGGAGCTGATCAGTGGGTGAGCCTTTGCCATTCTGGTTATTCTTCTATCCATTTTGATGGTTGTTTTTCATTTTCCAAAGACGTGCGGGCGGATTGCAGCATCGGCTCGCAGCCGCCGCGACGCTCCGCCACAGGAAAAACACCTCCGTTGGAAGCCTTAAGGACAAGTTGGAACATGTCCAGCTGTTAAACAATTTCTCATATACTCACTCCACTGAAAGCCATCAAAAGCCGCCTGGATTTTACAAATGGTTATCAACACGGAGGTGATTTTCCTGTGCCGGCGCACCGCGCCGGATGCGACGCAGCGCGCGGACCCGTCCGCACGTCTTTCATTAAAAAAATCTCCTTTAACAGTGGAATATCCGGGTAAAATGCTGAAACCGACTTCTTCTGAAACTTCTCTGTTCTCTCACGATGTCCTGGATCAATAGAGCCTGAAATGTGGAGGTTTTCAGCTTGAAACAGGCTGACGACGGCACCTGGGACCGCTGCACGACGTCTCGCTCCGTGGGAAGTCCTTAAAGCGACAGTATCACCTCAAAATCTCTCATCAGCCGTTAAAATTTTCACCGAAAACCATCTTAATTGTTCGAACCGTGTCCACTTCGATGTGTCTCACAGGTTTAAAAAAATTTTTGATCAAACAAAGCGCCAGTCTCTCAGCAACTTCTCAGACAAAGGAATTCCGACGAGGGGCTGGACGACTCCTCCCACAAGGAGTGCTCACAGGCGAATGACGACACCGACAGGCATGGAAAAACTCACGCATGCGCACGAGGGTTCAAGCATGTCTGACGTAAAAACATATGAATGAAATAAAAAGGACCTATACTTTATTGACAGCCCTCGTATATTACAGAATACCATAAAGTGACAAAAAAATGTACAAAAAAACCCTATACATTAAAGTGGCAAAAATGGTAAAGCACAATCATGTATCATAAATAAATGAACTAACGACAGAGGTAAATTCTATACCCATTACTGTACACATAAGAAGAAATAACAAACACTATTGTGTATCATAAGTAACAGGAAGCAACAAGTGAAGAAGTTAACACTCTTTAAAGGCAAAAATGGCAAACCACAATAATTTGTCATAAATAACAAGAAGTGCAAAAGAAGTAAGAAGAAAACAGTCTATATACAAAAGTTTGCAGGAGGGCATCATAATTGTTTGCCACAGTGCTCACTATCCGCACCGTGGAAAATTCTACAGCTAGCCAGGCCCCTGTAGTCGGTGCGGACCAAGGTAGCTTAGCCGCCGTTAGTTTCCCTCTGGCAGATCCCGAGCAGCCGGGAAAGCAGGCCGACTGGGTGACTGTGAGGAGGAAGTTGTTGTGTGGGCCGCTGAAGAGGAGGTACTGCTGGCCCACCACCACCAGAGGGCGCCCTGCCTGGAGTGCGGGCTCCAGGCACCAGAGGGCGCTGCCGCCTCATAGGAGCAGCCAAGGTGACAGCCGTCACCTATCAACTGAGACAGCTGACATCCATCAGCGGAGGGGTATATCAGCTGGACGGCATCTCCACCTCATTGCCGAGATATCGCTCTACCAAGGAGGTAATATACTCAGCCAATTGTGTTGTCTTCTTGACATAATACCTTGTTACTTTTGCGCAGATAGCGAGTGGAACAGCAGGAGACTGTATTGGACCTTATTGATAAGTACACACCTTCCTGCACTAACCAGTGTTTTTCTGACGAGAGGTGGAGGTGGTTTTTCCACCCTACGTGTTGCTGGGTGCAGCCGCACCCACATCTGACTGTCTCTGTTCCTCGCCAGCAGTACCGGATCCGACGAGCGGAGGCAGTGGCCACCTGGGAGTTCGGGACTTGGCGGCTCCAGTATTCCCGTGGTTCGGTGGCAGAGGAAATCGGGTGGTTCCGGTTCGACTCGGACAGACGTCTCCTATCGTCGAGCCTGCCCACACGACACCATTGGAATTGGTTTATTTCCACAATTGTGATCTGTTGTGTTTGTTGTGCGTGTTCACAACAGTAAAGCTTTGTTATTTGACTTTCTTCATTGTCCGTTCATTTGCGCCCCCTATTGTGGGTCCGTGTTCCTCACTTTCCCCAACAGAAGTGTAGTCCTAAACAGAAGCTCCGTGTACACCGCCAACCCGTTCACATTTCTAACCGTTTTTTCCCACTTGACGACACACCCGCCGAGGATCAAACTCTGGTTATTGGCGACTCTGTTTTGAGAAATGTGAAGTTAGCGACACCAGCAACCATAGTCAATTGTCTTCCGGGTGACAGAGCAAGCGACATTGAAGGAAATTTGAAACTGCTGGCTAAGGCTAAGCGTAAATTTGGTAAGATTGTAATTCACGTCGGCAGTAATCACACCCGGTTACGCCAATCGGAGGTCACTAAAATTAACATTGAAATCGGTGTGTAACTTTGCAAAAACAATGTCGGACTCTGTAGTTTTCTCTGGGCCCCTCCCCAATCGGACCGGGAGTGACATGTTTAGCCGCATGTTCTCCTTGAATTGCTGGCTGTCTGAGTGGTGTCCAAAAAATGAGGTGGGCTTCATAGATAATTGGCAAAGCTTCTGGGGAAAACCTGGTCTTGTTAAGAGAGACGGCATCCATCCCACTTTGGATGGAGCAGCTCTCATTTCTAGAATTCTGGCCAATTTTCTTAAATCCTCCAAACCGTGACTATCCAGGGTTGGGACCAGGAAGCAGAGTTGTAGTCTTACACACCTCTCTGCAGCTTCTCTCCCCCTGCCATCCCCTCATTACCCCATCCCCGTAGAGACGGTGCCTGCTCCCAGACCACCAATAACCAGCAAAAATCTATTTATGCATAAAACTTCAAAAAGAAAAAATAATATAGCACCTTCAACTGCACCACAGACTAAAACAGTTAAATGTGGTCTATTAAACATTAGGTCTCTCTCTTCTAAGTCCCTGTTAGTAAATGATATAATAATTGATCAACATATTGATTTATTCTGCCTTACAGAAACCTGGTTACAGCAGGATGAATATGTTAGTTTAAATGAGTCAACACCCCGAGTCACACTAACTGCCAGAATGCTCGTAGCACGGGCCGAGGGGGAGGATTAGCAGCAATCTTCCATTCCAGCTTATTAATTAATCAAAAACCCAGACAGAGCTTTAATTCATTTGAAAGCTTGACTCTTAGTCTTGTCCATCCAAATTGGAAGTCCCAAAAACCAGTTTTATTTGTTATTATCTATCGTCCACCTAGTCGTTACTGTGAGTTTCTCTGTGAATTTTCAGACCTTTTGTCTGACTTAGTGCTTAGCTCAGATAAGATAATTATAGTGGGCGATTTTAACATCCACACAGATGCTGAGAATGACAGCCTCAACACTGCATTTAATCTATTATTAGACTCAATTGGATTTGCTCAAAATGTAAATGAGTCCACCCACCACTTTAATCATATCTTAGATCTTGTTCTGACTTATGGTATGGAAATTGAAGACTTAACAGTTATTTTCATTAGTTACTTCATCCAAACCATCAACATGTCTATTAGACCCCATTCCTACCAGGCTGCTCAAGGAAGCCCTACCATTATTTAATGCTTCGATCTTAAATATGATCAATCTATCTTTATTAGTTGGCTATGTACCACAGGCTTTTAAGGTGGCAGTAATTAAACCATTACTTAAAAAGCCATCACTTGACCCAGCTATCTTAGCTAATTATAGGCCAATCTCCAACCTTCCTTTTCTCTCAAAAATTCTTGAAAAGGAAGTTGTAAAACAGCTAACTGATCATCTGCAGAGGAATGGTCTATTTGAAGAGTTTCAGTCAGGTTTTAGGATTCATCATAGTACAGAAACAGCATTAGTGAAGGTTACAAATGATCTTCTCACTGACCTCAGACAGTGGACTCATCTCTGTGCTTGTTCTGTTAGACCTCAGTGCTGTTTTTGATACTGTTGACCATAAAATTTTATTACAGAGATTAGAGCATGCCACAGGTATTAAAGGCACTGCGCTGCGGTGGTTTGAATCATATTTATCTAATAGATTACAATTTGTTCAAGTAAATGGGGAATCTTCTTCACAGACTAGGAGTTCCACAAGGTTCTGTGCTAGGACCAATTTTATTCACTTTATACATGCTTCCCTTAGGCAGTATTATTAGACGGCATTGCTTAAATTTTCATTGTTACGCAGATGATACCCAGCTTTATCTATCCATGAAGCCAGAGGACACACACCAATTAGCTAAACTGCAGGATTGTCGTACAGACATAAAGACATGGATGACCTCTAATTTCCTGCTTTTAAACTCAGATAAAACTGAAGTTATTGTACTTGGCCCCACAAATCTTAGACACATGGTGTCTAACCAGATCCTTACTCTGGATGGCATTACCCTGACCTCTAGTAATACTGTGAGAAATCTTGGAGTCATTTTTGATCAGGATATGTCTTTCAAAGCGCATATTAAACAAATATGTAGGACTGCTTTTTTGCATTTACGCAATATCTCTAAAATTAGAAAGGTCTTGTCTCAGAGTGATGCTGAAAAACTAATTCATGCATTTACTTCCTCTAGGCTGGACTATTGTAATTCATTATTATCAGGTTGTCCTAAACGTTCCCTGAAAAGCCTTCAGTTAATTCAAAATGCTGCAGCTAGAGTACTAACGGGGACTAGAAGGAGAGAGCATATCTCACCCATATTGGCCTCTCTTCATTGGCTTCCTGTTAATTCTAGAATAGAATTTAAAATTCTTCTTCTTACTTATAAGGTTTTGAATAATCAGGTCCCATCTTATCTTAGGGACCTCTTAGTACCATATCACCCCAATAGAGCGCTTCGCTCTCAGACTGCAGGCTTACTTGTAGTTCCTAGGGTTTGTAAGAGTAGAATGGGAGGCAGAGCCTTCAGCTTTCAGGCTCCTCTCCTGTGGAACCAGCTCCCAATTCAGATCAGGGAGACAGACACCCTCTCTACTTTTAAGATTAGGCTTAAAACTTTCCTTTTTGCTAAAGCTTATAGTTAGGGCTGGATCAGGTGACCCTGAACCATCCCTTAGTTATGCTGCTATAGACTTAGACTGCTGGGGGGTTCCCATGATGCACTGAGTGTTTCTTTCTCTTTTTGCTCTGTATGCACCACTCTGCATTTAATCATTAGTGATTGATCTCTGCTCCCCTCCACAGCATGTCTTTTTCCTGGTTCTCTCCCTCAGCCCCAACCAGTCCCAGCAGAAGACTGCCCCTCCCTGAGCCTGGTTCTGCTGGATGTTTCTTCCTGTTAAAAGGGAGTTTTTCCTTCCCACTGTCGCCAAGTGCTTGCTCACAGGGGGTCGTTTTGACCGTTGGGGTTTTTACGTAATTATTGTATGGCCTTGCCTTACAATATAAAGCGCCTTGGGGCAACTGTTTGTTGTGATTTGGCGCTATATAAATAAAATTGATTGAATTGATTGACTATCCGTGATGTGAAATTCCATCGAGTAGGAGCATTTCTGGGCAACCTTGAGCAGCCTGCAGACTCAAGAAAAGACATCCTCTTTGTGGATTTTGAGAAAAATGTGGCAAACCCACAGAGTGATGCAAAAAATATTCTGCACTCAGATAAGCATTTAGCCCCCTGAGACAGAACCAGATTCAGTCTGTGTGCATAGCAATGCACAAACATTGCACTGGGGGCTATTGCTTTAACTTTGGCCTGCAAACCATTGAGAGCTGAAGCCATGACAGCAGCCATGGCTTCTTCGTAAGGAAGACTATCAAATGGCTTCGCCAAAATCCGGTCCACAACATTCAAATTGTCTGCCACTGCTACCTAGCTAGCTCGCTAGCTGGGACTGGCGCGAGGCTAGTGTGAAGTGTGTCCGCCTGTGAGTGCTTTGTGACGGTGGAGGGGCTCAGCAGCACCCGCTGCTCGGTAGGGACAGAAACTGCGATAGAAGTCAGAAAGAGTGATAGAAGTCAGTCTCCAAACACAAGCAGCAACAAAAAACACCAGAAATAGAAGCTCGATTTGTCGCTAGTCGTTTTTAACAAAGAAAATGCTGCTAAGAGGATTAGGAAAGTCTCCGGTTCAACTCAGAACAGAATGAAAATGCTCCCACGGATGTTTACACCAAAAGATTCACTGTCAATCAAAAAGGGATTCAGCCTCAGACAGATCATCCAATCATCATGCAGAAGCTGAGCGTCCGGGCCGGCCGAGGCCAGCCCACTGCCCCATAGACCCCCAGACACGCTGAGCGTCCGATGGGCGGGACAAAGCCCAGCATTTATCCAATGACTCGTCTCGTTTCGCTGCACACTTTGCTTCGCTATTAAACTCTGTGGACGCTCACACTGTTTAAAGCACTGTGAAGCTGCGGGAATACGTAAATCAATACATACCTTTTTCCTTTGCTCGTTTCTCCTTTTCTTCTTTCTTCTTTCTTTTTCTTTCGAAATTGGTCACCTGATGGCTTTGATCGTTTCCTATCCATGATTATGTCTTACTCCGTTTCGACCACCTCCTTGTCCAAACATTGAATGATTCCCCCCTCCCCCTACCAGTGTTGCCAGATATGAAATTTGAAACTATCGTACCAAAACCTCAAAATTATCGTATTTTGGGAGAAATTATCGTACACAAACAAACGCATACAACGTAGCTATTTTAGTGTTTTTTTAATTTACAAAGAATTTTATGTCACATTTTTAAACAGTAATTATAGTAATGGGGAAACTATGGCACAAAAAGAACGCAAATGCACTACCAGACTAGACAAACGTGTTAATTACAAGACAAGAGTCGAATTCAACCTTGAGGTTGCTGTCGTCATCCGATGCCATGGCCACTTGTGCAGATTTTGTTGAACACAGAAAAAATGTTGACACCTCCATAAGGAACTTGAACTTTTTTTATTTTTCTTGTATATCTCTTTGCTCTTGTGTTTTGTTCGTTTGTTACTGCATTTGTTGAAATAAAGTTTCGAAAAAAAAAAAGATGGTTGGGGAATCGTCTTGTCACGGCAGAGACTGGATGGGAACTCATTACTTTGTATGGACAGGGGGTGGGCTTTCAAATGACGTTGTCCCGGCCGGCCAAAGCCAGCAGCAGCCCTGTGTGTGGTGTGTCTTTGATGCCGCCTGAGTGCAACGCCTGCAAAATGATTCTTGGGTGTCACAGAGAGATGCGTGTGGGCAACCAACTGAAATTATCGTACATATTGGATTTTTTCCCATTATTGATCGTACATCGTAAAGAGGGCAAAACTATCGTACAAATATGATAATTATCGTACATCTGGGAACACTGCCCCCTGCACAAACTCTGCACTGTGCAGCGTTGCTCACCTAACGTGAGAGGTGAGATGGGGGGAGCGCTCTGCCGTAACGTAACCATGAACTCCCCCATCACGACAATCCCACCCCGGTTTTATTTATTTATTTATTTATTTTTTGGACAGGTTTTTTTTTTTTTTTCCAAACGCTCGTGCCGCCCCCTCCCTCCCCGCGATGCCGCCCCGGGCGGCTGCCCAGTCGGCCCGCCTCCAGGACCGCCCCTGATGAACAGCCTATAAGTTTTATATAAGTTGCGTATAAGTTTTCCCCTCTCCAATCAACTTTTTAATCAAACTACGCTGTTCTTCTGAACAATGTCTTGAACGTCCCATTTACTGAATGCCACACTACTATTATTGTGAACACCCCCTTTTCTACTTTTTTTTTACTAATAGCCCAATTTCATAGCCTTCAGAGTGTGCATATCATGAATGCTTGGTCTTGTTGGATTTGTGAGAATCTATTGAATCTACTGGTACCTTGTTTCCCATGTAACAATAAGAAATATACTCAAAACCTGGATTAATCTTTTTAGTCACAAAGCACTACTATTATTCTGAACACTATTATAAAGGGAAAAAAGCAGAGGGCCCAAGATGGACCCCTATGGAACCCCAAACTTCATATCACTAAGATTAGACGTAGTGCTGTTGTATAAAACACAATGAGAATGACCAGACAAGTCAAATCAAATCAATTTTATTTATATAGCGCCAAATCACAACAAACAGTTGCCTCAAGGCGCTTTATATTGTAAGGCAAAAGCCATACAATAATTACAGAAAAACACCAACGGTCAAAACGACCCCCTGTGAGCAAGCACTTGGCAACAGTGGGAAGGAAAAACTCCCTTTTAACAGGAAGAAACCTCCAGCAGAACCAGGCTCAGGGAGGGGCAGTCTTCTGCTGGGACTGGTTGGGGCTGATGGGAGAGAATCAGGAAAAAGACATGCTGTGGAAGAGAGCAGAGATCAATCACTAATGATTAAATGCAGAGTGGTGCATACAGAGCAAAAAGAGAAAGAAACACACAGTGCATCATGGGAACCCCCCAGCAGTCTAAGTCTATAGCAGCATAACTAAGGGATGGTTCAGGGTCACTTGATCAAGTAAGACAAGTAAGACGTCAATCACGCAAGGGCACTTCCAGTAATCCCAAAATGATTCTCCAGCCTATCGAGTAAAATATGATGATCCATGGTATCAAACGCAGCACGAACTTGTAATCGCACCAACACTGTAGTGGTGTCCGAGTTCATTGCTCGCAGAAGGTAATTCACTACTTTAATGAGAGCTATCTCTGTGGAGTGATATTTTCTAAAAGCAGACTGCAATGGCTCAAAAAGATTATTCTCAGTAAGGTGGTCCACGAACGGCCACAAAACCACTTTTTCCAGAATTTTAGAGCAAAATGGTAGATTTGATAAAGGCCTATAATTTTGCAATACACTTGGGTCAAGATTAGATTTCTTAAACTATGGTTTAATCACTGCAGATTTGACACATTTAGGAACAGATTCAGAAGTTAGTGTGAGATTATCCATTTCCAGCATAGTCGGCCCAAGAGTGGCCCTCAGGTCAATAAACAGTTTTGTTGGTATGGGATCAAACAAGCAGGTTGTGCTTTTTAAAGACGTCATGCGGTTCGTCAGCACGCCTAATGAGATACTATCAAATTCTGTAAATCTAGTTAGGACCTCAGTGGTATTGTAGCACCCACCTTCATAGCAGGGTGAAATGGTTGGACCAAGGCTTGCTGGGATATGCTCAACCTAACGTGTTCTATTTTCTTCTCGAAATAATCCAAGAAGTTCTGTGCTGAAAAGGGAGAGTGACTTAAGCTCCGTTTACACATAGACGGTAAACTCTCCCGGAAGCGTCCCGGCAGAGATTTTGCCCCCTCCAGGCCATTTTAGGGATCAAACGCCGTAGTTAACGCTGACACACGGGGGCGTGGTTTGGTTCCGGCTTCACCGGGAATCGGCGAAAAAATTATTCCACATGTGGAATAATTCTGGGAGCGCTCCTGGAGAAGTGGCCTGATGAGGGAGACAACGCGAACAATGGCGTTTGATACTTTTTAATCGCCGTGTCATCCCGCCCCTTCCTGTAGTGCCGCAGTTTACACCGCCGTAATTGGTGGCCGGCGTTGTATCCCTAACCAACAGCGTGTAAAACGGCGATAGAGCCCACATCAGCGTCCTCAAAGGCGTTTTAACCGGCGACAGAGGCAGACAAAACGGTGGCGCTAGCAGACAGTACGCTGTTCTAAACACCACCTCCCGGTTAACGTTGCTCCAAATGGCCGATAGGCGGTGGTCAGTATAAAAACGCTAGCGCGCTGCATGCAGATCTCTCACTCGCGGCCAGCTCCAGATATTTTTGCAGAGAAGCTCCAGTATACCTCCTAAAATAAAATTGGCAGCGGCAAGGACTTACCAAGAGGTCTGGTTCAGAAGCAGAGGGTAGCCCTGTGGTGGAAACGAGCAACACGTTGAGGAGGGGAAAAAGAGAGAAAAGAAAAGGCTGAGAGATGATCTCCCTGTCACTCCCTCCCCCTGCACTGACAGCTGCTTCAGCCTATTATACTCTGGGGGCGGTGCCTACAAGCAAAAGTTCCTGGAGTAATGCAGGATTTGCCTGGATAAATCCAGCGGTACACAGGGGATTATTGGCGGCAGCAGAACACCGCCATTCTCACGCATGTCTTAACCTGCGATTGTAAAGGATAGAACTGAGTATTAACCCCCGTTGCCTGACGTGTGCCAGATGCTACGGTGTGAAAACTCCACTTTATTCGGCGGATTTAGCGGCGTTTTATCCGCGTATTTGCAGCTAGTACGGCACTCAAAACGCCGGCGAAATGCTCCGCCCCTTTCCACCGCGAAAATGGCCGGAACTACCGCGAACTTCTGTCTACGTACTACCCGCGGACAAAACCGTCTATGTGTAACCTGGGCTTAAAAGGTCCATGGATGAGAAATGCTACCGTGTCAAACAAAAAACATTGAGTTATGCTTGTTTTTAAATCAGAATAATAGGCCCGCTTTGTAGTCAATACTGTATGCTTATAATCTAGCTTCATGCCACGCAAAGTGGAACACCTCTAATTTGGAGCTACGCCATTTCCATTCCAAACCTCTACCCTTCTGCCTGAGGTCACACAAGTAACTATTGAACCAAAGCGACTGTGCTTTGGGAGGGCATGGCCTTAATAGAGGTGGCGCATTCTTATCATGTGTACTTTTGAGTGCTGACTTTAAATTGAATGTATTTTTTAAATATTTACAATTTTTATTTAACCTTTGTTAAACCACGAAAATCCCATTGAGATTAAGAACCTTTTTTCAAGGGAGACCTGGCCAAGATACACATCAGCAAATACAAAAACACAGTTACACACAGGCACAAATAAAAGACAAATAAAAGTTAATGAAAGATTAAAATTACAAGCATATTATAAAAAATATATATATTATGTATTTACATTGAACTTAATAATAAACATGCCTTTAATATAACAATGAGTTGCCACCCCCTGCTGGAATGGCATGTGAGTCCAGAATGTAGTTAGCAACATTAGCTAATGTTTATAGCTTCTCCAAAATATTTGTCCTGTCGATGTTCCGTTTTGGCGGCGTTCATCCTTGACCCAAAATACATGAGCACACAAAACAGCAAATGTCAGCTCTCCCCAGTTTCTCCATGATCAAAGTTACACACTCGTGCACAGACACAGAGCTTTTTGTCTTTTCCACATTCTGCTGCAAGCAGGTGCTTCTAATTTTAGACACAAACAGAGACGGTGGGGGAAGCCATCAAACGCAGTACACTTCTCACTTATGGTACCAGCAATAAATTACACTAACGAACTAATTACTAAACTGACTAAACTAATTGAACTACAAAAACACATTAAATCAATAACACTAACAACACTGTTAAACTATCATGAACCATAATAACAACATTTAAAACCCCAAACCTGAAACTCCCATGATGCATTACAGCACAACCTCCATTGATTACTGGTAAGGTAAAATAGCTTATTTCTCCAAACATGTTAAGTATGCAATGCATTGTCGATTTGGCATGTTTTCCCACCTACAACACACTAAAATCATCAGTGTAAAACTAACATGTGTCGGCATCGATTAATAGTCTTTGGTCCCTTCCCCTCCCGGGGTAATAATGAGGCATTTAGCAGGTTGACATTGTTAAATCGGTGGCTGGTGCAATTTTGTAGACAGCAAGGCTTTAGCTTCATTGATAACTGGCCTTCTTTCTGGGGCCACCGTGGCTTGCTGATGCCGGACGGCATCCACCCTACTGGATAAGGCGCTGCCATCTTGTCTGCGAACATAGATAGAGCTCTACGGGGAGAGTTAACATTAGGAATTTACAGCAGGCCATGGAGCAGGTGATTGGAGACCCTGCAAGGCTTATGACAAATGTGGGTGTGGAATCCATTAGCTTAGCGGGGAAATTAGTACAGAAAAACCACTATGATGATAGTGCAGTTTATCTGCAAGGGAGGGAAATTCAATAAGTTGAGACTGTGGCCTGCTTCCATAGATGTGTCCATAAAAATCATAGAGGGATATGCTTTGCAAACTTAATACCATAACGACATTGGATGATATTGAAATTGAGGATGGCCCAGTGGTTGTTCCAGCAATAGCAAACATTTCATGTCTGCTACCTACAACGCGCATGGAATGTCTCAAACCTAAACCTACTTCTTGGTATCTTATATATGCTACTCTGGAACCAACCCTAAATCCAACAGTTTCAACTGTCAACCTCACTGAGGTCCTGAGTCTGGGTCTCATTAACATACACTCAATGTCCTCAAAATCATTGTTGATTAATGATCTAATTATTAATCATCACTTAGATATGATTGGGTTATGTGAAACCTGACTTAAACCTACAGGTGTCCTCCCCTTAAATGAGGCCTGCCCACCAGCATATACATTTAGTCATGTCTCTCGTGATGCGAAGCAAGGCGGGGATGTTGCTCTTATTTATAAATCTAGGTTTAGCTTATTAGCTGTTGGGAGTCATAAATATAACTCATTTGAGCATCTGATTCTCCGCTCTGCTCAGGATATTACGCATTGCCAAGGTTAGAAGCATAAAAATCAGCCATATTACCTTGACACTGTATATAGGCCTCCTGGCCCATATTCTAAATTCTTAGATGGATTTGGTGCGTTCACCTCTAACTTGTCAACTAGTGCAGATAACATTCTGATCATTGGTGATTTTAATGGTAATATAACTAGGCCTTCTGATCCCCTCTGCAAATCATTTATGGAAATTGTGGATGCATTAGGATTTCGGCAATGCATTCGGGACTCGACACACATAAGCGGAAATACCCTGGATCCAGTTCTTGCACATGGTATTGCTGTCATGAATATTGACATCATGCCTCTTACATCAGTGGTCTCTGATCACTAACTTATTAAGTTTACAGTTTCGCTGCAGTGTTTAGTGGAATAACAAACTTATATATCACTATGGCGATGCATCAACTCCTCAACTAAGACTGAACTCAAAGCTAGACTGCCCTGATGTCTTAGCTTCACATTTCGCAAATACCAAATCAGTAGACAGTCTTGTAGATAGTTTAAACTCAGTGCTACACTACTACACTTGACATGATTGCGCCACCTGTGTTAAAACCACGCTCACCCAAATCACAGTCACCTTGGTTCAGTGATTACCTGCGTGACCTCAAGCATAAGGCAAGAGGTCTAGAATGGAAATGGCATTGCTCAAAATTAGAAGTATTCCACCTTGCATGGCATGATGCTATCTTAGACTATAAGCATGCATTATTGGCTACAAAGCGGACATATTACACTGATTTGATTAACAAAAGCAAGCATAACTCAAAGTTCTTGTTTGACACTGTGGCAACACTTACTCATGGACAACCATGGAATTCCCACCATTGTTGTTACTGGGTGTGCACGCACCCACATATGACTGTTTTTGCTCCTCGCCAGCAGTACCAGATCCGACACTCGGAGACGGTGGCCACCTGGGGACTCGGAACTTGGCGGCTCCAGTATTCTCCAGGTTCGGTGGCGGAGGAAATCGTGTGGTTCCGGTTCTTCTCAGGACAGACGTCTTCTATCCTCGAGCCTGCCCACACGTCACCTTTGTGGATTGACTGTTTGCTCAAATTCTGTAATCCTCTGTGTTTTTGTTGTGCTCTTTCACAACAGTAAAGTGTTCATATTCGACTCTTTCATTGTCTGATCATTTGCGCCCCCTGTTGTGGGTCCGTGTCACTACACTTTCCCAACAGGATATCTCGGCCAGCGTCATGGATCCCGAGGGGCGTCAACCATCTGTTGGACAACCAATGGAAGAGCAGGGTGCACAGGCATCTGCAGGAGGCGTGATTGGTGAGTTGCAGCAAATCCTCACCGCCTTTACTGCTCGGTTGGATTTGATGACCGAGCAAAACGTCATCCTTAACCGCAGGATGGAGGCTCTCACCGCGCAGGTGGAAGCGCGCGCTCAGGGTGCTGCTGCAGCTCCTCCTCCTGCCGACCCGGTGCAGAATATAGACGTTCCACTGGTCGTTCAACGACCCCCCCCACCATCCCCTGAAGCATACATAAGTCCCCCAGAGCTGTACGGAGGTTGTGTGGAGACGTGCGCGGACTTTCTTATGCAGTGTTCGCTCATCTTTGCACAACGTACGCGTCTGACGCCAGTAAGGTGGCTTATGTTATTAACTTGCTTCGTGGTGAGGAACGCGCTTGGGCTACAGCGCTTTGGGAGCAAAATTCATGGCTCCTTACCACTTATACTGGGTTTGTGAGGGAGTTCAAAACGGTTTTTGATCACCCTAATAGAGGAGAGACTGCTTCAACTTTGCTGCTGTCTATGAGACAGGGGCGCCGGAGCGCAGCCAAATATGCAGTCGACGTCCGCATCGTGGCTGCGAGGTCCAGCTGGAATAACGTTGCGCTCCGTGCCGCCTTCATAAACGGACTGTCGTCGGTCCTGAAGGAGCACCTGGTAGCCAAGGAAGAACCGCGGGATCTAGATGGGCTTATTGATCTCGTTATATGGTTAGACAATCAGTTAGATGAGCACCGTCGGGAGCGAGACGAAGGACGTGGCCGGGCATGTGCCGTCCCTCTCCCTTCCGGGTCCGAAAAGGTTCTGCCCTCCCCACGCTCCACAGCCTCAACGCTCCGTGTGGCTACAGCTCCCCCTGCTGACGAAGCTATGGACACGAGCAGGGCCACATTTAGACCACCTAACAGACAGAGGAGGCTCGCCCGCGGGGAGTGCTTTGTCTGCGGCTCGAGTGAGCATCTGCAGAGAGACTGCCCCAAGCGGTTAAACACCAATGCCCGCCCCCTAGAAACTGGGCTTAGGGTGGGCCAAGACATTCACGTGGGGCATACACATATTTCCACACGACTCCCAGTTACAATCCTGAGCGGGGATTTAACCCTTCAAGCCACAGCACTGGTGGACACGGGGTCAGAAGGGAATCTGCTAGACAGCAGATGGGCTAGGGAGGTAGGGCTCCCTCTGGTGGCGCTCCCTTCGCCATTGCAGGTGCGGGCACTTGGTGGCACCCTTCTCCCTTTAATCACACACAAGACACAACCAGTAACTCTGGTGGTGTCTGGAAATCATCGGGAGGAGATCAAGTTTTTTGTGACTCCTTCTACCTCCCGCGTGATTTTGGGCTTCCCTTGGATGTTGAAACACAATCCCCGGATTGATTGGCCGTCTGGGGTGGTGGTTCAGTGGAGCGAAACCTGCCATCGGGTGTGTTTAGGATCCTTGGTTCCTCCCGGTTTCCAGGCTAAGGAGGAGGTCAAAGTCCCTCCCAATCTGACGGCAGTGCAGGTTGAGTACCACGATCTTGCTGACGTCTTCAGCAAGGATCTGGCGCTCACCCTTCCCCCGCACCGTCCGTATGATTGTGCCATTGATTTGATTCCGGGCGTTGAGTTTCCGTCCAGCAGGCTGTACAATCTCTCACGACCTGAGCGCGAATCAATGGAGACCTACATCCGGGACTCATTAGCTTCCGGGCTGATCCGGAATTCCACCTCCCCGATGGGTGCAGGTTTCTTTTTTGTGGGCATGAAAGATGGCGGACTCCGTCCATGCATTGATTACAGGGGGCTGAATGAGATTACGGTTCGCAATCGATACCCGTTGCCCCTGTTAGATTCAGTGTTCACGCCCCTGCATGGAGCCAAAATCTTCACCAAGTTGGATCTTAGAAATGATACCACCTGGTTCGGATCCGGAAGGGAGACGAGTGGAAGACGGCATTTAACACCCCGTTAGGTCATTTTGAGTACCTGGTCATGCCGTTCGGCCTCACTAACGCCCCCGCGACGTTCCAAGCTTTGGTTAATGACATCTTGCGGGACTTCCTGCAGCGATTCATCTTCGTATACCTGGATGATATGCTCATCTTTTCTCCGGATCCTGAGACTCATGTCCAGCATGTACGTCAGGTCCTGCAGCGGTTGTTGGAGAACCGGCTGTTTGTGAAGGGCGAGAAGTGTGAGTTTCACCGCACCTCTTTGTCCTTCCTGGGATTTATCATCTCCTCCAACTCCGTCGCCCCTGATCCGGCCAAGGTTGCGGCGGTGAGAGATTGGCCCCAAACAACAAGCCGTAGGAAGCTGCAACAGTTCCTCGGCTTTGCAAATTTCTACAGGAGGTTCATTAAGGGCTACAGTCAGGTAGTTAGCCCCCTGACAGCCCTGACCTCCACTAAAGTTCCCTTCACCTGGTCGGAACGGTGCGAAGCCGCGTTTAGGGAGTTGAAACGACGGTTCTCGACTGCACCAGTTCTGGTGCAGCCCGACCCTGGCCGCCAGTTTGTGGTTGAAGTGGACGCCTCTGACTCAGGGATAGGAGCCGTGCTATCCCAGAGCGGAGAGACCGATAAGGTTCTTCACCCGTGTGACTACTTTTCTCGCAGGTTGACCCCGGCTGAACGGAACTATGACGTCGGCAACTAGAGAACTCCTTGCGGTGAAAGAGGCTCTTGAGGAGTGGAGACACTGTTGGAGGGGGCGTCTGTGCCGTTCACGGTTTTCACTGACCATTGGAACCTGGAGTATATCAGGACCGCCAAGCGGCTGAACCCCAGGCAAGCCCGTTGGTCACTGTTCTTCGGGCGTTTTGACTTCTGGATCACCTATCGCCCCGGGACCAAGAACCAAAGATCAGATGCCTTGTCCCGTGTACACGAAGATGAAGTCAAAACTGAGCTGTCGGATCCACCGGAGCTCATCATTCCGGAGTCCACTTTCGTGGCCACCCTCACCTGGGACGTGGAGAAGACCGTCCGGGAGGCCCTGGCACGGAACCCGGACCCCGGAACTGGACCAAAAAATCATCTGTATGTCCCACCAGAGGCCAGAGCTGCAGTCTTGGCTTTCTGTCACGGATCCAAGCTCTCCTGTCATCCAGGGGTGCAAAGGACCGTGGCAGTTGTCCGGCAGCGCTTCTGGTGGGTGTCTATGGAAGCCGACATCCGGGAGTATATCCAGGCCTGCACCACCTGTGCCAGGGGCAAGGCAGACCATAAGAGGACCCAAGGACTTCTCCAGCCGCTCCCGGTGCCTCATCGCCCCTGGTCTCATATCTGCCTGGATTTCATCACGGGCCTCCCGCCGTCCCAGGGCATGACTAC
Source organism: Thalassophryne amazonica (assembly GCF_902500255.1). Taxonomy (NCBI): domain Eukaryota; kingdom Metazoa; phylum Chordata; class Actinopteri; order Batrachoidiformes; family Batrachoididae; genus Thalassophryne; species Thalassophryne amazonica. The sequence continues at coordinate 85,189,975 of NC_047115.1, forward strand.
CATCCTGACGATAGTGGACCGGTTCTCCAAGGTGGCCCACTTCGTGGCCCTCCTGAAGCTCCCAACGGCCCAGGAGACTGCTGACCACTTGAGAAATATTGCCAAGTTGAGGCCAATTCTGTCTAACTCTGATCTGGAAGTTGTGATTCATGCTTTTATTGTTTCTCATTTAGATTATTGTAATTCGCTTTTTACTTGTTTTAATAAACCTGCCTTAAATCATCTTCAAATGGTCCAAAATGCTGCAGTAAGACTTTTAACAAGATCTAGTAGATGGACTCACATTACCCCCATTCTATCCTCCCTGCACTGGCTTCCTATCAAATTTCGTAATAATTTTAAAATTTTGGTTTTGACTTTTTGAGCATTGTATGGTCAGGCCCCCAAATATGTGTTGGATATGTTGAGCCCCTACATCTCTGGTCGCTCCATTCGTTCCTCGGAGCAGAACCTCCTCACGGTTCCGAGAACCCACTTTAAAACCAGAAGAGACTTATCCTTTCAAATTGTGGCTCCTAAACCTTGGAATAATCTCCCTCTGTCCCCTCGTGCGACCATCTCTGTGGATTCTTTTAAAAGGCAGCTGAAGACATTTTTGTTTGGTCAAGCTTTTAGTTGATTGTTCTCTTAATCACTGTTTTATTTATTTATTTATTTTGTTTGAAGCACTTTGTGATTTTTATCTGTGAAAGGTGCAATATAAATAAAGTTTCTTCTTCTTCTTGTGCTGGCGACCCTCCTGTCCTGTGCACCAACAGCATTTCCTGTATATTCGTTTTGTGAATTGTTCTGTAATTTATGTCTGTAGCATGGCCCAAGCAGAGGGTCACCCCTTTGAGTCTGTTCTGTTTGAGGTTTCTTCCTCAGAGGGAGTTTTTCCTTACCACTGTTACTCTGGGGGTTGGTAAGGTTAGACCTTACTTGTGTGAAGCGCCTTGTGATTCTTTTGTGATTTGGTGCTATATAAATGAAATTAAATTGAAATGGAAAATTAACACTGACTGTTAAATTAACAATGCCAGTGTACATATGGTTATACTCTAGTCAGAGTGGGACTGGATTGCCAATTCCTCACACATATGTTAACCACTTTGCGACGCAGATTGATTTTTCTTTTTTAAGTGCTTGTTGTGCTGCCTCCCTTATGTGTCTGTCTGGTTCGCCCATACCAAAAACTACATCTGGCCATCATGGTTTAAAATCCTGCAGGGCAGCAAGGTCCCCCTACTCATGCCAGCACATGTCCAGGCCGGTTTAAAGTTCACCACTGACCATCTGGATGATCCAGAGGAGGCATGGGAGAAGGTCTTTTAGTCAGATGAGACCAAAATAGAGTTTTTTGGTATCAACTCCACTCGCCATTTTTGGAGGATGAGAACAACCCCAAGAACACCGTCCCAGCCGTGAAGCATTGGGTGGAAACATACTACTTTGGCAGTGCTTTTCTGCAAACATATTGAAGGGAGAATGGATGGGGTCATGTATCGTGAGATTCTGGCAAACAACCTCCTTCCCTCAGAAAGATCATTGAAGATGGGTCGTGGCTGTGTCTTCCAGCATGACAATGACCTGAAACACATAGCCAGCACAACTAAGGAGTGGCTCTGTAAGAAGCAGTTCAAGGTCCTGGAGTGGTCTCGCCAGTCTCCAGACCTGAACTCAATAGAAAATCTTTGGAGGGAGCTGAAACTCAACACCTGGAAGATCTGGAGGAGTGGACAAAAATCCCTGCTGCAGTGTGCAAACTTGGTCAACAACTACAGGAAACGTCTGAACAAAGGTTTCTGTATCAAATATTACGGTCTGTTTATTGTCTCAAAGACTTATTTCATACAATAAAATATATCATACAAATACATCATACAATGTGATTTTCAGATTTTCTTTTTTTTTAGATTCTGTCTCTCACAGCTGATATTTGCCTATGATAAAAATTACAGGCCTCTCCATTCTTTGGAGGTGGAAAAGCAACAGCGGATCAAATACATATTTGCCTCACTGTATGTTGTGTGGGCCGCTGAAGAGGAGGTACTGCTGGCCCACAACCACCAGATGGTGCCCTGCTTGGAGTGCGGGCTCCAAGCACGAGAGGGCGTCGGAGCCGCTGGAAGTGACAGCTGTCACCTATCAACACCAGCTGTCACCCATCACCACCACTACAAAGGCCGGACTGCAACTCCACCTCCTCGCCGAGAAATCAGCTACCATTCAGGTAACTTCTCTGCTGACTTAACACTGAATAATAGTCTGAACTCTTTTGCAGCCATTTTCCTGTGGTGTTTGCCTTATCTGTGGGATTGGCGTTTGGTGTGATCAGTGACGGCTTCGCTTCACACTCCAACCAGATAAGTGGTTAGACAGGAGCTGCACGAGTGTGTGATTGGAGGTGGAGGTGCTCCCTCCTAACTAAACACAGACTGTGGGATTACTGAGTGTGCGAACTCGCACTCATCAATACTGTTTCTGTTCTCTGCCAGCAGTACCAGGTCTGACTGCTGAAGACATTGGCCACCTGGGGCGCAGGGCTTGGCGGCTCCGGTGTTCTTCAGATCCGTTGGTGGTGGAAGCTGTGTGGGATCCAGCTCTTCTCTCGCCAGACGTCTTCTATCTTCGAGCCTGCCCACACGTCACCTTGTGTATAATTGACATTCTACCATATTGTTATTGTCTGTACTTCGTTGTGCGATTCACAACATTAAATTGTTACTTTTTGGCTTATCCATTGTCCGTTCATTACCGCCCCCTGTTGTGGGTCCGTGTCACGACACTTTCACAACAACTGTATATATATATATATATATATATAGATATAGATATATATATATATATATATATATATATATATATATATATATATATATATATATATATACATACAGTAGTGTTCAGAATAATAGTAGTGCTATGTGACTAAAAAGATTAATCCAGGTTTTGAGTACATTTCTTATTGTTACATGGGAAACAAGGTAGATGCAGTAGACTCTCACAAATCCAACAAGACCAAGCATATACACTCTATGAAACTGGGCTAGTAGTAGAAAAAAGTAGAAAAGGCGGTGTTCACAATAATAGCAGCATCTGCTGTTGACGCTACAAACTGAAAACTATTATGTTCAAACTGCTTTTTTAGCAATCCTGTGAATCACTAAACTAGTATTTAGTTGTATAACCACAGTTTTTCATTATTCCTTCACATCTGCGAGACATTAATTTTGTTGGTTTGGAACCAAGATTTTGCTCATTTACTAGTGTGCTTGGGGTCATTGTCTTGTTGAAACACCCATTTCAAGGGCATGTCCTCTTCACCATAAGGCAACATGAGCTCTTCAAGTATTTTGACATATCCAAACTGATCCATGATACCTGGTATGCCATATATAGGCCCACACCATAGTAGGAGAAACATGCCCATATCATGATGCTTGCACCACCATGCTTCACTGTCTTCACTGTGAACTGTGGCTTGAATTCAGAGTTTGGGGGTCATCTCGCAAACTGTCTGCGGCCCTTGGACCCAAAAAGAACAATTTTACTCTCATCAGTCCACAAAATATTCTTCCATTTCTCTTTAGGCCAGTTGATGTGTTCTTTGGCAAATTGTAACCTCTTCTGCACATGTCTTTTATTTAACAGAGGGACTTTGCGGGGGAATCTTGCAAATAAATTAGCTTCACACAGGCGTCTTCTAACTGTCACAGCACTTACAGGTAACTCCAGACTGCTTTTGATCATCCTGGAGCTGATCAATGGGTGAGTCTTTGCCATTCTACTTATTCTTCTATCCATTTTGATGGTTGTTTTCCATTTTCTTCCACGCGTCTGTTTTTTTTTGTTTGTTTTTTTGTCCATTTTTAAGCATTGGAGATCATTGTAGATGAACAGCCTATAATTTTTTGCACCTGCGTATACGTTTTCCCCTCTCCAATCAGCTTTTTAATCAAACTACGCTGTTCTTCTGAACAATATCTTGAACGTCCCATTTTCCTCAGGTTTTCAAAGAGAAAAGCATGTTCAACAGGTGCTGGCTTCATCCTTAAATAGGGGACACCTGATTCACACCTGTTTGTTCCACAAAATTGACAAACTCACTGACTGAATGCCACACTACTAGTATTGTGAACACCCCCTTTTCTACTTTTTTAACTAATAGCCCAATTTCATAGCCTTCAGAGTGTGCATATCATGAATTGGTCTTGTTGGATTTGTGAGACTCTACTGAATCTACTGGTACCTTGTTTCCCATGTAACAATAAGAAATATACTCAAAACCTGGATTAATCTTTTTAGTCACATAGCACTACTATTATTCTGGGTGGATATATATATATATACAGACACACAAAAAACAAGTTTTTCTCATCTCTTCCGCTTCTTACCTGTAAACATGTCATTAGAGTGCGCTGGCATTGGAATCAAAGTTCATGTTGAAATGTGCTCTTATTTTGCAAGACTCTTGTGCAAGAGAACCAGAAGTGTTCCAAGACAATGGCTAACTTTGTGAAGGTTAAGATGCTACTGCCTTAACTATCATCTAAACTAGCGTCTTAACTTTCACAAAGCTAGCCATCAGTGGATTTATGGCTCTTTTGGAATGAGTGGATAAACACAGACTGCTGGTGTGCATCATGCCTCACATCACCTCCTACAGTCTGCCACTGCAGACCAACTTCTGCTGTGATGTTTTTTTCTGCTGTCGGCATGAGAAAGCAGCTTAATGTGGACTGGAGATCCACTGTCAAGCTACTAGCAAGTACAGGACAAAACAACCATCGGGAAAGTTCTCCTTCTGATGTACACTCAAAGTTTCAGCAAACTTTCTGATGGACTCACCAGACATCAACTGACAAGGAAAAGATTTAATGAATGAGGATTTGAACAGGCAAAAACAGACACACACAGGTGATCTGCTCACTGTCATCACTCATTTTCAACCACTTATTTTGAATCGGGTCGCGGGGGCAACAGCTCTAGCAGGGGACCCCAGAGTTCCGTTTCCCATGCCACACCGACCACCTCTGACTGGGGGATCCCCAGGCATTCCCAGTCCAGTGTGAAGATATAATCTCTCCATCTTGTCCTGGGTCTTTCCCAGGGTCTCCTCCCAGATGGACATGCCTGGAACACCTCCTTAGGGAGGCGTACCAGATGCCTGAACCAACTCAGCTGGCTTCTTTCAACATGAAGAACCAATGGCTCTACTCCAAGCTCCCCACGGATGACCGAATTTCTCACCCCCCTGAGGAAGCCCATTTCGTCCACTTGTACCTGCGATCCAGTTCTTTCAGTCATGACCCAACCCTCATGACCACAGATGAGAGTAGGAACGAAGACTGACCAGTAGCTTGAGAGCTTTGCCTTTTGGCTCAGCTCCCTTTATGTCACAAGAGTACTGTAGAGCAAACACCACCCCTCTTGCGCCGATTCTCCGGCCAATTTCAATCTCCATTATACCCTCACTTGTGAACAACACCCCGAGGTACTTGAACTACTTAACTTGGGGCAAGACCGCATTCCCTACCCAGAGTCTGCAACCCATCGGTTTCCTGTTGAGAACCATGGCCTCAGATTTAGAGGCGCTGATCCTCATCCCAGCAGCTTCACACTCGACTGCGAACTGATCCAGTGAGTATTGAAGGTCACCGGCCGATGAAGCCAACAGGACCACATCATCTGTAAAAAGCAGTGATGAGACCGTGAGCCTACCAAACAGGTGAGTTATTTGTGATTTTCTATTTGTGAAGAAATCAGATATTTTATTGAAATGGGAGTTCCAGCAAATGTAACACTGGCCGAATGTAACGCTGTTTGCGCATCAGTCCAACTCTCTTCAGGAAGAATTTCGCACAGAATGCCCTGATCATGCATACAATATATACAGTTTCCCCAAAAATTTATGTTATGAAAAATGCGTAAAAGCTCAAAGGTTCCTAAAGTTTTGCATGTCTTTGTAAATAAAACTGAGTTGAGTAGAGAACGGCAGTGCTGAGTGTAAGCAATGGGAAAGTGGAGTGATGATACAAGCAGTGGAAGGCGTGCATGCACTCAAATGGTCTAAATGGCATCTGTGGTTTGCACTGACACTCCAAAGCAAGAACAATGTGGTTTGAATCGACAGCAGCCTGTCTCTGTAGACGTTGTGTTCTGCTCATCTTGCTGTGCAAAACTATTTTTGTTGGCGTCAGCTGTCGGTGTGAATGTAAAAAAAAGTTTGATGATCTCAAAGTGATTTATCAAGTGTGCACAGGTATTATCTCATAAACAATGTTTCTTCATTATGTCACAAATATTATGAGCACATTAGAAACAAATGAAACATATTTATACAGTAAATGCAAGAGTCATAGATCCCTTAAGACTCTTGATTTGAATTTGTATCAGTTTTCACAATAATCCATATATTCATTTATTTTTCATACTTACAAGTAACAAAGTCAGGCTATTAGGAAGAATGTTATTAAATTACAATAATTCATAATTCAATCCCATTAGGACACAAAGCACATTGATATGATGCTTATGGCTTGAGCCATTATCACATCTCTAATGGGCGTGAGACAGAACCTTCCTCACATCGCTAATGTTCTCTTTTACCACTTGGGTCAGTGCCAAGACACTTCCCCCACAGAATCAGTACTTTGTGTGCTTTGTCCTTTGCACTGTGTACTAAGCGTCAGAAGAAAACTTTCAGAAAACACTTTACATTCTCGGCACAAAGTCAGCCATGTTCTCAGTGGCCTCAAGGTTACTGTACCTCACTGTTCTTTGGCAGTTGAGGTTGTCTGGTGGGTTCTTTAGACCTGAAACAGGTTGCAGCCAAGTGTGAAGCTGCTGATTTGTGGATAAATACCTCCAAATCTGAGGCCATATTGTGTTGGAAATTTGTGCACTGCTGCCTGTGGAGTGGTACTGAGTCACTGCTCTGAGTTAAAGAGTCTGTTTTCAGGTCTTGTTTATGAAAGGAAAATGAAGCCTGAGAGTGACAGATTGGTGAAAATCAGGCCAAATGTGAACACTAACGGTCCCGAACACTTAGCAAGAATCAGCACGAATGGGGAAAAAGCCAAACTTTGAGACGCAGTCCGGAGGGACAGACATTCAGACAGCCGTGTATGTGAATGCTGTATGAACACTTAGAATGTCGGCAGATCCCACCTCGACTGATTCGAGCACACCCGTGCATATGTGCACAATCGCAGCCCAAACATACTTGGACAACAGTACGAAAATCTACAATGCTGTTACAATGCACTAAGAATATAAATAAGGCAGTGCGAGTGCCAGTTGGATGCGGTTGATTGCCACCCGATGGGTAATCGGGATGGGTAAGTCTGGAAGACAAACACGGGGAGAGGAGGGTGTGAGCCAGTGCTGTGTCTGGCCTTTGCTGTGTCTGGACCCTCTGCACTGTGCAATCGCAGTTAAGGAGCCCCCCCCTCCACACACACACACACACACACACACACACACACACACACACACACACACACACACACACACACACACACACACACACACACACACACACACACACACAGGGCAGCACTGCGATCGGACCTCACAGCTCCACGGGGCTGCACGTGATGCACCTCCACAGCTACACGGTGCTGTGCGCGATCAGACATCACAGCCCCACAGGGCTGTGGTGCAGTCCCGCTGGAGACATGAGTGTGACCTGCTTCTCATGTGCCGTTCTGGGGGGAGTCTGCATGTCCAGGATGCCACAAACACCACCATGACATATGTACAGTACTTCATGCTAAAAAGAAAAGTTTTATGCATCTGAATAGGATGTCTTCTGAATGTATACCTTTGCAGGTGTTTTTCGAATTCACCACTGGGAAGAGAAACTGGACAAAAGCCACAACATGTTGAAGGATGTATTTATGTAATCAAGCTCCGGAATCCAAGGATGTAAGTATGGGCTATCTTACTTGGCTTATTGACCAAAGTCCGCTCAGCCAGACCTTCATAAATTTGTCTGGAGTAGACATTTCTTAAGTACTGTGTCACTTTGCAAGAAGCAAGAGAAGCCACCAACACATCCATGACACATCTCAATGTGTTATGGGCTTCTATGGGTGTGACTGGAGAAACTGGAGACAACCCTCACAATGCAAGTGGTACTCCTCAGTAACTAGTTGTTTGATACAAATGCATCCCAGCCATATCCAAGGATGCCTCAAAGAGGTCCACTTATTTTAAGTCACTGGTTTGCACAACCACAGAGTAACAGGCCTATGTCACTGGGCTGCAACACCCTGCAAATGGCATTTGCGAGGGAAATTGGTTGATTCCAAGTGATGTTCGCTGGGTGGCACTCTTCCCTCACACTTGCAGGCTGCTCCCAGTTTGCTCCCAGAGCTATCGCTGCTGTCCTGTGACCCTCTGAATGTACTCGCTGTGACTCCTAACATGAGAGATTCATGAGAGAACTGTCAGGGGGTTGGGCCACACAGACACAAGGTGTGGGGGAGTACGCCACAATAGTGGAGATGATTAGAGAGGAACAGCCACTTCTATCAGCCTGGCCACAGTTGAAGTGGACATCAGGAATTACAGTGTCCTCCAAAAGTACTGGAACACTTGGTATTTCACACATTTTAATTTGTTTATGCCTTTTCAAAGACAAAAAATACATAAAATAAAAATTTCTAAAATTATCTTTCTTAAACTCAAACTGAAAGCAAATCTCTACAACTTGATATAAATTAAAAATATAAAATCCAAGATGATGAGTTGCATAAGTAATGGAACACTTTTGTATAATACCTATAAATAATCCGTTTTATTGCCAGTTTTCTTCAGACAAGTCAGGGGATGGATACGTGAACATTTCCAAGTCACTGAAAATGTCTTGGACTTTATTTACATCAGTTATGAAGAAATACAAACAGTATGGCACTCTATGGTAAATCTGTGCAGAGTAGACAGTTCTCAAAAACTGGGTGACTGTGCAAGAAAGAGAAGAATGAGGAAAGCCACCAAGACACCCAGAAGAAGTTATAGGCTTCTGTGGCTGAGATTGGAGAAATTGTGCATAGTGCTTGTTTTCCATTTTGTATCCACAGTTATACAGCTTTATGATGAAGTGGTATAGAGGAGGGTTTTCTTAAAAAGAAGACTTGAATGTTCAGCTACAATTTGCCACAAGGTACATCTGAGATGCAAGTGTTGTACCCATGAAAATGGGGTAATGTAATGCAGTATAAATATGAAGAAATAATCACAAGAGTTATTTTGAGTTGTTTCTCTCACGCAGAGGTTTATTGCAATGCAATATGACCAACTGTTATTCCCCCTTATCTTTGTTAACATAAAATGGCGGACTAAAAGTTCACATGCAGAAAAACATTTTAAACTCTTAAAATATGAATGAAAATGTTTCTTTAGCTTCACTGTAACATGCAATATAAACAGAAAAATACCTTAATACATATAACACATTTTTATAACATTGGGAAACTTTTACCTGAAAATATGAAGAAATAATCACAAGAGTTATTTCGAGTTGTTTCTTTTATGCAGAGGTTTATTGCAATGAGAAGAAAACTCCGCAAAATTCCTCCAGTGGTGTGGGAAGACATTACAAGTTGAAAGAATAAAGAAACCCAGGATTTTTTTTTATTTTTTTTTTTACTGTTACTATTCCTAGAAGTCTAATACTTCTGCTACCTTTTCAGTGTAACAGCTGCGAATTTTAATTCATTTATTTACATCTGTGTGAATCCTGCGTGAGCCTTAGGAGTCGTTAGTTTATCCATTACTGGTTATCTTGTGCTTGCTTGGCTATACTCTTGAATTTCTTAGTGCACAAAGTACACTACTTTACCAACTTTACACCCTCCGTAAATCCTGCATGATGTTGAAAGATAGGGTGGCTCTCTTAGAGAGCCGTGTCCTAAGTTAGAGCAGCTTCTTAGCTCAGTGGAGTTGGATGTTACGGGAACTCCAGATGAGGTTAGTGTTGGGCCGGCTAGCGAGCCCATTAGCATCAGCCTAGAAATACCGGCTGTGGAGGATGGCTTTCGGACTGTGGCTGTCATGGTTCGTGGTGGCTTGACCCTGAAAGTTGTAGGAGGCAAATGCAGACTCACAGACACGGGTGTTGGAGTACGGAAAAAGTAACTTTATCTGGTAAACTGGCAATTGGTTCGGTACACAGGAAATCAGTCAACGTAGTGGATGTACAGGCAGGTAGTAAGCTGAGGCGGAGTCCAAAAAACAAGCACAGTTCCAAATACACGGCAACAGGAGTTCACAGGGCTGAGGCAGAGGCAAAGTCAAAAAACAAGCAGAGTTCAGGGATAAGACAAGGCGGAAGTTGGTAACACAGACAAGGTCAGAAATATTACAAGGCAAAACAGGACAAAGGCGTGAGGCTGGAAAGTGCAACATGCAACAATCTGGCGAAGGACTGTGAGACTGTGAGGGCTTAAATACTAGTGGAAGAATCAGAGTGTGAAATGAGGAACAGGTGTGCAGAGAGTGCTGGAAGGGGGCGTGACCAGGGAAGACAAAGGTAAGTGCAAGAGAGTGCAGTAAGGCAAAAGCAACATGAACTGGGGCAAGATAATTAAATGACAGAAAAACCAACTGTGCAAAATGTGACGTGCTTGATTAACCATAATAAACACGAACAAAACAGAGGGACAAAACTAAAACTAAGGTGGCAAGTCGAGGAGTGACAGACCAGTGATAACTAAAAAGAGAGGACGTGACACAGGAAATGAATACACTAAACATGACAAAACAAACTATTGACAAAATAGGAAATAAACGATGAACAAATCAAAACCAGGGACTAGGTAATACAATGAATGACTAAACTATAAATAAATGATGCACGGAGTAAAACTGGTAACAGAAGCATTACACAAAGTACAGAAATGAACAGAACCAAACCAAGACTTACACATGACCACATATAATAATATGAAATGTAAAACTATAAAACCCTCAGTGGAAGCCTAGACCAAATAAGGGGAAAACCCAGACATGAACCCCAGGCTGGGGCAGGTCCTGACATCACCCCCCCACCAAGGCAGCCGGCACCGATGGCAGCCAGAAACACCACCCCAAAACCCAGAGAGCGGCAACCAGGCACCCATCTGACCAGGGGCGGGCAGGTGGGGGATCGGAGGAGGGACACAAAACCATGGAAAACCGGAAGAAAAACCTGAGGCAGGAGGCGGCATGACAGACAACCAACAACCCTCAACACGGGGGACAGAGTGCCTGAGCCCAAATGGGTGACCAAACCCAGAGAGACCCCCAAATGGATGACAACAGGGCTGAACTAGGGACCAAGGAACCCCAAGAGTCCGGTCCTGGGGTACACAGCAGCCCACGGGAGAGCCAGGAGGGCGACCATTATGCCCAACAGGAGGCAAGTATGCGACAGGAGGTTTCCCCGAGGGATGCACGGGAACAGAGATGAAACCAGAACCCGGGACAGGGGAGGGTGTGGTAGTGGGACAAAACTTCCCCGGCATCACAGCAGGGAGCAAACAGGAGAGACCAACAAACCTGAGCAATGAACGAAGGGGACGGAGGACCTGCGTGGCCACTCTCCGCACAATCCCAGGAATACAACAAGAAGAAAAAGCAGTCAGTAACAACCATACAAACCAAGAAAAGAATGGAGGGAGAGAAAAACAGATGATGGACACCAAAAATAGAACCCAAATACCACCAAAAACAACTATGCTGGAAAACCAAAACCACAAAGTGGACGGATTGCCAAAAGTGAAAATCCTGACAAAAAAAATGAAGGGAGGAACAAAATAAAAATAAAAGCCACTGAACAAAACTTCTACATGGACCAAGGAAAGTAGGGGAACCAAGAAGGGAACTACATGTAGAGAAACACTCTGAAATAAGGACAAACAAAACATGAAACAACCATCGGACAGAAATTTTATGGGAACCGTAGAGAGGATACAAACACAAAATACTGCTACATAAATAAATAAAAGGAAAAAGGTACAAAAAGGAACCAAACTGACATAGAGGGTAATCAAAAACTGAACCCTGATGAATAGAACAGAGAGTGGTATTCAATGCAAAAGGACCTGGAGGGATGACCCATGTCAAACGAGAACCGAATGGGGACCAGGGAGACATGAGTTCCAGAAACCACCACAAAAATAGCATGTTTGCTACTAGCAGGGTAATCTTAGCAAGTAGGGACCAATCCGGAACGAGATTCAAAACACAAAACTGTTTACCAAACCAAAACAACCAGAAGAGCATTACTTGCCAGAAACGGGAACCTAATGAACAGAGAAACTTGCTAAAAATAGCAAAAGTGGAACCATGAAAAGTGACAGTAAAGCAGATTCACCTGGGGAGCTAACCCGGTCCAATACCATTTATGGATCCAGAAAGAGAACTTCAGTAAATCAAGTCGTGGGAGGCTAACCAATTCCCAACAGAAATACAGATATTGAGAGAACTCATGTTTTAAGCAAATTTTGAAACAAATGACAACTGATAAGCCAAGAACTAGCTGAGCACCAAAGAAATGCAGGAGCCCCATGTTGTCCAGAACCGAGACACTAAGCAGTCCTCCTAACGGGCCCTGAAAATGGGAAAGCATGATTAGGAAAAATAACAAAAGACTCACAGTTCCGCTGATTACGGCAGCACAGTTCTTGTTGGGAGACCTCTGAAGATCTGAATAGCAATGGAGGTGATGAAGGGATGTCCTGCATCGGACGCGCCATTGTCGACCCGGCTGGCTCTGCAGTTGCGCGTGGAAAAGCGCACAACTTGTCAGATGCAGCTGGCTTCGCTGAAGGCTGAGAAGCTGTGCGCGCTGCTGCATGTTGGACTGACAGGACTGGAGATCGTGGCCTGGCGCGCACGGTGGCAGAATCAGCTGTTTTCGCTGAAGCTGAGAAGCTGTGCGTGCTGCTGCATGCTGGACTGACGTGACTAGAGAACGTGGCCTGGTGCGCATGGCGGCAGAATCAGCTGTTTTTGCTGAAGGCTGAGGAACAGGGCGTACTGCTGCTTCCTGGAGAAACGTGGCCGTTGATGGTGGCAGTGAGCGCACCGTGAAAACTTCGGACGTCGCTGGTTGAGTCTGGAGCGGAGTGCGCGCCATATTTGACGCCAGTGATGTTGGCACAGTTGTTTGAAACTGAGGCGTGACGAGCTGTGGTGACGTGGGTTGTTCAGCAGGCTTCTGGAGTGTGTGCATCAGAGAAACTGGGGGCATGTGTCTCTCCGCTTGCTCCGGTGACGTCACGACTGGTGCGGCCGAGGGCTGAGGTGATGTGGTCTTGCCCGATGGCTCTGTGGGCACCAGGAGAGACATGTCCTCACCAGAGAGGTCGGGCAAGACGGGAACCTTCATTCCCATGGGCAAGGAAGTCGTGGTGGCAACAGGCTGGCGCGATGGCACCGGGAGCTTCCGAGGTGCGGGCACGGGGGCCAGATGAGGCGGGACTGGAACTGGTGCCGCATAAAATCGCGGATCTGGTTCTTTGGATAGATTCAGCTCCGTGGGTTCCTGCCTGAACAGCCTTCATGGAGCAGGAACTGGAGGCAGGCAGGACGAGGAAGGTGTGGACGGCTGAGGAGGCGTGACTGCTTCGACCGACAGTGTGATGAAGCGGGGCGTGTCCAGACAGGAGTCATAGATCTCTGATTCAAACAAGTAGTCCATCGGATCTTTGACACAGGTAGGAAGCCGACCTTGCTTAAAAAGAGTTTTGATATGTTTTAACTCTGGGAAGGCAGTTACCATTTCGGGTTGCAGCGTGTAGAAGGAGTTCTAAAGCAGAAAGAAAACGCTGCTTGTTCCGCTCACCTGAACTGTCTCTGAATTCAAAAAATAAGTCCTGTATCTTGAAGAGAAATTCTGCCATCTGCTGGAATGATGACTCCTCTGTCTCAGATGAAGAATCTGTTGGGAAAGTGTAGGAACACGGACCCACAACAGGGGGCGCAAATGAACGGACAATGGAATAGGTCAATAACAACACTTTACTGTTGCGAACGTGCACAACAAACACAACAAATTACAACAATGGACAAAGTTCAATTCACAAAGGTGTCGTGTGGGCAGGCTCGAAGATAGGAGACGCCTCTCCAAAGTAGAACCGGAACCACACGGTTTCCTCCGCCACAGGACCCCGGGAATACTGGAGCCGCCAAGTTCCGAACTCCCAGGTGGCCACTGCCTCCGCGTGTCGGACCTGGTACTGCTGGCGAGGAACAAGAACACAATAACGTGGGCGCGTTTGCACCCAGCAACCTGTACGGCAGGGAAGCTACCTCCACCTCTCGTTGGAGAAAAAAGTCTGCAATCACTCACAAAATCACAAAGGTTACTGTCAAGCAGTCAGCTGAGATTATTACCTTCCAGGTAGAACGATATCTCGGCGATGAGGTGGAGATGCCGTCCTGCTGATATACCCCAGTGATAATTGTCGTCAGCTGTCTCAGGTGATGGGTGACAGCTGTTACCGAGGCTGCTCCTGTGGGGCGGCGGCGCCCTCTGGTGGTGGTGGGCCAGCAGTACCTCCTCTTCAGCGGCCCACACAACAGGACCCCCCCCTCAAGGGCGCCTCCTGGCGCCCGACCGGGCTTGTCCGGTGGCGACGGTAGAAGTCGGCAGGAGGGCCGGGTCCAGGATGAAGCTCTTCTTCACCCAGGAGCGTTCTTCGGGACCATACCCCTCCCAGTCCACCCCGATATTGAAAGCCCCGGCCCATCCGACGGACGTCCAACAACCGGCGCACTGTCCAAGCCGGCTCGCCATCGATGATCCGGGCAGGAGGTGGTGCCGGACCGGGTGTACAGAGGGGCGAGGTGTGATGGGGCTTGAGCTTCGACACATGAAACACAGGATGGATCCGCAGTGAGGCTGGAAGCTGAAGCCTCACTGCGGCGGGATTGATGACCTTGAGGATTTTAAACGGTCCTATGTACCTGTCCTGTAGTTTAGGGGAGGCCACTTGTAGTGGGATGTCCTTTGTGGACAACCACACTCCTGCGGGGCGATACGTAGGGCCGGGGTCCGCCGCCGGTCTGCATGGGTCTTCGCCCTCATCCGGGCCTTCACACAAGCAGAACGGGCCGCGCGCCACACCCGACGGACTTCCGCAGGGGCCTGGACCGAGGGCACACCGACCTCCCCCTCAACCACCGGAACAACGGGGGCTGATACCCCAACACACCCAAAGGGGAGAGGCGGGGCTGATGACACTTGACTGTTGTGGGCGTACTCGATCCAGGCCAGATGAGTACTCCAGCCGCCGCCGGGTGCGCGGCTGTCACACAACGCAGTGTTTGCTCCATTTCTTGATTGGCCCCTCTGCTTGCCCGTTGGTCTGGGGGTGATACCCGACGAGAGACTGACCGTGGCCCCCAGTTCCCGGCAAAAGCTCCTCCAGACATGCGAGGAGAACTGGGGACCGCGATCGGAGACGATGTCTGATGGTATCCCATGCAGGCGGACGACGTGGTGGACCAGGAGGTCCGCCGTCTCCTGGGCCGTAGGGAGCTTCGGGAGGGCCACGAAGTGGGCCGCCTTGGAGAATCGGTCCACTATGTGAGGATCACGGTGTTTCCCTGGGACGGCGGGAGGCCCGTGACAAAATCCAGGCCGATGTGGGACCAGGGGCGATGAGGCACGGGCAGCAGCTGTAGCAGTCCCGGAGCCTTGCGATGGTCGGCCTTGCCCCTGGCACAGGTGGTACAGGCCTGGATATACTCCCAGACGTCGGCCTCCCGGACGGTCTTCTCCACGTCCCAGGTGAGGGTGGCCACGATAGTGGACTCCGGGATGATGGTTCCGGTGGATCCGACAACTCCGCTTTGACCTCGTCTCGTGTACCCGGGACAAGGCATCCGACTTCTGGTTCTTGGTCCCGGGCCGTAGGTGATGCGGAAGTCAAACGGCCGAAGAACAGTGACCAGCGGGCTTGCCTGGGATTCAGCCGCTTGGCGGTCTGATATATTCCAGGTTCCGGTGGTCGTGAAAACCGTGAATGGCACGGACGTTCCCTCCAACAGGTGTCTCCACTCTTCAAGAGCCTCTTTCACCGCAAGGAGTTCTCGGTTGCCGACGTCATAGTTCCGTTCAGGGGTCAACCTGCGGGAAAATAGGCACACGGATGAAGGACCTTATCGGTCTTCCCACTCTGGACAGCACAGCTCCTATCCCTGAGTCCGAGGCATCCACTTCAACCACTAACTGGCGACTAGGATCGGGCTGCACCAGAACGGGTGCAGAGAAGCGCCGTTTCAACTCCTTGAACGCGGCATCGCAACGATCCGACCAGGTGAAGGGGACTTTTGGTGAGGTCGGGCTGTCAGGGGGCTAGCAACCTGGCTGTAGCCCTTAATGAACCTCCTGTAGAAATTCGCAAAGCAGAGGAACTGTTGCAGCTTCCTACGGCTTGTGGTTGGGGCCAGTCTCTCACCGCTGCAACCTTGGCCGGATCAGAGCGACAGAGTTGGGGGAGATGATGAACCCCAGGAAGGACCAAGAAGTGCGTGAAACTCACACTTCTCGCCCTTAACAAACAGCCGGTTCTCCAATACCGCTGCAGGACCTGACGTACATGTCGGACATGGGTCTCAGGATCCGGAGAAAAGATGAGTATGTCGTCTAAATATACGAAGACGAATCGGTGCAGGAAGTCCCGCAAGACATCATTAACCAATGCTTGGAACGTCGCGGGAGCATTTGTAAGACGAACGGCATGACCAGGTACTCAAAATGACCTAACGGGGTGTTAAATGCCGTCTTCCACTCGTCTCCCTTCCGGATCCGAACCAGGTGATACGCTTCCTAGATCAAGCTTGGTGAATATCTTGGCTCCATGCAGGGGCGTGAACACCGAATCCAATGTGCTAGGACAATTTTATTCACTTATACATGCTTCCCTTAGGCAGTATTATTAGACGGCATTGTTAAATTTCATTGTTACGCGATGATACCCAGCTTTATCTATCATGAGCCAGAGGACACACACCAATTAGCTAAACTGCAGGATTGGTACAGACATAAAGACATGGATGACCTCTAATTTCCTGCTTTTAAACTCAGATAAAACTGAAGTTATTGTACTTGGCCCCACAAATCTTAGACACATGGTGTCTAACCAGATCCTTACTCTGGATGGCATTACCCTGACCTCTAGTAATACTGTGAGAAATCTTGGAGTCATTTTTGATCAGGATATGTCTTTCAAAGCGCATATTAAACAAATATGTAGGACTGCTTTTTTGCATTTACGCAATATCTCTAAATTAGAAAGGTCTTGTCTCAGAGTGATGCTGAAAAACTAATTCATGCATTTACTTCCTCTAGGCTGGACTATTGTAATTCATTATTATCAGGTTGTCCTAAACGTTCCCTGAAAAGCCTTCAGTTAATTCAAAATGCTGCAGCTAGAGTACTAACGGGGACTAGAAGGAGAGAGCATATCTCACCCATATTGGCCTCTCTTCATTGGCTTCCTGTTAATTCTAGAATAGAATTTAAAATTCTTCTTCTTACTTATAAGGTTTTGAATAATCAGGTCCCATCTTATCTTAGGGACCTCTTAGTACCATATCACCCCAATAGAGCGCTTCGCTCTCAGACTGCAGGCTTACTTGTAGTTCCTAGGGTTTGTAAGAGTAGAATGGGAGGCAGAGCCTTCAGCTTTCAGGCTCCTCTCCTGTGGAACCAGCTCCCAATTCAGATCAGGGAGACAGACACCCTCTCTACTTTTAAGATTAGGCTTAAAACTTTCCTTTTGCTAAAGCTTATAGTTAGGGCTGGATCAGGTGACCCTGAACCATCCCTTAGTTATGCTGCTATAGACTTAGACTGCTGGGGGTTCCCATGATGCACTGAGTGTTTCTTTCTCTTTTTGCTCTGTATGCACCACTCTGCATTTAATCATTAGTGATTGATCTCTGCTCCCCTCCACAGCATGTCTTTTTCCTGGTTCTCCCTCAGCCCCAACCAGTCCCAGCAGAAGACTGCCCCTCCCTGAGCCTGGTTCTGCTGGATGTTTCTTCCTGTTAAAAGGGAGTTTTTCCTTCCCACTGTCGCCAAGTGCTTGCTCACAGGGGGTCGTTTTGACCGTTGGGGTTTTTACGTAATTATTGTATGGCCTTGCCTTACAATATAAAGCGCCTTGGGGCAACTGTTTGTTGTGATTTGGCGCTATATAAATAAAATTGATTGAATTGATTGACTATCCGTGATGTGAAATTCCATCGAGTAGGAGCATTTCTGGGCAACCTTGAGCAGCCTGCAGACTCAAGAAAAGACATCCTCTTTGTGGATTTTGAGAAAAATGTGGCAAACCCAGAGAGTGATGCAAAAAATATTCTGCACTCAGATAAGCATTTAGCCCCCTGAGACAGAACCAGATTCAGTCTGTGCATAGCAATGCACAAACATTGCACTGGGGGCTATTGCTTTAACTTTGGCCTGCAAACCATTGAGAGCTGAAGCCATGACAGCAGCCATGGCTTCTTCGTAAGTAAGACTATCAAATGGCTTCGCCAAAATCCGGTCCACAACATTCAAATTGTCTGCCACTGCTACCTAGCTAGCTCGCTAGCTGGGACTGGCGCGAGGCTAGTGTGAAGTGTGTCCGCCTGTGAGTGCTTTGTGACGGGGGGGCTCAGCAGCACCCGCTGCTCGGTAGGGACAGAAACTGCGATAGAAGTCAGAAAGAGTGATAGAAGTCAGTCTCCAAACACAAGCAGCAACAAAAAACACCAGAAATAGAAGCTCGATTTGTCGCTAGTCGTTTTTAACAAAGAAAATGCTGCTAAGAGATTAGGAAAGTCTCCGGTTCAACTCAGAACAGAATGAAAATGCTCCCACGGATGTTTACACCAAAAGATTCACTGTCAATCAAAAAGGGATTCAGCCTCAGACAGATCATCCAATCATCATGCAGAAGCTGAGCGTCCGGGCCGGCCGAGGCCAGCCCACTGCCCCATAGACCCCCAGACACGCTGAGCGTCCGATGGGCGGGACAAAGCCCAGCATTTATCCAATGACTCGTCTCGTTTCGCTGCACACTTTGCTTCGCTATTAAACTCTGTGGACGCTCACACTGTTTAAAGCACTGTGAAGCTGCGGGAATACGTAAATCAATACATACCTTTTCCTTTGCTCGTTTCTCCTTTTCTTCTTTCTTCTTTCTTTTTCTTTCGAAATTGGTCACCTGATGGCTTTGATCGTTTCCTATCCATGATTATGTCTTACTCCGTTTCGACCACCTCCTTGTCCAAACATTGAATGATTCCCCCCTCCCCCTACCAGTGTTGCCAGATATGAAATTTGAAACTATCGTACCAAAACCTCAAAATTATCGTATTTTGGGAGAAATTATCGTACACAAACAAACGCATACAACGTAGCTATTTTAGTGTTTTTTTAATTTACAAAGAATTTTATGTCACATTTTTAAACAGTAATTATAGTAATGGGGAAACTATGGCACAAAAAGAACGCAAATGCACTACCAGACTAGACAAACGTGTTAATTACACTAGAAAGAGTCGAATTCAACCTTGAGGTTGCTGTCGTCATCCGATGCCAGACCACTTGTGCAGATTTTGTTGAACACAGAAAAAATGTTGACACCTCCATAAGGAACTTGAACTTTTTTTATTTTTCTTGTATATCTCTTTGCTCTTGTGTTTTGTTCGTTTGTTACTGCATTTGTTGAAATAAAGTTTCGAAAAAAAAAAAGATGGTTGGGGAATCGTCTTGTCACGGCAGAGACTGGATGGGAACTCATTACTTTGTATGGACAGGGGGGGGCTTTCAAATGACGTTGTCCCGGCCGGCCAAAGCCAGCAGCAGCCCTGTGTGTGGTGTGTCTTTGATGCCGCCTGAGTGCAACGCCTGCAAATGATTCTGGGTGTCACAGAGAGATGCGTGTGGGCAACCAACTGAAATTATCGTACATATTGGATTTTTTCCCATTATTGATCGTACATCGTAAAGAGGGCAAAACTATCGTACAAATATGATAATTATCGTACATCTGGGAACACTGCCCCCTGCACAAACTCTGCACTGTGCAGCGTTGCTCACCTAACGTGAGAGGTGAGATGGGGGGAGCGCTCTGCCGTAACGTAACCATGAACTCCCCCATCACGACAATCCCACCCCGGTTTATTTATTTATTTATTTATTTTTGGACAGGTTTTTTTTTTTTTTTCCAAACGCTCGTGCCGCCCCCCTCCCTCCCCGCGATGCCGCCCCGGGCGGCTGCCCAGTCGGCCCGCCTCCAGGACCGCCCCTGATGAACAGCCTATAAGTTTTATATAAGTTGCGTATAAGTTTTCCCCTCTCCAATCAACTTTTTAATCAAACTACGCGTTCTTCTGAACAATGTCTTGAACGTCCCATTTACTGAATGCCACACTACTATTATTGTGAACACCCCCTTTTCTACTTTTTTTTTACTAATAGCCCAATTTCATAGCCTTCAGAGTGTGCATATCATGAATGCTTGGTCTTGTTGGATTTGTGAGAATCTATGAATCTACTGGTACCTTGTTTCCCATGTAACAATAAGAAATATACTCAAAACCTGGATTAATCTTTTTAGTCACAAAGCAACTACTATTATTCTGAACACTATTATAAAGGGAAAAAAGCAGAGGGCCCAAGATGGACCCTATGGAACCCCAAACTTCATATCACTAAGATTAGACGTAGTGCTGTTGTATAAAACACAATGAGAATGACCAGACAAGTCAAATCAAAATCAATTTTATTATATAGCGCCAAATCACAACAACAGTTGCCTCAAGGCGCTTTATATTGTAAGGCAAAAGCCATACAATAATTACAGAAAAACACCAACGGTCAAAACGACCCCCTGTGAGCAAGCACTTGGCAACAGTGGGAAGGAAAAACTCCCTTTTAACAGGAAGAAACCTCCAGCAGAACAGGCTCAGGGAGGGGCAGTCTTCTGCTGGGACTGGTTGGGGCTGATGGGAGAGAATCAGGAAAAAGACATGCTGTGGAAGAGAGCAGAGATCAATCACTAATGATTAAATGCAGAGTGGTGCATACAGAGCAAAAAGAGAAAGAAACACACAGTGCATCATGGGAACCCCCCAGCAGTCTAAGTCTATAGCAGCATAACTAAGGGATGGTTCAGGGTCACTTGATCAAGTAAGACAAGTAAGACGTCAATCACGCAAGGGCACTTCCAGTAATCCCAAAATGATTCTCCAGCCTATCGAGTAAAATATGATGATCCATGGTATCAAACGCAGCACGAACTTGTAATCGCACCAACACTGTAGTGGTGTCCGAGTTCATTGCTCGCAGAAGGTAATTCACTACTTTAATGAGAGCTATCTCTGTGGAGTGATATTTTCTAAAAGCAGACTGCAATGGCTCAAAAAGATTATCTCTCAGTAAGGTGGTCCACGAACGGCCACAAAACCACTTTTTCCAGAATTTAGAGCAAAATGGTAGATTTGATAAAGGCCTATAATTTTGCAATACACTTGGGTCAAGATTAGATTTCTTAAACTATGGTTTAATCACTGCAGATTTGACACATTTAGGAACAGATTCAGAAGTTAGTGTGAGATTATCCATTTCCAGCATAGTCGGCCCAAGAGTGGCCCTCAGGTCAATAAACAGTTTTGTTGGTATGGGATCAAACAAGCAGGTTGTGCTTTTTAAAGACGTCATGCGGTTCGTCAGCACGCCTAATGAGATACTATCAAATTCTGTAAATCTAGTTAGGACCTCAGTGGTATTGTAGCACCCACCTTCATAGCAGGGTGAAATGGTTGGGCCAAGGCTTGCTGGGATATGCTCAACCTAACGTGTTCTATTTCTTCTCGAAATAATCCAAGAAGTTCTGTGCTGAAAAGGGAGAGTGACTTAAGCTCCGTTTACACATAGACGGTAAACTCTCCGGAAGCGTCCCGGCAGAGATTTTGCCCCCTCCAGGCCATTTTAGGGATCAAACGCCGTAGTTAACGCGGACACACGGGGGCGTGGTTTGGTTCCGGCTTCACCGGGAATCGGCGAAAAAAATTATTCCACATGTGGAATAATTCTGGGAGCGCTCCTGGAGAAGTGGCCTGATGAGGGAGACAACGCGAACAATGGCGTTTGATACTTTTTAATCGCCGTGTCATCCGCCCCTTCCTGTAGTGCCGCAGTTTACACCGCCGTAATTGGTGGCCGGCGTTGTATCCCTAACCAACAGCGTGTAAAACGGCGATAGAGCCCACATCAGCGTCCTCAAAGGCGTTCTAACGGCGACAGAGGCAGACAAAACGGTGGCGCTAGCAGACAGTACGCTGTTCTAAACACCACCCTCCCGGTTAACGTTGCTCCAACTGGCCGATAGGCGGTCGGTCCAGTATTAAAAACGCTAGAGCGCTGCATGCAGATCTCTCACTCGCGGCCAGCTCCAGGATATTTTGCAGAGAAGCTCCAGTATACCTCCTAAAATAAATTGGCAGCGGCAAGGACTTACCAAGAGGTCTGGTTCAGAAGCAGAGGGTAGCCCTGTGGTGGAAACGAGCAACACGTGAGGAGGGGGAAAAAGACGAGAAAAGAAAAGGCTGAGAGATGATCTCCCTGTCCACTCCCTCCCCCTGCACTGACAGCTGCTTCAGCCTATTATACTCTGGGGGCGGTGCCTACAAGCAAAAGTTCCTGGAGTAATGCAGGATTTGCCTGGATAAATCCAGCGGTACACAGGGGATTATTGGCGGCAGCAGAACACCGCCATTCTCACGCATGTCTTAACCTGCGATTGTAAAGGATAGAACTGAGTATTAACCCCCGTTGCCTGAAGTGTGCCAGATGCTACGGTGTGAAAACTCCACTTTATTCGGCGGATTTAGCGGCGTTTTATCCGCGTATTTGCAGCTAGTACGGCACTCAAAACGCCGGCGAAATGCTCCGCCCCTTTCCCACCGCGAAAATGGCCGGAACTACCGCGAACTTCTGTCTACGTACTACCCGCGGACAAAACCGTCTATGTGTAACCTGGGCTTAAAAGGTCCATGGATGAGAAATGCTACCGTGTCAACAAAAAACATTGAGTTATGCTGTTTTTAAATCAGAATAATAGGCCCCGCTTTGTAGTCAATACTGTATGCTTATAATCTAGCTTCATGCCACGCAAAGTGGAACACCTCTAATTTGGAGCTACGCCATTTCCATTCCAAACCTCTACCCTTCTGCCTGAGGTCACACAAGTAACTATTGAACCAAAGCGACTGTGCTTTGGGAGGGCATGGCCTTAATAGAGGTGGCGCATTCTTATCATGTGTACTTTTGAGTGCTGACTTTAAATTGAATGTATTTTTTAAATATTTACAATTTTTATTTAACCTTTGTTAAACCACGAAAATCCCATTGAGATTAAGAACCTTTTTTCAAGGGAGACCTGGCCAAGATACACATCAGCAAATACAAAAACACAGTTACACACAGGCACAAATAAAAGACAAATAAAAGTTAATGAAAGATTAAAATTACAAGCATATTATAAAAAATATATATATTATGTATTTACATTGAACTTAATAATAAACATGCCTTTAATATAACAATGAGTTGCCACCCCCTGCTGGAATGGCATGTGAGTCCAGAATGTAGTTAGCAACATTAGCTAATGTTTATAGCTTCTCCAAAAATATTTGTCCTGTCGATGTTCCGTTTTGGCGGCGTTCATCCTTGACCCAAAATACATGAGCACACAAAACAGCAAATGTCAGCTCTCCCCAGTTTCTCCATGATCAAAGTTACACACTCGTGCACAGACACAGAGCTTTTTGTCTTTTCCACATTCTGCTGCAAGCAGGTGCTTCTAATTTTAGACACAAACAGAGACGGTGGGGGAAGCCATCAAACGCAGTACACTTCTCACTTATGGTACCAGCAATAAAATTACACTAACGAACTAATTAACTAAACTGACTAAACTAATTGAACTACAAAAACACATTAAATCAATAACACTAACAACACTGTTAAACTATCATGAACCATAATAACAACATTTAAAACCCCAAAACCTGAAACTCCCATGATGCATTACAGCACAACCTCCATTGATTACTGGTAAGGTAAAATAGCTTATTTCTCCAAACATGTTAAGTATGCAATGCATTGTCGATTTGGCATGTTTTCCCACCTACAACACACTAAAATCATCAGTGTAAAACTAACATGTGTCGGCATCGATTAATAGTCTTTGGTCCCTTCCCCTCCCGGGGTAATAATGAGGCATTTAGCAGGTTGACATTGTTAAATCGGTGGCTGGTGCAATTTTGTAGACAGCAAGGCTTTAGCTTCATTGATAACTGGCCTTCTTTCTGGGGCCACCGTGGCTTGCTGATGCCGGACGGCATCCACCCTACTGGATAAGGCGCTGCCATCTTGTCTGCGAACATAGATAGAGCTCTACGGGGAGAGTTAACATTAGGAATTTACAGCAGGCCATGGAGCAGGTGATTGGAGACCCTGCAAGGCTTATGACAAATGTGGGTGTGGAATCCATTAGATTAGCGGGGAAATTAGTACAGAAAAACCACTATGATGATAGTGCAGTTTATCTGCAAGGGAGGGAAATTCAATAAGTTGAGACTGTGGCCTGCTTCCATAGATGTGTCCATAAAAATCATAGAGGGATATGCTTTGCAAACTTAATACCCATTACGACATTGGATGATATTGAAATTGAGGATGGCCCAGTGGTTGTTCCAGCAATAGCAAACATTTCATGTCTGCTACCTACAACGCGCATGGAATGTCTCAAACCTAAACCTACTTCTTGGTATCTTATATATGCTACTCTGGAACCAACCCTAAATCCAAACAGTTCAACTGTCAACCTCACTGAGGTCCTGAGTCTGGGTCTCATTAACATACACTCAATGTCCTCAAAATCATTGTTGATTAATGATCTAATTATTAATCATCACTTAGATATGATTGGGTTATGTGAAACCTGACTTAAACCTACAGGTGTCCTCCCCTTAAATGAGGCCTGCCCACCAGCATATACATTAGTCATGTCTCTCGTGATGCGAAGCAAGGCGGGGATGTTGCTCTTATTATAAATCTAGGTTTAGCTTATTAGCTGTTGGGAGTCATAAATATAACTCATTTGAGCATCTGATTCTCCGCTCTGCTCAGGATATTACGCATTGCCAAGGTTAGAAGCATAAAAATCAGCCATATTACCTTGACACTGTATATAGGCATCCTGGCCCATATTCTAAATTCTTAGATGGATTTGGTGCGTTCACCTCTAACTTGTCAACTAGTGCAGATAACATTCTGATCATTGGTGATTTTAATGGTAATATAACTAGGCCTTCTGATCCCCTCTGCAAATCATTATGGAAATTGTGGATGCATTAGGATTTCGGCAATGCATTCGGGACTCGACACACCTAAGCGGAAATACCCTGGATCCAGTTCTTGCACATGGTATTGCTGTCATGAATATTGACATCATGCCTCTTACATCAGTGGTCTCTGATCACTAACTTATTAAGTTTACAGTTTCGCTGCAGTGTTTAGTGGAATAACAAACTTATATATCACTATGGCGATTGCATCAACTCCTCAACTAAGACTGAACTCAAAGCTAGACTGCCCTGATGTCTTAGCTTCACATTTCGCAAATACCAAATCAGTAGACAGTCTTGTAGATAGTTTAAACTCAGTGCTACACTACTACACTTGACATGATTGCGCCACCTGTGTTAAAACCACGCTCACCCAAATCACAGTCACCTTGGTTCAGTGATTACCTGCGTGACCTCAAGCATAAGGCAAGAGTCTAGAATGGAAATGGCATTGCTCAAAATTAGAAGTATTCCACCTTGCATGGCATGATGCTATCTTAGACTATAAGCATGCACTTTATTGGCTACAAAGCGGACATATACACTGATTTGATAACAAAGCAAGCATAAACTCAAAAGTTCTTGTTTGACACTGTGGCAAAACACTTAATCATGGACAACCATGGAATTCCCACCATTGTTGTTACTGGGTGTGCACGCACCCACATATGACTGTTTTTGCTCCTCGCCAGCAGTACCAGATCCGACACTCGGAGACGGTGGCCACCTGGGGACCTCGGAACTTGGCGGCTCCAGTATTCTCCAGGTTCGGTGGCGGAGGAAATCGTGTGGTTCCGGTTTTCTCAGGACAGACGTCTTCTATCCTCGAGCCTGCCCACACGTCACCTTTGTGGATTGACTGTTTGCTCAAATTCTGTAATCCTCTGTGTTTTTGTTGTGCTCTTTCACAACAGTAAAGGTTCATATTCGACTCTTTCATTGTCTGATCATTTGCGCCCCTGTTGTGGGTCCGTGTCACTACACTTTCCCAACAGGATATCTCGGCCAGCGTCATGGATCCCGAGGGGCGTCAACCATCTGTTGGACAACAATGGAAGAGCAGGGTGCACAGGCATCTGCAGGAGGCTGTGATTGGTGAGTTGCAGCAAATCCTCACCGCCTTTACTGCTCGGTTGGATTTGATGGACCGAGCAAAACGTCATCCTTAACCGCAGGATGGAGGCTCTCACCGCGCAGGTGGAAGCGCGGCGCTCAGGGTGCTGCTGCAGCTCCTCCTCCTGCCGACCCGGTGCAGAATATAGACGTTCCACTGGTCGTTCAACGACCCCCCCCACCATCCCCTGAAGCATACATAAGTCCCCCAGAGCGGTACGGAGGTTGTGTGGAGACTGTGCGCGGACTTTCTTATGCAGTGTTCGCTCATCTTTGCACAACGTACGCGTCTGACGCCAGTAAGGTGGCTTATGTTATTAACTTGCTTCGTGGTGAGGAACGCGCTTGGGCTACAGCGCTTTGGGAGCAAAATTCATGGCTCCTTACCACTTATACTGGGTTTGTGAGGGAGTTCAAAACGGTTTTTGATCACCCTAATAGAGGAGAGACTGCTTCAACTTTGCTGCTGTCTATGAGGACAGGGGCGCCGGAGCGCAGCCAAATATGCAGTCGACGTCCGCATCGTGGCTGCGAGGTCCAGTTGGAATAACGTTGCGCTCCGTGCCGCCTTCATAACGGACTGTAGTCGGTCCTGAAGGAGCACCTGGTAGCCAAGGAAGAACCGCGGGATCTAGATGGGCTTATTGACTCGTTATATGGTTAGACAATCAGTTAGATGAGCACCGTCGGGAGCGAGACGAAGGACGTGGCCCGGGCACGTGCCGTCCCTCTCCCTTCCGGGTCCGAAAAGTTCTGCCCTCCCCACGCTCCACAGGCCTCAACGCTCCGTGTGGCTAAGCTACCCCTGCTGACGAAGCTATGGACACGAGCAGGGCCACATTTAGACCACCTAACAGACAGAGGAGGCTCGCCCGCGGGGAGTGCTTTTGTCTGCGGCTCGAGTGAGCATCTGCAGAGAGACTGCCCCAAGCGGTTAACCACCAATGCCCGCCCCTCTAGAAACTGGGCTTAGGGTGGGCCAAGACATTCACGTGGGGCATACACATATTTCCACACGACTCCCAGTTACAATCCTGAGCGGGGAGTTTAACCCTTCAAGCCCCCAGCACTGGTGGACACGGGGTCAGAAGGGAATCTGCTAGACAGCAGATGGGCTAGGGAGGTAGGGCTCCCTCTGGTGGCGCTCCCTTTCGCCATTGCAGGTGCGGGCACTTGGTGGCACCCTTCTCCCTTTTAATCACACACAAGACACAACCAGTAACTCTGGTGGTGTCTGGAAATCATCGGGAGGAGATCAAGTTTTTTTGTGACTCCTTCTACCTCCCGCGTGATTTTGGGCTTCCCTTGGATGTTGAAACACAATCCCCGGATTGATTGGCCGTCTGGGGTGGTGGTAGTGGAGCGAAACCTGCCATCGGGTGTGTTTAGGATCCTTGGTTCCTCCCGGTTTACAGGCTAAGGAGGAGGTCAAAGTCCCTCCCAATCTGACGGCAGTGCAGGTTGAGTACCACGATCTTGCTGACGTCTTCAGCAAGGATCTGGCGCTCACCCTTCCCCCGCACCTGTCCGTATGATTGTGCCATTGATTTGATTCCGGGCGGTGAGTTTCCGTCCAGCAGGCTGTACAATCTCTCACGACCTGAGCGGAATCAATGGAGACCTACATCGGGATCATTAGCTTCCGGGCTGATCCGGAATTCCACCTCCCGATGGGTGCAGGTTTCTTTTTTGTGGGCCTATGAAGATGGCGGGACTCGTCCATGCATTGATTACCAGGGGCTGAATGAAGATTTACGGTTCGCAATCGATACCCGTTGCCCCTGTTAGATTCAGTGTTCACGCCCCTGCATGGAGCCAAAATCCTTCACCAAGTTGGATCTTAGACAATGATACCACCTGGTTCGGATCCGGAAGGGAGACGAGTGGAAGACGGCATTTAACACCCCGTTAGGTCATTTGAGTACCTGGTCATGCCGTTTCGGCCTCACTAACGCCCCCCGCGACGTTCCAAGCTTTGGTTAATGACATCTTGCGGGACTCCTGCAGCGATTCATCTTCGTATTACCTGGATGATATATCATCTTTTCTCCGGATCCTGAGACTCATGTCCAGCATGTACGTCAGGTCCTGCAGCGGTTGTTGGAGAACCGGCTGTTTGTGAAGGGCGAGAAGTGTGAGTTTCACCGCACCTCTTTGTCCTTCCTGGGATTTATCATCTCCTCCAACTCCGTCGCCCTGATCCGGCCAAGGTTGCGGCGGTGAGAGATTGGCCCCAAACAACAAGCCGTAGGAAGCTGCAACAGTTCCTCGGCTTTGCAAATTTCTACAGGAGGTTCATTAAGGGGCTACAGTCAGGTAGTTAGCCCCCTGACAGCCCTGACCTCCACTAAAGTTCCCTTCACCTGGTCGGAACGGTGCGAAGCCGCGTTTAGGGAGTTGAAACGACGGTTCTCGACTGCACCAGTTCTGGTGCAGCCCGACCCTGGCCGCCAGTTTGTGGTTGAAGTGGACGCCTCTGACTCAGGGATAGGAGCCGTGCTATCCCAGAGCGGAGAGACCGATAAGGTTCTTCACCCGTGTGACTACTTTTCTCGCAGGTTGACCCCGGCTGAACGGAACTATGACGTCGGCAACTAGAGAACTCCTTGCGGTGAAAGAGGCTCTTGAGGAGTGGAGACACTGTTGGAGGGGGCGTCTGTGCCGTTCACGGTTTTCACTGACCATTGGAACCTGGAGTATATCAGGACCCGCCAAGCGGTCTGAACCCCAGGCAAGCCCGTTGGTCACTGTTTCTTCGGGCGTTTTGACTTCTGGATCACCTATCGCCCCGGGACCAAGAACCAAAGATCAGATGCCTTGTCCCGTGTACACGAAGATGAAGTCAAAACTGAGCTGTCGGATCCACCGGAGCTCATCATTCCGGAGTCCACTTTCGTGGCCACCCTCACCTGGGACGTGGAGAAGACCGTCCGGGAGGCCCTGGCACGGAACCCGGACCCCGGAACTGGACCAAAAAATCATCTGTATCGTCCCACCAGAGGCCAGAGCTGCAGTCTTGGCTTTCTGTCACGGATCCAAGCTCTCCTGTCATCCAGGGGTGCAAAGGACCGTGGCAGTTGTCCGGCAGCGCTTCTGGTGGGTGTCTATGGAAGCCGACATCCGGGAGTATATCCAGGCCTGCACCACCTGTGCCAGGGGCAAGGCAGACCATAAGAGGACCCAAGGACTTCTCCAGCCGCTCCCGGTGCCTCATCGCCCCTGGTCTCATATCTGCCTGGATTTCATCACGGGCCTCCCGCCGTCCCAGGGATGACTACCATCCTGACGATAGTGGACCGGTTCTCCAAGGTGGCCCACTTCGTGGCCCTCCTGAAGCTCCCACGGCCCAGGAGACTGCTGACCACTTGAGAAATATTGCCAAGTTGAGGCCAATTCTGTCTAACTCTGATCTGGAAGTTGTGATTCATGCTTTTATTGTTTCTCATTAGATTATTGTAATTCGCTTTTTACTTGTTTTAATAAACCTGCCTTAAATCATCTTCAAATGGTCCAAAATGCTGCAGTAAGACTTTTAACAAGATCTAGTAGATGGACTCACATTACCCCCATTCTATCCTCCCTGCACTGGCTTCCTATCAAATTTCGTAATAATTTAAAATTTTGGTTTTGACTTTTTGAGCATTGTATGGTCAGGCCCCCAAATATGTGTTGGATATGTTGAGCCCCTACATCTCTGGTCGCTCCATTCGTTCCTCGGAGCAGAACCTCCTCACGGTTCCGAGAACCCACTTTAAAACCAGAAGAGATTATCCTTTCAAATTGTGGCTCCTAAACCTTGGAATATCTCCCTCTGTCCCCTCGTGCGACCATCTCTGTGGATTCTTTTAAAAGGCAGCTGAAGACATTTTGTTTGGTCAAGCTTTTAGTTGATGTTCTCTTAATCACTGTTTTATTTATTTATTTATTTTGTTTGAAGCACTTTGTGATTTTTATCTGTGAAAGGTGCAATATAAATAAGTTTCTTCTTCTTCTTGTGCTGGCGACCCTCCTGTCCTGTGCACCAACAGCATTTCCTGTATATTCGTTTTGTGAATTGTTCTGTAATTTATGTCTGTAGCATGGCCCAAGCAGAGGGTCACCCCTTTGAGTCTGTTCTGTTTGAGGTTTCTTCCTCAGAGGGAGTTTTTTCCTTACCACTGTTACTCTGGGGGTTGGTAAGGTTAGACCTTACTTGTGGTGAAGCGCCTTGTGATTCTTTTGTGATTTGGTGCTATATAAATGAAATTAAACTTGAAATGGAAAATTAACACTGACTGTTAAATTAACAATGCCAGTGTACATATGGTATACTCTAGTCAGAGTGGGACTGGATTGCCAATTCCTCACACATATGTTAACCACTTTGCGACGCAGATTGATTTTCTTTTTTAAGTGCTTGTTGTGCTGCCTCCCTTATGTGTCTGTCTGGTCGCCCATACCAAAACTACATCTGGGCATCATGGTTTAAAATCCTGCAGGGCAGCAAGGTCCCCCTACTCATGCCAGGCACATGTCCAGGCCGGTTTTAAAGTTCACCACTGACCATCTGGATGATCCAGAGGAGGCATGGGAGAAGGTCTTTTAGTCAGATGAGACCAAAATAGAGTTTTTTGGTATCAACTCCACTCGCCATTTTTGGAGATGAGAACACCCCAAGAACACCGTCCCAGCCGTGAAGCATTGGGTGGAAACATACTACTTTGGCAGTGCTTTTCTGCAAACATATTGAAGGGAGAATGGATGGGGTCATGTATCGTGAGATTCTGGCAACAAACCTCCTTCCCTCAGAAAGATCATTGAAGATGGGTCGTGGCTGTGTCTTCCAGCATGACACTGACCTGAAACACATAGCCAGCACAACTAAGGAGTGGCTCTGTAAGAAGCAGTTCAAGGTCCTGGAGTGGTCCTCGCCAGTCTCCAGACCTGAACTCAATAGAAAATCTTTGGAGGGAGCTGAAACTCAACACCTGGAAGATCTGTAGGAGTGGACAAAAATCCCTGCTGCAGGTGTGCAAACTTGGTCAACAACTACAGGAAACGTCTGAACAAAGGTTTCTTGTATCAAATATTACGGTCTGTTTATTAGTCTCAAGACTTATTTCATACAATAAATATACATACAAATACATCATACAATGTGATTTTCAGATTTTCTTTTTTTTTAGATTCTGTCTCTCACAGCTGATATTTGCCTATGAAATAAAATTACAGGCCTCTCCATTCTTTGGAGGTGGAAAAGCAACAGCGGATCAAATACATAGTTGCCTCACTGTATGTTGTGTGGCCGCTGAAGAGGAAGGTACTGCTGGCCCACCACCACCAGATGGTGCCTGCTTGGAGTGCGGGCTCCAAAGCACGAGAGGGCGTCGGAGCCGCTGGAAGTGACAGCTGTCACCTATCAACACCAGCTGTCACCCATCACCACCACTACAAAGGCCGGACTGCAACTCCACTCCTCGCCGAGAAATCAGCTACCATTCAGGTAACTTCTCTGCTGACTTAACACTGAATAATAGTCTGAACTCTTTTGCAGCCATTTCCTGTGGTGTTTGCCTTATCTGTGGGATTGGCGTTTGGTGTGATCAGTGACGGCTTCGCTTCACACTCCAACCAGATAAGTGGTAGACAGGAGCTGCACGAGTGTGTGATTGGAGGTGGAGGTGCTCCTCCTAACCTAAACACAGACTGTGGGGATTACTGAGTGTGCGAACTCGCACTCATCAATACTGTTTCTGTTCTCTGCCAGCAGTACCAGGTCTGACTGCTGAAGACATTGGCCACCTGGGGCGCAGGGCTTGGCGGCTCCGGTGTTCTTCAGATCCGTTGGTGGTGGAAGCTGTGTGGGATCCAGCTCTTCTCTCGCCAGACGTCTTCTATCTTCGAGCCTGCCCACACGTCACCTTGTGTATAATTGACATTCTACCATATTGTTATTGTCTGTACTTCGTTGTGCGATTCACAACATTAATTGTTACTTTTGCTTATCCATTGTCCGTTCATTACCGCCCCCTGTTGTGGGTCCGTGTCACGACACTTTCACAACAACTGTATATATATATATATATTATATATATATATAGAATATATATATTAATATATATATATATATATATATATCTATATATAATATACATACAGTAGTGTTCAGATATAGTAGTGCTATGTTACTAAAAAGAGTTAATCCAGGTTTTGAGTACATTCTTTATTGTTACATGGGAAACAAGGTAGATGCAGTAGACTCTCACAAATCCAACAGACCAAGCATATACACTCTTAGGAAACTGGGGCTAGAGTAGAAAAAAGTAGGAAAAGGCGGTGGTTCACAATAATAGCAGCATCTGCTGTTGACCGCTACAAAACTGAAAACTATTATGTTCAAACTGCTTTTTAGCAATCCTGTGAATCACTAAACTAGTATTTAGTTGTATAACACAAGTTTTTCATTATTCCTTCACATCTGCGAGACATTAATTTTGTTTGGTTTGAACCAAGATTTTGCTCATTTACTAGTGTGCTTGGGTCATTGTCTGGTTGAAACCCCATTTCAAGGGCATGTCCTCTTCACCATAAGGCAACATGAGCTCTTCAAGTATTTGACATATCCAAACTGATCCATGATACCTGGTATGCCATATATAGGCCCACACCATAGTAGGAGAAGAACATGCCCATATCATGATGCTTGCACCACCATGCTTCACTGTCTTCACTGTGAACTGTGGCTTGAATTCAGAGTTTGGGGGTCATCTCGCAAACTGTCTGCGGCCCTTGGACCCAAAAAGAACAATTTACTCTCATCAGTCCCAAAATATTCTTCCATTTCTCTTTAGGCCAGTTGATGTGTTCTTTGGCAAATTGTAACCTCTTCTGCACATGTCTTTATTTAACAGAGGGACTTTGCGGGGGAATCTTGCAAATAAATTAGCTTCACACAGGCGTCTTCTAACTGTCACAAGCACTTACAGGTAACTCCAGACCTGCTTTGATCATCCTGGAGCGATCAATGGGTGAGTCTTTGCCATTCTACTTATTCTTCTAATCCTTTGATGGTTGTTTCCATTTTCTTCCACGCGTCTGTTTTTTTTTTTTTTTTTTTTTTTTTTGTCCATTTTTAAGCATTGGAGATCAAGTGTAGAGAACAGCCTATAATTTTTGCACCTGCGTATACGTTTTCCCCTCTCCAATCAGCTTTTAATCAAACTACGCTGTTCTTCTGAACAATATCTTGAACGTCCCATTTTCCTCAGGTTTTCAAAGAGAAAAGCATGTTCAACAGGTGCGGCTTCATCCTTAAATAGGGGACACCTGATTCACACCTGTTTTGTTCCACAAAATTGACAAACTCACTGACTGAATGCCACACTACTAGTATTGTGAACACCCCCTTTTCTACTTTTTAACTAATAGCCCATGTCATAGCCTTCAGAGTGTGCATATCATGAATTGGTCTTGTTGGATTTGGTGAGACTCTACTGAATCTACTGGTACCTGTTTCCATGTAACAATAAGAAATATACTCAAAACCTGGATTAATCTTTTAGTCACATAGCACTACTATTATTCTGGGTGGATATATATATATTACAGACACACAAAAAACAAGTTTTCTCATCTCTTCCGCTTCTTACCTGTAAACATGTCATTAGAGTGCGCTGGCATTGGAATCAAAGTTCATGTTGAAATGTGCTCTTATTTTGCAAGACTCTTGTGCAAGAGAACCAGAAGTGTTCCAAGACAATGGCTAACTTTGTGAAGGTTAAGATGCTACTGCCTTAACTATCATCTAAACTAGCGTCTTAACTTTCACAAAGCTAGCCATCAGTGGATTTATGGCTCTTTTGGAATGAGTGGATAAACACAGACTGCTGGTGTGCATCATGCCTCACATCACCTCCTACAGTCTGCCACTGCAGACCACTTCTGCTGTGATGTTTTTTTCTGCTGTCGGCATGAGAAAGCAGCTTAATGTGGACTGGAGATCCACTGTCAAGCTACTAGCAAGTACAGGACAAAACAACCATCGGGAAAGTTCTCCTTCTGATGTCCACTCAAAGTTTCAGCAAACTTTCTGATGGACTCACCAGACATCAACTGACAAGGAAAAGATTTAATGAAGAGGATTTGAAACAGGCAAAAACAGACACACACAGGTGATCTGCTCACTGTCATCACTCATTTCAACCACTTATTTGAATCGGGTCGCGGGGGGCAACAGCTCTAGCAGGGGACCCCAGAGTTCCGTTTCCCCATGCCACACCGACCACCTCTGACTGGGGGATCCCAGGCATTCCAGTCCAGTGTGAAGATATAATCTCTCCATCTTGTCCTGGGTCCTTTCCCAGTGTCTCCTCCCAGATGGACATGCCTGGAACACCTCCTTAGGGAGGCGTACCAGATGCCTGAACCAACTCAGCTGGCTTCTTTCAACATGAAGAACCAATGGCTCTACTCCAAGCTCCCCACGGATGACCGAATTTCTCACCCCCCTGAGGAAGCCCATTTCGGCCACTTGTACCTGCGATCCAGTTCTTTCAGTCATGACCCAACCCTCATGACCACAGATGAGAGCAGGAACGAAGACTGACCAGTACTTGAGAGCTTTGCCTTTTGGCTCAGCTCCCTTTATGTCACAAGAGTACTGTAGAGCAAACACACCCCTCTTGCGCCGATTCTCCGGCCAATTTCAATCTCCATTATACCCTCACTTGTGAACAACACCCCGAGGTACTTGAACTACTTAACTTGGGGCAAGACCGCATTCCCTACCCAGAGTCTGCAACCCATCGGTTTCCTGTTGAGAACCATGGCCTCAGATTTAGAGGCGCTGATCCTCATCCCAGCAGCTTCACACTCGACTGCGAACTGATCCAGTGAGTATTGAAGGTCACCGGCCGATGAAGCCAACAGGACCACATCATCTGTAAAAAGCAGTGATGAGACCGTGAGCCTACCAAACAGGTGAGTTATTTGTGATTTCTATTTGTGAAGAAATCAGATATTTTATTGAAATGGGAGTTCCAGCAAATGTAACACTGGCCGAATGTAACGCTGTTTGCGCATCAGTCCAACTCTCTTCAGGAAGAATTTCGCACAGAATGCCCTGATCATGCATACAATATATACAGTTTCCCCAAAAATTTATGTTATGAAAAATGCGTAAAAGCTCAAAGGTTCCTAAAGTTTTGCATGTCTTTGTAAATAAAACTGAGTTGAGTAGAGAATGGCAGTGCTGAGTGTAAGCAATGGGAAAGTGGAGTGATGATACAAGCAGTGGAAGGCGTGCATGCACTCAAATGGTCTAAATGGCATCTGTGGTTTGCACTGACACTCCAAAGCAAGAACAATGTGGTTTGAAATCGACAGCAGCCTGTCTCTGTAGACGCTGTGTTCTGCTCATCTTGCTGTGCAAAACTATTTTGTTGGCGTCAGCTGTCGGTGTGAATGTAAAAAAAAGTTTGATGATCTCAAAGTGATTTATCAAGTGTGCACAGGTATTATCTCATAAACAATGTTTCTTTCATTATGTCACAAATATTATGAGCACATTAGAAACAAATGAAACATATTTATACAGTAAATGCAAGAGTCATAGATCCCTTAAGACTCTTGATTTGAATTTGTATCAGTTTTCACAATATCCATATATTCATTATTTTTCATACTTACAAGTAACAAAGTCAGGCTATTAGGAAGAATGTTATTAAATTACAATAATTCATAATTCAATCCCATTAGGACACAAAGCACATTGATATGATGCTTATGGCTTGAGCCATATCACATCTCTAATGGGCGTGAGACAGAACCTTCCTCACATCGCTAATGTTCTCTTTTACCACTTGGGTCAGTGCCAAGACACTTCCCCCACAGAATC
Source organism: Thalassophryne amazonica (assembly GCF_902500255.1). NCBI lineage: Eukaryota > Metazoa > Chordata > Actinopteri > Batrachoidiformes > Batrachoididae > Thalassophryne > Thalassophryne amazonica. The sequence continues at coordinate 85,226,348 of NC_047115.1, forward strand.
AGTACTTTGTGTGCTTTGTCCTTTGCACTGTGTACTAAGCGTCAGAAGAAAACTTTCAGAAAACACTTTACATTCTCGGCACAAAGTCAGCCATGTTCTCAGTGGCCTCAAGGTTACTGTACCTCACTGTTCTTTGGCAGTTGAGGTTGTCTGGTGGGTTCTTTAGACCTGAAACAGGTTGCAGCCAAGTGTGAAGCTGCTGATTTGTGGATAAATACCTCCAAATCTGAGGCCATATTGTGTTGGAAATTTGTGCACTGCTGCTGTGGAGTGGTACTGAGTCACTGCTCTGAGTTAAAGAGTCCTGTTTTCAGGTCTTGTTTATGAAAGGAAAATGAAGCCTGAGAGTGACAGATTGGTGAAAATCAGGCCAAATGTGAACACTAACGGTCCCGAACACTTAGCAAGAATCAGCACGAATGGGGAAAAAGCCAAACTTTGAGACGCAGTCCGGAGGGGACAGACATTCAGACAGCGTGTATGTGAATGCTGTATGAACACTTAGAATGTCGGCAGATCCCACCTCGACTGATTCGTGCACACCCGTGCATATGTGCACAATCGCAGCCCAAACATACTTGGACAACAGTACGAAAATCTACAATGCTGTTACAATGCACTAAGAATATAATAAGGCAGTGCGAGTGCCAGTTGGATGCGGTTGATTGCCACCCGATGGGTAATCGGGATGGGTAAGTCTGGAAGACAAACACGGGGAGAGGAGGGTGTGAGCCAGTGCTGTGTCTGGCCTTTGCTGTGTCTGGACCCTCTGCACTGTGCAATCGCAGTTAAGGAGCCCCCCCCTCCACACACACACACACACACACACACACAGGGCAGCACTGCGATCGGACCTCACAGCTCCACGGGGCTGCACGTGATGCACCTCCACAGCTACACGGTGCTGTGCGCGATCAGACATCACAGCCCCACAGGGCTGTGGTGCAGTCCCGCTGGAGACATGAGTGTGACCTGCTTCTCATGTGCCGTTCTGGGGGGAGTCTGCATGTCCAGGATGCCACAAACACCACCATGACATATGTACAGTACTTCATGCTAAAAAGAAAAGTTTTATGCATCTGAATAGGATGTCTTCTGAATGTATACCTTTGCAGGTGTTTTTCGAATTCACCACTGGGAAGAGAAACTGGACAAAAGCCACAACATGTTGAAGGATGTATTTATGTAATCAAGCTCCGGAATCCAAGGATGTAAGTATGGGCTATCTTACTTGGCTTATTGACCAAAGTCCGCTCAGCCAGACCTTCATAAATTGTCTGGAGTAGACATTTCTTAAGTACTGTGTCACTTTGCAAGAAGCAAGAGAAGCCACCAACACATCCATGACACATCTCAATGTGTTATGGGCTTCTATGGGTGTGACTGGAGAAACTGGAGACAACCCTCACAATGCAAGTGGTACTCCTCAGTAACTAGTTGTTTGATACAAATGCATCCCAGCCATATCCAAGGATGCCTCAAAGAGGTCCACTTATTTTAAGTCACTGGTTTGCACAACCACAGAGTAACAGGCCTATGTCACTGGGCTGCAACACCCTGCAAATGGCATTTGCGAGGGAAATTGGTTGATTCCAAGTGATGTTCGCTGGGTGGCACTCTTCCCTCACACTTGCAGGCTGCTCCCAGTTTGCTCCCAGAGCTATCGCTGCTGTCCTGTGACCCTCTGAATGTACTCGCTGTGACTCCTAACATGAGAGATTCATGAGAGAACTGTCAGGGGGTTGGGCCACACAGACACAAGGTGTGGGGGAGTACGCCACAATAGTGGAGATGATTAGAGAGGAACAGCCACTTCTATCAGCCTGGCCACAGTTGAAGTGGACATCAGGAATTACAGTGTCCTCCAAAAGTACTGGAACACTTGGTATTTCACACATTTTAATTTGTTTATGCCTTTTCAAAGACAAAAAATACATAAAATAAAAATTTCTAAAATTATCTTTCTTAAACTCAAACTGAAAGCAAATCTCTACAACTTGATATAAATTAAAAATATAAAATCCAAGATGATGAGTTGCATAAGTAATGGAACACTTTTGTATAATACCTATAAATAATCCGTTTTATTGCCAGTTTTCTTCAGACAAGTCAGGGGATGGATACGTGAACATTTCCAAGTCACTGAAATGTCTTGGACTTTATTTACATCAGTTATGAAGAAATACAAACAGTATGGCACTCTATGGTAAATCTGTGCAGAGTAGACAGTTCTCAAAAACTGGGTGACTGTGCAAGAAAGAGAAGAATGAGGAAAGCCACCAAGACACCCAGAAGAAGTTATAGGCTTCTGTGGCTGAGATTGGAGAAATTGTGCATAGTGCTTGTTTTCCATTTTGTATCCACAGTTATACAGCTTCATGATGAAGTGGTATAGAGGAGGGTTTTCTTAAAAAGAAGACTTGAATGTTCAGCTACAATTTGCCACAAGGTACATCTGAGATGCAAGTGTTGTACCCATGAAAATGGGGTAATGTAATGCAGTATAAATATGAAGAAATAATCACAAGAGTTATTTTGAGTTGTTTCTCTCACGCAGAGGTTTATTGCAATGCAATATGACCAACTGTTATTCCCCCTTATCTTTGTTAACATAAAATGGCGGACTAAAAGTTCACATGCAGAAAAACATTTTAAACTCTTAAATATGAATGAAAATGTTTCTTTAGCTTCACTGTAACATGCAATATAAACAGAAAAATACCTTAATACATATAACACATTTTTATAACATTGGGAAACTTTTACCTGAAAATATGAAGAAATAATCACAAGAGTTATTTCGAGTTGTTTCTTTTATGCAGAGGTTTATTGCAATGAGAAGAAAACTCCGCAAAATTCCTCCAGTGGTGTGGGAAGACATTACAAGTTGAAAGAATAAAGAAACCCAGGATTTTTTTTTTTTTTTTTTTTACTGTTACTATTCCTAGAAGTCTAATACTTCTGCTACCTTTCAGTGTAACAGCTGCGAATTTTAATTCATTTATTTACATCTGTGTGAATCCTGCGTGAGCCTTAGGAGTCGTTAGTTTATCCATTACTGGTTATCTTGTGCTTGCTTGGCTATACTCTTGAATTTCTTAGTGCACAAAGTACACTACTTTACCAACTTTACACCCTCCGTAAATCCTGCATGATGTTGAAAGATAGGGTGGCTCTCTTAGAGAGCCGTGTCCTAAGTTAGAGCAGCTTCTTAGCTCAGTGGAGTTGGATGTTACGGGAACTCCAGATGAGGTTAGTGTTGGGGCCGGCTAGCGAGCCCATTAGCATCAGCCTAGAAATAACGGCTGTGGAGGATGGCTTTCGGACTGTGGCTGTCATGGTTCGTGGTGGCTTGACCCTGAAAGTTGTAGGAGGCAAATGCAGACTCACAGACACGGGTGTTGGAGTACGGAAAAAGTAACTTTATCTGGTAAACTGGCAATTGGTTCGGTACACAGGAAATCAGTCAACGTAGTGGATGTACAGGCAGGTAGTAAGCTGAGGCGGAGTCCAAAAAACAAGCACAGTTCCAAATACACGGCAACAGGAGTTCACAGGGCTGAGGCAGAGGCAAAGTCAAAAAACAAGCAGAGTTCAGGGATAAGACAAGGCGGAAGTTGGTAACACAGACAAGGTCAGAAATATTACAAGGCAAAACAGGACAAAGGCGTGAGGCTGGAAAGTGCAACATGCAACAATCTGGCGAAGGACTGTGAGACTGTGAGGGCTTAAATACTAGTGGAAGAATCAGAGTGTGAAATGAGGAACAGGTGTGCAGAGAGTGCTGGAAGGGGGCGTGACCAGGGAAGACAAAGGTAAGTGCAAGAGAGTGCAGTAAGGCAAAAGCAACATGAACTGGGGCAAGATAATTAAATGACAGAAAAACCAACTGTGCAAAATGTGACGTGCTTGATTAACCATAATAAACACGAACAAAACAGAGGGACAAAACTAAAACTAAGGTGGCAAGTCGAGGAGTGACAGACCAGTGATAACTAAAAAGAGAGGACGTGACACAGGAAATGAATACACTAAACATGACAAAACAAACTATTGACAAAATAGGAAATAAACGATGAACAAATCAAAACCAGGGACTAGGTAATACAATGAATGACTAAACTATAAATAAATGATGCACGGAATAAAACTGGTAACAGAAGCATTACACAAAGTACAGAAATGAACAGAACCAAACCAAGACTTACACATGACCACATATAATAATATGAAATGTAGAACTATAAAACCCTCAGTGGAAGCCTAGACCAAATAAGGGGAAAACCCAGACATGAACCCCAGGCTGGGGCAGGTCCTGACATCACCCCCCCACCAAGGCAGCCGGCACCGATGGCAGCCAGAAACACCACCCCAAAACCCAGAGAGCGGCAACCAGGCACCCATCTGACCAGGGGGCGGGCAGGTGGGGGATCGGAGGAGGGACACAAAACCATGGAAAACCGGAAGAAAAACCTGAGGCAGGAGGCGGCATGACAGACAACCAACAACCCTCAACACGGGGGACAGAGTGCCTGAGCCCAAATGGGTGACCAAACCCAGAGAGACCCCCAAATGGATGACAACAGGGCTGAACTAGGGACCAAGGAACCCCAAGAGTCCGGTCCTGGGGTACACAGCAGCCCACGGGAGAGCCAGGAGGGCGACCATTATGCCCAACAGGAGGCAAGTATGCGACAGGAGGTTTCCCCGAGGGATGCACGGGAACAGAGATGAAACCAGAACCCGGGACAGGGGAGGGTGTGGTAGTGGGACAAAACTTCCCCGGCATCACAGCAGGGAGCAAACAGGAGAGACCAACAAACCTGAGCAATGAACGAAGGGGACGGAGGACCTGCGTGGCCACTCTCCGCACAATCCCAGGAATACAACAAGAAGAAAAAGCAGTCAGTAACAACCATACAAACCAAGAAAAGAATGGAGGGAGAGAAAAACAGATGATGGACACCAAAAATAGAACCCAAATACCACCAAAAACAACTATGCTGGAAAACCAAAACCACAAAGTGGACGGATTGCCAAAAGTGAAAATCCTGACAAAAAAAATGAAGGGAGGAACAAAATAAAAATAAAAGCCACTGAACAAAACTTCTACATGGACCAAGGAAAGTAGGGGAACCAAGAAGGGAACTACATGTAGAGAAACACTCTGAAATAAGGACAAACAAAACATGAAACAACCATCGGACAGAAATTTTATGGGAACCGTAGAGAGGATACAAACACAAAATACTGCTACATAAATAAATAAAAGGAAAAAGGTACAAAAAGGAACCAAACTGACATAGAGGGTAATCAAAAACTGAACCCTGATGAATAGAACAGAGAGTGGTATTCAATGCAAAAGGACCTGGAGGGATGACCCATGTCAAACGAGAACCGAGTGGGGACCAGGGAGACATGAGTTCCAGAAACCACCACAAAATAGCATGTTTGCTACTAGCAGGGTAATCTTAGCAAGTAGGGACCAATCCGGAACGAGATTCAAAACACAAAACTGTTTACCAAACCAAAACAACCAGAAGAGCATTACTTGCCAGAAACGGGAACCTAATGAACAGAGAAACTTGCTAAAAATAGCAAAAGTGGAACCATGAAAAAGTGACAGTAAAGCAGATTCACCTGGGGAGCTAACCCGGTCAAATACCATTTTATGGATCCAGAAAGAGAACTTCAGTAAATCAAGTCGTGGGAGGCTAACCAATTCCCAACAGAAATACAGATATTGAGAGAACTCATGTTTTAAGCAAATTTTGAAACAAATGACAACTGATAAGCCAAGAACTAGCTGAGCACCAAAGAAATGCAGGAGCCCCATGTTGTCCAGAACCGAGACACTAAGCAGTCCTCCTAACGGGCCCTGAAAATGGGAAAGCATGATTAGGAAAAATAACAAAAGACTCACAGTTCCGCTGATTACGGCAGCACAGTTCTTGTTGGGAGACCTCTGAAGATCTGAATAGCAATGGAGGTGATGAAGGGATGTCCTGCATCGGACGCGCCATTGTCGACCCGGCTGGCTCTGCAGTTGCGCGTGGAAAAGCGCACAACTTGTCAGATGCAGCTGGCTTCGCTGAAGGCTGAGAAGCTGTGCGCGCTGCTGCATGTTGGACTGACAGGACTGGAGATCGTGGCCTGGCGCGCACGGTGGCAGAATCAGCTGTTTTCGCTGAAGGCTGAGAAGCTGTGCGTGCTGCTGCATGCTGGACTGACGTGACTAGAGAACGTGGCCTGGTGCGCATGGCGGCAGAATCAGCTGTTTTTGCTGAAGGCTGAGGAACAGGGCGTACTGCTGCTTCCTGGAGAAACGTGGCCGTTGATGGTGGCAGTGAGCGCACCGTGAAAACTTCGGACGTCGCTGGTTGAGTCTGGAGCGGAGTGGCGCGCCATATTTGACGCCAGTGATGTTGGCACAGTTGTTTGAAACTGAGGCGTGACGAGCTGTGGTGACGTGGGTTGTTCAGCAGGCTTCTGGAGTGTGTGCATCAGAGAAACTGGGGGCATGTGTCTCTCCGCTTGCTCCGGTGACGTCACGACTGGTGCGGCCGAGGGCTGAGGTGATGTGGTCTTGCCCGATGGCTCTGTAGGCACCAGGAGAGACATGTCCTCACCAGAGAGGTCGGGCAAGACGGGAACCTTCATTCCCATGGGCAAGGAAGTCGTGGTGGCAACAGGCTGGCGCGATGGCACCGGGAGCTTCCGAGGTGCGGGCACGGGGGCCAGATGAGGCGGGACTGGAACTGGTGCCGCATAAAATCGCGGATCTGGTTCTTTGGATAGATTCAGCTCCGTGGGTTCCTGCCTGAACAGCTTTCATGGAGCAGGAACTGGAGGCAGGCAGGACGAGGAAGGTGTGGACGGCTGAGGAGGCGTGACTGCTTCGACCGACAGTGTGATGAAGCGGGGCGTGTCCAGACAGGAGTCATAGATCTCTGATTCAAACAAGTAGTCCATCGGATCTTTGACACAGGTAGGAAGCCGACCTTGCTTAAAAAGAGTTTTGATATGTTTTAACTCTGGGAAGGCAGTTACCATTTCGGGTGCAGCGTGTAGAAGGAGTTCTAAAGCAGAAAGAAAACGCTGCTTGTTCCGCTCACCTGAACTGTCTCTGAATTCAAAAAATAAGTCCTGTATCTTGAAGAGAAATTCTGCCATCTGCTGGAATGATGACTCCTCTGTCTCAGATGAAGAATCTGTTGGGAAAGTGTAGGAACACGGACCCACAACAGGGGGCGCAAATGAACGGACAATGGAATAGGTCAAATAACAACACTTTACTGTTGCGAACGTGCACAACAAACACAACAAATTACAACAATGGACAAAGTTCAATTCACAAAGGTGTCGTGTGGGCAGGCTCGAAGATAGGAGACGCCTCTCCAAAGTAGAACCGGAACCACACGGTTTCCTCCGCCACAGGACCCCGGGAATACTGGAGCCGCCAAGTTCCGAACTCCCAGGTGGCCACTGCCTCCGCGTGTCGGACCTGGTACTGCTGGTGAGGAACAAGAACACAATTAACGTGGGCGCGTTTGCACCCAGCAACCTGTATGGCAGGGAAGCTACCTCCACCTCTCGTTGGAGAAAAAAAGTCTGCAATCACTCACAAAAATCACAAAGGTTACTGTCAAGCAGTCAGCTGAGATTATTACCTTCCAGGTAGAACGATATCTCGGCGATGAGGTGGAGATGCCGTCCTGCTGATATACCCCAGTGATAATTGTCATCAGCTGTCTCAGGTGATGGGTGACAGCTGTTACCGAGGCTGCTCCTGTGGGGCGGCGGCGCCCTCTGGTGGTGGTGGGCCAGCAGTACCTCCTCTTCAGCGGCCCACTCAACAGGACCCCCCCCTCAACGGGCGCCTCCTGGCGCCCGACCGGGCTTGTCCGGGTGGCGACGGTAGAAGTCGGCCAGGAGGGCCGGGTCCAGGATGAAGCTCTTCTTCACCCAGGAGCGTTCTTCGGGACCATACCCCTCCCAGTCCACCAGATATTGAAAGCCCCGGCCCATCCGACGGACGTCCAACAACCGGCGCACTGTCCAAGCCGGCTCGCCATCGATGATCCGGGCAGGAGGTGGTGCCGGACCGGGTGTACAGAGGGGCGAGGTGTGATGGGGCTTGAGCTTCGACACATGAAACACAGGATGGATCCGCAGTGAGGCTGGAAGCTGAAGCCTCACTGCGGCGGGATTGATGACCTTGAGGATTTTAAACGGTCCTATGTACCTGTCCTGTAGTTTAGGGGAGGCCACTTGTAGTGGGATGTCCTTTGTGGACAACCACACTTCCTGCCCGGGGCGATACGTAGGGGCCGGGGTCCGCCGCCGGTCTGCATGGGTCTTCGCCCTCATCCGGGCCTTCAACAAAGCAGAACGGGCCGCGCGCCACACCCGACGGCACTTCCGCAGGTGGGCCTGGACCGAGGGCACACCGACCTCCCCCTCAACCACCGGGAACAACGGGGGCTGATACCCCAAACACACCTCAAAGGGGGAGAGGCCGGTGGCTGATGACACTTGACTGTTGTGGGCGTACTCGATCCAGGCCAGATGAGTACTCCAGGCCGCCGGGTGCGCGGCTGTCACACAACGCAGTGTTTGCTCCATTTCTTGATTGGCCCGCTCTGCTTGCCCGTTGGTCTGGGGGTGATACCCGGACGAGAGACTGACCGTGGCCCCCAGTTCCCGGCAAAAGCTCCTCCAGACATGCGAGGAGAACTGGGGACCGCGATCGGAGACGATGTCTGATGGTATCCCATGCAGGCGGACGACGTGGTGGACCAGGAGGTCCGCCGTCTCCTGGGCCGTAGGGAGCTTCGGGAGGGCCACGAAGTGGGCCGCCTTGGAGAATCGGTCCACTATCGTGAGGATCACGGTGTTTCCCTGGGACGGCGGGAGGCCCGTGACAAAATCCAGGCCGATGTGGGACCAGGGGCGATGAGGCACGGGCAGCAGCTGTAGCAGTCCCGGAGCCTTGCGATGGTCGGCCTTGCCCCTGGCACAGGTGGTACAGGCCTGGATATAGTCCCGGACGTCGGCCTCCCGGACGGTTCTCTCTACGTCCCAGGTGAGGGTGGCCACGATAGTGGACTCCGGGATGATGGGTTCCGGTGGATCCGACAACTCCGCTTTGACCTCGTCTTCGTGTACCCGGGACAAGGCATCCGACTTCTGGTTCTTGGTCCCGGGCCGGTAGGTGATGCGGAAGTCAAAACGGCCGAAGAACAGTGACCAGCGGGCTTGCCTGGGATTCAGCCGCTTGGCGGTCCTGATATATTCCAGGTTCCGGTGGTCAGTGAAAACCGTGAATGGCACGGACGTTCCCTCCAACAGGTGTCTCCACTCTTCAAGAGCCTCTTTCACCGCAAGGAGTTCTCGGTTGCCGACGTCATAGTTCCGTTCAGCCGGGGTCAACCTGCGGGAAAAATAGGCACACGGATGAAGGACCTTATCGGTCTTCCCACTCTGGGACAGCACAGCTCCTATCCCTGAGTCCGAGGCATCCACTTCAACCACTAACTGGCGACTAGGATCGGGCTGCACCAGAACGGGTGCAGACGAGAAGCGCCGTTTCAACTCCTTGAACGCGGCATCGCAACGATCCGACCAGGTGAAGGGGACTTTTGGTGAGGTCAGGGCTGTCAGGGGGCTAGCAACCTGGCTGTAGCCCTTAATGAACCTCCTGTAGAAATTCGCAAAGCCGAGGAACTGTTGCAGCTTCCTACGGCTTGTGGGTTGGGGCCAGTCTCTCACCGCTGCAACCTTGGCCGGATCAGGAGCGACAGAGTTGGGGGAGATGATGAACCCCAGGAAGGACAAAGAAGTGCGGTGAAACTCACACTTCTCGCCCTTAACAAACAGCCGGTTCTCCAATAACCGCTGCAGGACCTGACGTACATGTCGGACATGGGTCTCAGGATCCGGAGAAAAGATGAGTATGTCGTCTAAATATACGAAGACGAATCGGTGCAGGAAGTCCCGCAAGACATCATTAACCAATGCTTGGAACGTCGCGGGAGCATTTGTAAGACCGAACGGCATGACCAGGTACTCAAAATGACCTAACGGGGTGTTAAATGCCGTCTTCCACTCGTCTCCCTTCCGGATCCGAACCAGGTGATACGCATTCCTAAGATCAAGCTTGGTGAATATCTTGGCTCCATGCAGGGGCGTGAACACCGAATCCAACAAGGGTAAGGGGTATCGGTTACGAACCGTGATTTCGTTCAGCCCCCTGTAATCAATGCATGGACGTAATCCGCCATCCTTTTTCCCCACAAAAAAGAAACCCGCACCCATCGGGGAGGTGGAATTCCGGATCAACCCGGCAGCCAAAGAGTCCCGGATGTAGGTCTCCATTGATTCGCGTTCAGGTCGTGAGAGGTTGTACAGCCTGCTGGACGGGAACTCAACGCCTGGAACCAAATCAATGGCACAATCATACGGGCGGTGCGGGGGAAGGGTGAGTGCCAGATCCTTGCTGAACACCTCCGCAAGGTCATGGTACTGCACCGGCACCGTCCCTAGATTGGGCGGGGCTCTGACCTCCTCCCTGGCCTGGGAACCGGGAGGAACCGAGGAACCTAAACATACCCGATGGCAGGTCTCGCTCCACTGGACCACTACCCCGGACGGCCAATCGATCCGGGGATTGTGCTTCAACATCCAGGGAAAACCTAAAATCACACGGGAGGTGGCCGGAGTTACAAAAAACTCGATCTCCTCCCGGTGATTCCCCGACACCACCAGAGTTACTGGTGGTGTCTTGTGGGTGATTGGAGGGAGTAGGGAGCCATCTAGTGCCCGTACCTGCACAGGCGAGGTAAGCGCCACCAGAGGGAACCCTATCTCCCTGGCCCATTTGCTATCAAGCAAATTCCCTTCTGAGCCCGTGTCCACCAGTGCTGGGGCCTTCAGGGTTAAATCCTCATAAAGGATTGTAACTGGGAGTCGTGTGGCGATGTGGGTGTGTCCCACGTGAACGTCTCGGCCCCCCCCTAGCCCAGTGTCTAGGGGCGGGCGTTGGTGTTTAACCGTTCGGGGCAGTCTCGTACCTGATGCTCAATCGAGCCACAAACAAAACACGCTCCGCGGGCCAGCCTCCTTTGTGTGACCGGTGCCCTAAATGTTGCCCTACTCGTGTCCATAGCTTCGTCAGCAGGGGGAGCTGTGATCGCACGGAGCGCAGGGGCCGTGGAGCGTGGGGAGGGCGGAACGCGGTCGGAACCGGAAGGGAGAGGGACGACGCGTGCCTGGCCACGCCCTTCGTCTCATTCCCGACGGCGCTCATTTAACCGATTGTCTAATCGTATGACAAGATCGATAAGCCCATCCAAATCCCGCGGTTCGTCCTTAGCCACCAGGTGCTCCTTGAGGACCAATGACAGTCCGTTTACGAAGGCGGCGCGGAGGGCAGTGCTATTCCAGCCGGACCTCGCAGCCGCGATGCGGAAGTCGACTGCATAGGCAGCTGCGCTCCGGCGCCCCTGTCTCATTGACAGCAGCACGGCTGAAGCGGTCTCTCCTCTATTAGGGTGATCGAACACTGTTCTGAGCTCCCTCACAAACCCATCATATGTCAGAAGGAGCCGTGAACTTTGCTCCCAGAGCGCTGTAGCCCAAGCGCGTGCCTCACCACGAAGCAGATTTATCACATAAGCTACTTTGCTAGCGTCGGTCGCGTACATGACGGGACGCTGTGCGAAGACGAGCGAACACTGCATAAGGAAATCCACGCACGTCTCCACACAGCCTCCGTACGGCTCTGGGGGGCTTATGTATGCTTCAGGGGATGGTGGGGGGGGGTCGTTGGACAACCAGTGGAACGTCGCTGTCACGCACAGGGTCTACGGGAGGGAGAGCCGCAGCGGCGCCCGGAGGGCGCGCTTCCACCTGCGCGGCGAGAGCCTCCACACTGTGGTTCAGGAGGGCGTTCTGCTCGGCCATCAAGTCTAACCGGGTCGTGAAAGCGGTGAGGATCCGCTGCAACTCACCGATTACCCCTCCTGCGGACGCCTGTGCGCCTTGTTCTTCCATTGGCCGTTCAACAGCCGGTTGACGCCCCTCGGGATCCATGACGCTGGCCGAGATATCCTGTTGGGAAAGTGTAGGAACACGGACCCACAACAGGGGGCGCAAATGAACGGACAATGGAATAGGTCAAATAACAACACTTTACTGTTGCGAACGTGCACAACAAACACAACAAATTACAACAATGGACAAAGTTCAATTCACAAAGGTGTCGTGTGGGCAGGCTCGAAGATAGGAGACGCCTCTCCAAAGTAGAACCGGAACCACACGGTTTCCTCCGCCACAGGACCCCGGGAATACTGGAGCCGCCAAGTTCCGAACTCCCAGGTGGCCACTGCCTCCGCGTGTCGGACCTGGTACTGCTGGCGAGGAACAAGAACACAATTAACGTGGGCGCGTTTGCACCCAGCAACCTGTACGGCAGGGAAGCTACCTCCACCTCTCGTTGGAGAAAAAAAGTCTGCAATCACTCACAAAAATCACAAAGGTTACTGTCAAGCAGTCAGCTGAGATTATTACCTTCCAGGTAGAACGATATCTCGGCGATGAGGTGGAGATGCCGTCCTGCTGATATACCCCAGTGATAATTGTCGTCAGCTGTCTCAGGTGATGGGTGACAGCTGTTACCGAGGCTGCTCCTGTGGGGCGGCGGCGCCCTCTGGTGGTGGTGGGCCAGCAGTACCTCCTCTTCAGCGGCCCACACAACAGAATCCTCCTCTAAGTCAACCCACTCAGTGTCGTCATCATCGCATGGCGGGCAAGTGGACTGCAGATATAGCTCAGGTTGCTTCACCCAGTCAGGCAGCCTCTCTGCAGAAAACAAATTGTCCAGATCTTCTAAGTCAGGGAAGAAGCTGTAGAGCCAGGTATTTGCTTCTATGATTTCCCAAGCTTGCTCCAGGTAGTCAAACTTGTCCCACGGGGTGTAGGTGTGACGGAAACAGGTGAAAAAAAAATCTTATATCAGCAAAGATCTCTTTAATTCTGGTTACGTTCAGCTCAAGATCTGAGTCCGCTGCCTCCTGGTACTGGCCAGATTGTTCTATCATGGTTTGTGGTGGCTTGACCCTGAAAGTTGTAGGAGGCAAATGCAGACTCACAGACAAAAGGTATTGGAGTAAGGAAAAAGTAACTTTATCTGGTAAACTGGCAATTGGTTCGGTAATACAATGAATGACTAAACCATAAATAAATGATGCATGGAATAAAACAGTAACAGAAGCATTACACAAAGTACAGAAACGAACAGAACCAAACCAAGACTTACACATGACCACATATAATAATATGAAAAGTAAAACTATAAAACTCTCAGTGGAAGCCTAGACCAAATAAGGGGAAAACCCAGACATGAACCCCAGGCTGGAGCAGGTCCTGACAGTGGCTAGGCGGAGGAAGCCCCATAGGGCTTGTTGCCCGGTTGTGATACACCGATCACACTCACCACTATGAACTGTGAATTGGTTCTCCCCCTTGGAATTGCCTGATGTGAATTCTCTGAGCCCACAAGTGACTTCCACTCCTGTCTCCAGGCCAAAACACCAGACTTTAGTGATAGGGGATTCTATCACCTGCAAAGTCAGGTTACAGACGCCAGCTGACAAATGTATTCCTGGGGCCAGAGCTCTTGACATTGCATCTCATCTTAGGGTGCTGATGCTGCAGAAGGGAATACAGACTATGGAACATGACATGAGATATAGTCACATAGTTATTCACGTCGGCACCAATGATGTCAGGATGAAGCACTCGGAGGTCACAAAAATGGACATAGAGAAGACTTGTGACCTTGCCCGAAAGATGTGTCAGCATCGATTAATAGTCTCTGGTCCCCTCCCCTCCCGGGGTACTGATGAGGCATTTAGCAGGCTGACATCATTAAATAGGCGGCTGGCGCAATTTTGTAGACAGCAAGGCTTTAGCTTTATTGATAACTGGCCTTCGTTCTGGGGCCGCCGTGGCTTGCTGATGCTGGACGGCCTCCACCCTACTGGGGAAGGCTCCGCCATCTTGTCTATGAACATAGATAGAACTCTATAGGAAGGGTAACATTAAGAATTTACAGCAGGCCATGGAGCAGGTGATTAGAGACCCTGCAAGGCCCTGCAAAGATTTCGTGTCTGCTACCTACAACACGCGTGGAATGTCTCAAACCTAAACCTACTTCTAGGCATCTTATATATGCTACTCTGGAACCACCCCTAAATCCAAACAGTTCAACTGTCAACCCCAATGAGGTCCGACAGCTGTCCTCCCCTTAAATGCGGCCTGCCCACCAGCATATACATTTAGTCACATCCCTCATGAAGCAAAGCAAGGCGGGGATGTTGCTGTTATTTTTAAATCTAGGTTTAGCTTATTAGCTGTTGGGGGTCACAAATATAACTCGTTTGAGCGCCAAGGTCAGAAGAATAAAAATCAGCCGTATTACCTTGTCACTGTATATAGGCCTCCTGGCCCATATTCTGAATTCTTAGATGAATTTGGTGCGTTCATCTCTAACTTGTCAACTAGTGCAGATAACATTCTGATCATTGGTGACTTTAACATTGATATAAATAAGCCTTCTGGTCCCCTCTGCAAATTATTTATGGAAATTGTGGATGCATTCGGATTTTGGCAATGCATTCGGGAAATACCCTGGATCTGGTTCTCGCACGTGGTATTACTGTCATGAATATTGACATCATGCCTCTTACGTCAGTGGTCTCTGATTACTCACTTATTAAGTTTACAGTTTCGCTGCCATGTTTAGTGGAACAACAGCCTTATATATTACTATGGCGATGACTATATGACTATATGACTATGCATCAACTCCTCAACTAAGACTGAACTTGAAGCTAGACTACCTGATGTCTTAGCTTCACATTTGGCAAATACCCAATCAGTAGACAGACTTGTGGATAATTTAAACTCAGTGCTCAAAACTACACTTGACATGACTGCGCCACCTGTGTTAAAACCACGCTCGCCCAAATCACAGTCACCTTCGTTCAATGATTCCCTGCATGACCTCAAGTATAAGGCAAGAGGTCTAGAACGGAAATGGCATTGTTCAAAGTTAGAAGTATTCCACCTTGCATGGCATGATGCTATCTTAGACTATAAGCATGCATTATTGGCTACAAAGTGGACCTATTACTCTGATTTGATCAACAAAAACAAGCATAACTCAAAGTTCTTGTTTGACACAAAGTTCTTCATGGACAACCACCTGTAGTTCACTCTCCTTTACAGCACAAGATTTCCTGGATTACTTTGAGAATAGAAGACATCAGGTTAAACATATCCCAGCATGCCTTAACCCAGCCACTACACCTTGCTATTAAGGTGGCACCATTACTGAGGTATTACCTCAATTTACAGAATTTGATAGTATCTCACTAGGCATGCTGACGAAGCTCGTAATGTCAACAAAAAGCACAACCTGTTGATTTGATCCTATACCAACAAAACTGTTTAAGGACCTATTGGCCGATATCAAATCTATCATTTTGCTCTAAAATTCTGGAAAAAGTGGTGTCACGGCAGCTCCTGGACCACCTTACTGAGAATAACCTCTTTGAGCCACTGCAGTCTGATTTTAGAAAATATCATTCCACAGAGATGGCTCTCACTAACGTGGTGAATGAGCTTCTGCTTACAATGGATTCGGACACCACTACGGTTCTGGTGCTGTTAGATCTCAGTGCTGCATTTGATACCGTGGATCATCATATTCTACTTGATAGGCTGGAAAATCATTTTGGGATTACTGGGAGTGCCCTTGCATGGCTGGCGTCATACATGACCATTTGTTTTCACTGTGTTTTGTACAGTAACACTACCTCTAACCTTAGTGACATGAAATTTGGGGTTCCACAGGGGTCCGTCTTAGCCCCCCTGCTTTTCTCACTTTATATAGTACCCTTTGGGCACATATTGCGGCGTTTTGGGATTACCTTTCACTGCTATGCTGATGATACTCAGTTATACATGCTGATAACTGCTGGTAATCTCGTTCATATAAAATTCTTAGAAGATTGCCTTGCATCATAGTGAGAAGTCGGATGTCTAGAAACTTCCTACTTTTAAACTCTGATAAAGCTGAAATGATGTTTCTTGGTCCAGTGAGACATCAGCATCAATTTGACCAGTTAACGCTCAGGCTAGGCTTGTTTGTCATACATAACACTGACAATGTGAGGAACCTTGGGTTAATTTTTGATTCTACATTGTCCTTTGACCTCCACATTAGAAATATTACAAGGACTGCTTTCTTCCACCTGTGAAATATAGCAAAGATTCGTCCCATCCTGTCTATGGCTGATGCTGAAACCCTGATCCATGCGTTTATCTCTTCTAGATTGGACTACTGCAATGTTCTATTTTCTGGTTTACCACAGTGTAGCATTAGGGCTCTCCAATTTGTTCAAAATGCTGCAGCCAGACGTTTGACACGAAGCACCAACAGCATTTCCTGTAAATTCGTTTTGTGAATTGTTCTGTAATTTATGACTGTATCATGGCCCAAGCAGAGGGTCACCCCTTTCAGTCTGGTCTGCTTGAGGTTTCTTCCTCAGAGGGAGTTTTTCCTTACCACTCTTGCTCTGGGGGTTAGTAAGGTTAGACCTTACTTGTGTGAAGTGCCTTGAGGCAACTCTGTTGTGATTTGGCACTATATAAATGAAAATAAATTGAAACTGAAATTACTAGACATTTCTGACAATGCGATCACATTTCCTTTGAATAGAATTACAAAACATATAGAAAAAATAAAGGGTAACATACTTTTAAACAACTCTTAACTGTTTTTATATTCTTCTGAAGGCTTTTATGTAAACACGCCAATGTGTCACTATGTCTGATTGCAAAGCCACACTCATGGGGGCACTTAGACATATTTCACATCCAGCTTGATAGTGATCATCTGTTGACTGTTGTTGTGCTAATAGTATGAATGTGCCAAGCAAGCGGTGTTAGATGTTCATGTGTGTCACCTGGAATTTGGCCAACACCTGCTGGCAGAGGGTTCGATGGGCTCTCACAGCGCACACTCTGTCTTTCAGCTGCTGGTGTGCGCATATAGTTGTGGCAACAGGTGTATGAGGCGTTAAAGGCAGTGAAGATTTTAAACATATTGCATACGATTCCTGCTTCATGTGCACTTCATGTGCAATTCGACCACATTTGTGTGTACATATGTGAAGGGGCCTAAGAGGGGCTACTCATCACAAACAGGTACACTTCTGATGGCCAAGTCTAGGAATTCAGTGAAAGATTCTTCCAGCTATCGTCCAATCTCAGCGGTCAAGAACTCAGGCTTATCTTGTACATATGCAAATGAGAATAATAGTTCAATTGTTGTGGCCTGTCTGATCTGGGGATTGTTATTGCTATTCTGTGCCATTTGGGTCTTATCTGTTGTGTGCCCCCCCAGTCTTGTGTATGTTTGAGTTTTTCTATATAGTGGGGAAAATAAGTATGTGATCCACTGTCGATTTTGCAGGTTTTCCCACCAACAAATAATGGAGAGGCCTGTAATTTTTATCGTAGGTGCACTTCAACTGTGAGAGACAGAATCTAAAAAAAATCCAGAAAATCACATTGTATGATTTTTGAATAATTAATTTGCATTTTATTGCATGACATAAGTATTTGATCACTAACCAATCAGCACAAATTCTGTCTCTCACAGACCTGTTAGTTTTTCTTTAAGAAGCCCTCCTTTTCTGCATTCTTTACCTGTATTAATTACACCAGTTTGAACTCATTACCTGTATAAAAGGCACACGCAATCAATCACACTCCAACCTATCCACCATGGCCATGACCAAAGAGCTGTGTAAGGACACCAGGGACAAAACTGTAGACCTGCATGAGGCAGGGACGGGCTACAGGACAATAGGCAGGCAGCTTGGTGAGAACTGTTGGTGTAATTATTAGAACATGGAAAATGGAAGAAACATAATGCTGCGCTTACACATAGGCAGGGCACGTTACAAATGTCATATTTGCGTCATTCTTGTCACATTCCTGACATTCTTAACATGACTTAGCGCATCTGAATAGGGTTCTTAACAGTACGTTTTGGTGCGTGACATTCGTGATATTCGTGGAGCATGTTTGTGCCTGTCAAAAAAATCTTCCACGAATGTCACACACCACCCTCATTTCATCTCATGTTGTGGAGGTTGCAACTGAGCGTGTTGATCCGTCTTGATTAGTGGTGATCATTAATAGAGGGTGACAGTGTTCATAGTGGTTCCTGTGATGTTTCTGCAAAGGGGACAGGACGACTGCCCATATTGTCACATGGTGTTACAAATTGACATGCAAACTGTCAAGTTTTGACATGTCACATTTCACTGTGCACCATAATGAATTACTTCTCTCACATGAACCCAATTAAACCCTGCTGCACCGCATTCAGTTTCATTACTGCAATATGCCGCAGAAGGACAGTGATGCCAAGTCGGCTAAAAGTCTTGTTCCAGTGCACTCTTCTGCAGGTGTTCCACCTGCTGTTGTGCCTGATGTTTGGGAGACGAGTCTGAGCCAGAGGAGGGCTGTGTGCAGCTGGACATCTGGCGCCACTCTATGGCACAGTGTCCAACTAAGCATGCAATCACAAAGTTCTTCTGCTGTGGATTAATCTGGATTTTGAGGAGCAATCTGGAGCGATCTAAATTGTTCAGCAGCTGGCGGTAGGAAGAATATGCGGGGTGTGTGGAGATAATTCGCTAAATTCACAACATTCCTGACAGATTGTGACAGAACATAACGATGCGCTGTTGTGTGCAACAGTGCGGGACAATATTCTTGACTGTGGGTAATGGCTCGTAATAATTCACCAGCAACACGTGCCATTAATCCTAACGCGTCTTAAGAGGTCCCTACAGTTCCTGGGGGCACCTGACGCCTCTGCACCGAAACATCACATTTGTGATCAGCCGCCAAGAATGTATACTTCGTGGCATTCGTGACTTGTTGTCATTATGTGTAAATGCAGCATAAGATGATTGTCAATCTTTGTCAGTCTGGGGTTCCATGAAAGATCTCGCCTCATGGGGTAAGGATTGTTGTGTGGGCCGCCAGAAGATGAGGTACTGCTGGCCCACCACCAGAGGGCGCCCTGCCTGAAGTGCGGGCTTCAGGCACAAGAGGGCGCTGCCGCCACGGACACAGCCGGGGTTGACAGCTGTCAACTCATGACAGCTGTCACCCATCTCCACTTCATCAATCCACTCCATAAAAGCCGGACGTCATCTCCACCTCGCTGCCGAGATATCATCTACCTGTGAAGGTAATTGTCTCTGCTGACTTAAACATTGAGTAATAATCTGAACTTCTTTGCAGCCGTATTCCTGTGGCGTTTCCTTATCTGTGGGATTGGCGTAAAGTGTGATCAGCGACAGCTTCGCTTCACACTCCAGCCAGATAAGTGATTTAACAGGAGCTGCACGAGTGTGTGATTAGAGGTGGAGGTGACTTTCCACCTTCTGACTGTTTTTGTTACTGGGTGTGCACACACCCACATCTCACTGTTTGTGCTCCTCGCCAGCAGTACCAGATCCGACAGTCGGGGACGGTGACCACCTGGGAATTCGGGACTTGGCGGCTCCAGTATTCACCGGGTTCGGTGGCGGTGGAAATCGTGTGGTTCCGGCTCTTCTCAGGACAGACGTCTTCTATCCTCGAGCCTGCCCACACGTCACCATTGTGTATTGACTGCTATCAGATTCTGTGATTGTCTGTATAATCGTTGTGCACATTCACAACATTAAATTGTTACCTTTTGGCTCATCTATTGACCTTTCATTTGTGCCCCCTGTTGTGGGTCTGTGTCACTACACTTTCCCCAACAAGGATGATTCTGAGGAAGCCCAGAACTACATGGGAGGACCTGGTAAATGACCTGAAGAGAGCTGGGACCACAGTCACAAAGATTACATGAGTAATACACTATGCCGTCATGGTTTAAAATCCACTAGGCCACCAAGGTCCGCCTGCTCAAGGCAGTACATGTTCAGGCCCGTTTGAAGTTCACCAGTGACCATCTGGATGATCCAGAGGAGGCATGGGAGAAGGTCCTGTGGTCAGATGAGACCAAAAGAGAGCTTTTTGGAATCAACTCCACTCGTTGTGTTTGGAGGATGAAAACAACCCGAGAACACCGTCCCAACTGTGAAGCATGGGGGGTGGAAACATCATACTGTGGGGGTGCTTTTCTGCAAAGGGGACAGGACGACTGCACCATATTGAAGGGAGGATGGATGGGTTCATGTATTGCGAGATTTTGGCAAACAACCTTCTTTCCTTAGTAACAGCTTTGAAGATGGGTTGTGGCTGGGTCTTCAGCATGACAATGTCCCCAAACACACAGCCAGAGCAACTAAGGAGGGGCTCTGTAAGAAGCATTTCAAGTTCCTGTAGTGGCTGAACTCAAGACCTGAACTCAATAGAAAATCTTTGGAGGGAGCTGAAACTCGAATCCTGAAAGATCTGGAGAAGATCTGTGGAGGACTGGACCAAAATCCCTGCTGCAGTGTGCAAACTAGGTCAAGAACTACAGGAAACATCTGACCTCTGTAATGGCAAACAAATGTTTCTGTACCAAATGTTAAGGTCTGTTTTTTTCTATTGTATCAAATACTCATTTCATGCAAAAAAAAAAACCCCTGCAAATTAATTATTTAAAAGTCATACAACATGATTTTGATTTTTAGATGATTTTGTTTTTAGATTCTGTCACAGGTGAAGTGTACTTATGATAAAATTACATACCTCTCCATTTTTTGTAGGTGGGAAAACTTGCAAAATTGACAGTGGATGAAATACTTATTTTCCCCACTATATGTGAATTACATCACCCTTTTCAAGTGTTTGTGTTGATTTTCATTAATGGTTATTTCGTGTGGCTGTCATAGTTTGGATAATCTTCTTATTCAAGTATTTTGTTCACGGTTGTCTTGGTTTTATGTGCACTCATTTACCGCAGTCATTCTTGCATTTTATTTATTGGGGTGTATATCTTGATTTGCCGCCCCCTTGTGTTCTGGTTATTCATGTCTCTGTCTGTCATGATTACTGCACCTGTGGCTCATTTGTTCCAGTAATCTTTATAAGCCACTCCTTTTCTGTTCAGTGTGGGTCCATTGTTTGGTGTGAAGTTTACTCAGCGTGTTAAGTCTTGTATGAGTATAGTTGTGATTTTTCCTTCGGCATCATCCTGTTCTTTTGTTAAATGTACTTCTTGTTTCTCTCACAATTGTTCTCGGGACTGCACTGGTTTTGTCACTTTGTATTAGTATTGTATTTGTATTGTATTGTTTGTTAGGCAGAAAGTCTTTTGAGTCCTGGCTCCCTGCACTTCGGGGTTTTACGCTGCCTAGTTCCCGGTTCCAAACTGTAACATTAATGAAGTGACCCACACACCTTTGATCTGTGATATGGCTTTATTATGAGATGAAGGGAGCGATGATCCAATCAATACTGATTGAACTATCCCAGTGAGCACAAGACATAGTTTCGAATCGATGTTGGTTTTTGGTTGAAAACTGGGTGATAGCCATCTGAACGTCTTTTCACCCACTTTTCAACAAATGAAAATGTGGCTACATTATCAACATGCCACAAAATGCTAATTTCTTTCATCAAATGGGTGATTCGGTCAGATGAAGCTTTAAACAGAGGTGATAAAGATTATTGTAGTGAAATTTATCCAAATTAATTTTTCATTGGTTGGTGAAATCTGGTTTACACATTTTCAATGCATTTAATGTTTCACATAAAATGCCTTTAAAAACAAAGTGTGTCAGCTGCCTCGAGAGCACTGTAATGTCAACAGATTTAGGGATTATTTTCAAATAAGAATTTACATTTATTGGTATAATGTGACATTTTTCAATGTTTAAAAAATGGTTATGGTGAAAACACATTGAAAACTGGTTTAAAAGTGAAAGTTTATCCAACGTCTATTTATAGACGAATAAAGGTTTGCATTTCGGACAGTTTTCAATGGGGTTTTCATTGCCAGCTTTTCAATAATAAATGTGGATGTACTTTGCTAGTTCGGCTTTGATATTATGATTTGCTATATTTTACTCATTGCACAGCTTAAAAAATGCCAGTATTCAAATTCCTGGTTAAAAAGGGTTTGCAGCCGCCGCGACACTCCGCCACAGGAAAAACACCTCTGTTGGAAGCCTTAAGGACAAGTTGGAACATGTCCTGCTGTTAAACAATTTCTCATATACTCACTCCACTGAAAGCCATCAAAAGCCGCCTGGATTTTACAAATGGTTATCAACACAGAGGTGTTTTTCCTGTGCCGCCGCACCGCGTCGGCCGTCCGCACGTCTTTCCTTAAAAAAATCTCCTTTAACAGTGGAATATCTGGATAAAATGCTGAAACCGACTTCTTCTGAAACTTCTCTGTTCTCTCACGACGTCCTGGATCAATAGAGCCTGAAATGTGGAGGTTTTCAGCTTGAACAGGCTGACGACGGCGGCTGAGAGCGCAGCGCGACGTCTCGCACCGTGGGAAGTCCTTAAAGCGACAGAATCACCTCAAAATCTCTCATCAGCCGTTAAAATTTTCACTGAAAACCAGCTTAATTTTTCGAACCGTGTCCACTTCGATGTGTCTCACAGGTTTAGAAAAAATTTTGATCAAACAACGCGCCAGTCTCTCAGCAACTTCTCAGACAAAGGAATTCCGACAAGGGGCTGGACGACTCCTCCCACAAGGAGTGCTCACAGGCGAATGACGTCACCGACAGGCGTGGAAAAACTCACGCATGCGCACGAGGGTTCAAGCATGTCTGACGTAAAAACATATGAATGAAATCCATATAGTTTTTGAAAAAAATAAAAAGGACCGTTGCTTTATTGACAGACCTCGTATACTGTAATACACAACAGATCAAGTGTACATGGAAAATCAGCTTGGGAATCTTTTGTTTTTCACTTCACTGTGACACACTGTAGTGTCAGACAATTAATGTCCTCAGTTCCCAAACGCTTACTGAGTGTTGTTAGAAGGAAACAAACATACATACCACTATCCCAGCTTTTTTGAAACGTGTTGCAGGCATCGATTTCAAAATGAGCAAATATTTGCACAAAATAATAAAGTTTATCAGTTTGAACATTAAATATCTTGTCTTTGTGGTGTATTCAATTGAATATAGGTTGAAGAGGATTTGCAGAGCTTTGTATTCTGTTTTTATTTACATTTTACACAATGTCCCAACTTCACTGGAATTGGGGTTGTACCTTTTTTCTGCATTAGCAGCTCTTTAATTTGGGATTTTTGTGCCTTGCTGTAGTGTACTTTGTTGATTGGCATTTATTTTTTCATTATTGGAGTTTATTTTGTTACTTTCAATCCTGGAAAAGCTCTATGTAAGTGGTTATTATAATTCTTATTACTAATGTAGAATGTGATTTTTCATTATATAAGTCGCAAAGGCGTATAAATTCCAAAACCTCCCAAACTAGTAAAAAAATTTAAGTATATTCCACGTTTCACCTGCTGCAGCAAATACAGTGGTGTGAAAAAGTGTTTGCCCCCTTGAGATTTTACTTGTTAGAAATTTCTTAGGACATCAAGAAACAAAACAAAAAAAATTCAGGCTTTGTATATTACAATTTCTAAAAGTATGCCCTTTAAACTCACAGTGAAAAGTAATTGCTACATCATGAATTAAAAGAAATAAAAATCTAAAAGCCAAAATAACGGTGTGAATAAATAAGTGCCCACTTCGGTATAGCATCACTTTCACATCTCGTTTTCTTCGGACAAGTCGGGGGATGGATACATGAACATTCCCAAGACACTGATTATGTCTTGGACTTTATTTACATGAATTATGAAGAAACACAGACAGTATGGTACTCTCTGGTAAATCTGTGTGGCGGTGACAGTTCTCAAACCCTGAATGACTACATAAGAAGGAGATTAGAGAGGAAAGCCACCAAGACACCCAGATAACCCTGAAGAAGTTATAGACTTCTTCGGCTGTGATTGGAGAAATTGTGCATAGTGCTATTTGCTATTTATCTTTTTATACTATGCTGACTTCGCAGATGATGCTGTGGTCTTTGCTGAATCAGTGAATACTCTGATTGCATCACTTGAGAAGCTGAGTAAGAAATGGCCCCACCTTTTCTAAGTGCCCCGTGGGTGGTGTTGGATGTTCATAGGTGGCACCTGGACTCCGACATTCAGCCGCTGGTGTGAAGGCTGCCTTGAGTGTGCCATTCGGCCACAGTTTGACATGGCCGATGATTTTGTGCAGCTTCTTGGCCACAGCACCGTACAGTAGTGTTCAGAATAATAGTAGTACTATGTGACTAAAAAGATTAATCCAGGTTTTGAGTATATTTCTTATTGTTACATGGGAAACAAGGTACCAGTAGATTCAGTAGATTCTCACAAATCCAACAAGACCAAGCATTCATGATATGCACACTCTTAAGGCTATGAAATTGGGCTATTAGTAAAAAAAAGTAGAAAAGAGGGTGTTCACAATAATAGTAGTGTGGCATTCAGTTAGTGAGTTCGTCAATTTTGTGGAACAAACAGGTGTGAATCAGGTGTCCCCTATTTAAGGATGAATCCAGCACCTGTTGAACATGGTTTTCTCGTTGAAGACCTGAGGAAAATGGGACGTTCAAGATATTGTTTAGAAGAACAGCGTAGTTTGATTAAAAAGTTGATTGGAGAGGGGAAAACTTAGACGCAGGTGCAAAAAATTATAGGCTGTTCATCTACAATGATCTCCAATGCTTTAAAATGGACAAAAAAACAGAGACGCGTGGAAGAAAATGGAAAACAACCATCAATATGGATAGAAGAATAACCAGAATGGCAAAGGCTCACCCATTGATCAGCTCCAGGATGATCAAAGACAAGCTGGAGTTACCTGTAAGTGCTGTGACAGTTAGAAGACACCTGTGTGAAGCTAATTTATTTGCAAGAATCCCCCACAAAGTCCCTCTGTTAAATAAAAGACGTGCAGAAGAGGTTAGAATTTGCCAAAGAACACATCAACTGGCCTAAAGAGAAATAGAGAAATATTTTGTGGACTGATGAAAGCAAAATTGTTCTTTTTGGGTCCAAGGGTCGCAGACAGTTTGTGAGACAACCCCCAAACTCTGAATTCAAGCCACAGTTCACAGTGAAGACAGTGAAGCGTGGTGGTGCAAGCATCATGATATGGGCATGTTTCTCCTACTATGGTTTTGGGCCTATATATCGCATACCAGATATCATGGATCAGTTTGGATATGTCAAAATACTTGAAGAGGTCATGTTGCCTTATGCTGAAGAGGACATGCCCTTGAAATGGGTGTTTCAACAAGACAATGACCCCAAGCACACTAGTAAATGAGCAAAATCTTGGTTCCAAACCAACAAAATTAATGCCTCACAGATGTGAAGAAATCATGAAAAACTGTGGTTATACAACTAAATACTAGTTTAGTGATTCACAGGATTGCTAAAAAAGCAGTTTGAACATAATAGTTTTGAGTTTGTAGCATCAACAGCAGATGCTACTATTATTGTGAACACCCCCTTTTCTACTTTTTTTATTAATAGCCCAATTTCATAGCCTTAAGAGTGTGCATATCATGAATGCTTGGTCTTGTTGGATTTGTGAGAATCTATTGAATCTACTGGTACCTTGTTTCCAATGTAACAATAAGAAATATACTCAAAACCTGGATTAATCTTTTTAGTCACATAGCACTACTATTATTCTGAACACTACTGTGCATCTTATAGGACTGCAGGCTTGATGGCTTGATTTGATATTTTGGTGAAAGAAAACCCTCCTCTGTCCCACTTCATCATGAAGTTGTATAACTGGGGATACAAAATTCAAAACATGCACTAATGCACAATTTCTCCAATCACAACAACAGAAGCCTGTAACTTCTTCTGGGTTGTCTGGATGTCTTGGTGGCTTTCCTCACTCTTCTCCTTCTTGCACAGTTACTCAGTTTTTGAGAACTGTCTAACGCACACACATTTACCATAGAGTGTCATACTGTTTGTATTTCTTCATAATTGAGGTGAATAAAGTTCAAGACATATTCAGTGACTTAGAAATGTTCATGTATCCATCCCCTGACGTGTCTGAAGAAAACTGGCAATTTAACTGATTATTTACAGGTATTATACCAAAGGGGCTGATTACTTATGCAGCCCATCATCTTGGCTTTTATATTTTTAATTAATTTATATCAACTTGTAGAGATTTACTTTCAGTTTGAGTCTGAGGAAGATGATTTTTGAACTTTTTATATTGAGAAGCCTGATTTACTTTTTGTATTTGAAATGCCATAAACAAATTAAAATGCATGAAATACCAAGGGGCTGAAAACTTTTGCAAGCCACTGTAGGCAATTGAGTATAAAAAAAAAAAATCAGAAAATGGGACACCAACTAATGAATCAATAATTCTGTGACTCATCAATTAGCCAAATATCTCTACATTGCCCTGGGAAGGCCTCGGGATCTCCCAGTCAGAGGTAGTAAATGTGGAATGGGAAAGGGATGTTTGGGGTCCCCTACTGGAGCTGTTGCCCCCCGCGCCCCACTTCCGGATAAGCGGTTGAAGATGAGTGACTGAATGCATTTAGGCAAGTGACAGAAAATTAGTCAACAACTATTTTGATAAACAATTGATTGCTGATGTATTTTATCAAGCAAAATTGTCAAACATTCACTGGCTTTTGAAATGTGAGAATTTGTTGCTTTGGTTTTACTAGAAACTGAATGAACTTTGAACAAGACAGGTGTCAAGGAAAAATCAAGACGCCTTTTTCAGTCGACTGCTTTGTGATATATTGATCTTCATTTTACACACACACACACACACACACACACACACACACACACGCACACACTAGTGCTGAGTTCTTGCTGTAAATGGTAAATGGACTGCATTTATATACAGCTTTTCCATCTGCATCAGATGCTCAAAGCACTTTACAATTATGCCTCACATTCACCCATTCACACAAACACACCGTTGTCAGGGTGCTGCCATGCAAGGCGCTCAGCTACACACCAGGAGCAGCTAGGGGATAAAGGACCTGGCCCAAGGGTCCTCAGTGATCTTCTGGTCTCAAGCCCAACGCTTAACCACTAGACCATCACCTCCCCTAACCACCTCCTCACCAAGCTCTAATTTGTCTTATTTCCTCTTTGATGCTTTCCTCTTAAGGGCGGCCTGGATCACCTTCTGGAAGCTCTCCTTGTTGTTGATGATGTTGTATGTTGTCAAACCCAGCAAAGCCTGATAATTCTCCTTTGAGAAGGTCATGTTTTTGGTGGTGTATGGAGAGCTGCTGCTGCTCACATCCACTTTACCAGCTTTCACTTCATTTTTAGTTTCACGCTTCACACCTGGAAAGTCACAACATAACAATGACATTTATTAAATAATGCACAACATATTTATTGATCTGCATGGAGCAATAGGTATACTCACTCACTCACTCACTCACTCACTCACTCACTGCAGTTAAGGGACGCGGAGGGCTGGAGCCTATCCCAGCAGTTGAAGATGAGTGTGTATGAGTGTGTGCAATTTTTCCATATGGATGACCAATCGATGCAAGTAAAAACAAAAAACAAACAACAACAAAAAAACCCACAACAAAACCTGTGTGGAAATGACAAACAAGTGTTTTGGTTTTTTTTTAAGTTGGATTCAATATTTGACATGAGTTGCAGGAATATTATGATTTACTGAAAAATACTTCACTTTGTTATGTTTATTACAGCAAATGAATTAAGATCATTTCAATCAAATAAACCAAGTTTATTGTACTTGACAAAAATAAATTTCAGGACAATGGTGAGACATCTGAGCCATTTCCAGTCTCCAACAGTGTCAAACATGGTTGTGTACTGGCACCGTCGCTCTTCAGTCTGACGTTCTCTGCAGTGCTGACAAATGCCATGGAGACATTGGAATCAGCTTCATGTATCGCACAGATGGCAAGCTGTTCAATCTCAGGAGGCTGATGATTGTGCCCTCAATGCTAGCTCCGAAGCTGATATGCAAGAAAGCGTCAAGTTTTCATCAGCCTGCTCCAATTTTGGCCTCACCATCAACACAAATAAGACTGAAGTCTTGTATCAAGCAGCCCCAGGGAAACCTTACGTTGAGCCCAACATCATAGTCAGTGGACAGAAGCTCAACATTGTGATCAAGTTCACCTACCTTGACCTCACCTACCTACCATGCCAAACAGCCTGAACCACTTTCACACAACGTGCTTCAGCAAAATCCACAACTTCAAGTGGCAAGACAGGATTCCAGACACTGAGGTACTCACGCAAGCAGACATGCCTAGCATCTGCACCATCTTGATGCAGACCCAGCTGCGCTGGGCTGGTCACATAGCCTGCATGCCTGACAGTCGGCTGCCAAAGAGACTGTTCTACGGTGAGCTCCAGCAGGGCAAACATTCCCAGAGAGGACTGAAGAAACGCTTCAAGGACACTTTGAAAGCATCACTGAAAGCATATGACATCAGCTCTGACTCCTGGGAGGTGACTGCCATGGATCGAACCAGATGGCACTCCTCAGTCCACAAAGGTGCCCAGTATCAGTACTCCTCAGGGAGTATCATTACTCCTAAGGGCTGTGTCCTCTCTCCTCTGCTTTTCTCCCTGTACACTAACTGCTGCACCTCTGATCACCAATCTGTCAAGCTTATCAAGTTTGCAGATGACACCACCCTTATCGGACTCATCTCAGATAGGGATGAGTCCGCCTATAGGCTGGAGGTCCAATGACTGGTTTTCTGGTGCAGCTATAACAACTTGGTGCTGAACACTGAGAAGACAGTGGAGATTATTGTGGACTTTAGAAAGAACACAGCCTCTCTCCCCTTCATTACCCTGGCAGACACCCCCATCACCATAGTGGACACCTTCTGTTTCCTGGAAATCACTCTAACCCAGGAGCTCAAGTGGGAGTCCACCATTACTTCTGTTGTCAAGAAGGCCCAGCAGAGGATGTACTTCCTGCAGCAGTTGAAGAAATTCAACTTGTCAGCAAGGATTATGGTGCAGTTTTACACTGCCATCATCAAGTCCATCCTCACCACCTCCATCACCGTGTGGTACGCTGGAGCCACCACCAGGTTCATACAGAGACTTCAGCGCATTGTACGCTCTGCTGAGAAGGTGATTGGCTCCAACCTTCCATCTCTTCAGGACCTGTACATCTTCAGGACACTGGGGTGTTCAGGTCAGATCAGAGCCGATCCTTCTCACCCTGGTTATAGCCTTTTTGACCTCCTCCCCTCAGACAGGAGGCTACGGTCCCTTCGGACCAGAACCTCCCGCCATAAGAACAGTTTTCCCCTCTGCCGTTAGCCTCATCAACAAGAACTTTTAGAACTCTAGATTGTTGCTATCTCCACTAACGACCCTGTGTTATGTACTCTGTTTGCATGGATCACATATATATATATATATATATATATATATATATATATATATATATATATATATATATATATATATATATATATATATATATATGTGTGTGTGTGTGTGTGTGTGTATGTATGTATGTTTGAGTGCATATATGTATATGTATATACATCTTATATATTTATCTTAGCTCATATACATTCTGTACATTTTGTAACATTGTTATAGTGTAAAGTTTTTATTATATATTATTATTATTATTATTGTTGATCTTCAACTCACCTCTGGCTGAGCTTTTCTAGCATCCATGTGGAGGTTGTACTAGAATGGGCAATGTTCAAAGCTTTCTTTGCTGAAGATGCAGCGAGGGCTGAAGGGGAAAATGGGGGAACCATTGAAACTGTCTACAGTAAGGATTAGACTCTGTTGACCCCAACTGAGGATGTAATCCAGATATGGATGGATAATCTGGTTCACTGCCTTCTCACTTCAGTATATAATCCTCCAGTAGATGCAAACGATGGCTGTGTCTGAAGATGGTAGTGCTATCAGTCTTTAGTTGGATGTTATGGACATTTGACGGTCCAATGCTTATAAAATCTACATGTTCATTAAGAGTAAAATAAAACTATATGGGTACAATGTGTAAACTCTGAAAACAGGGTATGTGGAGTGTTGCAAATGTCTCACTAACTAAAATCTGTCACTTCTCAAAACAAGCATCTTCATGTTTACTTTTAGTCCACTGCATTACTACTGTATATTCTGTGCCATTAAAGTTCACTATAATATTACGTCACTAGCATTCTTGTCCAAATCACCTTGTCTTACATCTGGACATCTGGGGTTGAGTAAAATCTCATCAACTTTCCAAATTGTAAGACATACTATGACACAAGGTGCAACAAAAACACAGGGCACTCACAATGTCTACGTTGCAGTTCATTGGACTGCCTTACCGGGACTTTTGAAGTTTTGGTACGTGATGTTAACCAGGGGGAAGTGAATCACTACTGGAGCTTTAGGATTGTCCTTATCCTCAAGGATGTAGATCTCTTTCTGAGGCTCCTTTTCCAGACTTGCAAAATCGGCTTTGGGAAAGGGGATATCATGATCCCGACAGTAAGCAGCTGTGTCCTGTAAGACCTAAGATATTCATTGAGAATAATGTTAAAATGGATGGGCAGACACCCATTTTAATGGATGGAAGTTTTGCAGTTTTTTATAATCCTTAGTTAAGATCTAATGCTGTTGAATTCTGACTACCTTGAAGACATGGTCTACGTCCCAAGAATAGCTCAGAGATATGATAATGTCCACGTCTCTCTCTGGCCTCAGCACTGGCACACAACCAATATTGATGACATGACCAGAATCAACCAGGCGCAAGGTACGGTCACTGGGTGTCATTTTGTTTGGAAAGGCATCTGGATGTTTGCCTGGGCAGAAAACAGTACAAGAGAAAATTAAACGTAAATAAAAAGAATAACTGTTGTAGTTACTGTACACAGTCAGGATGCTCCCATGCATAAATGTGATTATATAAATTAGCATAGAGCAGCTTTTTACTTTTGTTTCACCAGTTACAGCTTGATGGTCGTGTAGCACATATAAGTACTTTGTTAAAAGGAAAATGTGAAATTTCATCTAAGGTTGCCAGAATGTGCATAGGAGATTTAAACCTATTTGATGTAAACTATATACATCTAAAACAGCCAACTCTACCGTGAACCTTGTAACTGGTAAAACAACAGACAAAAGTTACCCTGTGCTCATTTTCATAAAAAGTCATCATTCTGGTGGTTATAGCAGAATCTCTATCATTTGCAACAACAGATTTACAGTGCGTCCAGAAAGTATTCACACTTCTTCCAAATGTTATGTTACAGCCTCATTTTTCCTTAAAAATTTTACACATAATGACAACATGAAAAAGCTTTTTTGAATTTTTTTTGCAAATTTATTAAAAATAAAAAACAAAGACATCACAGGTACATAAGTATTCACAGCCTTTGCTCAATACTTTGCTGATGCACGTTTGGCAGTAATTACAGACTCAAGTCTGTAATTGCTTTTAATACTTTGCAGCATCATCAGCTGATAAGCAAATTGTTTCAGATGACTACAGATCTGCTCATTGTGAAATGGTTTTATTCTTTTGAACAACTGGAGCCCTGAACATTAAAGGAAAAAAATACAGTCTCAGACTCCAGATTTATCAGTACAGGAGTACCTCAGGGTTGTGTGAGTTCCCCTGTCTTGTTTACTTTATATACTAATGAATGCAGCAGTTGTCTCCCCGGCAACCTCATCATGACACTGCCATCCTCAGCCTCTTGCACAAGGACAAAGATCCCTCATCTTATTTTACTGAGGTCTTTTGTTCAGTGGTGTGATGCCAATGACCTGGTTATAAATGTAAATAAAATAAATGAGATGGTTCTCGATCCTTAGTCTGTTGGGGACCTGACTCCAGTTCTAGTTCATGATGAAAAAAAAAATCTGTCAGGTAAGCTCTTATAGATATCTAGGTGTTCACTTAGATAATCTATTTAGTTGGGAAACCCATATTGATAATTTATGTGCACGTTTGCAGCAAAGACTGTATTTTTTACGTTGACTCAGGGTGTTTGGTGTTGACCACAAAGTCAGGTTTTTATTTTATTGGGCGGTGTTGGATTGGAGAGCATCATTAGATACAGGATGGCAGCATGGTATGGGAACTTATTGGTTCAGTTAAAATCAAAGCTTTCTCGTCTGGGCAGACTGCCATGACAGTTATGGGAGGACCAGAACCCTTGACGGACTGTTTCAAAGCTTAGCATACATAAACAATCAAATGTATATGTGCGGTTGTTTTAATTCTGATGTGTGCGATTATTACGTTCAAGTAGTAAGAATTGTGGATTCATTGCTGTATTTTTGTCTGAGGTAATTGGGTGTGATATGAATTGCCCTTTTATGGATCAATAAAAGTTGTTTGAATCTTGACTCTTCTCCCCCGATTGCTCAGTGTAGATGGGGGGACCTCCAGCTCCAGGAAGAGCCCTGGTGGATCCAAACTTCTTCCATTTAAGCTCAATTGCTCAATGGGACTTTCAAAGCAGCAGAACTGTTTCTGTACGCTTCGCCAGATTTGTGCGTCGAGACAATCCTGTTTCGGAGGATATTTTCAATTTTTCAATTGACTTCAATTGAAGTTTTAAATCACAACAAAGCTGCCTCAAGCTGCATCACACAAATAAGTTCTAACCTTACCAACCCCTAGACTA
Source organism: Thalassophryne amazonica (assembly GCF_902500255.1). NCBI lineage: Eukaryota > Metazoa > Chordata > Actinopteri > Batrachoidiformes > Batrachoididae > Thalassophryne > Thalassophryne amazonica. Next base: position 85,259,123 of record NC_047115.1, read on the forward strand.
GAGCAAGCACACGTGACAGTGATAAGGAAGAAACAGTGTTGACATGCACTGTCATCTGTGGGACCTTATATTTAGACAAAATATAAAATGTGTGCCTTTCCAAACAGGATACACCTGAACTGAATTTTGAGCTTCATGGCAAAAGCTGTGAATAGTTATGTACATGTGATTTCTTAGTTTTTGTTTGTTTTTATAAATTTGCAAAAATCAAAACATTGTTATTTTGGGGTATTGTATGTAGAAGTTTGAGGGAAAACATTATTTTGTCCATTTTGTGATGCACTGTGAATACTTTCCAGATGCACTGTATTTAGAGATACAGTATGAGTATTTTTTTTGTGTTTCACACAGTATTCAAATAGTGTAAAACTCATCTAAACCGTTATTGTATATACCAGATATTCACACTCACTGAACAAAAGCAAAACTCCGAAATGCTTTTGTATGGTTTTTCGATGTAATAAACACCGTATATAATGGATTTTGTATAAAGGATTTTCACTCATATCGGACAAAACGCCCTGTCCGATTGCAATGCATTTTCATTAAAGCTAGGGTAGGTAACTCTGTTCAGAAACACTTTTTGTTATATTGGGTGAAATGGTCAGTCTATCCTAACAGTCATCAATACATTATGTATTCAGAAAAAGGAACGAAAAAAATCAGACGTCTGTAGCAGCTGTTGGATCGATAAAACTCCGACCAGTATAAGCCCCGTGGTGCGCTCTCAAAAAACCAATCAGATGCCTTCATGTCTAGTTCTTCCTGTTCACGTCACCGTGCTCAACACCCCCCTCAGTCCCGTCCCTCCTCCGCACGTGCACACTCATCTCATTTCACCAAAGAAGTTCACTTCGCCTAACAAGCTGCAGAAAGCATTTTGAGTCATCTAAAAAGGTAATTATTTGTCATGTTTACATTGTCATAGCTTGGTAAAACAGTTGTGTGTTCTTTCCTTCTTGTGTGCAGCTGTTAATGTATGTTTATAAATCAAATCAAATAAAATCAATTTTATTGATATAGCGCCAAATCACAACAAAAGTTGCCTCAAGGCGCTTTATATTGCAAGGCAAAAGCCATATAATAATTACCGAAAAACGCCAACGGTCAAAACGACCCCCTATGAGCAAGCACTTGGCGACAGTGGGAAGGAAAAACTCCCTTTTAACAGGAAGAAACCTCCAGCAGAACCAGGCTCAGGAGACAGCAGAGATCAATCACTAATGATTAAATGCAGAGTGGTGCATACAGAGCAAAAAGAGAAAGAAACACTCAGTGCATCATGGGAACCCCCCATCAGTCTAAGACTACAGCAGCATAACTAAGGGATGGTTCGGGTCACCTGATCCAGCCCTAACTATAAGCTTTAGCAAAAAGGAAAGTTTTAAGCCTAATCTTAAAAGTAGAGAGGGTGTCTGTCTCCCTCATCCGAATTGGGGCCTGGTTCCACAGGAGAGGAGCCTGAAAGCTGAAGGCTCTGCCTCCTATTCTACTCTTAAAAACCCTAGGAACTACAAGTAAGCCTGCAGTCTAAAAGCGAAGTGCTCTATTCGGGTGATATGGTACTATGAGGTCCCTAAGATAAGATGGGACCTGATTATTCAAAACCTATAAGTAAGAAGAAGAATTTTAAATTCTATTCTAGAATTCAATGAAGAGAGGCCAATATGGGTGAAATATGCTCTCTCCTTCTAGCCCCCGTCAGTACTCTAGCTGCAGCATTTTGAATTAACTGAAGGCTTTTCAGGGAACGTTTAGGACAACCTGATAATAATGAATTACAGTAGTCCAGCCTAGAGGAAATAAATGCATGAATTAGTTTTTCAGCATCACTCTGAGACAAGACCTTTCTAATTTTAGAGATATTGCGCAAATGTAAAAAAGCAGTCCTACATATTTGCTTAATATGCGCATTGAAGGACATATCCTGATCAAAAATGACTCCAAGATTTCTCACAGTATTACTAGAGGTCAGGGTAATTCCATCCAGAGTAAGGATCTGGTTAGACACCATGTTTCTAAGATTTGTGGGGCCAAGTACAATAACTTCAGTTTTATCTGAATTTAAAAGCAGGAAATTAGAGGTCATCCATGTCTTTATGTCTGTAAGACATTCCTGCAGTTTAACTAATTGGTGTGTGTCCTCTGGCTTCATGGATAGATAAAGCTGGGTATCATCTGCGTAACAATGAAAATTTAAGCAATGCTTTCTAATAATACTGCCAAAGGGAAGCATGCATAAAGTGAATAAAATTGGTCCTAGCACAGAACCTTGTGGAACTCCATAATTAACCTTAGTCTGTGAAGAAGAGTCCCCATTTACATGAACAAACTGTAATCTGTTGTGTGGGCCGCTGAAGAGGAGGTACTGCTGGCCCACCACCACCAGAGGGCGCCCTGCCTGGAGTGCGGGCTCCAGGCACCAGAGGGCGCTGCCGCATCATGGGAGTAATCTGGGTGACAGCTGTCACCCATCACCAAACACAGCTGTTTCCACTCAGCACCGAGGTATATCAGGAGGACGGCGTCTCCACCTCAGTGCCGAGATATCACCTAAGACCAAGGTAGTATTCTCTGCAGGTATACTTTGCATTATTAACTAAGACTGTCAAAACCGTTTTTCAGGACTGGTGACTACTAAGAACCTTATTCCTTGGATAAGTACTCACCTTCCTGCTGAACTTTGTCAAGAGGTGGAGGCGGCTTCTCCCCTCTCTGTAACTGGGTGCGTTCATCCACTCCTGTGTGTTGTTGCTCTCTCCTGCCAGCAGTACCGGATCCGACGAGCGGAGGCAGTGGCCACCTGGGAAGTCGGGACTTGGCGGTTCCAGTATTTCCAGGGTTCGGTGGCAGAGGAGATCTGGGTGGTTCCGGTTCGACTGAGACGGACGTCTCCTACCTTCGAGCCTGCCCACACGACACCAGCGGATTCGACCCTAAATTGTGTTTGTTGTATTACTCTTGCTTGTTCAGTAGTAAATCTTGTTATTTACTTTCTCCATTGTCCGTTCATTGTGCCCCCTGTTGTGGGTCCGTGTTCCAACACTTTCACAACAGTAATCTATTAGATAGATATAATTCAAACCACCGCAGCGCAGTGCCTTTAATACCTATGGCATGCTCTAATCTCTGTAATAAAATTTTATGGTCAACAGTATCAAAAGCAGCACTGAGGTCTAACAGGACAAGCACAGAGATGAGTCCACTGTCTGAGGCCATAAGAAGATCATTTGTAACCTTCACTAATGGTGTTTCTGTACAATGATGAATTCTGAAACCTGACTGAAACTCTTCAAATAGACCATTCCTCCTCCAGCAGGGGCTCCTGGGTAAATTCCCAGGATCACAAACACAAAACAAATGCATGAAAAATAAATAAATAAAAAATAAATCCCAAACACGTTCATCGTCTTTATAAAAAGCAGTAAATCACAATATTGATTCACAGTTTATCTCTGTATTCTATTTATAAGCACAGGAACAGCTCACTCAGTTGCGTTCAGTGCGACTGGTAAAATCTAAACCTCACTCATCGCGTTGAGCTTCCCCATCAAAGAAAACCCACGTAAGTTTTATCTTTACATATACACATATTTTGAGTTCAAGGTGCAACACATGGATGGTGTGGTAAAGGTTTACCTATTCAAACATGTTCTGTTATACCTTTACTGGGCTGTATAAAGAAAAATGTCCAATAAAAAAAAAAGATTTACATTTACATTACATATTTAAAGCAGACACACAAACTGTCGATTTACTCTACGGGAACTCATCCTGACAGATCACCAGCCTGACTGTTGCAGACATATAACAGATAGGAACTAACATGTATGAGGGTTTACAAAAGTTTTTGACCATGAAACTTGACCAGCAAAAAAATTGTTAGTGGACTGAAAGTTAGGGGAACTAAATTTAGCGGAAGCTAATTGGTCTGCCGATGGTTTTCAAAGTTAGCTGAAAAGCTAATATGCTAAAGAAAAAGTTAGCTTCGCTAATTAGTAGTTAGCGGATTAGTGGAACTGTGCCCACTACTGCATGATGTCCGGCACTTACTTAGGCAGGCACTTATTTTTTTCAGATGAAGTTTTGACCTGGTCATTAAATGAGGCAGGTCCTGATTTAGGATTCCCCGTAGATGTTTTGGCGCCTCCTGAGTGTAACTAATCCGTTACATACATACATTTTATACGTATAACAGATTTTGTCCATTTTATAAATATAACACATTTAGATTATAACAGAAAAAATTCACTGGTCCACCTGAATCCATTATATGTGAGTTTTACTGTAAAACATAAGGTCTTCGTTCTAACAATTGCTTAGGAATTCAACCTTTTTGAAGTAACAGCTTGTCACACTGTTGTCACACTGACTTCACTTGAATTGGCAGTTGCCATGTTGCATCATTCAGTATTTGTATCAAGTACTCTTCTGGTCTGTACTGGCCTCGACAAGCTGGTGGCATAGTGACCACTTGTGTCTTGCTGCTATACCCACTCTGACTGAAAAAGAAAGGCAGCTTGTCACTTTGCTTCTGTCACTTATACCGATTGTGACCAAGTGGTTTTTCACCACAGAAAACAAGATGTTTCCATTCATTATCTTACCTCATCTTGTGGCATTAATGCTTATTTGCACCCATCAAGATTTGTCTTTGTCTATTTTTAATGCTATGAACATGTGTGTAACAGCTAACCTAACAGCTAACCTAACAGCTAACGTTAGCTTATCTAGCCGGCTGTAGTAGAGAAGCTTGAATCTACCTGGACAACTGAGAGCCGACACAGAAACATAGCCAGCTGTAGCAACGTTCATCGTAGCTTCCAAAATAGTTGGTTCTTTTGTGTTTGATAACCCACATTAATTCATACTTTTGTCCACATTTATGTTATATGTATTTGTTAATACCGTTACTGTAGGTTTTATTACGCTATTATACTTTATACACTAATTACCGTTTTTGTTTATCGTGTTAGCTTGCTGGGTACAGTTGGCTCATTAACGGCTAATTTAGCTCTTCTACTATAGCTAGCTTATTTTTGTTATTTACAATTTCATTTTACATGGTGTAGATTTTTAATGAGTTCTAAAGTTTAAAGTTATCAACATATAGTACCTAAGCTGGATTTTGGCTCTTGCTTGCCTCTACTGGTGGTTGGCTCTCACTGCAGTATTGTATCACTTCCTGTTCCAGAGCACAGCGGTGTTTTGCTGTATCTGTTAGCTGTTTAATCTGCACAGTTAGATTGATCTAGTTACCTAGATAACGATTTGCTTCGCAGTGTAATCTTCACGTGCCTTAACTAAAGCACTCCCTCTGCTGAATCACCTCTAAATTATTTACACATTATTCACTTTGTGTGTTTTTAGGAATCCGCTAGCTTAGCGCAGCTACTAGCTCTTAGTCGGTTTAGCATGGCGGCTTCTCCTGTCTCTCCCGCACTTTTCTGCTCTGGGTGTGAAATGTTTAGTTATTCCTCGGCCTCCTTTAGCAGTAATGGTACTTGTAATAAGTGTAGCTTATTTGTAGCTTTGGAGGCCAGGCTGGGCGAATTGGAGACTGCTAGCCAGGCTCCTGTAGTCGGTGTGGACCAAGGTAGCTTAGCCGCCGTTAGTTTCCCTCTAGCAGATCCCGAGCAGCCGGGAAAGCAGGCCGACTGGGTGACTGTGAGGAGGAAGCGTAGCCCTAAACAGAAGCCCCATGTACACCACCAACCCGTTCACATTTCTAACCATTCTTCCCCACTCGGCAAGACACACCTGCCGAGAATCAAACTCTGGTTATTGGAGACTCTGTTTTGAGAAATGTGAAGTTAGCGACACCAGCAACCATAGTCAATTGTCTTCCGGGGGCCAGAGCAGACGACATTGAAGGAAATTTGAAACTGCTGGCTAAGGCTAAGCGTAAATTTTGTAAGACTGTAATTCACGTCGGCAGTAATGACACCCGGTTACGCCAATCGGAGGTCACTAAAATTAACATTGAATCGGTGTGTAACTTTGCAAAAACAATGTCGGCCTCTGTAGTTTTCTCTGGGCCCCTCCCCAATCAGACCGGGAGTGACATGTTTAGCCGCAGGTTCTCCTTGAATTGCTGGCTGTCTGAGTGGTGTCCAAAAAATGAGGTGGGCTTCATAGATAATTGGCAAAGCTTCTGGGGAAAACCTGGTCTTGTTAGGAGAGACGGCATCCATCCCACTTTGGATGGAGCAGCTCTCATTTCTAGAAATCTGGCCAATTTTCTTAAATCCTCCAAACCGTGACTATCCAGGGTTGGGACCAGGAAGCAGAGTTGTAGTCTTACACACCTCTCTGCAGCTTCTCTCCCCGTGCCATCCCCTCATTACCCCATCCCCGTAGAGACGGTGCCTGCTCCCAGACCACCAATAACCAGTAAAAATCTATTTAAGCATAAAAATTCAAAAAGAAAAAATAATATAGCACCTTCAACTGCACCACAGACTAAAACAGTTAAATGTGGTCTATTAAACATTAGGTCTCTCTCTTCTAAGTCCCTGTTAGTAAATGATATAATAATTGATCAACATATTGATTTATTCTGCCTTACAGAAACCTGGTTACAGCAGGATGAATATGTTAGTTTAAATGAGTCAACACCCCCGAGTCACACTAACTGCCAGAATGCTCGTAGCACGGGCCGAGGCGGAGGATTAGCAGCAATCTTCCATTCCAGCTTATTAATTAATCAAAAACCCAGACAGAGCTTTAATTCATTTGAAAGCTTGACTCTTAGTCTTGTCCATCCAAATTGGAAGTCCCAAAAAACAGTTTTATTTGTTGTCATTTATCGTCCACCTGGTCGTTACTGTGAGTTTCTCTGTGAATTTTCAGACCTTTTGTCTGACTTAGTGCTTAGCTCAGATAAGATAATTATAGTGGGCGATTTTAACATCCACACAGATGCTGAGAATGACAGCCTCAACACTGCATTTAATCTATTATTAGACTCTATTGGCTTTGCTCAAAATGTAAATGAGTCCACCCACCACTTTAATCATATCTTAGATCTTGTTCTGACTTATGGTATGGAAATTGAAGACTTAACAGTATTCCCTGAAAACTCCCTTCTGTCTGATCATTTCTTAATAACATTTACATTTACTCTGATGGACTACCCAGCAGTGGGGAATAAGTTTCATTACACTAGAAGTCTTTCAGAAAGCGCTGTAACTAGGTTTAAGGATATGATTCCTTCTTTATGTTCTCTAATGCCATATACCAACACAGTGCAGAGTAGCTACCTAAACTCTGTAAGTGAGATAGAGTATCTCGTCAATAGTTTTACATCCTCATTGAAGACAACTTTGGATGCTGTAGCTCCTCTGAAAAAGAGAGCTTTAAATCAGAAGTGCCTGACTCCGTGATATAACTCACAAACTCGCAGCTTAAAGCAGATAACCCGTAAGTTGGAAAGGAAATGGCGTCTCACTAATTTAGAAGATCTTCACTTAGCCTGGAAAAAGAGTCTGTTGCTCTATAAAAAAGCCCTCCGTAAAGGTAGGACATCTTACTACTCATCACTAATTGAAGAAAATAAGAACAACCCCAGGTTTCTTTTCAGCACTGTAGCCAGGCTGACAAAGAGTCAGAGCTCTATTGAGCCGAGTATTCCTTTAACTTTAACTAGTAATGACTTCATGACTTTCTTTGCTAATAAAATTTTAACTATTAGAGAAAAAATTACTCATAACCATCCCAAAGACGTATCGTTATCTTTGGCTGCTTTCAGTGATGCCGGTATTTGGTTAGACTCTTTCTCTCAGATTGTTCTGTCTGAGTTATTTTCATTAGTTACTTCATCCAAACCATCAACATGTCTATTAGACCCCATTCCTACCAGGCTGCTCAAGGAAGCTCTACTATTATTTAATGCTTCGATCTTAAATATGATCAATCTATCTTTATTAGTTGGCTATGTACCACAGGCTTTTAAGGTGACAGTAATTAAACCATTACTTAAAAAGCCATCACTTGACCCAGCTATCTTAGCTAATTATAGGCCAATCTCCAACCTTCCTTTTCTCTCAAAAATTCTTGAAAGGGTAGTTGTAAAACAGCTAACTGATCATCTGCAGAGGAATGGTCTATTTGAAGAGTTTCAGTCAGGTTTTAGAATTCATTATAGTACAGAAACAGCATTAGTGAAGGTTACAAATGATCTTCTCACTGACCTCAGACAGTGGACTCATCTCTGTGATTGTTCTGTTAGACATCAGTGCTGCTTTTGATACTGTTGACCATAAAATTTTATTACAGAGATTAGAGCATGCCATAGGTATTAAAGGCACTGCGCTGCGGTGGTTTCAATCATATTTATCTAATAGATTACAATTTGTTCATGTAAATGGGGAATCTTCTTCACAGACTAAGGTTAATTATGGAGTTCCACAAGGTTCTGTGCTAGGACCAATTTTATTCACTTTATACATGCTTCCCTTAGGCAGTATTATTAGACGGCATTGCTTAAATTTTCATTGTTACGCAGATGATACCCAGCTTTATCTATCCATGAAGCCAGAGGACACACACCAATTAGTTAAACTGCAGGATTGTCTTACAGACATAAAGACATGGATGACCTCTAATTTCCTGCTTTTAAACTCAGATAAAACTGAAGTTATTGTACTTGGCCCCACAAATCTTAGAAACATGGTGTCTAACCAGATCCTTACTCTGGATGGCATTACCCTGACCTCTAGTAATACTGTGAGAAATCTTGGAGTCATTTTTGATCAGGATATGTCATTCAATGCGCATATTAAACAAATATGTAGGACTGCTTTTTTGCATTTACGCAATATCTCTAAAATTAGAAAGGTCTTGTCTCAGAGTGATGCTTAAAAACTAATTCATGCATTTATTTCCTCTAGGCTGGACTATTTTAATTCATTATTATCAGGTTGTCCTAAAAGTTCCCTGAAAAGCCTTCAGTTAATTCAAAATGCTGCACCTAGAGTACTAACGGGGACTAGAAGGAGAGAGCATATCTCACCCATATTGGCCTCTCTTCATTGGCTTCCTGTTAATTCTAGAATAGAATTTAAAATTCTTCTTCTTACTTATAAGGTTTTGAATAATCAGGTCCCATCTTATCTTAGGGACCTCATAGTACCATATCACCCCAATAGAGCGCTTCGCTCTCAGACTGCAGGCTTACTTGTAGTTCCTAGGGTTTGTAAGAGTAGAATGGGAGGCAGAGCCTTCAGCTTTCAGGCTCCTCTCCTGTGGAACCAGCTCCCAATTCGGATCAGGGAGACAGACACCCTCTCTACTTTTAAGATTAGGCTTAAAACTTTCCTTTTTGCTAAAGCTTATAGTTAGGGCTGGATCAGGTGACCCTGAACCATCCCTTAGTTATGCTGCTATAGACTTAGACTGCTGGGGGGTTCCCATGATGCACTGTTTCTTTCTCTTTTTGCTCTGTATGCACCACTCTGCATTTAATCATTAGTGATTGATCTCTGCTCTCTTCCACAGCATGTCTTTTTCCTGGTTCTCTCCCTCAGCCCAACCAGTCCCAGCAGAAGACTGCCCCTCCCTGAGCCTGGTTCTGCTGGAGGTTTCTTCCTGTTAAAAGGGAGTTTTTCCTTCCCACTGTCGCCAAGTGCTTGCTCACAGGAGGTCGTTTTGACCGTTGGGGTTTTTACATAATTATTGTATGGCCTTGCCTTACAATATAAAGCGCCTTGGGGCAACTGTTTGTTGTGATTTGGCGCTATACAAATAAAATTGATTGATTGATTGATTGAAGTTCTTAGGTTTCCATTTGATAGCATAATGATTATACTTTTTATTTTCCTATAGTATGCTAACAGAGTTACTTTAGATAGATACCAATACACTCATACACTCATAGCTTCTGTTTCTATAATAAAATACCAGATTTATAGCTTAGCCTACTAACTACAGTATATTTAATTTTACTACTAGTCTACATACTAAATTACCTATACTACAATCTTCTCCTGTGATGTCTTATCTTTCTTATGTCTTATTACTTATTATATTACATATAGCTTTTTCTTGAGCTGCTTGGGTGGGTAGGGAGAGTTCCCATGGGATAAAAAAGCTTTTCAACCTACCATACCTGGTTCTCAAGACCAGGCACCTAAGTGGCTCTACTCTACTCTTTTCTACTCTATTTTACTCTTCCTTTTTAGATTTTTAGATATACCTTTATATATACTAGCATAGGTCAACCTTGGAATTGGAATATAATATATAAGATATACCTTACTGAATTTTCATGTGTGTAAATCAGCCAGTTTACCTTTCCAAGCATTAAAGTTGCTGTTTTTCTTGTAGTTCCAGTGCAGAAAGAAGCCACGCATGAAATTGTACATCTCAGCAATGACTGGACGATTCTTGAAGAAATCAGTCAGCGTGCTGACAATTTCTGTGACAGGGTTGATGACAGACATACCCAAAGTCGATTCTTCATTGTCAGCCTCTGTCAAAAAAAAAAAAAAAAAAAAAAAAAAAAAAAAAAAGCATATGTCCAACATACTTGTACTTGTAGTAAACAAGCAATTCCATTACACGGCTGAACAAAAGCTGTAATTATCCAGTGCAACTAAACTTTAAAATACTTGTATGTTGTTGTATATATAAACACATAGGACATTTTCTTGGAGGTCCGTGTCGCACGGTCAAACTCAAAGCATCATTTTGCATTGGGTACACGTCTGCCCACGCATTGGTTGGTGTGTATGCAGGAGGAAAAAGCACAAACCAGGGTTCTGGCTGCACAAGAACTGGATTAAGTCACCAAATTAGTTGTGTGTGTAACATGAAGTCAACCAGAGTGGTTCCTGTCATTTCCTTAAAAGCAGAATGTGACAAATGTGTGTTTGTCACACTGTGATTAAGGTTTTTTGTGAGCTAACAAATATGCACCAATCTGTTATAGCGCACCAGCATGCACCACCATGTCTCTTGATCGATTCCCAGACAGGATGGTGGACTCTGAGATGACTGAAGAGGCCTAGTCTTGAGGTGCACCGTTTCTGACAAACACTGCATGTGGTTTCTATTATAAGCCTCTGCCAGTCAGAATCTTGATCACTCTCTATCCTCTTTCTCCTCTTCCCTCTGTGTTGTTCATCCACATTTTTTGGAAGACTTCCACTCCAGTGTGGATCATTGCTTGTCAGCTGGCTCAGTTCCTTGCTTGTTTTTTCCGGGTCTTCCAGTTGATGGAGCAGCACCTGACGTTGTGCTTCAAGAGATTCTTGTAGTGTTTCTTCTGCTCTTCTCTGGACTGTTTTCCTTTACTCAGGTGGGGGGAGAAAATCTGCTAGGGAGGTCAGCTGTCATTGATTCTCACGATGTGACCCACTCACCGAAGCTGGTTCTTGATGATGACACACTGTATGCTCTGTAGAATGGCTTCAGCAAAGATGCTGATGTTGATACACTAGTCTTGATGATTTCACAGATGATGCTGAAGATACTCCTCAGGCAGAATTGGTGGAATCACTCGAGGGTCTTCGGGTGGCGGTGGCAGGTGGTCCAGGTCTGACATCCGTACAGCAGGGTTGGCATGACAACAGTTTGTAGACAAGGATTTGTGTGTCATATCAAAGATCTCTGTTGTTGGAAAGAATGGTGCAATGCCGGCCGAAAGCAGTTCCTGCACTCTTGAGTTTGTGTTGGTTCTCATCATCGATGTCGCTATTTGATGACACATGGCTATGCAGGTATGGAAAGTGGGTCATGTTGTCCGGAACCTGTCCATGCAGTTTCACACCAAGAAGCTTTGGAATGACCATGTTGGGTGGAAGCTGATACAAACCTGTCTTCTTCAGTCTGATGTTCGAGACCAAGCTTGGTGGAGACTTCACCAAAGGTTTCAAGGATTTTATGAAGACCTTCCATAAAGGATGACACGCTACTGTCAATGGAATACTGGAAGTCCAGGAGAGAAGTAGTGGTGATTTTTGTCTTTGCTCTCACTCAGGTCAGGTTGAAGAGCCTTCTATCCATTCTATACACAATGTCAATTAATGGTGACACCTTGTCCTTGATCAGGTGCAAGATTGTTGCCACAAAGATGATGAAGAGTGTAGGTACGATGATTCAGCCCTTCTTTACTCCTGATTGAATACTGAAGGCTTTAGTTTTTGTGCCATTTACCAGACCTTTAGAGGACATGTCATTGTGGAGAAGACTCAATATTTTGATACATTTGTCCAGATAGCCCATATTGTTCAGGAGCTACAGAAGTAGGTGTGACATTCTGTCGAGCACCTCTGTCACATCAGTGAATGCGAGGTACAATGGCTGGTGTTAATCTTTACACTTTTCTTGCAATTGGCGGAGTGTGAAAATTCTGTCTGTTTTCCTTCTAGAAGCCACTCTGGGTACCATTCCTGCAGTAGACAATACCCAGCTAAAAAATAAGGTCGCCAAAATATTATAAGAACGTTTTCCAAATGTTAACAGAACGTTAGCTGTACAGTTCTCAGAATGTTTCAGAGGAAAGTTTTTTGAGGGGTTCCCAGAACATTTGATAGTAACATTAGAACAAACATCTTGGGAACTTTAGGCCTAACATTCTGGGAATGTTTTTAAGCAACGTTTCTTTTTTGTTCCCAGAATGTTTGACAACAACTTTAGGTCTAATGTTCTCAAAATGATGTGGTAACAACAGTTTTTAAGGTATGTTTCTTTTTGGTTCCCAGAACATTCTAGTAATGTGACAAAGTCACCTTAAGATATTTTACATCCAAACGTTCCCAGAACATTTTGGTAACATTACCTAAAGTTATAGTCTAGTCATTGAAAGAAATTTGGAGTAAGAAAAACGGTAAGACTTTCTTGCTCACCGTCAAATATATTTGTCAAATTTCCCTTTACATAAAAGGAAGTAATATAACATTAGGAAAATGGTACAAAAATATTTCTGACAACCATAACCTAAATTTAACCAATAACATAAAGTTACCAAAACATTGTGTTAGCTGGGTAAGGACATTCCACAATGGTTTCTGCAGTCAGAATTTTTGTCTCCTTTTTACTTGTAGATGGGGACAGTCATTGAGTCTTTCAGGTATGCTGGTATTTCTTCTTGAGTCCAGATTTTAATGGCGAGTCTGTGCTGTTGGTATTGGCAAAAGGGACCTCCTTTTTTAAAGACAAATGGAATGTTGTCTTCCTCTGGTGTTTTCTTGTTTTCATGTCTTTAAGGTTCTTCAGTTATGTCTTGTCTTAGTAAATGGCTGAGCTCTTCATCTTCCTCAATGATTGGGTTAGTGTTCAAGAGGTCTTCAAAGAGTTCTTTCCATCAAACAGTGATGCTATGCATGGTCTTCTGCAGGCTCAGGCCATCCTTGCTTCAAATAGTTGCTTGTCATTGGGTGGAGGGGCTGTAGATTGCTTTGGTGGCATTGAAGAAGCCTCTGGTATCAATTTTATTGGCAGGTACTTGGACTTCAGCAGCCTTGTTGAGCTACCATGAATTTTTCAGTTTGTGAGTTTCATTTTGTAGAGCTGCTTTGCTGGAGTCAAGACTTTATATCTTGTGAGGATAGAACTTTCCGGAGGTCGAGGAAAGCTTTTCACTTTTGGTCGATGAGTCGTTGAAGGACATAGTCATTTTCATCTAACTAGTTCTGGTGCTTTCTCTTTGGTGTCTGCAATAGACCGGTGTCCTGTCCAGGTTGTACTATGTCTCTCACCCTGTGACTGCTGAGATAGGCCACTGAGATAGGCCACAGTCATTTTATGGAGCGGATGCATTTGTGGCATCTTTGAATGTATTAATCAAACAAACTCTGGGTAGCCCAGTGATGTATGGCAAGCACTGGATGGCAACAAAGGAAGATTGGTGATGGCGGAAAGACAGATGACCTTCAGGAAAATCTGGAATGGTTGCATGAGGCTGGTGATCTTAAGGCCCTGTCAGACCTGGACGATTACACAATATATGCCAACAGCCCTGTTTCCACCCAGTGGTTCATGTCAATACTGCATGGTGTGGTGCTCTGCTTTTAATCATTGGTGATTGATCTCTGCTCTCTTCCACAGCATGTCTTTTTTCTGATTCTCTCCCCTCAGCCCCAACCAGTCCCAGCAGAAGACTGCCCCTCCCTGAGCCTGGTTCTGCTGGAGGTTTCTTCCTGTTAAAAGGGACTTTTCCTTCCCACTGTCGCCAAGTGCTTGCTCATAGGGGGTCGTTTTGACCGTTGGGGTTTTTCTTGTTATATGGCTGGGGGGGCCTGGCTGCCGGTTTGTTTCTGTCTTTTGGTTTTCCTCCCAGGTGGCGTGCATTTGGGACTGAGTGGCTGTGTTGCTGAGGCTGTCAGGACCTCACCCTGATCACCTGCGACTCGTCAGGACTCACAGCTGTGGTGCATCTGGATGGATTGGAACATGTTGGCATTTAAGACTGGAGTGCACAGTGTGTATTTGCCAGAGACTCGACCTTGTGACCAGACGGGTGAGATCGTCGTCTCGGGAGCCATCTCATCAGCAGCGGATGCTGAGAACATCCAGGTTTGATGCACAGTCTGTGAACGAGGAGGGGGTGAGGTCTCACGCTCGTCAGCACACTTCCTGAGGTACGTTAGATTTTGTGACTAACAGTTATACAGTCAGTAAATGTGGTGTCCCTCACACCTTATTGTATTGAGCTGTTTGTTAGTCATGTATCAGCTTCCACTGCAGTGGAGTTTTGTGAACTGGATGTTCCATGCCTGCAGGTTGGGAAGCTGATCAGTAATCAAGCCAGGAAGTGTTTGCTGTTTGTACACCTTTAAGTGTTCTGTGTGTAGAGTGTGGACTCACATAATGGTTCCTTCTTTCACAGACTCGGTTGTTGCGGCCACCTGGGGGGTGTCGGCGGGGTCCTTGGGTCCGAAACAGCTTCTGGCTCCGGACCGTTAGCGCTGCTGGGAGCGCACCACGCCAGGCCGCACCTTTTGTTATTATATTATCACTGTTATGTATTAAATTCAGTTAGCCTTTGTACCGTGCTCTGCTTATTTCATACTGGGTCCTTCAAACGCTGGTCGGTTCTCCGAGCTGCGTCCGACACATAACAGTAGTCTCTGGCAACATCACGGACCCAGCGGTAGCAGAGACGGTAATGCGCCGGGAAGGCGGCAGCAGACGTTCAGTGGTTATCCGGATCAGTTGCGGGGCTCTCCGCCCGGAAGGTGCGTGTTTGAGACCCATTACTGGATACTGATTTGTGCTCTCTTGCAGCCGTGTTCCTGTGTTGTGCCTTATCCGTGGGTCGTGGTGGAGTGTGACTGGCGACGGCTTCGCGTCACACTCCGACCGGATAAGAGGTGTAAACGGGAGCTGCAAGAGTGCGTTTGTAATGGGTTCACGCGCACGGTGGAGCTCTGTTAGCACGGGTCGCTGGGCTTCCTGTGTTACAGTCGTAGCCCCGTTTCCCCGGACAAAGGTAACTACTGCGTCTGTTGTTTCAGCTCCGGCGTTATTTAGTTGAGCACATTTTGGTTGTGTGTTGCACTCACCTGCGCACATAAAAGCAGCTCGTTTGTTTTTTCTGTCGCCAAAGGGGTTTTTTTGTTTTTAGCACTCTGGCTCCCCCTTGTGGTGACTGAATCACGTTACCGTCAAGCTCTTGAGTAGGAACAGGTGTGTTCCATTTGGTTGAGCTTGACGGTATAACTCACTGATTTGTTTTGTGTTAGTTCATTTTGTGTGGGTGTTGTTTGAGTTGGTTTTTGTGTGGGATTTTATTTTTTGTTTTCCACTATTTGTCTGGGGTTGTGACCCTGCAGCCTGTCTGAAAACGAACAAAACAAGACAAAAAAAAAAAAAAAAAAAAAGGGGACCCAAACAACTGTGTGTTGGTCTGTTTGTTTTTCCTTTTATTTTTTTTTGTTTCACTTCCCCAGGGTTAGATGGAACGGTCCCCTGGGGGGTGATGGGGTGGTACTTGGTTGTTTTTTCTCTTTTTGTTTTTTGTTATGCCCTCTCTTCTCCTCTGACTCCAGCCGGGTGTGCCGTGGTGTCGGCATTGCTGGAGGGGTGCAGTTGGGTTGTGCTGGGCGTTTCCCAGGTAGCCTCTGCACCCGGGAGGGGAGGGGGGGGGTTTGGGGTATCTTTTTGTTTCCCCCCCCCCAGTTTCTGCCCTCAGGGTTTGACTGTGGTGTCCTCTGGGGGGGAAAGGGCTGTAGGCCCATCTAGCCATGGACGGCCGGGGCTGGGTCCATTGGTCATGAGGGGAGGCGTCTCCTGGGGTTGACGAGTGGTCCTCTGGGAGGCGCTGGTAGTCCCCGTGGGTGACGTTGGATCCCAGAGGGACCTCGGTCGTGGTTATTACTCCTGGAGCTGGCGGGAGGCCCTCTAGGGGGTGTTGGTCCCTACATGTCGTTTGGGGGGGAGGAGGGGGGGGTGTTGTAGCATTTTTGTTTGTGAGCTCAAGTTTGGGTTTTTCTTTTCTCCCCTTCCCTGGGGTTTGATGGAACGGTCCTCTGGGGGGGGGGGGGGGGGGGGTATTTTGGCATTTTTGTTTGTAGGCTTGGGTTTGGGTTGTTTTTCCTTTCTCCCCTTCCCTGGGGTTTGATAGGACGGTCCCCTGGGGAGGGGGGGGGTGTTTTGGTTGTTTGTGTTTTGTTTTATGACTAATTACACATGTTTGGATAAAGGCTGACCGCACAGGTGTAGGAACTCCTGGCCACACCTGTGCTACGAGACTGTCAGAAACAAGGGCAAAGATGCAGCCAGTTCAACCAGTCTGTTGGAGGATGAACGCAGACACGGTTTCCAGCCATGGTCCCTGGAGGGGGGTGTTTCTCCTGGGCCAGGTGTGTGTGGTCGCCGGGAGGCTTCCCGTGAGGGTGGGGTACTGTTATATGGCTGGGGGGGCCTGGCTGCCGGTTTGTTTCTGTCTTTTGGTTTTCCTCCCAGGTGGCGTGCATTTGGGACTGAGTGGCTGTGTTGCTGAGGCTGTCAGGACCTCACCCTGATCACCTGCGACTCGTCAGGACTCACAGCTGTGGTGCATCTGGATGGATTGGAACATGTTGTCATTTAAGACTGGAGTGCACAGTGTGTATTTGCCAGAGACTCGACCTTGTGACCAGACGGGTGAGATCGTCGTCTCGGGAGCCATCTCATCAGCAGCGGATGCTGAGAACGTCCAGGTTTGATGCACAGTCTGTGAAAGAGGAGGGGGTGAGGTCTCACGCTCGTCAGCACACTTCCTGAGGTACGTTAGATTTTGTGACTAACAGTTATACAGTCAGTAAATGTGGTGTCCCTCACACCTTATTGTATTGAGCTGTTTGTTAGTCATGTATCAGCTTCCACTGCAGTGGAGTTTTGTGAACTGGATGTTCCATGCCTGCAGGTTGGGAAGCTGATCAGTAATCAAGCCAGGAAGTGTTTGCTGTTTGTACACCTTTAAGTGTTCTGTGTGTAGAGTGTGGACTCACATAATGGTTCCTTCTTTCACAGACTCGGTTGTTGCGGCCACCTGGGGGGTGTCGGCGGGGTCCTTGGGTCCGAAACAGCTTCTGGCTCTGGACCGTTAGCGCTGCTGGGAGCGCACCATGCCAGGCCGCACCTTTTGTTATTATATTATCACTGTTATGTATTAAATTCAGTTAGCCTTTGTACCGTGCTCTGCTTATTTCATACTGGGTCCTTCAAACGCTGGTCGGTTCTCCGAGCTGCGTCCGACACATAACATTTCTGTAATTATTGTATGGCTTTTGCCTTACAATATAAAGTGCCTTGGGGCAACTGTTTGTTGTGATTTGGCGCTATATAAATAAAATTGATTTGATTTGATTTGATTTGGTGCGTGTCAGAAACCAAGCAATTTAACATTATTTTATTTTTTTATTTTCATTTTTTATCTTGGTGGACCATTTTCATTGCGTCCAGAATGCTGATGAGTGGCCTGGCTGTGGTAAAGGCTGCCATGAATGAATGAAGTGCTGTCCCTTTAAATGTTTAAAGCGCTGTTGATTAAAGCACTGGGGTGGGAATGAGAGGTGCTTCACTAACAGATACTTTTCATGATGCCATCAGGAAATGCCATGAGATAGGGTCGGTATGCTAGTCATACGAGAGAATACATGCATCTTTAGTCTGGACTTGAATGACTTTATGGAATCTGTTTTACCCCTGCAGGGAGATCATTCTACAGGACAGGCACACGAGGCGCTGTGGCCTGCCGACTTTTTTTTAACCTTAGTGTTGTGTGGGCCGCCAGAAGAGGAGGTACTGCTGGCCCACCACCAGAGGGCGCCCTGTCTGAAGTGCGGGCTTCAGGCACGAGAGGGCGCTGCCACCTCCCAAGAGCGGCCGGGTTGACAGCTGTCACTCATCGGCTATGACAGCTGTCACCAATCATCTGCGCCTCATCCCAAATAAGAGCAGGACGACACCTCCACCACTTCACCGAGATATCGTTCTTCTAAGGAGGTAACACACTCAGCCTGAATATTCCTACGTTGATTTCAGTAGATACATTGTTGTAGCTGTCTTCCCCAAGGATCGGCGTAGGCTGCGACTGCTTCGCTCTGCTTTCCGCCAGATAAGTAATTAGACAGGAGCTGCACGAGCGTGTGATTAGAGGTGGAATAACCACCATCCTTGTTACGGGGTGTACACACACCCACACTTGACTGTTTTTGCTCTTCGCCAGCAGTACCAGATCCGACACGCGGAGACGGTGGCCACCTGGGGGACTCGGGACCTGGCGGCTCCAGTATCCTCCTGGTTCGGTGGCGGAGGAAATCGTGTGGTTCCGGTTCTTCTCCAGACGGGCGTCTCCTATCGTCGAGCCTGCCCACACGACACCTTTATCAATTGACTTTGTATTCATTCAATAATCTGCTGTGTGTAGTTGTGGCATTCACAACAGTAAAGTGTTCAAATTTAACTTCTTCTATTGTCCGTTCATTTGCGCCCCCTGTTGTGGGTCCGTGTCACTACACTTTCACAACACTTAGGATGCAAAGCAGTCCTGCGTCCCGAGAATACGGTACAAGCTGGTATGTAAGGTATAATTAGAACCGCTACGAGGTGCTAATCCATTAATAATTTTATAAGTTAGTAACGGAACCTTAAAATCAGACCTCACAGAGACAAGAAGAATATCCTCATCAACAAGGTGTTGGAACACTACGACATCCCAAACAAGATCAGGACAAACCAGATTAAGAGCTATCTGGGATCTTTCAAGACATGATTCAGGACCACCATGTTCTACATGCTGGAGAAGGGGATTCTGACAGGATGCACTGTCTCCTCTGTCCCCCCATCCTGTTCATCAAGAGGATGAACTTCCTTATTACTAGTGTGCCTTTATTGAGAGAGCGGTGTCAACTCGGAACATGGCGCCATTTTGGTTTCAACTGCGCTGAATTACTGAATGAACATTTAATATTTTCAACATTTTTGTAAATCATTTAACTAAATACAGCAATACATCCAGGTACAGGTACTATCAAAATAAATCTAAAAATAATTAAGCTATCAAATTTATGATTTATTGAATTAATTTAAAGACTGATTTATGCAGCTGCAGCTCTGTAACTCTGTGTCATACAATGACGTGCGTGACAGTTTTAAAGTTCTCTGTCTCTGGATTATGATTTATTCTAGACTAATTTGACCCTCAACAAGGTTTTATTTCTACAATCATCACCTCCAATTCAAAGGTAAGCTGTGCATTTTCCTCTTTTACCAACTTTGTGCTGTAAATTTGTGGACTTTTCTGGTCCATTTTTAATCAGCGTGTGCACTGCAAAAACTATTATACAATAATATGATGGCAGCCGAAGGAGTAAAAGCAGAAAAGTGTCAAATCACAGTCTTTTGTGTCTGATTTAACAGGTGCACGTTAGGCTGCGGGTCCGAGTCTGAGCAAGTGTGAAAAAAAATAAACGGTCGGACATTTAACAACAGAAATTACTCCGGTCCCACTTTCCTGAAATCGGCAAATGTCAGTGCTGAACTTTAATTACTTTAATTTGTACCTCTGCTGGTGTGCACGTCCTGACTGCTCGGGGTTTTTAATGGAAATACATTGCAATCGGATGGGACATTTTATCCGATATGAGCGAAAATCCGTTGTACAAAATCTGTTATATACTGTGTTTATTACATGGAAAACCATATAAAAATTTGGGACTTTTTTTTGTCTGGTGACTGCACATATCTGGTTTATACGATGACGGTTTAGGTGAGTTTTACTGTACATGGGACCGAACAATAAATTTACCTCTCAAAGCTTTGACGATGATGTCGGCTTCCATCCCACACAGCTGACTTTATTTTCCCAAATTTTTCTTCTGTTCAGATCTGAAGGGAATCTGTACATCTTGACGCCCTTGTTGTGTCTATTTGTGCATCCAAACGCACAACAACCCGTCATTTTCAGTGAATAAATAAATAAAATAGCTGGATTTACATGCAGATAGATTTAACACCAAACGCTATTTTGGAACCAAGATGGCACCATGATGTGATCATTTTTTTTTTCTACTCGTCATGTCTCCACTCTCTCAATTAAGGCACACTACTTATTACAGCCCCCCCCCCCCAGTTTACTCCATCAGCCCAAGCTGACTGATCAACAAACTGCAAACACCGCAGTTAGCCAAGTGCAGAGTTTGTATAGTCATCTGTGCTGGGGTAACAGGCTGCAAGTGGGCAGCAGACACTGCAGTAAGGCAGACTGACAGCTCCCTGAAGTTGAGAAACATCACTGGCAATTTCTGCACTGAAGGCAACCCAGTGAACTTGGACCAAATTTGATCACCCAAGAAGGAGGGTCTCATGGGCCAAACTCTGGAGGCTGGAACCGTTCCACACAGTATATGTCACTCCCATCTCTGGTGAACCTGACAAGGTGGGGCCTGAGGGAAAACCTACTGTGGGAAGAAAAGGAACACTGGCTCATATTATGGCTAGCTCATGGTGATTGCTAACCTCTTGGAGCAGACCAGGAATAGACCACAACAACCACACAAGCTGCAAATACCACTGCTGCAGTTCATCTGGGCAGAGGAGCAGTCAACTACCACAAGGAGAACCAGAACCAACATCCTCCAGAAGGCACAAGGGTGGGTGGGAGATGAAGGCAGACATGGGAAGAAAGTTGAATTTCTCTCCTATCATCCACACACACACTGAGGCCTGGCATAGTCATCTGGTCAAAGAAGGTCATCCTTGTGGAACTCACTGTCTCCTGGGAGGAAGGTCGTGATGAGACCCATGAGAGGAGTCACCTAAAATACCTAGACCTTATCCAGTAATGCAGAGAGAAAGGGTGGCAAACATAGCTGTTTCCCATAGAAGTGAGGTGTAGTGAGTTCCCAGTGCAGTCGGTTCTCAATGCACCTGGAATTTCAGGGAACGAGTGGAAGACAGCTGTGTGGGGAGCCTCATGTTGGCCAGGAGCTGATGGGCAGTGATCAACTGCATTTCTGGTGCAAATTTGGTGAGAATCTGTGAAATAGTATTGACGTAATCCTTCAAAGCCTATATAAAGTGAAATCCTAAGCCAGAATCTGGATCTTGATCGGAATCACCTCCAAAATGCAGTGGACTCTTCCATGCCCTAATCTGTGGTGCAAATTTGGTGAGAATCTGTGAAGTAGTTTTGACATAATCCTTCAAAGCCTATATAAAGTAAAACTTGATCCAGAATCCGGATCTGGATCCAGATCACCTCTAAAATGCAATGGATTCTTCCAAGGCAGAGTCTTAACCTGCAAGGAGGGGGAGACAGAAAAGCTGTCAATAACAAAAGGAAAACTGTCGGTTTTGGATAGAGTTGATTTTGCTACACTGACGAGAACCTCTGTTTAATTACTGTTTAATGAGAGACAATTTGAGGAGAACCAGGATTTCATTTCCACTAGGCAGTCAGTAAGGAAAGAGGGTGGGAGTCTGGAATTGGGTTTGCTGGGGAGGTAGATCTAGTGTCATTGGTCTAGCAAAGGCGAGGAGGTAAATGATGAAAACAGACAGACTTGGGGGACACCTGAAGTGAAAGCGGAAGGCTGTAGTGTACATATATATATATATATATATATATATATATATATATATATATATATATATATATATATATATATATATATATATACACACACAGACAGTGTTGTGCTCAAAAGTTTGCATACCCTGACAGGTCTGCATTTTGTATCACAAGTTATACAGCTTCATGATGAAGTGGTATAAAGGAGGGTTTTCTTAAAAAGAAGACCTGAAGGTTTAGCTACAAACTGCCAGAAAGTACATCTGAGATGCAAGCCTAGCCTTGATCTGATCTGGTGAAAGAATATCCTTCTCCATTTTACTTCACTGTGAAGCTAAGAGTGGTGATGCAAAACGCAAAGCTTGCACTGTGCACAATTTCTCCATTCATGGCCACATAAGCCTATAACTGAGGTGTGCCACGAAGGGCAGAGACATTGCAGGTTTTCCTTGGTACCAATCACCTCAGCAGGTGATTTCATTGATGATCAGGTATTTATATTCAGGGGAGAAGCTCATCAGCAACTCATCTGCTGAGGTGATTGGTTGCAAGGAAAACCTGCCGTGTCTCAGCCCTCATTGCCCCCCCTTGCCTATAACTTCTTCTGGGTTGTCTGGGTGTCTTGGTGGCTTACCTCACTCTTCTCTTTCTTGCACAGTCATTCAGTTTTTGAGAACTGTCTGCTCCATGCAGATTTGAGTACCATACTGTTTGTATTTCTTCATAATTGATGTAAATAAAGTCCAAGACATATTCATTGGCAGCTTCACCATCACAGAGCATCATTCACAACTACCACATTTCACAGTGGCCTTTTATTGTGGCCAGCCTAAGGCACACACCTGTGCAATAATCATACTGTCTAATCTGCATCGTGATATGCCACACCTGTGAGGTGGGATGGATTATGTCGGCAAAGGAGAAGTGCTCACTAACACAGATTTGTGAACAATATTTGAGAGAAATAGGTCTTTTGTGTATATAGAAAATGTTTTAGATATTGAAGTTCAGCTAATGAAAAATGGGACCAAAAACAAAAGTTTTGCATTTATATTCTTGTTCAGTGTGTGTGTGTATATATATAATATATATATAAACTCTATGCAGTCAGAAGAAAGTAGATGTACTTATGTTGCTGATGTTTGGACTAAGCCAAGGACTCCAGGAAGGCAGAGACCCTGTAGCAAGGGTCCACAGTTGCGTCAGGTTGATCGAAAACACACTGCTCCATATCCCTAGTAAAGATGGAACATACATATCAACATATTAACATATTAACATACGGTCCACTGGTTGTGCTGTAGTTTTAGTGCACACATGGTAAATAATGTATTGATAAGTGATGATGTTCTTACCCATCAAATAAGGGATACGGAGTTCAGGGAGTTTCTTCACGACATGACCAAGAAAGAGCTGACTACCAAAGTTCTTGGTTTGCACAAATGCCCCATACTTTTGGAGGCCTACCTCATAGGGTGTGAACTCGCACCACTCTGTGAACAACAGGAGTTATTGTTTTGTTTACTTAGTTCCACAAACCAAAGTGGCAGAAACACAATCATCAAAATTACCAAAAAAGAAAACTGTGCAAGTAACAAAAAATCCAGAGGTTAAAGTAGAAGGAAGCTTATAAATTGATTGCATTTATATAGCATTTTTCCATCTGAATCAGAAGCTCAAAGCGCTTTACAATGATGCCTTGCATTCACACAGACACACTCACACACCAGTGTCATGGTGCTGCCATGAAAAATGGTCACCACACACTGACAGCAACTTGGTGATTAAGGACCTTGGGCAAAGCCTAACCACTTCTTGCAGCTTTACATCACTGACTTTCTGGTCAGGCTGGGGTTTGAACCTAAGACCCTCTGGTCTCAAGACCAACGCTTAACCACTAGACCAGGGGTGTGCAATCATGTGCCATGAAGGGCCGAGACACTGCAGATTTTCCTTACAACCAATCACCTCAGCAGGTGATTTCATTAATGATCACTTGTCTCAGCAGGTGATTTCATTGACGATCAGGTGTTTATGTTCAGGGGAGAAGCTCATCAGCAATCCACCTGCTGAGGTGATTGGTTGCAAGGAAAACCTGCAGTGTCTCGGCCCTCGCTGCCCACCCCTGCACTAGACCATCACCAATAAATAGAAACCACAAAATCCTCATCTCAGTAAACATAAAGAACAAAGTAATAGAACTCACAAAATTCAACAAATCAGCAATTATATATATATAAACTGCATTCAAATGTTTGAAGATATTTGGTTCAAATATTGCTGCACGCACACACACACACACACCACAGCTAGATAACTGGCTCAACAAACAGACAGACAGACAGACAGACAGATTTACCAGCTTCTGACTGACATCCTGGGATTTCGTCCTTCATATTGACTGCAGTGTAAATGGGTAAAGGGTTCTGGCCTTCAGACAGCGTCCTCTGCTGCTCAGACAGGGTACTGGTGACTTTCTGTAACGTATAAATAATTGTTTTTCACAGTAGTTTCTCCATTAATAAATAGAACATGATAAAAGTAGGAGTTTTGTTCTTCACCTTTCCAAAGACAAGATGTTCCAAAATCAGACCTGCCATATCAATGAATGACACAATATAACCCTTGTCTCCTTTCTCTGCCATTTCGTCGCTGTAATACTGCAGTTTGTCCTTGGAGAAGGCGCTCAAGACACTCTTTGTCATCTGTTCCTCTGCTTTGGAGATGACACGGTCTAAGTCCTGCTGGGACCAGTTGGCTTCCTGATACAAAGCTGCCATTGCCCTGTGCATGTCAGGAACAAAGGTTATTAGATCAGGAAGTCTTTAAAAAAACATCACCAGAAGGGACACTTAGAGGGTGTCACAGCGACATCTGACACCTTTCACATGAATTAAGTCCTTGTGATTCAATGATACTGTAATTCATGGCTCTGTCCATCCTTTACTAACTCACGAACCCCCCCAACCACGTTTATAGTTTTTTTTTCCTTTGCTAGCAAGTAACCGTCAGTACTCAAGTCACACTGTCAAAACGCCTCTCACAGTCAGCAATGCAGAAGTCAATGTGGAGCAAATTGTCAATCACTTTTCACTGCTTTCACACAAAATGCATTCACTAACCACAGTTACCAAAATTCATGAACTCTAATCTCAGTCAGAGTCCATCACCTGAAAAAAACACAAGACTTTTTAACAGCATATTTTTTCAAATGCTAACACACTTTGTTCATAATGATGAGGAAATAATTCACCGAATTGAAATCTACAGAAAATAATATCAACATATTAGGCAGACTGCTATAGGCTAGTGACAGGCAGTCTGCCTCTCAGTAGGAGGGGTCTGGTTAGGTTTAAAACTCCAGCTTTTGTGGCTTCTGTTTATTCTTATCTACAAGAGTCAAGACAGAAGTCAGACTACCAGAGCAAGAATTTTAGCTGAGGAAGCTTCTGCGATTTGAAGCGAAACGTCCTCGTGTCAAGCAACCCAGTCCAGTCGAAGATTCAAGCTTCTCTACTATGGAAACCACCTGGACAACTGAGAGCCTACACAGAAACATCTGTGATTTTGTGAACATGCATCTAAGGGATACGGTGACCAATTTAAAGTTTAAAGTGTAGTATGTTTTATGCGTTTGGAATCGGTAGGTGATCTGTATGGTGTAAAAGGCATCATAAAGGCCTGATCAACCTTATATTTTCTCTGTACCTGTACTTTAGGTAGCTTACATAGCTGATGGTGTGGCTTAGAGTTCTATTGTTAATCCAAGCCAGGTTTCCAGGCTTTGGTTAGTAGTCCTAGTCCATTAGTTGGTTACATCAGAGGTATGATCTGGGTTTTGGTAAAATCTAGGAGGGGAGGGATGTAACCAGTGTATAATTGTAAACATATATTTCACAAAATCTAGTTTCATGTCTGTTGATATGTTGTTCTTTATTTGTTTGTGTATTTATACTTGTTTCTGTCTTTATTTTGGGGAGCTTTTATTTTGATAAGATCAGAGGTGGAAAACTCCATCTTGAGAAAGTGACAGTGCAACCACGTATTTGTTCCATCTTCCTAATAAACCAGCTGACTGTAATTAGTTCAACTCTTCAGGCAGGTGGATGAGCTCATTATTGAGATCACCTGTTTTAGGTGCACAGGTAGAAGCAATATATGGTAGACCTTTTACTTTCTGAAGCTGGAGTTTTCCACCTCTGAATAAGATGTATTTTTGTATCATGACCTTCGACCTGTCAGTGATGTCATATCCTGTCGATTTGCTCTATTTTCCTCAGTTGTCTTGCGGATGCTATGAGGACAGGATTGCTGTGGAAACCGGGTTATGAGAAGCTGCTGTACTGTATGTGTTTTACACAGACGATAAATCCCCCGGGGTCAGCAAGGCAGACGTTGTCCTCACCTTCTTATTTATCATAAACACAATGCAGAGCTCATAGCAAACTGATGTGTCAGACCAGACAGGTTACAGTGGTGCCGTGACCCAGATCCACACTGCTCCAGACTGGTTCAATATTGCTCCTGGAGCTGTTCAGGCCAGACCGGTTACACAAGCAGATAAAAGGGGATGGCTTCTAATTTTTTTAAAGTGATGAAGATCAAACAAGATGTTATGACAATACAGTTCATATCGATGAAGCTGAAGTTTGCATCAACGAGACAGAAAAAGTGATCGAAAAAGCATTGGAATGTGCCATGAAGTGAATTAACTTTGTTGAGGCAAAGACTGATGATCTGGACAACCTGGGAAAGAGAAAGAATCTGCACATCTTCAGCATACAAGCGGGAGTAGAAGGGAGACAATCACTCTTCAATTTTATCACCGACAAGCTACAGAGATGGCTGGGGCTGCCACCCACAAAGTCATTTCATTGGAGCAGGTTCATCGTACATTAGCCTCGAGGAAACTAAGCCAAAACAGAGCGGTGCTGGTCTGATTCATCATATTCCAAGAGGGAAAGTTTGTCTACCTGGAAACAAGAAAACAAGACATTATACACGATGGGGCCAAGATCACATTTGCACTGGAACTCTCTGCCGAGACAGATGTTTCACTCAGTCATAAAGAGGTAAATGAACTGCATTTATATAGCGCTTTTCCAGCCATATCAGAATCTCAAAGTGCTTTACACTGATGCCTCACATTCACACACACACCAATGTCAGGGTGCTGCCATGCAAGGCACTCACTACACACCGCGAGCAACTCGGGGATTAAGGACCTTGCCCAAGGGCCCTCAGTGATTTTCAAGCCAGACGGGGTTTGAAAGCTGTTTGTCAACATCAACGCCTTCCGTGGATTCTTACACAACCCCTGCTGGCTCAGGGTCCTGTATGGTGCCAAGATTCATCTCTTCTCAACAACACAGGAAGACGAAGAATTTGACAAAAACTTTCCAGAAGCAGCAACAGGGGCCCGTGATGACTGAGTTCTAAAGGACATGTTGACACAGCGGACACTTTAAAGGATGTCACCTGCACAACCAATCAAGAACAGGTGACATCTAGAATATACAGCCAAGAGAAGGCCAAAGTCTTTAAGAGTGCAGTAAAAGTGTTTGTGTACACATTATGTTATTCTAAAGGTTAAACTTGAGTTGTTTTTTTAATATTTTATCAGCTAAGCTTTAAAAATTAACTTGTTTTGTTTTTTGACAAGGTTGAAAGTATTATTCAAATTTAATATAAGACAGTTGACGGATGCTGTTAGTTATAGAGTACTGAGGTCAGTGTTGTGGATCAGCGTCCTCCAAATCCATTTTGGTTTAAGGGAAGGGGTAAATGTAAACCAGATATAAACAGAACCAGATTAACTAAGACTTCATCTTAAAAAGAAGTATTATTTTACTTTCAACTCTATTATTGGATATCTTAAATTCCCCAGTTTCATTTTATGACAAATAAAACAAGATGTTCACTCAATTCATTTGGAATAATAGGAAAGCAAGATTCCATTTAAAGTTACTAGATATGCTCTATGAGAGGGGAGGACTTCAGCTTCTCTTCCTCAGATGGTTTATATGGCTGCTTCATATTATTTGTGTACAACCTCAGCCCCAGTCTGGGTAAACAGTGAACAAGAATCCATTCCAGAATTAACTTTACTAGTTATCTGTACACCTCAGATGTAAAAAATATGAAAACCATTAAAAAAAACCTTTCTGAAAAATACATTTTCAGAGAAGTGACATCAAGAAGTGATCTATGTCTGCATGTCAGAAGACGTAGATGAACTCGACTGGAGTGAGGCTTTTTTAAAGGCACAAAACAAACAATACGAGGTCTATTAGAAAAGAAACTGACCGTTTTATTTTTTTTTAAAAACTATATGGATTTGATTCATATGTTTTTACGTTAGCCAAGCTTGAACCTTCGTGCGCATGCGTGAGTTTTTCCACGCCTGTCGGTGACGTGATTCGCCTACGAGCACGCCTTGTGGGAGGAGTGGTCCAGCCCCCTCATCGGATTTTCATTGTCTGAGAAGTTGCTGAGAGACTGGCGCTGTGCTTCATCAAAATTTTTTCAAAAACTGTGAGGCACATCCAAGTGGACACCATTCGAGAAATTCACGTCTTTCATTTAAAAAATCTCCTTTAACAGTGGAATGTCCGGATAAACTGCTGATTCCGACCTCTTCTGAAAGTTCTCTGTTCTCTCACGACGTCCTGGGTCAACAGAGGCTTAAATTTGGAGGTTTTCAGCTTGAAACAGGATGACGACGTCGCCTCGGAGCGCTGTGCGACGTCCCGCTCCATGGGAAGTCCTTACAGCGATAGAAACAATCCAAAATCTCTCATCAGCCGTTAAAATTTTCACCGAAAACCAGCTGAATTTCTCGAATGGTGTCCACTCGGATGTGCGTCACAGTTTTTGAAAAAATTTTGATGAAGCACAGCGCCAGTCTCTCAGCAACTTCTCAGACAATGAAAATCCGACAAGGGGGCTGGACCACTCCTCCCACAAGGCGTACTCACAGGCGAATGACGTCACCGACAGGCGCGAAAAAACTCTCCCATGCCCACGACGGTTCAAGCTTGGCTGATGTAATCACACGTGATTCAAATCCATATGGTTTTTTTAAAAAATAATAAGGTCGGATACTTTTCTAATAGACCTCGTAAATAGAATTTAAGCTACTTCAACATCATGAGCATGTATATAACGTCTGTCAACTTCATGTCTGGCAACATTCCAGACATATGCACGAAATGTCTAAATGAAAAAGGAACCATGCTTCACTGTCTATGGCAATGCCCTAAGATTCAGAAATTCTGAAAAGATGTCATCAAATGTCTGTCAGAGGTGTTCAATATCAACGTTCCTGTAGCTCTTAAACTGTGTGCTTGGAATCTTGGGCTTCATACAAACAAAGAAACAAACTAAACCATTGGAATTTGGACTTTTATAAGCCAGGAGAGTTATTGCTCTTTGCTGATGTCCCCTCTATGAAATGTGGATAAAGGAACTTTCAGAATGTACCAGTCTGGAAAGACTAACATACATTGGCAAAGGAAAATGGAAGGAGTTTGTGTACCTCTGGGAACCATATGTGAACATTACAGATGCTGAAAAGTATCATCAGTATAATCAGTCATCAGTATAATCATTATATGATGTATATCATATAATGATTATATATCAGTATAATCATTTGTAGAATGTGACATCATTTTTACAATCACATGTATGTACAACCCCAATTCTACTGAAGTTGGGGCATTGTGTAAAATGCAAATAAAAACAGAATACAATGATTTACAAATCCGCTTCAACCCATATTCAATTGAATACACCACAAACACAAGATATTTAATGTTCAAACTGATAGACTTTTTTGTTTTTGTGCAAATACTTGCTGATTTTGAAATGGATGCCTGCAACATGTGTCAAAAAAGTTGGGACAGGGCAAGTTGATGAATGCTCAAAGAACACCTGTTTGGAAACAGGTGAGTGTGTTATGTGACGGACGCAGCTCGGAGAACCGACCAGCGTTTGAAGGACCCAGTATGAAATAAGCAGAGCACGGTTCAAAGGCTAACTGAATTTAATACATAACAGTGATAATATAATAACAAAAGGTGCGGCCTGGCGTGGTGCGCTCCCAGCAGCGCTAACGGTCCGGAGCCAGAAGCTGTTTCGGACCCAAGGACCCCGCCGACACCCCCCAGGTGGCCGCAACAACCGAGTCTGTGAAAGAACGAACCATTAAGTGAGTCCACACTCTACACACAGAACACTTAAAGGTGTACAAACAGCAAACACTTCCTGGCTTGATTACTGATCAGCTTCCCAACCTGCAGGCATGGAACAATCAGTTCACAAAACTCCACTGCGGTGAAAGCTGATACATGACTAACAAACAGCTCAATACAATAAGGTGTGAGGGACACCACATTTACTGACTGTATAAATGTTAGTCACAAAATCTAACGTACCTCAGGAAGTGTGCTGACGAGCGTGAGACCTCACCCCCTCCTCTTTCACAGACTGTGCATCAAACCTGGACGTTCTCAGCATCCGCTGTTGATGAGATGGCTCCCGAGACGACGATCTCACCCGTCTGGTCACAAGGTCGAGTCTCTGGCAAATACACACTGTGCACTCCAGTCTTAAATGCCAACATGTTCCAATCCATCCAGATGCACCACAGCTGTGAGTCCTGACGAGTCGCAGGTGATCAGGGTGAGGTCCTGACAGCCTCAGCAACACAGCCACTCAGTCCCAAACGCACGCCACCTGGGAGGAAAACCAAAAGACAGAAACAAACCGGCAGCCAGGCCCCCCCAGCCATATAACAGTACCCCACCCTCACGGGAAGCCTCCCGGCGACCACACACACCTGGCCCAGGAGAAACACCCCCCTCCAGGGACCATGGCTGGAAACCGCGTCTGCGTTCATCCTCCAACAGACTGGTTGAACTGGCTGCATCTTTGCCCTTGTTTCTGACAGTCTCTTAGCACAGGTGTGGCCAGGAGTTCTTACACCTGTGCTGTCAGCCTTTATCCAAACATGTGTAATTAGTCATAAAACAAAACACAAACAACCAAAACACCCCCCCCTCCCCAGGGGACCGTCCCATCAAACCCCAGGGAAGGGGAGAAAAGGAAAACAACCCAAACTTGAGCTTACAAATAAAATACTAAAACACCCCCCCCCCCCCCCCCCCTCCCCAGAGGACCGTTCCATCAAACCCCAGGGAAGGGGAGAAAAGAAAAACCCAAACTTGAGTTTACAAACAAAAATGCCAAAATACCCCCCCTCCTCCCCCCCAAACGACATGTGGGGACCAACACCCCCCAGAGGGCCTCCCGCCAGCTCCAGGAGTAATAACCACGGCCGAGGTCCCTCTGGGATCCAACGTCACCCACGGGGACTACCAGCGCCTCCCAGAGGACCACTCGTCAACCCCAGGAGACGCCTCCCCTCATGACCAATGGACCCAGCCCCGGCCGTCCATGGCTAGATGGACCCACAGCCCTTTCCCCCCCAGAGGACACCACAGTCAAACCCTGAGGGCGGAAACTGGGGGGGGGGAAACAAAAAGATACCCCAAACCCCCCCCCCTCCCCTCCCGGGTGCAGAGGCTACCGGGGAAACGCCCAGCACAACCCAACTGCACCCCTCCAGCAATGCCGACACTACGGCACACCCGGCTGGAGTCAGAGGAGAAGAGAGGGCATAACAAAAAAAAAACAAAAAAAGAAAAAAAAACAACCCAAGTACCACCCCATCACCCCCCAGGGGACCGTTCCATCTAACCCTGGGGATGTGAAACAAAAAGAAATAAAAGGAAAAACAAACAGACCAACACACAGTTGGTTGGGTCCCCTTTTTTTTTTTTGTCTTTTTTGTTCTTTTTCAGACAGGCTGCAGGGTCACAACCCCAGACAAATAGCGGAAAACAAAAAAAATAAAATCCCACACAAAAACCAACTCAAAAAACACCCACACAAAATGAACTAACACAAAACAAATCAGTGAGTTATACCGTCAAGCTCAACCAAATGGAACACACCTGTTCCTACTCAAGAGCTTGACGGTAACGTGATTCAGTCACCACAAGGGGGAGCCAGAGTGCTAAAAATGAAAAAACCCCTTTGGCGACAGAAAAAACAAACGAGCTGCTTTTATGTGCGCAGCTGAGTGCAACACACAACCAAAATGTGCTCAACTAAATAACGCCGGAGCTGATACAACAGACGCAGTAGTTACCTTTATCCGGGGAAACGGGGCTACGACTGTAACACAGGAAGCCCAGCGACCCGTGCTAACAGAGCTCCGCCGTGCGCGTGAACCCATTACAAACGCACTCTTGCAGCTCCCGTTTACACCTCTTATCCGGTCGGAGCGTGACGCAAAGCCGTCGCCAGTCACACTCCACCACGACCCACGGATAAGGCACAACACAGGAACACGGCTGCAAGAGAGCACAAATCAGTAGCCAGCATTGGCCCCGCAACTGATCCGGATAACCACTGAACGTCTGCTGCCGCCTTCCCGGCGCGTTACCGTCTCTGCTACCGCTGGGTCCGTGATGTTTGGCCAGAGACTACTGTTATGTGTCGGACGCAGCTCGGAGAACCGACCAGCGTTTGAAGGACCCAGTATGAAATAAGCAGAGCACGGTTCAAAGGCTAACTGAATTTAATACATAACAGTGATAATATAATAACAAAAGGTGCGGCCTGGCGTGGTGCGCTCCCAGCAGCGCTAACGGTCCGGAGCCAGAAGTTGTTTCGGACCCAAGGACCCCGCCGACACCCCCCAGGTGGCCGCAACAACCGAGTCTGTGAAAGAAGGAACCATTATGTGAGTCCACACTCTACACACAGAACACTTAAAGGTGTACAAACAGCAAACACTTCCTGGCTTGATTACTGATCAGCTTCCCAACCTGCAGGCATGGAACAATCAGTTCACAAAACTCCACTGCAGTGAAAGCTGATACATGACTAACAAACAGCTCAATACAATAAGGTGTGAGGGACACCACATTTACTGACTGTATAACTGTTAGTCACAAAATCTAACGTACCTCAGGAAGTGTGCTGACGAGCGTGAGACCTCACCCCCTCCTCTTTCACAGACTGTGCATCAAACCTGGACGTTCTCAGCATCCGCTGCTGATGAGATGGCTCCCGAGACGACGATCTCACCCGTCTGGTCACAAGGTCGAGTCTCTGGCAAATACACACTGTGCACTCCAGTCTTAAATGCCAACATGTTCCAATCCATCCAGATGCACCACAGCTGTGAGTCCTGACGAGTCGCAGGTGATCAGGGTGAGGTCCTGACAGCCTCAGCAACACAGCCACTCAGTCCCAAACGCACGCCACCTGGGAGGAAAACCAAAAGACAGAAACAAACCGGCAGCCAGGCCCCCCCAGCCATATAACAGAGTGTCATAATTGGGTATTAAAGGAGCATCCCCAAAAATGCTCAGCCGTTCACAAGCAAAGATGGGGGCAAAGACGTGTGAGATCGACGTCAGGAGAACAATCTCACCATCACGGACGCAGAGACCGCTCCAGGTTTGACGCCACAGTCTGTGAAGGAGGATTGGGTGAGGTCTCACGCTCTTCAGCACACTTCCTGAGGTAATTTGGTTTTTGGTGACTTTTATGAAGTAATGACAGTGGATTTGGTGTCCCTCACACCTTGTGTTAGTGAGCTGTCACGTTATGCTAATTGTCTAATCAGCTTCTGCTGCAGTGGAGATTTGAACTGAGTTGTTCCGTGCCTGCAGGGTAAGAAGCTGATGTATAGATTTAAGCCAGGAAGTGTTTGCTGATTGCGTGCACCTTTGAGTTGTGTCTCTCTGTGTGGAGTTGGACTCACCTCATGTTTTCTTTCTTCACAGACTTGGTTAGTCACGGCCACCTGGGGGGTGTCGGCGGGGACCCTGGGTCCGAACTGCTGTGGCTCCGGACCGTTTGCGCTGTTTCCACCTCACCAGACCGCGGACTTTTTCGTTGTTTAGCACTGCACACTGTTATGTTTATTAAATTCTGTTATCTTTTGAACTGTGCTCTGCTTATTTTATGCTGGGTCCTTTCAAACGCTGGGTCGGTGCTCCGACCGCGTCCGAAACATAACAGTAGTCTCTGGCCATTTAACAATGGAACAGCAGAAGCAGAGACGGTATTTTTGCCGGGAAGGCTGCAGCAGATGTTGGAGTTGATCCGGGATCAGTTGCGGGTGCTCTCCGCCCGGGTTGTGCGCGCATGGCGGAGTTTATAGCTTGGGTCGTGTTGCACCCCGCTGTTACGGCTGTAGCCCCGTCTCCTTCCGTGCAGCTGGCTCCGACGCCTGTTGTAGCAGCCCCGGTGGTATTTAGTTTGCACTTTAAGCTGTTTGTTATAACCTGCTGTCGTTTACAGCAGTGTGTATTGGTTTTTACTCTGTTACCACAGGGATTTTCTTATTTGGCACTTTGGCTCCCTCTGTTGGTGACAGAGTCACATTACCGTTCAGGTTCAAAGGATGGAAAACAATGTTTTTCCATTCTTTGCACTTGACGATGTAGGCCAATGTTAGTTTTTTTTATTGGTCTATTATCCGTTTCTTGTTTTAGTATGAGGTGTTTTTATCAGGGGTTAATTTGTTGTTTTTGTGGGTTTTAAAGCACTGTCTGTGGTCTGGTGGAGTTGAAAATGCAGGCTGTCTGGAGCATAGTTTGACCCAGGTGACTTTATGTTTGTCTGTTGGTCTTTTTTATTTCTTTTGGTTTCACCTCCCAGGGTTTGATGGGACGGTCCTCTGGGGGGTGATGGGGGGGTAATTGGGTTGTTTTTTTTATTTTTTTTTGTTTTTGTTGTTCCCTCTCTTCTCCTCTGGCTCCAGCCGTGTGAGCCGTACGTTGTCGGCGTTGCTGGAGTGGTGCAGTTTGGTTATGCTGGGCGTTTCCCAGGTAACCTCTGCACCCAGGAGGGGGGGGGGTTTGGGGTATTTTTTATTTTTTTTTACTTCCCTGTCTTCTCCTCTGGCCCCAGCCGTGTGAGCCGTAGGTTGTCGGCGTTGCTGGGGTGGTGCAGTTTGGTTGTGCTGGGCGTTTCCCAGGTGACCTCTGCATCCGGGAAGGGGGAGGTTCGGGGTGTTGTTTTTTTTTGTTGATTCCCTGTTCCACCTCTGGCGTCAGCGCGCCTTTGCGCCGTATGCCATCGGCGTAGCTGAGGTTAGGGGCAGTGGAATATACCCGCAGCTGGTGGCTGGTTTAAAAGTCGGAGGGGTGGCGCTGTCTTGTGCCGTATGCCATTACCGCTGTTCCACTCCTCCCGGTTGACTTTTGGGGTATAGTTGTGGTTGGTGACACTGGACGTATTTCCAGTTTCCACTGCGCTGAGGGGGTGGGGTTGGGGTTGTTTTGTTTGTATGTTTTGTTTTTTTTTCCGCCCTCAGGGTGTGACTGTAGTGTCCTCTTGGGGGGAAAGGGCGGTGGGTCCATCTAGCCGTAGACGGCCGGGGCTGGGTCTGTTAGTCATGAGGGGGGGCATCTCCTGGGGTTTGATGGAACGGTCCTCTGGGAGGCACTGGGAGTCCCCGTGGGTGACTTTGGATCCCAGAGGGACCTCGGCTGTGGTTATTACTCCTGGAGCTGGCGGGATGTCCTCTGGGGGGTGTTGGTCCCTACATGTCGTCCGGGGTGGGGGGGGGGGGTGTTAGCGTTTTTTTTTTGTTTGCAAGCTTAAGTTTGGGTTATGTTTTTTCTTTTCTCCTCTTCCCGGGGTTTGATGGGACGGTCCTCTGGGGAGGGGGGGGGGGGGTTGGTATGGTTGTTTGTGTTTGTCTTTTTTTGTTTTATGACTGAGCAGACTTTAACACCCAGTCGGAAGAAGGCTGAGTGCACAGGTTCAAGAACTCCTGGCCAAAATTATGCAAAGTGAACAACTAAAGTAAGAGTCGACAGGAATGAACGCAAAGATGCAGTCAGAGGTGGAGACTCTAACAGGTTTGCTAAATGAAACAGAGGGCAAGACCATTAAAGTCAACAAAGGACATCTCTGCACTGGAGTGTCAGCTGCGGAGCAGTCTGCTGCAGACAGGCTCAGGGTGGGAAAGGATGAGCTCCAGGATGAGAGTGATGGTCTCGGCACGGAGTTCCCTGTTGACAGAGAAGAGGCGGCTGGAAGCGTGCGTTATCCAGCTGAGGGAAGAGCTGGAGAGACTCAACATTGAGATGATCAATGACTGCATGAAGAAATTAACATTGCAGGTGGAGCAGCTGATGATGGAGCTGTCGTCAGAGCACAGTAACGCACAGCTCCTCTTTTATTTTATTGGTGGAACAAGAACAACATGTGGCCAAAAAATGTCACACTTGAAATTTTGAACAGGTCTAGCGCGCGCACATACACACGCGCACACATGTACATGCACTCACACACACACACTCATACAACGTGCCTGCATGCACACACAGACTCAAAACAAATCCACTGTGCTGTAAGCCATCTGACATGATTTTTTTCACAGCACTGAGGAGGTACACAGTCTTCCCACTTGCACCACGCTCACACAAGCCAGACGGCACTTAGCTTTAAAACAAACGAGACGGAGTTTGTGTTGCTGATGGATGACAATTTGATGCACGGCATGGCGGACTTCATCATCAGAATTATTTCTGGAGTCCTATTTAAAGTTTGTATTTGATTGTTGATGTCAAGCAGCAGTGACGCACCGAAGCTGCATTAATTTCTGGCATGATTTGCACTGAGGAGGTACCAAAATGAAACGCCTTTTCTGTTGTTTGTAAATTAATATAAAATGACAAGGATCTATATTAGCCATTATATAAAACAAATAATGTTTTTTTATATTCTTTCAATATTTCATGAGGTGAAAGCTGGAAGATTCCATTCAACCATTCCATTCATGAAATATTCGTACCACTGAACTCATAAACATTCATTATTTGTATAATCATTTTATCATTGTATAATTCCTCCTCCTGCTTCCATCACTTATAAAATGAACAATTTAACATTTGAAAACTATGTTTGTCAGCTTTCAAAATGACAGCACACCCAGACTGTGAAACTGAGAACTCACCACGTGGATCCAGAAACGCCAGTGATGTAACTGACAGCATCCAGCAGGCCTAAATGCTTCAGTCCCCTCAGACTACCCAGGAGTCCTGTCATTGCTCTGGCCCCACCTCCTGATGCCACCACTGCTATAGTTGGCACCTGAGCACACGGTACAGACTATTAAAGGTGGGCGAGGCAGCTCGCACTCAGAATCAGAATCAGAATAGACTTATATTTGCAAAGTATCTACAAGAATATAAGGAATTTGACTCCAGTTTGAGGTGTACTCTCTCTGTATGGGTACGTAAACACTGAATAATTCACAGTAAAAATGTGCAAATAAAATAAAATGTGCAATAATAATGTGTGCAAAAGAGAATCACACAAACAGACTGAAGCTGTACATGAGGTATATGAATTAGTGATGTTTTTGGCAGGTTAAATTGATCATCAGTCTGGAAAGAAACTGTTCCCATGTCTAGTGTCAGGGGCGGTCCTGGAGGCGGGCTGACTGGGCAGGTGCCCAGGGCGGCATCGCGCGGGGGTGGGGGGGAGGCACAACCATGGGGGGGAAAAAAACGGTCAAAAAAAAAATTGGGGTGGGGGGGATTGTCCTGACGGGGGGGTTCGTGGTTACAACGCGCTCAACTTTTGTTCGGAATCAACTTCTTATCACTGGTAACGACGCGGCTTTCCCCTCACTCATTCCCGCAGCTTCACAGTGCTTTAAACAGTCCACAGACTTCAATAGCGACACAAAGCATGCAGCGAAACGAGACGAGTCACTGGATAAATGCTGGGCTTTGTCCCGCCCATTGGACGCTCAGCGTGTCTGGGGGTCTATGGGGCAGTGGGCTGGCCTAGCCGGCCCGGACGCTCAGGTTCTGCATGATGATTGGATGATCTGTCTGAGGCTGAATCCCTTTTTGATTGACAGTGAAATGAGCGAATCAGCGATCTTTTGGTGTAAACATCCGTGGGAGCATTTTCATTCTGTTCTGAGTTGAACCGGAGACTTTCCTAATCCTCTTAGTGGCATTTTCTTTGTTAAAAACGACTAGCGACTTTCCTAATCCTCTTAGTGGCATTTTCTTTGTTAAAAACGACTAGCGACAAATTGAGCTTCTATTTCTGGTGGGGTTTTTTTGTAGCTGTTTGGAGACTGACTTCTATCACTCTTTCTGACTTCTATCGCAGTTTCTGTCCCTACCGAGCAGCGGGTGCTGCTGAGCTCCTCCACTGTCACAAAGCACTCACAGACGGACAAACTTCACACTAGCCTCGCGCCAGTCCCAGCTAGTGAGCTAGCTAGGTAGCAAGCTGCACATAATGGCAGACAATTTGAATGTTGTGGACCGGATTTTGGCGAAGCCATTTGATAGTCTTCCTTACGAAGAAGCCATGGCTGCTGTCATGGCTTCAGCTCTCAATGGTTTGCAGGCCAAAGTTAAAGCAATAGCCCCCAGTGCAATGTTTGTGCATTGCTATGCACACAGACTGAATCTGGTTCTGTCTCAGGGGGCTAAATGTTTATCTGAGAGCAGAATATTTTTTGCATCACTCTCTGGGTTTGCCACATTTTTCTCAAAATCCACAAAGAGGATGTCTTTTCTTGAGTCTGCAGGCTGCTCAAGGTTGCCCAGAAATGCTCCTACTTGATGGAATTTCACTTCACGGATAGTGAGCACTGTGGCAAACAATTATGATGCCCTCCTGCTAACTTTTGAGATGATCATTGCAGATAAGTCCATGGATGATGACACATTAGACCAGGGGTGGCCAAGTTCGGTCCTCAAGAGCCACATTCCTGACACTCTTAGTTGTCTCCCTGCTCCAACACACCTGAATCCAATGAAAGGCTCATTAAAAGTCTGCTAACGAGTCTTTCATTGGATTCAGGTGTGTTGGAGCAGGGAGACAACTAAGAGTGTCAGGAATGTGACTCTTGAGGACCGAATTTGGCCACCCCTGCATTAGACTGTGCCAATTTCTTTGTGTTTGTTATTGCAGTAGTCATTAAAACCGGAAATTTGTTCTTGAAAATAGCTGTTGTGAGTTAATTTGTGGGATTGTGGGTGTTCTGGACGAAGTTAGTGTTTTCATGGGTGGTGGGGCGGAGGTGGTGGCCATGTTAGTGTGCGCGGGGGGGCACACGCAGGGGGTTTCGCCCGGGGAGTAAATCACTCTAGGGCCGCCACTGAGAGCTCTGTAATGTTGACCAGAGGGGAAGAGTTTAAACTGTGTATCCAGGGTATGAGGGGTCTTCAGAGATGCTACACACCAAAATCACCAGTGTTAAATTAACAGTGACAGTGTTAATTTAACACGTGATTTTTGCAAAATTTACTGTGTACCAGGTCACTTCCTGGTCCTGGACCAGTATAAGTCCTAGATGGAGGGCAAGCTGGCTCCGATGATTTTTTTCTGCAGACCTGACAGTTTGTTGAAGGCTGTGCTTGTCATGTTTGGAGGCAGAGGGACACCTAACAGAGATGGAGATGCACAGGTCAGACTGGATGATGGATGTGTAGAAAATGATGAGCAGTTCATGGGCCAGGCTGAACTTCCTGAGCTGTTTGAGGAAGTACATCCTCTGCTGTACCTTTTTCCTGATGGAGTTTATGTGGAAGGTCCACTTCAGATCCTGGGAGATGGTGAATCGCAGGTAGGCACAGTGTTGTTGAGGATGGATGGGGAGGGGTGATGGTGAGCTTCTCCTAATGTCCACGAAGATCATAAATAATGCTTTCAGACTGCTGGATGGACTCGATCAAATGCCACCTGATGTCCCAACATCTGGATGACAAATACGGGACAAAGTGGGAGCCAGCACTGTGTCCGTCCTTTATTACTGATCAGTTGCGTGTGTGTTCATAATGGCTGAACGAGCCACTATGCATGCCTGATCCAGTCTGGATGGTGGTATGGCCCACTGTCAGCGAGCAAGCAGAAAGCTGTCCATCCAGAATCAATCAATCAATCAATTTTATTTATATAGCGCCAAATCACAACAGTTGCCCCAAGGCGCTTTATATTGTAAGGCAAGGCCATACAATAATTACGTAAAAAACCCAACGGTCAAAATGACCCCCTGTGAGCAAGCACTTGGCGACAGTGGGAAGGAAAAACTCCCTTTTAAGAGGAAGAAACCTCCAGCAGAACCAGGCTCAGGGAGGGGCAGTCTTCTGCTGGGACTGGTTGGGGCTGAGGGAGAGAACCAGGAAAAAGACATGCTGTGGAGGGGAGCAGAGATCAATCACTAATGATTAAATGCAGAGTAGTGCATACAGAGCAAAAGGAGAAAGAAACACTCAGTGCATCATGGGAACCCCCCAGCAGTCTAAGTCTATAGCAGCATAACTAAGGGATGGTTCAGGGTCACCTGATCGAGCCCTAACTATAAGCTTTAACAAAAAGGAAAGTTTTAAGCCTAATCTTAAAAGTAGAGAGGGTGTCTGTCTCCCTGATCTGAATTGGGAGCTGGTTCCACAGGAGAGGAGCCTGAAAGCTGAAGGCTCTGCCTCCCATTCTAATCTTACAAACCCTAGGAACTACAAGTAAGCCTGCAGTCTGAGAGCGAAGCGCTCTATTGGGGTGATATGGTACTATGAGGTCCCTAAGATAAGATGGGACCTGATTATTCAAAACCTTATAAGTAAGAAGAATTTTAAATTCTATTCTGGAATTAACAGGAAGCCAATGAAGAGAGGCCAATAGA
This sequence comes from Thalassophryne amazonica, assembly GCF_902500255.1. Taxonomy (NCBI): domain Eukaryota; kingdom Metazoa; phylum Chordata; class Actinopteri; order Batrachoidiformes; family Batrachoididae; genus Thalassophryne; species Thalassophryne amazonica. The sequence goes on from NC_047115.1 coordinate 85,299,871, forward strand.
ATGAGCACACAAAAATGCTAAGACGCACAAGAAAATGACAGAATTCTAAAACTTGGTTCTGTCAAACAGACTTGGAGGAAAAGAAGTGCAAAACTTTTTGCCTCTTCACTGTCAGGGATCATCCTCCTGTTGTACAGTCCAGTGAAAAATCCTGTTAGATTTTTATCAGTATATACCAGCATAGCTAGATTTTATTCATCCTGCTGGATGTTGCTGGCAGTGGGCCAAGTTTCCCCATGTGCACAACATTCTTCAGACACAGCCATTCCAGCGTATTCGATATGTAGCACAAGGCAACTCTACATAAGCCTGGTGTGAAAAGGGGCTTTACACAGAGGGGCTGTGTGCTGCGCTTTTGGATTATCAGTAAGCGGCGCGTCACGAGACGATGCGTCACATGGGATTTATTTATGCCGTGGTGGATGAGGCATTTGTGAGCCGATGTTTCCAGCACATGGCGCAGCTGGGCAAAAGGGACTTCACCACAGGCTGTGGTCCCTGGATGCGGACCCTGCCTGCTGTCCACCCTGTGCTGTGAAATGCTCCTGGGGCCGTACTGGAGGTGAATTTCACGTCTATTTATGTTGTCATGGGCTGGCAAAACATTTCCACGTCATACCTCCGACAGAGTTAAATGGTGACTTAGAGTTAGATGTGTATTACAGCGGTTACATCCCATTCATCTGTGTTGCAGGGCGCTGCACCGAATCGCTGACGCATGTCAGTGTGTCATTGCACGTGTCAGAGGCTCGGTACAGCGCCAGTAGCAGCACACCCTGGTGCACCTGCCCATGGTGTAACAGCTATGATGAATACATTTCACATAAATTATGTCACCCATGGGAGGGAGTGGAAATGTATCTGTTCTGTAAGGTCTTTTATGGATATAACAGCCCATTCAGATGTGTGCACTGCATACGCTGTGCGATGCATTGACCTGCAGTGGCACACGGTGCTTTCGGGTTGATTGCGCAATGTTCACACCCACTGCACATGGGTGATAGCTTAAGATAAGCCATAAGATAGCTTATGACGTACTGGATCTGTTTTGTGTGTGTGTGTGTGTGTGTGTGTGTGTGTGTGTGTGTGTGTGTGTGTGTGTGTGTGTGTGTGTGTGTGTGTGTGTGTGTGTGTGTGTGTGTGTGTGTGTGTGTGTGTGTGTTAGAAAAATGAGTACCATCAATAAACTCATTCAAATCATAGTCTGTCACCAAAACAAACCCCGCCATGTGTGTGTTTAAGCTAAGTGCCATCACTGCTAGTGTGAGCATGTGGTGATTGTGGGTGTGCAATGGTACAAAACATATGGAACCAAAACTGCACAGTAAATTGAACCAAAATTGCACAGTAAATGGAAAAAAGGCAAATGGCATGAATGATCAGTGTCACATGACATACAAACAACTAATCAAATGACAAGGATCTATTTAGGCATTATGTAAAAGCTAAGTACACTTTATATCTATAAACTAAGGTAAATGTAATTCACCTTTCCCCGTCAAATCAAATCAAATCAATTTTATTTATATAGCGCCAAATCACAAACAGTTGCCCCAAGGCGCTTTATATTGTAAGGCAAAACCATACAATAATTACGGAAAAACCCCAACGGTCAAATCAACCCCCTGTGAGCAAGCACTTGGCAACAGTGGGAAGGAAAAACTCCCTTTTAACAGGAAGAAACCTCCAGCAGAACCATGATCAGGGAGGGGCAGTCTTCTGCTGGGACTGGTTGGGGCTGAGGGAGAGAACCAGGAAAAAGACATGCTGTGGAGGGGACCAGAGATCAATCACTAATGATTAAATGCAGAGTGGTGCATACAGAGCAAAAAGAGAAGGAAACACTCAGTGCATCATGGGAACCCCCCAGCAGTCTAAGTCTATAGCAGCATAACTAAGGGATGGTTCAGGGTTACCACCTGTTTTACTGCAAAACCCCAAAAACATGCCAAGATCACACGTAGCTGTCATATTTAAAAAAAAACTGAAAGGCCTCAAACACACCATTTCAGGTTCTGACGTTGAGCTGAAGCCTAAAAATCTTTGCAAAGCCTGTCTCAGGACCTCTTTTCTCTTTTTCAGATATTCTTTCTCTTGTGGTGGGATGTCGAACTCCAGACGAACTGCTAGATTTCTCTCCCCACTGTGGATTTGTAAAAGAACAGGTATTATTACAATGGTAATAATTTTCAGTTAGATTTTAAGCTATGTCACTCACACTGCTTCAAAACGCTGAGTTATAGGATTATTACCATTCAGCGGTGTGCAGGTCTAAATCCACTGTGTCCTGCAAGGAAGAAACATTTTATTACCATAAATCCAAAAACAATGGAAATGCAGTGCATCTGGAAAGTATTCATAGCGCTTCACTTTTTCCACATTTTGTTATGTTACAGCCTTATTCCAAAACGGACTAAATTAATTTTTCTCCCTCAAAATTCTACACACAATACCCCATAACGATAATATGAAAAAAGTTTTTTTTTAAGATTTTTGCAGATTTATTGAAAATAAAAAAACTAAGAAATGACATCTACATAAGCATTCACAGCCTTTGCCACGAAGCTCAGATGTGAGCTTAGGTGCATCCTGTTTCCATTGATCATCCTTGAGCTGTTTCTTCAGCTTAATTGGAGTCCACTTGGGGTAAAATTAATTTGATTGGACATGATTTGGAAAGGCACATACCTGTCTACATATAATGTTGCACAGTGTGTGTCAGAGCACAAACCAAGCATTGAAGTCAAAGGAATTGTCTGTAGACCTCCACGACAGGATTGTCTCAAGGCACAAATGTGTGAAAGGTTACAGAAGCATTTCAGCTACTTTGAGGGTCCCAATGAGCACAGCGGCCTCCATCATCCATAGATGGTAGTTCAGATTCACCAGGACTCTTCCTAGAGCTGGCCGCCCAATTAAACTGAGCGATTGGAGGAGAAGGGCCTTAGTCAGGGAGGAGACTGTTATGTGCTGACGCGGGTCAGAGAACCAAACCAGCATCTGACAATGGCCCAGCGCTAAATAACCAGAAAGCGGTTCCAAGAAACAAATTTATTCCCCCTCATGTGCAATAATTCGTGTACAACATAAATATACAGCTGTCTGGCAAGGTGAAGGACGGCGCGCTCTCCAGCGCCCCAATGGATCAAAGCCCGGCACTTCTGGACTCAGATTCACCGCCGAACACCCCCCAGGTGGATATGACAAACTGACTCTGTGAAGGACGGAAAAGGTGAGGTAAGTCAACAGAGCTACAACAAATATCCTTCAGAGGCACACACTATTAGCAACACATTCAGGTCTGAATTTAAGCTTTATGTAAATGAGCAGCTTCTCACAACAGGTGGAGGATCATCAATCCGTACGCCACGGCAGTGAGAAGCAAACTGCACAATTCTCATCAATGTTCAAATATACTGCGTAACAAAATGCCAAATTACTATTAACGATTATTCAGACGATAATCACCTCTGATGTGTGCTGACAGCATGTGTCCCTCACCCGTCCTCCTTCACAGGCACGATGTGTCAAACCCTGGCGCGGTCCTCAGCGTCTCACAACCGAACGTCACAAGGTCGAGTTCCCGGCAATTCTGCTCAAATCACTCATGGCTTAAATGCAGAACACCATCTCATTATCTGCTTCAGCTGAAAGTCTTTAAGTCTGCACGTGAGCATCATCCACAGGTGCTGCAAGTTGTTAGGCCTGCACGTGAACATCCTCCACAGGTGCAGCCAATAGTTCTGATGAGGGTGAAGGACTCTTCCGCCAGCACCTTCTCCACAGAAAAAAACAGTTTGCATACCACCTGGAGAGCAAAGAAAAGAACACAGCACCAAAATGTCCAGCCAAACCCCCCAACACACAACAGAGACCAAGAAACCGATGGTCACTCTATCAGAGCTCCAGCATTTCTCTGTGGAGAGAGGAGAATCGTCCAGAAGGACAACCATCTCTGCAGCAATCCACCAATCAGGGCTACATGGTGGAGTGGCCAGACAGAAGCCACTCCTTAGTAAAAGCCACAAGGCAGCCCACCTGGAGTTTGCCAAAAGGCACCTGATGGACTCTCAGACCATGAGAAACAAAATTCTCTTGTCTGATCAGACAAAGACTGAACTCTCTGGTGTGAATGCCTGGCATCATATTTGAGGGAAACTAGGCACCATCTAGGGAAACTAGGCACCAGTGAAGCATGGTGGTGGCATCATCATGCTGTGGGGATGTTCTTCAGCAGAAGGAACTGGAAGGCTTGCCAGGATTGAGGGAAAGATGAATGCAGCAATGTACAGAGACATCGTCCTCCAGAGTGCTCTTGATCTCAGACTGGGGGAACAGTTCACCTTTCAACATGACAAGGACCCTAAGCACATGGCCAAGATATCAAAGAAGTGGCTTCAGGACAACTTTGTGAATGTCCTTGAATGACCCAGCCAGAGCCCAATTTCAATTTCAATTTATTTTCATTTATATAGTGCCAAATCACAACAGAGTTGCCTCAAGGTGCTTCACACAAACAAGGTCTAACCTTCCTAACCACCAGAGCAGCAGTGGTAAGGAAGAACTCCCTCTGAGGAAGAAACCTCAAGCAAACGAGACTGAAAGGGGTGACCCTCTGCTTGGGCCATGCTACAGACATAAATTACAGAACAATTCACAAAACAAATATACAGGAAATGCATAGGACAGGAGGGTTTTCAGCACAAATACCACACCCATCTCTGGATGGAGCTGCAACTTAAACAGAGAGGAAAAACAGAATCAGGCATCAGATAGACAAGAAATACTGTATAATTTCTCAGCATTAAACAAGAAAAACAGAGAAATACTAAGGTGATCGCCGACCACTAGCACTAAGCTTCACTAAAAGACCCAGAATTTAGGCAAAGTTGAGGCACCGGCACGCTCCGTTTCCTAATAAAATGAATTAAAAGAGTAAAAAGTGTAGAACTATACTATGCCAGTATGCGAGCCATACGAAAGGGAAAATAAGTGCGTCAAGTCTGGACTTGAAAGACTCCACAGAATCTGACTGTTTAATTGATGCAGGGAGATCATTCCAAAGAACAGGGTCATGATAAGAGAAAGCTCTATGACCCGCAGACGTGTTATTCACCCTAGGGACACAAAGTAGTCCTGCACCCTGAGAACGCAAAGCCCGGGCCGGTACGTCAGGTATAATTAGGTCAGCTAGATAGGGAGGTGCCAGTCCCTGAACAGTTTTATAGGTTAGTAACAGAGCCTTAAAATCTGATCTAACTGAGACAGGAAGCCAGTGAAGGGATGCCAAAATGGACGTAACTTTCTGCTTTGTGTCAAAAGTCTGGCTGCAGCATTTTGAACCAATTGGAGAGCCCTAATGCTGGACTGCGGTAAACCAGAAAATAGAACATTGCAATAGTCCAATCTAGAAGAGATAAACGCATGGAACAGGGTCTCAGCATCAGCTATAGACAGGATGGGATGAATCTTTGCTATATTTTGCAGGTGGAAGAAAGCAGTCCTCGTAATATTTCTAATGTGGAGGTCAAAGGACAATGTAGGATCAAAATTTACCCCAAGGTTCCTCACTTTGTCAGTGTGATGTATGACACAAGAGCCTAATCTAATCGTTAACTGGTCAAATTGATGCCGATGTCTCACTGAACCAAGAACCATCATTTCAGTCTTATCAGAGCTTAAAAGTAGGACGTTTCTAGACATCCAACTTCTCACTGATGCAAGGCATTCTTCTAAGGATTTTATGTGAATGAGATTACCAGCAGTTATCGGCATGTATAACTGAGTATCATCAGCATAGCAGTGAAAGGTAATCCCAAAGCGCCACAATATGTGCCCAAGGGGTGCTATATAAGGGAAGAAAAGCAGGCCTGTGGAACCCCAAATTTCATGTTACTAAGGTTAGAGGTAGTGTTACTGTACAAAACAGTGAGAACGACTGGTCAAGTATGACGTCAACCATGCAAGGGCACTCCCAGTTATCCCAAAATGATTTTCCAGCCTATCAAGTATAATATGATGATCCATGGTATCACATGCAGCACAAGATCATTCACCACTTTAGTGAGAGCCGTCTCTGTGGAATGACATTTTGTAAAAGCAGACTGCAATGGCTCAAAGAGATTACTCTCAGTAAGATAGTCCATGAGCTGCCGTGACACCACTTTTTCCAGAATTTTAGAGCAAAATGATAGATTTGATGTCTGCCGATAGTTTTTCAATACATTAGGGTTAAGATTAGGTTTCTTAAGATATTCCAATTGAATATCTCTTGAGAGATCTAAAAATGTCTGTGCACCGACGCACCCCATCCAACCTGATGGAGCTTGAGAAAGCTTGATGGAGCTTGCAAAGAGGAATGGGGAACACTGCCCGAATATAGGTGTGCTAAGCTTGTGGTATCATATTCAAGATGTGAGGCTGTAATTGCTGCCAAAGGTGCATCAATGAAGTATTTAGCAAAGGATGTGAATACTCATGTACATGGGATTTTTTTCATAAATTTGCAAAAATTTAAGAAAAAATAACACTTTTTTCATGATGTCGTGATGGGGTACCATCATTCACCTTATGCTCTGTTAACTTGTCAATTATAACAAATGACATTCATTTTCTGTTACATGATGGTTTTCTTGTAGCCTCCATTCAACTTTGAATATAAATTATGACCATCAGTCAGTTTTTTGAACACAGTTAATTGAGGTCATTTACTTCTCTTTCAGTTTACTGCATTCTGAATAGCTGGCTGGTTCCTGCCTCCTCTGCCAGGGAGGAAAATGAGGATGGTAACTGTGGTGATCAGTTGCGTGACCTCAAGTATAAAGCAAGAGGTCTAGAACGGAAATGGCATCGTTCAAAATTAGAAGTATTTCACCTTGCGTGGCGTGATGTTATCTTAGACTATAAGCATGCATTATTGGATACAAAGCGGAGCTACTACTCTGATTTGATCAACAAAAACAAGCATAACCCAAAGTTCTTGTTCGACATGGTGGCAACACCTATTCATGGACAACCACCTGTAGTTTGCTCTCATTTTACAGCACAAGATTTCCTGGATTACTTTGGAAAGAAAATAGAACACATCAGGTTAAACATATCCCGGCATGCCTTAACCAAGCCACTACACCCTGCTATTGAGGTGGGCGCCACTACTGAGGTATTACCTAGATTACTTAAGAAACCTAATCTTGACCCTAGTGTATTGAAAAACTATCGGCCGATATCAAATTTATCATTTTTCTCTAAAATTCTGAAAAAGTGGTGTCATGGCAGCTCGTAGACTATCTTACTGAGAATAATCTCTTTGAGCCACTGCAGTCTGCTTTTAGAAAATATCATTCCACAGAGATAGCTCTCACTAAAATGGTGAATGATCTTCGTCTTACAATGGATTCGGACACCAATACAGTTCTGTTGCTGTTAGATCTCAGTGCTGCATTTGATACAGTGGATCAACATATTCTACTTGATAGGCTGGAAAAATATTTTGGGATTACTGGGAGTGCCCTTGCATGGCTGACATCATACTTGACCAGTTGTTCTCACTGTGTTTTGTACAGTAACACTACCTCTAACCTTAGTGACAAGAAATTTGAGGTTCCACAGGGGTCTGTCTTAGGCCCCCTGCTTTTCTCCCTTTATATAGCACCCCTTGGTCACATATCGCGGTGTTTTGGGATTACTTTTCACTGCTATGCAGATACTCAGTTATACATGCTGATAACTGCTGGTAATCTCATTCACATAAAATCCTTAGAAGATTGCCTTGCAGCAGTGAGAAGTTGGATGTCTAGAAACTTCCTACTTTTAAACACTGATAAGACTGAAATGATGGTTCTTGGTCCAGTGAGACATCGCCATCAATTTGACCAGTTAACGCTCAGCCTCGGCTCGTGTGTCATACATCACACTGACAAAGTGAGGAACCTTGGGGTAATTTTTGATCCTTCGTTGTCCTTTGGCCTCCATATTAGAAATATTACTAGGACTGCTTTCTTCCACCTGCAAAATATAGCGAAGATTCATCCCATCCTGTCTATGGCTGATGCTGAGACCCTGATCCATGCATTTATCTCTTCTAGATTGGACTACTGCAATGTTCTATTTTCTGGTTTACCGCAGTCTAGCATTAGGGGTCTCCAACTGGTTCAAAATGCTGCAGCCAGACTTTTGACATGAAGCAGAAAGTTCGACCACATTACACCCATGTTGGCATCCCTTCACTGGCTTCCTGTCCCAGTGAGATCAGATTTTAAGGTTCTGCTACTAACCTATAAAATTATTCATGGACTGGCACCTCCCTACCTAACTGACCTAATTAAACCTTACGTACAGGCCCAGGCTTTACGTTGTCAGGGTGCAGGACTACTTTGTGTCCCTAAGGTGAATAAGAAGTCTGCGGGTCACAGAGCTTTCTCTTATCATGCCCCTGTTCTGTGGAATGATCTCCCTGCATCAAGAAAACAGTCAGATTCTGTGGAGATTTTCAAGTCCAGACTTAAGACGCACTTATTTTCCCTTTCATATGGCTAGCATACTGGTACAGTTTTGTTTTACGCTTTTTACTATTTTAATTCATTTATTAGTAATTGGAGTGGGCTGCGGCCTCAACTCTACCTAAATTCTGGGTCTTTTAGTGAAGTTTAGGGCTAGTGGCCGGCGATCACCTTAGTATTTCTCTGTTTTTCTTGTTGTTTAATGCTGGCAAATTATACAGTACTTTTGTCTTTCTGATGCCTGATTCTGTTTTTTCTCTCTGTTTAAGGTGCAGCTCCATCCACTGATGGGAGTTGTATTCGTGTTGGCGATCCTCCTGTCTTGTGCGCCAATAACATTTCTTCTATATTCGTCCGTGAATTGTTCTGTAATTTATGTTTGGAGCAGGGCCCAAGCAGAGGGTCACCTTTTTGAGTCTGGTCTGCTTGAGGTTTCTTCCTCAGAGGGAGTTTTTCCTTACCACTGTTGCTCTGGGGGTTGGTAAGGTTAGACCTTACCTGTGTGAAGTGCTTTGAGGCAACTCTGTTGTGATTTGGCGCTATATAAATGAAAATAAATTGAAATTGAAATTGATGGTAAATATGTCACTACCACTGATGACCAGCAGAGGGGGCCGGTTGTTGTTAGATCTGGAGATACGGGCAGGCAAGGAGTCAGAGAACAAGAGGAGTGGAGGTAGAAAAAATAATAAAGAGAACGAGCTCAGGAGTTCAAAAAAAGGACACTGTCATCATTATTTTATTGTTCAAAGAAGAACAACACATGGTACCAGGAGTGAAAAGCAGATCGTGCATCAATTTTTGCTCAAGATGGAGACTTTAAGGCCACCAGAAGGACTAAAACTGGTGAGAAATGTCGACAACAACTGACGGGCTTTCAAGCAACAATTTGAGCTGTACATGGCTGCCGTTGGACTGGACTCTAAATCCGACGCCAGAAAAATTGCGTTGCTACTCATGGTAGCAGGTCCTCAAGCTATTGAAGTCTTCAACACATTCGAATTTGAAGCACCTGATGACAGGAATAAATACGACAAAGTTATCAAAAAGTTCCAGGCACATTGCTCACCACGAAAAAACAGTATATGAGAGATACGTGTTCCGTTCACAGATGCAACAACCTGAAGAGACTTTTGATTGCTTTGTGACTGATTTAAAGCTGAAAGCACAATCATGTGATTTTGGGGAAATGAAAGACTCCATTATCCGTGACCAAATTGTGTATGGAATCTATGATAAGCGGACCAGAGAGCAACTGTTAAGAGATGCTCAGCTAACTCTAGAGGACGCAGAGAGACAGTGCCATGCAAGTGAGTTAGCGCAGAAGCATGCAAAGACATTCAATGAAGTGCTACTGTGGAACATGACAGCGTAAAAGTAGCTGTAGTTAAAAACAAGATAAAAAATATGATACAAAAGAAAAACAAATGATACAACGTCCTCCTGTAAACGATGTGGTGGCAGACATGAGCCTCGGCAGTGTCCTCCATATGACAAAAAAATGTGCAAAATGCAATGGAAAGAATCATTTTGCAAAACAGTGCCTGTCCAAGAACAAGTCCAAATCAGTCTGGGTAGTTGAAGAGACTGACCTAAGTGAGACTTTCTTTGTGGGATTAGTGTCATGTGATGCAGAATCTGAGCACAAGGTCCCAGAGGAAGATGACCGGTGTTCAGAAGATGAAGATACATGGATTGTGTCACTCCCAATAAATGGAGCTACAGTAGCACTAAGGTGGTTGTGCATCAAAGAAATTTAACATTGTGAGAAGAGTTTACCAAATCAACTGCTCAGAAGCAATAAATGTACACACATCCACATTTGATTCCATTGTGCAGTGTTATCATGACATCTTAAAACACAGTACAGTTGAAGTACAGAAACAGCATTAGTGAAGGTGTTGTTTTTTTGTTGATTCCCTGTTTTTATCAGGGGTTAATTTGTTGTTTTTGTGGGTTTTAAAGCACTGTCTGTGGTCTGGTGGAGTTGAAAATGCAGGCTGTCTGGAGCATAGTTTGACCCAGGTGACTTTATGTTTGTCTGTTGGTCTTTTTAATTTCTTTTGGTTTCACCTCCCAGGGTTTGATGGGACGGTCCTCTGGGGGGTGATGGGGGGGTAATTGGGTTGTTTTTTTCTTTTTTCTTTTTTTTGTTTTTGTTGTTCCCTCTCTTCTCCTCTGGCTCCAGCCGTGTGAGCCGTACGTTATCGGCGTTGCTGGAGTGGTGCAGTTTGGTTATGCTGGGCGTTTCCCAGGTGACCTCTGCATCCGGGAGGGGGGAGGTTCGGGGTGTTGTTTTTTTTTGTTGATTCCCTGTTCCACCTCCGGCTTCAGTGCGCCTTTGCGCCGTATGCCATCAGCGTAGCTGAGGTTAGGGGCAGTGGAATATACCCGCAGCTGGTGGCTGGTTTAAAAGTCGGAGGGGTGGCGCCGTCTTGTGCCGTACGCCATTACCGCTGTTCCACTCCTCCCGGTTGACTTTTGGGGTATAGTCGTGGTTGGTGACACTGGACGTACTTCCAGTTTCCACTGCACTGAGGGGGTGGGGTTGGGGTTGTTGTTTTGTTTGTATGTTGTTTTTTTTCCCCCCCAGTTTCCGCCCTCAGGGTGTGACTGTGGTGTCCTCTGGGGGGGAAAGGGCGGTGGGTCCATCTAGCCGTAGACGGCCGGGGCTGGGTCTGTTAGTCATGAGGGGGGGCGTCTCCTGGGGTTTGATGGAACGGTCATCTGGGAGGCGCTGGGAGTCCTCGTGGGTGACTTTGGATCCCAGAGGGACTTCGGCTGTGGTTATTACTCCTGGAGCTGGCTGGATGTCCTCTGGGGGGTGTTGGTCCCTACATGTCATCCGGGGGGGGGGGGGGGGGTGTTAGCGTTTTTTTTTTGTTTGCAAGCTTAAGTTTGGGTTGTGTTTTTTCTTTTCTCCTCTTCCCGGGGTTTGATGGGATGGTCCTCTGGGGAGGGGGGGGTGGTATGGTTGTTTGTGTTTGTCTTTTTTTTGTTTTATGACTAAGCAGACTTTAACACACAGTCGGAAGAAGACTGAATGCACAGGTTCAAGAACTCCTGGCCAAAATTATGCAAAGTGAAAACTAAAGCAAGAGTCGACAGGAATGAACGCAAAGGTGGAGACTCTAACAGGTTTGCTAAATGAAACAGAGGGCAAGACCATTAAAGTCAACAAAGGATATCTCTGCACTGGAGTGTCAGCTGCGGAGCAGTCTACTGCAGACAGGCTCAGGGTGAGAAAGGATGAGCTCCAGGATGAGAGTGATGGTCTCGGCACAAAGTTCCCTGTTGACAGAGAAGAGGCGGCTGGAAGCGTGCATTATCCAGCTGAAGGAAAAACTAGAGAAGCTCAACATTGAGATGATCAATGACTGCATGAAGAAATTAACATTGCAGGTTGAGTAGCTGATGATGGAGCTGTCGTCAGAGCACAGTAACGCACAGCTCCTGGAGACGGGCCTTTCCCAGCTGTATCGTCAGCACAAGGAGCTGAAACTGAAGCTGCAGGAGGTGTTTTTTGTTCCCAGCCAACATTCCAGCCATGGTCCCTGGAGGGGGGCTTTGTTTTTTCTGGCCCAGGTCCGTGTGGTCGCCGGGAGGCTTCCCGTGAGGGTAGGGTACTGTTGTGGGCTGGGGTGTTTGGCTGGCTTGGTTTTTGTTTTCTGTTTCTCCCACCAGGTGGTATGCATTCAGGACTGAGTGGCTGAGCATTAGGACCTCACCCTGAACACCTGAGGCTTGTTTTCACATGCAGGTCATCAGGACTCACAGCTGTAGTGTATTTTGTCTTGATCAGAGATTGCTGCATTTAAACCTTGAATGCACAGTGTGTGATTGCCAGAGACTCGACCTTGTGAGCAGACGTGTGAGATCGACGTCAGGAGAACAATCTCACCATCACGGACGCAGAGACCGCTCCAGGTTTGACGCCACAGTCTGTGAAGGAGGATTGGGTGAGGTCTCACGCTCTTCAGCACACTTCCTGAGGTAATTTGGTTTTGGTGAGTTTTATGAAGTAATGACAGTGGATTTGGTGTCCCTCACACCTTGTTGTATCGAGCTGTCACGTTATGCTAATTGTCTAATCAGCTTCTGCTGCAGTGGAGATTTGAACTGAGTTGTTCCGTGCCTGCAGGGTGAGAAGCTGATGTATAGATTTAAGCCAGGAAGTGTTTGCTGACTGCGTGCACCTTTGAGTTGTGTCTCTCTGTGTGGAGTTGGACTCACCTCATGTTTTCTTTCTTCACAGACTTGGTTTGTCGCGGCCACCTGGGGGGTGTCGGCGGGGTCCCTGGGTCTGAACTGCTGTGGCTCTGGACCCTTTGCGCTGTTGAGAGCGCGCCGTGTTTCCACCTCACCAGACCGCGGACTTTTTAGTTGTTCAGCACTGCACACACTGTTATGTTTATTAAATTCTGTTATCTTTTGAACCGTGCTCTGCTTATTTTATGCTGGGTCCTTTCAAACGCTGGGTCGGTGCTCCGACCGCGTCCGACACATAACAAACGGGGCCTAGAAGGAGAGAGCATATCTCACCCATATTGGCCTCTCTTCATTGGCTTCCTGTTAATTCTAGAATAGAATTTAAAATTCTTCTTCTTACTTATAAGGTTTTGAATAATCAGGTCCCATCTTATCTTAGGGACCTCATAGTACCATATCACCCCAATAGAGCGCTTCGCTCTCAGACTGCAGGCTTACTTGTAGTTCCTAGGGTTTGTAAGAGTAGAATGGGAGGCAGAGCCTTCAGCTTTCAGGCTCCTCTCCTGTGGAACCAGCTCCCAATTCGGATCAGGGAGACAGACACCCTCTCTACTTTTAAGATTAGGCTTAAAACTTTCCTTTTTGCTAAAGCTTATAGTTAGGGCTGGATCAGGTGACCCTGAACCATCCCTTAGTTATGCTGCTATAGACTTAGACTGCTGGGGGGTTCCCATGATGCACTGAGTGTTTCTTTCTCTTTTTGCTCTGTATGTACCACTCTGCATTTAATCATTAGTGATTGATCTCTGCTCCCCTCCACAGCATGTCTTTTTCCTGGTTCTCTCCCTCAGCCCCAACCAGTCCCAGCAGAAGACTGACCCTCCCTGAGCCTGGTTCTGCTGGAGGTTTCATCCTGTTAAAAGGGAGTTTTTCCTTCCCACTGTCGCCAAGTGCTTGCTCACAGGGGGTCATTTTGACCGTTGGGGTTTTTCCGTAATTATTGTATGGCTTTGCCTTACAATATAAAGCACCTTGGGGCAACTGTTTGTTGTGATTTGGCGCTATATAAATAAAATTGATTTGATTTGATTAAAGGACTGGGATGCCTCCCATACACATATAAAATCCAATTAAAAGAGGATGCAAAACCAGTAATACATGCACTACACAGAGTTCCAGCTCAACTTCGAGAGTGTCTCAAAAAAGAACTGAACAGGATGACTGAGTTGCAAGTCATCACAAAAGTGGAGGAACCTACTGAGTGGGTGAACTCAGTGGTGTGCATTGATAAAAGGAACAAAAACAACAAATTGACAATATGCATGGATCCAGGAGATTTGAACCAAAATATAAAACGTGAGCACTACCAGATATCAAAGCATGAGGAGATTGCTAGTGAATTGGCAGGAGCAAAATACTCAAAGCTAGATGCAGCACAGGGATTCTGGCAAATCAAGTTGGAAGAGGAAAGTTCAAAATACTGCACTTTCAACACACCTTATGGCAGGCACAGATTTGTTAGAATGCCATTTGGTATAATCTCAGCTTCTGAGATTTTTCATCGTGCCATGGACAATATACTGGAGGGGCTGGAAGGAGTTCGTTGCTGTTGATGATGTGATCATCTGGGGCTCCACCCTTCAAGAACATAATGAAAGACTGACAAAAGTGCTCCAAATGGTACGTGAAAATGGACTGAAACTGAACCGTGCAAAGTGTCAATTTGGTGTGCAGGAGATAACGTTTCTGGGTGACAAGCTGTCTGCTCAAGGTATTGAGCCTGATGAAAGAAAAATCAAAGCAATTCTAGATATGCCAGACCCAACAGACAAGAAAGGTGTGCTCAGAGTGATGGGGATGATAAACTTCATTGGAAAGTTCATACCTAACCTGTCAGTGAAAACGTCGGCTTTGAGAGAGCTCCTTCATGATTCCACAGAATTCAAGTGAACAGCGAGAAATGAGAGAGAATGGAATACTTTACAGACCACACTGACGACAGTTCCCGTGCTTGCTTATTATGATCCAATCAAGAAACTGAAGATTTCCACAGATGCTTCAAAGGATGGGCTTGGAGCTGTAAGGTTGCAAGCTGAAGGAGACAGTTGGAAGCCAGTGACTTATGCTTCAAGATCCATGACTAAGACTGAAATCAGATATGCTCAAATCAAGAAAGAATGTCTTGGTCTGGCCTATGGACTGGAAATCTTTCATTGCTATGTTTATGGTCTTCCAATCTTCACAGTTGAGACAGATCATCAACCTCTCGTGTCATTCATCAAGAAAAACCTGAATGAGATGTCACCCAGGATTCAGTGCCTCATCATGAAAATGCAAAGATATGACTTTGAGTTGATCTATACACCAGGTAAGCACCTAGTGTTGGCAGATGTGCTATCACAAGCTCCAGAGGTGAGTCATGTGAGCTCCACTGAAGAAGAAGTAGAAAATCATGTTAACATGATAGTTGAGTCTTTACCAGTGTCGGATGCTAAATCAAGACAAATAAGAGAAGAGACAGCTAAAGACAAAGAGCTGCAAACAGTGATAGAGCACCTCCAAAGCAGCTGGCCCAAGGGGTCCTGTTCAAAGTACTATCATGTCAGATCAGAGCTAAGCGTGGCAAATGGACTGTTGTTGAGAGGCAGTAGGATTGTAATTCCACACAGCCTGAGACTGGAGATTCTTCAGAAACTACATGAGGGACACCTGGGGATAGAAAAGTGCAAAAGGAGATCCAGAGACACTGTATACTGGCCTGGTATAAATAAGGACAATAAAAACATGATAGGAAAGTGTGAAACGTAAAAAATACCAGAGCAAACAGGCAAGAGAACCTATGATGACTCTTGACCTACAGCACCTTGGCAGAAAGTAGGAACAGATTTGTTTCATTGCAATGGGAAAAATTATTTGTTAGTCATTGATTACTATTCAAACTTTTCAGAAATTGCTCTGCTCATAAATGCAACTGCCAACAGTGTCATTACGCATGTCAAGTCCATATTCGCTAGATACGGAATACCAGAAACTGTAGTTAGTGACAACGGTCCGTGTTATAACTGCAGAGAATGGCAGCAGTTTGCAAAATGATATGGTTTTCACCCTGTCACATCCAGTCCCCAGCATGCACAGGCAAATGGCAAGGCTGAAAAGCGTGTGCATATCATTAAGCAGCTTCTGAAGAAGGCCACAGACAGTAAGTCAGATCCTTATCTAGGTCTGCTGAGCTACAGGTCTGCCCCGCTTGAATGTGGTTTGTCCCCAGCAGAACTGTTAATGAATCGCAAGCTAGGCACTACACTCCCTTGCTATGTAGAGGTCAAACAGAGACCAGAGATACAGTTGAAGTTGGAGAAACTGAAATGGAAGCAAAAACAGCGCTACGATAAGTCGACAAAGGCTCTCAGACCACTTGCAAAGGATGATGTGGTGAGAATCTAAGACCAGGATGCGTGGAACAGAAAAGCAACTGTTCTTCAAGAGATAGGACCAAGATCCTATGAAGTGAGAACTGAGGAAGGACATGTGTCCAGGAGGAATTGTCGCAACCTCCTGAAAACCAAAGAGACTTTCCAAGAGACTATGTGTGGTGATGCGGATGGAAATGATGTGGTGTCACAGGCAGACATAGTGTGTGAATCAAGGTCAGATGGTCATGTGCAGGCAGAGATGAGTGATAGAGAGCTGCCTGTACTGAGAAGATCCGGACGTCAGATCAAAAGACCAGTTAAACTAGATCTTTAAATGTATGATTTGAAAATGT
Source organism: Thalassophryne amazonica (assembly GCF_902500255.1). Taxonomy (NCBI): domain Eukaryota; kingdom Metazoa; phylum Chordata; class Actinopteri; order Batrachoidiformes; family Batrachoididae; genus Thalassophryne; species Thalassophryne amazonica. The sequence goes on from NC_047115.1 coordinate 85,316,344, forward strand.
GTATTTGAGATGACTGTTAATTGAAAACATGTTCTAGTTGTGATTTGTATGGGTTACATCTCATGTGTTATTGAGGCATACGAGGTCTATTAGAAAAGTATCCGACCTTATTATTTTTTTCAAAAACCATATGGATTTGAATCACGTGTGATTACATCAGACATGCTTGAACCCTCGTGGGCATGCAAGAGTTTTTTCACGCCTGTCGGTTACGTCATTCGCCTGTGGGCAGTCTTTGACTGAGGAGTGGCCCACCCTCTCGTCGATTTTTTCATTGTTTAGGAATGGCTGCTGCTTTGTTTGATCAAAATTTTTTCAAAAACTGTAAGGCACAACTGAGTGGACACCATTCGATAAATTCAGCTGATTTTCGGTAAAACTTTTAATGGCTGATGAGAGATTTTGGTCTGTAAGTATCGCTTTAAGGACAGCCCACGGTGCCTGACGGCGATCTGCGCATGTCGGGCCGGACCTGACCACGGGGGGTCGCCACAGGAAAAACACCTCCATTGGAAACCTTAACGGACAAGTTGGAACATGCCCAGCTGTTAAACAATTTCTCAGATACTCACTTGTTGAAAGCCATCAAAAGCCGCCTGAATTTTACAAATGGTTTTCAACATGGAGGTGTTTTTCCTGTCGAGGCGCAAACGGATTTGCGGCGGCGTCACGGAACCGACTCGGCGAATTTGCCCGCACGTTCTTTCATTACAAAATCTCCTTTAACAGTGGAATGTCCGCATAAACTCCTCATGCCGACTTCTTCTGAAACTTCTCTGTTCTCTGACGATGTCCTGGGTGAACAGAGCCTTAAATTGGGAAGTTTTCAGCTCGAAACAGCCAGACGGACGCCACCTCCGACCGCGCCGCGCCGATCCGCTTTGTGAGCTGTCCCTAAAGCGAAAGAAACTCCACAATCTCTCATCAGCCATTAAACTTTTCACCGAGAACCAGCTGAATTTCTCGAATAGTGTCCACTCGGATATCCCTCACAGGTCCTGAAAAAAATTTGATAAAGCAACGCGCGCCGTCTCCAGCAGCGTCTCAGACAAAGGATTTCAGCCGAGAGGGCTGGACCAGTGCTCACTCAAAGCCTGCCCACAGGCGGATGACGTCACCGACACGTCTGGTGTAATCGCACGTGATTCAAATCCATATAGTTTTGGTTTTTTTTATAAAACTGCCGGTTAGTTTTCTAATAAACCTCGTATGTTCACTTGTGCATTGTTAATAACTTCAAAGAAAGGGGGATGTGATGATCAGTATGTCACTACTACTGATGACCAGCAGAGGTGGCCGGTTGTTGTTAGATCTGGAGATACGGGCAGGCAAGGAGTCAGAGAACAAGAGGAGTGGAGGTAGAAAAAATAGTAAAGAGAACGAGCTCAGGAGTTCAACGAAATGAGACTAGTGTCATCATTATTTTATTGTTTAAAGAAAAACAACACAGTAATAGCAGCGCATTCCTCTATTTCATTCGCTGAGAGGTCTTTTCACTGAGCGCTCACACAAATGCAAATGTAAGTTAGTTACAGCACTGGCTGGTTCCCTCTACCTGTGCTACTGTGTTCGTTTTTATGCATGTTTATTTTTTGTTGCATAAAATAAATAAAATTCATGAATAGTTTGTGTTAATTGTTTTTTCACTGACATGAAAAATTAAAGCACAAGAGCAAAAATATAAATAAATGTCCCCACTACCTGTGTGTGACATCACTGCCTGACAGATTTAAAGCACAGATTTGCTAGAATGTACCTGCATCCTTTTCTACCCTAGAAAAGGAGGCAGCATCCAGCCAGGCTGGACAGCTTGTGAAGAAGGCTACCTTGTGGAATCATGGAGGAGTATTTTGAAGAGTTCCTGCATTCTAGAGTGGTCCCACAAGAGGACATAACATGTATGAAAAGAGACAAGGTGGGCAGAAAATGCAAAAATCTTGCAAAAATATCATAACATCATGCAAAACTATCATGACATCTTGTAACATAGTATTGTGGATTTGCCTGTCTGTGCCTCTTTTTTTGGTGTCTTTGTGTTGGTCCCTGTCTGCCTGTTTTAAGGCCCCCTGACAGAAGCATGCCTTTGACTCATGCACAAGCACGACCTGTCTCGTGGTGGAGAGTAAACTCATCTTTAACGGGTGCAGACAGGATGTGAGAGGGGCGCCGGTGTGTGCTTTTGTGCACAGAGAAATTTGAAATGTTCAAAAAATCACACATAAATGTCGTGCTACATGGCGTGATCTAATCGCCAACACAATGTGCAGCTCGTCAAGTGGAGTAAAGAAGTGAACAGAGCGAGTGGTGACGTCAACGGATCGCATCAGAGTGCAGCTCGTCTCAGCGATTATAACAACATGTTAAATCTCTCAAACATATTTTAACAGCTGCACAGAAGAAGGAAAGAACACACAACTGTTTTACCAAGCCATGACAATGTAAACATGACAAATAATTAACTTTCTAGATGGCTCAAAATGCTTTCTGCAGCTTGTTAGGGTAAACGGCTGAAGCTGTAGAGGTCCTGTGTGATTCAGGAAGTGATTATACAACCCCTGGCAAAAATTATGGAATCACCGGCCTCGGAGGATGTTCATTCAGTTGTTTAATTTTGTAGAAAAAAAACAGATCACAGACATGACACAAAACGGCAACTTTCTGGCTTTAAGAAACACTATAAGAAATCAGGACAAAAAATTGTGGCAGTCAGTAACGGTTACTTTTTTAGACCAAGCAGAGGGAAAAAAATATGGAATCACTCAATTCTGAGGAAAAAATTATGGAATCATGAAAAACAAAAGAACGCTCCAACACATCACTAGTATTTTGTTGCACCACCTCTGGCTTTTATAACAGCTTGCAGTCTCTGAGGCATGAACTTAATGCGTGACAAACAGTACTCTTCATCAATCTGGCTCCAACTTTCTCTGATTGCTGTTGCCAGATCAGCTTTGCAGGTTGGAGCCTTGTCATGAACCATTTTCTTCAACTTCCACCAAAGATTTTCAATTGGATTAAGATCCGGACTATTTGCAGGCCATGACATTGACCCTATGTGTCTTTTTGCAAGGAATGTTTTCACAGTTTTTGCTCTATGGCAAGATGCATTATCATCTTGAAAAATGATTTCATCATCCCCAAACATCCTTTCAATTGTTGGGATAAGAAAAGTGTCCAAAATATCAACGTAAACTTGTGCATTTATTGATGATGTAATGACATCCATCTCCCCAGTGCCTTTACCTGACATGCAGCCCCATATCATCAATGACTGTGGAAATATACATGTTCTCTTCAGGCAGTCATCTTTATAAATCTCATTGGAACGGCACCAAACAAAAGTTCCAGCATCATCACCTTGCCCAATGCAGATTCGAGATTCATCACTGAATATGACTTTCATCCAGTCCACGATTGCTTTTCCTTAGCCCATTGTAACCTTGTTTTTTTCTGTTTAGGTGTTAATGATGGCTTTCGTTTAGCTTTTCTGTATGTAAATCCCATTTCCTTTAGGCAGTTTCTTACAGTTCAGTCACAGACGTTGACTCCAGTTTCCTCCCATTCATTCCTCATTTGTTTTGTTGTGCATTTTCGATTTTTGAGATATATTGCTTTAAGTTTTCTGTCTTGATGCTTTGATGTCTTCCTTGGTCTACCAGTATGTTTGCCTTTAACAATCTTCCCATGTTGTTTGTATTTGGTCCAGGGTTTAGACATAGGTGACTGTGAACAACATCTTTTGCAACATTGTGTGATGATTTACCCTCTTTTAAGAGTTTGATAATCCTCTCCTTTGTTTCAATTGACATCTCTCGTGTTGGAGCCATGATTCATGTCAGTCCACTTGGTGCAACAGCTCTCCAAGGTGTGATGACTCCTTTTTAGATGCAGACTAACGAGCAGATCTGATTTGATGCAGGTGTTAGTTTTGGGGATGAAAATTTACAGGGTGATTCCATAATTTATTCCTCAGAATTGAGTGATTCCATATTTTTTCCCTCTGTTTGGTCTAAAAAAGTAACCGTTACTGACTGCCACAATTTTTTTTCTTGATTTCTTATAGTGTTTCTTAAAGCCAGAAAGTTGCCATTTGAAATGACTTTAGTTTTGTGTCATGTCTGTGATCTGCTTTTTTTCTACAAAATTAAACGACTGAATGAACATCCTCCGAGGCCGGTGATTCTATAATTTTTGCCAGGGGTTGTAGCTGTTTTCAACGGCCATTTTGCAGAGAAAATGATTAATCCGACACAAAATCATTTTATAGACACAGCGTCTAGCGCAGAGCACGTGGCAGGCAGTAGAACAAAGAAGGGCATCCGGCTGGGAACACAGCAGATGGAATCATCACAACGACGTGCGTGCTACTATGTGAATCAAAGACATGCTTGTGTCAGAGGGCCTTTATCCTCTGTCTCCTCCTTGTGTCTGTCCTTGGTGTTGCATCTTTCTGTATTGATCCTTGTGCTCTGCTTCCCCCTGGTGGCTGTTCCTAGTGTTGTTTGTGTCTCTATCTTTCTCGCCCAGTTTACACTGTCATGTTGCTTTGGTTGATTGTGCACTTTTGTTCTCGGTGTCGCCGACCGAACGGTCCCACCTAAATATCAGTCCACCCTGCCTTCACTGCACACGCTTCATTAGCTGCGGTTCACAGATTATCACCTCGTATCTGCATAAAACTGCACTCCAGTCATCATCTATCTCAGTGACAGATATCAGATGCTTTTGTACAACAATCATTTCCACATAAATCCAGCATTATTTCATCATAAAAGACAGAAGAAGCAATCAAAGCGCCGTGGCTACACGAGCTGCTAGTTCATGCGTTCACTGCGTGTCGGTCATTTCAAAACGTCACAGAGTATCACCTCGTTTCTGTTTAAAACAGACTAGTTTCTGCTTAAAACAGACTTTAGAATAATATATGCGGTTTTACCTTTTCATCTGATGGTTAATAATCCCATTAATCCATTTGATCACTTTGGATGAAGAGACGAGCTGCTGAGGTCCAAAATAATGCATTTGCAGTGGAGGCAGGGCAGACCGTTTGATCTGCAACACCGGCTTTGCTTTTATGTGAGTTTCAATTGTTAAAGATTTTATATATATATATGTTATCACTGTTAAACATTTGTACCTTTTGTCTTCTTTCTGATGAGAACGGTGTTGTGCTGTTTGCACTTAAACCCGAGAATGTACGTGTTATTCAACCTTGTTTTAGCATGCTGGGGTCAATCTGAACTGGGAATGAGGAGCGGGATGTACTTATTATTATTATTACACAACTTGTTTTCATAGCCGCTAACGACTGGGAGTAAAAGAACTGAAGGTTGAATTTTGACTGATTATGATGTGATGCTTAGTGTTCCAGGCAGATGCAGAACAGCTGATAACTGCGAACGGGATGTGCTGACCTTCGACGATAAGAGTAAAAGAAAGAAACTGTTTTTCCTTACAGCTGCACTTATTGACGTATGTGTTTATGTTACGGGAAGAAACTTGTCTCGCGTTGTCCCCCCCCCCCTTAGGACAAGTTTCATGATGTAATGAGGGCTTCTCTAATAAAAAGAGCGGGAGAACAGGCCAGACTTTAGTGTAGCTTTGGTGTACAGCCTGGCCGCACTCCGCGCGTGATTAATTTGACTTTCTGTCTCACTGGTGTTTCTTGACTCTGTTTGTCTTGTTAAAGGTTTTAAAAATGTTTGGAGGAGAAAATACCCAACATTGACTGGGGGCTCGTCCGGGATCTCAACAATACCGGAGGTGTCCAGCGGAGGTCGTCAAGTCCAGACGTAAATCCTTGGCCAAGGTCCGATCGATTGATCGTGTCTGCAATTGTCAACCACCGTTGGCATCGTCTGGTTGACGAGATTTTCCCGAAGAAGACAGACAGGAAGTCGAGTCAGTGAGTAAAATTTCTTTGTAAATAGTACTGAGTGAGTGGTGATCAGATCACATAAACAGTTAAATTCCGCAAGCGATGATACAGAATCGTCTGTTAATGCAAAGCAGTTAAACTCTGTAAGGAGGGTGCGGACTCCTCTACGGTTGCGAGGGACGCCCGTAGTTAAATTCCGGAAGGAGGATACGGACTCCTCTGTTTTAATACGTAAAGGAAATCCCGGGTAGAAATACGTGCACTGTAAAAAAGCAGTTAAATTTGGCAGGGACGGCGGAGTCCCCTAATGCAGGACATTAGTTAAATTTCACGGGAGGGCGAGCTCCCCTGGCATAAGAATACGCGTACGATTATTAAAAGTGTTTCTATGTGTAAATAGTGTTTTGTGTAAGTGTAAATAACTGTGTGAAAGTGTAATACTTTGGACAACGTTAGTGACAACCGTGTGTGGAAGCAGCAGGCAAGTGATTCCGCTTCCTACGGGGAGGTGAAAGGAATCAACCACACGACGGCAAATTAATTGTCACGTCCAAAGAAAGTGTGAAAACTTCAGATTTAGAACACCCTAGGTGTGCCCCCGTCTGAAGTCCAAATTATAACAAGGGATAATAAAAATGGGGGGTAAGACGTCTAAAAAGAAGGAAAATTTATCAACTGACGACTGGAAATTTATGGAAGCAAAAAATCCAAAAGCAACAAAGAAATTGGAGACCTGGATAAATAAACATGACTTTGACGGACGACTGAACCTGATCAGCATACAGAAGCTAAAGAAGGAGTTAGAACAGAAACATAAAGGTGATGAGAAAAAGATGCAGAAAGTAGGGGCAGATTTAGTGGCATTTTGGGAGGAGGAAGCAGAGAACAGACAGAAGGGAGCAGAGAAGCGACGATTAGAGAAAGCAAGGAAAAAGAAAGCTGTAGGTAAGGCAGAAGAAGATGTGATAATTCAGCACAGAGAACCAGAACAGCCTCAGCAACCACCGACGGCTGGATCGTCGGTGACAACAACACCCTTATCTCCTCTACCAGAGGATGACGATGTACCGCCACCACAGTATGATTTGGCAGTAAAACCTAAGGTAAAAAGTGAAAAACCAGAAAAACCACAAACACGCAGTCAAGCGAAAGTGCCTACAGCCCCTCCCATGGTGGAACACAGTGACCAGGGAGGTGCCTATCCTATGATAGAAGTACCAAATCCTCGTGCAGGAACAGCAGGACAGCGATCAACCATGCTCGTATATCGAACATGGAATGCTGATGATATCAAAGCAGCAGTCGACATGATACCATCGCCACATGTCGATATTGAGGGATTTATGCAGGATATAGAAAACATTAGAAATTCTTACCACCTTAGTGGACCTGAAGTCCAACAGGTGTGGATGAAAGCATGTGGCCCTAAATGGAGTCAGGTACGCGGAGACTGGAATCCTGCAGACCAACAAGGCGTACCACTGACACATGATGATCCAGTCTTGAAAACAAGAGTGGAAGCTATGATTACACGTGCAAAAGGTGTGTTAGGACCAAAGATAAATTATACTGAAATTACCAGGACAACTCAGAAAGAAGGAGAACCATGGACAGAGTTTAGATGCAGATTTGAGAGTGTATTTAGGGTCCATAGTGGCATATTGCCAGGAACACCAGTGTATGAACAACAATTGAAAAACGCTCTGATCCAACATTCCAATAAGGATATAAAGGCTTGGATACAGAAACATTGGATTGGATTGCCTACAGGCACATTGGAAGAAACACATACACACTGCTGTCATGCAGAAGGAGTCTTAAAGCAGAAAAAGACAAGAAACAGCGACAAAGGAGTGTATGTAGCACACGGAGATGATGAAATATGTTACCAACAGGGTAACTTAAGACAGCAGAAGCAGTGCAAACGCCCCCAAAAGCCATGGTAAAATAGACAAGGTGGACAGCCACAACGTCAAGGACCATGGCAACCACAACAGCAGCACAGACAGGGAGGGCCACCACGGGGTCCCCTAATTTGTTGGAACTGTGGAAGAGAGGGACATATGTATAGAAATTGTCCGAATCCACCTACTGAGGGAGCAGCAGGAGGAATTCCACAACGGAATAATCCTCCGCAGCCACAGTATCCACAATGACTAGAATCCATAATCTATGATTCCACATCAGATAGGCAGTCTGATTGTGATATGGATCTGTGTGCCTTACTGGGAAATCCGGTACCAAAACCAGAAGTGACTTTGTTGGTAAATGGACGACCAGTGACATTCCTTTGTGATACAGGAGCATGTAGAACCACATGTAATGACAACATACCTGTCCATCAATTAAGCAACGAAATTTTTAGGGTTCGCTCTGCAAATGGACAAACATCAGACGTCCCTATCACTAAACCCATAACGTTGGCAGATCCATTTGGCCTGACATGTACTATGTCAGTGTTGAGCATGCCACAATGTCCAGTTAACCTTTTAGGATGAGACGGATTGACTGCATTGGGCTTGTCCATAATTGTGGAACAAGGGAAATTAGTTGTTGAACGCACAGGAGGCGTTAACATGGTAAGAGAAGAAAGCGATGACCCCACATTCCACTATTACTATACATTTGACATTTCAGAAGAAGATGCTGCAGGATGGGGTAAAGATGTCGTCTTGCAAGCGACAGCCCTACTAAAAAATCCTGAACAAAAGATGTCACCACCTGACCTGCATGTCACAATGTGGCATAAAGATCTTCCAGGTCCGGATGGTGACTATGAAAACAAATTGAAAAACGTTTCACCTGTGAAGCTGACAATGACCGATTTGATTCATGATGGCAACTCAACAGCTGTCATAACAGTGACAGGTGCCACTGAGGACATTTTAAATTTGAGATTCACAGGTATGCCTTTGCATGTGTCACTTTGTAAGCCATATTTGACAGAATGGCAAGAATTGGGACTGACAGTCATAACAGCTTTGTCAGCCACTGATTGGAGCAGAGTTGGACCACGAACGGAGTTCAGTCCATCAACTAAATTGTATAAAGTGCCAGTTAATGTCTCATTGGTGCTGACAGCTGGAACACACATTGATGTGTCCACTTCACAATCCTGAGTGTTTCAGTTGAGTCCTGAAGAGGATGATCTTCTCTCTTCTGTACCATCAGGATTGTGGACAACAGGTCCTTCAGACGTAGGACTGATAAAAAATGCACAACCTGTAGTTATAAGACCAAAAACAGAATACAGACCATGTGTAAGACAGTATCCATTGAAACCTGATGCAATTGAAGGAATCAGGCCAGTAATAGAGGATTTATTAGCAGCAGGAGTAATAGTGCCATGTCCAGATTCACCATGTAACACACCCATATTTCCTGTAAAAAAGGCTCCGCCCTCAGTGGGGTGGAGAATGATTCAAGATCTGCAGGCAGTAAATGCTGCTGTGATTAAAAGAGCACCATGTGTTCCAGATCCACACACCTTGTTAAATTCGCTGAGACCAAATTCTAATAGTTTCTCAGTAACTGACATAAGTAATGCATTTTTCTCTGTGCCAGTACATCCAGATAGTCAATTCTGGTTTGGTTTTACCTTTAAAGGACAACGATATACATTCACCAGATTACCGCAGGGTTACGCAGAGAGTCCAACTATTTATTCTCAAGTCATGTCAGCATGTTTAGCTAATTTCGTTCCACCGGCAGATAGCCAACTGTTAGTGTATGTTGATGACATTTTGATTGCCTCTGACACACGAGAAAACTGCATAACTGACACAGTAGCATTATTATGTTTCTTATTTGACAATGGCCACAAAGTGAGTAAAAACAAAGTTCAGTTGTGTAGGGATAAAGTAAAATATTTAGGACATGAATTATCAGCCACAGGGCGCACGATCCTGTCTGACAGGAAGGAAGCAATTTTGCACGCTCCAAAACCACAAACCAAAAAGCAGATGATGTCATTTCTTGGACTGACTAATTACTGCAGGGCATGGATTCCCTGCTATGCAGAATTAACTAGTCCGCTTTCTGATTTGATGTACAAGGATGATATTTCAATGTCAACCGTGTTGGAATGGAACAAAGAAGCTGAGGAAGCTTTTGTAAAAGTAAAACAAACATTAGTGTCATCCACAGTTTTGGCACTACCAGATTATAGTAAACCATTCATTCAAACAGTTGATTGTAAGAATAAGTTCATGACAAGTGTTTTGGTTCAAGTGTATGGCTCAAAATTGAGGCCAGTTGCCTACTACTCATCTAAATTGGATGCAGTAGCAAGTGCTTTACCACCATGCGTACAGGCTGTTGTTGCAGCCTCTATGGCTGTTCAAAGTAGCAGTAATGTTGTTCTATTCCATCAGTTGACACTGAAAGTTCCACATGCAGTCTCTGCACTTCTGTTGCAGACAAACATGAGCCTTTAGTCCCCAGCAAGACATCTTTTGTGTATGTCCTTGCTATTATCACAACCACACCTTACGGTAGAGCGCTGTACAACATTGAATCCATCCACATTGATACCTTTACCTGAGGATGGTGAGCCGCACAATTGTCTTGATGTAGCTACGGTCTGTACGAAAGCACGCCCAGACCTCCGGGACACACCCATCCCAAACAGTACAATTGTGTATGTGGATGGTTCTTCCACTAAAAACGCTTATGGACAAACACAATCTGGATATGCTGTTGTCACAAATTCAGAAGTATTGGATTCTGCTTCATTGCCATCCTCATTTTCAGCACAAGCAGCTGAATTAGTTGCTTTAACTGCAGCTTGCTATCTGTTTAAAGGTACGGCTGTATCAATTTATACAGACAGCCAGTACGCTTTCAGCACAGTGCATGTGTTTGCAAAACTGTAGGAAGAGCGTGGAATGGTGACATCATCTGGAAAGCCAGTGACTCATGCCACTCTCCTAACTGCACTACTGAAAGCTGTGAAATTGCCTAAACAAATTGCTATATGCAAATGTGCGGCTCACACCAAAGGCTCTGACAGTATTTCAAAAGGAAATGATTTTGCTGACAGAGCAGCAAAAGAGGCAGCAGCAGCTTCTTCTATTTTTGTTGTACAGGAAACTACTCCAGATTTGCATTTAGGCCATACACTGCTTGCTGACATGCAACAGCAGGCAAATGACAGAGAAAAACAAATGTGGATAGCTAAAGGAGCTACGTATGCAAATGATTTGTACGTATGACCACAAAAGAAACCCATATTGCCAAAAAATATGTTTAAATGGGCAGCTATTATGAGCCATGGCGTGACGCATGTCTCATCAGGGGGTATGATATCGCAATTGCAATCTATTTTTTGTCTTTATGGGTTCGATGCATATGCAAAACAGCATTGTAGAGCATGCATGACATGTGCAAAACACAACTCACAAGGCAATTTGAGACCCCAAAGAGGCAAATTTCCAACACCACAATATCCCTTTCAAGTGATTCATATGGATTATATACAGCTGAGTAAACATGAAGGGAAGGAATTTTGTTTAGTCATAATTGATGCCTTCTCAAAATGGGTAGAATTGTTCCCTATAAAACATGCAGATGCACTTACAGTGGCTAAGGCATTGTGCAAAGACATCATTCCACGATTTGGAATACCAGAAACAGTCTATTCATATAATGGAGCGCATTTTGTTAATACAATAGTGCAATACGTAGGAGAAGCGCTACAGGTCAATCTCAAAAATCATTGTGCTTATCATCCACAAAGCGCCGGATTAGTGGAAAGGATGAATGGAACAGTAAAAAACAGACTTAGAAAGACAATGGAGGAAACAGGCAGACCATGGACGCATTGTGTAGATTTGGTAAAAATGTATATAAACATAACTAGTACCATGGGGTTGACACCGTATGAAACATTGTTTGGCAGAAAATATCGATTGCCATATTATGGACAAATTTGGGATGTACCTGAGGAAGCCAATTTGGCGGATTACATGAGAAAAATGTTAGAAGGACAACGAGGGAGAGTTCCAAACACTGATGATCCCATTTCTCCACAGGAGGACCCTAAAGTGGTACCTGGAGACTGGGTGTTGATAAGAAGCATCAAGAGAAAACACTGGCATTCACCTAAATGGGAAGGGCCCCATCAAGTACTACTCACAACACCCACAGCCTTGAAAATTGGGGAAAGAAGTACATGGATTCATTTGACTCACTGTAAGAAAGTCATTTCTGCAGACACAGACAAACAGTAAGAACAGTAGGACAAGACTAGTAATAGTGTGTGAGCTTGGTGTTAAGATCCAGGTTAGACACGAAAGCTAGCAGAAGACATTAAGAAGCCACTGTTCTGAACATAGGTGTGCTGTAGTGTGCAGAAATGGCGAAAGAAAAAAAACAAAAGAACGAGGGTTTCTGGACCCCATGGACAGTCCTTGTTATGCTACTTTTCTTTTTCGGATTGGGCTTATTATTAAAAGCCATAAGCACGAGACATGATAATAAGGATCACCTCTGCAGATTGCAGAGACCAAAAAGAAGTAACGAAGACCCCAGTCCGATAATAAATGCCACAGTACATAGCTGTGATAGGAACAATGCGTACCGATTTGGTATACAAGCCTGCATTCCTAGAAAAGCTTCTGTGGTCATCTCTGTACCATATAGTGCCCTTACCCATGGAATATGGGATGGTGGGGATGGTGACAGAGGGACTAATTACGGAAATAGTTTCTCATGGTATATGACCAATGATCAACAAGATAAGAGATGGGAAACGTTGGTAGCCGATGAATGGAGTAGATGGACACCAAGATGGGCACAAACCGAGTGGGCTAAGTACCAGAGTCAAATTCTCAAAATGTATCAAACAGATGATAAGCTGTCTATAGTGGTGAATACCACAGAAAAAGGAACCATATTCCCACCTGATATAGAGGGAGACTGTTGGTTGTTCCTCCTTTGGGTATACAAAAAAAGGAAAAGATCCGTATTTCCATTTTTTCCTCTGTGAAACAGATAGAGTACAGCAACCAATATTGACCGAATTAAGTACGTCAAAGGGGGTGCCCATACAAGTAAAGGGGGTGTCCGTACAAGGCACAAAAGACATGAAGGCAGATGACTGGTTCCTAGTAACTACAGGAATTAGTGGACAAAATAACAATTGGCTTTTAATGGCAGAACAAGCAGGACTAGCAGCAAAGAAGGACTGTGTTGTATGTATGGGACCCAGACCTATATTACAGGTAATACCGGCAGCATTACCCAAAGACTGTCTGTTGACTATTATGACACAGACATACATTGCGGCAAACAACAATTGTTCTAAGTGGGACAAGATCTATCCATTGACCAAATTGACTAAGATCAAACTTTTATTTTCAAGCAAAGTTGGGCATGCTAACCATACATGTGTACACTTGACAGGGACAAGTAAGACTTGGGTAGCTTAAGCCACACTGCCTGGTGTAAGAATGTGGTCCATAGTACTCCCACATTCAAACCTGTCGGTAGGAGTGATGTATGGTGGTGGTGTGGTGATAACAGAATCTTTGACAGACTGCCACGAAATGTGTCAGGTTATTGTGCATTAATATCATTATTGTTACCAGTTGAAGCCATACCCATGACCCCTGAAGACGTTACGACATATGCAGCCTCTCTTATTCCTGAAGATTGGCAGAAAGGCATAGCCAGACATAGAGTAAAAAGAGAGTGGAAAGGAGTAGGAAATCCAACATATATTGACGCAATAGGAGTCCCCAGAGGAGTGCCTGACGAGTATAAACTGGTTGATCAAATAGCAGCTGGATTCGAATCTTCCATCTGTTGGTGGTGTTCAATTAATAAAACGTGGACAGAATAAACTACATCCACTACAATGTGCAGAAATTAGGAAATTGGACTGAGGAAGGATTTAAGGCTGTCCATTCACAGTTAGAAGCCACGTCCCTTATGGCCTTCCAGAATCGTATTGCTCTGGATATGTTGTTGGCGGAGAAAGGAGGTGTTTGTGCCATGTTCGGAGAACAATGCTGCACATTCATTCCCAACAACACGGCTGCAGACGGCAGTCTCACTCAAGCCATTGACGGGCTGAGGACGTTGAACAGGAAGATGAAAGAGCACAGTGGAGTAAACACCGAAGGCTGGGATTGGTGGCTGGAAGGGATGGGAAGATGGAGGTCTTTGATTTCTTCACTATTAGTGTCTATAGCAGTATTTGCTGCAATTCTAACATTGTGTGGATGTTGTTGTATTCCATGTCTCCGAGGCCTTGTAAATAGAATGATAACCGCAGCAATAAGTCCAGGACCAGGAGGGGGACCAGCATCATATCCACTCCTGGGGCAAGACGACACCGAGGAGGACAATGACTCCCATGACCTGTACCCAGACCCATGGAAGTATGATGACCCAGACACCGATGATAGTGACAATGATGACATCACCTCTGGGGTGTAAGCCTATAGAACATACCATGATGAACCTCTTAGTGAAAATCTCAAAAAGAAGTGCTAAGCTAGGTGATAACTACTACTGTATGTTTAACAGGTGATAAACAGGAGGGGAAGGTTAAAGATTTTATATATATATATGTTATCACTGTTAAACATTTGTACCTTTTGTCTTCTTTCTGATGAGAACGGTGTTGTGCTGTTTGCACTTAAACCCGAGAATGTACGTGTTATTCAACCTTGTTTTAGCATGCTGGGGTCAATCTGAACTGGGAATGAGGAGCGGGATGTACTTATTATTATTATTACACAACTTGTTTTCATAGCCGCTAACGACTGGGAGTAAAAGAACTGAAGGTTGAATTTTGACTGATTATGATGTGATGCTTAGTGTTCCAGGCAGATGCAGAACAGCTGATAACTGCGAACGGGATGTGCTGACCTTCGACGATAAGAGTAAAAGAAAGAAACTGTTTTTCCTTACAGCTGCACTTATTGACGTATGTGTTTATGTTACGGGAAGAAACTTGTCTCGCGTTGTCCCCCCCCCCCTTAGGACAAGTTTCATGATGTAATGAGGGCTTCTCTAATAAAAAGAGCGGGAGAACAGGCCAGACTTTAGTGTAGCTTTGGTGTACAGCCTGGCCGCACTCCGCGCGTGATTAATTTGACTTTCTGTCTCACTGGTGTTTCTTGACTCTGCTTGTCTTGTTAAAGGTTTTAAAAATGTTTGGAGGAGAAAATACCCAAGGCACCCTAACAGTTTGTTAGGGTGCCTTCACACTTAACACAAAGTTGGGTGAAAGAAACAGAAACCGACCGAAAAAACGAACTGGCGAAACGCGAAAAATTCGATCTGCTGTTGGGAGGGACATGAACAATCCTGTGGCGATGTTTGGTGTTCCACACTGTGTTCGTGCACAGATACACGAACACAGTGCGGCTACGTGAGAGGTGTGATACTACACCGCGCTCACACAGCAGCAATCACATGCTGGACATTTGTACATAAATCAACGAAAATGTGTAAGGACAAAATCATGAGAGGGCACAGAACATCATAAGAACAATGAATGTACCCTTTAGATGTAAGACAGTCATGTTACTGGGAATGATTCTGTCCTCCGGCCCTCCATTTTGTTCCTCAGTTCCTCAGGTGCACTTACTCCTCCTTCTTCCCCCGTTTTTGACACACCTGTTGCTCATTAGTTTGTGTTGTATTTAGGTCCTCACCAGTCCCCTCTTCAGTTGCCAGTAGATTCCCTGTGTTCCTCTGTAAGTATTTTGTGATTGTCTGTATTGGCTATTTCTGTGTTTGCTGGGGGGTTGGTTCCTGTGTAGTGTTTTCTCTGTTTTTTTACTCTGATCCCTCATCCCCTTATTAGACTCATTGTTTGACCTCTTGTCTTCACTGTGGGATTTTGTATTTGGAAAATAAATCACCTTGGCATTTGCACCTTCTTCCTATGTTTGACTGCCTGCATTTTTGGGGATTCAATTTTGCATGTGTTTGAACATACACATAACACATAGTTTCATGAGATGACGCAAAACTATTGCGACATCTTGATGTCCCTTTAGGGTCTCTAGAATTATTCAAACTTTGTACTTCAAATACCACATAAATACATGCAGTATTTTAATGTTTAGCATCTCATTTTATTTCAATCAAAAAACAAGAGCAATGCAAAGAGTGGCATATGTCCCTGCTCATACTGTATGTTACAATGACGGCCTGTGGTTTTATAGTAGAACATTACTGCTATCACGAAAGCTTGGTGCTTGAAATATGGTAAATTTGTAGTATGAAAGATTGCCGGAAGCAAGGAAGTATATACCAAGGAGAAATCTGTTTTAATCCGACAAGGTGTTCTTTAGTTATTGTGCAGAAATGGGGAAAAAAAGGCATTCGTAGAGACCATGTTGGACAAGGGGCGATGGACATTTCTGAAAGGAGCCTCCCACAGCAACATGCTTCCATACAGATACACAAAGAAATATCTTTCCGTTCCTCTGGACCAAATTTGAACTATGTTTTGTGAACATTGGATGATTGATTTTTGTGTAATCCTGGTGACAAATTAGCTGACAGAAATGCGTAAAAATGTAATCACTGTAGTGCTCTGAGGTTGGCTCCATAAGCCCATCAGTCTACGGACTGACAATCGACCCTTTTAATTAGTTACCTCCTCAATACGAAGATGCACTGTGTCAGCGCGTTTGCCAGGTAGAGACTGAAAATGGATGGAGTTTAGCATCGGAGCACAAGACTCAGCTTCAGGAGCCTGCAACAAACACAAGAACACCACTGAAATTATATAAGTTTATGTGATATGGATGATGCAACCAATACAAAAATATAAACGCAACACTTTTGGTTTTGCTCCCATTTTGTATGAGATGAACTCAAAGATCTAAAACTTTTTCCACATACACGATATCACCA
Organism: Thalassophryne amazonica; assembly: GCF_902500255.1. Classification (NCBI taxonomy): domain Eukaryota; kingdom Metazoa; phylum Chordata; class Actinopteri; order Batrachoidiformes; family Batrachoididae; genus Thalassophryne; species Thalassophryne amazonica. The sequence goes on from NC_047115.1 coordinate 85,333,103, forward strand.
TTTCCCTCAAATATTGTTCACAAACCAGTCTAAATCTGTGATAGTGAGCACTTCTCCTTTGCTGAGATAATCCATCCCACCTCACAGGTGTGCCATACCAAGATGCTGATTAGACACCATGATTAGTGCACAGGTGTGCCTTAGACTGCCCACAATAAAAGGCCACTCTGAAAGGTGCAGTTTTGTTTTATTGGGGGGGGATACCAGTCAGTATCTGGTGTGACCACCATTTGCCTCATGCAGTGCAACACATCTCCTTCGCATAGAGTTGATCAGGTTGTCCATTGTGGCCTGTGGAATGTTGGTCCACTCCTCTTCAATGGCTGTGCGAAGTTGCTGGATATTGGCAGGAACTGGTACATGCTGTCGTATACGCCGGTCCAGAGAATCCCAAACATGCTCAATGGGTGACATGTCCGGTGAGTATGCCAGCCATGCAAGAACTGGGACATTTTCAGCTTCCAAGAATTGTGTACAGATCCTTGCAACATGGGGCCGTGCATTATCCTTCTGCAACATGAGGTGATGTTCTTGGATGTATGGCACAACAATGGGCCTCAGGATCTCGTCACGGTATCTCTGTGCATTCAAAATGCCATCAATAAAATGCACCTGTGTTCTTCGTCCATAACAGATGCCTGCCCATACCATAACCCCACCGCCACCATGGGCCACTCGATCCACAACACTGACATCAGAAAACCGCTCACCCACACCACGCCACACATGCTGTCTGCCATCTGCCCTGGACAGTGTGAACCGGGATTCATCCATGAAGAGAACACCTCTTCAACGTGCCAAACGCCAGCGAATGTGAGCATTTGCCCACTCAATTCGGTTACGACGACGAACTGGAGTCAGGTCGAGACCCCGATGAGGACGACAAGCATGCAGATGAACTTCCCTGAGATGGTTTCTGACAGTTTGTGCAGAAATTCTTTGGTTCTGCAAACCGATTGTTTCAGCAGCTGTCCGAGTGGCTGGTCTCAGACGATCTTGGAGGTGAACATGCTGGATGTGGAGGTCCTGGGCTGGTGTGGTTATACGTGGTCTGTGGTTGTGAGGCTGGTTGGATGTACTGCCAAATTCTCTGAAACGCTTTTGGAGACGGCTTACGGTAGAGAAATGAACATTCAATACATGAGCAACAGCTCTGGTTGACATTCCTGCTGTCAGCATGCCAATTGCACGCTCCCTCAAATCTTGCGACATCCGTGGCATTGTGCTGTGTGATAAAACTGCACCTTTCAGAGTGGCCTTTTATTGTGGGCAGTCTAAGGCACACCTGTGCACTAATCATGGTGTCTAATCAGCATCTTGGTATGGCACACCTGTGAGGTGGGATGGATTATCTCAGCAAAGGAGAAGTGCTCACTATCACAGATTTAGACTGCTTTGTGAACAATATTTGAGTGAAATGGTGATATTGTGTATGTGGAAAAAGTTTTAGATCTTTGAGTTCATCTCATACAAAATGGGAGCAAAACCAAAAGTGTTGCATTTATATTTTTGTTGAGTGTAAATGCAAAAAAAGAAACTCGTGTCAAGAATTTTACACAAGATGTTACCAGTGTTATGTGTTGGACGCAGCCCGGAGAACCGACCAGCGTTTGAAGGTCCCAGTATAAAATAAGCAGAGCACGGTACAAAGGATAACAAAATTTAATGACATAACAGTGCTGTGATGAAAGTACAAACAAATAAGTGCACGGTCTGCGAGGTGGATTACGGTGCACTCCCAGCTGCACAAACAGTCCGGAGCCAGAAACAGTTCGGACCCAAGGACCCCGCCGACACCCCCCAGGTTGCCGCGACAAACCGAGTCTGTGAAAGAAGAAACCATCATGTGAGTCCACACTCCACACACAGAGAGACCACTCAAAGGTGTACATAACAGCAAACACTTCCTGGCTTAATCATGTCATAGGTATTAAAGGCATTGCGCTGCGGTGGTTTGAATCATATTTGTCTAATAGATTACAGTTTGTTCATGTAAATGGGGAATCTTCTTCACAGACTAAAGTTAATTATGGAGTTCCACAAGGTTCTGTGCTAGGACCAATTTTATTCACTTTATACATGCTTTACGCAGATGATACCCAGCTTTATCTATCCATGAAGCCAGAGGATACGCACCAATTAGCTAAACTGCAGGATTGTCTTACAGACATAAAGACATGGATGACCTCTAATTTCCTGCTTTTAAACTCAGATAAAACTGAAGTTATTGTACTTGGCCCCACAAATCTTAGAAGCATGGTGTCTAACCAGATCGTTACTCTGGATGGCATTTCCCTGATCTCTAGTAATACTGTGAGAAATCTTGGAGTTATTTTTGATCAGGATATGTCATTCAAAGCGCATATTAAACAAATATGTAGGACTGCCTTTTTGCATTTACGCAATATCTCTAAAATCAGAAAGGTCTTGTCTCAGAGTGATGCTGAAAAACTAATTCATGCATTTGTTTCCTCTAGGCTGGACTATTGTAATTCATTATTATCAGGTTGTCCTAAAAGTTCCCTAAAAAGCCTTCAGTTGGTTCAGAATGCTGCAGCTAGAGTACTGACGGGGACTAGCAGGAGAGAGTATATCTCACCCGTGTTGGCCTCCCTTCATTGGCTTCCTGTTAATGCTAGAATAGAATTTAAAATTCTTCTTCTTACTTATAAGGTTTTGAATAATCAGGTCCCATCTTATCTTAGGGACCTCATAGTACCATATTACCCCATTAGAGCGCTTCGCTCTCAGACTGCGGGCTTACTTGTAGTTCCTAGGGTTTGTAAGAGTAGAATGGGAGGCAGAGCCTTCAGCTTTCAGGCTCCTCTCCTGTGGAACCAGCTCCCAATTCAGATCAGGGAGACAGATACCCTCTCTACTTTTAAGATTAGGCTTAAAACTTTCCTTTTCGCTAAGGCTTATAGTTAGGGCTGGATCGGGTGACCCTGGACCATCCCTTGGTTATGTTGCTTTAGACGTAGACTGTGTTTCATAATTATTGTATGGCCTTGCCTTGCAATGTGGAGCGCCTTGGGGCAACTGTTTGTTGTGATTTGGCGCTATACAAGAAAAAAGTTGATTGATTGATTGATTGATAATCAGCTTCCCACCCTGCAGGCATGGAACACCCAGTTCACATTACTCAACTGCAGTGGAAGCTGATTAAACGACTAACATAACAGCTCAATATAATAAGGTGTGAGGGACACCACATTTACTGACTGTACAAATGTTAGTCACAAAACCTAACGTACCTCAGGAAGTGTGCTGACGAGCGTGAGACCTCACCCCCTCCTCTTTCACAGACCATAGCATCAAACCTGGACATTCTCTGCATCCATAATGATGAGATGGCTCTCAAGACGACGATCTCACCCGTCTGGTCACAAGGTCGAGTCTCTGGCAAATACACACTGTGTACTCCAGACTTAAATGCCACCATGCTCCAATCCGTGTAGATGCACCACAGCTGTGAGTCCTGACGAGCTGCACATAATCAGCCTCAGGTAATCAGGGTGAGGTCCTGAAAACTCAGCCACACAGCCACTCAGTCCTAAACGCGTACCACCTGGAAGGGAAAAACAAAAGACAGCACAGAAGACAGAAACAAAAGGCAGCCAGGCCCCCCCAGCCATACAACAACCAGCACCTAAAAACAAGGGATATCAGGATAAAACTATTCACTTTCCAGACACCTACCATATTTGTCAAACAGAAAACACTTACCACCAGTCCTAACTCTGTCTCCAAGTCACTGTTGATAAAGAATCGTAGCTTTTGAGTTTCTGCTGAATTCAGAGTTTGACTCTCTGGAAAGGCTCCCCTGAGTTGCAACGCCTTGTCTTTAATGCCTGGTGAAAAGTAACATCCAAAAACGATAACATAGGTACACTGTACGCAGCTTCAATGCATAGAGACACTGTGTTGATGGCAATACATAAAATGGCAGTGTGTGAGTGCAGCGGCTGCTCGCTCCCCAAGTCGGACCCTAATTCTGTTGTTCTGTAATTAGTTCAATGACAATAAAGGCTTTCAATTCAATTCAATTCAATTCAGTTCAGTTCAGAGAGACATGATTCAAAAGATGTCATATCTCAGATGCCCCATGTGACTTCATTCAGACCGAAGCAGAAATTTCTGAAAATCTAACTGAATCATAAAGTTGTGAGTGATGAAACAACAGATGAATGTTATAATCTGCTCAGTCTCTCCAGTCACAGCCACTGTAACCTGTCATCTTCTGAGTTGTCAAAGGTGACTAGGTGGCTTCCCTCATGAATCTGCTTTGTGTACATTCACTTTTTTTTAGGTCAACTAGCTACAGAGAGTCATGAGGCCAAAACTAGCCAAACCTGGAATGACTAAGCACTAGTGCGGACGACTGTCACCACAGCATCAGTGACCGGATTTGTATATTATTTAGGTTACATCTTGTCCAAGAGCAGAGAGAAGCAGTGTGACCATGCATCAAACCCAGGTGAAATGCTGGTATTTATGAATATTAACTTCCTGATCAATTGTCTTTCATGAATGGTCTTGCCAGACCAACAAATCTCAAGACAAATGTCAAGAGTGTGTTCATCTCTAGACCATACATCTACACATCTGTAAGTGAAATAATGGCCTCAAACACATCCTGCTTTGAGACATCTGAGCAGTTGATTGTCTAATTCCTTTTCATGTTTTAAAAGTGTGTGTGTGTGTGTGTGTGGGGGGGGGGGGGGGGGGGGGCATATAAAGTGTGTTGCAATTCCTGCAACATGTAACCTCGACATCTTCACAATGAGCACATGTCCATAATTTGGTTTCACCTGCAGCAATACGGTCTGTAGATCAAGGGCTGTTTGACAGTGTTTAGGAAATGCATCATGGCAAACAGGCATTTGTGAGAGTGTTGGTTTCGGGGCTAATAGTCTCCTACATACGCTCATTCTTTTGCAGACTGTGAATCCCAACATCCAGAGCGGACAGTGGTGCAGCCTGGAAGATAAAACAAAGAGAAATCAGACTGAAACTCAAACTGAAAGCAAATCTCTACAACTTGATATAAATTAATTAAAAATATAAAAGCCAAGATGATGGTTGCATAAATAATTTAATGCTTTGGTATAATGCGTGAAAACATGTTTTTGGCAGTTTTCTTCAGTCAGGGGATGGATACATGAACATTTCCAAGTCACTGAATTTGTCTTGGACTTTATATTTCTTCATAATTGATGTAAATAAACAGCTTTGAACTCTATGGTAAATCTGTGACAGTTCTCAAAAACTGAGTGACTGTGCAAGAAGAAGAAAAGTAAGGAAAGCCACCAAGACACCCAGACAACCAAGAAGAGGTTTTAGGCATCTGTGGCTGTGACTGGAGAAATTGTGCACAGTGCATGTTTTGCATTTTGTATCCCCCGTTATACAGCTTCATGATGAAGTGGTATAGAGGAAGGTTTTCTTTCACCAAAACATCAAATCTAGACTTGCATCACGGATGTACCTTCTGGCAAATTGTAGCTGAGCTCTCAGGTCTTCTTTTTAAGAAAGATGCAATGCAACTTACTATACCTTAAAGAAAGTGACATGAAATATACAATGACATGGCTAAAATTCTTCTGTATTACCCGTGCGTGGAACAGCTAACTCGGCTTGTATTTCATACCATCAATCCAAATAAAGGAATTACAAGACTGAAATGTTGAACCTCTGAAAAATGTGTTCAGTCTTGCACTAAATACGAGGTCTGTCCGTAAAGTATCGTACCTTTTTATTTTTTTCAAAAACTATATGGATTTCATTCATATGTTTTTACGTCAGACATGCTTGAACCCTTGTGCGCATGCATGAGTTTTTCCACGCCTGTCGGTGACGTCATTCGCCTGTGAGCACGCCTTGTGGAAGGAGTGGTCCCGCCCCCTTGTCGGATTTTCATTGTCTGGAAATGGCGGAATGAAAAGGACTTTTTTTCCATCAGAATTTTTTCAGAAGCTGTTAGAGACTGGCACCTGGAAACCATTCGAAAAATTTATCTGGCTTTCAGTGAAAATTTTATGGGCTTCACAGAGAATAAGGACTTTAACTACAGGTATAAGGACCCCTTTAAGGACGGTCGGTGCGTCGCGCTGCGAGCTGCGACGATGCGGCACAAACCACTGGATCATTTCTAAGCTGATGGCTCTGTGGATACGAGACCGTCGTGTGCTCTTTCTCTGGTTATCACAAGACCTGGACATCAGCCATTTTCCGGCAGATTTCACTTTTAACAAGAGATTTTGTCATGGAAAGCCGCGCAAAGGCTTCGCGCGTCACGACCGATTCGCTGATGAAGCGAGACAAAGGAACACCACCGTTTTGGAGTGTTAGAGGACAAGTTGGGACATGTCCAGCTCTCCACAAGTTCTTTTATACTCACTCGACTGGTAAGCACTGAAAGCTGAGATAGGCATGTCCCAACTTGTCCTCTAACACTCCGAAACGGAGGTGTTCCTTTGTCTCGCTTTATCAGCGAATCGGTCATGACGCGCGAAGCCTCCGCGCGGCTTTCCATGACAAAATCTCTTGTTAAAAGTGAAATCTGCCGGAAAATGGCTGATGTCCAGGTCTTGTGATAACCAGAGAAAGAGCACACGACGGTCTCGTATCCACAGAGCCATCAGCTTAGAAATGATCCAGTGGTTTGTGCCGCATCGTCGCAGCTCGCAGCGCGGTGCACCGACCGTCCTTAAAGGGGTCCTTATACCTGTAGTTAAAGTCCTTATTCTCTGTGAAGCCCATAAAATTTTCACTGAAAGCCAGATAAATTTTTCGAATGGTTTCCAGGTGCCAGTCTCTAACAGCTTCTGAAAAAATTCTGATGGAAAAAAAGTCCTTTTCATTCCGCCATTTCCAGACAATGAAAATCCGACGAGGGGGCGGGACCACTCCTTCCACAAGGCGTGCTCACAGGCGAATGACGTCACCGACAGGCGTGGAAAAACTCACGCATGCGCACAAGGGTTCAAGCATGTCTGACGTAAAAACATATGAATGAAATCCATATAGTTTTTGAAAAAAATAAAAAGGTACGATACTTTACAGACAGACCTCGTACTTGGTTGGGTCACTCACTCATTCATCCATGTGCACTGACTTCACATGCAACACGCGGTTTTGTGTCCACAGCCATATTGGACAGCAAGCTGTGTGTACACCACAGCATGGCTGATACTGGATCATCAGTGACGGCCAAGCTAATTTGTCCAATAAAGCTAAAACGCTCAATCCTGTACATCAGAAGTGGCATTTAGAAACAATACAGAGAATCAACATGGAACCTGAAAATGTTTCCCTCAAAGTTAACCAGTTTTATCGATTTTTAAGCAGAAGCCAGATGTGCGGTATCCGGACATTTTCAACTACTTTGTCAACACTCCGTCAACCTACACAGGCCTGAAGACATATAAAGGTTTGGATCCCTACAAGTTACTGATGACATCTCTGTAATGAAAGCCCCAGTAAGTACAGGAAAACTCACCTAAACCATCATCGTAGAAACGGGATATTCGGACTCACCAGACTCAAACAAAAGTCCCAATGCTTTCAACACCGTATATAACAGATTTTGGCTCACATCGGACAAAACATCCTGTCTGATCACAATGTATTTCCATTAAAACCCCCTTGCACGTACCGACAAAGTAGTCTGGACGTGTCCAGTAACAGAGGTATGAAAATGAAGTTCAGCACGGACACTCGCCGATTCAAGGAAAGTGGGTACCGTATTTCCTTGATTAAAAACCCGGCCTTTTATTTTCTTTCAAACTGTGCTCAGACACAGGACCCGCACCCTGACGTGCTCCTGTTCAATCAGACACAGCAAAAGGCTGTGATTTGTTACTTTTACCTTTTCACTCTTTCCTATTTTCATATTTTAAAAGTTTTTGCAGTGCAGTCCGCAGTCAGAAAAAGATGCTAATTCATGGAGGAAACTGTACACCTTACCTTTGGTTTGGAGGTTGATTGTAGAAAGAAGAGCTTGTTCAGGGACAAATTAACCCAGAAACAGCATAATTCAGAAAAATTGCATAAAGGCACGACAGAGAACTTAAACTGTCATGCACGTCAACATCATTGCATGGCATGGTTACAGAGCTGCAGAAGCATAAATCAGGCTTTAGGATTTTAAGGTACCACTCTGTAGCAGACTTAGGATAAAAGGGTGACTCAACCAAATGTAATCTTTTTAATGCACATAATGTCTGCCGCTTATTTAAGGCAGGCGTTTATTTTTCGTAAATAAAGTGAAAGCACACAAGTTGAATCCATTCATGCAATGCGTAAGTTGCTGTCCAGTATGACTGTGTAAGCACATATGTGATCCATGGAATCACCTGCACATTATCTAATAACTAAGTCAAAGCCTTGGACCGAACATCGACGTAGGTTGATGTAAATATGTCATGTTGATTGTATGTAATACACATAGTTCAAAATTGCTTGGGTGTATGAAGGCCTCTAGATGAAGGTATTTTAAACAGACTGACACAATTTGTTAATGATAAACTATCGTAGGCTTCAATGATAAATACATATGGGTTTATTAAAGGTATTCATTAAAATAATGTTTCATGTCGCCGACATCAAAGACCATGTAATTTAGGTCCTGTAGATTTTTTTTCAGTAAAATGGTTCTGGGGAGCATGAGCATGATAAAACCCTTCAGCTTCTGAGGGGGCTCCGTCCCCCAGACCCCCCCAAGCATTTTTCTTTATTCGCCTCTCACATACCTGGAAGCTCTTCAACATTTTATTTGGTACTATTTGCCATTTCGGCCTGGTTCCTGCACATTCTTGCTATGTGTGATGGGGGCTTTAAACTTCTCTCAGGCTTGATGGGCCCTTTTTCTTCAGTCATTTCATTTTTACTCTTACCTACAATCCTTACCAATAATCAAAGGACCTTACCTACAATCAAAGAGCCACACATGTTATAAATGATGCCTGAACAAATCTTGACCAAACCCAATACCACATTTCCAAACTCCTGCATGGTTACAGCCCTGTCACAGAAGATAGAATCCACAGTACAAGGCCAAGAGTCTCAACCTGTGTCAGGGTTTGGTTTTTGTGTGATTTGGTTGCACTGTTTTGCTCTGTTTAGTTATTATGTTTGGTTAGTTTCTCTGTCTGCTAGTTATCTTGCTGGTCTTTTTCTACTTGGGTGTTCACTGTCTCTTTCTCTCTTGTCTTCCCCTTGGTGCTTGGTGGTGGGTGTCTCACTCTGTCTGGCCACACCCTTGTTCTGGTGCTTTCCATGCACACCTGTTTCTAATTTGTAGCGTATCACCTGGGTGTATTTAAGGCCCACATGTTTCACTAGTCACTCACCAGATCGATGCGCCTTGTGTCTTCCTTCCAGCTTTGTTTCAGGTGTATTTCCTAGTCCTGCCTGCCTCATCATTTTTTGATCACCTGTGTATGTGTACCCGACTCCTCCTCTGCCTGATTTTTTTGTACTGCTGCTTGTTTTGGACTGCCTTTATGTGTACCGACCTCTGCCTGAAACAACACTAAACCTTTTTGAACGACAGAGCTACTTGTCTGAGTTTTGCATTTGTGTCCAACCATTCCTGGCGGTCAAACGTGATAACCTGACCTTGAACATGATCTCCCTAAAATATTATTTGTCCTGGGATTCATCCATTTTCAAGTCCTCCAGTGGAATAAAGCCTCTAATTTTGCCCATCACCCACTGGACCCTTTGTTTATTGTGATGGCAATTCTGATGGCCCCCAATGCCAACAACATATTATAATAGGGAAAAGGTATCCTACCAGCTTTCAGTCAGCTTAGTCCAACCTCTACCTGTTGCTAGTTGCCCATGGTCTCATAGCCCTAGATTTTGGTGTGTGATTATCATTCTCTCATGGTTATTTTGTCATGCATACAACAGTGTAACAACTTCCAAAAATTTAACTTGTGGTATATCACAATCTACCATCTACATGCTGTAATTGGGTCCACTTTCCTTTGCCTCAAGTTGGATCCCTGTTCCTCCCATAGTGGGAGTTAAAAACTGTACATTGTTTGGTGGGCAGTAAATTGTCACAGGTGAGCACCATACTCAGAAGAGTGATTGTGAACAGTGTATTAATATGACTAAGGTTTTTGTCAGTGTTTATCAAAAACATGAGTCCTGGTTTTTAAGTAAACCATCTGTATTGCAATTCAGTAAGGGCCCCTTCACATATATTATGAAAGACGCAGAAACCGGAAGAAAATCTGTGAACCAAACACGAAATGGGGAACCAGGAACCATCATGTGCATGCACGAACATAGTGCAAGCTCCACAAACTGCTGTTGATGTGGAGAAAATAAAATAAAAACCAGCTGTATAATTAGTGAATATCACTGGGTTGATTTAAATAATAAATAAAAGGGGACGCAATACAAAACCCTGCGGTTAAATAACCCTGGTTAAATAAAAAATAAATGCCACTCATGGGATTCGAACCTGTAATTTACAAAAGCTCAGATTACCAGACGGGAACCTTACCACTGTGCTACAATCACTGTCTTATAACAGGAGCGTAAAATGCCAAAAATCAACAAGGAGAAAAACATAATTTTTAAAAAAGAGAAAAAAGTGCTGTAATAACTGACAAATAACAAATAATAATAACTGACTGAAAGTGGCATATTTGTGGTGCTATTGGCTTGTCATATTGTCATAGTCCTGCGGCAAGCGTGTTCTGCCAGACACGCGTGACATTCAGATCGCCTGCTGCGTGATCTCTGACGGTCCGTTTCACATGGAGCAGCCTGCCAACATCCGCTGTGTGCGGCCGCTGCAGCCTGGGTGTGTGCGCTCAGATATAGCTGTCCGGCTCCCATCTGATCATGTCTGTAAATACATATCAGCATGTCATGCAAGTGTGCTCTCCCTCTGCACGTCACATGTTGGGGGGGATAGACACACATGCCACGTGTGTGGCTTTTTGCAAAGCCACACTTGTGGGGCACTTAGACAAATTTCACTGCCAGCTCAAAAGTGTCTGCTCACTGTTTTCATGCTGACAGCACAAATGACACCACATTTTTTAGGTGTCAAGCGAGTGGTGTTAGATGTTTGCGTGTAACACATGGAATTTGGCAGTCACCTGCTGAAAGAGGGATCGAATGGGCTCTCACAGGGCACACTGTCTTTCAGCCGCTGGTGTGTGCATATAATTGTAGGGACAGGTGTATGAGGTGTTGGATGCAGCTCCGATTTTTCACGACTGGCATGCAATTCCTCCTTTGTGCGCTAGTCAGCTTCAATCGTCCTGTGTGAAGGGGCTATAAAACATGACTTCCAGAGGTAAAGGTTTTACTCACAGTGATTAAAGAGTACTACCAAGTGCTTTTAACTGGTTCAACTCTTCTGGCAAGTTGATGAGTTAGTTAGAGAAATCACCTGCTTTAGGTGCACAAGTAGAAGTAATACATAAGACCTTTACTCACTGAAGTTGGCATTTACCACCCCTGATGATTTTACAAACTCTAAATTTGGTGAAGCCGACCATGCAAAGAACATTTCATGATGAATGGATTTCTGACCAAATGCTGGAGAATTCTTACCATAAGGATGCCATTACTGAAGTATTCACAAGTGGGTGCCTCACTATAAATAAATAAATAAATAAACTAATTAAATAATAACAATAATAATAAGAAGAAACAATAAACAAGCAAATAAACAGATTAAAATGTTCATTGCAGTTAAAGACTATGGATAAATTTCGTTTTGTTTTGTTTACCTTTGCAGGAGCTCAAACTCCATCAAAAGTTCATCATGGTTCTGCAAAAAAAGATAAAGGAGAGGTGCTAATTAATTATGGTATTGTAAGAATGACACTGAAGATTATAATAATATTTAGAATTATTAATTATTAATATATATTAGTAATTATTATTTATAATTTTATTCTGTGTGTATGATACAACAAAATAAAAAGTAACAAGAAAAACACCTAGGCATCCAAATTTCAATCATAACGGTAAGTTGTAAAGTGCTGATGTTCCACTGGAGACAAAACAAATGACTGACTTTAAATGTGATTGGCAGCTCCTAACTGGTTAATGACCTGAGCAGCAGAAGTGTTCCTGTACAGATGTATGTTCTGTTTATTAACTTTGTTCAAACTTTGCTTTTTGTTCAAACTTTACTTTACAGGCGTGTTCATGGAAAGCAAATAGCCTCCTCTGGTGTGGGGGTGGGCAATAATGTGCCAAGACAGTGAAGCTTTTCCTTCCTGATCACCTCAGCGGGTGATTTAATTGATGAACAGGTGAGTAAGGTCAGGGCAGAAGCTCATCAGTAAACCTGCTGAGGTAACTGATTTCAAAGAAAACCTGCACTGTCCTGTTTCTCACCTCTGTGTGGATTTAAGAATTACCTCATGAAGGAGATGATATGATCTCCAGTTTGTTTGTTTGTTTCCTTGTTTGTGCACAGGATTACACACACACAAAAAACAATGAACAGGCTGTAATAAAACTGATGGAATGGTGAGCTATGGCTTTGAACCTGGTTATAGGATTATTATATTATAGGATTATAATAAAAAAAACTGTAGAAACTGAGTTGGAAACAACACAAGGATACAAGTTCTACATTGAAACATGCATGGCGTGTGCTTTAATCACAGAAAAGTAAAAACAGCAGCATCACTTTTCAGGCACACATCTCAAATACTCCTGGTCCATGGGGGTCTGTCCGTGGAGGACAAAAGACCGGACGGATCAGTTACATATTCTTCAGCTGCAGGCAGTCTGCAGCTGAAAACAACGCAGTGGAAATCAAAGCTTTCTGAGTAACACTTGAAAACCCTTTGTTGTGGCAATTCACAGAAGCATGTGACTTTGAGAAATGGTGAAATGTCTAAAGGTGCCCTGACACTTGCACTTGCACAGACATTGTCGTGACATCCCACCCGCTGTGTTTCTAGCTGGACACCACGCTTTGTTTCACTTGCTGCCACGTGCTGTGCACTGAATGCTGCGTATATAAAATAATTATTTTGTAGCAGATCATTTTCTCTTCAAGTTGGCTGTTGAAAACTGCTCTAATCGCTTCCGGAATCACATCAGACTGTTCCAGTTGGAGCTGAACGAGGTGAAGAAAGCATTTGGAGCCATCTAAAAAGATAATTATGTGTCATGTTTATATATAGCTTGGTAAAACAGTTGCATGTTTTTTCCTTCTTGTGTGCAGCTGTCAAAGTATATTTATGACAGATTTAACATCTCATTATAATCCTTCAGACGAGCTGCGCTGTGATGCAGTGCGCTGACACAATCACTCGCACTAACACAATGTTTCTGAATTCTTTGCGTGATGTTCACGTAACTAATATGTGATGGAGATTTTGAACATTTCAAAATTTTCTTTGTGCACTTGCACAAAGCTGTGCACAGTTTACAACGGGTTTAAGACAAGTTTACTCTCATGTATGGTGGAGTGCGTGCAAGTGCGCGGATCAAAATCGTGCAAGTGTCAGGGCGGCTTAAGCAATCAGCAGCAGCGGACATTCGCGTGTGAACAAGTTTGATCCACAGAGGTGTGACACGTCCCTGAGTAAACCCAGTGTTATTGCAAGTGCTTGCATTTCCTTCTGAACAACATTTGAGTTGGTGAATTATGTACGAGACAATCCTTTTGTGCGTGCGTGCTCTGTAGCACGTGCACACTACAAAGTATAATAATCATTTAAACATGTACCCAAACCAGGCACGGACTGGTAATCTGTGATTTTGGGCATTTGCCCGGTGGGCCGCTGCACGTTTAGACGTGCGTGGGCCGGCCCTCCCATATTTATAGAGATTATGGAAATATACAGTGTTCTCGAACCGCGCGCTGCTGTTAACACGAGGAAAGTCCGTGATCGGTGAAGCTACAGTATTTAATCGGCGCAGCTGCAGAGCCACTTCCTGAATTTGTGTCAAAATAAAAGTTCTGTAGTGTTTCATACACGGCGCAGTCTTATTCTAGGTTTCAGTTTTGTTTCCATGTGATCACACAACGGAGACTTACATCGAGCACAATAATTGATATGACAATGGAGAAGCATACAGGGTGGCCAATCAGATTGCAGGAAGAGCAGGCGGCCTCTCCCACCCCTGTGAATGGATTGAGTCCTTGGCACCTGGACTTCTCTCCGCTCTTCTGCTGATACAAGGTTGGAATCGTTTCTTTTATCTTAATTAACTGTGCTTTACTTTTGTTAATCTTTAAATGCAACAGCTACGGACTTCAGCTCCTTAATTTGCTGCTGTGTGAATCCTAGCAGTGGTTACACATTACCCCTCTCTCTCTCTCTCTCTCACTCACACACACACTTTGGAGACACAAAAACTTTTTTTCGCTTGTGTGCATTTGCTTCCGTTTTGTCAGACCCGGCGCCAGAAAAAAAAAAAAAAATTAAGGGGGCGATGAGTTTATCACAGGGGCCGGGGTTGCCCCCCCCCCCCAAAAAAATAGTGCGTACTGGAGGAGACGTGCGCTCCTGGAAAGCTCGTGTATTTACGCTGCACCATTGTAAGAGACTGACTAAGAGTGAAGAGTGATGACAGTATTTTTTAAAATTATTATTTGAACGTATAGACGCTCCGTCAAGTGATCCCCTGCATACCACAGAGCCGGTGTTCTGTCGAGATGAGGTGCACCAACTTTCGACACTGTGAGCTGTGACGTACCTTCGCATTGTCCAATAGGAACGACGCGTCGGGCCAAAACATGGAAAACTTGTGGCAGAAACCACTGATCTCTACAAAATGGATTGGACCAATCAGATTGGTGCAGAAACCACTGATCTGTACAAAACATTAACGTGTGACAGGACTGCTCATTTATAGAGCAGTTTTCTGAAGAAAAATCATTGGAAATGTTTTGTTGTTGTTACCTCAAAATTTCTGATTACTGTTAAAAAAAAGTTTAGAACACTTGTAATTAAAACAGGTAAATAAATCAATAAATGGTTCTTTAGAAACCTTTCATCTGTATTAAAACCACCTGTTATTTCAGATTAGATAATTTCTTGTTTAACATAAGGAACCTCAGACATTTATTTTTAGACAAATAAAATAACATGGAAACTTGTATATTTTTTGAAGTCTGGTAGATTATTTATATCTTATTTCAACCAGAAAAACAAACACTAAATAAATACACGTGTTTATTATAAATGCAAAAGGAAATAATTTAACAGTGACTGCAGTGTGATTGTAAAGTAGGATTTCTGTGACATAAACCTCATGATGTTTTTTATATATATATATATATATATATATATATATATATATATATATATATATATATATATATATATATATATATATATAGTCATTTAAACTTGTAATTTCATCAAAATATGTAATTGCCTTTAATGTTATCAGGACGCCCCCTCGTGGCGCCGGGTCCGCATTTTGTACTATGATCAAGGTGAAATGACAGTGAAAGTGTGTGTTTAGGTGTGTGTTCATGGTGTTTAGGTGTATAGTATTTGTTCATTGGGGGTTCGGTATGGACAGGTGGGTGTGCGTGTTTGGGGGTGGATTCGTCGGACCAATAGTGGGCTGGTCCAGAGGAAAAATGCCAGGGCCGAAATTTGTTCCCAGTCCGACCCTGGCCAAAATCTTAATATTTCTCCTCTGCAACACGTTACACAGCAATCTGAAAGAAGACTAGTGTTCAAAGACCTTAAATAAATAGGTTCTAGAGATTCAGCATCCTGCTTTGCTTACTAGCCTGCTCTGTGCTTATTGGTCGAGCCCATAGAGAGGGGTGCCAGACTATGACAATTACTCTTTGTGCATGCGTGTGCACATGTTGAGAACTAGTTCGCTAATTTTATTTACACTGCACATGTGAATACACAATGTAATGTGAATTACATTGTGTGGCGCATGCATAGAGTACTCCCTGAGTCACTCATGTAGAACGCCGTGGGGAGCAGAGCCTTTTAATGCAGACATAGGCTCCATGAAACTACACAGACATGACTGAATCCATGGATAACACTGTGACAAATACATGTAACTTGCCCAAAGAAAGGTGTCTTGATTCTTTGCACAAATGATACCTGTGCATGTGCGTGTTTAGGGAGGAAAGCCAGAGAAACAGTGGATGCGTTGTTAGGCAGATTGGTGCAGAACACTACATTAAAGTCATTCTTCAAGAACAAACTGTACTGCTCAAGTCGTCATTAAGGGCTGCTTCACACATAGTACAATTGAGTACCACTCAGGGTGACTCACGGCATAACAGCTCGTATGAGCGAACCATGAAAACATCACACACCATAAAACACCACATTTCATTGAATCCCTCTTATCAAGTGACAATACAAGTATGATCCGTCTGTTCCTCTGTAGATGACCCATGGTCACAGACATACAGTCATGAAATGACATGAATGAGAAGCAGGGCGCTCTTATCATGTCCACATCTGCTGGCAGCCTGTCCTGCCCGACACGCGTCTTGCAACAGCAATATATGTTTTTATGTATGTCCACGTAATGACAGCAAGCAGACACATGCGCGTGATAGTGGATAGTTGTTAGTTCATGTTCATCCAAACACAGTACGTGTTCCCCAGCCATGATGTCCAGATCCACAGATCTCCACAGCTGCACCTGTGGGCGGACACACCACCGTCAGCTCAGCGCACACACCAACGCGTCACTGTGTCTGTTTGCAAAGTCAGACTTGTGGGGACACTTAGACAAATTTCACATCCAGCTCGACAGTGATGTCATGTTAATAGCATGAATGGCCACACATTTTCTAAGTGCCAAGCGAGTGGTGTTAAATGTTTGTGTATGACACCTGGAATTTGGCCAACACCTGCAGTGAGAGGTTTCGATGGGCTCTCACAGCGCACACTCTGTCTTTCAGCTGCTGGTGTGTGCAAATAGTTGTAGGTGTACGAGGCGTTGGAGGCAGCTACGATTTTATACGTATTGCATAGGATTCCTGCTTCATGCACACTTCATGCTCATTTCGACCAAATTCACACTATGTGTGAAGGGGCCCTAACAGAAAACACCAATTCAGTATTTTTCAACGGTTTAGAAATTGTAAAATGCACACTGCAAGCAGCTGTAAGTCTGGCCAAGGGTGCAGTTCCTTGCTTTTGTTTTCAGGCTGATTGCCAGGTCTGCACTTTATAAACCAGCCTGTTAGGAGGCATTTCATCCTGTTTTAGCACTTTTTTCGATCGTGGGCAATCATGGTAAAACAGCGCCCTGTGGAATAAGCTCCGAGAGTTGCTGCTTGTACGACCTCTTTAATAATTATCTCATTGGATCCAAGACCTATTTATTTTTAAATCTGTCCATTGAACATTCCAATCTGGATGACAAAACATGAATCAGACATTTTTAAATGGTTTTAAAAACCTGTCGGACATCTCTGATAGGTCTGCGGATTAACCATTGTTAAGCTGAACGGATAACATTGGTAAAAGCATAAACTCCCACATTTGGAATTTAACAGTGGCAGATATTAAAGCAAGTTAAATTTAGTTTGAAAAGTATATACCATGTATTTTAACTGCACGTGTGGCAGAGCAGTGGGAAACTTTAATGAGGGAGAACCACAAATATATTTGGGCTGTGGATGTTGCTTTTCTGTTTCTCCTCCATGATCTGTGACATAATTTCGCTAACCCTGTGCCGACAATCGAGGTGGGTTGGTCTCGCTTGGTCACGCGAGACTTACGCACTACTGAGCATGCACATTGAGAATGTAACGATGTTCTATTGCCGGTGATAACATCTGAGCATGACATCAATATGAAGGTCAAAGGTCAAGGTCATTGAATAGTCTATAAATCACTTTTTTATTGCAATAACTTTGAAACTAAGGCAGCTAGAAGAATGATTTGAAGTCCAAATAAATCAGCAAACACAATGCCATACACTGTTTTATATGTGGCACCAAGATTATGTCACTAAATGACATCATGTGACAGTATGATCCAATAACTACATTTTTCTCAGCAACCCTTAAACTCAAAGAGCTGGAAGGATGATAGAACGCGTATAAATCAGACAACAGAATGTCATATTCTGTCATGTCATGGCACCATAATTAGATTAAGATTAGATTAGATAGAACTTCACTGATCCCTTGGGAAGATTCCTTCAGGGAAATTGAGGTTCCAGCAGCATTGTATAGCAGCACACAGGGTAAGAAGCACACAGAGCATCAAAAGTGAAAGAAAAAAAAAAAACAGTTTGCAAATATAAATATACAACCCAGTCTCACGGCAAGTCGTGATTCAGCAGCACGAAATATACATTAATCTGTTGGTTTGTGATATTGTGACGAAAAGCGCCTCATTTTCATCACGGCAGCACAAATTCATTCTAATTCATTCCGTGATGGCTGCACAAAATTAAAAGTGAAGCGGGGGGGGGTCGGGTGGTTATGGTTAGGGTGGGGGAATTAGTAGGATTAGGTTATGGTTAAGTTTAGGGTTGGGGATAGGAGTAGGGTTAGTAATAGTGAGTTAAAAAAAAAAACGTCATTAAAATTTGACTCATTTCGTCACGGGAGCTCTGCGGTTGCGGTCAACATCCGCATATATATATATATATATATATATATATATATATATATATATATATATATATATATATATATATATATACACACACACACACACACACACACACACACACACATATATATATATATATATATACACACACACACACACATATATATATATATATATATATATATATATATATATATATATATATATATAGAAATATATATATATATATATATACACACACACACACACACACATATATATATATATATATATATATATATATATATATATACACACACACATACGCATACACTAATGAATATTACTGTACAAGTTTACAATTCCACTTGACAACACAAAACTCATCGTACTTCATTTGATACATATCTTGACAACATCATTTTATTATATTGATTTTTAAACTGTTTGATATTTGGACATCATTTGAGTTCATCCGTCAGGTTATTCCATAATCTATGGCCACACACGGAGACACAGAAACCTTTCCTGGTCATCCGAGCGTCAGCAATTTTAAAATGATACAAGCCCCGTAAATTATATTTTCCCTCTCTCTCTCAGTAAAATATTCTTGAATTCTAAATGGCACTTGTTTATTTTTCACTTATTTTTCACAAGTTTTAATATTTGAGATTTAATGAACAGTGTGTTGGTGTGGTGTTGATAACCTGCATTATGAATTGTCCTTAATGCTCTTTTTTTGAAGAATGAATAATGGTTGCAATGTAGTTTTGTAATTGTTGCCCCAATCTTCAGCACAATAAGTCAAATAGGGTGCAACCAATGAACAATATAAAGTATGTAGTGCTCTGCAATCAAGAACATGCTTTACTTTATTTAATACTGCAATACTCTTTGATACCTTCATTTGAATATGCTGAATATGAGCTTTCCAATTAATTTTTTCATCAATAATACCTAAAAAAAACTTATTCTCTTTGACACGCTCTAGGTTTACCCCATGTATATTTAACTGAATTTGTCTTTTTTATAATTTCCAAATAACATTAATTTAGTTTTAGACAAATTTAATGATAATTTGTTAATATCAAACCATCTCTTTAACTTTATCATTTCTGTTCCTAAATCAGATAATAATTGTTGCAGATTTTCCCCTGAGCAAAACAGGTTTGTGTCATCTGCAAAGAGCACAGTTTTAACCAGATCTGAGACTTTACATAAATCATTAATGTATAAAATAAATAGCAGGGGTGGTGGCCAAATGGTTAATGCGCTTGGTTTCAGTTCAGAAGGTTCCGGGTTCAAATCCCACCCCTGCCACATTTCTCCATGTAATGTGGAATTGCATCAGGAAGGGCATCCGGCGTAAAACCTGTGCCAATTCAACATGCAGATCCACCTTGGATTTGTTGTGGCGACCCCAAGTGCAAACAAGGGAGAAGCCGAAGGGACTTACTTACTATTAATGTATAAAATAAATAATTCTGGGCCCAACACAGAACCCTGTGGTAGCCCACAAATGATGTCCAGACATGAAGAGCAGTAGTCCCCGAGTTTAACAAACTGCTTTCAGTTTTGTAAGTAGTTTTTAATCCAACTCAGAGCAACCCCTCTGATCCCATACAGTTCCAACTTTTGAAATAATATATTGTGATCAATTGTGTCAAAAGCCTTTCTTAAGTCAATAAGTAAACCTGCAACTACAGTATTACCCTTTGGTCCACATGTTTATTGATCTCTTCTATGGAATTGAGCAATGCCAGTGTCGTGGACCTTTTTGCTCTAAAACCATACTGACTTTCATCAAGCAAGTTGTGTTGATCTATAAATTTATCCAGTCTGCTGTTGTAAAGTTTTTCCAGTATCTTTGAAAATTGTGACAATACAGACACAGGCCTGTAATTAGTAAAAAGATGCTTGCTACCACATTTGAATAAAGGTATCACTTTTGCCACTTTCAGACTGTTAGGAACAACCCGTTTGAAATGATTTGTTAAAAATATATGATAATGGTTTTGCGATTTCAGTAATTATTCACTTTACTAAGGACATATGTACCTCATTATGATCCGTTGACGTTTTACTTTTACATGTACTAACTATGTTAATAATTTCCCTTTTATCTACTGGGCTGAGAAACATGTGCGGATTTCTGGCGATTAATTGCTGATTTTCCCATGTACTGTGTGGGATTTCAGCTGCCAGATCTGGCCCAACATTAGCAACAAAAATTTATTGAAACTATTCACTACTTGGCTCATGTTATATTCATCTTTGTTGTCATAAGTAAAGTATGTTGGATAGCTGTTTGATTTGGGTTTATTTGCTATAATACTATTCAGTATTTTCCATGTTTCCTTTATATTGTTTTTATTATCGTTTAGTATTTTTCCAAAGTATGATTTTTTTACAGTTCCGCATAATAGTTGTTAGTTTATTTTTATAGTCCTTATATTTAATCTCTGCCTCTCTTGATTTACTTTTAATGAATTCTCTGTATAGCATATTTTTCTTTTTACATGCCTTTTGAAGACCTTTTGTTATCCATGGGTTAGCTTTATAGTTATTATTTTTATTATACTGTATAATTGGACAATTTTTTGTCATATATATTGAGAAATATGTTTTTAAATTCGGAATATACTAAATTCTCATCTTGCTTATTGTAAATGGGATTCCAATCCTGTAAAAGTAAATCATTTTTTAAGTCAGTGATAGCAATATTGCTTTTTTCTCAGTACATTTTGTATTAAACTTCAAATCAGTTACTATAAAAATTGGTAAATGGTCACTAATATCATTAATTAGTAAGCCACTTAGTGTTTTGGTATCAATATCATTTGTAAATATATTATCAATGAGAGTAGCTGAATGTGAAGTGATTCTTGAAGCCTAGTAATTTTTGGATATAGATTTAGACTGTACATAGTGTTAATGAAATCCTATATAGAAATCCTTACTATATGCTGATACGGGTTTAAGAGATCAATGTTTATATCTCCACAAACAAATACTCGCTTATTACACATCTGTGAAAACAATTTCTCTGTCCAATTTTGAAATTCTTCAATTTTAGAGCCAGGAGCTCTATATATGCAGCTAATAATGATATTTTTGGCTTTTTCCATACCTCTTTCAATTGTGATGGATTACAAAAGATTTTCCACAGCCAGTCATTTGATCTTTAATTTTGTAGTTAATCCTTTTGTCAACATACAAAGCAACTCCTCCTCTATTTCGCCTATTCAGATGATTAAATTCATAATCCTCCAGCTCATAGTTTGTGTCATCACCCTCTGTAAGCCATGTTTCCGTTATGGCAATTATACTGACTGGGTGACAAAATTGTTTTAAATAGTCTTTGATACTCCCAAAATTTTTGTAAAGACTCCTGCTATTAAAGTGGATTATTGACAATTTCCCATCACTTGAAATGCAGGTATTGTATTGTCCTCTGTGTAATACTGACAGTTACTATCTATGAAGGAATAGAAATGATTGTCCGGATCTATCTCATATTCCAGATCCTGTATATGATGCTCAGTGTACTTAAAAGGTTGGAATTCCAGATTATCATAACCATGTATCATCTCAGTTTTATTATTACTGTTCAGAAGCACAGATGAATGGTCTGTATGTTTGTCATTATGAAAGTTGGTTGTGTTCACTTACCATGTTTTATTCATATTTTTACCAATTCCTCCATGCTTCTGATCAGTAACACTTTGGCTTCTTCTGGGGACCCGTACAGTTTGATGAATACTTTATAGGTAGTAGTCCATGTGTTTTGAATTTTTTGTTGTTTTCTCAAATATCTTGCCTTCTTTGCAATATCTGTGTTGTGCTTAGTGAGATGTTCATTTAAGTAAACATTGGATCCTTTAAGTTTATATCCTTGTTTGAGCAGAGTTGTTTTGTCTTTCCTATTAACAAACCTCATGATGACTGTAGGTTTGTCTGCTGAATTCTTTCTGGGTAACGGATGACACGCTTCAATAGTGTTTATATCCAGATCAATCCCCTTTGTGTGTAAAAAAGCAGCAACTGTGGAGCAACTCTGTGGAGCATTCGTCTTGTTCTTGGCTCCCCCCTGTTACCAGAGGCTGCTGCTCGAGCATACGATCTGGGTCTGATGTAGAGCCCAGATACAACAACATCATTAATTTGCGTGTACTGCTCCATCTAAGTCACCCTTCATTCCAACGATGCGATCCGTTTGTCCTTCTGCTCAATAAGGTCTCGCAGGTCCTTAACTTCCTTCACTAGTGCCAGTATCTCCTTCTGCTGAGTTTTTACAGCACAAACCTCCTCCATGAGAGTAATATTGAACTCCAGGATCCTGCAAATTCCAAGTTTTCACAATCAACTTATATTATTGTTGTCTTATCGTGTCTGGCAAAAAAAAAAAAAAAAAAGCCAACATGGCCGATTGTAGGAGGATCACTTTCTGAATGCACTGTAAATAACACCCTGCTCCACCTCTTGACCTACTCACAGGGTAATCAATCAATCAATCAATCAATTTTTTTATATAGCGCCAAATCACAACAAACAGTTGCCCCAAGGCGCTTTATATTATAAGGCAAGGCCATACAATAATTATGTAAAACCCCAACGGTCAAAACGACCCCCTGTGAGCAAGCACTTGGCTACAGTGGGAAGGAAAAACTCCCTTTTAACAGGAAGAAACCTCCAGCAGAACCAGGCTCAGGGAGGGGCAGTCTTCTGCTGGGACTGGTTGGGGCTGAGGGAGAGAACCAGGAAAAAGACATGCTGTGGAGGGGAGCAGAGATCGATCACTAATGATTAAATGCAGAGTGGTGCATACAGAGCAAAAAGAGAAAGAAACAGTGCATCATGGGAACCCCCCAGCAGTCTACGTCTATAGCAGCATAACTAAGGGATGGTTCAGGGTCACCTGATCCAGCCCTAACTATAAGCTTTAGCAAAAAGGAAAGTTTTAAGCCTAATCTTAAAAGTAGAGAGGGTGTCTGTCTCCCTGATCTGAATTGGGAGCTGGTTCCACAGGAGAGGAGCCTGAAAGCTGAAGGCTCTGCCTCCCATTCTACTCTTACAAACCCTAGGAACTACAAGTAAGCCTGCAGTCTGAGAGCGAAGCGCTCTATTGGGGTGATATGGTACTACGAGGTCCCTAAGATAAGATGGGACCTGATTATTCAAAACCTTATAAGTAAGAAGAAGAATTTTAAATTCTATTCTAGAATTAACAGGAAGCCAATGAAGAGAGGCCAATATGGGTGAGATATGCTCTCTCCTTCTAGTCCCCGTTAGTACTCTAGCTGCAGCATTTTGAATTAACTGAAGGCTTTTTAGGGAACTTTTAGGACAACCTGATAATAATGAATTACAATAGTCCAGCCTAGAGGAAATAAATGCATGAATTAGTTTTTCAGCATCACGCTGAGACAAGACCTTTCTGATTTTAGAGATATTGCGTAAATGCAAAAAAGCAGTCCTACATATTTGTTTAATATGCGCTTTGAATGACATATCCTGATCAAAAATGACTCCAAGATTTCTCACAGTATTACTAGAGGTCAGGGTAATGCCATCCAGAGTAAGGATCTGGTTAGACACCATGTTTCTAAGATTTGTGGGGCCAAGTACAATAACTTCAGTTTTATCTGAGTTTAAAAGCAGGAAATTAGAGGTCATCCATGTCTTTATGTCTGTAAGACAATCCTGCAGTTTAGCTAATTGGTGTGTGTCCTCTGGCTTCATGGATAGATAAAGCTGGGTATCATCTGCGTAACAATGAAAATTTAAGCAATACCGTCTAATAATACTGCCTAAGGGAAGCATGTATAAAGTGAATAAAATTGGTCCTAGCACAGAACCTTGTGGAACTCCATAATTAACTTTAGTCTGTGAAGAAGATTCCCCATTTACATGAACAAATTGTAATCTATTAGACAAATATGATTCAAACCACCGCAGCGCAGTGCCTTTAATACCTATGGCATGCTCTAATCTCTGTAATAAAATTTTATGGTCAACAGTATCAAAAGCAGCACTGAGGTCTAACAGAACAAGCACAGAGATGAGTCCACTGTCCGAGGCCATAAGAAGATCATTTGTAACCTTCACTAATGCTGTTTCTGTACTATGATGAATTCTAAAACCTGACTGAAACTCTTCAAATAGACCATTCCTCTGCAGATGATCAGTTAGCTGTTTTACAACTACCCTTTCAAGAATTTTTGAGAGAAAAGGAAGGTTGGAGATTGGCCTATAATTAGCTAAGATAGCTGGGTCAAGTGATGGCTTTTTAAGTAATGGTTTAATTACTGCCACCTTAAAAGCCTGTGGTACATAGCCAACTAACAAAGATAGATTGATCATATTTAAGATCGAAGCATTAAATAATGGTAGGGCTTCTTTGAGCAGCCTGGTAGGAATGGGGTCTAATAAACATGTTGATGGTTTGGATGAAGTAACTAATGAAAATAACTCAGACAGAACAATCGGAGAGAAAGAGTCTAACCAAATACCGGCATCACTGAAAGCAGCCAAAGATAACGATACGTCTTTGGGATGGTTATGAGTAATTTTTTCTCTAATAGTTAAAATTTTGTTAGCAAAGAAAGTCATGAAGTCATTACTAGTTAAAGTTAATGGAATACTCAGCTCAATAGAGCTCTGACTCTTTGTCAGCCTGGCTACAGTGCTGAAAAGAAACCTGGGGTTGTTCTTATTTTCTTCAATTAGTGATGAGTAGAAAGATGTCCTAGCTTTACGGAGGGCTTTTTTTATAGAGCAACAGACTCTTTTTCCAGGCTAAGTGAAGATCATCTAAATTAGTGAGACGCCATTTCCTCTCCAACTTACGGGTTATCTGCTTTAAGCTACGAGTTTGTGAGTTATACCACAGAGTCAGACACTTCTGATTTAAAGCTCTCTTTTTCAGAGGAGCTACAGCATCCAAAGTTGTCTTCAATGAGGATGTAAAACTATTGACGAGATACTCTATCTCCCTTACAGAGTTTAGGTAGCTACTCTGCACTGTGTTGGTATATGGCATTAGAGAACATAAAGAAGGAATCATATCCTTAAACCTAGTTACAGCGCTTTCTGAAAGACTTCTAGTGTAATGAAACTTATTCCCCACTGCTGGGTAGTCCATCAGAGTAAATGTAAATGTTATTAAGAAATGATCAGACAGAAGGGAGTTTTCAGGGAATACTGTTAAGTCTTCTATTTCCATACCATAAGTCAGAACAAGATCTAAGATATGATTAAAGTGATGGGTGGACTCATTTACTTTTTGAGCAAAGCCAATAGAGTCTAATAATAGATTAAATGCAGTGTTGAGGCTGTCATTCTCAGCATCTGTGTGGATGTTAAAATCGCCCACTATAATTATCTTATCTGAGCTAAGCACTAAGTCAGACAAAAGGTCTGAAAATTCACAGAGAAACTCACAGTAACGACCAGGTGGACAATAGATAATAACAAATAAAACTGCTTTTTGGGACTTCCAATTTGGATGGACAAGACTAAGAGACAAGCTTTCAAATGAAATAAGCTCTGTCTGGGTTTTTGATTAATTAATAAGCTGGAATGGAAGATTGCTGCTAATCCTCCGCCCCGGCCCGTGCTACGAGCATTCTGACAGTTAGTGTGACTTGGGGGTGTTGACTCATTTAAACTAACATATTCATCCTGCTGTAACCAGGTTTCTGTTAGGCAGAATAAATCAATATGTTGATCAATTATTATATCATTTACCAACAGGGACTTAGAAGAGAGAGACCTAATGTTTAATAGACCACATTTAACTGTTTTAGTCTGTGGTGCAGTTGAAGGTGCTATATTATTTTTTCTTTTTGAATTTTTATGCTTAAATAGATTTTTGCTGGTTATTGGTAGTCTGGGAGCAGGCACCGTCTCTACGGGGATGGTGTAATGAGGGGATGGCAGGGGGAGAGAAGCTGCAGAGAGGTGTGTAAGACTACAACTCTGCTTCCTGGTCCCAACCCTGGATAGTCACGGTTTGGAGGATTTAAGAAAATTGGCCAGATTTCTAGAAATGAGAGCTGCTCCATCCAAAGTGGGATGGATGCCGTCTCTCCTAACAAGACCAGGTTTTCCCCAGAAGCTCTGACAATTATCTATGAAGCCCACCTCATTTTTTGGACACCACTCAGACAGCCAGCAATTCAAGGAGAACATGCGGCTAAACATGTCACTCCCGGTCCGATTGGGGAGGGGCCCAGAGAAAACTACAGAGTCCGACATTGTTTTTGCAAAGTTACACACCGATTTAATGTTAATTTTAGTGACCTCCGATTGGCGTAACCGGGTGTCATTACTGCCGATGTGAATTACAATCTTACCAAATTTACGCTTAGCCTTAGCCAGCAGTTTCAAATTTCCTTCAATGTCGCCTGCTCTGGCCCCCGGAAGACAATTGACTATGGTTGCTGGTGTCGCTAACTTCACATTTCTCAAAACAGAGTCGCCAATAACCAGAGTTTGATCCTCGGCGGGTGTGTCGTCGAGTGGGGAAAAACGGTTAGAGATGTGAACGGGTTGGCGGTGTACACGGGGCTTCTGTTTAGGGCTACGCTTCCTCCTCACAGTCACCCAGTCAGCCTGCTTTCCCGGCTGCTCGGGATCTGCCAGGGGGGAACTAACGGCGGCTAAGCTACCTTGGTCCGCACCGACTACAGGGGCCTGGCTAGCTGTAGAATTTTCCACGGTGCAGAGCCGAGTCTCCAATTCGCCCAGCCTGGCCTCCAAAGCTACGAATAAGCTACACTTATTACAAGTACCGTTACTGCTAAAGGAGGCCAAGGAATAACTAAACATTTCACACCCAGAGCAGAAAAGTGCGGGAGAGACAGGAGAAGCCGCCATGCTAAATCGGCTAAGAGCTAGTAGCTACGCTAAGCTAGCGGATTCCTAAAAACACGCAAAGTGAATAATGTGTAAATAATTTAGAGGTGATTCAGCAGAAGGAGTGCTTTAGTTAAGGCACGTAAAGATTACACTGGGAAACAAATCGTAATCTAGATAACTAGATCAATCTAACTGCGCAGATAATAAAAGCTGATTCATTACCCTGTCATAGGTATTAAAGGCACTGCGCTGCGGTGGTTTGAATCATATTTGTCTAATAGATTACAATTTGTTCATGTAAATGGGGAATCTTCTTCACAGACTAAAGTTAATTATGGAGTTCCACAAGGTTCTGTGCTAGGACCAATTTTATTCACTTTATACATGCTTCCCTTAGGCAGTATTATTAGACGGTATTGCTTAAATTTTCATTGTTACGCAGATGATACCCAGCTTTATCTATCCATGAAGCCAGAGGACACACACCAATTAGCTAAACTGCAGGATTGTCTTACAGACATAAAGACATGGATGACCTCTAATTTCCTGCTTTTAAACTCAGATAAAACTGAAGTTATTGTACTTGGCCCCACAAATCTTAGAAACATGGTGTCTAACCAGATCCTTACTCTGGATGGCATTACCCTGACCTCTAGTAATACTGTGAGAAATCTTGGAGTCATTTTTGATCAGGATATGTCATTCAAAGCGCATATTAAACAAATATGTAGGACTGCTTTTTTGCATTTACGCAATATCTCTAAAATCAGAAAGGTCTTGTCTCAGAGTGATGCTGAAAAACTAATTCATGCATTTATTTCCTCTAGGCTGGACTATTGTAATTCATTATTATCAGGTTGTCCTAAAAGTTCCCTAAAAAGCCTTCAGTTAATTCAAAATGCTGCAGCTAGAGTACTGACGGGGACTAGAAGGAGAGAGCATATCTCACCTATATTGGCCTCTCTTCATTGGCTTCCTGTTAATTCTAGAATAGAATTTAAAATTCTTCTTCTTACTTATAAGGTTTTGAATAATCAGGTCCCATCTTATCTTAGGGACCTCGTAGTACCATATCACCCCAATAGAGCGCTTCGCTCTCAGACTGCAGGCTTACTTGTAGTTCCTAGGGTTTGTAAGAGTAGAATGGGAGGCAGAGCCTTCAGCTTTCAGGCTCCTCTCCTGTGGAACCAGCTCCCAATTCAGATCAGGGAGACAGACACCCTCTCTACTTTTAAGATTAGGCTTAAAACGTTCCTTTTTGCTAAAGCTTATAGTTAGGGCTGGATCAGGTGACCCTGAACCATCCCTTAGTTATGCTGCTATAGACGTAGACTGCTGGGGGTTCCCATGATGCACTGTTTCTTTCTCTTTTTGCTCTGTATGCACCACTCTGCATTTAATCATTAGTGATCGATCTCTGCTCCCCTCCACAGCATGTCTTTTTCCTGGTTCTCTCCCTCAGCCCCAACCAGTCCCAGCAGAAGACTGCCCCTCCCTGAGCCTGGTTCTGCTGGAGGTTTCTTCCTGTTAAAAGGGAGTTTTTCCTTCCCACTGTAGCCAAGTGCTTGCTCACAGGGGGTCGTTTTGACCGTTGGGGTTTTACATAATTATTGTATGGCCTTGCCTTACAATATAAAGCGCCTTGGGGCAACTGTTTGTTGTGATTTGGCGCTATATAAAAAAATTGATTGAATTGAATAACCAGGTGGGGTCTGACTGTAAACTCTGGACATGTGTGCAGTGGTTTAGTTTTTGTTTGTACCTCTGCGTTTGTGTTGAAGACTTTGGTCTCCTTCTTCCCCATGGTGAGGCTGCTAATGTCAAGCAAAATGGTGAAAATCAAGTAATCGGACAGCAGCAGGTTCTCATCAAACAGCTTGATCTCCAGAATATTCTGGGGGAAATAGCAGAAGAAGATCATGGTTTGAGAAAGATTATATCATAACTGTTAAATGAGCACAAGTGGAAAAACGGCCGCTTGGCCCCATCTGTAGCCAGGCCTGGACGGAATGCTCATCAGCGAGTACCTGGTTTTTCTGCAGAGCGCAGTCTGGCAGAGCCTGAAAAGGCCATGTGGACTTTCCATCTCCAGGTGCTTTCTCCCATGGGTGGCAGTGAAATTCAAGGGCCTTGACAAACCAGACCCGGGCGGCAGAGGCAAGCTCTGGAGGCGTGGATGTTTGGATAATTTGGCCTTCTTGGAGCCCCTGACTGGAGACCTGTAGGCGGCTCCATTGGAGGACTCCATTGTTCTGCTGAGGCACTTCAACGCACCCGTTGGCAATAATAGACACCTGGAAAGGCATGATTGGGAGGAATGGCCTCCCTGACCTATACCCGATCAGTTATTTGTTATTGGACTTCTGTGCTAGTCATGGACTGTCCACAGTGAACACCATAATTGAACATAAAAATGCTCATAAGTGTACATTGATGATTGATGATCAATTTTGTGATCGTATCATCTCATGTAAGGCTGCATGTTGTGGACATTCGGATGAAGACAGGGGCAGAGCTCTCAACTGGTCACCATCTGGTGGTGAGTTGGATCAGAGGGTGGGGGAGGATGTTGGACAGACCTGGTAAGCCCAGATGAATCATGCGGGTGAACTGGGAACGTCTGGAGGAGCCCACTGTCCGACAGATCTTAAACTCACCTCTGGCAGAGCTTTTGTAGTATCCCTGTGGAGTTTGGGGGCATTGAACCAGAAAGGGCAATGTTCAATGCTTCCATTGCAGAAGCGGGAGCTGTGGCCTGAAGGTCTTAGGTGCCTCAGGGGGCGCCAAACCTCGAACACCATGGTGGATACCGGTGATCAGGGAAGCCGTTCGACTGAAGAAAGAGTCCTTCTGGGATATGTTATCTGGGAGAACTCCGGAGGCACTTCTGGAGGCCCATGATGCACCTCAGGAGGGGAAAACGGGGAACCATCTAAGCTGTCTACAGTAAGGATGAGACTCTGTTAACCTCAACTGAGGATGTAATCCGGCACTGGAAGGAACACTTTGAGGAACTCCTGCATCAGACCAGAGCACCCTCTATAGTAGGGGCAGAGCTGGAAACTGATGTGGGATTATCATCAATTTCCCTGGTGGAAGTTAGTGAGGTAGTCAAACATCTCCACAGTGGTAAGACCCCAGGGGTTGATGAAATCCATCCAGCAATGCTGAAGGCTCTGTGTGTGGAGGGACTGTCTTGGACATCTCTTCAACATTGCAATGAGGTCTGGGACAGTGCCTAAGGAGTTGTAAACTGGAGTGGTGGTCCCCATATTTAAAAAAGGGGACAAACCCCATTAAAGGGGCATCACACTACTCAGCCTCCCTGATAAAGTCTACTCCAAGGTGCTGGAAAGGGGGGTTTGGTCAATAGCGGGACCTCTGATTGAAGAGGAACAATGCCAGTTCCATCCTGGTCATGTAACAACCAACTAGCTCATCACTCTCACAAGGATCCTGGAGGGTGCCTGGGAGCATGCCCATCCAGTTTGCATGTGTTTTGTGGACTTGGAGAGGGCATATGCTCGGGTACCCTGGAGGTGCTGCAGGAGTATAGACCGAGGGGGTCCCTCCTCAGGGCCATCCAATCTCTGTACTCACAAAGCGAGAGCTGTGTTCAGGTTCTCTGCAGTAAGCCGGACTCATTTCCAGTGAGGGTTGGCCTCCGCCAGGGCTACGACTTGTCATCATTCTATTTGTGATATTCATGGACAGGATATTGAGGCGTAGTCAGGGGGAGGAGGGTTTTCAGTTTGGTGGGCTCAGGGTCTCATCACTGCTTTTTAGATGATGTGGTCCTGATGGCCTCATTGGCCTGTGACATCCAACACTCACTGGATCAGTTCACAGACGAGTGTGAAACGGCTGGGATGAAGATCAGCACCTCTCACTCTGAGACCATCAGAGGTGGTTAATGTGGCTTGGGAGAGGGACATTTGGGGTCCCCTGCTGGAGCTGTTGCCCCTGCTACCTGATCTCGAATAAGCAGTTGAAGATAAGTGAATGAGTGTTCATCAGTTTACTAAAATATATATTCTAAGTATTTATATTTTGGAAATTTTTTTCTAGATTAGAGCAGATTTATCCATGAAGACTGCGCTAGCCGTTAATAATAATGCTCAAAATGTATTTGTGTTGTTTCAGGTTTTCCACAGCTGCTTTATCAGTGTGTGATACAGGAACCGAAAACCAGCACTACGTAGACTTACTTTCACATGGGTGGGGATCCTGAATGTAAATGTTTCATTCCACTTGGGGTTGTTTGTGTTGGCCACAGTGCTTGTGCGATAGATCCTCGCCGTGGAAGTGGGCAAAGAGAGAACGACATAGCAGTCAGATTCAGTCACTGTTAATAAAGACATGGAAATATTAACAGCTGTTTCTGTAGCACAAGATAATAAAGTGAATGTGTCATATCAAAAAAGTACAATATAACGTGACAGGTCACGATGATTTTAAAAAAAGATTCTGTTTCATTGTAAAAAAAAAAACAACATGAATCATGAATGTGAACCACGTGAAAACAAAGCTTTGCTTACAGTAATCTTGGGAGTATTTGTTTTTTGCACTTAATACAGTGACATTCAAGATCCAGTGGGGCATAGGGTGCTTCTGCAGAAACAAAATGAACATGAGTTATGCATGGTACCATAGCTAAACATCAGAACAATATACTTTTTTCTCCTGACAGAAGCTTAAAGACTGAAAGAAATTATTTGTTAAACAACCTGTGATGAAACTGTGATTATTGCTTGCCGACAACAAGATATGCCACATTTCATGGCACATGTTAACACCAAGCTTTTAAGGAAGAAAGACACGATAATTCCTCACACAATTAACCTAAGCAGAGCAGGACCTGGTTAGTACTTGGATGGGAGACCTCTTTGGAATGCCAGCTGCTGTGTGTGTTTCTCCATGTAAAACTGGAGCTGCGTCAGGAAGGGTATCCGGCATAAAACTTGTGCCAATTACCAATGCGGATCTGGCTGTATCTGCTGTGGCGACCCTGAACAATACGGGAGCAGCCGAATGAACAACAACTTACAGAAGTGAAAAACTGGAACACAGTGAATGTACGGGCACTTGAATAGGGGACAGGTGAGGGCATAAATTCAAAACTAACTGATAACCAAATTAACAACAGGTGTGAGATGAGCAGTGATGTGTTACTTAGTAATGCCTTACTCTAATCTGACCGCTTTTTTCAGTAATAAGTAATCTAACATGTTAATCTTCTCAAATCAGCAATCAGATTAAAGTTACTTCTCCAAGTCACTGTGCGTTACTATGTATTGTGGGTCGATTGCAACTGGCCCGTGGGCAGCGGCGTTTGGTTGACCTGCCCACTTCACCCCCTTTCAGTGAGCTGCAAGCTTTTCCTGTGTTGTGCAGCAGCTCCGAGTTGCAAAACAGTGGTCTCTCAAAGCGTGGTGATACTCAGAGCTATGGTTTTACTAAGACATTTCTTTGCTTTTTTGTTTTCTTTTAAACTCTGTGCCACTGTGCATCTCCTTGCTAAAAACAGTTGATCTGTGATGTGTTATATCAACTAATACTAACATTTTTTTTTCCACCCAAATCCACTTAAAGTCTCTTTCTGAGGACGACATGATGTAAAAAACGCCGATAAAACTTTCTTACCTGTCAATCTGGTCGTGTTTTCTGCATAAATAAACGTTATCCATTTTTCTGCTCAAATAGAAAGCCAGGGGCAAATCCATGTGAGAAGGGGGCGTGGGTGGCTCCCCACAACACTTCTTCATTAAAGGTACACTTTTGAAGACATTTTTTTCAGACTATTACTACTAGTAGTACTACTTATAATAATAATAATAATAATAATAATTTCAACAACTAAAATGTTTAAAAAGAATTTAAATGTTAGAAAAATGTTAGAAAAGCCGGATGATGTCCTTTGCCACGGACAGTTTATGTTGGAATTCCGATGGGTCTGGTGCTTCCTTTTGACATAACCTCTCGTTTTTTGCCGATGAGGCTTTCAGCTTTTCCCGTTAACCCACCTGTCAGTTTGGCAGCCAGAGGAAGAAGAACAACTCCATCCTAATGCCAGCCTATTTATTCCTGTTCAGGCCATGACACAGAATGCAGAGGTGTCAGCTGGGTTCCCTTTGTTTGAAGGGCTGCTTGCATCAAAACAGAGACACACCCACTGGGTTATTGATCCCGTATCTCAGGCCTGCAGGCTCAGCGGCCTTCAGCTCCACCCTGTCAAATGTTGTTTCACCAGTAGTGTCTCAACATGTTAGGATGCACTGAAGAGTGTTTAGGCGATTATCATCTGTGCTGCAGCTATCCGGGTATGTTCATGTACGTTTGCCTGCTTCTTCAGAGTTAAAGAGGCTGTCCCACATCCTGTGGCACTGATGATCTAGTCTGATCGTCCAGTCTGACACTGGGGTATGGTGAGTAAAGAACAAGTCGTGCAGGTAATACACACCAACTCTGGCCATCATCCAGAATTCACACAACCCAAGTTACAGTCATAACACTCATTTTATCTTCAAGGTTCCACAATTCTATGCCTGTGCATGCAGGAAACTCTTCTAATATGAACAAAACTTCTGCAAAAATGATTCATTTTATTTCACCAAATTTTGTACTCCTGTCTTGTCTGTGAGACATGCCCACTGAGGCAGTCTACACTCCATGACATGGCCATACTGCCACTGCAAAAAAGATGAGCCGTGGCTCCTTCTGTTTCTGAGACCTGACAGTGTGTTTGTTTTAAGATGGGTTTTTTGGCTATATCATCAGTGTTTATGAGGTATTTTGGCTGTAAACTATTGTATTTGAAAGATACCTGGTGTCACATATGAAGTTGTTGAAATCTGAAAATCAAAAAGTGCATCTTTTATCTGTATTCATGTTCAATGTTGAGTGTCATTGGGGGGCTGGAGTCTACCCCAGCACACACTGGGGGTGTGGAGTGTCAGCACGGACACCTTACCACATGTCGGACATCTTTGTGTTGCTTGAGGATGTCCTCCTCCCTAAGTAGAAGCAACACGGACTATTTAATGTGCTGAAGAAGAGCTAACGACATAAAATAAAATGGAACATATACAAAGAAATTGTAAGTTACCTTTCCAGAAGCTCAAACACCATCCAGAGTTTACTCATTGACTGGAGAGAAGAGGACATCAAAGTGCATGAATGTGATTAGTTGCGCCTGTTGATTATTTAATCCGGTTATCCACTGTAGTGGATATGAAGAGTTCAGGCGCAAAACCCTGTATCTCCACCAGACCACTCTTGTTTTAAATAAGGATATTTAACTGATGGAAGTTGTACATCTCCATGAATCATTCTTTCTTGTTATGAAATGGTTATGGTGCACTGAACAAAATAGCAGAATCTCAAAAATCAGCCTTTATTCAGAAATGTGTTAATTAGAAACCTTTAATATATTTGGCTGCAAAACCTGGTATCTCCACCTTCAGTTTGTTTGCAAAACTCAGTAAGTC
The DNA here is from genome assembly GCF_902500255.1 of Thalassophryne amazonica. NCBI lineage: Eukaryota > Metazoa > Chordata > Actinopteri > Batrachoidiformes > Batrachoididae > Thalassophryne > Thalassophryne amazonica. The sequence goes on from NC_047115.1 coordinate 85,368,003, forward strand.
CATCACTTTAATGTACGCTAGGACAGAGACGCCAAGTCAGCTAAAAGCTTCGTTCCAATGATCTTCAGCGTGCTCCTGCGGGTGTTCCACCTGGTGCTGCGCCTGATGTTTGGGAAAACGAGGGAGATGAGAGCCGCGTGAAGCCACACATCTGGCACTCTCCTTCTACCCCTCTCTCTGCACCACTCCATGGCACAGAGCCCAACTAAGCATGCAGTCACAAAGTTCTTCTGGTGTGGATTTAAAGGAGCAAACTGGAGCGATCTGAATTGTTCATCAGCAGATGGATGAATATGGGTGTGTGTGTGTGGAGACAATTCGCCAGACAGAACTTAACGATGCGCTGTTACGTGGTAACAGGTTGCAGCAGTTCCTGAGGACACCTGACACCTCTGCCTAAAATCATCACATTCGTGATCAGCAGGCAAGAATGTATACGAGGTCTATTAGAAAATAGACGCAATCACACATGATTCAAATCCATATAGTTTTTGAAAAAAATAATAAGGTTGGATACTTTTCTAATAGACCTCATACTTCGTGGCATTCATGACGTGCTGTCGTTATGTGTAAACACAGCATCAGAGAAGCTCTCGTGGGTACCACAACCTTTGCGTCATGTGACTGAGATACATATCAGTGAGTGGTGCGCTGTTTACTATGTGGTTTTGCACACAAACTGGGATGGCGCTTACGAGGTTCTGCATTTTGACTTGCATTTACCATAGGATTTATGGGGTGTTGCAGCAGAATTGATTTTGTTTTCAGATACGAGCCTCGGTAAGCTTTCACTTGCAATAGTTATCTCATTTTCTGTGGGCGTGGCGTTTACGGGGTTTTGTGCCTGAACTCTTCATATGTTCACTTTAAATAATCAGACAGTATTTAAGCCAAATAAAGCCACAAATGACAAGACAGAAGCAGTGATCCCAAACAGTTATCATCACAAAGTATAAAACTACGACATAAAAATTCACTGTTGAAATTTTGCTTTTAATCTCTGATCTCTTGATGTCTCTGATCAGTGAGCTGAGATTCTGTTCCTGAACTGATTTCTCATCATTGACTCTTGACCTTTTATCCTATTATTCAAATGAAATCATTGATCATTTAGCTCAACCTCTGATTCTGATCACCAAGGTTTGATCCCAGTTGTTGAGCTTTGATTGTGATTTCTGTCCTTGTATCCTGATCCTCTTGATCCTAATCTTGTCTCAGCTGTGATCACTGCTCTACCTTATTTTTATTTTTTTTTTTACCTCAGTGTCGATGTCAAATGTCTTGGATTCCTTCTTCCCTGCAGTGAGGCTGCTGATGTCAACAGTAAAAGTGGAAATGAGGTTGTCTATTTTCATGGGATCTTCGTCATACAGCTTTATCTCCAGAATATTCTGGGAAGATTGTACAACAAAGTTACACATCCATTAGTTTTGTAAATAAAGTGAAAATGAGTGATGACAAAACTTCAACAATTTGCTTAAGAGGTCTTTATTACCGCGCGTGTCAACAAAGCGTATGACAGCAGGATATTGTGTTACTGGTGGGTGAGTGGGGCATGGGCGGAGCGGGGTTAAGGGGCAGGAAAAATCTGGACAGATTTCCTTCAGACATGGTGGGAATATTACCTGGACAGATATGTGAATTAATATGAAGGTGTGTTGCACGCAGTGTATGTGTCAGACCTGTGGTGCATTTCACTTCTTATTCTGCTGTGTTTGGACAGAATGGACATTATACAACCTTTGTCTATTGCACCATCAGTAAAAACTTTCTGGAAGCGTGAAACATAAATGGGTGCAATACAAGAAAACTGATCAAATGTAGTTTTGAGTCACCGATGTGCCTTCTGGCAAACAAACAAAATCAAATCAATTTTATTTATATAGCGCCAAATCACAACAAACAGTTGCCCCAATGTGCCTCATATTGCAAGGCAAAAGCCATACAATAATTACAGAAAAACCCCAACGGTCAAAACGACCCCCTGTGAGCAAGCACTTGGCGACAGTGGGAAGGAAAAACTCCCTTTTAACAGGAAGAAACCTCCAGCAGAACCAGGCTCAGGGAGGGGCAGTCTTCTGCTGGGACTGGTTGGAGCTGAGGGGAGAGAATCAGGAAAAAGACATGCTGTGGGAGAGAGCAGAGATCACTCACTAATGCTTAAATGCAGAGTGGTGCATACAGAGCAAAAAGAGAAAGAAACACTCAGTGCATCATGGGAACCCCCCAGCAGTCTAAGTCCATAGCAGCATAACTAAGGGATGGTTCAGGGTCACCTGATCCAGCCCTAACTATAAGCTTTAGCAAAAAGGAAAGTTTTAAGCCTAATCTTAAAAGTAGAGAGGGTGTCTGTCTCCCTGATCCGAACTGGGAGCTGGTTCCAGAGGAGAGGAGCCTGAAAGCTGAAGGCTCTGCCTCCCATTCTACTCTTACAAACCCTAGGAACTACAAGTAAGCCTGCAGTCTGAGAGAGAAGCGCTCTATTGGGGTGATATGGTACTATGAGGTCCCTAAGATACGATGGGACCTGATTATTCAAAACCTTATAAGTAAGAAGAAGAATTTTAAATTCTATTCTAGAATTAACAGGAAGCCAATGAAGAGAGGCCAATATGGGTGAAATATGCTCTCTCCTTCTAGTCCCCGTCAGTACTCTAGCTGCAGCATTTTGAATTAACTGAAGGCTTTTCAGGGAACTTTTAGGACAACCTGATAATAATAAATTATAATAGTCCAGCCTAGAGGAAATAAATGCATGAATTAGTTTTTCAGCATCACTCTGAGACAAGACCTTTCTAATTTTAGAGACATTGCGCAAATGCAAAAAAGCAGTCCTACATATTTGCTTAATATGCGCATTGAAGGACATATCCTGATCAAAAATGACTCCAAGATTTCTCACAGTATTACTAGAGGTCAGGGTAATGCCATCTAGAGTAAGGATCTGGTTAGGAACCATGTTTCTAAGATTTGTGGGGCCAAGTACAATAACTTCAGTTTTATCTGAATTTAAAAGCAGGAAACTAGAGGTCATCCATGTCTTTATGTCTGTAAGACATTCCTGCAGTTTAACTAATTGGTGTGTGTCCTCTGGCTTCATGGATAGATAAAGCTGGGTATCATCTGCGTAACAATGTAAATTTAAGCAATGCTTTCTAATAATACTGCCTAAGGGAAGCATGTATAAAGTGAATAAAATTGGTCCTAGCACAGAACCTTGTGGAACTCCATAATTAACCTTAGTCTGTGAAGAAGACTCCCCATTTACATGAACAAGTTGTAATCTATTAGATAAATATGATTCAAACCACCGCAGCACAGTGCCTTTAATACCTATGGCATGCTCTAATCTCTGTAATAAAATTTTATGGTCAACAGTATCAAAAGCAGCACTGAGGTCTAACAGGACAAGCACAGAGATGAGTCCAGTGTCTGAGGCCATAAGAAGATTATTTGTAACCTTCACTAATGCTGTTTCTGTACTATGATGAATTCTAAAACCTGACTGAAACTCTTCAAATAGACCATTCCTCTGCAAATGATCAGTTAGCTGTTTTACAACTACCCTTTCAAGAATTTTTGAGAGAAAAGGAAGGTTGGAGATTGGCCTATAATTAGCTAAGATAGCTGGGTCAAGTGATGGCTTTTTAAGTAATGGTTTAATTACTGCCACCTTAAAAGCCTGTGGTACATAGCCAACTAATAAAGATAGATTGATCATATTTAAGATCGAAGCATTAATTAATGGTAGGGCTTCCTTGAGCAGCCTGGTAGGAATGGGGTCTAATAGACATGTTGATGGTTTGGAGGAAGTAACTAATGAAAATAACTCAGACAGAACAATCGGAGAGAAAGAGTCTAACCAAATACCGGCATCACTGAAAGCAGCCAAAGATAACGATATGTCTTTGGGATGGTTATAAGTAATTTTTTCTCTAATAGTTAAAATTTTATTAGCAAAAAAGTCATGAAGTCATTACTAGTTAAAGTTAAAGGAATACTCGGCTCAATAGAGCTCTGACTCTTTGTCAGCCTGGCTACAGTGCTGAAAAGAAACCTGGGGTTGTTCTTATTTTATTCAATTAGTGATGAGTAGTAACTTCTGATTTAAGGCTCTCTTTTTCAGAGGAGCTACAGCATCCAAAGTTGTGCTCAATGAGGATGTAAAACTACTGACGAGATAATCAATCTCACTCACAGAGTTTAGGTAGCTACTCTGCACTGTGTTGGTATATGGCATTGGAGAACATAACAAAGAAGGAATCATATCATTAAACCTAGTTACAGTGCTTTCCGAAAGACTTCTACTGTAATGAAACTTATTCCCCACTGCTGGGTAGTCCATTAAAGTAAATGTAAATGTTATTAAGAAATGATGAGACAGAAGGGGGTTTTCAGGGAATACTGTTAAGTCTTCAATTTCTATACCATAAGTCAGAACAAGATCTAAAGTATGGTTAAAGTGGTGGGTGGACTCATTTACATTTTGAGCGAAGCCAATTAAGTCTAATAATAGATTAAATGCAGTGTTGAGGCTGTCATTCTCAGCATCAATGTGGATGTTAAAATCGCCCACTATAATTATCTTATCTGAGCTAAGCACTAAGTCAGACAAAAGGTCTGAAAATTCACAGAGAAACTCACAGTAACGACCAGGTGGACGATAGATAACAACAAATAAAACTGGTTTTTGGGACTTCCAATTTGGATGGACAAGACTAAGAGTCAAGCTTTCAAATGAATTAAAGGTCTGTCTGAGTTTTTGATTAATTAATACGCTGGAGTGGAAGGTTGCTGCTAATCCTCCCCCTCGGCCCGTGCTACGAGCATTCTGACAGTTAGTGTGACTCGGGGGTGTTGACTCATTTAAACTAACATATTCATCCTGCTGTAACCAGGTTTCTGTAAGGCAGAATAAATCAATATGTTGATCAATTATTATATCATTTACTAACAGGGACTTAGAAGTGAGAGATCTAATGTTTAATAAACCACATTTAACTGTTTTAGTCTGTGGTGCAGTTGAAGGTGCTATATTATTTTTTATTTTTGAATTTTTATGCTAAAATAGATTTTTACTGGTTGTTGGTGGTCTGGGAGCAGGCACCGTCTCTACAGGGATGGGGTATTGGTGGGATGGCAGGGGGAGAGAAGCTGCAGAAAGGTGTGTAAGATGACAACTCTGCTTCCTGGTCCCAACCCTGGATAGTCACGGTTTGGAGGGTTTGATAAAATTGGCCAGATTTCTAGAAATGAGAGCTGCTCCATCCAAAGTGGGATGGATGCCGTCTCTCCTAACAAGACCAGGTTTTCCCAAGAAGCTTTGCCAATTATCTATGAAGCCCACCTCATTTTTTGGACACCACTCAGACAGCCAGCAATTCAAGGAGAACATGCGGCTAAACATGTCACTCCCGGTCCGATTGGGGAGGGGCCCAGAGAAAACTACAGAGTCCGACATTGTTTTTGCAAAGTTACACACTGATTCAATGTTAATTTTAGTGACCTCCGATTGGCGTAACCGGGTGTCATTACTGCCGATGTGAATTACAATCTTACCAAATTTACGCTTAGCCTTAGCCAGTAGTTTCAAATTTCTTTCAGTGTTGCCTGCTCTGGCCCGCGTAAGACATTTGACTATGGTTGCTGGTGTCGCTAACTTCACATTTCTCAAAACAGAGTTGCCAATAACCAGAGTTTGATCCTCGGCGGGTGTGTTGCCGAGTGGGGAGAAACAGTTAGAGATGTGAACGGGTTGGTGGTGTACAGGGGGCTTCTGTTTAGAACTACGCTTCCTCCTCACAGTCACCCAGCCGGTCTGCTTTCCCGGCTGCTCGGGATCTGCTGGGGGACAGCTAACGGCGGCTAAGGTACCTTGGTCCACACCAACTACAGGGGCCTGGCTAGCTGTAGGATTTTCCAAGGTGCGGAGCCGAGTCTCCAATTCGCCCAGCCTGGCCTCCAAAGCTACGAATAAGCTACACTTATTACAAGTACCGTTACTGCTAAAGGAGGCCGAGGAATAATTAAACATTTCACACCCAGAGCAGAAAAGTGCGGGAGAGACAGGAGAAGCCGCCATGCTACACCGGCTAAGAGCTAGTAGCTGCGCTAAGCTAGCGGATTCCTAAAAACACACAAAGTGAATAATGTGTAAATAATTTAGAGGTGATTCAGCAGAGGGAGTGCTTTAGTTAAGGCACGTGAAGATTACACTGTGAAACAAATCATTATCTAGTTATCTAGATCAATCTAACTACGCAGATTAAACAGCTAACAGATACAGCAAAACACTGCTGTGCTCCGGAACAGGAAGTGATACAATACCGCAGTGAGAGCCAACCACCAGTAGAGGCAAGCCAGTAACAATGCACAGTTAATTCAATCACAGCCACACCAAGGAGATGTAACATTACTTTTAATTACTTTTTGACTTTTTTCACTTTTAAAATAGTGGAGATGATCGAAGAGGAACGAGAGGAACAGTTGCTTCTGGAAGTGACTGAGCTGCTGCCAGCCTGGCTGCAGTTGCAGCAGACATCAGGACTCCCGTTCAAGGTTTCCGGTCTTACACATTTAATGGTCTTATTTATTTATTTATTTATTTATTTATTTGAGGAGCACAATTCTGCAAGACTGGAGCACACATCACTCTCTCTCTCTCTCTCTCTCTCTCTGCTCTCTCTCTCTCTCTCTCTCTCTCTCTCTCACTGTGTGTGTGTGTGTGTGTGTGTGTGTGTGTGTGTGTGTGTGTGTGTGTGTGTGTGTGTGTGTGTGTGTGTGTGTGTGTGTGTGTGTGTGTGTGTGTGTGTGTGTGCCCCAGACGTGTTTGATATGCTTGCTGTGAGGACCACACACGATTGTGAGGAAATATGACGACATGCTTTCATTAAATGGCATTCTGCTCCAATACAGCTCTTCCACAGCAAATATGTGTCTTTGAATCAGGAAAATCTTTTTGCTAAATGGCGTGCTGTGGACATGTGATCCATCAGAAATCTATCCATCAGAGCCAAAATGCAGGAAGAAAGAGGAGGATGCATCCATGCCAAATCAACCTGCAGATTCACCTCAGATCTGCTGTGAGGACCTCAAGTGAAAAAACAAGGGAACAGCAAAATGGACTTACAGTGTTATTGCCAAATAAATCAGATCAAGTCAATCAGCATGTGGTTGAGCGCTGCATGTGGATCTCAGAGCCAAGGAAAAAAGGATTATATAAGCAATGGATTATCCCGTCCCAGGGCCCTCCACACGAAATTCTGCCTGAAGACAGGTTGGTCCAATACATGAGCATGGCCAGTATCATGTACATCAGAATTTCAATAAAATGTGTAATTTCATCCCAAATAAAAATATACATCACAAATGACTCACCTGATTGTGTCTATTTATTGTTCTTTTCTCATTCATTAAATGTATTCCATGTAAATTAATTCAATTTCAGCTGGGCATTGAACCAACTTTCTTCAAAAAAAGGGGGTGGGCTGATGCTTGACCCTGGGCCCTCCAACGGACAAACAAGGTATATACTGGACATGAAAGAGAGGACACTCAATGCAGCAGGGACGTCATTCTGCAAGTCTGTGAGTGCGCTGTATACATTTTATTATTTTATTTTTTTTTATAATTTATTAAATTTTTTCTTGTCCTTACTGGGAGCAGTGGGGGAATTTCCACAGTCTATTCACATGGATAATAGCAGGATAATAAGAGCTGAATGTTTTGTGCGTAAACGTGTTTCAGCTGAGAGTGGTCACTTCAATGAGATACCAACTGCAAAATTGTCACTTGTTTGCGTGTTTGGTCACTAGTTTTCATCTCCATCTGCTCTCGAACAGTAGCAGCCAGAGAGATAGGATCTAAATCAGCAACACTGAGACCGAAGTGACGCAGCAGGCATGATGTGGTTACACAAATTCAAACTAGGGACCAATCAAATTTGTCTCAGCAGCTTTTGGTGACACACACAGTTGGTATTTTTATTTTATCTAATAATGTTGTATTCTTTGCTCTTATTATTATTTATTTTTATTTATTTAACCAGGAAAATCCCAATGAGATTAAAAACCTCTTTTGCACGGCAGTCCTGGCCAAGAGGCCACAAAAGTTACACAACAATTACAATTAAATCCATACATTTAAAATAATCTATGGTTAAGAAAAACAGTTACAATTTAAAGAAGTCATCTCATGTCCTCTCAGTCCAGTTCAGTTAATTAATAAAATAAGTTCAGTTAATTTCCAGTCTTTTTGAAACATGTTCCATGTATTAGTATATAGCATGCAGTAATTACATGCCCAGGCTTGAAGTTGTTGTTGCGAGCCAAAGGGTAAAATCAGATGTATGAAACTCCTGATCTTTGGGTGTGGCTGAGACTGACTGGAGCTGCATCCAAATGCCTGCATTCTAAAGAAATTACCTTCATGCACAAGGCGCCCGCCCTACTTTGTGAAAATATGATGATGTAACACTCTGTACTTTCACTTACTTTTGCTCTTCATACCAAATTATAACTCCTTTTGCTCACAAAATAATTTGATGCTACAGCACACTTTACCTGAGCCTCTTGTATTTATGTAAGGTTAAAGACATTAAGTCAGGTTTTTCTAACACACACTCTTCAGAAAAAAGACATTCCTGTGCAGCAGTGATGTAAAGAAGCATAAGCCTAATGAATATTTTACACATTACATTTTTTTATTATATCCCAAATGAATCCCTTTGTAATCACCAATATTTTGGCTAGGAACTGTAATTTAATTACATATTTTTTTCTCAGTAACTGCAACAGATTACAATTACATTTATTTTGTACTTTAATTATGTAATTGCATGTAACTCCACGGGCTCTAGAATGGGTAGTGTTTACAGAACAGCTAGCTGACATAGTTCAAGGGTGGTAATAAATTGTGCAATGTTTCTATAATGAGTTGGAATGGTGTGTGTGTGTGTGTGTGTGTGTGTGTGTGTGTGTGTGTGTGTGTGTGTGTGTGTGTGTGTGTGTGTGTGTGTGTGTGTGCGAACGTTTTTAGAAACTTAGACCTCAACAGTTTTTAGAGGAAGAACTCAACCATAATTTTTTTATGTTAATTTACTGTCTTAATGTATTTATAAATTGTTTAGGTTCTTGTTATAATATACACGCTATTATTATTATCATTACTTTTATTATTATAATTATTACTATTATTATTATTATTATTATTATTATTACTTCATTTATTATTATGTACTTCATTTGATTTTTAAATGGACCACAATGGAAATAAGTTTTTTTTTCTCACTTTCTTGTGTCATCCATGTATTTTTAATGTATTTACAATTATACTGTACTTACATTAAACCTACTAAATAAAATCATGCACGCACACACACATACATGTACACAGACGCCATTTCGCGTTTAACATACACATAATTTACCACCCCCTGCTGGAATGGTAAATTATGGTCCAGAATGTAATTATCAATGTCCATTGTTCAGTGCTGTTAGATAATATTTGTAGTTTCACCAATAATATTTGTCCTACCAACGGTCTGTTTTGGCGGCGTTCATCCTTGACCCAAAACACATAAGCATACCAAATGGCAAATGTCAGCTCTGTATGTGATCGAAGTTACACACACACACACACACACATACACACACACACACACACACACGGCTGCCCTGCTACTGCCTCTGTTTGAATGAGGTAAGACTCACCTGCAGTGTGTCATTGATCTTGTAGCTAAAAGTTTCATTCCACTCAGGATTCTGTGTGTTTGCCACAGATTTAGTTCTGTACGTCCTTTCAGACGTGGCAGGGAGGCTGACAGTCACGTAACAGTCTGCTTCAGACCCTAGTGTTTGAGAGGAGAAAAAAGCTTCACAGTGTCTGAACAGTGGGAGGAGCAGTACGAAATAGTGATGACATTTTGCTTTTGACAATTTCCAGGAGAGGCATCTGAGAAAATCATGTTCTCTACACCACATTCTTCTAGCACTAATGTCAATTTATTGTTGTTACTGTGACATTTATGTACATATTTCTACAGTCAAACGGATTTGCTAAGAGTGTTATTTCAGTGAGACATGCCAACAAAGTATTTTTCTATGACTCCTATGAAGTAATATGTCAGGGCAAATACAAAAAAAAAAAATAAAGCATTAAGATCATCCCTCCACAATCAGCTGTTTTGTGGAAGTAATTGGTAACATGGCCATGTTAATGTTATTGTTAGTTAAATATTTTTTAATTTTGGGACAGTTTATCCAAATGAGCAGAGATGCTTTTTTAATGATTTCATGATGTTAAACAGTGCAACTTGATGTGCATTGGGAGCTTTTTGCCGCTACCCTGTGACACTGAAGTAAGAGGAGTTCCTTTTAGTATGTGTTCTGAAATCTTATCTGTACTTACAGTAGTCTTGGGACTGAACTTTTTCTGCTTTTAGTGCTGTAACATTCAAGGTCCAGAAGGTGGTATTTTCCTTCTGGTGAAAAAGACAAAAAGAAATCAATAAGTAAAAAAAAAAAAAAAAAAAAAAAATCACTGAGTAAAGTTTCTTTTTCCCTGTAAAATATTTGCAATAACACTTGACTGACACATTTCTTCTGTCAATAATTAAAGCTCCATTACATGTCTATTAAATTAATCTAAAAACTATATAAAACCAACATGAAAGGTTTGATGCTATTGTTAATACTAAATAAGAAGTAATTTGAACTTTCTGAACATCACACCTTGAGGTACATCTTAATAAGTGGTTAGAATGGTTGCTGTGGAAACAGGTTCATTTTTCCCAGTTGCAGATAAATAATTCATGCAGATGTGTTTTATCACATCTGTAAATCATAAAGAATCAAAGCAGAACATAGAAATGATTTTGAAGAATAGAAGAGCCGTGACACAGTAACAGAAAGTACTCTGAAGGTCAGTAGGTGTTACTTCTGTGTGCAGACACACAGCCGCCTCAGGGCAGAGTGCAGGGTTAGCACATAGTGAGCTTCACATTGTTCTAGCCAAATGCAACATTTGCATCTTTCCTGTTTTGTACAGCAACAGCCAAAAGAACACTACAGACTCAGCATGCAACTGGCAGAGAAATCAATGAAACAGAAAGCAATACAGGTTGCTGAAAAAATACTGAACATGATCAACCTGAAGAACCACAAAAGGCCCCCTGATACATGCACGACTTTGATGCACCTACTTGCACAATCTGTGTCGTGCAGGAGAGTAAACTCATTGTTAAGTGTAGACTGTATGTAAGAGCGGCGCCATTGCATGCAATCGTGCAAAGAGAATTTTGAAATGTTCAAAAAATCTTTCATGCATAAATGTCATGCAATAAATGTGAAGTGGTAGTGCATGTTGGGTGATCTACTCACCAACACTACGCGCAGCTTGTCAAGTCAGTAAAGAAGAAGTGAACAGTGGTGCGTCAGCACACTGCATCAGAGCACACTCGTCTGAACAATTATAATGAGATGTTAAATCTGTCATAAACATACCTTAACAGCTGCTCACAAGAAGGAAAGAACATGCAACTGTTTTACCAAGCCATTACAAAATAAACATGACAAATAATTACTTTCTTAGATGGCTCCAAATGCTTTCTCCTGCTCATTCAGCGTGCACGCTTGAGAAAAGCAGTAGCTGAAGCGGTCCTCTGTGATTCGGCAGCAATTAGAGGCATTTTCAACACCTAACTCAGACAGAAAATGATTAATCTGCTACAAAATAATTATTTTAGATATGCAATGTCCAGCACACAACGTGTGGCAGCCAGTGGAACAAAGCACAGCGTCCAGATGGGAACACAGTGGGTGGGATCATTACAACGATGTGTGTGCAAGTGCGCGGATCAAAGTCGTGCAAGTGTCAGGGCACCTACAGACTGTGCTGTGTGTTAGCATGAAGACATCAAATCAACTTACCGCCATCATTGTGGCCAGCTGTTAAAGTTCCACACTTTGTCCTTCTGATATTGTGGATGCTGCATATAAAAATGAGGATAAAAGCGTAGAGTCAGGTCTATAAACAATGAAGCAGTGACAGTGTTTGAAATGGAGTTGAAATGAAAACAATCAAGACATTCTTGTCATGTCGACTTTCAGCTTTAATTCAGAGGATTTAACAAATATAACACATTAACCATTCCTGAATTATAATTAATTTTTACACACAGTGCCACCATTTTCAGAGTCCAGAAATAAAGTGTGTGTGTATATATATATGGTGGTGTTTGTCTCCCCTCCTTCTGTTTAGAGTTCATGGAGTTGTTCTCCTGTCTCTGTCTGTCAGCTATGTGGGTTTCCCCCTGGTGCGTGTGTGATCTGTTCTTTCCTCTGTTCTCTGTGTCAGAGTGTCCACACCCTTGAGTTCCCACGCGGTGCTGCCCCTGTGATCTTGGTTTGTTTTTGCTCTGTGTCCATTTATGTTTCATGTAATCATTGTACTTGTGTTCCGTTATTAGTTTTGTCATTCTGGTGTTTTCTGTTTGGTTATTTACGGAGAGTATTAGTTTTAGTTATCTCATTCTGGTTTTACATGGGTTTATTTCCATGTTTGTTTCTGATGATTTGAACGTAGATTTTATGTTTGTTTTTTTTAAGTTGTCCATTGTAATATTATATATTTGGTTCATTCGGGAGTCAGGTTTTGTTTCTGTCACTTTATGTTCTGTCAGATCCCACATGCACGCGCACTTTGTTTCCTCTGTTTCCTTTGGTTCGCACCTGTCGCTGATCAGTTCATTTGTTATTTAAACCCTCACCAGTTCTTCTTTGTTGCCAATTCCTGCACTGTAGTCTCCATGCATTCCATGTACTTGATTCTGTGAGTATATGGAATATTCTGAATATTCCTTATGCAATAAGCCATGTTTTTCCTGTCTTTGGTTTTCTTTGATCTTCTGTTACTCTGCGTTTGATTTTTTTGGACTCTGTTCCCTAAGCCTCCATTACTGCACTGTGTGGATTTTGTCACTTGAGATACATTTGTAAAATAAAACACCTTGGTTTCTCACACAATTCCTGTGTTTGGCTGCCTGCATTCTGGGGTTTAAATCTGACAGTGAACCTCCTCGTAACGCAGGTTTCTTTTTTCCAAGTTACTGAATAGGTGTTGGACTTTATTTACATCAATCATTAACATAAACAGTATAGTAATGTATGGAAAACCTCTATGGAGTAGGTAGTTCTCAAAAAATGAGTGACTGTGCAAAAAGAAGGCAAGTGATGGAAGCCACCAAAATACCTATGTAACTAAAAAGGAGTTAAATTCTTCTCTGTCTGTTCTTGGAGAAACTGGTAAAATGCACAGTTGTGGCATTGTACATCATCGGTTCCACAAGATCATGGTGGGGTTAAGCAGAGAAGGATTTTCTTATAAAGAAGACTGGAAAGTTCGGATACAGTCTGCCCGAAGGCACATAGGTGATTTAAGGCACCTTGACAGTTGCACGGATTTGATCCTCGCACTCTTGCGCAATTCGTTGTGGCAATGTGTCCCGTTTGTCCCGCTTGAGACTACTTTACATATAATATTAACCATTTTGTAGCTGATGACGCATTTGCTCTCAGAACTTGGCTGATGAAACCAGTCACTTATCGCTCCCAGAATCATAGAGAAATTATCTACAGCTACAGGTTGTCTTGTGTGCATTGTGCAGTGGAAACCACATTTGGAATCTTGTCTCAAAGGTAATTATATATAATACAAGTATATATTATAACGGATTGGTAAAATAGTTGCATTTCCATTCCTTCTTATGAGTTAGATTATGTATCTGTAAAGATATGTTTTTAAAAATGTAACAGCTCATAATCATCAGGATACCCTGCACGCAATGACACGCAGTGACATGCAGCAACAAGCAGTTACATGCAGTGTTTTCGAATATGTTGTACAATGTGCACAACTATTTCACGCAAGTGGCACAAATTTAATTTGTGACAGAAATTTTGAACATTTCAACATTTTCTGTGCACACTGGCACACAGCCGCACACAGTTTACAATGGTTTATGACGAGCACGCAATCTTTCATGCAATCTTGCGTGCCACTGAGGGGATCAAATTTGTGCAAGTGTCAAGGTTCCTTTACACTTCAATTTGAACTGATTTCTTTCTTTGTATGAAAGTCCTTCTCTGTTCCACTCTGACTTGTTAAAACAAAAAAATGGCTGTAAAAGTGATGATTTATACGCGTTATATTGGAGAAAGGGAAATGTGTAAAAGGGTAAGGGGTGCAACATAAGGAAAACGTGTTTCTGAAGAAGACATTGCATTTTACATAGTACATAGTTTGACAGGCTCACTTTGTTTGGGGGGGGGGGGGGGTGGTGGTGCCAATTTATTTATTTATTTGTTAACCTGTGTGTTAGTTGCCTGTTCTTTGGAGAAGAGACAGTTGTAAGGCTGTGAAATGTGTGTTACTGTTTGTACATCTTCTTCTGCAGAGTGTTATATGGATTGTACTTTTTTGTCCAGGTGTTTGCTCTGGAGTCCAACCTTTTGTGTAATTTTTTTCTGAAAAGTATTATTCAGATTATTCAGTTTTAAAGATGACATGTATGCCTCATGAGATTTGAATGTCAGTCAGTGACCAAAGGCAATGTCTTTAGGATTTTAGCACTATAGTCTTTAGGACCAGGATCTGTGGGTAGCGCTGGAATGATGTATCAAACGAGCCGTTACTTAAATGAGGAAGTTCACTTTCATTGTGGGGAGGTGATGGTCTAGTGGTTAAGCATTGGGCTTGAGTCCAGAGGATCCTCAGTTCAAATCCCAGCCTGACTGGAAAATTACTAAGGGCCCTTGGGCAAGGTCTTTAATCCCCTAGTTGCTCTTGGGGTGTGGTAAGTACCTCGTATGGCAGCACCCTCACACCAGGGTGAATGTGAGGCATTATTGTACAGTAAATAGCTTTGAGCGTCTGATGCAAATGGAAAAGTGCTATATAAATGCAGTCCATTTACCATTGTGAAGGAGTGTCAGCTTTGACATTTTGGCCATTTGACACATTTCTCTGTTCACAAAGAGGTTCCAAGGGGAGTACCTAGGTTTCACCTGGCTGTGGAAGAGATTATTTAGAGATAATGGACTGGCTGTATGCCTGGATGGTTCCATCCAGGACCCAAGGTGGTTCTGTGCTGCGTGCTCCTAAACTTGACTTGTTAATATCAACTTTTCAACATATCTTAAACCATTCTTTACCTTAAAACGTCACTCTTCTGGAAAAAAAAATACAGCCTCCTGTCCCAGTGAAACCACTGCCCTCGCATGTTTCTTCCTAGCCTGAGGCAGGTGGTGACAACCTATTCAGTAGAAAGATTTATTTTCTTCCTGCAATTCAAGACAAGGCTAAACTGACTGTCTGTTGAGATGTGGTCCCTCACACCTGTACTGTCTTGTTTTAAAGTAATTGGTGCCCAAGGCAAGATTTT
The DNA here is from genome assembly GCF_902500255.1 of Thalassophryne amazonica. NCBI lineage: Eukaryota > Metazoa > Chordata > Actinopteri > Batrachoidiformes > Batrachoididae > Thalassophryne > Thalassophryne amazonica. The sequence goes on from NC_047115.1 coordinate 85,383,442, forward strand.
TAATGGGGCCCCCACAACACACACACACACACACACACACACACACACACACACACTCCTCTTGACGATCAATGCATGTCAGAATGACGGGGAGAAACTCCGCTCAAGCCACTACCAACTATTCCCAGCCTAACAAAACACAGTTTATTTTGGGCAGGTCATTTTAGGGGAACCTCACCCCAAAATGGCTTAGGAATGAACAAACCATGGATGAAGGCATGTTAACATTTCTTGCTACCTGATCTTCTTCTTCTTTGCCTTTTGGTTGTTCCCGTTAGGGGTCGCCACAGCAGATCAATCGTTTCCATCTCACCCTGTCCTCTGTATCTTCCTCTGTCACACCAACCACCTGCATGTCCTCTCTCAGCACATCCATGAACCTCCTCTTTGGTCTCCCTCTTCTCCTCCTGCCTGGTGGCTCCATCCTCAGCATCCTTCTCCCTATATACCCTGGGTCCCTCCTCTGCACATGTCCAAACCATCTCAATCTCACCTCTCTGACTTTGTCTTCAAACTGTCCCACCTGAGCTGTCCCTCTGATATGTTCATTCCTAATCTTGTCCATTCTTGTCACTCCCAAAGAGAATCTCAACATATTCAGCTCTGCCACCTCCAGCTCTGCCTCCTGTCCTTTTGTTAGTGCCACTGTCTCTAAACCATACAACATAGCTGCTCTCACTACTGTTTTGTAAACTTTCCCCTTCACTCTTGCTGATATTCTTCGGTCACAAATCACTCCTGCCACCTTTCTCCACCCACTCCACCCTGCCTGCACTGTCTTCTTCACCTCTCTACCACACTCTCCATTACTTTGAACAGTTGACCCAAAATATTTAAACTCATCTACTTTCACCACTTCTACTCCTTGTAACTGCACTATTCCACTGGGCTCCCTCTCATTCACACACATGTACTCAGTCTTGCTTCTACTGACTTTCATTCCTCTTCTCTCCAAAGCATATCTCCACTTCTCCAGACTAGACTCAACTTGCTCTCTACTCTCACTACAGATCACAATGTCATCTGCAAACATTATAGTCCATGGGGACTCCTGTCTGATCTCATCTGTCAACCTGTCCATCACCACTGCAAACAAGAAAGGACTCAGAGCTGATCCTTGGTGTAATCCCACCTCCACCTTGAATGAGTCTGTCATTCCGACTGTGCATCTCACCGCTGTCACACTATTCTTGTACATGTCCTGCACTACCCTAACATACTTCTCTGCCACTCCAGACTTCCTCATACAATGCCACAACTCTTCTCTTGGCACCCTATCATAAGCTTTTTCTAAGTCCACAAACACACAATGTACACTCAACAAAAATATAAATGCAACACTTTTGGTTTTGCTCCCATTTTGTATGAGATGAACTCAAAGATCTAAAACTTTTTCCACATACACAATATCACCATTTCCCTCAAATATTGTTCACAAACCAGTCTAAATCTGTGATAGTGAGCACTTCTCCTTTGCTGAGATAATCCATCCCACCTCACAGGTGTGCCATATCAAGATGCTGATTAGACCCATGATTAGTGCACAGGTGTGCCTTAGACTGCCCACAATAAAAGGCCACTCTGAAAGGTGCAGTTTTGTTTTATTGGGGGGGATACCAGTCAGTATCTGGTGTGACCACCATTTGCCTCATGCAGTGCAACACATCTCCTTCGCATCATCCGTGAAGAGAACACCTCTCCAACGTGCCAAACACCAGCGAATGTGAGCATTTGCCCACTCAAGTCGGTTACGACGACGAACTGGAGTCAGGTCGAGACCCCGATGAGGACGATGAGCATGCAGATGAGCTTCCCTGAGACGGTTTCTGACAGTATGTGCAGAAATTCTTTGGTTATGCAAACCGATTGTTCCAGTAGCTGTCCGAGTGGCTGGTCTCAGACGATCTTGGAGGTGAACATGCTGGATGTGGAGGTCCTGGGCTGGTGTGGTTACACGTGGTCTGCGGCTGTGAGGCTGGTTGGATGTACTGCCAAATTCTCTTGGAGACGGCTTATGGTAGAGAAATGAACATTCAATACACGAGCAACAGCTCTGGTTGACATTCCTGCTGTCAGCATGCCAATTGCACGCTCCCTCAAATCTTGCGACATCTGTGGCATTGTGCTGTGTGATAAAACTGCACCTTTCAGAGTGGCCTTTTATTGTGGGCAGTCTAAGGCACACCTGTGCACTAATCATGGTGTCTAATCAACATCTTGATATGGCACACCTGTGAGGTGGGATGGATTATCTCAGCAAAGGAGAAGTGCTCACTATCACAGATTTAGACTGGTTTGTGAACAATATTTGAGGGAAATGGTGATATTGTGTATGTGGAAAAAGTTTTAGATCTTTGAGTTCATCTCATACAAAATGGGAGCAAAACCAAAAGTGTTGCGTTTATATTTTTGTTGAGTGTAACTCTTTCTGTCCTTCTCTGTACTTTTCCAACAGTATTCTCAGAGCAAACATTGCATCTGTAGTGCTCTTTCTCGGCATGAAACCATATTGCTGCTCACAGATCTTCACCTGTTTTCTAAGCCTACCTTCTACTACTCTTTCCCATAACTTCATGCTGTGGCTGATCAGCTTTATGCCTCTGTAGTTACTGCAGCTCTGCACATCACCCTTGTTCTTGAAAATAGGAACCAGCACACTTCGTCTCCACTCCTCAGGCATCCTCTCACTTTCCAAGATTTTATTAAACAATCTGGTTACAAACTCTACTGCCATCTCTCCTAGACATTTCCATGCCTCCATTGGAATGTCATCTGGACCAACTGCCTTTCCACTCTTCATCCTCTTCATAGCAGCCCTCACTTCTTCCTTGCTAATCTCTTTTACTTCCTGATTTACTCTCACCACATCATCCTGCCTTTTCTCTCGCTCATTTTCTTTATTCATCAGCTCTTCAAAATATTCCCTCCACCTTCTCAGCACACACTCCTCACTTGTCAGCACATTACCATGTGCATCTTTTACCACCCTAACCTGCTGCACATCCTTTCCAGCTCTGTCCCTTTGTCTGGCCAATCGGTACAAGTCCTTTTCTCCTTCCTTACTATTCAACTTCTTGTACAGCTCGCAATATGCCTTTTCCTTTGCTTTTGCCACTTCTCTTCTCGCCTTACGCCGCATCTCCTTGTACTCCTGTCTACTTTCTTCATCTCTCCGACTATCCCAAAACTTTTTCGCCAACCTCTTTCTCCTTATGCTTTCCTGGACCTCTTCATTCCACCACCAAGTCTCCTTGTCTTCCTTCCACTGTCCAGATGTCATACCCAGTACTGCCCTAGCTGTCTCCCTCACCACATCTGCAGTACTTTTCCAGTTGTCCAAAACTGCTTCCCCTCCAACTAGTGCTTCTCTCACCTGCTCGCTAAATTTCACACAACAGTCTTCCTCCTTCAGCTTCCACCATCTGATCCTTTGTTGAGCTCTCACTCTCTTCTTCTTCTTTACCTCTAAAGTCATCCTACAAACAACCATCCTATGCTGTCTAGTGACACTCTCTCCTGCTACCACCTTACAGTCTGTGATTTGTTTTAGCTTGCATCTCCCATAAAGAATGTAGTCCACCTGTGTGCACCTTCCTCCACTCTTATATGTTACCCTGTGCTCCTCCCTTTTCTTAAAGTAGGTATTCACCACAGCCATTTCCATCCTTTTTGCAAAATCAACTACCATCTGTCCTTCCCCATTCCTATCCTTGATACCATATCTACCCATTACTTCCTCATGCAATGGAAAAAAAATAATTTGTCATATTATTGTGTTGAGCTGCGTGGAACAATGAAGACCAAGCCAGAGATTTTGTCTTTTCTGCACTCTGCTACAAGGAAGCGCTTTTATTTTGCACACAACAACACAGAGACAATGGCGGAAGTCATCAAACACACTACACATTACACTTATGGTAACACCAACATGAAAATCAACCAAACTGACTAAACCACTTGAACTACAAAACACAACAAATCTACAACACTAACAACACTGTTAAACTGACATGAACCACAATAATAACAACTAAAACCCCCAACCCCGAACTCCTATAATGCATTGCAGCATGATAACTTACAGTCTTAGCCACTGGTCCGGTGAGATTGCTTGAATATTTTTACTGTATCTGTCTTGGTCTCCTCTTCTTTTATTTTTTCCTCCCCTGGGCACCAGACAGTTTGGCTGTTTTGACATTGTTGTTAAATCATGTAAGTCGCGAGAGACTGTTCTTATGTAGCAATGACATAATGACCTAGAAGGGCTTATCAGACACAGGATGGTGGTGACGAGGAAACTACTGGCCGGTCACTAAGAATGTAAACTGTAGTGCTGCAATGCATTATGGGAGTTTGGGGTTTAAAGTGTTGTTATTGTGTTTAATGTTACTTTAACGGTGTTGCTGGTGTTGCTGATGTGTTGTGTTTTTGTAGTTCAATTGGTTTAGTCAGTTTGGTTGATTGTCATGTTGTTGTACTACCACAAGTGTAAAGTGTAGTGTGTTTGACTTCTGCCATTGCCTCTGTGTTGTGTGCAAAAATAAAAGCTCCTCCTTATGGCAGAGTGCAGAAAAGACAAAAGCTCTGGCTTGGTCTTCGCTCTTCCACGCAGCTTGCCACACTATTATCATAATTAATATGTATATGTCGCGGACATGAATGAGCAAAGCTCTTCATGTCACCATGTCATTTAGGTCCTTCAGACTTTTTTCAGTAAATGCTTCTGGAGAGCATTGAGCATGGCAAAAAATCTTCAGGGGCGAGGCTCCCCAGACCCCCCCAACTATGGTTCTCTTAACCCCCTGTCACTTTAAGATTTTTTTTTTTTTTTTTTTTGCATTCTCACATGGCTGGAAAAAGAGTCCTCGCCATCTTATTTAGGTTTGTCACTTTATTTTCAGTAAATATGCTAGGAGCATAAGCATAGCAAAAATCTTCTGCAAAAAATGTAACCATAGCCCGCCCAGCTACAACCCTCTTAACCCTGTGCCACTTTAAGTATTTTTTTTTATGTCGATGTAAATTCAGATTCTAGCTTTTCAAGCTACTTCACTGTATGGCTGCACAGTTACACACAAAATTAGCTGAACTTTCAGGTCTTCTTTTTTAGAAAAACCTCCTCTACACTACTCCATCAGGAAGCTGTATTTTATATTTTTAATTAAATTTATACCAGGTTGTAGAGATTTGCTCTCAATTTGAGTTTAATGAAGATAATTTTAGACATTAGAAAATGGCTGTTTACTCACCAATATAACTAGGAGTCTGTGCTTCAGACGAATTGTTCAAATTCAAAACTGGTTCAAACATTTTTCTTCTTCTACTTAAGTGGATTATAACTTTTTTGTGGAACACAGCACTAACTACTGCACAGGATGCAGTCAATATGTGTCACCGATTTCAAAATGGCTCTTTTCAAACAGACATGCCGTGACATGTCAATCTCCTGGATGGCACCTGGGTGTCCAATCAGATTTCAGGAAGTCCAGCGCAACCCAGCTACACCCATCCCAGGAAGTGTTCAACATTTGGCATTTCCTGTTTCACTGTGGACTCAAAATTTGCCACTTCCTGTTTAAGTGTGAACTTGCCACTGAGTTCCCGCAAGATTCCATGAGATCTCATCTTTCAATCCAGGAAGTGTTTGACATTCAACATTTCCTGTTTCACTGTGGACTCAAAATTTGGCTTTGCGATGCTTTGCTTGTATTATTTAATAGGCTTTGCTATGCAGTTAAATCAATATGAGATGAGAGAGAGATGAGATAAGATTTATTGTCATTGTCATTACACGAGTGCAACAACGAGATTACATTTACATTCCAATTACCTCAGACAAAATACAGCAATTAATCCACAATTATTACTTGTTTACCGTAATAATGGCAGACATCAGAATTAAAAACAACACATATACATTTGACATTGTTTATGTGCACTAAACTTGAAACAGTCCGTCATCCAAATTGAGGTAAAGTGGGTGAAGGCCGCAGCAGGGGGGCCTGTGCCGCCCAGCTTGGGGAGTTGAAGGCTGCAGCAGTAAAAACCGCGCTGCCTTCGAAGTGGCAAGGAGGAAGCCAGGGTGAGGGAGTGGAGAGACACGGGGTGGGGGGGTAACAGGGATGGAAGGAGGGAGACATGCGTCGTGTGCAGATGAGTTAAGTTTTTGTCAGTTTCTGTCCGTGTGAGCGTAAAGTCTGATGTTGGTAGGCAACAGCAGGCTGGGGGGAGTAGACAGATGAGAAGGGGGAGCCGAATTCCTTCACCAAGGCCGTAGCTGCTTCTGGGGGAAGAGCAGGGTATTTGGCCTTCAGGAGCCATGTTGATGTTAGGCGGAGAGAGAGAATTCCATTTACTGCACCTCCGACCGTCTCGAGTCCAAATTTATGAAGAATATTCTCCGGTCCTCAGCAGCACATTCCTTTGCAATACAGCGTATTTGCTCTAAGATAGTCTACATTTTGCATTTGAGTTCAAGAGTTCACGCAGTCTGAGATTACACAACATTGCCCAACTCAGTAATCATGACTGACTTATGAGGGGACGAGATTCTGGAAGCAGCCGTCTTGCTAATATTCCTGTAGGTCAGGTCAGCGCACAAACCAATCAGTGCCAAACCTCCCACCATGAAGCGAATAAAAATAAATCCTCAACATCTTCCACAGAGAGTGGAGCCACATGTCACACTCCGTCTCTCTCAGGCGTGGAGAGCATAGCCCGCTGAATAGGTTACATCAGGGCACGCAGGGTCCCCCAACCCTGATTTCCTTGTCAAAAAAAAAATGGTGTCAATAGCGTTGAGAGACTAGCTGATCAATTCCATAGTTAATCCAAATCTTAGTTTGAAGAATTCACAGTCTGGTGAAGCTGGGATTTTGAAGGTCGGAGCAGAGATAGAGAACAGAAAAAGGAGGAGAGGAGAAGGGAGGAATGTGACCAAGCCAAATATGGACTTATATTTATTTTATATTATAAGATAAATAGTAACTGTGAAAGTTGACTTTATTTTTTTCCAGCATTTGTGATGCTACCCCCCCTCCCCCCCCATATGGACAGTGCCCTGAGCAATTGCCTATACCATCTACAGGCTGGGCCGCCCCTATTAACACAACACCATGTCAGATAAAGGTCTGGCTTTGTGGGTTGAGATAATGATAGTTTTTGCTAGGTGAAAGGTCGCAGGGAACATTGTTATCTTCTTCACATTCAACAATGGCAAACATGTTAGACTCAGCTGCAGTATGTATCACTGATATAGCTTTGCCTGTCTGGGTTCAGATGCATTAAACTAAAAAATGTTTGGGGCAAGCGGGTTTTATACATGATAATTATAGATGATTATGTTGGAATGTGCAGGATGCAAGAAGGTCGGTTTCAACATGTGACAGTTAACTTTTATCTGATGAAATAAAATGTGGCTCAAGATCCACAAGGAAACTCTCGATGTTGAAACAGCAAACTGAGAGGTCTTTACACACAAACAGTAATGGCCTGGATGGCTTTAGAAATTAAAGAAATGAACAAACAACCTCATTTAAATGTGTACGGTGAGGTAAATAAGTACAACACCAATTCCAGTGAAGTTGGGACGTTGTGTAAAATGGAAATAAAAACAATTGAATACACCACAAAGACAAGATATTTAATGTTCAAAATGATAAACGTTATTCTATAAATAATATTAATATTTGCTCATTTTGAAATGGATGCCTGCAACACATTTCAAAAAAGCTGGGACAGTGGTATGTTTACCACTGTGTTACATCACCTTTCCTTCTAACAACACTCAATAAGCGTTTGGGAACTGAGGACACTAACTGCTGAAGCTTTGTAGGTGGAATAGTAGAGAAGCTTGAATCTTCGACTGGACTGGGTTGCTTGACGCGAGGACGTTTGGCTTCAAATCGCAGAAGCTTCCTCAGCTAAAATTCTTGCTCTGGTAATCTGACTTCTGTCTGACCCTTGTCGAGAAGAACAAACAAAAGCCACAAAAGCTGGAGTTTTAAACCTAACCAGACGCCTCCTCCCGAGAGGCAGACTGCTATTGGCTAGTGATTAAACAATTGCTTTAATTAGCACCTATGTGCTCTAGTTAGCACCCTCCTAATGACAGGGTAGCTGTCCCTCCTAATGATGGGACTGACACCTCTCCTGATGACGTGAATGACTCATTACCATGAACAAAAGACTGAAACTGCTTTGATCTGAGTACCCCATTGTAAACAGGGGACAAAGCGTGTCTCAGACCCCCTCCCCGGTTAAGGCTGGGTTTCAACTGTTTCACAGAGAATGCCTCCTTCACCCCTCTCTCAAACCATTTCTTTTCTCTGGCTAAGATTTGAACTTCCTTGTCCTCAAACGTGTGGTTGGTGTCTTTAAGGTGGAGATGAACTGCAAACTGAGGTCCACTGACGCCCTCTCTGTGGTGCTGGTATGGCCTTTTGTGTAAAGGTTGCTTAGTCTCACCTATGTAGTGTTGATTACAGTTTTCCTGACATCTGATAGAATACACTACATTGCTCTGTTTGTAACTAGGGATCCTCTCCTTAGGGTGAACTATTTTCTGTCTCAAGCTGTTAACAGGTTTAAAGTAAACTGGGATTTTGTGCTGTCTGAAGATCCAGCACAAAATCACATAATGACAAGAAAAACTTTTTTTGAAATTTTATCAACTTTAATAAACAAGAGCAATCAGATATTTCTGACCTCCGCCGATCCGGATCACCTCCAAAATGCAATGGAGTCTTTCATGGCCTAATATCTGTCTGTGGTGCAAATTTGGTGAGAATCCTAGAAGTAATCCTTCAAAGCCTATATTAAATGAAACTTGAACCTTGAGCCTATATAAAATTAAATGAAACAGACAAATAAATAAATGCCAATGATTTTATTACGTCCTAAAAAATGAAGAAATAATATGTACATAAGTATTCACACTCTTTGCTCAATACTTTGTAGATGCACCTTTGGCAGCAATTACAGCCTCAAGTCTTCTTGAATATGATGCCACAACCGTGGTGGGCAGTTTGGGCAGTTTGGGTCATTCCTCTTTGCAGCACCTCTCAAACTCCATCAGGTTGGATGAGGAGAGTCAGCCACTGTCAGATCTATCCAGAGGTGTTCAATCGGATTCAGGCCTGGGCTCTGGCTGGGCCACTCTAGGACATTCAGAGTTGTTTTGAAGTGACTCCTTTCATATCTTGGCTGTGTGTTTAGGATCACTGTCCTGTTGAAAGATGAACCGTTGCCCCAATCTGAGGTCAAGAGCGCTCTGGAACAGGTTTTTATCCAGGATGTCTCTGTACATTGCTGCATTCATCTTTCCCTCAATCCTGACTAGTCTCCCAGTTTCTGCCACTGAAAAACATCCCCACAACATGATGCTGCCACCACCATGCTTCACTGTAGGGATGGGGTCTGGTTTCTACCAAACACGATGCCTGTCATTCACACCAAAGAGTTTAATCTTTGTCTCATCAATCCAGAGAATTTTGTTCCTCATGAAGTGGAGTGGCTTCCATCTGGTCACTCTGCCATACAGGCCTGATTGGTGGATTGCTGCAGAGATGGTTGTCCTTCTAGAAGGTTCTCCTCTCTCCACAGAGGAATGCTGGACCTCTAAGAGAGTGACCATCGGGTTCTTGGTCACCTCCCTGACTAAGGCCCTTCTCTCCCAATTGTCGGGCAGCCAACTCTAGGAAGAGTCCTGATGCACAGACGGTTTTTGGTACAGGCAAACTGAGGGGGGGTGGGAGTGCTTCGTGGGCATGAGCGCTTACAAAAAAATTAATAAAAATATCATCTGCTCTGCAAAATGGTTTTCTTGTGACTGTGTGGAATTGGCAAATTGGCACCCCCTGCAGCTTCACAGGTGCCCTTGTTTGCTGAGAAGGACAGTACACAGAAGCAGTGTGAGAAAGGGGAGGGCCCACAGTGAACAGTTCACTACTGGGTTTCTCTAATGTAAGGAACAAGAGGGGTGGTTAGTAGGCTGAACCTCTACTTTCTTCCAAATAACACACATATTCATCCATCCATTTTCTTCCGCTTCATCTGAGGTCAGGTCGCGGGGGCAGCAGCTCAAGCAAAGCCGCCCAGACCTCCTAATCCACACACACCTCCCCCAGCTCCTCCGGGGGATCCCTGAGGCGTTCCCAAGCCAGCAGCGAGATGTACTCCCTCCAGCGTGTCCTGGGTCTTCTCTGGGGCCTCCTCCTGATGGGACGTGCCCGGAACACCTCTCCAGCGAGGCGTCCAGGGGGCATCCGAAAACATGCCCGAGCCACCTCAGCTGGCTCCTTTCGACGTGGAGGAGCAGCAGCTTGACTCGGAGCTCCTCACCCTATCTCTAAGGGAGCGCCCAGCCACCCTGCGGAGGAAACTCATCTTGACTGCTTATACTCACGATCTTGTTCTTTCGGTCATGAGCCAAATCTCATGACCATAGGCGAGGGTCAGAAAATCAAGAGCTTTGCCCCCCTGCTCAGCTCTATCTTCACCACGACGGTCCGATAGAGAGACCGCATCACTGCAGATGCAGCACCGATCCGTCTGTCGATCTCATGCTCCATCCGTCCCTCTCTCATGAACAAGACCCCAAGATACTTAAACTCCTCCACTTGAGGCAAGGACACTCCACTGACCTGAAGAGGGCAAAGCACCTTTTTCCGGTCGAGAACCATGGCCTTGGATTTGGAGGTGCTGATCTTCATCCCCAATGCTTCACACTCGGCTGTAAACCACTCCAGTGCACACTGAAGGTTCTGATTTTACGAAGCCAACAGAACCACATCGTTCGCAAATGGCAGAGACGAGATTCTGTGGTTCCCAAACCGGACCCCCTCTACACCCTGACTGCGCCTGGAAAGTCTGTCCATAAAGGTAATGAACAGAACTGGTGACAAAGGGCAGCCCAGGCAGAGGCCAACATGCACTGGAAACAGGCTTCACTTACTACAGGCAATGCGAACCAAGCTCCTGCTGCAGTGGTACAGGGACCAAATAGCCCTTAACAAAGGACCCCGCACCCCAGACCCCATACTCCCAGAGCACCCCCCATAGGGCACCTCGAGGGATACGGTTGAACGTCTTCTCCAGATCCACAAAACACATGTGGACTGGTTGGGTGAACTCCCATGAACCCTCGAGCACCCAATGGAGAGTGTAGAGCTGGTCCAGTATGTCACAACCAGGACGAAAACCACACTGCTCCTCCTGAATCTGAGGTTCGACTCTCGGTTGAATTCTCCTCTCCAGTACTCTGGAATAGACCTTACCAGGGAGGCTGAGGAGTGCAATCCCCCTGTAGTTGGAACACACCCTCTGGTCCCCCTTCTTCTGCCAATCCAGAAGCACTGTCCCCAACCATCACGCGATGTTGTTCAATCAAGACAGTGCCACAATATCCAGAGAATTAAGGTACTCTGGATGGATTTCATCCACCCTGGGAGCCTTGCTACTGAGGAGCTTTCTGACCACCTCGGTGACTTCGGCCTGGGTGATGGAAGAGTCCGCCTCTGAGTCCCCAGTCTCTGCTTCCTCTTTGGAAGACATGACGATGGGATTGAGGAGATCCTTGAGGTATTCCTTCTACCGCCCAACAACATCCCCAGTCAGGGTCAACAGCTCCCCACCCGCACTGTAGACAGTGTTGGTGGAGAGCTGCTTCTGCCTCCAGTGGTGTCGGACAGTTTGCCAGAATTTCTTCGAGGCCGACCGATAGTCCTCCTCCATGGCCTCCTCAAACTCCTCCCAGACTCCAGTTTTTGCCTCTGCGACTGCACAGGCTGCAGCACACTTGGCCTGCCAGTACCTGTCAGCTGCCCCAGAGTCCCACCTGCCAACAAAGACAAGTAGGACTCCTTCTTCAGCTTGACGGCATCCCTTTCTTCCAGCGTCCACCACCGGGTTCGGGGATTGCCGCCGCGACAGGCACCACAGACCCTGCGACCACAGCTATGAGCGGCCGCATCGACAATGGACGTGGAGAACATGGTCCACTCGGACTACATGTCTCCAACCTCCCCCGGGATCTATGAGAAGCTCTCCCGGAGGTGGGAGTTGAAGACCTTGCTGACAGAGGGTTCCGCCAGTTGTTCCCGGCAGACCCTCATAATATGTTTGAGCCTGCCAGGTCTGACCGGCTTCCTCCCCTCCCAGCGGATCCAACTCACCAGGCCTATAATTCCTGCACATTTTTCAGAATTGTGTGAAATGGCTAATAAAAATAGGTGATATGTAAGGATTAAACAACGAGAAGTCATGCATTATACGGTTTGAATGCACGACGCAGAGTCTAAAACACCACTAGTGGTGTTACTCCGCGAAGTGCATTCAAAAAGTATAATGCACGGCTTCTCGTTGTTTAATCTGCTTATACCATGGTCTCACACAGTGAGCTAACACACAAATATTTATTAAAGTTAACAGAACTTGATAAAAAATGCATAAGTATTTGGGACTATTTTATGCCAGTCTCAAGATATTTCCATCTTTGGAAACCATTGTCAAGACAAAAGGAATGCTTGATTATAACATCAGATTTTATTCACCGTAGGCTTGGCCAACACACAAAAGCAACAGGAAGCGTAAAATTCTCTCAAAATGCTATGGAGTTCAGCTGCTGACTTTTTCCCTTTTCCTTCAGAAAATGTCTTAAAATTGCAACTGCCCATTTTGTTACTTTTATCATGTTCTCTTCTTTCCCGTCTTCAATCTTGTCCAGTTTGTCCAATGTTAAATCTTTATGCCGTTGCTTTTGCTCTCCTCCTCTTCCCATTCCTCAAATGTTTTATTTTGGCCAAAAATATTAAAATTCACTTGGAAATCTGTGTTTTGTCACATTTCTGTCATTCACCTGTCAAAACACAGCTGATCTGTGCCAACTGATTTGCGTGTTGCTATGGTGACGACCAGAGTGGAGTGATATTATGGTGAATTAACTCGCTGAACTACGTGTGCGTATACACGAAAATAATGCACGCCAGTTCGACATGGAATTCTCACTGACCATGGTATAAATAATGATGATGTGGTCACGCAGGTGAAGTGGTTCGGCAGTTGTCTCCTGCATAATGCCATGTGCGGCAGGGAACCGGGGACAGGCACTCTCCTCCCAGTGCAGTCTGATCTGCTTTGGCTCCTTTCACTTAGGACCGAGCACAGAACCAGAACTCTGTGCCACATTTCTCTGCAAATCATCCAGCAAATGAGCCAGGCAGCCAGTTTATGAAAGAAAAGGTGTTTGAAAGCAGACAGACAGGGTGTAAGAACGGATTTGAATGTCACCAGAGAGGACAAACTACCCACTCATGGAAAAAAAAAGTTTGCAGAGAGGACAGGCTGCCTATTTGTAAAGAGGGCTTAGGACATTTGCTGTGTTCACATTACTAGCTGAAGTGACTGAATCTGACCCTTTTTGTGTGGTTGCAAGATTGTGTGTTTTTACAATATTTTTTTGAGCAGCTAGCAACTCTGTTGTCATGTACACTGACAAAATAATAATAATAATAATCACATTTAAAATGAGGCTTATCTTCATAATTACCTGTGTATTTAATGGAGAACAAGAATCACATTTGATTTCATTGACATGAGAATGCCAGTAACATTTCAGTTTATATTTTCTTTTGATCCACAGATGAAGACCAAAAATTAGGGAGAAAAAGGGCAAACACTACATTATCAAATTTCTGTCAAAACTAAAACTTTTGCAGATGAGTTAATGCTCAGTATTTACACATTTAGCCTAATATTTACAAACCTCAAGCTAAATATTAAGATAAATGTTGAGACAAATATGCACCTTATTAAAAGAGTTAATTGTTCCTCCCTGACAGACAGATTAATAAAGTGTCTAATGACAGACATTTAGCATGTAAGGGCATGTTTATTCAAATTTACAATTCATGGATGTTTTTTATAAGAATTATATTGTAGCCTGCGGTCTTTTGATGTTAGTTTCAATTGCAATTTCAGGGGCAATTCCTCTGACTTCATGCTTGGTTTGTGCTCTGACATGCACTGTCAACTGTGGGACCTTAAATGTTGAAATGTGTTTCCAAATCAGGAGTTTTTCACAAAGTTTTTCATGCAGGGTTTCATCATTAAACCAGCATATTTCCTTCTTTACTTCTTCCTGTTACTTCTTACAGAATTTTTTTTTTAATTTTCTTTTAATTATTGTTGTTTATGGACCAATGTCCCCAGGTCAAATTACTTGTATGTGAGAACTTACTTGGCAATAAATTTGATTCTGATTCTGATTTGACAATCAAATCAGTCCAGATTTAGCTCTTGTTCAAACAAGACAATTAGGGGTTATAATGTTTTTAAAAAGTATGCAATCCCATTCAAAAATGTTGAAAAAAAACATAAACTGTCAACATGACAGAAAAACTCTGCCTGTCTTATGAGATTAAAGGTACAGTGTGTCATTTTTGAAGAACAGAGCAAATGCTATGTCCATCAAATATTAATGTTTTCAACTTTTCAACATTATTTATTTTCTTAACAGAAAAATGCAAAAAAGAACTTTGATATTACAACACAAGTTTTTTGTCTGTTATTCTTGCTTTCAATGCATCTAAAACCAGTCAAAATGTCTCGCAATGCGTGCCACCTTGGGTGTTAATTCCCAACAGCACCGCTATACTAAAAATTTCTGGGAAGAACCCTGGAAATACATATGTTATATATGTATTTTCAAATATATGTTATATTGATTGTAAACAATGTAAACCCATATTAATACATTGCTGCATTACTGCTGGGGGTTATGTAGGTTAAGAGCGATGACGGTCAACAAAGTTTGCACTGGGTCAATATGTTCCTGATATGTGCACGGTAAGTTACTGTAATCTTGATAAGACATTTGTCTGCACCAAAAGTATATCTTGCAAAAGCCAGTGTCTTTCATTATCTTGTTATCATGTGAAAAGACGTAACAGCAGCCAGTAGTTTAACTAACACAAGACCCTTTCAAGGTTGACCAAGTTAGCCACATGGCCTAAACATGACATGGCATTTTTTGATCACGTAAGCACACACATGGGAGGACCATGCCACACATCATAAATGATGTCAATGAATGTCTATAAAAACCTTACTGTAAACAATGTTTGGGGTCTTTCTCGGATGGAGCTCCCACGAGGTCTGTCCATGAGATCTGATCAACTTCCCATGAAGACATAAATTGTCCTTTTTGTAACAAATCTCTCTGAACCAGGACAGACTCAAAGAACCCAGGGTTTAACACTGGGATGAGAGGAAGGTACTACAACCATGAAAAAACGATAACCATAAAACCCCACAGTGCTCAGAGTGCCGCTCTCGGAGTAACAACACACAAAATGTGTCTCTTCCCCGATTGATCTCTTTCAGTTCAGCTTCTTGTTCTGACTTTAACACAAAGTTAAAACCCAAGTCTTTCATCACCAACTATAAATGGTAATCAAAACATTCCAATGGTATCTTTCTGAACTCTTCTGCATTAAACTCCATCGTGTCAATGTTTACAATGTGCTTGAGCGATAACAGGTGAAGTTGCTCATAAACTTAAAGGTTTCTTAAATATTTATTACGGCCATTATTAAAACTTCAGTTACCTTTATAATTTTATTACTGGTAAAACCTGGGCCTGATATCATACAAAACAAAACTGCTGTTCTGATTAATCAAGTGCATCAATGTTTACCAGATGTGAAAAGGTTTGTTCTCATAATATGCTCTTTTAAATTGACGAGTTAGAAGATGAGAACATTTACTGGTTTGGAGTTATCGTCTAAACAAACTGGAGTGGATGGTCCTGTTTATCTATTAAACTCACTGCATTTGAGAGGGTACAGGAATATGGTGTTCAGTCACAGTATATGGGGTGACAAATTCCACAATCTCCAAAAAGAAGACAGCTAAACAGGATGACAGACGTAGTCAACCTGACAAATGTCTGCTCCTAACTGCAGATGAAAGCTCACTGTAAAAAGCTGCAGATATAAGCTCACTGTAAAAACTGGCAGGACATTAACAGTCTACTCACCAAATACTGAATGTCTGTGTCTGATATTTCAGCCTGTTCCTTGGTTCTTCCAGTGTTTCCCTATCAGTCGAACACTGTCACTGTGCATGCACATTCACAAAAACTCATGCATGTGCTGCTGCTGAGCCTCATCTCAGAGGGTAGAACTCCACCTCTCCTGGAGGTGCATGAGAGAATGTGGGGGTGGAGATAAGAATTCCAGCAGATACATCGAGGCAGACAAACATCTTGCTTTCACAAAAGCCTGCCCTTTCCTGAAACTAAAACTGCTAACAAAACAACAGCAGCACTCCGTAAAGAGAACACCTCGACAAATATCTGATTCTGTTTGTTTTTTTTTCTCAGTTTTGGAGATGTAAAACTGAAGACATAAATTGGAGAAGGGTTTGGCTCTTAGTTCATCAGCAGTGCAGTACCCTTGGCTTCAATGTTTGTTACTACGTCACCCAAAAACGAGGACTGCTCTTCTGCTGCACAGTAAATTTAACCTATCATGCATTACATAGCTATTTTTCTTTTATGTCTTTTTTATCTTTACCTTTAATCATCATATCAACCTGTTTTTTTTTTGTTGTTATTTTTTGTTGGGCGTTTTTTGTTTGTTTGTTTTGGCTTTGTTTGTTTCCTGTTATGTTTCGGACGCGGTCGGAGCACCGACCCAGCGTTTGAAGGACCCAGCATAAAATAAGCAGAGCACGGTTCAAAGGATAACAGAATTTAATAAACATAACAGTGAGAAGTGCTAAACAACTAAACAGTCCACGGTCTGGTGAGGTGGAAACACGGCGCGCTCTTAACAGCGCAAACGGTCCGGAGCCACAGCAGTTCGGACCCAGGGACCCCGCCGACACCCCCCAGGTGGCCGCGACAAACCGAGTCTGTGAAGAAAGGAAACATGAGGTGAGTCCAACTCCACACAGAGAGACACAACTCAAAGGTGCACGCAATCAGCAGACACTTCCTGGCTTAAAGCTATACATCAGCTTCTCACCCTGCAGGCACGGAACAACTCAGTTCAAATCTCCACTGCAGCAGAAGCTGATTAGACAATTAGCATAACGTGACAGCTCACTAACACAAGGTGTGAGGGACACCTAATCCACTGTCATTACTTCATGAAAGTCACCAAAACCAAATTACCTCAGGAAGTGTGCTGAAGAGCGTGAGACCTCACCCAATCCTCCTTCACAGACTGTGGCGTCAAACCTGGAGCGGTCTCTGCGTCCGTGATGGTGAGATTGTTCTCCTGACGTCGATCTCACATGTCTGCTCACAAGGTCGAGTCTCTGGCAATCACACACTGTGCATTCAAGGTTTAAATGCAGCAATCTCTGATTATGACAAAATACACCACAGCTGTGAGTCCTGATGACCTGCATGTGAAAACAAGCCTCAGGTGTTCAGGGTGAGGTCCTGATGCTCAGCCACTCAGTCCTGAATGCATACCACCTGGTGGGAGAAACAGAAAACAAAAACCAAGCCAGCCAAACACCCCAGCCCACAACAGCACCCCACCCTCACGGGAAGCCCCCCGGCGACCACACGGACCTGGGCCAGAAAAAACAAAGCCCCCCTCCAGGGACCATGGCTGGAATGTTGGCTGGGAACAAAAAACACCTCCTGCAGCCTCAGTTTCGGCTCCTTGTGCTGACGATCCAGCTGGGAAAGGCCCGTCTCCAGGAGCTGTGCGTTACTGTGCTCTGACGACAGCTCCATCATCAGCTGCTCCACCTGCAATGTTAATTTCTTCATGCAGTCATTGATCATCTCAATGTTGAGCCTCTCCAGCTCTTCCCTCAGCTGGATAACGCACGCTCCCAGCCGCCTCTTCTCTGTCAACAGGGAACTCCGTGCCGAGACCATCACTCTCATCCTGGAGCCCATCCTCTCCCATCCTGAGCCTGTCTGCAGCAGACTGCTCCGCAGCTGACACTCCAGTGCAGAGACATCCTTTGTTGACTTGAATGGTCTTGCCCTCTGTTTCGTTTAGCAAACCTGTTAGAGTCTCCACCTTTGCATTCATTCCTGTCGACTCTTGCTTTAGATGTTCACTTTGCATAAGTTTGGCCAGGAGTTCTTAAACCTGTGCACTCAGCCTTCTTCCGACTATGTGTTAAAGTCTGCTTAGTCATAAAACAAAAAAAAGACAAACAAAAACAACCATACCAACCCCCCCCTCCCCAGAGGACCGTCCCATCAAACCCCGGGAAGAGGAGAAAAGAAAAACACAACCCAAACTTAAGCTTGCAAACAAAAAAAAAACGCTAACACACCCCCCCCCCGACGACATGTAGGGACCAACACCCCCCAGAGGACATCCCGCCAGCTCCAGGAGTAACAACCACAGCCGAGGTCCCTCTGGGATCCAAAGTCACCCACGGGGACTCCCAGCGCCTCCCAGAGGACAGTTCCACCAAACCCCAGGAGACACCCCTCCTCATGACTAACAGACCCAGCCCCGGCCGTTTACGGCTAGATGGACCCACAGTCCCCTCCCCCCCAGAGGACACCACAGCCACACCCCGAGGGTGGAAACCGGGGGAAAAACAAAAAAAACATACAAACAAAACAACAACCCCAACCCCACCCCCTCAGCGCAGTGGAAACTGGAAGTACGTCCAGTGTCACCAACCACGACTATACCCCAAAAGTCAACCGGGAGGAGTGGAACAGCAGTAATGGCATACGGCACAAAACGGCGCCACCCCTCCGACTTTTAAACCAGCCACCAGCTGCGGGTATATTCCACTGCCCCAAACCTCAGCTACGCCGATGGCGTACGGCTCAAAGGCGCGCTGAAGCCGGAGGTGGAACAGGGAAGTAACAAAAAACACCCCTAAACCCCCCCCCACCCGGGTGCAGAGGTTACCTGGGAAACGCCCAGCATAACCGAACTGCACCACCCCAGCAACGCCAATGGCAAACGGCACAGAGGCACGCCAAGGCTGGAGGTTGTAAAGGGAATAAAAAAAAAATAATAAATACCCCAAACCCACCCCCCTTCCCGGGTGCAGAGGTTACCTGGGAAATGCCCAGCATAACCAAACTGCACCACTAAAGCAACGCCGACAACGTACAGCTCACACGGCTGGAGCCAGAGGAGAAGAGAGGGCACATCAAAAAAAAAAGAAAAAAGAACAACCCAATTACCCCCCCCCCCCCATCACCCCCCAGAGGACCGTCCCATCAAACCCTGGGAGGTGAAACCAAAAGAAATAAAAAAGAAAGACTAACAGACTAACATAAAGTCACCTGGGTCCAACTATGCTCCAGACAGCCTGTATTTTCACGCCACCAGACCACTGACAGTGCTTAAAAACCCACAAAAACAACAAATTAACCCCTGATAAAAACACCTCATACTAAAACAAGAAACAGATAATAGACCAATAAAAAAAAACTACCATAGGCCTACATCGTCAAGTGCAAAGAATGGAAAAACATTGTGTTTTCCATTCTTTGAACCTGAACGGTAATGTGACTCTGTCACCAACAGAGGGAGCCAAAGTGCCAAATAAGAAAATCCCCGTGGTAACAGAGTAAAAACCATTCACACTGCTGTAAATAACAGCAGGTTATAACAAACAACTTAAAGTGCAAACTAAATACCACCGGGGCTGCTACAACGGGTGTCGGAGCCAGCTGCACGGGAGGAGACGGGGCTACAGCCATAACAGCGGGGTGCGACGCGACCCAAGCTGTAAACTCCACCATGCGCGCACTAACGCGCACAACCCGGGCGGAGAGCACCCGCAACTGATCCCGGATCAACTCCAACATCTGCTGCAGCCTTCCCGGCAAAAATACCGTCTCTGCTTCCGCTGGTCCATTGTTAAATGGCCAGAGACTACTGTTATGTTTCGGACGCGGTCGGAGCACCGACCCAGCGTTTGAAGGACCCAGCATAAAATAAGCAGAGCACGGTTCAAAGGATAACAGAATTTAATAAACATAACAGTGAGAAGTGCTAAACAACTAAACAGTCCGCGGTCTGGTGAGGTGGAAACACGGCGCGCTCTTAACAGCGCAAACGGTCCGGAGCCACAGCAGTTCGGACCCAGGGACCCCGCCGACACCCCCCAGGTGGCCGCGACAAACCGAGTCTGTGAAGAAAGGAAACATGAGGTGAGTCCAACTCCACACAGAGAGACACAACTCAAAGGTGCACGCAATCAGCAGACACTTCCTGGCTTAAAGCTATACATCAGCTTCTCACCCTGCAGGCACGGAACAACTCAGTTCAAATCTCCACTGCAGCAGAAGCTGATTAGACAATTAGCATAACGTGACAGCTCACTAACACAAGGTGTGAGGGACACCTAATCCACTGTCATTACTTCATGAAAGTCACCAAAACCAAATTACCTCAGGAAGTGTGCTGAAGAGCGTGAGACCTCACCCAATCCTCCTTCACAGACTGTGGCGTCAAACCTGGAGCGGTCTCTGCGTCCGTGATGGTGAGATTGTTCTCCTGACGTCGATCTCACACGTCTGCTCACAAGGTCGAGTCTCTGGCAATCACACACTGTGCATTCAAGGTTTAAATGCAGCAATCTCTGATTATGACAAAATACACCACAGCTGTGAGTCCTGATGACCTGCATGAGAAAACAAGCCTCAGGTGTTCAGGGTGAGGTCCTGATGCTCAGCCACTCAGTCCTGAATGCATACCACCTGGTGGGAGAAACAGAAAACAAAAACCAAGCCAGCCAAACACCCCAGCCCACAACAGTTTCCGTTGTTATTTGTGCATTTTTATTCTTTTATTTGACAAAAAAAGTCTTTTGGAAGTAGTTTTTTGCTCTAAAACTATCAAACTTATTCTGTGTCCTAATAGTGTTAAGATATTTCTCATTTTATTGTTTCATGTTCTTTATTGTATTGGCATATATAAATTAATCCTATAATTTTGATAGAGTAGGTGGTAATATGCACCTTTCAAACTGGTTTGCCATCCCCAATAAGCCCTCTATGATTTTTATGGACACGACTACGGACGCAGGCCACAGTCTCAACTTGTTGAAATTCCCTCCCTGGCAAATAAACTGCACTATCACCATAGTGGACTGCACTAAATTCCCCGCTAAGCTAATGGATTCCAAACCCACATTTGTCATAAGCCTCGTTACCCTTCCTGTAGAGTTCTATCTATGCTCGCAGACAAGATGGCGGCGCCTTCCCCAGTAGGGTGGAGGCTGTCCGGCATCAGCAAGCCACGGCCGCCCCAGAACGAAGGTCAGTTATCAATAAAGCTAAAACCTTGCTGTCTACAAAACTGCGCCAGCCACCTACTTAACAATATCAGCCTGCTAAACACCTCATCAGTACCCCGGGAGGGGAGGGGACTAGAGACTATTAATCAATGCCGACACATCTTTCTGGCAAGGTCTCAAGTCCTCTCTATGTCCATTTTTGTGACCTCTGAGTGCTTCATCCTGATATCATTGGTGCCAACGTGAATAACTATGTGACTATATCTCAGGTCCTATCCTTCATCTGTCTTCCCTTCTGCAGCGTCAGCATCCTAAGATGAGATGCAATGTCGGGAGCTCTGGCCCCAGGAATACATTTAACGCCAGCTGGTGTCTGTAACCTGACTTTGCAGGTGATAGAATCCCCTATCACTAAAGTCCGGTGTTTCAGCCTGGAGACAGGAGTGGAAGTCACTTGTGGGCTCAGAGAATTCACATCTGGCAAATCCAAGGGGGAGAACCGATTAGAGCCCAATCGATATGGATTTTTTGAGGCTGATGCTGATAACGATATTTAGATGAAAAAAAGCAGATAATCGATAAATCAGCTGATTTGCCGATAGCTGATAAATCAGCCGATATTTTTTTTTTTTAAATGAATAAAATGTTCTTTTTTGGACCCTTAACAAAAAAGGTATGAGCTAAAAGCTGAAGCTTTGTCCTCATATTGATTAACTTTATAACAGAGAAGAATTTTCAAGTTCAAAAAATGCAATCAAGAATTAAACCTTTGTGAAATTAGCAAATACATATCCTTAAAAAGAGTTGTGAAATACATCTGATCTTGTACCTCTTGTTGCTGCAACTTAGATATAGCTTCAGGATAAGGATATACACTCAACAAAAATATAAACGCAACACTTTTGGTTTTGCTCCCATTTTGTATGAGATGAACTCAAAGATCTAAAACTTTTTCCACATACACAATATCACCATTTCCCTCAAATATTGTTCACAAACCAGTCTAAATCTGTGATAGTGAGCACTTCTCCTTTGCTGAGATAATCCATCCCACCTCACAGGTGTGCCATATCTGTTGTGTGGGCCGCCAGAAGAGGAGGTACTGCTGGCCCACCACCAGAGGGCGCCCTGCCTGAAGTGCGGGCTTCAGGCACGAGAGGGCGCTGCCGCCACGGACACACCGGGAGTAACAGCTGTCACTCATTAATTCCTGACAGCTGTCACTCATTCTTCATCATCGCACTCCATAAAACCCACCTCCAAATCTCCACCTCATCGCCGAGATATCGTACTTCTTTGGAGGTAATAGACTCAGCCGTTTGTGTTTTACAATATAATCTGTATATTGTGAGTGTTTGCAGGAGTACCGCAAACACCCTCTGTCCCTCTGTCTGTGGAAGCTGAGTGAGTGCTGGACGGCACTCTTTTCCCCTGAGGAATCACTGCGGTACTCTGCAGAATATTGTGTTAGAGGTGGAGGTGGCATTCCCACCGTTGTTGTTACGGTGTGTACACACACCCACACTTGACTGTCTTTGTTCTTCGCCAGCAGTACCAGATCCGACAGTCGGGGACGGTGATCACCTGGGAATTCGGGACTTGGCGGCTCCAGTATTCACCAGGTTCGGTGGCGGCGGAAATCGTGTGGTTCCGGCTCTTCTCAGGACAGACGTCTTCTATCCTCGAGCCTGCCCACACGTCACCTTTGTGGATTGACTGTAATCATATTCTGAGATTGTCTGTATATTCGTTGTGCACCTTCACAACATTAAATTGTTACATTTTGGCTCATCTATTGACCGTTCATTTGCGCCCCCTGTTGTGGGTCCGTGTCACTACACTTTCACAACAATATCAAGATGCTGATTAGACACCATGATTAGTGCACAGGTGTGCCTTAGACTGCCCACAATAAAAGGCCACTCTGAAAGGTGCAGTGTTATCACACAGCACAATGCCACAGATGTCGCAAGATTTGAGGGAGCGTGCAATTGGCATGCTGACAGCAGGAATGTCAACCAGAGCTGTTGCTCGTGTATTGAATGTTCATTTCTCTACCATAAGCCGTCTTCAAAGGCGTTTCAGAGAATTTGGCAGTACATCCAACCAGCCTCACAACCGCAGACCACGCGTAACCACACCAGCCCAGGACCTCCACATCCAGCATGTTCACCTCCAAGATCGTCTGAGACCAGCCACTCAGACAGCTGCTGAAACAATTGGTTTGTATAACCAAAGAATTTCTGCACAAACTGTCAGAAACCGTCTCAGGGAAGCTCATCTGCATGCTCGTCGTCCTCATTGGGGTCTCGACCTGACTCCAGTTTGTTGTCGTAACCGACTTGAGTGGGCAAATACTCACATTCCCTGCCATTTGGCACATTGGAGAGGTGTTCTGTTCATGGATGAATCCCGGTTCACACTGTCCAGGGCAGATGGCAGACAGCGTGTGTGGCGTCGTGTGGGTGAGCGGTTTTCTGATGTCAATGTTGTGGATCGAGTGGCCCATAGTGGCGGTGGGGTAATGGTATGGGCAGGCGTCTGTTATGGACGAAGAACACAGGTGCATTTTATTGATGGCATTTTGAATGCACAGAGATACCGTGACGAGATCCTGAGGCCCATTGTTGTGCCATACATCCAAGAACATCACCTCATGTTGCAGCAGGATAACGCACGGCCCCATGTTGCAAGGATCTGTACACAATTCTTGGAAGCTGAAAATGTCCCAGTTCTTGCATGGCCGGCATACTCACCGGACATGTCACCCATTGAGCATGTTTGGGATGCTCTGGACCGGCGTATACGACAGCGTGTACCAGTTCCTGCCAATATCCAGCAACTTCGCACAGCCATTGAAGAGGAGTGGACCAACATTCCACAGGCCACAATTGACAACCTGATCAACTCTATGCGAAGGAGATGTGTTGCACTGCATGAGGCAAATGGTGGTCACACCAGATACTGACTGGTATCCCCCCCCCAATAAACAAAACTGCACCTTTCAGAGTGGCCTTTTATTGTGGACAGTCTAAGGCACACCTGTGCACTAATCATGGTGTCTAATCAGCATCTTGGTATGGCACACCTGTGAGGTGGGATGGATTATCTCAGCAAAGGAGAAGTGCTCACTATCACAGATTTAGACTGGTTTGTGAACAATATTTGAGGGAAATGGTGATATTGTGTATGTGGAAAAAGTTTTAGATCTTTGAGTTCATCTCATACAAAATGGAAGCAAAACCAAAAGTGTTGCGTTTATATTTTTGTTGAGTGTAGATCCTTATAAACTTACTTGTATGCTTTTGTCAGCCGATAGTGCAGTGTGACGGCGAACAACGGGGGCCGGTGATGAACACATTTAAGCAGGGTTGTAAGCAGCTCTCAGTTGAATGGAGTTAGAGCTCCATCTACTGGACAAACGGTGCAAGGACATTTTACATTGCCGACACAAACATTATTTCAGTAACTGTTCTGTTTATGAGAAATTATCGGCGTTCTATCAGCAAAATTTCAGCCGATAATGAGTACTTTGAAAAGGACTTATATCGGCCGATAATATCAGCCGGCCGATATATCGGTCGGGCTCGGTTCGCACTGGCGAGTGTGATCGGGGTGCCACAACCGGGCACCAAGCACTATGGGGCTTCCTCCGCCTAGCCACAGTCCGAAAGCCATCCTACACAGCCGGCATTTCTAAGCTGATGCTAATGGGCTCGCTAGCCGGCCCAACACTAACCTCATCTGGAGTGCCCGTAACATCTAACTCCACTGTGCTAAGAAGCTGCTCTAACTTACGGACACGGCTCTCTAAGGCAGCCATCCTATCTTCCAACATCACGCAGGATTTACGGAGGGTGTAAAGTAGAATTAGTAGTGTACTTTGTGCACTAAGAAATTCAAGAATGTAGCCAAGCAAACACGAGCTAGCCAATAATGGATAAGCTAACCACTCCTAAGGCTCACACAGACGCAAATAAATGAATTAAAATTCATAGCAGTTACACTGAAAAACTAACAAAAGTATTAAACAGGTATAAAAAGCAGCAGCTATAAAATACACTAAACAGTTAACTAACAGGAGCGTAAAAAAATGAAATGAAAAAATGATGATGGGGTCCGAAATAGCTAACGCAAGCTAACCGCTAGTGAAAATGCTAGCCGCTCCTAAGATTTTACACAGGAGTAAAATAATTACTTAAAATTCACAGCAGTTCAACTGAGAAACGAACAGAAGTATTAAACGGGTAGAAAAGAAACAGCTATGAAAGTAACAACGGAGAGGGGAGGGGTCGACCTAGCTAGTGAAAGCTAACCACTAGTGAATGCTAACCACTAGCGAATGCTAACCACTAGTGATTCACAACAGGACTGTTGTTAAATAACGTTCAGAGTAGATACAATAAATAACCAGAAGAGTGCTAAACAGAAATAAAAGAAGCGTATACAACTGTGTGAAGTTCAGAGTGGCGTCACAGCAACAAACAATCCGTCAGAAGCAAGTAAGAAGTCTTCAACATTTCCAGACAGCTATTCTTGTTTGCTGAAGGCCAGGGACACACCCACATGTCACCATGCTGGAGCAGACAGATAGCTGCCTTTGGGAGATCGAGATGGACCAGTTTCCTGGATGTTTGCTGACAAGATCCACGGTGGTTCCATAGTGTGGTGCAAGTGCAGCGCTCCCACACGAGATGTGTGGATTTCTTTCCAGTTACTAACACAAGGTTTGTCTCTCTTAAATTACATGAGATTCTGCCATTGTACACTTTCCATAACTATGTGATTATTTTAAATACATTCTGCTATTCAGGAATGAAAAACGTTCTCATCAACAATACATTGGTTGACAGAATAAACCTTCTTATCTTAAAACTTGTGAACTGATCATCTTTTAAAAGCAAGTTGTTTCACAAAGCTTTTGCACACAATTTGCACCCAGATTTCAAAATTGAGGAAATGTGTGTATTATTGAGTATTTCCAGTCATTGCCAAATACACCCAAATATGTATGAGTCCCATTATCTGTGTACATCTCAGCACTGTCTTCTGTTGAAGAGTACACCATGCTTTTTATGGGCAGAGGAGGCTTCTGCTCATTAGAATGGTAGGTCCTGATTGTGGTTATTGCACCCAGATGTCCACCGTCACTGGAATGAGGGTAATGTTTTGCAAAATATTATTATCATCATTATTATCGTAGAAGCATGCAGGCTCTGAATTGGGACACAGCTTATTGAATTGGGACACATAAATTCACTGTGGAGCCTCCAGCTTCTAATATTATAATTGGGTCAAATGATCACTCAATGGCTTTGAGTTATGTAATGGCTATGAGCTAATGAGTAACACATGTTCCTCTTTAAGACTAACTGTCCAATAAGCTATTGGCGCATATGTCTGGCACAGCTGATCTGTAGGGCATCTCTCACCTCTCTCAGTTCATCATCAGCTGCTGAAGACTCCTCAACTTCTCTTGTAGTCAATGCTCTTGGGGTGGCAATTGTAGCAACCAGCCTCACATATTCTACTACTCCATGTTCATCAGTCTGTTCTGTGGCACTTCTTCCCAGCAGCTGTGATAGAGGATCTGCAATATTGTCTATTCTTGGAATATGAATCACCCTAAAATCACATGGGTGAGGTCTCACAACCCACCATTCAACACGGGCACATGGTTGTGATGTGGGACAGCAGATGGCCTCCAGTGCTTTGTGATCTGTCACCAAGTCAAATGTTTTTACATACAGTAGTGTTCAGAATATTAGTAGTGCTATGTGACTAAAAAGATTAATCCAGGTTTTGAGTATATTTGTTATTGTTACATGGGAAACAAGGTACCAGTAGATTCAGTAGATTCTCACAAATCCAACAAGACCAAGCATTCATGATATGCACACTCTTAAGGCTATGAAATTGGGCTATTACTGTTGTAAAAAAAAAAAAAGTAGAAAAGGGGGTGTTCACAATAATAGTAGCATCTGCTGTTGACACTACAAACTCAAAACTATTATGTTCAAACTGCTTTTTTTTTTAGCAATCCTGTGAATCACTAAACTAGTACTTAGTTGTATAACCACAGTTTTTCATGATTTCTTCACATATGCGATATTCGTTTACTAGTCTGCTTGGGGTCATTGTCTTGTTGAAACACCCATTTCAAGGGCATGTCCTCTTCAGCATAAGGCAACATGACCTCTTCAAGTATTTTGACATATCCAAACTTATCCATGATACCTGGTATGCGATATATAGGCCCAACACCATAGTAGGAGAAACATGCCTATATCATGATGCTTGCACCACCATGCTTCACTGTCTTCACTGTGAACTGTGGCTTGAATTCAGAGTTTGGGGGTCATCTCACAAACTGTCTGCGGCCCTTGGACCCAAAAAGAACAATTTTACTCTCATCAGTCCACAAAATATTCCTCCATTTCTCTTTAGGTCAGTTGATGTGTTCTTTGGCAAATTCTGAACTCTTCTGTGTCTTTTATTTAACAGAGGGACTTTGCGGAGGATTCTTGCAAATAAATTAGCTTCACACAGGCATCTTCTAACTGTCACTGTTGGGAAAGTGTAGGAACACGGACCCACAACAGGGGGCGCAAATGAACGGACAATGGAGTAAGTCAAAATAACAAAGCTTTACTGTTGTGAATGTGCACAACGAATACAACCAATCACAGCAATGGACAACAGTCAATTCACAAAAGTGTCGTGTGGGCAGGCTCGAAGATAGGAGACGCCTCTCCAAGGTAAGACCGGAACCACACGGCTTCCTCCGCCACAGGACCCCGGGAATACTGGAGCCGCCAAGTCCCGAACTCCCAGGTGGCCACTGCCTCCGCGTGTCGGACCTGGTACTGCTGGCGAGGAACAAAGGACAGTTAGATGGGGGCGCGTTTGCACCCAGGACTCCGAACAGCAGGGAAGTTACCTCCACCTCTCGTTGGAACAGTAATCCACAAACTAGCACAATCCAAAAAGATACACTCCGTAGCTTCGATACGTTACCTCTCTGGTAGAAACGATATCTCGGCAATGAGGTGGAGGTGCCGTCCTGCTGATATACCCCACAGATGATTGCCGTCAGCTGTCTCAGGTGATGGGTGACAGCTGTCACCGTAGCTGCTCACGTGAGGCGGCGGCGCCCTCTGGTGCCTGGAGCCCGCACTCCAGGCAGGGCGCCCTCTGGTGGTGGTGGGCCAGCAGTACCTCCTCTTCAGCAGCCCACACAACAGGACCCCCCCCCCTCAACGGGCGCCTCCTGGCGCCCGACCGGGCTTGTCCGGGTGGCGACGGTAGAAGTCGGCCAGGAGGGCCGGGTCCAGGATGAAGCTCTTCTTCACCCAGGAGCGTTCTTCGGGACCGTACCCCTCCCAGTCCACCAGATATTGAAAGCCCCGGCCCATCCGTAGGACGTCCAACAACCGGCGCACTGTCCAAGCCGGCTTGCCATCGATGATCCGGGCAGGAGGTGGTGCCGGACCGGGTGTACAGAGGGGCGAGGTGTGATGGGGCTTGAGCTTTGACACATGAAATACTGGATGGATCCGCAGTGAGGCTGGAAGCCGAAGCCTCACTGCGGCGGGATTGATGACCTTGAGAATTTTAAACGGTCCTATGTATCTGTCCTGCAGTTTTGGGGAGGCCACTTGTAGCGGGATGTCCTTTGTGGACAACCACACTTCCTGCCCGGGGCGATACGTAGGGGCCGGGGTCCGCCGCCGGTCTGCATGGGTCTTCGCCCTCATCCGGGCCTTCAACAAAGCAGAACGGGCGGCACGCCACACCCGACGGCACTTCCGCAGGTGGGCCTGGACCGAGGGCACACCGACCTCTCCCTCAACCACCGGGAACAATGGGGGCTGATACCCCAAACACACCTCAAAGGGGGAGAGGCCGGTGGCTGATGACACTTGACTGTTGTGGGCGTACTCGATCCAGGCCACATGAGTACTCCAGGCCGCCGGGTGCGCGGCTGTCACACAACGCAGTGTTTGCTCCATTTCTTGATTGGCCCGCTCTGCTTGCCCGTTGGTCTGGGGGTGATACCCGGACGAGAGACTGACCGTGGTCCCCAGTTCCCGGCAAAAGCTCCTCCAGACATGCGAGGAGAACTGGGGACCGCGATCGGAGACGATGTCTGATGGTATCCCATGCAGGCGGACGACATGGTGGACCAGGAGGTCCGCTGTCTCCTGGGCCGTTGGGAGCTTCGGGAGGGCCACGAAGTGGGCCGCCTTGGAGAATCGGTCCACTATCGTGAGGATCACGGTGTTTCCCTGGGACGGCGGGAGGCCCGTGACAAAATCCAGGCCGATGTGGGACCAGGGGCGATGAGGCACGGGCAGCGGCTGTAGCAGTCCCGGAGCCTTGCGATGGTCGGCCTTGCCCCTGGCGCAGGTGGTACAGGCCTGGATATAGTCCCGGACGTCGGCCTCCAGGGACGCCCACCAGAAGCGCTGCCGGACAACTGCCACGGTTCTTCGCACCCCTGGATGACAGGAGAGCTTAGAGCCGTGACAGAAGTCCAGGACTGCAGCCCTTGCCTCTGGTGGGACGTAAAGTCTGTTCTTTGGTCCAGTCCCGGGGTCCGGGCTTCGTGCCAGGGCCTCCCGGACGGTTCTCTCTACGTCCCAGGTGAGGGTGGCCACGATAGTGGACTCCGGGATGATGGGTTCCGGTGGATCCGACAACTCCGCTTTGACCTCGTCTTCGTGTACCCGGGACAAGGCATCCGATTTCTGGTTCTTGGTCCCGGGCCGGTAGGTGATGCGGAAGTCAAAACGGCCGAAGAACAGTGACCAGCGGGCTTGCCTGGGATTCAGCCGCTTGGCGGTCCTGATATACTCCAGGTTCCGGTGGTCAGTGAAAACCGTGAATGGCACGGACGTTCCCTCCAACAGGTGTCTCCACTCTTCAAGAGCCTCTTTCACCGCAAGGAGTTCTCGGTTGCCGACGTCATAGTTCCGTTCAGCCGGGGTCAACCTGCGGGAAAAATAGGCACACGGATGAAGGACCTTATCGGTCTTCCCACTCTGGGACAGCACAGCTCCTATCCCTGAGTCCGAGGCGTCCACTTCAACCACTAACTGGCGACTAGGATCGGGCTACACCAGAACGGGTGCAGACGAAAAGCGCCGTTTCAACTCCTTGAACGCGGCCTCGCAACGATCCGACCAGGTGAAGGGGACTTTTGGTGAGGTCAGGGCTGTCAGGGGGCTAACAACCTGACTGTAGCCCTTAATGAACCTCCTGTAGAAATTCGCAAAGCCGAGGAACTGTTGCAGCTTCCTACGGCTTGTGGGTTGGGGCCAGTCTCTCACCGCTGCAACCTTGGCCGGATCAGGTGCGACGGAGTTGGGGGAGATGATGAACCCCAGGAAGGACAAAGAGGTGCGGTGAAACTCACACTTCTCGCCCTTAACAAACAGCCGGTTCTCCAATAACCGCTGCAGGACCTGACGTACATGCCGGACATGAGTCTCAGGATCCGGAGAAAAGATGAGTATATCGTCTAGATATACGAAGACGAACCGGTGCAGGAAGTCCCGCAATACGTCGTTAACCAAGGCTTGGAACGTCGCGGGGGCGTTTGTGAGGCCGAACGGCATGACCAGGTACTCAAAGTGACCTAAGGGGGTGTTGAATGCCGTCTTCCACTCGTCTCCCTTCCGGATCCGAACCAGATGATACGCGTTTCTAAGATCAAGCTTGGTAAAAATCTTGGCTCCATGCAGGGGCGTGAACACCGAATCCAACACGGGTAACGGGTATCGGTTGCGAACCGTGATTTCGTTCAGCCCCCTATAATCGATGCATGGACGAAGTCCGCCATCTTTTTTACCCACAAAAAAGAAACCTGCGCCCATCGGGGAGGTGGAATTTCGGATCAACCCGGCAGCTAACAAGTCCCGGATGTAGGTCTCCATTGATTCGCGCTCAGGCCGTGAGAGGTTGTACAGTCTACTGGACGGGAACCCACCGCCTGGAACCAAATCGATGGCACAATCGTACGGACGGTGGGGGGGGAGTGTGAGCGCCAGATCCTTGCTGAACACGTCGACAAGGTCGTGGTACTCCACCGGCACCGTCCCCAGATTGGGCGGGACTCTGACCTCCTCCTTAGCTTGGGAGCCGGGAGGAACCGAGGAACCTAGACACACCCGATGGCAGGTCTCGCTCCACTGAACCACTACCCCGGACGGCCAATCAATCCGGGGATTGTGCTTCAACATCCAGGGAAAGCCTAAAACCACACGGGAAGTGGCCTGAGTCACAAAAAACTCGATCACCTCCCGGTGGTTTCCTGACACCACCAGCGTTACAGGTGGTGTCTTATGTGTGATCGGAGGGAGCAGGGAGCCATCTAGCGCTCGAACCTGCACAGGCGAGGTAAGCGCCACCAGAGGGAGCCCTATCTCCCTGGCCCATCTGCAGTCCAACAGATTCCCCTCAGAGCCCGTGTCCACCAGTGCAGGGGCCTTCAGGGTTAAATCCTCATACAGGATCGTGACTGGGAGTCGTGTAGCAATGTGGGTGTGTCCCACGTGAATGTCTCGGCCCACCCCTAGCCCAGTCTCTAGGGGCGGGCGTTGGTGTTGTAACCGCTCGGGGCAGTCTCCCACATGGTGCTCTAGTGCACCACAAACAAAACAAGCTCCATGGGCCCGTCTCCTCTGTGCAGCTGGTGCCCTAAATGTTGCCCTACTCGTGTCCATAGCTTCGTCAGTAGGGGGAGCTGTGGCCCCACGGAGCGCAGGGGCCGTGGAGCGTGGGGAAGGCGGAGCGCGGTCGGAACCGGAAGGGAGAGGGACGGCGCGTGCCCAGCCACGCCCTTCGTCTCGTTCCCGCCGACGTTCTTCTAACCGGTTGTCCAACCGTATGACAAGATCGATGAGCCCGTCTAAATCCCGCGGTTCGTCCTTAGCCACCAGGTGCTCCTTGAGAACCAAAGACAGTCCGTTTACAAAGGCGGCGCGGAGGGCAGCGTTATTCCAGCCGGATCTCGCAGCCGCGATGCGGAAGTCGACTGCATAAACAGCTGCGCTCCGGCGCCCCTGTCTCATTGACAGTAGCACGGTTGAAGCGGTTTCTCCTCTATTAGGGTGATCGAACACGGTTCTGAGCCCCCTCACAAACCCATCGTATGTCAGAAGGAGCCGTGAATTCTGCTCCCAGAGCGCTGTAGCCCAAGCGCGTGCCTCACTGCGAAGCAGGTTTATGACATAAGCTACTTTACTAGCATCGGTCGCGTACATAACGGGACGCTGTGCGAAGACGAGCGAACACTGCATCAGAAAATCCGCGCACGTCTCCGCACAGCCTCCGTACGGCTCTGGAGGGCTTATGTATGCTTCCGGGGAAGGAGGGAGAGGTCGTTGAACAACCAGTGGAACGTCAACGTTACGCACAGGATCTACGGGAGGGAGAGCCGCAGCGGCGCCCGGAGGGCGCGCTTCCACCTGCGCGGCGAGAGCCTCCACCCTGCGGTTCAGGAGGACGTTCTGCTCGGTCATGAAATCCAACCGAGTCGTGAAAGCGGTGAGGATCCGCTGCAACTCACCGATTACCCCTCCCGCGGACGCCTGCGCGTCCTGTTCTTCCATTGGCCGTTCAACAGCCGGTTGACGCCCCTCGGGATCCATGACGCTGGCCGAGATATCCTGTTGGGAAAGTGTAGGAACACGGACCCACAACAGGGGGCGCAAATGAATGGACAATGGAGTAAGTCAAAATAACAAAGCTTTACTGTTGTGAATGTGCACAACGAATACAACCAATCACAGCAATGGACAACAGTCAATTCACAAAAGTGTCGTGTGGGCAGGCTCGAAGATAGGAGACGCCTCTCCAAGGTAAGACCGGAACCACACGGCTTCCTCCGCCACAGGACCCCGGGAATACTGGAGCCGCCAAGTCCCGAACTCCCAGGTGGCCACTGCCTCCGCGTGTCGGACCTGGTACTGCTGGCGAGGAACAAAGGACAGTTAGATGGGGGCGCGTTTGCACCCAGGACTCCGAACAGCAGGGAAGTTACCTCCACCTCTCGTTGGAACAGTAATCCACAAACTAGCACAATCCAAAAAGATACACTCCGTAGCTTCGATACGTTACCTCTCTGGTAGAAACGATATCTCGACAATGAGGTGGAGGTGCCGTCCTGCTGATATACCCCACAGATGATTGCCGTCAGCTGTCTCAGGTGATGGGTGACAGCTGTCACCGTAGCTGCTCACGTGAGGCGGCGGCGCCCTCTGGTGCCTGGAGCCTGCACTCCAGGCAGGGCGCCCTCTGGTGGTGGTGGGCCAGCAGTACCTCCTCTTCAGCAGCCCACACAACAGTCACAGCACTTACAGGTAACTCCAGACTGTCTTTGATCATCCTGGAGCTGATCAATGGGTGAGCCTTTGCCATTCTGGTTATTCTTCTATCCATTTTGATGGTTGTTTTCCATTTTCTTCCACGTGTCTCTGGTTTTTTGTCCATTTTAAAGCATTGGAGATCATTGTAGATGAACAGCCTATAATTTTTTGCACCTGCATATACGTTTTCCCCTCTCCAATCAACTTTTTAATCAAACTACGCTGTTCTTCTGAACAATGTCTTGAATGTCCCATTTTCCTCAGGCTTTCAAAAAGAAAAGCATGTTCAACAGGTGTTAGCTTCATCCTTACATAGGGGACACCTGATTCATACCTGTTTGTTCCACAAAATTGACGAACTCACTGACTGAATGCCACACTACTATTATTGTGAACACCCTCTTTTCTACTTTTTTTTACTTATAGCCCAATTTCATAGCCTTAAGAGTGTGCATATCATGAATGCTTGGTCTTGTTGGATTTGTGAGAATCTACTGAATCTACTGGTACCTTGTTTCCAATGTAACAATAAGAAATATACTCAAAACCTGGATTAATCTTTTTAGCCACATAGCACTACTATTATTCTGAACACTTCTGTATACGTATGGGTAAAGTCTCTCGCAAGCCCAAACGAGTGCGAGAGCCTTTCGCTTGGTTTGCATTTGCAGTCTTCGTTGTTGTTCTTGCACTAGAACAGCTCCTATGCCAACTGGTCCCGCATCTGCTGTGGTTTTGGTGGGAACATCATTGTCAAAATATGCCAGAGTGCAATCTTTAACTACAGGTGAACCCCGTGAAGTCGCGTATGCGTAACTCCGTTTTGGCTTTACTCACGGTTGATATGTGAATACTGAAAATTTAGACTACTGTATGCTTTTGGTCAACCTCATTAACTCACGGTTTCAGATAACTCGCAGTTCTATTGTGAGGACCCCAACTTGCACGAGTTAATAAGGTTTACCTGTAGTTCTGCTCCGGCCCAAACTCAAATAGCATGTTTTTTTTTTTTTGTTGTTTTTTTTGTGAGTCTGCACAGTGGTTCTGATATGCTGGCAAACTGAGGTATGAAATGGCTACTGTAGCCAGCTAACCCCAAGAAACTGCATACCTGTGATGCATTTTCAGGTTCCCGTGCCTCTGCTACAGCTGTCACTCTTTCAGTAGTGGGGCCAATGCCCTTCTGTGACAGTAATAAACCCATGAAAATCAACTTATGCATGTTGAATTGACACTTATCTGCATTTAATGTCAGCCCACACCTCTCCAGCCTCGACAGATGTGCAGACATATCTGCTTAGTGTTCAGTTTACCGATTCCTTGAAATAGCTTTGAATATTGTCTCTGAATTTCTGCCTTGATATCAATCACAGTGGATATGTTTGCACCCACTCTCAGTAGCGTAACAGCAGTTTCCTTGCTAGGTAGTGGCTCTCCATGCCATTGTATTAATGTGAATGCGGCCTCAGTATTACACTGTCCTATGCTTATCTGGCACTAGAACACACCTTTATTGGTATGGGTACCTTGGAAGAGTAGAGGTACAAAGGAACTTCTTCTAAAGAGAACTTCTAAAATGCTGTTTTTGTAACCTGATTAACACCTCTGGAGTCATTTCCAAGACATTTAGCAGACGTTAACATGGTGACATCACAGGCTGGCAGCTAGCTGCAAACTCCGTTTCCTTTGTGTGTAAAAATAACCTCTTTGACATATATTGTGTAAAAATGAGCAAAAAATAAACACTTCTATAACTTAAAATGCTGTTTTTGGAACCTAATAATACCTCTGGAGTGATTTATAAGACATTCAGCTCAAAGCTATCTTCTCATGAAGTTAAAATATTCCTTCATTATCACAACTTCCGCTGTTGTCAAAAGTGCATGTAAATGCACACGCAAGGCCTCCTGCAGACACCGTTAAAATATAAATATTGTTTTTGATTGATTGATTGATAGAGGGGCTTTAATATGTACAAATTGTACAGAAGACAACAGGATAATTAATTAAACAACTGCAAATTATAAAGAACACCATGGTCATACGGCCAAGCTTATTTTAGCATTGAGTTGTATTTATTATACATTAGCATTGCCCATGTATCTTCATCCACTGTGTTATTTGATGCACCTGAATCAATTAACATGAGCAGATCTACTCCACCAACATTAAATGTCACTCTATCTGTGTTTGAATGATGAGCTCTCATGACAAATACATCGTCTCTGCTCTGAGTCTCTGTTTCAACGCCTCTCACTGTCAGTTTTTTACTACCTTTGGACTTGTCGTTGGGTCATCTGGGGCACTTCCGTGACCGTGGAGAGCGAAGGTTCGTTTCTCTGTGTTTTTGTCTTCTTTGATGAAAATAAACGAAAATAAAATTGGGTGACCCTCTCAAAAGTGTGAGCGGAAGTCGTGGGGGGCCAAAATCCAAAAAGGCCACCATGAAAATATTCAATGTACAGGAAACGTTTTACTGGTGCATTTTAGACCCTATAAATGTATTACCAATAGATATAAATGTGATACCAAAATGTCAGATAAGCCATTCAAAAAAGCTCTGTGATGTCATAATGACATCATAATAATGTCAAATGACGTTATTGTCAAAATGGCCACCGTATTGATATGCAATGTACAGGAAATTTTTTCCTGGTGCATTTTAGAGCCCACAAATGTATTACCAACATATGTAAATGTAATACCATAATGTCAGATAAGCAGCTCAATATTACTCTGTGACATCATAATGATGTTTAATGACATCAAATGACATTTATTTCAATTATTAATGTCCAAAACTACACAATTAAATTTGTATTTTCAGGTCTTTTGGTCGTCTGCGCAGCTGCTAATGTTAATGAATTACATTTTTATTTCCAGGTGTTTGGTAGGCTGTCCAAGTACTTAATAGAGTGAGGAGTTGGGATCATGTTTAATTATGGTGGGCAGAAATTTAGAATCCCCCATCGGAAGTTCCTTTACATTCAGTTTTACATCTTATAGGGTTGTGATTTCCATTGGGGATTCTAAATTCCTTCCTTGTGTAATATGCATGTTTATCTGGCGTTTTCATTAACTCTTTTTACATTTTCAGATATATGTCTACCCCATTTCAAGTAAAGCTGAGAGAGAAAATGAAAATACGCTTACGTTGCCACATCAGAGATATTTGTGATAGACATTTTTGATCGCTGTTTTCCAACCATGGAATATGAATGCTTACTCAAATGTGGCAAAGCCTGCCAATCCACAGATACTATATCCCAAAATAAGTGGGAAAGTGGCTTAGGTCAATGCTTTTCCTCTTGGGTTGTTTGAGCCAGGTCAAACATTGCAGCAACAACTGGCATACCTCTTCATCGTTTTCAAGATCATCCACGTTAGGTGGCCAAGGGACAGAATGTGTGCTTTTCACCTTCTCAGATAGTCTTTGGGCCACATTTTGAAGAAGCTGCTCATCACTGATGCCAAGAGACGACATTGTTGCATCAATGTAGTCGCCTCCACCTCGGACATCATAAACCCACTCACTCTTATTCTTCTCCCTTTTCTCTTGGAATCCAGTCATGTCCTGATATTCGATTACTAGCAATTCCTTGAGGTACGATGATTTCACATCACCCACTTGATACCCGAAGTCACCAACTATGCGTTTTTAGTCGGCTAAGAGTGCCTGTAATGATCGGATTTCATGCTTACTGAAGATAACGTTATCAACGTGTCTGAAGAATAAACTCCTCGCTTCAGAGAGAGACACATCCTGAAGGTGCATTGCATCATCAGATCGGAACTTTGAGTGGCTAATGTACTGCTGCCAACAGGCATGGTGGTACATGATGTCATTTGCAAACGGGTCCGAGAGTGCTGATGTTGACTCAACTAGTCGCTGAAGACGATCTCTTAGCTGTGCGTCTTCTATGTGGACTGGGTGACGCCTGAAAGAACGCCATGCTGACACTGTGTTAAGTCTGAAGAGCTTACTTTGCATTTTATTTGGATGTTTCTTGTCCTCGCCCTTCATGCACCAAACGCACATTGTTTTATCATGTAGAGGCCCACTAAATGATGAACGCAAACGCTTTGGTGGAGTAGATTCCTCAGGCACATCATGACACATATTAGACGTTGATGGTTGACTAGAACACTGAGCAATGTCCTGTTCTTTCTGCTTGCGTTGCTGGGCCTTTTGCAAATAACCTGAAGATGAGATTGTTATATAACAAGACTTATGCACATAATAACCTGCTGGTCCACTTTCCCATGAAGTTGTGTCATGAATATCACCAAATCTGTCAAGTCCTGTCCAGGCTTTTGACTTTACTTGTAAACTTTCCCACTTATTTTGGGATATAGAATCTGTGGATTGGCAGGCTTTGCCACATTTGAGTAAGCATTCATAATCCATGGTTGGAAAACAGCGATCAAAAATGTCTATCACAAATATCTCTGATGGGGCAACTTAAGCGCATTTTCGTTTTCTCTCTCAGCTTTACTTTAAGTGTGGTAGACATACGAGTATACCTGAAAATGTAAAAAGAGTTAATGAAAACGCCAGATAAACATGCATATTACACAAGGAAGGAATTTAGAATCCCCAATGGAAATCACAACCCTAATCCTAACCGCATAAGATGTAAAACTGAATGTAAAGGAACTTCTGATGGGGGATTCTAAATTTCTGCCCACCATAATTAAACATGATCCCCACTCCTCACACTATTAAGTACATGGACAACCTACCAAACACATGGAAATAGGTATTACATTTATATATGTTGGTAATACATTTGTGGGCTCTAAAATGCACCAGGAAAAAATTTCCTGTACATTGCATATCTATACGGCGGCCATTTTGAAAATAACGTCATTTGACGTCATTATGACATCACAGAGCTTTTTTGAATGGCTTATCTTACATTTTGGTACATTTATATCTATTGGTAATACATTTATAGGGTCTAAAATGCACCAGTAAAAAGTTTCCTGTACACTGAATATTTTCATGGCGGCCTTTTTGGATTTTGGCACCCCACGACTTCTGCCCACACTTTTGAGAGGGTCACCCAATTTTATTTTCATTTATTTTCATCAAAGAAGACAAAAACACAGAGAAACGAACCTTCACTCTCCACGGTCACGGAAGTGCCCCAGATGACCCAACTATTGCACATTACGGAGTCCTGGAAGTGTCATCCCAAATGTTTTGCATGTGGAGAGAATGTGCGCGCGTTTTATTGTATTGTGCGCACGTTTTAAGCATCGTTTGAGTAAAACAATGGCACGAGCTACTTAAACATGGCCACAATTTGTAAAACGTGCACTCAATTACTGAGTATTTGTTGGGAAGGTGTCGTAGCACAGACCCACAACAGGGGGCGCAAAGGAACGGACAATGAATAAGCCAATAAGTAACAATTTAATGTTGTGACAACACACAACTAAACACACAAGATATGAATAGACAATTAACACCAGGTGACGTGTGGGCAGGCCGAAGATAGAAGACCCCCGACGAGAGATGAGCCGCGTCCCACACGGTTTCCACCACCAACGTCCTGAAGAACACTGGAGCCGCCAAGTCCCGAGTCCCCAGGTGGCCTCTGTCTTCGGCTGTCGACCCTGGTACTGCTGGCAGAAAACAAAGACAGGATGGATGAGTGTGAATTCGCACACTCAGTAATCCACAGTCTGCACTCAGTTACGAGGGGAAACCTCCACCTCCAGAAACACTTTCACCCGTGCAGCTCCTGCTAGTCTCTTCCCTGGATGGAGTGAGAGGCGAGGACCGTTGCACTCCCACTATGCGCAAACCCAGCTTCAGATAGAGCCCGCAGGAACACGGCTGCACACAGAACACTGTTATAATAATGAATAATCACAGCAGAGAATATTACCTCTTCGGTCGTTGATTTCTCGGCGGGGAGGTGGAGTTGCAGTCCGGCTTATGTAGTGGTGTAAATGAGTGACAGCTGGTGTGATGAGTGACAGCTGTCACTTCTTCTGGGTCTGGCGCCCTCTCGTGCTTGGAGCCCGCACTCCAAGCAGGGCGCCCTCTGGTGGTGGTGGGCCAGCAGTACCTCCTCTTCAGCGGCCCACATAACAGGACCCCCCCCTCAACGGGCGCCTCCTGGCGCCCGACCAGGCTTGTCTGGGTGTCTCTTGTAAAAATCGGCCAGGAGGGCCGGGTCCAGGATGAAGCTCCTTTTCACCCAGGAGCGTTCTTCAGGTCCATACCCCTCCCAGTCCACCAGATATTGGAACCCCCGGCCCTTACGACGGACGTCCAGGAGCCTGCGGACTGTCCAAGCAGGCTCCCCGTCAATGAGCCGGGCAGGAGGCGGCGTAGGTCCAGGAGCACAGAGGGGCGAGGTGTGGTGTGGCTTGAGGCGGGACACATGGAACACAGGGTGGATCCGCAGTGAAGCTGGGAGTTGGAGCTTCACTGCGGCCGGGTTGATGATCTTGAGGATTTTGAAGAGTCCTATGAATCTGTACTTCAACTTCGGGGAGTCCACACAGAGAGGGATGTCCTTTGTCGAAAGCCACACCTCCTGCCCGGGCTGGTATGTGGGGGCCGGGGAACGCCGGCGGTCCGCATGGGTCTTGGCCCTCGTCCAGGCCTTTAACAGGGCAAAGCGGGCGGTCCGCCACACCCGGCGAGGCCGGTAGCAGACGAGACTTGGCTGTTATGGGCATACTCGATCCAGGCCAGATGGTGACTCCAGGCCGCCGGGTGCGCGGAGGTGACGCAGTGAAGGGCCTGCTCCATCTCCTGGTTAGCCCGCTCTGCCTGACCGTTTGTCTGGGGGTGGTACCCGGACGAGAGACTCACAGTGGCCCCCAGCTCCTTACAGAAACTCCTCCAAACCTGCGAAGAGAACTGGGGACCACGATCTGATACGATGTCCGATGGTATCCCATGCAGCCGCATGACGTGGTGGACCAGGAGGTCTGCCGTCTCCTGGGCCGTCGGGAGCTTCGGGAGGGCCACGAAGTGGGCCGCCTTGGAGAACCGGTCCACTATTGTGAGAATGATGGTGTTGCCCTGGGACGGCGGGAGGCCCGTGATGAAGTCCAGCCCGATGTGAGACCAAGGGCGGTGAGGCACCGGCAGGGGTTGGAGGAGTCACGAGGTCTTTCGATGGTCTGCCTTGCCCCTGGCACAGATGGTACAGGCCTGGACGTAGTCCCGAACGTCGGTTTCCAGGGACGCCCACCAGAAGCGCTGCTGGACCACTGCCATGGTCCTACGCACTCCGGGATGACAGGAGAGCTTGGATCCGTGACAGAAGTCCAATACGGCAGCTCTGGCCTCTGGTGGGACGTACATTCTGTTCTTGGGGCCGGTCCCCGGGTCCGGGCTCCTTGCCAGGGCCTCCCGGATGGTCTTCTCCACGTCCCAGGTGAGGGAGGCCACGACAGTGGACTCGGGGATGATGGTCTTGGTGGGGTTCGACAGCCCCGCCTTGGCTTCTTCTTCGTGCACCCGGGACAACGCATCCGATTTTTGGTTTTTGGTCGGCGGTACATGATCCGGAAGTCAAAGCGCCCGAAGAACAGAGACCAGCGGGCTTGCCTGGGATTCAGACGCTTGGCAGTCCGGATGTACTCCAGGTTCCGATGGTCCGTGAAAACCGTGAAAGGCAACGACGCCCCCTCCAGCAGGTGTCTCCACTCTTCAAGAGCCTCCTTCACCGCGAGGAGCTCCCGATTGCCGACGTCATAGTTCCGTTCAGCTGGGGTCAACCTGCGGGAAAAATAGGCACAAGGATGGAGAACCTTATCAGCCTCCACGCTCTGGGACAGCACAGCTCCTATCCCTGAGTCAGAGGCGTCCACTTCCACTATGTACTGGCGATCAGGATCAGGCTGCACCAGAACTGGTGCAGTCGAGAACCGGCGTTTCAACTCCTTGAACGCGGCTTCGCACCAATCCGACCAGGTGAAGGGGACCTTGGTGGAGGTCAGGGCAGTCAGGGGGCTAACTACCTGACTGTAGCCTTTAATGAACCTCCTGTAGAAATTTGCAAAGCCGAGGAACTGCTGCAGTTTCCTGCGGTTTGTTGGTTGGGGCCAATCTCTCACCGCTGCAACCTTGGCCGGATCAGGGGGCGACGGAGTTGGAGGAGATGATGAACCCCAAGAAGGACAAAGAAGTGCGGTGGAACTCGCACTTCTCGCCCTTCACAAACAGCCGGTTCTCCAACAACCGCTGTAGGACCTGACGTACATGCTGGACATGGGTCTCAGGGTCCGGGGAAAAGATGAGTATATCGTCCAGATATACGAAGACGAACCGATGCAGGAAGTCCCGCAAGACGTCATTTACCAAAGCTTGGAACGTCGCGGGGGCGTTAGTGAGGCCGAACGGCATGACCAGGTACTCAAAGTGACCCAATGGGGTGTTAAATGCCGTCTTCCATTCGTCTCCCTTCCGGATCCGAATGAGGTGGTACGCATTTCTAAGATCTAATTTCGTGAAAATTTGGGCTCCATGCAGGGGCGTGAACACTGAATCCAACAGAGGTAACGGGTATCGGTTGCGAACCATGATCTCGTTCAGCCCTCTGTAATCAATGCATGG
This sequence comes from Thalassophryne amazonica, assembly GCF_902500255.1. Lineage (NCBI taxonomy): Eukaryota > Metazoa > Chordata > Actinopteri > Batrachoidiformes > Batrachoididae > Thalassophryne > Thalassophryne amazonica. The sequence goes on from NC_047115.1 coordinate 85,425,649, forward strand.
ACGGAGTCCGCCGTCCTTTTTGCCCACAAAAAAGAAACCAGCACCCATCGGGGAGGTGGAGTTCCAGATCAGCCCGGCAGCTAAAGAGTCCCGGATGTAGGTCTCCATTGATTCGCGTTCCGGACGTGAGAGGTTGTACAAGGATGGACAGGTACTCAGCGCCCGGGACCAAATCGATGGCGCAATCGTACGGTCGGTGCGGGGGAAGAGTGAGCGCCAGATCTTTGCTGAAGACGTCAGCGAGATCGTGGTACTCCTTTGGCACCGCCGATAGATTGGGGGGGACTTTAACCTCCTCATTAGCCGTAATTCTGGGAGGAACCGAGGATCCTAAACACTCCCGGTGGCAGGTTTCGCTCCACTGCGTCACAACCCCGGACGGCCAATCTATCCGGGGATTGTGCTTCACCATCCACGGAAATCCCAAAATCACTCGGGAGGTAGAAGGTGTTACATGGAACACGATCTCCTTCCTGTGATTTCCAGACACAACCAAGGTCACAGGCTGTGTCTGATGTGTGATTAACGGAAGCAGGGTGCCATCTAGTGCTCGCACCTGCAATGGTGACGGCAGAGCCACCAGGGGGAGCCCTACTTCCTTTGCCCATCTGCTATCCAGCAGATTCCCTTCCGACCCCGTGTCTACCAGTGCTGGGGCGTGAAGGGTTAGATCCCCACAAAGGATCGTTACTGGGATTCGTGCAGATTTGCGGGGTTTCCCCGCGTGCGTGTTATGGCCCACCCTTAGCCCAGTTTCTAAGGACCGTTTGGGGCAGTCCTTCTGCATATGCTCACAAGAGCCGCAGACAAAACACTCCCCGCGGGCCAGCCTCCTTTGTCTGACGTTTGTCTTTACTTTGGCCCTGCTCGTGTCCATAGCCTCCTCAGCAGGGTGAGCTGTAGCCACACGGAGCCCTCTGGCAGTGAAGCGTGGGGACAACGTCACCCTTTCAGAACCGGAAGGGGGAGGGACAGCTCGTGCCCGGTCACGCCCCCCGGCCTGCTCCCGACGATGCTCATTCAAACAGTTGTCTAAGCGTATAACCAAATCGACAAGCCCGTCAAAATCCCGCGGTTCCTCCTTAGCCAGCAGGTGCTCCTTCAGGACCGGAGACAGTCCATTTACGAAGGCGGCGCGGAGCGCAACGTTATTCCAGCCAGACCTCGCTGCCGCGATGCGGAAGTCGACTGCATACTCGGCTGCGCTGCGACGCCCCTGTCTCATTGACAGCAGCACGCTCGAAGCGGTCTCGCCTCTGTTGGGGTGGTCAAAAACTTGTTTGAACTCCCGTACAAACCCAGCATAAGACGTTAGGAGCTGTGAATTCTGCTCCCAAAGCACCGTAGCCCAGGCGCGTGCCTCTCCTCGAAGCAGATTAACAACATAAGCCACCCGGCTGGCGTCTGACTCGTACATGACAGGACACTGTGAAAAGACGAGCGAACACTGCATGAGGAAGTCTGCGCACGTCTCAACACAGCCTCCGTACGGTTCCGGAGGGCTTATGTATGCTTCAGGGGACAGTGGGGGGGGTCGTTGAACGACCAGTGGAACGTCTGTTACAGGCCCAGGACCAGCAAGAGGAGTGGCTGCAGCAGCGCCCTGATCGCGCGCTTCCACCCTGGCGGTGAGAGCCTCCACCCTCCGGTTAAGGAGAACATTCTGCTCGGTCACCAAATCCAGCCGAGCCGTGAAGGCGGTTAAAATCTGCTGCAGCTCACTCAACACGCCTCCCGCTGACACCTGTGCTCCTGGCTCTTCCATTGGCCGTTCAAGCTCGGATTGACGCCCCTCGGAATCCATGACGAATGGCCGAGAAATCCTGTTGGGAAGGTGTCATAGCACGGACCCACAACAGGGAGCGCAAAGGAATGGACAATGAATAAGCCAATAAGTAACAATTTAATGTTGTGACAACACACAACTAAACACACAAGATATGAATAGACAATTAACAGCAGGTGACGTGTGGGCAGGCTCGAAGATAGAAGACCCAAGACGAGAGATGAGCCGCGTCCCACACGGCTTCCACCACCAACGGCCTGAAGAACACCGGAGCCGCCAAGTCCCGAGTCCCCAGGTGGCCTCTGTCTTCGGCTGTCGACCCTGGTACTGCTGGCAGAAAACAAAGACAGGATGGATGAGTGTGAATTCACACACTCAGTAATCCACAGTCTGCACTCAGTTAGGAGGGGAAACCTCCACCTCCAGAAACACTTTCACCCGTGCAGCTCCCGCTAGTCTCTTCCCTGGATGGAGTGAGAGGCGAGGACCGTTGCACTCCCACTATCCGCAAACCCAGCTTCAGATAGAGCCCGCAGGAACACGGCTGCACACAGAACACTGTTATAATAATGAATAATCACAGCAGAGAATATTACCTCTTCGGTAGTTGATTTCTCGGCGGGGAGGTGGAGTTGCAGTCCAGCTTATGTAGTGGTGTAAATGAGTGACAGCTGGTGTGATGAGTGACAGCTGTCACTTCTTCTGGGTCTGGCGCCATCTCGTGCATGGAGCCCGCACTCCAAGCAGGGCACCCTCTGGTGGTGGTGGGCCAGCAGTACCTCCTCTTCAGCGGCCCACATAACAGTATTGTCTTGACACATAAATGTTGGCTATTAGCCAACAAACCAGCAGACAGTGTAATACATTTCTCCATTAGAAATGGATCTGGTCAGTGTATATCATCATGGTTTGGGCGCACAAGGACATACAGAGAACTCCAGCTGCCCAGCATAGCATCATCTGGAGTTTAAGCACATTTAAAAGGATGCTGAGGGCGAAGCGTCTCCCCGTCATGAGGATGACAATTTAGGTCATATTATGGAGTTCATTTTGAACGAAAGGAAAACATGCACATTTTATTAATTCAAGGGCTCAATTAAAGGAAAACGTGCACACGTTTTATTAATTTGAGGGCTCAGTTAAAGGAAAACGTGCGCTCGTTTTATTAATTCGAGGGCTCAATTAACGGAAAACGTGTACTTGTTTTATTCATTCGGGGGCTCAATTAAAAGAAAACGTGCGCACGTTTTATTAATTTGAGGGCTCAGTTAAAGGAAAACGTGCACTTGTTTTATTAATTCTGGGGCTCAATTAAAGGAAAACGTGTGCACGTTTTATTAATTTGAGGGCTCAATTAAAGGAAAACGTGCGCTCCTTTTAATTCGAGGGCTCAATTAAAGGACAACGTGCGCACAAATTATCATGGCCAGGAAAACGTGCACACGTTTTATTAATTTGAGGGCTCAATTAAAGGAAAACGTGTGCAAAAATTATCATGGCCAGAAGAAAAAATAATACTTTAAGTGACCCCTACTGGGTTCCGTAGCAAACTGATCTTTACCGTTGCTTTTTCTGCATGCTCGTCCCCTTGCTGGGCAGGCAGGTGATCTCCTTGTCCACATGTGAAGCAAACTTTACCCATTTTCTCTTTCCCATCTCCACAACATTTTAGTTTTTCCCAATGGAACTTTCCCTCCTTCTTGTAAACAGTGTACAGTCTCTCCTCCCTCTGCACCGATGTTGTTGTCACCTTCATCGCCGTCATTTGCATTTCCACCCGTTCACATTGCCGCTATCTCCAGAGCAAGGGCCAGAGCCTAGCTGGCTTACTCCATCAACTTTCTCCATACATACAGTCAGCCCCTGATTGTGCAAGTTCTCCTACTTAGAAAGATGAGAGAGGTCTGTAATTTTCATCATAGGTACACTTCAACTATGAGAGACAAAATGAGAAAAAAAAAATCCAGAAATCACATTGTAGGATTTTTAAAGAATTTAATTGTAAACCATGGTGGAAAATAAGTATTTGGTCACCCACAAACAAGCAAGATTTCTGGCTCTCACAGACCTGTAACGATGAAAATGACAGACCTCTCTCATCTTTCTAAGTAGGAGAACTTGCACAATCAGGGGCTGACTAAATACTTTTTTACCCCACTGTAATCTGACGTGCACCTGCTCAGCACTGCATCTCTGATTTGATTTTCCATGTCTGCAGCGAATGCACATTCTCTGGTTACAAACTGCTGCACTTTCTTCCGGTTTAGACATTCAGTGCTGCAACTGCAGTATCATACTCCGTCAGCTGCCCCGTATTAGGAAAAGTTGCAAATACATCTTGTACATCACTACCTGGTATAGAAGAAAAACCCATCTCTTAGTTTCACTGAAGCTTCTACCTCTTCTGTCAGGAAAGTTGGAGAGTTCTGGTGGAAATACTGATAAGAAAAAAGCCATTCTGGAGTGCATTGGCTGGGTCACCAGAGGGCAGTAGTCCATTAGCAGTCAACAAAGGAACTCAAAGAGGTTAGTAGCAGTCAAAAATACCAAGTACGTCTGCAGTGCACCAAATGAGCCACCAGAGGGCGATAGTTCATTAGCAGTGTACAAAGGAAATCAAATGGGTTTTCTGCAAAGTACCATGCAGTTCTGCAGTGCAACATTTGAGCCACCAGAGGGCGATATGTCATCAGCAGTCTTCACATGGATTCAAAGTGATTTAAAAATTATGTAGCTCTGCAGCTCCAAACGGGAAAAATGCAAAAGAGTGTAAACACTTCACAAAAATCAAACCGACCCTTCCAAAACAAGAAGGGGAGAAAGATGTGAAAACTAATCAACTCTAACTGAGGCCGTTCAGTTAAATAAACAGGACCAACTCACAGCAGGAATAACTCAGTTATCAGAGGCAGAGTTCAGATCACAGGAGGCAGCTGAGGTCAAACACAGAATGATCAAAACCTAGGAAACATGATCATGTTACAGTTTTTTAAATTGTTAAAACATATTTCACAAAACTCTCCCCCATTTTCTCAAAACGCTAAACACAACACACTTTTCTAAAGCTCCATACACAAAACCACACCTTCTCTTTTCAAAACACAAACTGTCACACCAAAACAGCTGCTCAAAGTCTGCAAGAATGTAGACTATATGCATCATTACACACTACAACAAAACAACTGAAAACACAGTGTTCTGTGTGTGAGAATGTCCTTTTTACGTTTGTTTGCAACTGCTACAGCATAGTATCTGTATGTGAACAGTATCTGTTCTCAAAATATATTACTGTAGAGTATGTAGCATTCATAGAATTGTGTGTTTCATATGAACAGTATGTAAATCTACAGAGAATACAGTATGTACACTACTGTACTGTATCACAACTCAGTGCAAACACTACAGAGGATCCATTACACACAATACTCATTGAAGACACAATGTTCAGGGTGTGATGTTTTTCTCATTTATTGAACTATACCACACACACACACCTCATTGTACAGCATCACGTCGTTGAGCTGGGTCAGGCCACAGGACCTCATCTACATCGCAGGCATGATGGTGTGAGTTTGCCTTGCCCTCCCCCCTTGACCTGCTCCTCTCCCTCCTTGACCTGCTCCTCTCCCCCCTTGACCTGCTCCTCTCCCTCCTTGACCTGCTCCTCTCCCTCCTTGACCTGCTCCTCTCCCTCCTTGGCCTGCTCCTCTCCCTCCTTGGCCTGCTCCTCTCCCTCCTCTGACTCTAACTCCACTTCCTCTGATTCTGCCTCTGTCCATTGTGGTACTGTATTCATTTGGAACCTTCAGCAACTGTGCAGTCTGAACTGGCTTCTATAGGTGTGGTCACATCATTTGCAACAAGTGTCTACAATTCTGAGTCTTTATGTTTAATGAATGAAGCCAGGTGTGTACATTGTGTTCAGGTTTTGCTGACTGTGGCAAGCATTTTGCATCACCTGAACTTTAAATTGAGAATCTAAGCAGAGTTTTATGCAACTTATGTTTTAGCAAGGCAAAATGTGTTTAGATTTATGAGAAAAGGAGGACTGCATTTTGTGAATTGTGTCTTCATATGAAATGTGTTTAAGGTTTTGGCAAATGGGGGCTAGTTTTATTAAATGTGTTTAGAGAACTGGTCATTTGGTTTAGAGAATTGGGTTTTGTGTTTTAGCAATTTAAAAAAACGGTAATAAATCACGGAGAAACTCAAATGCAATACTCAGAGTATCCATTGTTGTAAAGTACTGATAAAAAAAAAAGCACCATCAACTGCTGTGCTCTGGCACCCATATGACAAATCGCACACATTTCTAAGGGCACACAACCATCAACAGTGAAAACACAGAGGCACGAGGGCCTCTATAGAACTACTGCCGGAAATGGGATTTCACGAGGGAATTGTGCCCCAAGAAACAAGACGGGACATGATCGCAAGAAAAATAACTAATCAAATCAAATCAAATCAATTTCATTTATATAGTGCCAAATCACAACAAACAGTTGCCACAAGGCGCTTCATATTGCAAGGCAAAGCCATACAATAATTACAGAAAAACCCCAACTGTCAAAACGACCCCCTGTGAGCAAGCACTTGGCGACAGTGGGAAGGAAAAACTCCCTTTTAACAGGAAGAAACCTCCAGCAGAACCAGGCTCAGGGAGGGGCAGTCTTCTGCTGGGACTGGTTGGGGCTGAGGGAGAGAACCAGGAAAAAGACATGCTGTGGAGGGGAGCAGAGATCAATCACTAATGATTAAATGCAGGGGTGCATACACAGCAAAAAGAGAAAGAAACACTCAGTGCATCATGGGAACCCCCCAGCAGTCTACGTCTATAGCAGCATAACTAAGGGATGGTTCAGGGTCACCTGATCCAGCCCTAACTATAAGCTTTAGCAAAAAGGAAAGTTTTAAGCCTAATCTTAAAAGTAGAGAGGGTGTCTGTCTCCCTGATCCGAATTGGGAGCTGGTTCCAGAGGAGAGGAGCCTGAAAGCTGAAGGCTCTGCCTCCCATTCTACTCTTACAAACCCTAGGAACTACAAGTAAGCCTGCAGTCTGAGAGCGAAGCGCTCTATTGAGGTGATATGGTACTATGAGGTCCCTAAGATAAGATGGGACCTGATTATTCAAAACTTTATAAGTAAGAAGAAGAATTTTAAATTCTATTCTAGAATTAACAGGAAGCCAATGAAGAGAGGCCAATATGGGTGAGATATGCTCTCTCCTTCTAGTCCCTGTCAGTACTCTAGCTGCAGCATTTTGAATTAACTGAAGGCTTTTCAGGGAACTTTTAGGACAACCTGATAATAATGAATTACAATAGTCCAGCCTAGAGGAAATAAATGCATGAATTAGTTTTTCAGCATCACGCTGAGACAAGACCTTTCTAATTTTAGAGATATTGCGCAAATGCAAAAAAGCAGTCCTACATATTTGTTTAATATGCGCATTGAATGACATATCCTGATCAAAAATGACTCCAAGATTTCTCACAGTATTACTAGAGGTCAGGGTAATGCCATCCAGAGTAAGGATCTGGTTAGACACCATGTTTCTAAGATTTGTGGGGCCAAGTACAATAACTTCAGTTTTATCTGAGTTTAAAAGCAGGAAATTAGAGGTCATCCATGTCTTTATGTCTGTAAGACAATCCTGCAGTTTAGCTAATTGGTGTGTGTCCTCTGGCTTCATGGATAGATAAAGCTGAGTATCATCTGCGTAACAATGAAAATTTAAGCAATGCTGTCTAATACTGCCTAAGGGAAGCATGTATCTTCTTTGTCTTTCGGCTGTTCCCGTTAGGGGTCGCCACAGCAGATCAATCGTTTCCATCTCACCCTGTCCTCTGTATCTTCCTCTGTCACACCAACCACCTGCATGTCCTCTCTCAGCACATCCATGAACCTCCTCTTTGGTCTCCCTCTTCTCCTCCTGCCTGGTGGCTCCATCCTCAGCATCCTTCTCCCTATATACCCTGGGTCCCTCCTCTGCACATGTCCAAACCATCTCAATCTCGCCTCTCTGACTTTGTCTTCAAACTGTCCCACCTGAGCTGTCCCTCTGATATGTTCATTCCTAATCTTGTCCATTCTTGTCACTCCCAAAGAGAATCTCAACATCTTCAGCTCTGCCACCTCCAGCTCTGCCTCCTGTCTTTTTGTTAGTGCCACTGTCTCTAAACCATACAACATAGCTGGTCTCACTACTGTTTTGTAAACTTTCCCCTTCACTCTTACTGATATTCTTCAGTCACAAATCACTCCTGCCACCTTTCTCCACCCACTCCACCCTGCCTGCACTCTCTTCTTCACCTCTCTACCACACTCTCCATTACTTTGAACAGTTGACCCAAAATATTTAAACTCATCTACTTTCACCACTTCTACTCCTTGTAACTGCACTATTCCACTGGGCTCCCTCTCATTCACACACATGTACTCAGTCTTGCTTCTACTGACTTTCATTCCCCTTCTCTCCAAAGCATATCTCCACTTCTCCAGACTAGACTCAACTTGCTCTCTACTCTCACTACAGATCACAATGTCACCTGCAAACATCATAGTCCATGGGGACTCCTGTCTGATCTCATCTGTCAACCTGTCCATCACCACTGCAGACAAGAAAGGACTCAGAGCTGATCCTTGGTGTAATCCCACCTCCACCTTGAATGAGTCTGTCATTCCGACTGCGCATCTCACCACTGTCACACTATTCTTGTACATGTCCTGCACTATCCTAACGTACTTCTCTGCCACTCCAGACTTCCTCATACAATGCCACAACTCTTCTCTTGGCACCCTATCATAAGCTTTTTCTAAGTCCACAAACACACAATGTAACTCTTTCTGTCCTCCTCTGTACTTTTCCAACAGTATTCTCAGAGCAAACATTGCATCTGTAGTGCTCTTTCTCGGCATGAAATCTGTGATTTCTTTTAGCTTGCATCTCCTATAAAGAATGTAGTCCACCTGTGTGCACCTTCCTCCACTCTTATATGTTACCCTGTGCTCCTCCCTTTTCTTAAAGTAGGTATTCACCACAGCCATTTCCATCCTTTTTGCAAAATCAACTACCGTCTGTCCTTCCCCATTCCTATCCTTGATACCATATCTACCCATTACTTCCTCATCACCTCTGTTCCCTTCACCAACATGCCCATTGAAGTCTGCTCCTATCACCACTCTTTCATGCTTGGGCACACTCTCCACCACCTCATCTAACACACTCCAGAAATCTTCTTTCTCCTTCATCTCACAACCTACCTGTGGGGCATATGCACTGATGATATTCATCATCACCCCTTCAATTTCCAACTTCACACTCATTTTCCTGTCAGACACTCGCTTAATCTCCAACACACTTTTAACATACTCTTCCTTTAAAATGACCCCAACACCATTTCTCTTCCTGTCCTCACCATGGTACAACAACTTGTACCCACCGCCGATGCTCCTGCTCTTACTTCCCTTCCACTTGGTCTCTTGCACACACAATATGTCTACCTTTCTCCTCTCCATCATATCAGCCAGCTCTCTCCCTTTACCAGTCATACTACCAACATTCAAAGTCCCCACTCTCATTTCCACCCTTCTAGTTTTCTTCTTCTCCCGCTGTTCGTGGCAATGTTTTCCTCCTCTTCTTCGTTGTCTTCGCCCAGCAGTAGCCCAATTTCCACCAGCACCCTGTTGGGCAATAGCACCGGTGGCGGACGTTGTTAACCCGGGCCACGACCAATCCGGTATGGGAATTCGATTCTGAGTCTGCATAGTTGGGTTGGCTTGTTTTACGCCGGATGCCCTTCCTGACGCAACCCTCCTCATTTATCCGGGCTTGGGACCGGCACTCAGAATGTACTGGCTGCACACCCCATGTGGCTGAGTTTAAGGGAAGCATGTATAAAGTGAATAAAATTGGTCCTAGCACAGAACCTTGTGGAACTCCATAATTAACCTTAGTCTGTGAAGAAGAATCTCCATTTACATGAACAAATTGTAATCTATTAGATAAATATGATTCAAACCACCGCAGCACAGTGCCTTTAATACCTATGGCATGCTGTAATCTCTGTAATAAAATTTTATGGTCAACAGTGTCAAAAGCAGCACTGAGGTCTAACAGAACAAGCACAGAGATGAGTCCACTGTCTGAGGCCATAAGAAGATCATTTGTAACCTTCACTAATGCTGTTTCTGTACTATGATGAATTCTAAACCCTGACTGAAACTCTTCAAATAGACCATTCCTCTGCAGATGATCAGTTAGCTGTTTTACAACTACCCTTTCAAGAATTTTTGAGAGAAAAGGAAGGTTGGAGATTGGCCTATAATTAGCTAAGATAGCTGGGTCAAGTGATGGCTTTTTAAGTAATGGTTTAATTACTGCCATCTTAAAAGCCTGTGGTACATAGCCAACTACTAAAGACAGATTGATCATATTTAAGATCAAAGCATTAATTAATGATAAGGCTTCCTTGAGCAGCCTGGTAGGAATGGGGTCTAATAGACATGTTGATGGTTTAGAGGAAGTAACTAATGAAAATAACTCAGAACAATCGGAGAGAAAGAGTCTAACCAAATACCGGCATCACTGAAAGCAGCCAAAGAGAACGATATGTCTTTGGGATGGTTATGAGTAATTTTTTCTCTAATAGTTAAAATTTTATTAGCAAAGAAAGTCATGAAGTCATTACTAGTTAAAGTTAAAGGAATACTTGGCTCAATAGAGCTCTGACTCTTTGTCAGCCTGGCTACAGGCTGACAAAGAGTCAGCTTAACTCAGGATACAAAGAGTTCCTGGTCACAGAGAAAAAAAACCATGCTGGTAGAGGAAAACTAAAAACTGCTGGAGTGCAGAACGCCAAAGTAACCCAAGAGTCACCTGTTCACTGCAACACGCACCCATAGAAAAAGACCACATAACAACCATTCGTAACACAGCCAGAAATACAATATACAGCCATGAATACTGAGGGGTGAGAGGGGTCGCGAGAGAGGGACCGGAAGACACAGACAGGAGGGAGAAAATAAAACTAACAAGAGCACATCAACCCAAAGTAAAAGAGATACCTGTTCAGTGCCCTCCCCGCACCAGGAGGACGTGTGTGTAGAACAAACACAAAGGAAACTACTTTTAAGATTAGGCTTAAAACTTTCCTTTTTGCTAAAGCTTATAGTTAGGGCTGGATCAGGTGACCCTGAACCATCCCTTAGTTATGCTGCTATAGACGTAGACTGCTGGGGGGTTCCCATGATGCACTGTTTCTTTCTCTTTTTGCTCTGTATGCACCACTCTGCATTTAATCATTAGTGATCGATCTCTGCTCCCCTCCACAGCATGTCTTTTTCCTGGTTCTCTCCCTCAGCCCCAACCAGTCCCAGCAGAAGACTGCCCCTCCCTGAGCCTGGTTCTGCTGGAGGTTTCTTCCTGTTAAAAGGGAGTTTTTCCTTCCCACTGTAGCCAAGTGCTTGCTCACAGGGGGTCGTTTTGACCGTTGGGGTTTTACATAATTATTGTATGGCCTTGCCTTACAATATAAAGCGCCTTGGGGCAACTGTTTGTTGTGATTTGGCGCTATATAAAAAAAAAAATTGAATTGAAATTGAATTGAATTGAAACCAGCTTTTCTATGTGCAAAAGGTGTTCAGACAATGGTGGGGTAAAATAACCACATCTTATCTTGACCAGACGATCTAAAATATAAACACCTCTCGATCATCTGTCCAAGTAATATTCCCAACAGGTTTGAAGGAAATCTCTCTGAGGGGATTCTTGGAAGCTCCTGATCTTTACTTTTTGCCCAAACTATGTGAAGCCACCATCTGCCATGTTTGTACTCCCTTTGTACCACCTGTGCCATGATAGACACAAAAGTGTCCCCGTAGAGGGGAGCCGCACCGTACTGTGGACGACTGCTGTGCTGCTTGAGAACCTGATGTTTCCAAACAGTAAAGGGCCGCGTTCCTCACTGTGGTGTTTGCTGTAAAGTACTGATGAGTGAGTGTGTGACTGCAGCTGTGTGTCCCCAGGTGTTACACGTCAGTGAGATTTCATTGGCTGAATTCATGGCCAGAGCCTCTTTTCTGACTGCTCCATGTTTTTAGGCTTAACTCAGAGACTGTTACCTTCAGAGACCACATGAGGGCCCCGCAGACTTAGCAGTGCCAGAAGCGCTTCAATCAGTTGTTTAATGACAGAACCTTTTTTTTTTTTTTTTTTTTTTTTTTTGCACAAAAGCACAGCCTTGATATGAACATTTGAATTTCACCGATATACATTAGCATTCACACAGGGGACATTTCTCCTTTGATAGTAAGGTTCCATTTTCAAAAAAGAAGCTTGTAAGGCATTTTCTGTTATAAGCAGACAACAGACTGATTCCTCTGCACTTTGACCTGCCGAATTCAAAAATTGCTGTTGACATGCTGTATCTTTACCCCTTCACCTCCTAATTTGCATAAAGCAAAATGGCCACTCATTTCATGAAGCTTTTCAAAAGTCTGCTGTGTTTGCATTAGAAGAGAAAATAAAACTTCTATTTTTATGTATTTTGACACGCTGAGTTCAGACAGATAGACAGATAGATAGATAGATAGATAGATAGATAGATAGATAGATAGATAGATAGATAGATAGATAGATAGATAGATAGATAGATAGATAGATAGATAGATAGATAGATAGATAGATAGATAGATAGATAGATAGATAGATAGATAGATAGATAGATAGATAGATAGATAGATAGATAGATAGATAGATAGATAGATAGATAGATAGATAGCTTTTATTATCATTGTCATTACGACAACGAGATGTCCACACTCACATTCCACATACAAATAGCAATTGATCTACAATTATTACTTGTTTACCGTAATAATGGCACATATCAGAATCAGGACAACACATATACATTTGACATTGTTTATGTGCACTAAACTTGAAACAGTCCGTTTTCCAATTGAGTCAATGTGAGTGTGTTTGTAGCCGCTGCAACTGTCAAGTTGCACTGCCAGGCCAGCTTGAGAGGACAAGGCCTTCCACAGGGAGGGAGGGGCAGGAAGAGTGATAAGAGGAGAGGCTGGAGCATGCTTCGGTCCATGTGTAAGTCTGTCAGTTTATTGTCCTTGTGGGTTGAGATAAGAATGGAGCCAAATAATCTCACCAGAGCCTGGATAAATTCCTCTGGAGGAAAAACAGTGGGCAATTGACCTTGATGCCTGTAGTGTTGCAGCCGAGCAGTGAAAAACACTTTTTACAGTTCCACTCACTCAGCCAAATCCCAATTATGAATTAAGAATATTCCTAATTTTGAATTAAGAATATTCACCAGCCTCCGAAACCTTCAGCTTCAACTGCAAGGCACGCATCAGCTCCAAGGTGTTTTCCAATTTGTGTCTGAGTTCAAGAGTCAACGCAGTCTGAGAATGCACTGCCTTGCCGACCTCGTTAATCATGACAGACAAGCGAGGGCCTGTGGTTCTTGATGCCGCCGTCTTGCCAATTTTCCAGTAGATCAGAGCAGCACATAAGCCAAAACGTACCAGCCCTGCTACCATAAGACCAAAAATGAATAGGTCCTCGACGTCCTCCACAGAGAAAGGCGCCAAGCATGCCACATGCCATGAACTCCAGGAGTCGGGGACACAGCCAGCAGGATACGTTCCATCTGGGCAGGCAGGATCCCCCGGTCCTGACCTTCTTGTAGAAAAAATGGTGTCAATAGCGTTCAGAGACCAGCTGATCAATTCCATGATTAATCCAATAGTAGTCCAATAGATCCAGAATCCAATATAGTTTGATGAATTCACAAGTCTGGTGAAGTAGGGACTTGAAGGTTAAAAGCAGAGAGATAAGGGAGAGTGGAGGAGATGCGACCACCCTCGTCGGAGTCCCAAGCTTAATTATTGTTTATTTACAACGATTGTTGTTGGGAAGCTGTACCTTTTAGAGGTAGGCGATAACGGGAATTTTGGTATTGATCTTTTTTCAAGTAAATACAGGCCCAGTATTGCCGATATCAATAGCGATACTTTTTCATATTTAAGCTTCATAGATCCAGAGGATCCAAAAGACCTAGGACAGAATTTTGCCAAACATTGTACATGACAACAAAATACTTTATTATCACAATCAACATTTTTGTTTAAAAAAATATCACTCAACACAACTTAAAACAAAATCTCCTGAGGAAGAGGGCTGACAAACCACAATACAAGGGTGTGCTGCTCCGTGTTGTGTGACACAGCGCAGTGCTGCTCTTACAGACAGAGAGTAGACTTTGATGAATCTGCATGCACAGCAGTCAGTGCGTGTGGGAGAGAAAAAAAGCTTGAGTATCGATCTTTTTACAGAGGATCGTTCAGTATCAATACCAGCGTTGGTATCAATATTATCGATATTAGGATTGATCCGCCCACCCCTAGTATCTTTACTCCTTCACCCCATAATTAGCAAAAAATTAATAATAATAATAATAATTAATTTTGTGACTCCCTGGCATTGTTAAGTAAGTAAAAGTAAAAAGTAAGTCATCTTTGACCAAGGCAAGTAAATGAGCAAAATGAAGTAAAAAAATAATGATAGTTTGAAATGAATCACATTTCATGGATAAATATGCATGTCTCTAAAGGTCAAATGTGGGTAAAACTGTTCTAATATTTTGCTTCTGCTGCCATGAGATCACCACAACCAGCAAGAGTAATGTGCGGATCACGATCAAACCCTGCAGCCTTCAGTATCTTTTCATTCATCTTGAAGCTCTCAACATTGTGCAGTCTTGTCAGCCTTCTCCTCCTGGCAGAATATGCAAAGGGCCCATTTGAAAGTACTGGAGGCACTTCTGAGTTTTGCAGCTGGACCATGGGGGGACCTGCAATGGGTTCCTCTGTGTCTTGAGACATTGACCTTTTCTCTTGTTTCCTTATATTTGTCTTGTTGGTGAACCAACTGTAACAGGATCTATGCCATTTTAAAGATGTCTCATCAGAATACAATATCTTTGCAGTTGTGAGTTTGTTCTCCATATCTTGGAGTTTGTGACGGACTCTTGCACTATCCTGAAATGTAGCCCGCTTCCTTTGTCACTACCCTGAGCAAGATTTTCTTTAGTGCAGACAAATGATGCAGACATCACCATCCACTGAGGAATCTCGTTTCATGCTGCCTAAGGCCTCCATTTTTCAATTCAAGACAACAGACGTTGTTACCTAAATAAGTATTGAGAACAGTCCAAATGTTTTGATCACCACTGAAGTATGCAACAAGAGGAAGTCACTCCACATGATGAATGCAACTAAACCCAGTGGTGGGCACAGTTCAGCTAATCCGATAACAGATAATTATCAAAGCTAATGTTTTTGCTAGCGGATTAGCTTTTCAGATAAGTTTTAAAACCATCATCGGACCAATTCCGATAAATTTAGTTCCGATAACTTTCAGTCCAATAACTTTTTTTTTTTTTTTTTTTTGCTGGTAAAGTGCGCACAGTTTAATGGTCTAAAACCTTTTGTAAACCCTAAAATCAAATATTTTAGTCCATCTGTTGTGTGTTTGTAGCAGACTGGCTGCCTGTCGCTTGCTGATGACATCATCAAGTGCAAAACGTGAGTGGTCGGTCGACACAGGGAGCATTGTGGGTAGTGTAGTTCAGGTTCACTTTGGACATTACAGTGAGTGAGTCCGCTCAACACAAAAACAAAATGGACTAATTTTAACATTATTTTATTTTATTTCTTTGTGGCTGTAATTTAATCACCAAGACTCAGTGGGGGAATGGAGCTCTCACAGCGCAGCTGTGTGTACAGAGGGACTTTTCTTCACATTTAGACACTGTTTTGGATTCTTTTTAAAAAGGATGCTTTATGTGGATTATTTATTCAGATGAATCCCACTAACAGGTAAGAATTTATATTTACTATGTGTATTTTACTCTGCCAGTCAATGCATTAATGGATGTATTTTGGTTGTTTAAGCCACAGGCTTCAAAGCGTGTGAAAAACACAGCAGCTTTTTAGTTTGTAAATGACAGTCAGTTTATCTAATAGCGAGATAAACTGTGACTTCTAATACTGTGTTTTACTGCTTTTGAAAGATGATGACAGTGTTTGGGGTTTTATTTTTTTATTCATTCATTTTTCATGCATTCTTATGTGTTTGTGATCCTTGATTTTGCCCAGCAGCCCCTGTGGCGCTTAAAGTGAAACAGGTTTATCAGAAGCCAACAGTGTAATCTGATGTGGCCGTGTCCGAATCAATACTAAAAGTTGTCAGTTATCGGTTATCTGAAATAAAGTTTAATGTAGTGTAGTGTAATTTTTTTTAGCAGTTTATCAGTTTAGCGTCATAAAAGATCGGATTAGTGGTTATGGAAGCTAACTTTTTGGTTAGCTGTGCCCACCACTGACTAAACCTAAATGCTAGAGAACACAGAGATTCAACTGCATTATCTTACTACCTAACCCTTTCATTATATGCAAATCAGTCTAGTGAAAAGGGACACTGGCAACCTAACACAGTGTATATAAAGAGAATCAGCAGCCAAGTGACAACACAAATCTACTCTAATGCTACTTATACTACAAAACCAACGCCACAAGACTGGAACTTGTCCACACAAACCAACACACTAGAACATGAACATGCACAGATATAGATGAATAAAGTATATCAGAGTCGCTCCTTAACATGAGTGTGAAAAGATGAACTTCACAAATACGTATATCAGGGAACAATTCATGTTGATTGACCACGTCTATGCTGTGGCTGCTGCTGCTGTTGTTGAGTCACTGTGGCACCATGTGCCTGGCCACTGGCCAGTGAGGCCTGCCCTCTGGTGTCAAAAGCAGTAGTCTCTGGTGTTGAAGCTGTATACATTATCTGTGCTGTACTGAGCCATATATATATATATATATATATATATATATATATATGTGTGTGTGTGTGTGTGTGTGTGTGTGTGTGTTTTCACATAGTATTATAATTATATTGTTCAACATTTGTGATGAAAAAATTACACAAGTCATTCACATGCCATCAAGGAATTATTAAAATGATAGTGTGATTTTTAAATTCACAGGAGACATTTTTCAGCAGGCCAGTGTAAGTAAGATTGACAAATACGAGGGCTGTCCATAAAGTATAGGTCCTTTTTTTTTTCAAAAACTATATGGATTTCATTCATATGTTTTTACGTCAGACATGCATGAACCCTCGTGCGCATGCGTGAGTTTTTCCACGCCTGTCGGTGACGTCATTCGCCTGTGAGCACTCCTTGTGGGAGGAGTCGTCCAGCCCCTCGTCGGAATTCCTTTGTCTGAGAAGTTGCTGAGAGACTGGCGCTTTGTTTGATCAAAATTTTTTCTAAACCTGTGAGACACATCGAAGTGGACATGGTTCGAAAAATTAAGCTGGTTTTCAGTGAAAATTTTAACGGCTGATGAGAGATTTTGAGGTGACACTGTCGCTTTAAGGACTTCCCACGGTGCGAGACGTCGCGCTGCGCTCTCAGGCGGCGTCAACAGCCTGTTTCAAGCTGAAAACCTCCACATTTCAGGCTGTATTGATCCAGGACGTCGTGAGAGAACAGAGACGTTTCAGAAGAAGTCGGTTTCAGCATTTTATCCGGATATTCCACTGTTAAAGGAGATTTTTTTAATGAAAGACGTGCGGACGGGTCCGCGCATCGGGACGCAGCCGGCGCGGAGCGGCGGCACAGGAAAAACACCTCCGTGTTGATAACCATTTGTAAAATCCAGGCGGCTTTTGATGGCTTTCAGTGGAGTGAGTATATGAGAAATTGTTTAACAGCTGGACATGTTCCAACTTGTCCTTAAGGCTTCCAACAGAGGTGTTTTTCCTGTGGCGGAGCGTCGCCGACGCGCAGACCCGTCCGCACGTCTTTCATTAAAAAAATCTCCTTTAACAGTGGAATATCCGGATAAAATGCTGAAACCGACTTCTTCTGAAACTCTCTGTTCTCTCACGACGTCCTGGATCAATAGAGCCTGAAATGTGGAGGTTTTCAGCTTGAAACAGGCTGATGACGCCGCCTGAGAGCGCTGTGCGACGTCTCGCACCGTGGGAAGTCCTTAAAGCGACAGTGTCACCTCAAAATCTCTCATCAGCCATTAAAATTTTCACTGAAAACCAGCTTAATTTTTCGAACCATGTCCACTTCGATGTGTCTCACAGGTTTAGAAAAAATTTTGATCAAACAAAGCGCCAGTCTCTCAGCAACTTCTCAGACAAAGGAATTCCGACGAGGGGCTGGACGACTCCTCCCACAAGGAGTGCTCACAGGCGAATGACGTCACCGACAGGCGTGGAAAAACTCACGCATGCGCACGAGGGTTCAAGCATGTCTGACGTAAAAAACATATGAATGAAATCCATATAGTTTTTGAAAAAAATAAAAAGGACCTATACTTTATGGACAGACCTCGTATATGCATTTATAGGCCTGATTGTGCAGCAGAGGCATAGGGAAAAATTGGTTTTGCTATCAATTTCTTTTGTAGAACAAGCTTCTACAAAGTATGAAAACAGCAGGCGGCCATGTTGTTTCATGCATATTTGGGATGGAGGAGAGAAGATACAGCTTGCAAATACGAAACTATGAACTCAACAGTTCAAATAACACAATGACCAGAGTTTTCATTGCCTTCCTTGAGCAAAAACAAGCAAACTTTGGGAAAATGTGAAAACTCGGGCGGGCCATTTTGTATTTATGCAAGGGGTAGAGCATGCTACAGCATGCTAACAACAATATTTGAATTCTGCAGGTCAGCGGCAGCACTGTATTTTACATGATTCTGATTTCTGCACACTGATGAGGTGACACACCAGAGGCATGAACAAACAGCAGTTTAGTCATTTCAATGTTGTGCTTTTCTCTAAACTCTCAGAAATGATTTGCATTTTATGGTGAGTCGGAAAGTGCACACTGGGAACCTGAGTAATTAAATGCAGGTCATATAGTTGTTACTCCCTCCCGGCTCTTGCTGTAATGCTGACCCTCACAAAGTACAAACTCAAAGTATTCCGCACTTTCAAATGTATTCAAAGTCACAATGGAAATCAGGCCTGGATTCTGAAGAACTTCTCTCACGCATGAGATGCCCCTGTTCAGAACCAACAACAATGGACACAAACAGTTTTATGAACCACAACATGGGCCGACCTTATTTCACAAAATCCTTCCCTTATTGGTCCCCGTGGGAGGTCCCACCCCCTGCCACTGACCTGAGCGATAATGGGACGTTTATGATTTATAATATAACCTGAATTGGTTAAATCCAGTTCAACATGCACATTCCAACAAGTAATAAACTAAAAGTAGGTGAAACTAAGAATACAATCCTTAAATAAAACTAACTACTAAATACCAAAACAAATAAAGAAAACAAATAATAAAGAAAACAAATAACTAAACAATAGTTAAACACAAAAATATATCTAAAACAGTATACACGGTGGGCCAATAAAATGTTACCACTTTTTTAATTCGTACAATTAGACAGTGTACTACAACAATCCACAGACCATTGAGGCCCTGAAGACCAACATCGATATAATAAACAAATAATAAACAAAAGAGGTCAAACTGTAAACTGAATGAAATCGTATTAAAATGTGTGCTGGCCACAGCCAGCTGCTTTTACACTTTATGGCTCATTTATGTGTTTTATATCCCCAACTGCGGGAAAACACAAATGTCTATGCTCTCTTACTACCATGATTTTGTTTATTCCTATTTATGTCCAGAGATCAAGTATCCACCATGTCAATTTTTGTTATAGTGTTGTCTTTTTTAGGACATCATATTTATACAAATAAGAAGTGTTCACTATGGTCCATGAAGTATAATAAATATATTAAAAGTGTGACAGTGTATGTTGAACACAAATAAAAGAATGAAGATTATTCAATAGCAAGACGCATATGATTTTTATTTGATCATTGAGCAAAAATGCATCTGTCAGATTTTCACTCTGGATCCAGCCTCCCCCCCCCCACAAAAAAACACATTTTAATATGACTTATTTTGTCATTTTAACAAGGTATTTTGAGGTTACAATCTGCCGAACAACATCAAGGTGACGGTAGATGGATCCCATTCTCTGTCAAAGTGTCTTTGGATAAGACACAAAAGTGTAAATTAATCCCAGTGAACACAACGGGATTTTGTACTGAATCTCATCACATGGGGGCTGCAAGTTACTTTTGGATACTGATTATGTTCATAAATTCATGTTTTAATGGGCAAGTGAGCTTGTTGTTATTGTTGATTGAGTTCCAACAACATGTTGCTGGAAAGAAAAGAGAAAAGTAATTAAAGCTGTTAAAGCCTTTAAAATGTGCGGAGTGTTTATAATAATCTGATGAAAAAAGTGATCTGAAATCGCATCATTTGCAAACTGCAGCCAGAATGGCTTTCATTCAGGAATTCACCTGCACATTATCCTGTTAATCATCAAGTGTTATTAGCTCAAGCAGCTGGAAGATGCTGCTACAGTTATTTAGCTCATACGCATTAACTCCTTTATTATGACAAGAACATTAGCTACCTTCAGACTTTTGCGATTATTCCTAAATACGCAGACTTCTGGAAAATGTGTGTCAAGAGTTCAGCAATGAGATGCGTTTACAGCTAATAAACACTTTTATTTATCACATCCCTCAAAACAGGTCTTTCTTCTCCAAACAGTAAGCAGTAATGAAGCTCCAAGGACATGGAGGTTGGTGCACAGAGGAGCTGAAATGTGCTTGGCTGAGATGAGACATTACTGCACTAAATCACTTTCTTTTGTTTATGATGAGTGAACTCTGATTTTAAAAGAAGCACTGCTCTAAATTATTACTAATAATATACAACACTGGGCAAAAATCTTAGGCATGATTTAGGAAACTGATTACAAAGCAGAGAAGCTGCCAAATATTCTTATTATCGTCTGATCACCTGTTAAAGTTTAAATATAATTATTTGTGTAAACTATCTCATATTTTTACCAGTGCATCTTATTCATCAATTTATTAATAATTGAATATTGTGAATAATTAATGATAGGCGACACTGCGCTTCCTTGGGTGCCAATGGAATGACTCTGTATCAAACAAGCGGTTATTTAAGGAGACTGGGATGAGCAGCATCACTTGCATTGTGAGCAATGACATTTTGACCGTGTGCATGATCCATGAAGCAGGTGTAGTGTTGAGGACTGCAGCAACTGGACAAGGACTTGTCCATGTTTCACCTGGCTGTGACAGACAGCTACTGGTGAGAGGTGGTTGTCTCTCTGGGTCGACCCGAGGCAGCTCCTTCCTGTGGTAGACGAAAGCTAGACCTTCTCTTCTGAAGCGCCTTGGGGCTACTTATTTTATGATATAGTGCTTTACAAAATAAACTAAATTGAAATTGAATTGAATTGTGGATGTGAGGACACATAGTACCAGAACATGCTCCTAGACCTTACCTGAGTATTAGCCTTGTTTTTTGATGTTTTGTTTACCCTTACAGTAGAGCTCTGAAGATTTTTGCACGGTACTGTGTGTTGGAACTATGAACTATGGTAATCAGCATCAGTTTATGAACCACGGCTCCTCATTCCATCTTCGCCAGAAACTCTGCAAACCTTCCATGGTAAGACTGGTCATTGTGTTCATGCTGATATATTTTTATCTCTCTGTGTTTCTACACACCAGCCTGAAAGAGCCGCAGCTTATCTCTGACACAACCTGTTGCTACCAAGACTCATCTGCCACGTTACTGAGGTCCGACGCTCCACTTCTGCCAAGTTAAATGTTTGCTCACCTTTTGCTCATACGAGCTGCTGAACACTGAACTCTGCTTGGAATATCATACAAACTGAACTGTGAACTTTTCCTGATAAAGAACGACTAGAAGAAACTGAACTGATTCATTCTGTCTAACTGCCTGCTTGTCTGGACCGGCTGTGATAGTTATCACTGATTGACTGTGTGAACCGCTTCTGGAAGTGACTGGCTCAGCACTCACCCATCTGTGTCTCTTTCCCAGGCTCGTCGACAGCTTGTGGCGGCCACCTGGCTCCGAACCCACCACTCCAGTACCAAAGTTGCTGGGACTGCGGATCCCCTGGTTCCACCACCGTGCGGGCCCATCTCCACCTGGCTAGATTACTCCCCTACATATCGCTTTTCCTCTGTATATTAATCCACTGTAAATAAATCCATTTTCTAACGTCCATTTTCTGCTCCCTGCTTTTGGGTTCGTCCTCCACGCTTGTCCGAACCGTAACAGGAGTTTCTGGCCACGTCCTGGACCCAGTGGGGGCAGACCGGATGCAGCAAGCATTGAATATCCACGGGGAGTTCCTCGGGAAGCTGCAGCAAGCGGTGGACTCCATCACTGAACACGTGAGCTCATTAACAGATCACGTCAAACATTCGGACACACTTCTAACAGACCTCTCCACACAGCTCACACAGCTCTCTGTCACACACTCTTCTGCTCCGCACGCTGCCACTCCGGTTCAGCTCATCACCTCCACACATTCCATTCCGGTCACTGCAACTTCTCCAGAACCGTTCATTTGTCACCCAGAACCATATTCGGGATGTGTAGAGATGTGCGCCGCTTTCCTTATGCAGTGCTCGTTGGTGTTCAGTCAGCGTCCTTCTCAGTACCGCTCTAATGAAAGCAAAGTAGCATATATTATCAATTTGCTCTGGGGAGACGCGTGCTCCTGGGCCACCGCGCTCTGGAGCAACGACTCCTCGCGTCTCCGTTCATTTGAGTCATTCACAAAAGAACTCCAGCTGGTTTTTGATCATCCCTCCCAACGGTTGTTTTTATTAAGGCAAGGGCAGCACAGTGCCATGGAGTTCGCGGTGGATTTCAGAACCTTGGCGGCTGAATCCGATTGGAACAACACTGCATTACGTAGCACGTTTCTAAACGGCCAGAGTGAGGCCCTGAAGGATGAACTGGCCGTCTGGGATGAACCCAGTGATCTGGATGCGCTTATTTCATTAATTATCCGGTTAGACAACCGCATCAGAGAGCGCCGCTGGGAGAGAGGCCGTCGGGCTGACCGGGACTTTTCCGCTCGCCCCTCCCCTCGGCATACACCAGATCCTCCTCTACCAAGCTCCATCGAGTCGTCCTCTGAAACACCAGCTCCCCCTGCTGGTGAGTCTATGCAGCTCGGCGGGGCCAAATTGCCCCCCGAAGAACGCTTACGGAGGCTGGCAGCAGGGGAATGTTTATACTGTAGTGCCAAGGGGCATAGCCTTAGCACCTACCCCATTCAGCCAAAAGCCAACGCTCACCCGTAGAAACCAGGCTGCAGGTGAGCCAAGCTAAAGTCACGGGTGAGGGATCCACACTTTGTTTTGGCGGTAAAACTCTCTCAGCCTCGGCACTCATTGACACGGGTGCCGAGGGCAATTTCATCGCCTCAACCTTAGCTTCCCAGGCTAGGATGCCATTAGAGCCACTTCCTTCCCCACTGTCTGTGCAAGCTTTAGATGGCAGTCCGCTTCCTTCCATCACACACTGCACAGCTCCAGTCACGTTAGTGGTGTCAGGGAACCACCGCGAAATAATTCAGTTTTTTGTAATACCATCCTCATCCCAGGTGGTTTTAGGCCACCCCTGGATTTACAAACACAATCCCGGAATGGACTGGCAGTCCGGGGTCATCACTCGGTGGAGCAAAGCCTGTCTGAAGGGGTGTCTTAGTTCCTCGGTTCCTCCCAGCATTGTTGTCAGGGAGAAGGTTGTTTCACCGCCTGATTTGTCTTTAGTCCTAGCTGAGTATCATGACCTTGGTGAAGTATTCAGCAAGGATTGTGCTCTCTCACTTCCTCCTCGCCATCCTTATGACTGTGCCATTGACTTGCTTCCTGGTGCTCCCTTACCATCTGGGAGGCTGTACAATCTATCCCGCCTGGAATGCGAGTCAATGGAGACCTACATCTGGGACTCCTTGACTGCTGGGTTGATCCGGCCTTCTTCCTCTCCCCTATCAATCAATTCAATCAATTTTTTTATATAGCGCCAAATCACAACAAACAGTTGCCCCAAGGCGCTTTATATTGTAAGGCAAGGCCATACAATAATTATGTAAAACCCCAACGGTCAAAACGACCCCCTGTGAGCAAGCACTTGGTTACAGTGGGAAGGAAAAACTCCCTTTTAACAGGAAGAAACCTCCAGCAGAACCAGGCTCAGGGAGGGGCAGTCTTCTGCTGGGACTGGTTGGGGCTGAGGGAGGGGCAGGCTTCTTTGTTGGAAAGAAGGATGTGACCCTTCGCCCCTGCATTGATTCCCGGGGGCTAAACACTATTACGGTCCACAATCGGTACCCACTTCCGTTTCTTGATTCTGCGTTTTGTTCCTTGCACGAGGCGACCATATTCTCTAAATTGGATCTCCGCAATGCTTACCACCTGGTGCGTGTCAAGGAGCGGGATGAGTGGAAGACTGCCTTTAATACACCACTCAGCCATTTTGAGTATTTGGTTATGCCCTACAGCCTCACCAACACCCAGGCAACCTTCCAGGCACTGGTCAATGACGTGTTGCGGGATTTCCTGAACCACTTCATTTTCGTCTACTTGGACGACATTCTGATCTTCTAACCTTTCAGAGCATATCAAGCACGTTCGCCTCATTCTCCAACGGCTGCTGGAGAACCGATTGTTTGTCAAGGCCAAAAAGTGTGGGTTTCATCAGGATACAGTGTCTTTCCTGGGATACATCATATCCCACAATCAAGTCAAACCAGATCCAGCCAAGGTCAATGCAGTCGTTGACTGGCCAGTTCCCACTTGCGTTAAACATTTACAGCAATTCCTCGGGTTCACTCATTTCTATTGGCGTTTCATTCGTGGATTTAGTCAGATAGCCGCTCCACTCACTGTGCTCACTTCGACCAAAACTGTTTTTCAGTGGACCCCTCAGGCTGACGCTGCCTTCACCCAATTTAAGGAATGCTTCGCCACCGCACATGTTCTCACCCAACCCAATGCTGATCGTTAGTTAATTGTTGAGGTTGACGGTCTGACTCTGGGATAGAGGCAGTGTTATCACAGCGATCAGAAAAGGACCAGCGAGCACACCCGTGCACAAATTTTTCATGCCATCTGACCCCCGCTGAAAGAAATTATGACGTGGGTAACCGGGAACTCTTAGCTATGAAGGAAGTGCTAGCTGAGTGGAGACATTGTCTGGAGGGGACCGTAGTTCCATTTATCATCTGGACTGACCACCGTAACCTTGAATACATCCAATCAGCTAAATGGTTAAATCCATGGCATGCCAGGTGGTCATTGTTTTTCGTACGGTTCAATTTCACCATTTCCTACCGTCCAGGCAGTAAAAACATCAAACCCGATGCTCTGTCTCTTCAGTTTTCCCCAGTTAAGGATCCACCAGAGACACCAGACACCATTCTTCCCCGATCCATGATTGTGGAGGCGCTGACCTGGGATGTGGAGCGGGCGGTCCAGGAAGCACTCACACGCCATACAAACCCCGGGGGTGGTCCGCCCGGCTGATTGTTTGTTCCTCCTGAAGCCCGTTCTCAAGTCCTTCAGTTCTGCCATTCCTTTTGGTTGGCCTGCCACCCCGGGGTCACCCGGACTCTGGACCTCCTTCACCGCCGCTTCTGGTGGCCTTCGGCTCAGGCCAACATAAGACAGTTTGTGCAGGCATGTTTGGTCTGCGCCCGAGGGAATACATCCCACCAACCTCCAGCTGGGCTGCTGCAACCTCTCCCTATTCCTGGACGCCCATGGTCACACATCAGGATGGACTTTGTCACTGGCCTCCCTCCATCCCAGGGTCATACTGTCGTCCTCACAATCGTGGATTGCTTCTCCAAGGCAGCCCACTTTGTGCCCCTGCCGAAGTTACCATCTGCCCAGGAGACCGCCGACCTTCTGGTCCTCCATGTCGTCCGGCTGCATGGCATCTCTCTGGACATCGTATCTGACCGGGGACCCCAGTTCACCTCCCAAGTCTGGCAAAGTCTGTGCTGCTTTTGGGGCCTCGGTCAGCCTGTCGTCCGGGTTTCATCCTCAAACCAACGGACAGGCAGAGCGGGCCAACCAGGATCTAGAGACCACCTTACGGTGTGTATCAGCTGCCCATCTGACAGACTGGAGCCTACACCTGCCCTGGGTGGAGTATGCCCACAACTCGCAAGTTGCTTCTGCCATGGGACTCTCCCCTTTTGAAGCTTCCCTCGGCTACCAACCCCCGCTATTCCCATCGCAGGAAGAGGAGATCTCGGTACCATCAGTACAGGTCCACCTCAGGAAGTATCATCGGGTGTGGCAGGCCACCTGCTCTGCCCTGCTACAGACTAGAGCCCGGACGCAGGGCCATGCAGACCAGCATCGGACTCCCGCTCCCGACTATCGACCCGGGCAGGAGGTGTGGCTTTCATCCAAGGACATCCCACTACAGACAGACTCGCCCAAGTTGGCACCTCGATACATTGGTCCCTTTGTTGTGGACCGGGTGGTAAATCCGGCAGCCATCAGGCTCCGACTGCCCCGCTGTCTGCGGATCCACCCGGTTTTTCACGTCTCTCATCTGAAACCTGTGCATTCAAGCCCTCTGTGCCTTCCGGCACCATCGCCACCCCCTGCCCAGATGGTGGATGGCCATCTGGCCTGGACTGTCCGAAAGATCTTAGACGTATGCCTTCGGGGGCAGGGGTTCCAGTACCTGGTGGACTGGGAGGGCTACGGCCCTGAAGAACGCTCCTGGGTCAAGCGGGGGCTGATTCTGGACCCATCACTCATCAGGGACTTCTACCGGGATCATCCCGATCGGCCTGGTGGGTCGCGTGTGGGCTCCCGTTGAGGGGGAAGTACTGTGGTGGGATGCCTGTTCTGTCCTGCAGCTGCTCCTCTCTCCTCCCTCCTCTCTCCCTCTCCTGCACAGGTGGTGCGCCGCAGGCTAATCGACACACCTGATTCCCATCTAATCAGCATCAGTTTATGAACCCAAGCTCCTCATTCCATCTTCGCCAGAAACTCTGCAAACCTTCCATGGTAAGACTGGTCATTTTGTTCATGCTGATATATTTTTCTCTCTCGGTGTTTCCACACACCAACCTGAAAGAGCCGCAGCTTATCTCTGACGCAACCTGTTGCTACTAAGACTCATCTGCCGCATGTTACTGAGCTCCGATGCTCCACTTCTGCCAAGTTAAGTGTTTGCTCACCTTTTGCTCATACGAGCTGCTGCACACTGAACTCTGCTTGGAATATCATACAAACTGAACTACAAACGACTAGAAGAAACTGAACTGAGTCTTCCTGTCTAACTGCCTGCTTATCTGGACCGGCTGTGATAGTTATCACTGATTCAAACTGAATTGTGAACTTTTCCTGATAAAGAACAACTCAAAGAAACTGAATTGAATCATTCTGTCTAATTGCCTGCATCTCTGGACCAGCTGTGATAGTTATCACTGATTGACTGTGTGAACTGCTCAGCACTCACCCATCTGTGTCTCTTTCCCAGCCTCGTCAACAGTTTGTGGCGGCCACCTGGCTCCGAACCCACAACTCCAGTACCAAGTTGCCGGGACTGTGGATCCCCTGGTTCCACCACTGAGCGGGCCCGTCTCCACCCGGCTAGACTACGCCCCTACATATCATTTTTCCTCTGTATATTAATCCACTGTAAATAAATCCATTTTCTACCATCCATTTTCTGCTCCCTGCTTTTGGGTTCGTCCTCCACGCTTGTCCGAATTGTAACAGATGAAGTCGTATGGAGGAGGGTTTTCTTCAAAAGAAGACATGAAAGTTTATCTACAAATTGCCAGAAGGTACATCTGAGATGCAAGTCTGGATTTAATCTGTTTTTGTGAAAGAAAATCCTTCTCTGCTCTACTCCATTATGAAGCTAAGAGTAGTGATGCAAAATGCAAAGCTTGCACTGTGCATAATTTCTCCAATCACAGCCACATAAGCCCTTAACTTCTCCTGGGTTGTTTGGGTGTCTTGGTGGCTTTCCTCACTCTTCTCCTTCTTGCACAGTCACTCAGTTTTTGAGAACTGTCTACTCCATGCAGATTGACCATAAAGTGCCATATTGTTTGTATTTCTTTCTAATTGATGTAAATAAAGTCCGAAACATATTTATTGGCAGCTTTACCATCAGAGAGCCTCGTCCACAACTACCACAAAAGACTCCAAGCTGTCACTGATGTTAAAGGGGCAATACACAGTATTAAGAACAGGGGTATGTAAACTTTTGTTCACGTTCATTTGGGTAGTTCTCTTATCATTTTGTGTTGTGTGGGCCGCTGAAGAGGAGGTACTGCTGGCCCACCACCACCAGATGGCGCCCTGCTTGGAGTGCGGGCTTCAAGCACGAGAGGGTGCCGGAGCCACTGGGAGTGACAGCTGTCACTCATCCTCAGCACCAGCTGTCACTCATTCATCTCATCACCATCACCATAAAGGCCGGACTGCAACTCCACCTCCTCGCCGAGAAATCAACTACCAATCAGGTAATTTTCTCTGCTGACTCAAAACATTTAGTAATAATCTGAACTTCTTTGCAGCCGTTTTCCTGTGGTGTGTCCTTATCTGTGGGATTGGCGTTTGGTGTGATCAGCGACGGCTTCGCTTCACACCCCAAGCAGATAAGTGGTTAGACAGGAGCTGCACGAGTGTGTGATTGGAGGTGGAGGTTCTCCCTCCTTACTGAATACAGACTGTGGGATTACTGAGTGTGCAACCTCACACTCATCAGGACTGTCTCTGTTCTCTGCCAGCAGTACCGGGTCTGACTGCTGAAGACAGCAGCCACCTGGGGCGCAGGGCTTGGCGGCTCTGGTGTTCTTCAGCTCCGTTGGCAGTGGAAGCTGTGTGGATCCGGCTCTTCTCTCGCCAGGCGTCTTCTATCGTCGAGCCTGCCCACACGTCACCTGGTGTATGATTGACAGTCACTATATTGTTATTGTCTGTACGTCGTTGTGTGATTCACAACATTAAATTGTTACTTTTGGCTTATCCATTGTCCATTTATTTACGCCCCCTGTTATGGGTCCGTGTCACGACACTTTCACAACAGGATTTCTCGGCCAACGTCATGGATCCTGAGGGGCGTCAACCATCGCTTGAACAGCCAATGGAAGAGCGAGGTGCACAGGCGCCAGCAGGAGGCGTGTTGGGTGAGCTGCAGCACATCTTAACCGCCTTTACCGCTCGGTTGGACTTAGTTACCGAGCAGAGCAGTGTTCTCAATCGTAGGATGGAGGCTCTCACCGCCCAGGTGGAAGCGCGTGCTCAGGGCGCTGCTGCAGCACCTCCTCCTGCTGACCGTGTGCCAGAAAGACATTTCGCTGGTCGTTCAACGAACCCCCCCACCTTCCCCTGAAGCATACATAAGCCCTCCGGAGCCGTACGGAGGCTGTGTGGAGACGTGTTGCAGTGCTCGCTCGTCTTTTCACAGCGTCCCGTCATGTACGCAGCAGACGCCAGCCGGGTGGCTTATGTGATCAATTTGCTTCGAGGAGAGGCACACGCCTGGGCTACGGCGCTTTGGGAGCAGAATTCACGGCTCCTAACGGTTTATACTGAGTTTGTGAGGGAGTTCCGACAGGTGTTCGACCACCCTCATAGAGGCGAGACCGTTTCAAGTGTGCTGCTGTCGATACGGCAGGGGCGTCGGAGCGCAGCGAAGTATGCAGTCGACTTCCGCATCACGGCAGCGCGAGCCGGCTGGAATGCTGTTGCGCTCCACGCCGCCTTTGTAAACGGACTGTCTCTGGTCCTTAAGGAGCACCTGGTGGTGAAGGACGAGCCGCGGGATTTAGATGGGCTTATCGACCTGGTTAGACAACCGATTAACGGAACACCGACGGGAGCGAGACGACGGGCGTGGTCAGGCACAAGCCGTCCCTCTTCCTCCCGGGTCCGAAAGGAAGCCGACTTCCCCATGCTCCACTGCCAGGGCTCTCCACGTGACAACAGCTCCCCCTGCTGACGTTGCTATGGAAACGAGCAGGGCCAAAAAACGATCAGATCAGAGACAAAGGAGGCTGATCCGTGGAGAGTGTTTTCTCTGCAGCTCTACCGAGCACACACAGAGAGAATGCCCCAAACGGTCAAAACAGCAGCACTCGTCCTTAGAGACTGGGCTAAGGGTGGGTCACAACACCCACGTGGGGAAACCCCGACGATCTGCACGAATCCCAGTCACGATCCTGAGTGGGTATCTAACCCTTCACGCCCCAGCACTGGTGGACACGGGGTCGGAGGGGAATCTGCTGGATAGCAGATGGGCAAAGGAGGTTGGGCTCCCTCTAGTGGCTTTACCGTCACCATTGTCGGTGCAGGCGCTAGATGGCACCCTTCTTCCACTAATCACACACCAGACACAGCCAGTGACATTGGTGGTGTCTGGGAATCACAGGGAGGAGATTGTGTTTTATGTAACACCTTCTACCTCCCGAGTAATTTTGGGTTTTCCATGGGTGTTAAAACACAATCCCCGGATTGATTGGCCGTCTGGGGTTGTGGTTCAGTGGAGCGAAACCTGCCACCGGGAGTGTTTAGGATCCTCGGTTCCACCCGGTGTGACAGCTAAGGAGGAGGTTTTAGCCCCCCCAATCTGGCGGCGGTGCCAGCCGAGTACCACGACCTTGCTGACGTCTTCAGCAAGGATCTGGCACTCACGCTGCCCCCGCACCGTCCGTACGATTGTGCCATTGATTTGATACCGGGCGCTGAGTACCCGTCCAGCAGGCTGTACAACCTCTCACGTCCGGAACGCGAATCAATGGAGACCTACATCCGGGACTCGTTAGCTGCCGGGTTGATCCGGAACTCCACCTCCCCAATGGGTGCTGGTTTCTTTTTTGTGGGCAAGGACGGCGGACTCCGTCCATGCATTGATTACAGAGGGCTGAACGAGATCACGGTTCGCAACCGATACCCGTTACCTCTGTTGGATTCAGTATTCACGCCCCTGCATGGAGCCCAAATTTTCACGAAATTGGATCTTAGGAATGCTTATCACCTGGTTCGGATCCGGGAGGGAGACAAGTAGAAGACGGCATTTAACACCCCGTTAGGTCACTTTGAGTACCTGGTCATGCCGTTCGGCCTCACCAATGCGCCCGCGACGTTCCAAGCATTGGTTAATGACGTCTTGCGGGACTTCCCGCATCGGTTTGTCTTCGGATATCTAGACGATATACTCATCTTTTCTCCGGATCCTGAGACCCATGTCAAGCATGTACGTCAGGTCCTACAGCGGTTGTTGGAGAACCGGCTGTTTGTGAAGGGCGAGAAGTGTGAGTTCCACCGCACTTCTTTGTCTTTCCTGGGGTTCATAATCTCCTCCAACTCCGTCGCCCCTGATCCGGCCAAGGTTGCGGCGGTGAGAGATTGGCCCTAACCAACGAACTGTAGGAAACTACAACAGTTCCTCGGTTTTGCAAATTTCTACCGGAGGTTCATCGAGGGCTACAGTCAGGTAGTTAGCCCCCTGACAGCCCTGACCTCCACAAAAGTCCCCTTCACCTGGTCGGATCGGTGCGAAGCCGCATTTAGGGAGTTGAAACTCCGGTTCTCGACTGCACCGGTTCTGGTGCAGCCCGATCCCAAGCGCCAGTTTGTTGTTGAAGTGGATGCCTCTGACTCAGGGATAGGAGCCGTGCTGTCCCAGAGCGGGGAGTCCGACAAGGTTCTCCATCCATGTGCCTACTTTTCCCGCAGGTTGACCCCAGCTGAACGGAACTATGACGTCGGCAATCGGGAACTTCTTGCGGTGAAGGAGGCTCTTGAGGAGTGGAGACACCTGTTGGAGGGAGCATCGGTGCCATTTACGGTTTTCACGGACCATCGGAACCTGGAGTACATCCGGACCGCGAAGCGTCTGAACCCCAGGCAAGCCCGCTGGTCGCTGTTCTTCGGGCGTTTTGACTTCCGGATCACCTACTGCCCCGGGACAAAGAACCAACGATCTGACGCCCTGTCCCGGGTGTATGAAGAGGAGATCAAGACCGAGCTGTCAGACCCCCCTGAAACCATCATCCCCGAGTCCACTGTCGTGGCCACCCTTACCTGGGACGTGGAGAAGACCGTCCGGGAGGCCCTGACACGGAGCCCGGACCCGGGGACAGGTCTGAAGGACAAACTGTACGTCCCACCAGAGGCCAGGGCTGCGGTCCTTGACTTCTGTCACGGTTCCAAGCTCTCCTGTCACCCAGGCGTGCGAAGGACCGTGGCAGTGGTCCGGCAGCGCTTCTGGTGGGCGTCTATGGAAGCCGACGTCCGGGAGTATGTCCAGGCCTGCACCACCTGTGCCAGGGGCAAAGCCGACCATCACAAGGCCCAAGGCCTCCTCCAGCCTCTGCCTGTGCCTCGTCGCCCCTGGTCTCATATCGGCCTGGACTTTGTCACGGGCCTCCCGCCGTCCCAGGGCAACACCACCATCTTAACGATAGTGGACCGGTTCTCCAAGGCGGCCCACTTCGTGGCCCTCCCGAAGCTCCCGACGGCCCAGGAGACTGCAGACCTCCTGGTCCACCACGTCGTGCGTCTGCATGGGATTCCAGCAGACATTGTCTCAGATCGTGGTCCTCAGTTCTCCTCCCAGGTCTGGAGGAGTTTCTGCAGGGAACTGGGGGCCACCGTCAGTCTCTCGTCTGGGTACCACCCCCAGACGAACGGGCAGGCAGAGCGGACGAACCAGGAACTGGAGCAGGCCCTCCGCTGCGTGACCTCCGCGCATCCGACGGCCTGGAGTAACCATCTGGCCTGGATCGAGTACGCTCATAATAACCAAGTTTCATCTGCCACCGGCCTCTCCCCGTTTGAGGTGTGTTTGGGGTACCAGCCCCCATTGTTTCCGCTAGTGGAGGGAGAGGTCGGGGTGCCCTCGGTCCAGGCCCATCTGAGGAAGTGCCGTCGGGTGTGGCGTACCGCCCGCTCTGCCCTGCTCAGAGCCCGGACAAGGGCTAAGGCCCATGCAGACCGCCGGCGTTCCCCGGCCCCTGCATACCAGCCCGGGCAGGCGGTTTGGTTATCCACAAAGGACATACCTCTACAAACGGAATCCCAGAAGCTTAAGGACAGATTTATAGGACCCTTCACCATCGTGAAGGTCCTCAGTGCAGCCGCAGTCCAGCTTCACTGCGGATACATCCAGTATTCCATGTCTCCAGACTCAAACCCTGCCACACCTCTCCCCTCTGTGCCCCTGGACCGGCGCCGCCGCCTGCCCGGATCATCGACGGGGAGCCGGCTTGGACTGTGCGCCGACTCCTGGAAGTTCGTCGAAAGGGCCGGGGGTTCCAGTATTTGGTGGACTGGGAAGGATATGGACCCGAAGAATGCTCCTGGGTGAAGAGGAGCTTCATCCTGGACCCGGCCCTCCTGGCCGATTTCTACGCCCGGCACCCAGACAAGCCTGGTCGGGCGCCAGGAGGCGCCCGTTGAGGGGGGGGTCCTGTTGTGTGGGCCGCTGAAGAGGAGGTACTGCTGGCCCACCACCACCAGATGGTGCCCTGCTTGGAGTGCGGGCTTCAAGCACGAGAGGGCGCCGGAGCCACTGGGAGTGACAGCTGTCACTCATCCTCAGCACCAGCTGTCACTCATTCATCTCATCACCATCACCATAAAGGTCGGACTGCAACTCCACCTCCTCGCCGAGAAATCAACTACCAATCAGGTAATTTTCTCTGCTGACTCAAAACATTGAGTAATAATCTGAACTTCTTTGCAGCTGTTTTCCTGTGGTGTGTCCTTATCTGTGGGATTGGCGTTTGGTGTGATCAGCGACGGCTTCGCTTCACACCCCAAGCAGATAAGTGGTTAGACAGGAGCTGCACGAGTGTGTGATTGGAGGTGGAGGTTCTCCCTCCTTACTGAATACAGACTGTGGGATTACTGAGTGTGCGACCTCACACTCATCAGGACTGTCTCTGTTCTCTGCCAGCAGTACCGGGTCTGACTGCTGAAGACAGCGGCCACCTGGGGCGCAGGGCTTGGCGGCTCCGGTGTTCTTCAGCTCCGTTGGCAGTGGAAGCTGTGTGGATCCGGCTCTTCTCTCGCCAGGCGTCTTCTATCGTCGAGCCTGCCCACACGTCACCTGGTGTATGATTGACAGTCACTATATTGTTATTGTCTGTACGTCGTTGTGTGATTCACAACATTAAATTGTTACTTTTGGCTTATCCACTGTCCGTTCATTTACGCCCCCTGTTGTGGGTCCGTGTCACGACACTTTCACAACAATTTTGATTTAAAAGAGGAAACACAGTTGTTTGACAATAAATGGCTTCACCCAACCACTAACCATGAGTGAAAAAAAAGTTTTTGTGTTGTCATTCATATTCTCTTAAAAATGGTCAAAAAAGCAAAAATTCTGCCACGGTATGTAAACTTTTGTGCACAACTGTATAACACAAGCAAAACAGCTGGTTTTTGGATTGATCTGGGGAATCAAAATGAAGCAAAACGAAATTATTCACATTATATACTGTTTGCATGGAATATTTAAAAATTAATATTGGTTTTTCCATTAAGACATTGACTTGGAAAGTAGGGACTCATTCATTCATTCATCTATGTACACTCACTGCCCTTTACAGGGTGCGGAAAAGCCTCAGGAAAACCAAGTTTTGTAAAAATGTTCTGTTTGCTTGTAGAATGACAAAGAAATCCAAATTTCGATTTTCGTTGTTGTTGTTGTCTGTGGAGATTATAACATGATAATTGATAGATTCTTGACATTTTGTATGATTATAATATGAATACTGTCAGGATTTGAGTTTTGTCTGCTTTTATTTCTTTGATTTAATTTGTTTTTTTCACTTCCTTTCTATTTTGTTTATTTTCTTGCTGTTTTTTTTCCTGATTGGGTCGGTCTGTCCCTTTCTCTCTTGTCTGTCTGTCTCTTCTGACGCTTGGTGATCGGTGTTTCCCTCTCTCTGGCCACACCCTCATTCTGGTGTGTTCCAAGCAGACCTGCTTTCAATCTGCTCCTCATCACCAGGGTGTATATGTACTCATTTTGCTCTGCTCCTTTGCCAGATGCACCTAGTGCCTTCTCTCCAGCTCTGTTTTGTGTATTCTCAACCTGCTTCCCTCATGTGTGTTATGACCACCTGTCTGTATCCTCAACCACGCTTTTGCCTGATGTTCCTGGTTTTGTTACTCTTGTTGGACTGCCTTACTGTGTACTAGACCCCGTTTACTGCTTGAGTAAACTGTTTTTACTTACAGAGCCTGTTGTCTGAGTCCTGCATTTGTGTCCGTGTGCAGCGGTTAAAGTGAAGCCCAGAGCGTCTCAATGCAGTTCTCAGTGTTACTGAGATCTTGCAGCGCGGCGACCTCTCCGAGGTTTTGCGGGATTTGAAACCTGAAAAGGGTGGATGAGGCCCTGCGATGAACTGGCGCCCTGTCCAGAGTGTACACAGGCTATGTTGTTAGCTAATATCTGTAGTTTCTCCCGAAATATTAGTTCTATCAGTGTTCTGTTTTGGTGGCATTCATCCTGTACCGAAAATACATAAGCATACCAAACGGCAAAATGTCAGCTCTACCTAGTTTGTCCGTGATAGAAGTTGTACACAGGCACGTACATATGCACGCACGCGTTGCGTTCTTACACAAACAGGTGCATATATTTTTTACACACCCACAAATAGAGACAGTGGCAGAGGACATCAAACACACTACACTTCTCAGTCATGGTAATGGCAACATGACACTTAACTAAACTGACTAAACCAATTGAACTACAAAAAGACAATAAATCAATAACACTGACAACACTGTTAAACTAACATGAAACACAATAACAACATTTAGAACCCCAAAACCCTCAGCTCCCATGGTGCATTGCAGTACAGTTTTTGCAGTGTTCATCCTTGACCAAAAATACATAAGCATACCAAACGGCAAATTTCAGCTCTCCCCACTTTGTCCATGATTGAAGTTGTACACAGGCACGTACAAAGGTACGCATGCACTCAGAGCTGTTTGTCTTTTTCTGCGTTCTTACACAAAAAGGTGCATATATTTTTTACACACCCACAAATAGAGACAGTGGCGGAAGACATCAAACACACTACACTTCTCAGTCATGGTAATGGCAACATGACACTTAACTAAATTGACTAAACCAATTGAACTACAAAAAGACAATGAACCAATAACACTGACAACACTAACATGAATCACAATAACATTTAAAACCCCCAAACCCTCAACTCCCATGCTGCATTGCAGTACAGTGTCCATTGTTCACTGTTAGCTAATGTCACTAATATCTACAAAAACATTAGTCTTATCAACTTTTTGTTTTTGCAGTGTTCATCCTTGACAGAAAATACATAAGCACACCAAACGTGTGATCAAAGTCATACACACACACAGAGGCCACGTGGCTATTATAAAACAGAGATCTCACTCATCAATGCTATCTTTAAAAAGGTAATATACCAGATTATAAATAATTTTTTGCCAAATCTTTAACTTGTATGGGCAAAAATATGGCTGATAAAAGTAATGCAGGACAGATTAATAGCCATTTTTTATCCATAATCATTATGTAATATTTGGAACAGACGTTTACCTCGCTGAAAGTCACTCCACCCATCTGCGGCCAGCACATCAATCTGTTTTGTTTTTTTTTTTGTTTGTTTGTTTGTTTTTTTGTATTAAGAAAAAGAAACCCACATCAAATACATTTAAATAAGACTGAAATGCCTACAGCCTCTGAGAGATTCTTCCTGCTGAGTTTTCCTCCTGTGTTCGCACACAGAAGCTATGTAGAATATCACTGAGTCTCTAAAACCCAACGCGATCAAAGGGAATAATGTGATTCCATCAGATGACAACGTAAAACCTCTTAAATCATTCTAAAGTCAGTTTTAAGCAGAAACAAGATTGTTAGAAGCAGAAACAAGGCGATACTCTGTGACGTTTTGAAATGACCAACGCGGAGTGACGCATCAGCTAGCAGCTCATGTAGCCGCGGAGCTCCGATTGCTTCCTCTGTCTTTTATTATGAAATAATGCTGAATTTATGTGGAAATGATTGTTGTACAAAAGCTTCAGATATCTGTCGCTGAGATAGATGATGACTGGAGTGCAATTTGAGGCAGGAACGAGGTGATAATGGTGAAACGCTGGTGATGCTCAGAAATGACACATACACAGTGAAGGCAGGGTGGACAGATTTTTAGAGGGGACTGTTCGGTCTGTGACACCAGAATGCTGCCGGAATGAAAATTCCACGTACAAGCCCAATTCCAATGAAGTTGAGATGTTGTGTAACATGTAAACAAAACCAGAATACAATTTGAAAATCCTCTTCAACCTCTATTCAATTGAATACACCACAAAGACGAGATATTTAATGTTCAAACTGATAGACTGTTGTTGTTTTTGTGCAAATATTTGCTGATTTTGAAATGGATGCCTGTAACACATTTCAAAAAAGTTGGGAGGGGGCAACTAAAGACTGGGAAAGTTGATGAATACTCAAAGAACACCTAATTAGAAACAGGTGAGTGTCATGATTGAGTATAAAAGGAGCATCACGAAAAGGCTCAGCTGTTCACAAGCAAAGATGGGGTGAGGATCACCACTTTGTGAACAACTGCGTGAAAAAATAGTCCAACAGTTTAAGAACAATGTTTCTCAACATTTAATTGCAAGGAATTTAGGGATTCCATCATCAACAGTCCATAATATAATCAGAACATTCAGAGAATCTGGAGAACTTTCTACACGTAAGGCCAAAAACAAATATTGAATGCCCGTGACCTTTGATCCCTCAGGCGGCACTGCATTAAAAACCAACATCATTGTGTAAAGGATCCTACCACGTGGGCTCAGGAACACTTCAGAAAACCATTGTCAGTTAACACAGTTCATTGCTACATCTACAAATGTTACAGAAAGTTACAACTCTACCATACAAACCAAAAGCCATACATCAACAACATCCAGAAACGCTGCCGCCTTCTCTGGGCCTTAGCTCATTTGAAATGGACAGACACAAAGTGGAAAAGTGTGTTGTGGTCTGATGAGTCCACATTTCAAATTGTTTTTGGAAATCATGGATGTTGTGTCCTCCGGACAAAAGAGGAATAAGACCATCCAGACTGAATGGTGATGTAACACAGTGGTCAACATACCACTGTCCCAGCTTTTTTGAAATGTGTTGCAGGCATCCATCTCAAAATGAGCAAATATTTGCACAAAAACAATAATGTTTATCAATTTGAACATTAAATATCTTGTCTTTGTGGTGTATTCAATTGAATATAGGTTAAAGAGGATTTGCAAATCATTGTATCCTGTTTTCAGTTACATTTTACACAACGTCCCAACTTCATTGAAATTGGGGTTGTATATTCCGGAACAATCGAGGTGCATTCCAAAGCCTCCAACTGCATTCTGATGCAATCCAAACAGTCAGACCCATTTCTGTGGCTGGCCCGAATGATTAGCTCATGCTCATACTGTAATATCTGAGGTGCAATCGAAGTAGAGACACACCGAACTGCATTTGAAGTGTAGTCTAACTGCATTCTGACAGACGGCAATCCAACAGCATACTAAAGGACCCGTCACTCATAGCAGGAATGTGGAGGAACCATTCCCGACATGGTAAATATTGCCATAGTTCCACAGGAGGAAAAGAGACATGGTCAACCCTGTCAGAACGTATCCAGAATACCTCGTCCACACCTGCACAATGACATCTAAAGTGTATCTAGACAACAGGTGGATGATTCAGACTGCTGTCAGACAGCCATAAAAGCCACTGCAGACTGCCCGATGTCCAAACATCTGGATGGCAAACATGGAACTGGAGCGCTGTGTTCCTTACGTGCACATGTGCGCACACGCATGGGGCTGCAATTATCACTCAGCAGTGTGTGTGTGTGTGTGTGTGTATGAATAACGTTGCATGGGTCACTAAGTGTGTGCAACTGGACAGCTTCACTCAAAGTTTGCTGACAGTTGGCCATGCTGTCCCCTGTCAGACGGAGCGCCTTTCCAGGGAATTTCTTTTATCTTGTTTAATCACTTCAGGAGCACAACAAAACTCTGGACACCATGATGGTCGGATTATCACATGGGATTAATTTTTTTATTTTGGGTGAGAGGATTCATAAAAATTCATGGATGACCTCTAATTTCCTGCTTTTAAACTCAGATAAAACTGAAGTTATTGTACTTGGCCCCACAAATCTTAGAAACATGGTGTCTAACCAGATCCTTACTCTGGATGGCATTACCCTGACCTCTAGTAATACTGTGAGAAATCTTGGAGTCATTTTTGATCAGGATATGTCATTCAAAGCGCATATTAAACAAATATGTAGGACTGCTTTTTTGCATTTACGCAATATCTCTAAAATTAGAAAGGTCTTGTCTCAGAGTGATGCTGAAAAACTAATTCATGCATTTATTTCCTCTAGGTTGGACTATTGTAATTCATTATTATCAGGTTGTCCTAAAAGTTCCCTAAAAAGCCTTCAGTTAATTCAAAATGCTGCAGCTAGAGTACTAACGGGGACTAGAAGGAGAGAGCATATCTCACCCATATTGGCCTCTCTTCATTGGCTTCCTGTTAATTCTAGAATAGAATTTAAAATTCTTCTTCTTACTTATAAGGTTTTGAATAATCAGGTCCCATCTTATCTTAGGGACCTCGTAGTACCATATCACCCTAATAGAGCGCTTCGCTCTCAGACTGCAGGCTTATTTGTAGCTCCTAGGGTTTGTAAGAGTAGAATGGGAGGCAGAGCCTTCAGCTTTCAGGCTCCTCTCCTGTGGAACCAGCTCCCAATTCAGATCAGGGAGACAGACACCCTCTCTACTTTTAAGATTAGGCTTAAAACTTTCCTTTTTGCTAAAGCTTATAGTTAGGGCTGGATCAGGTGACCCTGAACCATCCCTTAGTTATGCTGCTATAGATGTAGACTGCTGGGGGGTTCCCATGATGCACTGTTTCTCTTTTTGCTCTGTATGCACCACTCTGCATTTAATCATTAGTGATCGATCTCTGCTCCCCTCCACAGCATGTCTTTTTCCTGGTTCTCTCCCTCAGCCCCAACCAGTCCCAGCAGAAGACTGCCCCTCCCTGAGCCTGGTTCTGCTGGAGGTTTCTTCCTGTTAAAAGGGAGTTTTTCCTTCCCACTGTAGCCAAGTGCTTGCTCACAGGGGGTCGTTTTGACCGTTGGGGTTTTACATAATTATTGTATGGCCTTGCCTTACAATATAAAGCGCCTTGGGGCAACTGTTTGTTGTGATTTGGCGCTATATAAAAAAAAATTGATTGATTGATTGATTGAGGATAACAGGCTGCAGTCCCGGCATCATATCCACGTCCACGCTGTGAAACAGTCCTGGACCGCTGTTGGGGGTGACATTCATGTTTATTAATGGTGTAATGGCCTGGCACAATAGTTCCATGTCATATGTCCTACAGAGTTAGAAGGTGATAATTTATTACAGCGTGAGATCCGTTCAGCTCCGAGCCTGATGTGTGTAATGATGTATTTCTGTGCACCATGGAGAGGCACAGCTGCTTGTGTTATGATGGAGACAATATTCACATTATTTAAGTCACCCATGGGAAGGAATAGACAAATATCTATACTGTAAGGTCTATTATGGAAGTAACAGCCTGGTCAGATTTGTGGCGGCTTCTGCACAGTAGCGCATGGAGCTTTCGGTTTGATAACCACTGTTCATATTCACTGTACATGATAATAATTCATAATTATTATCATGATGAAGCGTGCCACATACATTTCAACAGTTCCTTTGTGCTCTGGAGGGTTGACATTATTATACGTGGCACGTGCAGGTCATGTCGGCAGGCTTTGCCGTGCCAGACCCATCTTAAGGTTCCCTCGTATGTGCTCAAATCATTTCAGATCCTGTTTTGCCACCATCAGAATTTGGAAATTGTGGTCAGATGGTCCTCAGATTACACACGGACCGCCGTCGGATAGGTGTCCCATCTCGACAGTGCCCAGAGGGTTTTGAACATGTGCATCACACTCGGGGCTGCCGGTCGATTTTGACCAACTGTGTGGACTTCCACAGATGGCCATCAGAACATTTTGGAACTGAAATCCGACACTTTTCGGATGTCCGTAACTCATAATTCTGATGCCATTCTGGGTCAGACTGCGAAGTGACTTTGTATTTATGTTCAGGGGTCCAGCTAACTGGACAGGTATTGGCTTATTGTAATATACAATTGGTTCGTCACTTATGTGTTGTTACTGGACTGGGTCTAACAGCCATGATAACATGATAATATAGATAAATCCTCTGACATATGTGGTGGACTGACAATGGATCTGTAATATCATGCGGATTTTGGGCATAAGTGACGCACCGCACAGTGCCTGTGACTTGCCGTGGGGCAGGGTGCCATGCAGCTGCATGTGGACTCCAAAATGGTTCATTTCATTCCTCTGAGTAAGCTACTGTCAGTAAGGAAATTGTGGTGGTCATGTTAAACGGGTTTTTTAAACTGCACGGACTGCCTCAGGATATAGTTTCTGACAGTGGGCCGCAGTTTGTGTCCCATTTCTGGCAAGAGTTTTGCCGTCTCCTTGGGGTCATATTCAGCTTAACCTCAGGCTACTATCCACAGGCCAATGAGCAGGCAGAACGGATAAATCAGGAATTACAAAAAGACCTCCGGTTGCTTGCGTCACAACACCCCGCATCCTGGTCAGAATAACTTCCTTGGATCGAACTTGCCCATAAGTAAGTAAATTTTATTTATATAGCACTTTTCACAGGCAGAGAGAGCCACAAAGTCCTGTACAAAAAAAGGTAGTTAAAAATAAAATACATAAAAGCACATACAATCACTGCAATAAAAAGCAAATATAATGGTCATAAACAGCTCCCTCCACTGTAGATTAAAATGCTTGGAGAAACAAGTGCGTCTTGAGCCTACTCTTGAATGCATCAACAGAAGCAAGTGTGCGAATAGAGAGTGGGAGATCATTCTAGAGCCTTGGCACGATGGCCTGGAGACAGCGATCTCCTCTGGTCTTGTAATGGGTACAAGGGACCATGAGGAGGTTCAGGTCTAATGACCTCAGGCTCCGAGAGGGAGTGTAGGAACACAGCCATAACAGTTTTCTTCAGCTTTCACCGGTTATTCTCCATTTCATGTGGTTTTTTGGTCACCAGCCCGCACTTTTTTCCTCAGTTGATCTCAACTCCCCAGTCCCCTCGGCTCTCAGCCTCAACTTTTGTCGCGTTCTGTGTTGTCGTGCAAAGCTGCCAATGACTGTAGAAGGACCACTGCCCTGTCTTACGTCCCGGGTCAGAATGTGTGGCTCTCGACGCACCACTTGGCTCTTAGGGGCGTACCCAGAAAATTGGCTCCCAGGTTCGTCGGCCCCTTTAGATTAATGACCCTCCAAGGTCATTAATCCCATTTCTGTCCATCTCCATCTACCTCGGTCCATGTGTGTCCACCCACTTTTCATGTCAGTAGTATCAAAGCTGTTCAGTCGAGCATTTTGGACAGCTAAAGTTTTTCAACCAGAGCTGTTCGTGTGAGCCTTGCATTTGTGTCCTAACCAACCCACTTGTCAAGTAGAGCGGGTAGATACAGAAGTATGGGAGACAGCAGAAGAGAATAGAGAAGGTTGGTGACCATAAACCACCTGAAACTGAGAGAAGCCGTGGAGGAGGTATGTAAACTATTATGCTCTAACTCAATCCATGCCAGCTGAAAAGCCCACGAAGCAGGTGCTGTGATGCCAGGATCTGGAGACCCTTTTCTAATTCCTGATTCAATCATTCGGTTTGAGCATTAGCTTGGGGGTGGTAGCCGGAAGTGAGACTGGACGTGGCCCAGAGAAGATGGCAGAATTCTCTCCAAAAGTCTGACACGAACTGAGGTCTCCGATCTGATACGATATCTTGTGGAAAGCCGTGCAGCTTAAAAACATGTGACAACATAACCTCCGCTGTTTCCTTGGCAGAGGGTAGCTTAGGCAGAGCAATGAAATGTGCCATCTTGGACAGCCTATCTACAACAGTCAAAATTGTGAGATTGTGAGATATATGTGGCCACCAAAATTTTTTTTTGACAGCTCTTGCTTGCCTCTACTGGTGGTTGGCTCTCACTGCGGTATTGTATCACTTCCTGTTCCGGAGCACAGCGGTGTTTTGCTGTATCTGTTAGCTGTTTAATCTGTGCAGTTAGATTGATCTAGTTGCCTAGATACCGATTTGTTTCAGTGTAATCTTCACGTGCCTTAACTAAAGCACTCCCTCTGCTGAATCACCTCTAAATTATTTACACATTATTCACTTTGTGTGTTTTTAGGAATCCGCTAGCTTAGCGCAGCTACTAGCTCTTAGCCGGTTTAGCATGGCGGCTTCTCCTGTCTCTCCCGCACTTTTCTGCTCTGGGTGTGAAATGTTTAGTTATTCCTCGGCCTCCTTTAGCAGTAATGGTACTTGTAATAAGTGTAGCTTATTCGTAGCTTTGGAGGCCAGGCTGGGCGAATTGGAGACTCAGCTCCGCACCGTGGAAAATTCTACAGCTAGCCAGGCCCCTGTAGTCGGTGCGGACCAAGGTAGCTTAGCCGCCGTTAGTTTCCCTCTGGCAGATCCCGAGCAGCCGGGAAAGCAGGCCGACTGGGTGACTGTGAGGAGGAAGCGTAGTTCTAAACAGAAGCCCCATGTACACCGCCAACCCGTTCACATTTCTAACCGTTTTTCCCCACTCGACGACACACCCGCCGAGGATCAAACTCTGGTTATTGGTGACTCTGTTTTGAGAAATGTGAAGTTAGCGACACCAGCAACCATAGTCAATTGTC
Source organism: Thalassophryne amazonica (assembly GCF_902500255.1). NCBI lineage: Eukaryota > Metazoa > Chordata > Actinopteri > Batrachoidiformes > Batrachoididae > Thalassophryne > Thalassophryne amazonica. The sequence goes on from NC_047115.1 coordinate 85,469,297, forward strand.
TTCCGGGGGCCAGAGCAGGTGACATTGAAGGAAATTTGAAACTGCTGGCTAAGGCTAAGCGTAAATTTGGTAAGATTGTAATTCACGTCGGCAGTAATGACACCCGGTTACGCCAATCGGAGGTCACTAAAATTAACATTGAATCGGTGTGTAACTTTGCAAAAACAATGTCGGACTCTGTAGTTTTCTCTGGGCCCCTCCCCAATCGGACCGGGAGTGACATGTTTAGCCACATGTTCTCCTTGAATTGCTGGCTGTCTGAGTGGTGTCCAAAAAATGAGGTGGGCTTCATAGATAATTGGCAAAGCTTCTGGGGAAAACATGGTCTTGTTAGGAGAGACGGCATCCATCCCACTTTGGATGGAGCAGCTCTCATTTCTAGAAATCTGGCCAATTTTCTTAAATCCTCCAAACCGTGACTATCCAGGCTTGGGACCAGGAAGCAGAGTTGTAGTCTTACACACCTCTCTGCAGCTTCTCTCCCCCTGCCATCCCCTCATTACCCCATCCCCGTAGAGACGGTGCCTGCTCCCAGACCACCAATAACCACCAAAAATCTATTTAAGCATGAAAGTTCAAAAAGAAAAAATAATATAGCACCTTCAACTGCACCACAGACTAAAACAGTTAAATGTGGTCTGTTAAACATTAGGTCTCTCTCTTCTAAGTCCCTGTTAGTAAATTATATAATAATTGATCAACATATTGATTTATTCTGCCTTACAGAAACCTGGTTACAGCAGGATGAATATGTTAGTTTAAATGAGTCAACACCCCTGAGTCACACTAACTGCCAGAACGCTCGTAGCACGGGCCGAGGCGGAGGATTAGCAGCAATCTTCCATTCCAGCTTATTAATTAATCAAAAACCCAGACAGAGCTTTAATTCATTTGAAAGCTTGACTCTTAGTCTTGTCCATCCAAATTGGAAGTCCCAAAAACCAGTTTTATTTGTTATTATCTATCGTCCACCTGGTCGTTACTGTGAGTTTCTCTGTGAATTTTCAGACCTTTTGTCTGACTTAGTGCTTAGCTCAGATAATTATAGTGGGCGATTTTAACATCCACACAGATGCTGAGAATGACAGCCTCAACACTGCATTTAATCTATTATTAACTCAATTGGCTTTGCTCAAAATGTAAATGAGTCCACGCACCACTTTAATCATATCTTAGATCTTGTTCTGACTTATGGTATGGAAATTGAAGACTTAACAGTATTCCCTGAAAACTCCCTTCTGTCTGATCATTTCTTAATAACATTTACATTAAACTCTGATGGACTACCCAGCAGTGGGGAATAAGTTTCATTACACTAGAAGTCTTTCAGAAAGCGCTGTAACTAGGTTTAAGGATATGATTCCTTCTTTATGTTCTCTAATGCCATATACCAACACAGTGTAGAGTAGCTACCTAAACTCTGTGAGATAGAGTATCACGTCAATAGTTTTACATCCTCATTGAAGACAACTTTGGATGCTATAGCTCCTCTGATAAAGAAAGCTTTAAATCAGAAGTGCCTGACTCCGTGGTATAACTTTCAAACTCGCAGCTTAAAGCAGATAACCCGTAAGTTGGAGAGGAAATGGCGTCTCCCTAATTTAGAAAATCTTCACTTAGCCTGGAAAAAGAGTCTGTTGCTCTATAAAAAAGCCCTCCGTAAAGCTCAGACATCTTACTACTCATCACTAATTGAAGAAAATAAGAACAACCCCAGGTTTCTTTTCAGCACTGTAGCCAGGCTGACAAAGAGTCAGAGCTCTATTGAGCCGAGTATTCCTTTAACTTTAACTAGTAATGACTTCATGACTTTCTTTGCTAATAAAATTTTAACTATTAGAGAAAAAAATTACTCATAACCATCCCAAAGACGTATCGTTATCTTTGGCTGCTTTCAGGGTTGCAGGTATTTGGTTAGACTCTTTCTCTCAGATTGTTCTGTCTGAGTTATTTTCATTAGTTACTTCATCCAAACCATCAACATGTCTATTAGACCCCATTCCTACCAGGCTGCTCAAGAAAGCCCTACCATTATTTAATGCTTCGATCTTAAATATGATCAATCTATCTTTATTAGTTGGCTATGTACCACAGGCTTTTAAGGTGGCAGTAATTAAACCATTACTTAAAAAGCCATCACTTGACCCAGCTATCTTAGCTAATTATAGGCCAATCTCTAACCTTCCTTTTCTCTCAAAAATTCTTGAAAGGGTAGTTGTAAAACAGCTAACTGATCATCTGCAGAGGAATGGTCTATTTGAAGAGTTTCAGTCAGGTTTTAGAATTCATCATAGTACAGAAACAGCATTAGTGAAGGTTACAAATGATCTTCTTATGGCCTCAGACAGTGGACTCATCTCTGTGCTTGTTCTGTTAGACCTCAGTGCTGCTTTTGATACTGTTGACCATAAAATTTTATTAGAGATTAGAGCATGCCATAGGTATTAAAGGCACTGAGCTGCGGTGGTTTGAATCATATTTATCTAATAGATTACAATTTGTTCATGTAAATGGGGAATCTTCTTCACAGACTAGGCTGGACTATTGTAATTCATTATTATCAGGTTGTCCTAAAAGTTCCCTGAAAAGCCTTCAGTTAATTCAAAATGTTGCAGCTAGAGTACTAACAGGGACTAGAAGGAGAGAGCATATCTCACCCATATTGGCCTCTCTTCATTGGCTTCCTGTTAATTCTAGAATAGAATTTAAAATTATTCTTCTTACTTATAAGGTTTTGAATAATCAGGTCCCATCTTATCTTAGGGACCTCATAGTACCATATCACCCCAGAGAGAAAACTGACCCACCTTTCGTCAAAAAAGTGACAGCTGCCAATCAAAATCGGCCACGTCACTAAGCCCCGCCCCCTCTATGATGTCATAGCCAATCAGAATCGATGACGTCACTATGTCCCGCCCCTAAGCCCCTCCCCTAGTCCCGCCTCCAAGCCCCGCCCCTTATGACGTCACAGCCAATCATAATCGATGACGTCATTATGCCCCGCCCCTAAGCCCCGCCCCTGATCCCGCCTCCGAGCCCCCGCCCCTTATGACGTCACATCCAATCAGAGTCGATGACGTCAGTATGTCCCGCCCCTAAGCCCCGCCCCCAGCTCCTCCCCTAGTTCCGCCCCTGGCTCCTCCCCTAGCCCCACCCCCAAGCTCCTCCCCTAACCCCGGCCAAGCACCGCCTCCAAGCCATACCTCCCCTCCCACCCAGGGTCTAATATTTTAATGTCATTTTATTTCATGAATTAAAGAACGATTAAAAATACCTAGATCTTTTTAATGTATTAAAGAATTAACTAATTCTGAAATAATTAAACATAAATCACTGTCTATTATTTAATGACCCTTTAATATCTTTAATTCTTAAATTATTACGTTTCCTTTTCTGTTTTTTAATTCGTAAATTAAAGAAGGGGAACAAATACCCGTCTCTCTCGGCTGTAAGTCTTTGCAGCAAGACGGTCAAATACCCACGCATAGAGCCGCTCGCGGAAACATGACCCCACGGCTGTAAAACCTGTTGCAGACGCTGTGTCTGTGTGAGTGCGTGTGTGTGTGCGTGTGTGTGTGTGTGTGTGTGTGTGTGTGTGTGTGTGGCGGGACACCCGCTGAGCGGAGATGCTGCCCCGAGGTGATGAACCCAAAGAACAATAAACAATGCTCCTTATCACTCACGCCAGATGATGTTTTCTTTTAAGATATTAGCCGATCGATCATGGGGCGCGGGACACCCGCTGAGCGGAGATGCTGCCCCGAGCCCGAACAATAAACAATGCTCCTTATCACTTACGTCCCTGGGAACGAGTCAGCGAGCATTTCCACTACGACCGGTGAAGAGTGAAGATGCCTGGACCCCCAGCTATGGGTATAAAATAGAATAAATTTGCGGAAAAAATCCTGGAAAACCATGTTGTTTAATTAAGTTTTCTTGTCTTCGAGCAGAGTGCGAAAACCGCATCAGCTTTCAGGGTAAGTGATTTAAGTAATCTGTTTTGATAGAAATGAGTGTTTTTAAATGATGCATGCCGTCTGAAACTGTTTTTTTTTTTTTTTTTAGACAAAACCACGCAGACGGTCCAGAGCGCGTTCGGACCCGTCCTCGGTAATATATTTGAAATAGTACAGAATATCCGCTTGCGAGGGTGATGCTTTGTATTCATTTATTTATGTTAATTCTAGAAATCAAGTCAGAGCCCCCTGAAGAAGTTCGAAGGCTGGAAGCCCCGACTTCACCACGCAGATGTAAGTACAGCGATCGAGATTAAATCACGATTTAAAACTCTGGAATAACCCGATTTTTTCTGTCACAGCCCATGGAGAAGCGGGTCAGTGGGAGAGACCCGTAAACGATCCGCGGATGTACACGGTAAGGAGTCGGAGTTTATGTATTTATTTATTTTAAATATTTAATAACTAACGATTTTCTCTTTTTTCAGCACGCGGTGGAGGGAGACCGTCTATTTTCCACAGAGACGCAAGGCTCGAAGATATTCTGAGCTGGGATTAACCTCATCACGCAACTTTCTTGAAAATGTGTAGTCTGTTTTTATTTTTTTATTTTTTCTCTTATTCCGATGGAACGGGAGAATTAATTTTGAAGAGGTATATTAACTGAATTTCTTGAGGTAGATTCTTCCTGCTACAGATTTTAAAAGATGGAAGGAGAGAATTCACATAGGGAAAATAACTTCGGACGTGTATTGGATTTAAACGCTTCAATAATCGACTCAGCGGGGAGCGCTCCTGGAGCAGATGGTCCATTACCCGAGGCGTTAAATTCGCCGCCTCAAAATAACATCGAGTCCGGAGAGAGACTTTTAAGCCGTGTTCGTTTAACACCGTTAAATGAGGCTCTTAACAATTTAGCGACTGAACGAGAATCGGAAGAAATTAACCCCTACATCATTTCTGCGATTAACGCTATAAATTCGACGGTCCAGTCTGATACTGAAGAGCCCCCTGACCCCCCCGCACACCTCACCTCCAGACGAGTCCGGTCCCGCGGCGTTGAACCAGGTACGTCTGACTCCGTTAAATAACGCCGTAAACCTCCTCGCGTGTGAAGTTAATCCTCACGTCCAATCCGCGGTGGATGAATTAAATCAAACGCCTAACGACGCTCGCGCTTTTTCACCTTTAAGAAGTCCCTCCCCGCGCAATGCGCGCGGAGAAGAGATTTTAAACAGAGCTCGTTTAACCCCGATAAACGCGGCGATCTCTGTTTTGATGGAAGACGGAGATGATGCACGACCGGGACCCAGCCGACACTCTCCCATGACGGGTGGTGGGGCTGCTAACGTGCGGAAAAAAAACGCAATTTTCGATTTTAAAGCCGAGGCCGTTATGTATTGTGATAACGACACAAAAATCTTGGCTGCAGCCTGCTCCAAATTTATGTCTGAATTCATCGCTGAAACACTCGTGGATCCTTTTACCTGCGTTACAATCGCCTCGGCGTGTATGAAAGTCTTCCAAACTAACTTTCTTGCTCCAAAAACGCTGGCGATCCCCTCCGCCGACAATTATAGAACGAGGCATAAAAAATATTCGGACGTGGCCGTGCAATGGTTAGAATGGGTTGCTGAGACGCAAAACATTATCATCGATCATGCTCTAAACAGGGGTGAGAAAAAAATAGGAGGTTATTATGTTGATGGGTATGCTCAGATTGACGGCCGGATAAAAGTGTGGGAGTTTCTCGGATGTTTTTACCACGGGTGTGCAAGGTGTTTTACACAGCATGAAATAAACCCTCTCACAAACACCTCATTTGGAGAGCTCCACGCAGCGTGTCAGAAAAAAATAGCCTTTCTGCGGGCTATGCCGGGCGTCACCCTCAACGTAATTTGGGAGCATCAATGGCTTGAAATGAGGCTGAGGGATGAGAGCGTTCGGTGTTTCCTCGCCCGCAGGGGGTTACCGCCGCCCCTCGAACCTCGCGACGCTTTATACGGCGGTCGGACTTGCGCGGCCCGTCTGAGGTACACGGCTGAGCAAGATGAGACGGTCTATTACGTCGACGTGACCTCGCTGTATCCTTACGTTAACGTAAATTTCACATATCCCACGGGGCATCCGGAAATTATCGAGAGAAATTTCAGAGACCCCAGGACTTATTTCGGGCTCATCAAAGCCATCGTGTACCCGCCCCAGGGGCTAAAATTCCCCGTCCTCCCACACAGAACTCCTCACGGTAAACTGGTGTTTACTCTGTGTCGCACCTGCGCTGATGAAAATAATCAAGCTGCAGCGTGCACACACAGTCAGCAGCAGAGAGCTCTGTCTGGGACTTGGACGACCCCGGAATTCCACAAAGCTCTGGATACAGGCTATGCTGTAGCTAAGATTTTTGAAGTCTGGCATTTTGAGGAAAAAAGTGATAAAATCTTTGAGGGGTACATAAACACCTTCTTAAAACACAAGCAGGAAGCCTCTGGTTTCCCTCCCGAATTTGATAAAGACTCCGAGAGCAGAGAAAAATACATCACGGACTACTGGCTGAATCAGAAGATTCGTTTAGACCCAGAAAAAATCAGTCACAATCCGGCAAAACGTCAGATGGCTAAGATCTGCCTCAACTCCTTCTGGGGGAAATTCGCCCAGAGGGCAAATCTGACGCAGACCGCGCTCGTTAAAAATGCTGACGATCTGTTCAGGTATCTGTTTTCTGAAGAGTACGAGGTCACATATCTAACATTCCTCAGCAGTCAGGCGGCTATGGTTCAATGGAGGTACGGCCCGCGGCACGTCAGCCGACCGGGTAAAACCGTCAATATTTTCATCGCGGCGTTTACAACGGCGTACGCGCGTTTGACCTTGTACGGTTTTATGGAGGCTGTGGCAAATCCTGACAGGATTCTGTATTATGATACCGATAGCCTGATTTACGTTTGTAGGCGGGGTGAAACCCCGCTGCCTACCGGTAATTATCTGGGGCAGCTCACCGACGAGTTGAACGGCGACGTCATCACAGAGTTTGCAGCGGCGGGACCTAAAAGTTACGCATATAAAACCGCACGAGGTAAAACGGTCATGCGTGTGAAGGGGATCACTCAAACCCACGAAAGCTGTCAGAAAATAAACTTTGACAGCGTCAAAGATCTGGTCGAGGGTTATATAAAAGATCCCGCCCTCGCTGCATCTATCATAACGCCGCAGCAGGGAATTAAACGTCATAAAAGCAGTTTCAGTTTGACAAACGTGTCATTTCAAAAATCCTTCAGGGTGGTGTATGACAAGCGGCGTCTTTTAAAGGACGGGGAAACCGAACCGTTCGGATTTTGAAACATGTCTCACTCTGGAAATACGGTGGAGATTGACCCCAGACTTCAGCTCCCATTCTCCTGTCTCATCGTTGGACCGAGTGGTTCGGGAAAGACTGTGTTTGTGAAAACATTGCTGGAAAATTGTAGCCACGCTATGAGATATGTGCCTGACAACATTGTATGGCTGTATACGTCTGAACAACCTCTGTATTCTGAACTGAAGAATAAAAATATTAAATTTGTAAGAGGACTCCCTGACTCATTTCTGGACGACAGCCTTTTCCCTGAAGGTCAGAGCCATCTGGTTATTTTGGACGATCTCATCTTTCAAGCAACGGATCATCCTGAAGTTGTAAGAATTTTCACCCAGTACAGACATCACCGGAATATGAGCGTCATCATGATCACACAGAACGTGTTTCATAAAGGGAAATACAGTCGAACCATCAGTTTGAATTGTAATTATATGGTGCTGTTTAAAAATCCCAGAGACAAGTTACAGATGAACATTCTGGCTCAGCAAATGTTTCCCGGCAGAAAACAATTTTTTTTGGAGGCACTTGATGATGCTACGAGCGTACCTTACGGGTATTTATTACTGGATTGCACGCAGGAGTGTCCAGATCAGTTCAGACTGAGATCGGGATTACTCCCGCACGAGTGGCCCACAGTTTATTTACAGAAAGATAAACGGATATGAGCTCTCTTTTAAAAAGGAACGCCCCCGCTCTTAAAGCGCTAATCAGAGCCGGGGCGAGGGAGCGTCACCACAGCCTGAAGACCTGCAGGGCGGAGCTTCTGAAAACTTTATCCGAGATCGCTTTGAATATATTAAAGGGGAATATCGCCTTGAGCGACTCTCAATTCCGGGCCTTGAAAAAACGAAAAAAGAGTTTTACGTCTTCTGGCCGACAGAAAAACCAGTTATAAAAAGAAGCGGGGAGCGCTGATTCAGACGGGCGGCTTTCTCCTGCCTCTGCTCGCCGCGGCCCTGCCCGTTATAACGAGTCTAATAGTACCCAGAGGATAATGGCGTTCAAAGCGGCGCAAAAGATGTTTTTACTCACTCCACAGCAGATGCTTCAACTCAGTCATTCCGTTCCGCCGAGCGGAAATAACATCAGACAAACGGCGGAAAATGATTTAGACTCGCGAATGCGAGGTATACTGGAAGAACGTACTCACTCTCCTTATGAAAAAATTAAAAAGTATGAGGCTCTGCTGCAGCGCTATTTAACCCTGATCAAGCAGGGGGAACTCGAATCACGCGTTTCACCCCCGCAAGAGACTCGCGTCGCTAAGCAACCTGAGGAGGAGGGGGTGGAGGAGGAGGAGGAGGAGGATGAGACTGTCACAGAGGTCCTGAAGAATATCCCCTCCAGAGAGCGTAGAAACGCTGAATATATTATGAGGAAATTATCGAAGGGTGATACGCGCTGGAGTCCGTCGGGGGAATTTATTTACAAGGGGAAAGTCGTGAGGGGGTCTCACGCCATAGATCTTATGAAACATCTCGGATCCTCGTTCAAGAAATCGAGCCCTCCTACAGGCTGGGTGAAGTTCCTCAATATTTTACAGGAGCGGAACATCCCGGTGGCGTGCGTATCAAACCCGCAAGCCCGCGAGCAGCTTCAGAAGCTTAAAAAAGGCCGGAGCAGCTCGCCGGATGAATCCCTTCTTTTAACCGATTCGCCGGCCAGGAAGAGCGGCTCTATGCGTGGGTATTTGACCGTCTTGCTGCAAAGACTTACAGCCGAGAGAGACGGGTATTTGTTCCCCTTCTTTAATTTACGAATTAAAAAACAGAAAAGGAAACGTAATAATTTAAGAATTAAAGATATTAAAGGGTCATTAAATAATAGACAGTGATTTATGTTTAATTATTTCAGAATTAGTTAATTCTTTAATACATTAAAAGATCTAGGTATTTTTAATCGTTCTTTAATTCATGAAATAAAATGACATTAAAATATTAGACCCTGGGTGGGAGGGGAGGTATGGCTTGGAGGCGGTGCTTGGCCGGGGTTAGGGGAGGAGCTTGGGGGTGGGGCTAGGGGAGGAGCCAGGGGCGGAACTAGGGGAGGAGCTGGGGGCGGGGCTTAGGGGCGGGACATACTGACGTCATCGACTCTGATTGGATGTGACGTCATAAGGGGCGGGGGCTCGGAGGCGGGATCAGGGGCGGGGCTTAGGGGCGGGGCATAATGACATCATCGATTATGATTGGCTGTGACGTCATAAGGGGCGGGGCTTGGAGGCGGGACTAGGGGAGGGGCTTAGGGGCGGGACATAGTGACGTCATCGATTCTGATTGGCTATGACGTCATAGAGGGGGCGGGGCTTAGTGACGTGGCCGATTTTGATTGGCAGCTGTCACTTTTTTGACGAAAGGTGGGTCAGTTTTCTCTCTCACCCCAATAGAGCGCTTCACTCTCAGACTGCAGGCTTCCTTGTAGTTCCTAGGGTTTGTAAGAGTAGAATGGGAGGCAGAGCCTTCAGCTTTCAGGCTCCTCTCCTGTGGAACCAGCTCCCAATTCAGATCAGGGAGACAGACACCCTCTCTACTTTTAAGATTAGGCTTAAAACTTTCCTTTTTGCTAAAGCTTATAGTTAGGGCTGGATCAGGTGACCCTGAACCATCCCTTAGTTATGCTGCTATAGACTTAGACTGCTGGGGGGGTTCCCATGATGCACTGAGTGTTTCTTTCTCTTTTTGCTCTGTATGCGCCACTCTGCATTTAATCATTAGTGATTGATCTCTGCTCCCCTCCACAGTATGTCTTTTTCCTGGTTCTCTCCCTCAGCCCCAACCAGTCCCAACCAGTCCCAGCAGAAGACTGCCCCTCCCTGAGCCTGGTTCTGCTGGAGGTTTCTTCCTGTTAAAAGGGAGTTTTTCCTTCCCACTGTCGCCAAGTGCTTGCTCACAGGGGTCGTTTTGACCGTTGGGGTTTTACGTAATTATTGTATGGCCTTGCCTTACAATATAAAGTGCCTTGGGGCAACTGTTTGTTGTGATTTGGTGCTATATAAATAAAATTGATTGAATTGATTGATTGACCAAAATTGTTGTTGCAGGATGGAGATAGTTTTTTTGATCCCCAGGTGACACGCAAATTTACTATCATGACCTCATTTAATAACGTCTCCCCTTAAAGAAGCTGGCACGACCAATCTACCCTGGGGGCACTCAGGCGGACTAGGTTCACTACCCAGGTTGCATCTATCTCTATAACTTGATTTCCCAGGTAATAGTAGACTTGAAACAGGACTCCAGCAATATTGTACCAGGATCAGAGGGCGTATCATCCAGGTCGCCCTGTCCTGAAAGTCCATCCGGTTTGCCATTCTTAGACCCAGGGCGATACGACAAAACAAAAACAAAATGGCTAAAGAAGATTGCCATCTCGCTTGTCTAGCATTTAATTGGTTTTGTGGATTGCAAATACGTCAGATTCTTAGGGTCAATGTATACCAAAAACAGCATTTGTGTTCCCTCCAGCCAGTGGTGCCACTCCTCCAAGGCCACCTTAATGGCATCATATCAGTTTGCGGTCTCCAATGCAGTAATTTAATTTGGCTGCGGTTAGTTTCCTGGACAAAAATGCACGAGGATGCAGTGGTAATTTCGAATGAATTTGTGGTAGAAGTTTGCGAACCCCAGGAACCGCTGAACCTCCTTATGACTATCAGAAACTGCCCATTCTCGCACGGCTGCTACTTTGACTGTGTCCATCTTAATCTCACCCTCGGCTAAGATGAAGCCCAAAAAGGAAACTGAGGGTTGATGAAACTCACGTTTTTTAGCTTTTACGTATAGGCCATTTTGTAGGAGCGTCTGCAACACAGCATGAACTTTCTCAATGTGTGAGTCGAGGTCAGGGGAGATAATCAGTATATCGTCCAAATAAATGATCACACATTTATTTAGAGATCTGCGTAACACCAAATGACATTACTAAATATTCATACTGCCCAGTGGGCATGTTAAAAGCCATTTTCCACTCATCTCCCTGCTTGAGCCTGACAAGATGGTATGCATTGTGTAAAACAAGCTTTGTAAAAATCTTGGCGTCCTAAGGTAGCTTGAACACGGTGGAGACAGTGAAAACAGTTTCCCTCGAGGAGGACTAGCCGCATGGAGAAGCTCAATGGTGCAATCATAATCGCGATGTGGCGGTAATGACTGAGCTTTTGCTTTACTGAATACAGGTGCCAAGTCATAATAACAAGATGGAATGCCAGTTAAATCTGGGTTAACAGTGGGTAGTGTGCATTCAGGGTATGGAAGACAATTTCTTTTACATGTTGGTCCCCAGGACTTTATCTGTCCTTTGGACCAATCAAAATTCAGGCCGTGTTGTTGGAGCCAGGGGTGCCCCAGAATTGCCAGGTGAGTCATTATATCAAATATGTGGAAGCTAATGAATTCAGAATGATTTTCAGCAATTATCATCTGGACTGACTGAGTGCGATGGGCTATTTGCCTTAATTCGTGACCATCTACTGCAAGCTCCACCAGAGGGTGAGAGAGCAGATACAGCTTAAGAAGGAGAGTCCTGGCAAGAGAGGATAACAACAAATTAACGTCTGAGCCTGAGTAGACAAATGCAGATACAGAACAAGATGAATGGTCAGAAGTTAATTTTGCAGAAACTGAATTTTGAGCCAGAGAGGGAGAAATAGAATTAAGAAACACCTGCAAACTGGTATCGGGCCACACAGAGGCACCCCTGACTGGACAACCGGAGATCATGTGACGCATATGTCCACAGTAAAAACACAATCCTTCCTCTCGGCGTCGCTATTGCTCCTATGTGGACAGGTGAGTCCTGCCCAGCTGCATCGGCTCCTCCATGTTGTGTGGGGAAGCGAGAGAGACAGAGCGGCTGGAGGCTGAAGAGCGGCTCTGAGGCGAGGAAGAACAGCGAGCAGGATGACGGAATTCATGCCGTGGATGTTTCGCCAGTTGACGGTCGGTTCGGACAGCCAGAGCAATAAGCTGATCGAGGTCTTCTAAGAGTTCCACGGTAATGAGTTGATCCTGGATGTTATCGGCGAACCCCTGGAAGAACACGTTGAGGAGAGCTGCAGGATTCCATTCACTCTTGGCCACCAGAATGTGGAAGTCTATAGCATAATCAGAAACATGGCGGCTGCCCTGGTTAAGCCTCATCGATGAGCACGCAGTTTTGCAACCCAGGGAGGTAAGAGAGAAAACTGACCCACCTTTCGTCAAAAAAGTGACAGCTGCCAATCAAAATCGGCCACGTCACTAAGCCCCGCCCCCTCTATGACGTCATAGCCAATCAGAATCAATGATGTCACTATGTCCCGCCCCTAAGTCCCGCCTCCTAGCCCCGCCCCTTATGACGTCACAGCCAATCATAATCGATGACGTCATTATGCCCCGCCCCTAAGCCCCGCCCCTGATCCCGCCTCCGAGCCCCCGCCCCTTATGACGTCACATCCAATCAGAGTCGATGACGTCAGTATGTCCCGCCCCTAAGCCCCGCCCCCAGCTCCTCCCCTAGTTCCGCCCCTGGCTCCTCCCCTAGCCCCACCCCCAAGCTCCTCCCCTAACCCCGGCCAAGCACCGCCTCCAAGCCATACCTCCCCTCCCACCCAGGGTCTAATATTTTAATGTCATTTTATTTCATGAATTAAAGAACGATTAAAAATACCTAGATCTTTTTAATGTATTAAAGAATTAACTAATTCTGAAATAATTAAACATAAATCACTGTCTATTATTTAATGACCCTTTAATATCTTTAATTCTTAAATTATTACGTTTCCTTTTCTGTTTTTTAATTCGTAAATTAAAGAAGGGGAACAAATACCCGTCTCTCTCGGCTGTAAGTCTTTGCAGCAAGACGGTCAAATACCCACGCATAGAGCCGCTCGCGGAAACATGACCCCACGGCTGTAAAACCTGTTGCAGACGCTGTGTCTGTGTGAGTGCGTGTGTGTGTGCGTGTGTGTGTGTGTGTGTGTGTGTGTGTGTGTGGCGGGACACCCGCTGAGCGGAGATGCTGCCCCGAGGTGATGAACCCGAAGAACAATAAACAATGCTCATCACTCACGCCAGATGATGTTTTCTTTTAAGATATTAGCCGATCGATCATGGGGCGCGGGACACCCGCTGAGCGGAGATGCTGCCCCGAGCCCGAACAATAAACAATGCTCCTTATCACTTACGTCCCTGGGAACGAGTCAGCGAGCATTTCCACTACGACCGGTGAAGAGTGAAGATGCCTGGACCCCCAGCTATGGGTATAAAATAGAATAAATTTGCGGAAAAAATCCTGGAAAACCATGTTGTTTAATTAAGTTTTCTTGTCTTCGAGCAGAGTGCGAAAACCGCATCAGCTTTCAGGGTAAGTGATTTAAGTAATCTGTTTTGATAGAAATGAGTGTTTTTAAATGATGCATGCCGTCTGAAACTGTTTTTTTTTTTTTTTTAGACAAAACCACGCAGACGGTCCAGAGCGCGTTCGGACCCGTCCTCGGTAATATATTTGAAATAGTACAGAATATCCGCTTGCGAGGGTGATGCTTTGTATTCATTATTTATGTTAATTCTAGAAATCAAGTCAGAGCCCCCTGAAGAAGTTCGAAGGCTGGAAGCCCCGACTTCACCACGCAGATGTAAGTACAGCGATCGAGATTAAATCACGATTAAAACTCTGGAATAACCCGATTTTTTCTGTCACAGCCCATGGAGAAGCGGGTCAGTGGGAGAGACCCGTAAAACGATCCGCGGATGTACACGGTAAGGAGTCGGAGTTTATGTATTTATTTATTTTAAATATTTAATAACTAACGATTTTCTCTTTTTTCAGCACGCGGTGGAGGGAGACCGTCTATTTTCCACAGAGACGCAAGGCTCGAAGATATTCTGAGCTGGGATTAACCTCATCACGCAACTTTCTTGAAAATGTGTAGTCTGTTTTTATTTTTTTATTTTTTCTCTTATTCCGATGGAACGGGAGAATTCATTTTGAAGAGGTATATTAACTGAATTTCTTGAGGTAGATTCTTCCTGCTACAGATTTTAAAAGATGGAAGGAGAGAATTCACATCGGGAAAATAACTTCGGACGTGTATTGGATTTAAACGCTTCAATAATCGACTCAGCGGGGAGCGCTCCTGGAGCAGATGGTCCATTACCCGAGGCGTTAAATTCGCCGCCTCAAAATAACATCGAGTCCGGAGAGAGACTTTTAAGCCGTGTTCGTTTAACACCGTTAAATGAGGCTCTTAACAATTTAGCGACTGAACGAGAATCGGAAGAAATTAACCCCTACATCATTTCTGCGATTAACGCTATAAATTCGACGGTCCAGTCTGATACTGAAGAGCCCCCTGACCCCCCCGCACACCTCACCTCCAGACGAGTCCGGTCCCGCGGCGTTGAACCAGGTACGTCTGACTCCGTTAAATAACGCCGTAAACCTCCTCGCGTGTGAAGTTAATCCTCACGTCCAATCCGCGGTGGATGAATTAAATCAAACGCCTAACGACGCTCGCGCTTTTTCACCTTTAAGAAGTCCCTCCCCGCGCAATGCGCGCGGAGAAGAGATTTTAAACAGAGCTCGTTTAACCCCGATAAACGCGGCGATCTCTGTTTTGATGGAAGACGGAGATGATGCACGACCGGGACCCAGCCGACACTCTCCCATGACGGGTGGTGGGGCTGCTAACGTCATCAGGAGACCTGCTTTTAACAATATCGAAATCAGGCTGCCTCTCAATTTCCAGCGCGCCGACGAAATTCCCGACTACGCGGAATTTTACCGTAACGTCGTTGGGGCTCTTCATAACTCGGTCGAAAAGGCTTTAACACACGCCAGGGCCGGGGACTTTATCCAAATGGAGATTCGTGGGGACTCAGTCTACAACGAGGCCGCTTTGATCAGCTCATATAACGACGCTGGCGATGTGACGGGCTTCCAAAATCTGTTAGAACGATTGATACAATCAAATTCCAACGTTTTAGCCGACGAGTCTCTGGAATTAGTGGTTCAAGTCATCCGCAACCAGAACGGCGCGGGGAAGCGCAGAATAGATGACCTCCTCCATCACGAGGTTCTGAGGAAAAAATCCAAATGCCTTAATATCGTGTATAATCCTGACAACAGTTTATGTTTCGCGATAAACCTCGTTCAGTTATTGAATCCTCATCTGAGTACGCACGAGGCGGAGCAGCGCGGACTGGCGTTACAAAATAGCGTCGGATTAACGGAAGCTACGCCGGTATCTTTAGAGCAGGTGGGAAAATTTGAAAACGCTCTGGGTTGTAAAATTGTGGTGTTTTTCAGAGCCGAAGGGGAGAGAAAGCTGACAAAATTCCAGACAGGAATACCGGCGCAGCAGAAAACTCTTTTCGTTTTTCTGTTTAATAATCATTTTTACGGAATCATCGATTTTAAAGAGATTTTTGGGAGTGAAATATGTATGTAAGTTTTGCTTTGAGGGGTACAATAACCACGCCTCCCATAATTGTCCGTCATATTGTAAAATTTGTGAATCCACGCAGTGTTATGAGAAAAATAACCCTGTATTCTGCAGCGAATGTAACAAGGAGTGTCGCTCTCCCACCTGTTACAGCCTGCATAAACAGCCGAAGTATCGTCCTTCCGCCGGTAAGTTGACCGTCTTGCTGCAAAGACTTACAGCCGAGAGAGACGGGTATTTGTTCCCCTTCTTTAATTTACGAATTAAAAAACAGAAAAGGAAACGTAATAATTTAAGAATTAAAGATATTAAAGGGTCATTAAATAATAGACAGTGATTTATGTTTAATTATTTCAGAATTAGTTAATTCTTTAATACATTAAAAAGATCTAGGTATTTTTAATCGTTCTTTAATTCATGAAATAAAATGACATTAAAATATTAGACCCTGGGTGGGAGGGGAGGTATGGCTTGGAGGCGGTGCTTGGCCGGGGTTAGGGGAGGAGCTTGGGGGTGGGGCTAGGGGAGGAGCCAGGGGCGGAACTAGGGGAGGAGCTGGGGGCGGGGCTTAGGGGCGGGACATACTGACGTCATCGACTCTGACTGGATGTGACGTCATAAGGGGCGGGGGCTCGGAGGCGGGATCAGGGGCGGGGCTTAGGGGCGGGGCATAATGACGTCATCGATTATGATTGGCTGTGACGTCATAAGGGGCGGGGCTTGGAGGCGGGACTAGGGGAGGGGCTTAGGGGCGGGACATAGTGACGTCATCGATTCTGATTGGCTATGACGTCATAGAGGGGGCGGGGCTTAGTGACGTGGCCGATTTTGATTGGCAGCTGTCACTTTTTTGACGAAAGGTGGGTCAGTTTTCTCTCTGAGGTATGCTGGAAGACTCCAAGTGCTCTAATCAAAGTATCCATTGATTCAATTTCAATTTCAATTTATTTCAATTTATTTCCTTTATATAGTGCCAAATCACAACAGAGTTGCCTCAAGGCGCTTCACACAGGTAAGGTCTAACCTTACCAACCCCCAGAGCAACAGTGGTAAGGAAAAACTCCCTCTGAGGAAGAAACCTCAAGCAGACCAGACTCAAAGGGGTGACCCTCTGCTTGGGCCATGCTACAAACATAAATTACAGAAATAATTCACAGAACAATTCACAGACAAATATACAAGAATTGCTGTTGGTGCACAGGACAGGAGGATCACCAACACAAACACAACTCCCATCTCTGGATGGAGCTGCACCTTAAACAGAGAAAAAACAGAATCAGGCATCAGAAAGACAAAAAATACTGTATAATTTGCCAGCATTAATCAACAAGAAAAACAGAAGAAATACTAAGGTGATCGCCGGCCGCTAGCCCTAAGCTTCACTAAAAGACCCAGAATTTAGGTGAAGTTGAGGCCGCAGCCCACTTCAATTACTAATAACATGAATTAAAAGAGTAAAAAGCGTAAAACAAAACTGCACCAGTATGCTAGCCATATGAAAGGGAAAATAAGTGCGTCTTAAGTCTGGACTTGAAAGTCTCCACAGAATGTGATTGTTTTATTGATGCAGGGAGATCATTCCACAGAACAGGGGCACGATAAGAGAAAGCTCTGTGACCCGCAGACTTCTTATTCACCTTAGGGACACAAAGTAGTCCTGCACCCTGAGAACGTAAAGCCCGGGCCGGTACGTAAGGTTTA
Organism: Thalassophryne amazonica; assembly: GCF_902500255.1. Lineage (NCBI taxonomy): Eukaryota > Metazoa > Chordata > Actinopteri > Batrachoidiformes > Batrachoididae > Thalassophryne > Thalassophryne amazonica. The sequence continues at coordinate 85,486,728 of NC_047115.1, forward strand.
ATTAGGTCAGCTAGGTAGGGAGGTGCCAGTCCATGAATAATTTTATAGGTTAGTAGCAGAACCTTAAAATCTGATCTCACTGGGACAGGAAGCCAGTGAAGAGATGCCAAAATGGGTGTAATGTGGTCAAACTTTCTGCTTCGTGTCAAAAGTCTGGCTGCAGCATTCTGAACCAATTAGAGACCCCTAATGCTAGACTGCAGTAAACCAAAAAATAGAACATTGCAGTAGTCCAAGCTAGAAGAGATGAACACATGGATCAGGGTCTCAGCATCAGCCATAGACAGGATGGGATGAATTGTCACTATATTTCGCAGGTGGAAGAAAGCAGTCCTAGTAATATTTCTAATATGAAGACCAAAGGACAACGAAGGATCAAAAATTACCCCAAGGTTCCTCACTTTGTCAGTGTGATGTATGACACACGAGTCTAGGCTGAGTGTTAACTGGTCAAATTGATGCCGATGTCTCACTGGACCAAGAACCATCATTTCAGTCTTTTCAGAGTTTAAAAGTAGGAAGTTTCTAGACGTCCAACTTCTCACTGATGCAAGTCAATCTTCTAAGGATTTTATGTGAACGAGATTACCAGCAGTTATCGGCATATATAACTGAGTATCATCTGCATAGCAGTGAAAGGTAATCCCAAAATGCCGCAATATGTGCCCAAGGGGTGCTATATAAAGGGAGAAAAGCAGGGGGCCTAAGACAGACCCCTGAGGAACCCCAAATTTCATGTCACTAAGGTTAGAGGTAGTGTTACTGTACAAAACACATTGAGAACGACTGGTCAAGTATGATGTCAGCCATGCAAGGGCATTCCCAGTAATCCCAAAATGATTTTCCAGCCTATCAAGTAGAATATGATGATCCACTGTATCAAATGCAGAACTGAGAACTAACAGCAACAGAACCGTAGTGGTGTCCGAATCCATTGTAAGCAGAAGATCATTCATCACTTTAGTGAGAGCCGTTTCTGTGGAATGATATTTTCTAAAAGCAGACTGCAATGGCTCAGAGAGATTATTCTCAGTAAGATAGTCTACAAGCTGCCGTGACACCACTTTTTCCAGAATTTTAGAGCAAAGTGATAGATTTGATATCTGCCGATAGTTTTTTAATACACTAGGGTCAAGATTAGGTTTCTTAAGTAATGGTTTAATCACTGCATATTTGAAACGTTTAGGAACAGATCCAGAAGTTAAAGAAAGATTAATAATTTCCAGCACAATCAGCCCAAGAGTGGGCCATAGGTCCTTAAACAGTTTTGTTGGTATAGGATCAAATAAACAGGTTGTGCTTTTTGTTGACGTTACGGGTTTCGTCAGCATGTCTAGAGAGATACCATCAAACTCTGTAAATCTAGGTAATACCTCAGTAGTGGCGCCCACCTCAATAGCAGGGTGTAGTGGCTGGGTTAAGGCATGCTGGGATATGTTCAACCTAATGTTATCTATTTTCTTCTCAAAGTAATCCAGGAAATCTTGTGCTGTAAAAGGAGAGCGAACTACAGGTGGTTGTCCATGAATAAGTGTTGCCACCGTGTTGAACAAGAACTTTGAGTTATGCTTGTTTTTGTTGATCAAATCAGAGTAATGGGTCCGCTTTGTAGACAATAGTGCATGGTTATAGTCTAAGATAGCATTACGCCATGCAAGGTGGAATACTTCTAATTTTGAACGATGTCATTTCCGTTCTAGACCTCTTGCTTTATGCTTGAGGTCACGCAGGTAATCAATGAACCAAGGTGACTGCGATTTAGGGGAGCGCGGTTTCAACACAGGTGGTGCAATCATGTCGACTGTCGTTTTGAGCACTGAGTTTAAACTATCCACAAGTCTGTCTACTGACTGGGTATTTGTCAAAAGTGAGGCTAAACATCAGGCAATCTAGCTTCTAGTTCAGTCTTAGTTGAGGAGTTGATGCATCGCCATAACGATAAATAAGGTTGTTGTTCCACTAAACACGGCAGTGAAACTGTAAACTTAATAAGTGAGTGATCAGAGACCACTGATGTAAGAGGCATGATGTCAATATTCATGACAGAAATACCATGTGCGAGAACCAGATCCAGGGTATTTCCACTAATATGCGTCGAATCCCGAATGCATTGCCGAAATCCTAATGCATCCACAATTTCCATAAATGATTTGCAGAGGGGATCAGAAAGCTTATTTATATGAACGTTAAAGTCACCAATGTTCAGAATGTTATCTGCTCTCGTTGACAAGTTATAAATGAATGCACCAAATTCATCTAAGAATTCAGAATATGGGCCAGGAGGCCTATATACAGTGACAAAGTAATACGGCTGATTTTTATTCTTCTGACCTTGGCAATGCGTAATATCCTGAGCGGAGCGGAGAATCAGATGCTCAAATGAGTTATTTTGTGACCCCCAACCGCTAATAAGCTAAAACTAGATTTAGAAATAAGAGCTACATGGGTAGAAAAGAAATAGCTATAAAAAGTAACAACGGCGAGGGGAGGTGTCGACCTAGCTAGCGAAAGCTAACCGCTAGCGAAAGCTAACCGCTAGCGAATGCTAACTGCTAGCGATTCACAACAAGACTGTTGTTAAATAACTTTCAGAGTCGATACAATTAATAACCAGAAGAGTCCTAAACAGAAATAAAAGAAGCGTATACAACCGTGTGAAGTTCAGAGTGGCGTCACAGCAACAAACAATCCGTCAGAAGCAAGTTGCCAGATCTGTGAAAATCAGCAAATCCAGCTGATGATTCCCCCCAAAAATCACAGCATCATCCACAAAGTCAAGGTCAATAAACTTTTCCTCTCCAACAAAACCACTAAGTCACTGATTTCCACAGCCCTACCCAATCCATGCAAGCAGAACAAATCCCTGATGAACATCCCTTTTCACTTGGAAAAAGTTAAAGAGTTTTTGCCTCCACTCCACACAGCACTCACAGTATCTCTGTATAGGCTGGCTATGATGTTCACAGTAACTTTCTGGGGATCCCATGAATTCCGTGATCCCATGCCAGACAGTAGTCCAGTCAACTGAATCAAATACCTTTTTTCTAATCTGTAGGGATGATGTCCATCTCCCAGATTAAAAAAAATGTCTGAAATGCCAGGAGGACAGCGTCTCCACCTGCTTGGAGGAGCTCAGCTTCGATGTTGCAAATCCCTGGAGTTTTCCCCACTCTCACCTGTTTCAGGGCCTTTGTGATCTCACCAGCATTTGAGATCACATATGAGATCACAAGGCTCCAAGTGGTGTCTAATGTCCCAGCAGGAGGATCAGCCTTATGCAACTGCTGCATGTCAGAGGTGTGTGTATATTTACACACATTTCTAAGTATAAGTTGGAAAATTCCATACTTTTTGTAGAAATGTTTGCACACACGGTTTCAGCGCAAATTTGGGCATGACCCTGTTTTTAATTGTTCGGCCATATTCAGTGGTGGGCACACTTCCGATAATCCGATAACAGATAATTATCGAAGATAATGTTTTCATTATCTGATTATCTTTTTAGGTAACTTTAAAAACCATTATTGGACCAATTATCTTCCGATTAATTTTTGTCCGGTAACTTTTAGACCAATAAACAAAGTAAACAAAGCTGAACAGCGACAAGCATTTTTTAAATTTAAAATCAGTTCAGCACCTGCTTGTTATAAGTTTTGTAACTGGACAGTTATACCCTCTGCTAACAGAAGAGAGCTGCTTCTATGAAAAGTGTCTCTGTAGACAAAGGCGTAAAGGCCCAAAAAAAAAAAAATTTCCTTTAATACTATACTGATATGCTGGCAATATCACCTAAGTCATCCAGAGGCATACATTTTTAACTTATGGTTCAAATTTTAACCAAACTAATTTTTGACAAGTTATTTAATATTACTGTCATGTCTGAATTTTTATAAAGTGAAAATATCAGATATATGTTTTAGTTTTAAAGTAATGTGCTAATTTTTAAGGTTTTGTGAGCACATGCTGTTTCCAGCAGTGCATTATGGGTAGGATAATGTAATCTCAGTACAATCACGACAGGACAATTGCATTTCAGACACTCTGTTCAGGCTCCACGGACAACAGTATTAAACTCTAGTGCCTAAAACTCTCATGAATATATTTTCTGGGTTTATAGATGTTGTTATTGTATTTGCGTTTGTTAAATTCCGTGCATTTTAAATGTAGCAGACAGGGATTATCTGGAATTTTGTTTTTAAGGCCTCTACTGCCATCTACTGGCCAGTAGTGTTCATGGCAGTATTTGCCCTAAGTACTAAGCATCTGGGCACCAAATCAACTTTTTGGCTTTGCAAATGGCTTTTTTTTTTTTTAACAAATGAAGTTTAAAAACAAAACAAAACAACAGCAAAAAAAAATAAATAAAATGACATTACAAGACAGCTCTGCGGTGTTTGCACAGGCACAGTGCGAGCGGTTAGATGCTTGTAGCTTTTCAGCAGCAGGATACCCTCACGACGGCCGACCAGAATAATATCAAACAGGTTTGATTTTCATTGGACCATACGAACGGCGATCAGGAGGTGGTCCTGAGATGTTAAACGCAGCTTGTTACTCCATGTACACTACACAATGCAGGATGCGCAATTAACCTGAAACTCGGTCCAAAAAATTCCTGCATGAAAAATCATCTCGCACAGTGTAAAGCATGTTTTACAACATCATAAAACATGCGCACATTCTCTCATAAAACATTTTGCGATGACACTTCCAGGGCTCCGCAAAAATGCCTGTTTTTACAAATAAAAAAATGGAATATTTTACAAAAGCACATTTATCTGTAAACACCAACACACGACAGCCATCACATTAATGTGTTGGTTTACATAATGAATGACTGAAACAATCAGTGTTTAGCAGAGGCACTTTTACCCAGAATCCTTTGCGATCTGTCCGTGTTTGTTACAAAACCTCAGAATTAGTGCATTATTCAACAATAAAAGATATATGCTATATTTTAACTTTGTACAAATGACAGAATTGACATTAATGGAGTTATTCTATCTGTATTAATGTTATTTATAAATCAAAACCATCAGTCAGCATGACTTTATTTTTCAAGACCTCCGCCTGACCGGAGCATTGTGACTGATAGAGAGTTGGCTTTATGGCTGCTCTCGGAGTGCCTCGACTGAGAGCTCTGTAGTAAACCAGCGCTTCCTGCAGGGGCAGATTTGGAGCTTTGCTGTATCAATTTTTTCCAAAAACTGTGAGAGACCTCCAGGTGGACACCATTCGGAAAATTCAGATGGCTTTCAGGGATGATTTTATGGGGATTACACAGATTAAGGAGTGCTCCAGCCAGTTTAAAGACCGCCCACAGCTGCTGAGAGCACGCCGCGCTCCGAGCGCCGATCGACAGGCTGAATCAACCAGATCATTTCCAACGTGAAGGCTTTGTTGATCCGGCACGTCGTCTGACTTACACAAAAATGGCAGGAGATGTGGACATCAGTACTTTTTCGGCACATTCCACTGTTACAGGAGTTTTTTTCATGGAAAGAGAAGCGGAGGGATACGCCACAGAGCTGTTCATGGCACGGGACAAAACCACCTCCGTGGTGGTCTCACAGGACAGCTTTGAGATGGCTTTCAGATGGCTTTCGGTGGTTTTTCAGTCGTGTGACTATCCGAGAAATTGTGGATGAGCCTGGACATGCCAGAACATGTCCTGTGAGGCTTCATCATGGCGTTGCTTTGTGCCATGCGGCACCGCCGCGACGCGCGGAATTCCTCCGCTCCTCTTTACATGACAAAAACTCCTGTAACGGTGGAATGTGCCATTCATTTCCAAACTGGACGCTGTGTTTTATCCGGGACATCCTCTGACTAGCACAGGAATTGCGGAAGATGTGGACATCAGCACTTTTTCGGCACATTGAGACAGACGTGCGGAGGAATTCCGCGCGTCACGGCGGTGCCGCATGGCGCAAGGCAACGCCGTGATGAAGCCTCACAGGACATGTCCTGGCATGTCCAGGCTCATCCACAATTTCTCGGATAGTCACACAACTGAAAAACCACCGAAAGCCATCTGAAAGCCATCTCAAAGCCATCCTGTGAGACCAACACGGAGGTGGTTTTGTCCCGCGCCATGAACGGCTCCGTGGCACATCCCTCCGCTTCTCTTTCCATGAAAAAAACTCCTGTAACAGTGGAATGTGCCGAAAAAGTACTGATGTCCACATCTCCTGCCATTTTTGTGTAAGTCAGATGACGTCCCGGATCAACAAAGCCTTCACGTTGGACATGATCTGTTTGATTCAGCCTATTGATTTGCGCTTGGAGCGCGGCACGCTCTCAGCAGCTGTGGGTGGTCTTTAAACCGGCTGGAGCACTCCTTAATCTGTGTAATCCCCATAAAATCGTCCCTGAAAGCCATCTGAATTTTCCGAATGGTGTCCACCTAGAGGTCTCTCACAGTTTCTGGAAAAAATTGATGCAGCAAAGCTCCAAATCGTTCAGACATTTATTCGCAATAAAAATTTGACGAGAGGGGTGGACCACTGCTCACACAAAGCCTGATCACAAGCGAATGACGCAACCGACAGGCGTGAAAAAACTCACGCATGTGCACGAAGGTTCAAGCTTGGCTGATGCAATCACACGTGATTCAAATCCATATGGTTTTTGAAAAAAATAAAAAGGTCGGATACTTTTCTAACAGACCTCGTATTTAAACTTGTTCACTGTTTTTCACTACCAGTTCCGACTGGAGAGTCCCGATCTTCATTAATCAGATATTAAAGGATTATTAACAGAGCTTGAGGTCTGTATGTGAAAATATCAGACCAGTGTAAAGACCAAGGAAGTGAGGTGTTGCAGACCGAACGGTCTCTCATAAAAATCGGTCCGCCCTGCCTTCACTGCGCATTTCAGAGCTCAGCAACGTCATTCCCGAGCGTCACCTGTGGTTCACTGATTATAAACTTGTTTCTGCTTAAAACTGCACTCCAGTCATCATCTCTCAGTGACAGATATTTGAAGCTTTTGTACATCATTTCCATATAAATTCAGAATTATTTCATAATGAAAGACAACAGACCGATCAGAGCACACAGCAGCTGTGGCGCCAACATCATTCCAGAGCGTTTTCTGCTTAAAACTGACTTTAGAATGATTTAAAAGGTTTTACTTTGTCATCTGATGGTTAATAATCCCATTAATCCATTTGATCACTTTGATCACTTTGAGTGTAGAGAGTCAGACTCAGACAAGCTGCTGTGCTCCCAAATGATGCATGCACAGTGAAGGCAGGGCAGACCGATTTTTAAGGGGGGCCGTTCGGTCTGAGACAAAGGTTAATAATTTGTTTATTATATGGCTGTTCAGAGCTGTGATTTCATCTTGTTGGTCTTCATTTTGCATGTGCACTTCGAGCCAGGGTCGGACTGGGAACAAATTTCGGCCCTGGCATTTTTCCTCTGGACCAGCCCACTACTGGCCCGACGAATCCACCCCCAAACATGCACACCCACTTGTCCATACCGAACCCCCAATGAACAAATACTATACACCTAAACACCATGAATACACACCTAAACACACACTTTCACTGTCATTTCACCTTGATCATAGTACAAAACGCGGATCCGGCGCCACGAGGGGGCGTCCTGATATCATTAAAGGCAATTACATATTTTGACGAAATTACAAGTTTAAATGACTATATATATATATAAAACATCATGAGGTTTATGTCACAGAAATCCTATTTTACAATCACACTGCAGTCATTGTTAAATTATTTCCTTTTGCATTTATAATAAATATTTGTATTTATTTAGTGTTTGTTTTTCTGGTTGAAATAAGATATAAATAATCTACCGGACTTCAAAAAATATACAGTATACACAATATACAATATACTGTTCTTTTTCTGAAGATGCAGTCTTTTTCCTGGAAGACCCACACAGACTGTTAAACACAGCAGCCAGACTCTTGTGAAACAGAACAGTCACTTATAGCTACACAGTTGTGCCAAATCTGAGGAAAAGTAAATAAAAAAACAACTTTGCAAGCATCACCACAACCATCATCGACTGCAAAGCAACCAAACGCAGCATTCTTTGCGCTCTCAAATCCAAAACGCTGCGCCGCTTCTCTGCAGTGCTTCTCCACTAAAATTTGCAATAAAATAAAATGAAACAGTCGTGCCGGCCAGTTTTGCCCATACTGAAGTTTTCCCCTTAAGTGTGTGTTAATTCCGATCGTGTACTGGACACCAGCAGGAGCCGATCCGTGTGTATGTGTTGGTCCGTCAGTGTGCACGCGTTTGGAGTCCAGAGCACAGATGGTTTTCACAATCCACAGTCTTCCTCTTCCTCAAGGGAGGCACAGATTCAACCTGTCGTCTTTTATTTTTTTTGTCTTGTTTTGTATTTAAACTTGTTCTATGTCAAACACTTGATGCTGTAGGGGTGAATGTTGCTCTTCTGAGGCGCACCCTGTAGAGGACCAGCTGTAGAGGACTGTATAATCTCTTCCTGGTATGATGGCGTACCCCTGCTTTCACCTCTGCAAACAGGCATTTCCCAATCAAATTTATTATACTGTAGTAATGAATAACGAAGACGGTCAAGGGAAATGTATTGAAGTAAAAGTATAGATTTTACTAAGGAAATGTAGCAAAGTAAAAGTGAAAGTTGCCAAAAATGTAATTAATGAAGTAAAGTACAGATACGTCAAAATTCTACATAAGTACAGTAACAAAATACTTGTAAATTGTTACATTACAACACTGCATGTGACCTGGTACAAAATTTATTTAATGTGTATGAAATCCACACACAACAAAAAAACCACATACAAACTTTGCACACAATTTCTTCAGATGTTTTACGATGATATTTTTGTTGTTGGTTTGTGAGAATAGACTGCTCAGTGAACCATGTCAGGATAAGTATTATCGTTTGTTAACCCCTCTTTTGAGTTTTGAGGGATCAGGACTGAGACTGAACACACACACAAACACACACACATATAGATAGATAGATAGATAGATAGATAGATAGATAGATAGATAGATAGATAGATAGATAGATAGATAGATAGATAGATAGATAGATAGATAGATAGATAGATAGATAGATAGATAGATAGATAGATAGATAGATAGATAGATAGATAGATAGATAGATAGATAGATAGATAGATAGATAGATAGATAGATAGATAGATAGATAGATAGATAGATAGATAGATAGATAGATAGATAGATAGATAGATATGTGTGTGTGTGTGTGTGTATGTATGTGTGCATATATGTATATATATCTTATATATTTATCTTAGCTCATATACATTCTGTACATTTTGTAACATTGTTATAAACGCAACACTTTTGGTTTTGCTCCCATTTTGTATGAGATGAACTCAAAGATCTAAAACTTTTTCCACATACACAATATCACCGTTTCCCTCAAATATTGTTCACAAACCAGTCTAAATCTGTGATAGTGAGCACTTCTCCTTTGCTGAGATAATCCATCCCACCTCACAGGTGTGCCATATCAAGATGCTGATTAGACACCATGATTAGTGCACAGGTGTGCCTTAGACTGCCCACAATAAAAGGCCACTCTGAAAGGTGCAGTTTTGTTTTATTGGGGGGGGATACCAGTCAGTATCTGGTGTGACCACCATTTGCCTCATGCAGTGCAACACATCTCCTACGCATAGAGTTGATCAGGTTGTCAATTGTGGCCTGTGGAATGTTGGTCCACTCCTCTTTAATGGCTGTGCGAAGTTGCTGGATATTGGCAGGAACTGGTACACACTGTCGTATACACCGGTCCAGAGAATCCCAAACATGCTCAATGGGTGACATGTCCGGTGAGTATGCCGGCCATGCAAGAACTGGGACATTTTCAGCTTCCAAGAATTGTGTGCAGATCCTTGCAACATGGGGCCGTGCATTATCCTGCTGCAACATGAGGTGATGTTCTTGGATGTATGGCACAACAATGGGCCTCAGGATCTCGTCACGGTATCTCTGTGCATTCAAAATGCCATCAATAAAATGCACCTGTGTTCTTCGTCCATAACAGACGCCTGCCCATACCATAACCCCACCGCCACCATGGGCCACTCGATCCACAACATTGACATCAGAAAACCGCTCACCCACACGACGCCACACACGCTGTCTGCCATCTGCCCTGAACAGTGTGAACCGGGATTCATCCGTGAAGAGAACACCTCTCCAATGTGCCAAACGCCAGCGAATGTGAGCATTTGCCCACTCAAGTCGGTTACGACGACGAACTGGAGTCAGGTCGAGACCCCGATGAGGACGACGAGCATGCAGATGAGCTTCCCTGAGATGGTTTCTGACAGTTTGTGCAGAAATTCTTTGGTTATGCAAACCGATTGTTTCAGCAGCTGTCCGAGTGGCTGGTCTCAGATGATCTGGAGGTGAACATGCTGGATGTGGAGGTCCTGGGCTGGTGTGGTTACACGTGGTCTGCGGTTGTGAGGCTGGTTGGATGTACTGCCAAATTCTCTGAAACGCCTTTGGAAACGGCTTACGGTAGAGAAATGAACATTCAATACACGAGCAACAGCTCTGGTTGACATTCCTGCTGTCAGCATGCCAATTGCACGCTCCCTCAAATCTTGCGACATCTGTGGCATTGTGCTGTGTGATAAAACTGCACCTTTCAGAGTGGCCTTTTATTGTGGGCAGTCTAAGGCACACCTGTGCACTAATCATGGTGTCTAATCAGCATCTTGATATGGCACACCTGTGAGGTGGGATGGATTATCTCAGCAAAGGAGAAGTGCTCACTATCACAGATTTAGACTGGTTTGTGAACAATATTTGAGGGAAATGGTGATATTGTGTATGTGGAAAAAGTTTTAGATCTTTGAGTTCATCTCATACAAAATGGGAGCAAAACCAAAAGTGTTGCGTTTATATTTTTGTTGAGTGTATTATTTGTTTTACTGCTCTATTTCTTTTTTTTTTTTCTTTTTTCTTTTTTTGTCTTTTATGTTAGCACCGAGTACCACAGCAATTTCCTAAAGTTGTGAACTTGTTCACTCATATGGCAATAAAACCTTTCTGATTCTGATTCTGGACAGGTCTCCCATGCACACTAGTATTCATCTGTTGCTCACTTGCCACACACATAATGAGAGAACAGGTGAGGTCCAACTCAGAGCCATTGCAGGTATCTTCAGAGATGAAGCACAAGTCAGTGTTGAGGGGAAATACAGAAAACAAAAGACAGATTAAACAGTGAATGAGAACATGTCCTCGTTTAATCAGATTCCTTCTCAGCGGTAATTGGTCAGGTCTGTTATGGAAGTGTGTGCGCTAGTGCTGAGTAGACCTTTCATGGTACTCAATATATTGATTTATCGTTTGATATATAAAGATGAACACAATCATTTTGCTGGCCTGGATAATACGCCCTTTACATGCATATTTGTTTCCATAAATCACCAACATTTCAGTAAGTCACACTGCTCATGTCCCTCTCATCTCCTGCTGTCTGTCTGCTTCTCTGTATGGGTGAGATGATCAGAGGAACAGGGAGCCCGCCAGCTAAACACACACAACAATTTTATTCCACCCAGAAAGTTTGGAAACAAAAGTGGAATAGGTTAACTTAACTTTCTTCTGAAATGTGAAACTTATCGTGAAGGCGTACCGATGTGCGTTTCTGTTGAACTACTGCCCCTGTATGAGATCAGTCTGCTGCTTGCGAATTTAGACAGACACCACCACCAATGGATGACAAAAGTTCTCATCCTGTTTTGATTAGTGCAAAATTTCACAGCTGAGAACCCCGCCAAATAGCAACACTGCGTACAATGAAGTCATATCTGTACAGGGTGAAGTTTGATGAGATTTGTGCAAAAATCAAACCCTTGAAGATGGTCTGGCTCTACATGTGGTGCAACATAAAAAAAACAACAAAAACTAACTAAAAAAAAAACAAAACGTAATGTGCTGCACTGTAAATTCATCCAACGCGTTTCTCAGTGCTAAAGTGCCTGACGCAGCTCTCTGTTGCTCACAACATTAAAACGACTGTATGTAAATTATCAGTGCGGAGCAAACACTATGTATGTCCAACATTAATGTGTTTTTAAACTTTTAAACATTATTTGTGACCTATGCGTAACATCAAATAGTATGAAATGTAACACAAAATAAGGAAATGTGAAATTTGCATCATATTTAACTTTAACTTGGAGTGCCAGTTGTGGCTCTGACAAAAGATGAAAACATGACAAATCTTGATTTTTTTATTTTTATTTTATTTCACTTTGCATAGGTCCATTGGAGAAAATGGCCCATTAGTTCAGGCACTGAGAGGCCATTAGCCAATGCCACCCTTTTACTATGAAAATTAATGATGACAACATACCCACAATGCAATGCAACTTCCTACACCTTAACTAAAGTAACATGAAATATGCAATGACATGACTACAATTAATCTCTACTAACCGCACGTAGGACGAGTAACTCAGCTAGTTATTTTACATGTGATCGAACAAGTAAATCTAATCTAATCTAATCCAACAAATTACCAATTGATTTTTGCTTTGTTTTACGCAACAGGAAGAAGGAAACAGAATTTCAATCAATCAATCAATTTTTTTTATATAGCGCCAAATCACAACAAACAGTTGCCCCCAAGGCGCTTTATATTGTAAGGCAAGGCCATACAATAATTATGTAAAACCCCAACGGTCAAAACGACCCCCCTGTGAGCAAGCACTTGGCTACAGTGGGAAGGAAAAACTCCCTTTTAACAGGAAGAAACCTCCAGCAGAACCAGGCTCAGGGAGGGGCAGTCTTCTGCTGGGACTGGTTGGGGCTGAGGGAGAGAACCAGGAAAAAGACATGCTGTGGAGGGGAGCAGAGATCGATCACTAATGATTAAATGCAGAGTGGTGCATACAGAGCAAAAAGAGAAAGAAACAGTGCATCATGGGATCCCCCCAGCAGTCTACGACTATAGCAGCAAAACTAAGGGATGGTTCAGGGTCACCTGATCCAGCCCTAACTATAAGCTTTAGCAAAAAGGAAAGTTTTAAGCCTAATCTTAAAAGTAGAGAGGGTGTCTGTCTCCCTGATCTGAATTGGGAGCTGGTTCCACAGGAGAGGAGCCTGAAAGCTGAAGGCTCTGCCTCCCATTCTACTCTTACAAACCCTAGGAACTACAAGTAAGCCTGCAGTCTGAGAGCGAAGCGCTCTATTGGGGTGATATGGTACTACGAGGTCCCTAAGATAAGATGGGACCTGATTATTCACAACCTTATAAGTAAGAAGAAGAATTTTAAATTCTATTCTAGAATTAACAGGAAGCCAATGAAGAGAGGCCAATATATATGAGATATGCTCTCTCCTTCTAGTCCCCGTCAGTACTCTAGCTGCAGCATTTTGAATTAACTGAAGGCTTTTTAGGGAACTTTTAGGACAACCTGATAATAATGAATTACAATAGTCCAGCCTAGAGGAAATAAATGCATGAATTAGTTTTTCAGCATCACTCTGAGACAAGACCTTTCTGATTTAGAGATATTGCGTAAATGCAAAAAAGCAGTCCTACATATTTGTTTAATATGCGCTTTGAATGACATATCCTGATCAAAAATGACTCCAAGATTTCTCACAGTGTTACTAGAGGTCAGGGTAATGCCATCCAGAGTAAGGATCTGGTTAGACACCATGTTTCTAAGATTTGTGGGGCCAAGTACAATAACTTCAGTTTTATCTGAGTTTAAAAGCAGGAAATTAGAGGTCATCCATGTCTTTATGTCTGTAAGACAATCCTGCAGTTTAGCTAATTGGTGTGTGTCCTCTGGCTTCATGGATAGATAAAGCTGGGTATCATCTGCGTAACAATGAAAATTTAAGCAATACCGTCTAATAATACTGCCTAAGGGAAGCATGTATAAAGTGAATAAAATTGGTCCTAGCACAGAACCTTGTGGAACTCCATAATTAACTTTAGTCTGTGAAGAAGATTCCCCATTTACATGAACAAATTGTAATCTATTAGACAAATATGATTCAAACCACCGCAGCGCAGTGCCTTTAATACCTATGGCATGCTCTAATCTCTGTAATAAAATTTTATGGTCAACAGTATCAAAGCAGCACTGAGGTCTAACAGAACAAGCACAGAGATGAGTCCACTGTCTGAGGCCATAAGAAGATCATTTGTAACCTTCACTAATGCTGTTCTGTACTATGATGAATTCTAAAACCTGACTGAAACTTCAAATAGACCATTCCTCTGCAGATGATCAGTTAGCTGTTTTACAACTACCCTTTCAAGAATTTTTGAGAGAAAAGGAAGGTTGGAGATTGGCCTATAATTAGCTAAGATAGCTGGGTCAAGTGATGGCTTTTTAAGTAATGGTTTAATTACTGCCACCTTAAAAGCCTGTGGTACATAGCCAACTAACAAAGATAGATTGATCATATTTAAGATCGAAGCATTAAATAATGGTAGGGCTTCCTTGAGCAGCCTGGTAGGAATGGGGTCTAATAAACATGTTGATGGTTTGGATGAAGTAACTAATGAAAATAACTCAGACAGAACAATCGGAGAGAAAGAGTCTAACCAAATACCGGCATCACTGAAAGCAGCCAAAGATAACGATACGTCTTTGGGATGGTTATGAGTAATTTTTTCTCTAATAGTTAAAATTTTGTTAGCAAAGAAAGTCATGAAGTCATTACTAGTTAAAGTTAAAGGAATACTCAGCTCAATAGAGCTCTGACTCTTTGTCAGCCTGGCTACAGTGCTGAAAAGAAACCTGGGGTTGTTCTTATTTTCTTCAATTAGTGATGAGTAGAAAGATGTCCTAGCTTTACGGAGGGCTTTTTTATAGAGCAACAGACTCTTTTTCCAGGCTAAGTGAAGATCTTCTAAATTAGTGAGACGCCATTTCCTCTCCAACTTACGGGTTATCTGCTTTAAGCTACGAGTTTGTGAGTTATACCACGGAGTCAGGCACTTCTGATTTAAAGCTCTCTTTTTTAGAGGAGCTACAGCATCCAAAGGTGTCTTCAATGAGGATGTAAAACTATTGACGAGATACTCTATCTCACTTACAGAGTTTAGGTAGCTAACATAAAGAAGGAATCATATCCTTAAACCTAGTTACAGTGCTTTCTGTAAGACTTCTAGTGTAATGAAACTTATTCCCCACTGCTGGGTAGTCCATCAGAGTAAATGTAAATGTTATTAAGAAATGATCAGACAGAAGGGAGTTTTCAGGGAATACTGTTAAGTCTTCTATTTCCATACCATAAGTCAGAACAAGATCTAAGATATGATTAAAGTGGTGGGTGGACTCATTTACTTTTTGAGCAAAGCCAATAGAGTCTAATAATAGATTAAATGCAGTGTTGAGGCTGTCATTCTCAGCATCTGTGTGGATGTTAAAATCGCCCACTATAATTATCTTATCTGAGCTAAGCACTAAGTCAGACAAAAGGTCTGAAAATTCACAAAGAAACTCACAGTAACGACCAGGTGGACGATAGATAATAACAAATAAAACTGGTTTTTGGGACTTCCAATTTGGATGGACAAGACTAAGAGTCAAGCTTTCAAATGAATTAAAGCTCTGTCTGGGTTTTTGATTAATTAATAAGCTGGAATGGAAGATTGCTGCTAATCCTCCGCCCCGGCCCGTGCTACGAGCATTCTGACAGTTAGTGTGACTCAGGGGTGTTGACTCATTTAAACTAACATATTCATCCTGCTGTAACCAGGTTTCTGTAAGGCAGAATAAATCAATATGTTGATCAATTATTATATCATTTACCAACAGGGACTTAGAAGAGAGAGACCTAATGTTTAATAGACCACATTTAACTGTTTTAGTCTGTGGTGCAGTTGAAGGTGCTATATTATTTTTTTCTTTTTGAATTTTTATGCTTAAATAGATTTTTGCTGGTTATTGGTAGTCTGGGAGCAGGCACCGTCTCTACGGGGATGGGGTAATGAGGGGATGGCAGGGGGAGAGAAGCTGCAGAGAAGTGTGTAAGACTACAACTCTGCTTCCTGGTCCCAACCCTGGATAGTCACGGTTTGGAGGATTTAAGAAAATTGGCCAGATTTCTAGAAATGAGAGCTGCTCCATCCAAAGTGGGATGGATGCCGTCTCTCCTAACAAGACCAGGTTTTCCCCAGAAGCTTTACCAATTATCTGTGAAGCCCACCTCATTTTTTGGACAGCACTCAGACAGCCAGCAATTCAAGGAGAACATGCGGCTAAACATGTCACTCCCGGTCTGATTGGGGAGGGGCCCAGAGAAAACTACAGAGTCCGACATTGTTTTTGCAAAGTTACACACCGATTTAATGTTAATTTTAGTGACCTCCGATTGGCGTAACCGGGTGTCATTACTGCCGACGTGAATTACAATCTTACCAAATTTACGCTTAGCCTTAGCCAGCAGTTTCAAATTTCCTTCAATGTCACCTGCTCTGGCCCCCGGAAGACAATTGACTATGGTTGCTGGTGTCGCTAACTTCACATTTCGCAAAACAGAGTCGCCAATAACCAGAGTTTGATCCTCGGCGGGTGTGTCGTCGAGTGGGGAAAAACGGTTAGAGATGTGAACGGGTTGGCGGTGTACACGGGGCTTCTGTTTAGGGCTACGCTTCCTCCTCACAGTCACCCAGTCAGCCTGCTTTCCCGGCTGCTCGGGATCTGCCAGGGGGTAACTAACGGCGGCTAAGCTACCTTGGTCCGCACCGACTACAGGGGCCTGGCTAGCTGTAGAATTTTCCACGGTGCAGAGCCGAGTCTCCAATTCGCCCAGCCTGGCCTCCAAAGCTACGAATAAGCTACACTTATTACAAGTACCGTTACTGCTAAAGGAGGCCGAGGAATAACTAAACATTTCACACCCAGAGCAGAAAAGTGCGGGAGAGACAGGAGAAGCCGCCATGCTAAATCGGCTAAGAGCTAGTAGCTACGCTAAGCTAGCGGATTCCTAAAAACACGCAAAGTGAATAATGTGTAAATAATTTAGAGGTGATTCAGCAGAAGGAGTGCTTTAGTTAAGGCATGTAAAGATTACACTGGGAAACAAATCGTAATCTAGATAACTAGATCAATCTAACTGCGCAGATTAAACAGCTAACAGATACAGAAAAACACCGCTGTGCTCCGGAACAGGAAGTGATACAATACTGCAGTGAGAGCCAACCACCAGTAGAGGCAAGCAAGAGGAATTTCCAGAAAGAACACACACACACACACACACACACACACACACACACACACACACACACACACACACACACAAAGAAATCAAAAACCTAAAGAAATTGCTGGAGAAGGAAAGAAAAGGCACTAACAAATACAAAAAAGATATCAGTGCTTCAAAAAGGAGTAACCTCCAACATCTGGAAAAAACTATCATGAAGCCTTGACTGAAGATATAAAGAATAAATACTGTAAAGCAAGAAAATAAAAAGGAAGGCAACTAACTGCAAAGGTAACAGTGGGGAGGACTGTGAAGAAGTGCAGGCTACAAGGCTTTTTTATTGGTTGTTAAGAGTACTCTAATGAGAATGAAACGCTCATTTAATGAAAATGTTGTGTTGCATGTTTTCAAAACTGATCATTTCAGTTACATTTTGAATGGACAGTATTAATTTAATTTAATACAAGTATAAACAATACATTTACACTTTCTATGGGTAAACAGCTGACTTATTATCCAAAAATGCAACTGGCTTTGAGAGTAAATACAATACAAACAGTCTGCACTACACAGCTGTCTAGTAAGAGGTATTTGAGTTAACTGGAAGGTTTTTAATAGCCAGGTTCAGGTGCATAGAAAAACAGTCAAAAAAGCAACCATGACCTTGAAGCGAGCAGCAGAAGAGTTATCCACAAAAATAACCGAAGGGTCAATACACAATGATCAGTCATAGCAGGAGACCAAAGCCAAAATCAACAGGCTAAACTCTGAAAACACATGAGGGCAACAGGAGTCAGTAACATGGAGATAACCATTAAGGTAACAACACAACTAACTGCAAAGGCATGAAACTAGACAATCTGGCAGTGAGGTGGTGAATTATGACGGGTTAAAAACCTTATGAAATTAGGCTGGAAGTGGAGATACACATGAACCCAGAAACCAGTGAACAGGAAGTAAAGCTACATATGCATAACATCCGTCCCTTATAAAGAAAAAGAAAAAAAATCCACCCTTTTCTCTTTTTTCCATTTTTCACACCACATATGTACACTTTTGATTTACTTAACAAATGTCTGCAACTAAAATAAATCCACCATTACAAGTCCAAAAGCTCCTACTGGAGTACTTGAATAAGCCCTTTGATGCTTATTTAGCTTTTTCTACAAATATGCCATTGGTCTTTCCAGTCCAGGTTCATAGTCCCGCAGGAGTACTGTTGCCACACCAGTGTCACGCGCATCCATAGCAAGCTCAAACAGGTGCATAAAAAGTAGGAACAAAAATGGCTTTCACCCAAAATGGCTTTCACCTCTCCAAAAGCACATTCACAGGCTTCTGTCCACACAAACTTACATCTTTCTTCAGCTCTATGATGACTGCAAAATTATGACCGAACCTTCCAAAGTTTCCATCTATTCGTTGGAAGTGGAAGATCAAAAATGGTCTCCACTTTGGCATGATGAGGCATCACATTTCCTTGCCCAGCCTTATGCCCAAGAAATGTACTTGACCTTTTCCAAATTCACAAAAAGGCCTGCCTTTTAGAACCTCTCAAGCAAATGTCAAGTTTTTCTCCGCTCGGGTCTGCTTTATGAATTTGCCTCCTGGTTTTATCTGTCTCCCCTTCTAATGCTCCTCTGTAGTCTCATTGATTTTGATGGTTTGTGTTGTTATTCTCCGATTTTGTTTATCTTGAATGTTTTATTATCTGATTACATGCCTGTTACCTCTTGTGTTGTTCTCGGTTATTGTTTATCTTGTATTTTGTCATTCATTACATTATCTGTTTCACTGTAGGCTCCGGTTTTGTTTCTGTTCATCATTTTGTGGTCACTCAATAGTTTGCTTTGCTATCTTATTTTCTGCGTTGGTTTTACAGTTATACTTCAGCCATGTTCTGTTCTAGTTTTGGTTGATTGATATAAACATTATATCAATCATTATATATATATATTTGGTTGATATAAACATTATCCATAATGTTTATACTTCTGCCATGTACAGTTCGGTTCTAGTTTTGATTATTATCTTTTCTATCTTACAACCCCAATGAAGTTGGGACATTGTGTGAAATGCAGTTTGGATGGTGCTAACCTGTAGGGTTGCTGCTTGATTGGAGCTGTCTGTCTGTATCCACATCATGGACAGCTAGCGATGTCAGCTCTGTAACATTTTGAAAAAGACATGGAAATTCAATGATTTAAAGCTTTTACCTTGCTCTGCCATTCAGCTGGTAAACGCATAAGTTGGATATCAAGTGACGTCCAACTTGATGTCCAACAGAGGTCTTCAGAGGTCTACAGATGGAACCCTACATTCTCAGCATTTTCATTCACTTCTTCAGACACATGGCTAATAATACCATAAGCCAAAGCAGGTCCACTTACATGACCCTGGTACCACTTCAGCAAGTTAACACAGTGTGGTCTTTCTTGTTATGTGGGCCGCTGAAGAGGAGGTACTGCTGGCCCACCACCACCAGAGGGCGCCCTGCTTGGAGTGCGGGCTCCAAGCACGAGAGGGCGCCAGACCCAGAGGAAGTGCCAGCTGTCACTCATCGCACCAGCTGTCACTCATCTACACCAATACATAAGCCGGACTGCAACTCCACCTCCCCGCCGAGAAATTGACTACCAAGAGGTAATTTCTCTGCTGACACATACGTTGTGTAATAATCTGAACTTCTGTTGCAGCCGTTTGGTGTGACAGCGACGGCTTCGCCTCACACCCCAAACCAGATAAGTGGTTAATCAGTTGCTGCACGAGTGTGTGATTGGAGGTGGAGGTGCTCCCTCCTAACTGTGTGCAGTCTGTGGACTACTGAGTGTGCGGACTCACACTCATTCATCTTGTCTCTGCTTTCTGCCAGCAGTACCAGGGTCGACAGCCGAAGACAGAGGCCACCTGGGGACGCGGGACTTGGCGGCTCCGGTTTTCTTCAGACCGTTGGTGGTGGAAGCCGTGTGGGACGCGGCTTCTCTCTCGTCGGGGGTCTTCTATCTTCGAGCCTGCCCACACGTCACCTGGTGTTAATTGACTTTACAATTTCTGTGTGTTTAGTTGTGTTTTGTCACAACATTAAATTGTTACTTTTTGGCTTATTCATTGTCCGTTCTTTAGCGCCCCCTGTTGTGGGTCCGTGCTACGACACCTTCCCAACATTTCTCCTTCCATCCTGAGTGCTAATCACGTCATTTTTGTCTCCTACCCTTTTCAAAACCATGTAGGGACCACAAAAGGACGCACTCAGACCAGATGCGCACTGGCACCAAAGCAAGAACTTGGTCTCCAACCACAAACTCAAGAGCCTTCCAGTTAAACTGAGCCTTCATCTGTTGTTGAGCCTGGTTATGACATGCAGACCACAAATTATCTTAAACTCACACAGCTCTTCTTCTTCTTCTTTAACCTGCTCCCATCAGGGGTCGCCACAACAGATCAATCGTTTCCATCTCACCCTGTCCTCTGTAACTTCCACTGTCATACCAACCACCTGTATGTCCTCCCTCACCACATCATAAACCTCCTCTTTGGCCTTGCTCTTCTCCTCCTGCCTGGAACTGGAATGCACAGGTTTCACATGGCTGACATGGAACGTGGGGTGGATTTTCATGGACCTTGGGAGTTGCAAACGCACAGAAACTGGGTTAATAACTTTGGAGATGGGGAATGGACCAGCAAACCTGGGAGTGAGTTTCCTGGGCATGCCTGGGTAGATGTCGTGTGAAAAGCCAGACCTTCTGGCCCGGGGTGTAGATAGGTACTGTGGATCTCTTCTTATCGCCATTCACCTTGTAGGCGGCTGAAGCATGCTGGAGGGCCCGACAGGCCCACTCCCAGGTTCGTCGGCAGCGAACTATGAAGGCTAAGGCTGAGGGCACACGTGAGTTCAGGTCTGTGGGAGGAAACAAAGTGGGTTGAAAGCCATGAACTACATGAAATGGAGAGAAACAAGTAGAGGATGAAGGACGGCAATTATGTGCTTGTTCTAACCAAACCGGCTGGGAAGCTCAGGTGCTGGGAGGCAAGAATATGCAGGCCCTTTTCAAGCTCCTGATTAACCTTCTCCGTTTGTCCATTCACCTGTGGGTGATACCCGGAGGTGAGGCTGGAAGAGACACCAAGCAGACAGCAGAATTCTTTCCAGAACTGTAAAAACAAACTGAGGTCCACGATCAGAAACAATGTCCTGAGGGAAAACAACACCAAAGTTTCAGCAGTCTCTTTGGCAGTAGGCAACTTACGTAAGGGTACAAAATGTGCCATTTTAGACAATCTGTCCACAACAGTCAGAATAACAGTGTTCTTAGAGGGCAGAAGGTAGACCTTGTGACCAAGGTCACGTGGGATTCAGCCGCGGAAGGAGTTCACCAGCTTTTGAGTGGGTGGATGATTTATGCATAGTGCATACTTGACATGCCTTAACGTAGTCTGTAATATCTACTAGCATGCGTGGCCACCAAAACCTTTCCTGTATGATTTGTATGGTTCTCTTGATGCCCAGGTGACACACGAACCAGCTGTCATGCCCCCACCAAATGACTTCACCCATTAGTGCGTCAGACACATATAGCGTCCCTCTCAGACACCCCGGTGGGCTGGGAACATAGAGTGCAGCCAAGTTGACCTTAGTCTCTATATCCCATGTAATGGCAGACACAAAGCATGATGCGGGGAGAATAGTGCAAGGTTCCGCAGGTATGTAAAAAGGATACCCCTGCCAGGAAAGCACATCTACTTTTCCATTTTTAGAGCCTGGACGGTAGGAAAGAATGAAATTAAACCGACTAAAGAAAATGGCCCAGCGGGCCTGTCTGGCGTTTAAGCGCTCCGCTGTGCTAAGGTAATCTAAGTTTTCATGATCTGTCCATACTAGAAATGGCTCTTGTGCCCCCTCAAGCCAATGGCGCCACTCCCCCAAGGCCACTTTCACCGGCAACAGTTCCCGGTCACCAATGTTATAATTACGCTCAACATCAGACAATTTCATTGAGAGACACAGGGATGTAACTTACAACCCCAATTCCAATGAAGTTGGGATGTTGTGTAAAATGTAAATAAAAACAGAATACAATGATTTGCAAATCCTCTTCAACCTATATTCAATTGAACACACCACAAAGACAAGATATTTAATGTTCAAACTGATAGACTTTGTTGAGAGGAATAAGAGGAATAAGACTACCCAGATTGTTACCAGCGCAAAGTTCAAAAGCCAGCATGTGTGATGGTATGGGGGTGTATTAGTGCCCATGACATGGGCAACTTACACATCTGTCATGGCACCATCAATGCTGAAAGGTACATCCAGGTTTTGGAGCAACACATGCTGCCATCCAAGCAACGTCTTTTTCAGGGACATCCCTGCTTATTTCAGCAAGACAATGCCAAGCCACATTCTGCACGTTACAACAGCATGGCTTCGTAGTAAGTGCGGGTATTAGACTGGCCTGCCTGCAGTCCAGACCTGTCACCCATTGAAAATGTGTGGTGCATTATGAAGCACAAAATACAACAACAGAGACCCCCGGACTGTTGAACAACTGAAGTCATAAATCAAGCAAGAATGGGAAAGAATTCCACCTCCAAAGTTTCAACAATTAGTGTCCTCAGTTCCCAAACACTTATTGAGTGTTGTTAGAAGGAAAGGTGATGTAACACAGTGGTAAACATACTACTGTCCCAGCTTTTTTGAAACATGTTGCAGGCATCCATTTCAAAATGAGCAAAAATTTGCACAAAAACAATAAAGTTTATCAGTTTGAACATTAAATATCTTGTCTTTGTGGTGTATTCAATTAAATATAGGTTGAAGAGGATTTTCAAATCATTGTATTCTGTTTTTATTTACATTTTACTAGGGCTGGGCAACGTTAATGCGCTAACGTTGCATTAATTATTGAGGTCATTATCGCCGACAATTTTGTTCCTCCCCTTAACGGTGTGGGTTTTTTTTTTAGCCTTTTATGACTGTTGCGCGTTGCCTTTTATTTTGAAAGCGTCAGTCGGGGGCAAGCTTATGCTGCTGCTTCCTGCTGATAGCTGAGTTCACACAGAAAACAACACGAGGATCGAGAAAAGTACAGGCTATACAATGCACAACAAAACAAAATGCAGAAAGACGCCAAACTTTTGAATGGACATTTTCGGTACAAAGTTCTACAGGATCAGGCCCGGATCCAGACCGGTTTGGACCGATGCAGTTGCATCGGTCAAATTTTTTTTTTATGCATCGTTCGTCATCGGTAAAAAAAAAAAAAAAATCTTGAATAATCTCGAATAGCCAAACGTGTCCCCGCGGTGAACACAGCTTTTCGGTGGTTTTCATGTCAACCTATAGTCCGTAAATGATACGGATTTTTCCGAGTTTCAGAGTCTTACGGACGTACAAATAAAGTCGGATATTCAGGGTTTGGTCTGTAATAAACTATTTCTGCAGTGCGGCTCCACTTTGAAACCATGAACCATTGAAGCAATGCTTCGATCCAGTAGCTCGTTGGTTCTTTGATTCACTGCTCCTCAGAAACGGCAAGCCGCTTCTTAACCCCTCGCAAAGCCATTAAAACATCGTCAGTCACTTTTGTGTGGATTAAAGTCACTAACTGGGACTCTTGTCTTGTTGCTGTCAAGAAACGAGAATCGTCCTCCGTTCCGTTCACACAGCTCGTAACGTTGCGTAGCTGAGACAGTCCGGTCGGAATTAATAACTTCAAAATGAATTGCTGCTTTAAATAAAATAACACCTCTTTCCAAATGTAATACAGACAAGAAACTACAATCGACTAAAACGTTTTTTTTCCTCCCAAAATGAAACGTGCTGTGTTTTCTTTTCAAATTACATCCTGAAGTGAAGCACAGCAGCTGTAAGCTCAGCTCAGATATATGGAAACACATTCATGCCAATAATGTCTGAAAGGAAATGCTTTTGACAAAAACTACAGATTTTGTTTATTCCTATTTATGTCCAGAGATCAAGGATTCACCATGTACAGTAAATGTTCAATTTCAATTCAATTTAATCGGCTTATAAAGTGCCAAATCACAACAAAATCTAAATATACTAAAACAAATACATCACAATTGTACACATATCAAATTGTGGTATGTGTACAATTGTGACGTATTTGTTTTAGTACATTTAGTCATGGACATGAATATTGTTATTTTGATATGAAACAGGATAACAAATGACCTGCCAGTGGTTTTATATTTGATTTCATTAGTGTGTTTCAGTTGAAATTTACATTTTCATATTTATGCAATGTTCATTTACATTTTCAAATAAAGCTGTGCTTTTAAGCGGCTTTTGAATTCATTTTTGGGTTTCACATATACCATGCGATTAATCATGATTAATCACAGAAAGTCATTGAGTTAATGCGATTAAGATTTTTTATGTTTGCCCACCCCTACATTTTACACAACATCCCAACTTCATTGGAATTGGGGTTGTAGCAAGGTCACTAAAAGCGGAGCTTAGAGCTGTTAGGTAGTCTTCTTGCTGCACTAACCGGTGGCTATGATGGTGTCCCGACAACTGAAACACATTTGAATCCCCTTTGTCCATTGTTGGCCAGATCGTTCCATCAGGCACAGTAGTCTAAAACATCTGGACACAAATGCAGGACTCAACAAGGCAGCTCTGGTTTTTAAGATCATTTACTGTGTGAGAAACCAGGGTTAGGTACACAAAAAGGCAGTCCAAACACAGCAAAAAATCAGAAACTTCAGGCAATAAGGTGTGGTCGAAAAAATGGGCAAGCGGTCAAAAAACACAATGTGGCAAGCACGGCTAGAGAACACAGGTACAGAGCTGGAAACGAAGACACAAGGCGCAAGGATCTGGTGGGGAACTACCCACCCGGAAGCGAACATTTGCAAACATCAAACAAATGTTCATATAATGTTTGTTTACTGTTCAGCAAGTTTGCAAACGTTCATGTAATGTTCGTGATGTTTGTCTAATGTTTGCATGGAAGCGAAAATTTGCGAACATCAAGTGAATGTTCATAGAATGTTCATTTACTGTTCAGCAAGTTTGCAAATGTTCATATAATGTTTGTGATGTTTGTCTAATGTTTGCATGAAAGCAAACATTAGACAAACATGTAAGCAAACATTTGCAAAAATCAATCAAATGTTTATAGAATGTATGCTTAATGTTCAGTGTGTTTGCGAACATTCACATAATGTTCATGTTGTATGTGTAAAGCTTGCCTCTAAATAAAAGTATAAATTAAATTATTATTTAATTATTACAATTATTTTGTAAAATTTCATATTACAGGAAAACATTAAATATCATTTACTGCCTACAGAAAGTTAACGTTGGACTCCATTTAAATTATGGGTGCAAACATAGGTAGAATGAACAATAGGAAATGATTTCAACACTCATGGTAACCAATAATATGTCGATTTATGATTTATTCAGACCTACTGAATATACGAGAGTAGGCTGAAACGTTCTAAGGCTCCCCATGAAGGAGTAATGCATTAACTGCATTATAGTGAGCCTTAGAACTTTTCAGCCTACCCTCGTATAATTTCAAGATTACTGTGATAAACTGACAGAGCTAACTCAGAAACATGTCTTGGGGCAACTTGCATAAACATGCACTCTGTTAATTGGAATATTATTTTTGCAATAAAAAATTTACATCACTACAGACTGTGATTGTCAGCTACTGAAATATGTTTTTTTATGGAAACAGATTGCAATGGCAGCTTATTATCCAGAAGTCCGACAGACCTGAGTTACATACATTTTGCCATATTTTCTAAAAGCATAATATCTTTAGCATTTTTGGAAATAAGGAAAAATACATTAAAGGTATTAAAATTGATTTACAACATAATGTTTTCAACATGCATGAGCAGGAAACATTGACATTTAAATAAAACAGCTCATAGACAAATAATATTTTTTACTGATCACTTCACAACTTGCAGTTCAAACATTATCAGACATGTTTTTAAACAAACATGCTGAACATGAGATGAATAGTCACACATGTCACAGTCTAACAGTGTTTGGTGGGAATTATTACCATAACAACATATTTCTTCCTTTCTGATTCCTTTAATTTCAGCTGCTCAATTCATGTTTTCAGTGAGGCATGATATTATAATTATCCAGGGTAAAACATGTACATTGTACACATTATAACACCTGGATACAATCATTTCTGAATGTAAAATGCAACATTCTCATTCTGGTAAAAAAAAAAAAAAAAAAAAAAAAAAAAAGCTTGTAGTGCTCTCCACCAAACAGTTGGTGGCAGTGGTGCACCGAGTTGGGTTAAAACCCGCTGTTTAACAAAGAAGAACACGACGTGGCTAACTAGCAGTGCTGCATGCTCTCCGCTCTCTTTTGGCAAATAAAAGTTTATGTTCAAGACGTTAATTTGCCTGTTCAGTCTCTATACTTGATTAAGAGACCACTGAGAGCAGAAGAGGAGACTAACGCTGGATGATCATCGACTGGATCACAGAAAACCAACACAACCACGAGTTAGCAGCTAGCTTCAAATGGCGAGGCCTTCCTACAGTCATCACGAGGTAACGGAACCTGATGTGAGCACAAACCCATTTTAGACAGAAAAGACAGAACTTGCTTGAAGCTTGATTATGCCAGACATGGACTAATGAGAACCAAACCAGCACATTTTTGACTAGCACGGAGCTAACGTTAGCCACAGAGAGGCACAGGCCTAATTCATATTTTGTCCATGTTTTAATTTATTCTGATATTAAGCCAGAAGCCTAAAGGTGTCAATAAGGTGTGTGTGGGCATCTCACTTCCAAGGACATGCAGGTTGGGTGAATTGGAAACTTTATAATTGTCCAGGTCACTTATAAAAGAGGTCTCGATCTCAAAGGGACTAATTTGCTTAAATAAATGCTAAATTTAAGATATACATAACTTTTTATGACCATGACTAATATATATATACTCTGTCTTTAAGTTTAAGTAATGTCAGTGCCCAGAAAGAGACTTTATAAAGATAAGTTTGATAATATTTTCGATCATTGTTTGTTCCCCACCACAGTAACCATGCCTGCTGCCTTAAGAGTTGTTAAATCACTGAATCCTCCATCTGACCAGTCGGTTGAGTGTGTGTCTGCAGTTGATTCACATCAGCCCGATCTTTATCCCGAGGTTTGTACTATAATGGTTAAATAAGATTGTTCAGTGTCTTGTGCCAGAAGATTCTAAAAATTCACATTCAGCAAGCAAAATATTCAAAATTTCTGGCAAGAAATATTCTGTTTATTTGGGATATAATTTGAAAATACAGTAAAATCTGCCAGTAATGAAGTTGTATATACTAACTTTCCTTATTTAAAGAAATAATTTACAGGTCTTGTTACTTAATTGACATGTTTATTTATTGCTGATATAAAGTTACAGAATTCCTTTTATAAAAACTCAGTTTCTATGTCCCTTGCATAATGTTTCATTTGCATAGTGTGTGCATACTGTCTATGGTACCATACACTTGAAACAGGAGGACTTGTATGCTATACTACTGAGGTTTACCACCTTATCTGGTGTGGGAAAAGTGATCTGTCCAAAAAAAAAAATTTTTTTGAGATTCTTTTGGTGGGTAAATAGACCTGAGAAAGCACCAGAATTAGGGCTGAAACGATGAGTCGAGTAACTTGAATAATTCGATTACAAAAAATGTTTGAGGCAAATTCTGTGCCTCGAAGCTTCGTTTAATGTTGTAGCACATATGTCAGGCCTGTGTGTGGCGCTGCAACATCCGCAGAAAAAAAAACAAGGCGAGCATAACAGCTAATCAAATTAGTAACGATAGCTACCGCTTTCCAACGTGACACAGAGTAAAATAAAGCCTTTTAAGAGAAAGATGGTCCATACTGATCATCTGAAATAGACTTACTGTGCATTTAAAGCGAAGCAGTGTGTTTGTCTGTTTTTCTGCTCTACGTGGGGAGGGACTATTGACCCGGTGGCCAGCTGCTGTCTCTCTCTGCCCAGCGTGAGGAGCTCTCAGACCGGGCGAGTCACAGCTCTGTCCCCGGCTACATTGACAAACAGCAGAAGTCCACTCTTTCTTCTGTGTTTACCTCAGACTCACACTGAGTGTTTCACTTTTTAATGATGCGTTTTTGGGCAACACACAACACTTCACGAACACGGTAACTTAAATAATAAAAAACTGACTGCGATGCTGCATGTTCAACCTCCAGCTGAAATGCATCTGCTGAAGAGAAAGAGGGATAAAAAAAAATCACGCAGGGACCCAGTCCATCAACCTTTATTTAAAAAAAAAAAAAAAAACTTGGTTAATTTTTACAAATTGGACAAAACAAAATAGAAGGCTACATCCCATCGCCATTTCAGCAAAATGACAGTGACATTGTGTCATTGCTTATAGACAGCCCATTGATGTTATTTAAAACGCAAAAGTACTTTTTATCCGATTACTCGATTAATCGCCAGAATAATCGATAGAATACTTGACTGCTAAAATAATTGATACCTACAGCACTAACCAGAATGCATTTGAGATTTCACATTTTTCTGGGGGACAACCACCTGACCAACCATCAGGGCCTTGCCAAGATCTTTCAAGTTTGTTTTTTTGTTTTTTTTGTTGTTGTTGTTTTTTTCCTCCATGGCTCACTTTCATCACTGAGTGGTGGCCAAGTGGTTAATGCGCTTGGTTTCAGTGCAAAAGGTTCCGGGCTCAAATCCCACCCCTGCCACATTTCTCCATGTAATGTGGAGTTGCATCAGGAAGGGCATCCGGCGTAAAACCTGTGCCAATTCAACATGCAGATCCACCTCGGATTTGCTGTGGCGACCCCGAGTGCAAACAAGGGAGCAGCCGAAGGGACTTACTTACCTACTTACTTTCATCACTCAGTTCATTCACAGATTTGTCCGTGCTGAAGATGAAAGGTCAACAGCATTGGTTTAATCCTTTGTGAAGCATAGGATTTAATGTAAAGTGAGAACTTCTGTATTAAGGTTGTAACATATGGATCTATATACATTTTGTGTTCCAGGAGAAGCAGAATGACATCATTCACAGTATCAAACAGCTAAATGACAGAGTTGGTGCACTGCATCCTTGGACTGTCCCTGAAAGTGTCGGTTCCCAGACATACCAGGAGAGAGAACAATGTGGACACTGCTAAGATGATCATCCGAAGAATGGCCAGCTAAACCAGAAGTGTGGGCTTGAAACAATTCCAAGCAGTGCCTGGAAGTAATGGGCCTTCCAGTAAAGTCACTCAAAGAAGTGAGTTAATGTGTTTTCTGTTTGTTAGATCCTCATCACCTTAATAAAGTTTTGCTGTCTCATTTTTTACACAGTATATTATGAAACATGCTGTATTTATGGAAATACAGTAACTAAAGCCTTTCACATTGCATGCTTTATACGCATCAGGCAACGCGTCGCGTCAACGCCTCCCACACCCCCGACGCGTTCCGTGTGGCAAGGGGATGGAGACTTTTGTTCAGATTTTTTTTTTTTTTTTTCTCCAGAGGAAAGCTGAGTGATCGCCATGTTGTATGTGCGTCGATGAACCACGAAAAAGCTTTAATACAGCAGTCAAATTAATTTTGAGGTTTAAAAAAAACATTTGCAAGGATTTTTCTTCAGAAAACTGCTCTGTATAAATGAGCAGTCCTGTGACACCTTCCTGTTTTGTAGGCATCAGTGGTTTCTGCCGCTAGTCTTCCATGTTTGGACCCGACACATTGTTTCTTTTGGACAGTGTGAAGCTTTGTCACAGTTCAGAGCGGCAAAAGTTGGATTGGGTTGAACTTTTACCCCGTCAGCCTGTTGACAAGCAGGAATGCACACTCCCGGCAGAAGCGATGGTTTAGCTCGGCTTTTGACGTGACGCTTCAGACGCCTCTAAAAAGCAACGCGTTTCATTGAAAATACTTTTTAGACCAATTTGTGGCGCCTCTGATGCTTCCAAAGCATGTGGTGTGAAAAGTCCTTTACACAAATAACAGTGGGTACAGAGGATTAATCATTTTTGTCTGATCTGCTTTCACCTGTGTGGTATACCTAATTGATAACTAAATTGAGAAAATTCTGGAAGCAATATAAACAGCTTGTTAAAAATATAGGACCTGTCCAATAAGGTGCTGAGTTGAATACCAGTTATGACCATGTAGCTCAAATTATACAATATCTGAACAGAAAAATGTATATAATTGCTTATGAATAACAAAGGAAAATTTCAACTTGCAGCTCAAGAGTACTAATGACAGACTTGATGGTGAGGATGAGGGAACCACCAGAGGAATGCCCTAATCAATACCTTAACTGCATACACCCCTGGAATGGAACAAGGGAAGTATACAGTAACAGTCATTGTCAGGGGCGGCTTGAACGCTACGGCTCCTGTTTATCTTTGGCAGCCAGGACAAGTCAGGAACTGTCAATTGCCAGGGACGTGCCACAAATTTAGAGTTGTCATGGCAACTGCAATAAAAATCACATCAATGGACAATCTTTCTACAATTGTGCCATAATCCGAAGATGTCCTGTCCGAGCAGAATCAAAGAAGTATAGACGGGACCATCCTGAACTTTTTCCTGACCCAGATTACAGGTTTGAAAAACTAACAATCTTGCAAATCTGTTTTTTGGGGGGGGGGGGGGGGGCAGTCACAGTAGAGAGGCACCGTGACGTCTGGTCTCTGGCTGCGAATCCAACATGGCAGAATCCACTTCAAAACAGCTTCATTTCTGTGTAAATCTAACATGTCTATCATATATTATGTAAAAGCTACTGAAAAACACTTTGAAAACTGAAAACACTGTTTTCACAACCTGATAATACCTCTGCAGTGATTTACAAGGAGCCACCAAGACACCCAGACAACTTAGGAGAAGTTAATAGGCTTACGTGGCTGTGACTGGAGAAATTGTGCACAGTGCAAGCTTTGCATTTTGCATCACTACTCTTAGCTTCATAGTGGAGTAGAGCACAGAAGGATTTTCTTTCACCAAAACAGATCAAATCCAGGCATCTCAGGTGTATCTTCTGGCAATTTGTAGCTAAAGGTTCAGGTCTTCTTTTTTAAGAAAATCCTCCTCTATACAACTTCATCATGAAGATGGATAACTGGTGATACAAAATGCAAAGCTTGAACTGTGCATAATTTCTCCAATCACAGCCATGTAAGCCTATAACTTCTGGGTTGTCTGGGTGTCTTGATGGCTTTCCTCACTCTTCTTCTTCTTGCACACTCACTCAGTTTTTCAGAACTGTTCATGCAGATTTACCATAGAGTGCCATATTGTTTGTATTCTTCATAATTGATGTAAATAAAGTCCAAACCATTCAGTGGCAGCTTTACCCTCAGAGAGCCTCATCCACAACCACCACAAAAGACAGGCAGTACATGGTATTAAGAAGAGGGGTATGTAATCTTTTGATCAGGTTAATTTGAGTAGTTTGTGTTGTCATTATGATTTGAAAAGAGTAAACACTGTTGTTTGCCGGTAAATGGCTTCACCCAACCATGAACCATGAGCGAAAAAAAAGTTTTTGTGTTATTGTTCATATTCTCTGAAAAATGGCCCAAAAAAAAAACTAAACTTCTGCCAGGGTATGTAAACTTTTGGCCCCACCTGTATACATATAGATTCCAATTAAATAATTATTAAGAAGACTGCACATACGGCTGAGGGTATTTTATATGATATCGGGGTTTATATTCTATAATATCAAAGCTTATGGTCAGATTAGTAGCATTACTTAATTTGCATTGTACATGGAATATTTTTGATAAAATTTAATTTTACCTCCAGAGAACCTTTTTATTTGGGGATTAAACATTAATTTAAATGAATAATTTTGTATTATTTTTGTATATTTTTTTCATCGCGAATTTCCTCAGGAAATTTGATTGTAATATGTTTGTGTTAAACTGTTCAGTTTCGCTAACTGACTAATCTGACTAATGTCATACTGAGTCTTCAAATCTGCGATTAAAAACTTCCATAGGAATTTTCTCAGGGAATTTATTGATAGTAATGTTTGTGTTAAAACTGTCCACAGTTTTGCTCTTAAGTATGACTTTTATTAATTGTATGTAGATGTCTAAAAGATTGTTGTAGTTTTTGTTTCAAGTGGTGATTTATGTTTAAGTTGAATTTATTTTTGCTCCTAAAATGTGTATTATTGGTTGTATGTAGATAAATAGATGAATTATTATTTTATTTTTTTTTTTCTAAGGTTTCATTATTAATTCTAGAAGTTATTCTTATATCTGAACATTTTTTTTGGAGTAGCATTTGTGGTTTACCGCTTAAGAAATGTTTTGTAACGTTGAAAATTTTTCATTTTATGTGCTTTTTGAGCAATGATGTTTAATTCTGTAAAGATGAATTCCTTTATCAATTAAGTGGTTTCAAAAGTTTGTCCATTACTTATTTTATATGTTCCACAATATAATTCCACATTGCAAGTCACTATTGAAATAAAACCTATTGAATTTTAAAACATTTATAAAGTTTGTTTTATTTTTTTTTTTATTTTTTTTTAGTTCTCAATAGGAACAATCACAAAAATTGTAGGTAATTGAGCAAGAACATTGCACGAACATCATATGAACAAAGAATGAGGACAGGTAATGTTCGCATGCGAACACTCTACAAATGTTCATTTAATGTTCTGCTGCAACTGTTCATTTGGTGTTTGTGAACGTTTGTATAATATTCATTGAATGTTCGCATGCAAACATTACCTGTCCTCATTCTTTGTTCATATGATGTTCATGCAGTGTTCATGCCACGTTTGCAAACGTTCAATGAACATTCAAAGAACATTTGGTTTCTGGGTGGGTAGTGCAACCAGTCAAGCTTAAATACACGCAGATGATGAGCTACAGATTAGAAACAGGTGTGTGTAAAGCTCCAGAATAGGGTGTGGCCCAAACAATGTGCCCTGCCCACCACCAAGCACAAAAAGAGACAGACGAGAGAAAAAGGGAAAGACAAAGCCCAAGCAAGAAAAATCCAGCAAGAGTAATCACATACTGAAAAAACAACCAAACCTAAACTCAGCCGAACAAAACAAAAACATGTTACAAAAGTCCAGATTCTGACATGCAGCTCTGCACATCACCCTTGTTTTTAAAAATAGGAACCAGCACACTTCGTCTCCACTCCTCAGGCATCCTCTCACTTTCCAAGATTTCATTAAACAACCTGCTTCGAAACTCCACTGCCATCTCTCCTAAACATTACCATGCCTCCACTAGAATGTTATCTGGACCATTTCCATTCTTCATCCTCTTCATAGCTGTTGTGCAACTTCATCTGTTGCACTTCCTGATTTACTCTCTCCACATCATCCAGCCTTTTCTCTCTCTCATTTTCTTCATTCATCAGCTCCCCAATTTATTCCCTCCACCTCAATAC
Organism: Thalassophryne amazonica; assembly: GCF_902500255.1. Lineage (NCBI taxonomy): Eukaryota > Metazoa > Chordata > Actinopteri > Batrachoidiformes > Batrachoididae > Thalassophryne > Thalassophryne amazonica. The sequence goes on from NC_047115.1 coordinate 85,520,354, forward strand.
TTTCTCCTCACTTATCAGCACATTACCGTCTGCATCCTTTATCACCCTAACCTGCTGCAGATACTTTCCAGCTCTGTCACTTTGTCTGGCCAATGAGTATAAGTGCTTTTCTCATTCCTTATATCCCCATCACACTGGAGACTGAATGAGCCAGAACACCGTACAAATGAAAATTTGACCTCAATTCCAGCAAAGTTAAACAATCGAAAACCTCCAACAACATTCTACGTGCACTCCAAACAGTCAGGCAAATTCCTGTGGTTGGCCCGAATGTTTAGCTCATGTTCAAAACAATCAAGGTGCAGGTGAGGTGGAAAAAGCTTGAAGTGCAGTCTGACCACATTCTGACAGCATTCTAAATATTCTCACGACATCAAAACAGCATTCAGAACAGTCTGATTAGACTCAAGAGATATTCACCATGGTCAGGAATGTCAAATCCTGACCGTATGTCCCACTTATGCTATGGATGAGCCATACATGCACCTCCATTGGATCCCGTTCGGGTACGAAAAGGAAATATTGGTATGTGCAATGTCTATGGCATGCATTCATCTTGTGAACCTTGCGCAATCAAACCAAAAGCACTGTGTGTCATTGCAAGTCAATGCATCTCACAGTTACAAAGCACCACGCACATCTGAATGGGGTGTCATATCCATAATAAACCTTATATTACAGATACATTGTCATTCCCTCCCATGGGTTAGATAATGTATGTGAAATATTATGATCATCATAGGTGTAACACCATGAGCAGATGTGGACAGTGCAGCTGAACGGCGTGCCACAACTGTAATACACATATTATGACATGTACACTATTGAATTCTTTAGGAGGAATGATGTTCCAACTGTATTGCCAAGCCATTACAATATTAATAAAATAGAAATCACCTTTGGAATGGCTTCAGAAGCATCTCACAGCGCATAGCAGGTCCACCTTGGATCTCCTGTGTGTACCCCGCGTACAAACAATGGGGCAGCTGAAGAGACTTACTTACTTTTATGCTAGAATATGAGTTGATATAATTTATTTTATTCACTTAATCCAAATCATTTTTATGCAGATACTTAGTAAATGTAAATCAATTTCACCCATATAATTAATATAAGTCAATTTCACCTATGTAATGTTATCAGTAAGAAAATTGTTCTGGTTTTATAGTTGACACCCGGTGGTCATTTTTAACATAGCAGCACAGGTAGTCCATGAAGAAGAAGCTGCCAGTTCATTGGCTGAGAGTGGTCAGGTGGTCTTGAGTCAACTTCCTGTTCAGCCACATGGTTTAGATACACCGGAGAGCATTTTAATGCCTATGCATTCTTGAACCATCTGGTTGTTTGACGCCATCTAGAAGCATTGCTTGTAAGTAAGTAACTGCTTGTAAGTAATCTAAGTTTAATGATTCAGTGTTTCTGAATATTGTGTGTTTTTGTACACTTTGTGATGCTGTGTAACATAAGCAGCTCACCCCATTATCTTTGTGTTGTCAGGTTATCTATGCTGTAGCTATGTAGTGATTTAATTACCAGTCTCACTCAGGATTTTTTATTTTATATTCTGACTTTATGTGATTCGCTGTGTCTCTGTATGAGAATTACGTTATTTGTACTGACAAAGGTAATTATGCTAAGCCAAATTGTATTTTGTGATTAGTTTCACAGATTCTGTAATTCAGAAGCTGTGTCCTACACATTCCAGAGTAAAGAAGATTGAACTTTATTCCCTTGTCTGGCTCATCACTCAACTTCCAATTACAGACTGTTTAGCTGTCTGTCAACTCGTGCATGGTAGGCACGCATGTTGGAGGACAGAATAACCTAGATTATCAGTAAATATGAATCAGTTTCCCCCAGATATTTAGTAAAGCTAAATTATTTTTGCTCAGATACTTAAATATGAATCAGCTTTCTTTGTAAAAATGCTATTACTAAATCCAACATATTTCAACTGCTGCTTTTATTAACACGTACTTCATTTTTTTGGTTAGGTTTAGTTAATATAGTCAATACTTTTTAATCAAAAGTGTAGACTTAAAATCTATTCAATTATATTATGTGTCACTGTGTTGCCACAGTTTTTTGGGAAACTGGTCAAAATTTTTACAGTGTACACAAACTGGAAAAGCAAGAGGACATTTTTCCTCTGAAGTGTTGGAGCCAAAAAATGAGTCACTGCTGTTTGATCATGAGCCAGATCACAATACTCATCACCGGTAACTCAGGGCCCAGGCCCAAAGGAGCACATCTGACAAATATGTTTTTCTTACAAACTTCTCATATAAAGAATAAATAATTCAAATAGAGGTGCATAACCTTTGGCAGACTCTGTTTAAACTGTTCCAAAACCATCAGCTCTTGCAACCCCTTAAAATCATGCAGCTTACTCCAGAGGTGGGACAAAGTCACCATCAAGTCTCTCTCAAGTCATGAATCAGCAAGTCCAAAGTTAAGTCTCAAGTCATAATGACCACCAATTGTTTGCAAGCTGATGTGAGACTTGACTTGGGACTTGCTGATTCATGACTTGAGAATGACCTGACGGTGACTTTGTCGCACCTCTGCCTTACTGGCTCCCAACCATTTGTCAAATGCTACTTCTGGCTGTCTTGCCAAGTCCAAGTAGGTCTGTCGAGGTTGTACTCTTTCTGATCAGTTTGTAAACTTTTAGTCCTGGCTGTCGGACAAAATCATAGTTGTTAATCTGACTTAACTTTGAGGAAACACAGGCTTCCTGTGCCTTCCGTGTTAGAGAACCTTGTATGTGTCTCCCACTGTTCTTTAGGCCAGTTTTGTGTCTCAACAATCTTCATAAACATTTAAAAAAAAAAAGACCTTGAACTTCCCTGGATGAAATTTGGATACCAAAGGAAGACATTTGTTCTCATCAAAGCTTTTTCTTGTTTCTGGCATCTATTATCTAAAGCAAGTTTAGCCCTCTCAAGGTCAAGTTCCATTTTTTTCATGGTGTCTGTTTTTCCCTTTCCTGACACTGACTTTCCCTTTTCTTCTTCTCAGAGTTACAATTAACCAAAATATTCTGCATGAGTTCTGGCTTATTTGCGCCCTCAGGTGCATCCCCTTCCAAATATTCCATCAGTATCCACAGTATAGCTTTATCAAACTTGGTTAACTGTGCCCGCATCATCTCAGTTTCCACAAATCCAACTGGAGCAAACTGCCATCATCTAATCCTGTTCATGCCAAAACACAAAAGAGTAATAATGCAAATAACAGGCAGGAACAAAGTTCCCAAATGTGAACAACAATACAGTAACATGCACAATGCACAACTGTCCTCACCCAAACATAGGTGACCAAAAACTTCCCTAATCCCAGAATTATCAGCCACTACAGAACAATGGCTTCCAAACAATCCACTGCACAACACTGCAATACTACAACATTCCAGCACCAAACGACACTGATAAATGTGACTGTGCCTCATCTCAGCAAAACTCAAACAAACTGAGCTAACAACCACAAAATAAGCATGCACAACTATCAATGTTAAGAAGAACTACAGAACCACTACAACAGCTCACACACACACCAACACAAAGACTGTGTCAAGCAACCCACATTATTCATTTCAATTCAATTTTATTTATATAGCGCCAAATCACAACAAACAGTTGCCCCAAGGCGCTTTATATTGTAAGGCAAAGCCATACAATAATTACGTAAAAACCCCAATGGTCAAACGACCCCCTGTGAGCAAGCCCTTGGCGACAGTGGGAAGGAAAAACTCCCTTTTAACAGGAAGAAACCTCCAGCAGAACCAGGCTCAGGGAGGGGCGGTCTTCTGCTGGGACTGGTTGGGGCTGAGGGAGAGAACCAGGAAAAAGACATGCTGTGGAGGGGAGCAGAGATCAATCACTAATGATTAAATGCAGAGTGGTGCATACAGAGCAAAAAGAGAAAGAAACACTCAGTGCATCATGGGAACCCCCCAGCAGTCTAAGTCTATAGCAGCATAACTAAGGGATGGTTCAGGGTCACCTGATCCAGCCCTAACTATAAGCTTTAGCAAAAAGGAAAGTTTTAAGCCTAATCTTAAAAGTAGAGAGGGTGTCTGTCTCCCTGATCCGAATTGGGAGCTGGTTCCACAGGAGAGGAGCCTGAAAGCTGAAGGCTCTGCCTCCCATTCTACTCTTACAAACCCTAGGAACTACAAGTAAGCCTGCAGTCTGAGAGCGAAGCGCTCTATTGGGGTGATATGGTACTACGAGGTCCCTAAGATAAGACGGGACCTGATTATTCAAAACCTTATAAGTAAGAAGAAGAATTTTAAATTCTATTCTAGAATTAACAGGAAGCCAATGAAGAGAGGCCAATATGGGTGAGATATGCTCTCTCCTTCTAGTCCCCGTCAGTACTCTAGCTGCAGCATTTTGAATTAACTGAAGGCTTTTCAGGGAACTTTTAGGACAACCTGATAATAATGAATTACAATAGTCCAGCCTAGAGGAAATAAATGCATGAATTAGTTTTTCAGCATCACTCTGAGACAAGACCTTTCTGATTTTAGAGATATTGTGTAAATGCAAAAAAGCAGTCCTACATATTTGTTTAATATGTGCATTGAATGACATATCCTGATCAAAAATGACTCCAAGATTTCTCACAGTATTACTAGAGGTCAGGGTAATGCCATCCAGAGTAAGGATCTGGTTAGACACCATGTTTCTAAGATTTGTGGGGCCAAGTACAATAACTTCAGTTTTATCTGAGTTTAAAAGCAGGAAATTAGAGGTCATCCATGTCTTTATGTCTGTAAGACAATCCTGCAGTTTAGCTAATTGGTGTGTGTCCTCTGGCTTCATGGATAGATAAAGCTGGGTATCATCTGCGTAACAATGAAAATTTAAGCAATGCCGTCTAATAATACTGCCTAAGGGAAGCATGTATAAAGTGAATAAAATTGGTCCTAGCACAGAACCTTGTGGAACTCCATAATTAACCTTAGTCTGTGAAGAAGATTCCCCATTTACATGAACAAATTGTAATCTATTAGATAAATATGATTCAAACCACCGCATTGCAGTGCCTTCAATACCTATGGCATGCTCTAATCTCTGTAATAAAATTTTATGGTCAACAGTATCAAAAGCAGCACTGAGGTCTAACAGAACAAGCACAGAGATGAGTCCACTGTCTGAGGCCATAAGAAGATCACTTGTAACCTTCACTAATGCTGTTTCTGTACTATGATGAATTCTAAAACCTGACCGAAACTCTTCAAATAGACCATTCCTCTGCAGATGATCAGTTAGCTGTTTTACAACTACCCTTTCAAGAATTTTTGAGAGAAAAGGAAAGCTGGAGATTGGCCTATAATTAGCTAAGATAGCTGGGTCAAGTGATGGCTTTTTAAGTAATGGTTTAATTACTGCCACCTTAAACGCCTGTGGTACATAGCCAACTAATAAAGATAGATTGATCATATTTAAGATCGAAGCATTAAATAATGGTAGGGCTTCCTTGAGCAGCCTGGTAGGAATGGGGTCTAATAGACATGTTGATGGTTTGGATGAAGTAACTAATGAAAATAACTCGGACAGAACAATCTGAGAGAAAGAGTCTAACCAAATACCGGCATCACTGAAAGCAGCCAAAGATAACGATACGTCTTTGGGATGGTTATGAGTAATTTTTTCTCTAATAGTTAAAATTTTATTAGCAAAGAAAGTCATGAAGTCATTACTAGTTAAAGTTAAAGGAATACTCGGCTCAATAGAGCTCTGACTCTTTGTCAGCCTGGCTACAGTGCTGAAAAGAAACCTGGGGTTGTTCTTATTTTCTTCAATTAGTGATGAGTAGTAAGATGTCCTAGCTTTACGGAGGGCTTTTTTATAGAGCAACAGACTCTTTTTCCAGGCTAAGTGAAGATCTTCTAAATTAGTGAGACGCCATTTCCTCTCCAACTTACGGGTTATCTGCTTTAAGCTGCGAGTTTGTGAGTTATACCACGGAGTCAGGCACTTCTGATTTAAAGCTCTCTTTTTCAGAGGAGCTACAGCATCCAAAGTTGTCTTCAATGAGGATGTAAAACTATTGACGAGATACTCTATCTCACTTACAGAGTTTAGGTAGCTACTCTGCACTGTGTTGGTATATGGCATTAGACAACATAAAGAAGGAATCATATCCTTAAACCTAGTTACAGTGCTTTCTGAAAGACTTCTAGTGTAATGAAACTTATTCCCCACTGCTGGGTAGTCCATCAGAGTAAATGTAAATGTTATTAAGAAATGATCAGACAGAAGGGAGTTTTCAGGGAATACTGTTAAGTCTTCAATTTCCATACCATAAGTCAGAACAAGATCTAAGATATGATTAAAGTGGTGGGTGGACTCATTTACATTTTGAGCAAAGCCAATTGAGTCTAATAATAGATTAAATGCAGTGTTGAGGCTGTCATTCTCAGCATCTGTGTGGATGTTAAAATTGCCCACTATAATTATCTTATCTGAGCTAAGCACTAAGTCAGACAAAAGGTCTGAAAATTCACAGAGAAACTCACAGTAACGACCAGGTGGACGATAGATAATAACAAATAAAACTGGTTTTTGGGACTTCCAATTTGGATGGACAAGACTAAGAGTCAAGCTTTCAAATGAATTAAAGCTCTGTCTGGGTTTTTGATTAATTAATAAGCTGGAGTGGAAGATTGCTGCTAATCCTCCGCCTCGGCCCGTGCTACGAGCATTCTGGCAGTTAGTGTGACTCGGGGGTGTTGACTCATTTAAACTAACATATTCATCCTGCTGTAACCAGGTTTCTGTAAGGCAGAATAAATCAATATGTTGATCAATTATTATATCATTTACTAACAGGTACTTAGAAGAGAGAGACCTAATGTTTAATAGACCACATTTAACTGTTTTAGTCTGTGGTGCAGTTGAAGGTGCTATATTATTTTTTCTTTTTGAATTTTTATGCTTAAATAGATTTAAATAGATTATGTCACTAAGCTAGTCTCAAAAGTTTGTGGATCCACCACCAGACCAAGCCCACTCGTAACATAAGAGCTCACCCTCCGCGCAGCGACTGAGTGAGTGGGTCTCACCTCTCTGTCGGTGGGGAGGTGTGTATGCATATGTGGATGACTCACCAGTTGCTCTGTCTGGCATCTCACATGACTTGCTCACTTCTCACAGGCACAGTGGCTTCCCTCCAGTGTCCCCGTGAACAGCCCACTCAACACTGTTCAGGTTTGTGTTCAAGGTGGAAAACACAGAGACAGTCCACCGTGGGGTGCACAAATTCAGACTCCTCCATTAAAACCATAGCAGCAGCATCCACATGTTCAAAAGAAACAAAACATCAAATGTGGGGTTTCCTCCCTCATTTAAACTGCTGCAGAAAATACAATATTTTAAGTGTGACATACCAGACAGCGTCAAACCTACAACAAAGCCTCTGTAGTAATTGATTTTTTGTGAATGCTCTCTGAGTAGTTTTAGATAACACTGTTTTGTCCTGCAGATAGCACCTTGCTGTCGTAATTGTCACTGGTGTAATTTGGGCACCTCTTTTGTATCCCTACAACATTTATGTTGCCTTTGGCAGTCAGCCTGTGCATCCAGACTGCAGTGTGAGGAAAATAATAGAGAACATTATAAAAGCTTATTTTGTTCTTAGCCCACAGTTTGGCAGACTACATAGGTATAGTTGGGTATAGTTGCACTATGTGTACAATTTTTAGGCAAGCTGTGTTTCTGAGGATTAATTTCATTGTTGAATAAATACAGTGCTCTCAGTCAGTCCAAAGTGCTAATGGATGTCAAACCTGAATGTTTAAAAAAGAAGTTAGTTTGGGGTTTCTCAGAGGTGTGTGTGTGTGTGTGTGTGTGTGTGTGTGTGTGTGTGTGTGTGTGTGTGTGTGTGTGTGTGTGTGTGTGTGTGTGTGTGTGTGTGTGTGTGTGTGTGTGTGTGTGTGTGTGTGTGTGTGTGTGTGTAAGACATATTGGATGGCAACTTCCACATTGCATGAATGGACTGTTTTGCTTTATTTACATCTGTCTACACAAATTATACCAACATGGTATTTAATTGCTGCGGATACGATTGCATGAGCCATCAAAAGTAGGGCTCCATTTTTATAATTTTCCCACTAATTTAGAGCGGTGTAAAAAGTGACAGTTTTAAGGGCCCCTTCACACAAAGTGCGAATACGTACAACTCAGAGCGACTCACGGCAGTAGAGCTCCTATGAAACACGAAACCACGAAACATCGCACCGACGGGCAGGCATGCACGATGCTGGTGTGACAGTTCGTGCATGCCATGGTGTTTTTCGAGCAGAAAGACAGCGCGAGCAGCTCGCGCTGTGTTCCATGGGACATCGTCCACCACATGGTGCCGCTGATGTGGAGGACAATAAAATAAAAAACAGCTGTATAATTAGTGAATATCACTGGGTTGATATAAATAATACATAAAGGGGATGCAATACAGAAGCCCGTGGTTAAATAACCCTGGTTAAATAAAAAGAAAAAAATGCCATGGGATTCAAATCCACACACTCTGATTACCAGATGGAAACTTTACCACTGCGCTGCAATCACTGTCTTATAACAGGAGCGAGAAATGGCTAAAATCAACAAGCAGATAAACATATTTTCTAAAAAAAAAAAGCTCTGTGATAACTGACCAAACGGTGTTTGGTATGGCGTATTTCTGCTGATACGTGACTGAAAGTGGCATATTTGTTGTACTGTTGGCTTGTCCTGGTCATGCAGTGCGCCGCTCACAGCCCTCACGGCCAGACATGTCAGACATGACATTCAGATCGCCTGCTGCATGTTCAAACGGACTGACAGTTCGTTTATCTTCCCATCTCAAAAGTGATATATGTTTTTATGTATTTCCACACAAGCACACACACGCGTGTATGCGTCAAAACACGGGACATGTGCTGCAGCTGTGATGTCCAGAACCGGAGATATCTCAACAGCTCTGGGCAGCCAGCCACGCCCCCTGTCCTGTCAGCTTACAAACCAAGATGTCACTCTGTGATCAGATGAGAGATGCCTCGCCTGCAGCGGTGGGGGGGTTGGCAAACCACACGGACAGATGTGTTGGGGCAGCGGGGGGAAGTGCACAAAACACACATACATGTTGTGGGGGGAGCCGACACTCTGGTACGCCACATGTGCACTCGGCAACTTCATAGTCGTGGCACACTTAGACAAATTTCACATCCACCGAGACAGTGATCGTCTGCTGACTGTTTTTATGATGACAGAATGAATAACAATACATTTTCTAAGTGCCATGCAAGCGGTGTTAGATGTTCATGCGTGTCATTTGGAATTTGGCTGATACCTGCCGCGAGAGGGTTCAATGGGCTCCTACAATACACACTCTGTCTTTCAGCCACTGGTGTGCGCAAATAGTTGTAGCAACAGGTGTACAAGGTGTTCAAGGCAGCTATGATTCTACACATTTTTGCATATGATTCCTGCTTCATGCACAAATTGACCAAATTCGCACTATGTGTGAAGGGGCCCTAAAGTTCTCCATCGCGTCTTAATTGCAATTTTTCTGGATTTTGCTTTTTCTGGATTAAATTGTCCCTCAATGAGCTCTTCTTTCTTCAGTCACCTCCAAACCAAAGGTAAGGTGTCACAATTTCCTCCACGAATTGCTGGTCATTTGAGCATCTTTGTAGTTTTTTGATTCCATGTTGTAAAGTTGGTAATATTTGCAGACTATTCTGCCAAACATATTTCATCCATGATTGAAATATAATCAGTGGGCGCACTGCAAAAGCTTTTAAAATATGACGGGAGAGGACAGAGTGAAAACATAAAAGTGACAAATCACAGCCTTTTGCAGTGTCTGATTTAGCAGGTGCATGTCAGACTGCGGGTCCTGTGTCTGAGCACAGTTTGAAAAAAAATAAACAGCTGGGTTTTTAATCACGGAAATATGGTACCCACTTTCCTCGAATCAGTCAGTGTCAGTGCTGAACTTCAATCAATCAATACTTTATTTATCATAATAGCACAGTTATAAATAACAATGATATATTGTTTAGAGCAACTTATTACTGACATAGAAGTATACTATTTCAGAGTATACAGAGGTAAGTATACTATACCCAGTAACAGAGGTACAAAACTTCATTTCGTACCTCTGTTACTGGGTATGTCTAGACTGCTCAGTACATGCAAGGAATTTTTAATAGACATGCATTGCAGTCAGACAGGACATTTTATCTGATGTGAGCAAAAACCCGTAATATAAAATACGTTATATACAGTGTTTATTACATGGAAAACCATACAAAAGCATTGGACTTTTGTTTTTGTCTGGTGAGTGTGAATATCCAGCTGATACGGTGACATATCAACAGGAGATAACAAAACTCAAACTGTCAGAGTTTGAGTTTTGTTTAGTTTTCTATTTTATTTTGTTTGTTTGTTCTGTTAAGGCCCAGTCACACAGCACTTAACGAAGGGCAACAAAGCCCTAATGAAACAAGAAATATGGACTTTCGTTGACTTTCATTGGCATCGTTTAACCTTCGCTCAGCTCCATTTCTGCAGTGGTCGGGCAACAAAAACCTCAATTCATCCGTATTTCATTTTGCTGTCATTCTTGATGGTTTCTTTTCGTTTGCTTAGTTTTTATAATGTTAGCATTTCCTTTGACTTCGTTCAACCAGCTCAGTGTTTTCACACAGTACAAAAGCCGGTTTTTGAGTGCTTTTGTGGTGGAGCTGCAGCTCCTCCACAGCAGTGCTGGTGTGTGTGTGTGGTGTGGGGCTTCTGCTGCTGCGTGTGATGTGGCAAGAGCTGCCAGTCATGCCATGGTGCTGGCCCACCAATAAGAATTGTCAGCCTCTCCACCAGTGCTGCGTACATGAGGAGAGAGTTGCTACACAAAACGTCTGGCCAAAACTGCAGCATTCTGTCCATGAGCTCTGAAGGGCTTGCTGTCCTCTAGCCTCTGCAGAGAGAACAGCCTGCTGCCCTTTCAGCATCTGACAGTTCAAAAGTTTTGAGGAAGTGATCCTTGATCACTGTGTATTGCATGACTTGGATGCATGCACTTGCACACACGTCGTTGTGACGATCCCACCCGGTATGTTCCCAGCTGGACGCCGTGCTTTGTTCCACCTGCAGCCACATGCTCTGCGCTGGACACTGGATATATAAAACAATTATTTCATGGCAGATTAATAATTTTCTCTACAAGTTGTCTGCTGAAAACAGCTCTAATCTTCCTGAATCACAGAGGAGCGCACCAGTTGGAGCTGAAGAAAGCATCTCTAGCCGTCTAAAAAAGGTAATCATTTGTCATTGTTTACATTGTCATGGCTTGATAAAACAGTTGCATGTTCTTTCCTTCTTGTGTGCAGTTGTAAAAGTATGAGGTCTGTCCATAAAGTAACGGTCCTTTTTATTTTTTCAAAAACTATATGGATTTCATTCATATGTTTTTACGTCAGACATGCTTGAACCCTCGTGCGCATGCGAGAGTTTTTCCATGCCTGTCGGTGACGTCATTCGCCTGTGAGCATGCCTTGGGAAGGAGTGGTCCCGCCCCCTCGTCGGATTTTCATTGTCTGGAAATGGCAGAATGAAAAGGACTTTTTTTCCATCAGAATTTTTTCAGAAGCTGTTAGAGACTGGCACCTGGAAACCATTCGAAAAATTTATCTGGCTTTCGGTGAAAATTTCACGGGCTTCACAGAGAATGAGGACTTTAACTACAGCTTTAAGGACCCCTTTAAGGACGGTCGGTGAGCCGCGCTCCAAGCTGCGACGACGAGGCACAAACCACTGGATCATTTCTAAATGGATGGCTCTGTGGATACGAGACCGTCGTGTGTTCTTTCTCTGGTTATCACAAGAGCTGGACATCAGCCATTTTCCGGCAGATTTCACTTTTAATAAGAGATTTTGTCATGGAAAGCTGCGCGGAGTCTTCGCGCGTCACGACCGATTCGCCTTGGAAGCAAGACAAAGGAACACCTCCGTTTCGGAGTATTAGAGGACAAGTTGGGACATGCCTATCTCGGCTTTCAGTGCTTACCAGTCGAGTGAGTATAAGAGAAATTGTGGAGAGCTGGACATGTCCCAACCTGTCCTCTAACACTCCGAAACGGAGGTGTTCCTTTGTCTCGCTTCATCAGCAAATCGGTCGTGACGCGCGAAGCCTCCGCGCGGCTTGTCATGACAAAATCTCTTGTTAAAAGTGAAATCTGCCGGAAAATGGCTGATGTCCAGCTCTTGTGATAACCAGAGAAAGAGCACACGACGGTCTCGTATCCACAGAGCCATCTGTTTAGAAATGATCCAGTGGTTTGTGCCTCGTCATCGCAGCTCGGAGCGCGGCGCGCCAAGCATCCTTAAAGGGGTCCTTAAACCTGTAGTAATAGTCCTTATTCTCTGTGAAGCCAGTAAAATTTTCACCGAAAGCCAGATAAATTTTTCGAATGGTTTCCAGGTGCCAGTCTCTAACAGCTTCTGAAAAAGTTCTGATGGAAAAAGTCCTTTTCATTCCGCCATTTCCAGACAATGAAAATCTGACGAGGGGGCGGGACCACTCCTTCCACAAGGCGTGCTCACAGGCGAATGACGTCACCGACAGGCGTGGAAAAACCCACGCATGCGCACGAGGGTTCAAGCATGTCTGACGTAAAAACATATGAATGAAAGCCATATAGTTTTTGAAAAAAATAAAAAGGACCGTTACTTTATGGACAGACCTCGTATGTTTATGAGAGATTTAACATCTTGTTGGAAGTATTTTAGAGAAGCGTGAGTTTGAGCCATCGAAGAGAGATAGCGTCTGTATCTCTGTTTCTCTCTCTCTCTCTCTCTCTCTCTCTTTTCTGTCTCTGTCTCATACGTGTGCATTTCGGGTGTACAGACAGCAATTAGAGTTTTGGTATTTGAGAGATTTGAGAAATATTTGGCATGTTTGCAGTGTGTATGATTTTGGTGGCTTATTTAGTGTGTGTGGTGGCGTGTGTGCACACTGCTCCAGCAGTGGCTCCAAGTGCACTCAACAAGATTGAGATCAATGTTAGCTTCGGTTTCGTTTAGTTCCTCTTTCATCCCTTTTGCGCTCTTGATCCATAGCCTATTCAGTGATAAAGCTCGTTTGTCCACCATTTCTCAATGAATTGTGCTTTTTTTAAACTTTATTCCCTTTGTTCAGGAATTGTCGTATTAGTTATTTTTGCATTTCATTGGTTTTGGTTTCGTCAAATCAGGACCTTCAGCGTGCACTAGGGCGGTTTGCAGCCGAGTGTGAGGCATCCGGGATGAAAATCAGCACCTCCAAATCCGAGGCCATGGTTCTCGACCGGAAAAAGGTGCTTTGCCCTCTTCAGGTCGGTGGAGTGTCCTTGCCTCAAGTGGAGGAGTTTAAGTTTCAAGAGTTCACGAGTGAGGGACGGATGGAGCGTGGGATTGATAGACGGATCGGTGCAGCGCCTGCAGTGATGTGGTCGCTGTATCGGACCGTCGTGGTGAAGAGAGAGCTGAGTAGGGGGGCAAAGCTCTCGATTTACCGATCGATCTACATTCCGATCCTCACCTATGGTCATGAGATTTGGCTCATGACCGAAAGAACGAGATCGCGGGTACAAGCGGCCGAGATGAGTTTCCTCCGCAGGGTGGCTGGGCGCTCCCTTAAAGATAGGGTGAGGAGCTTGGTCACTCGGGAGGAGCTCGGAGTCGAGCCGCTGCTCCTCCACGTCGAAAGGAGTCAGTTGAGGTGGCTCGGGCATCTTTTCCGGATGCCCCCTGGACGCCTCGCTGGAGAGGTGTTCCAGGCACGTCCCATTGGGAGGAGGCCCCGGGGAAGACCCAGGACACGCTGGAAGGATTACATCTCTCGGCTGGCTTGGGAACACCTTGGGGTTCCCCCAGAGGAGCTGGGGGAGGTGTGTGTGGATCGGGAGGTCTGGGCAGCTTTGCTTGAGCTGCTGCCCCCGCGACCCGAATCCGGATAAAGCGGAAGAAAATGGATGGATGGATGGATGGTTTTGGTTTGTTTATTCTCTTGTTGGGTTTTTCTGCTTGGTTCTGTCTGTCCCTGTTTCTCTTGTCTCTCTCTCTCTCTCTTGGTGATGGGTGATTCTCTCTCTCTTGGGCCACGCCCTGGTTCTGGTGCTTTCCATGCACACCTGTTTCTGACTTACTGATTACCACCTTGGGTTACATTAGCTCATTGGGTGTATTTATCCTTCACGAGTTTGTCATACCTTGTGCCTTCATTGCAGTTCTGTTCCTGCAAATGTATTCCTGCCTGCCTCATAGTCTGTACCTGATCTCCAGCCTGTTGCCTCAACGACGCCATTTGTCAGATGTTTTTTGTACTGCTGCTTTTTCTGGACTGCTTACTCGTGTACCGACCTCCGTTATCCAACTTAGTAAAACCAGAGCTGTGTGTACGAGCCGTGCATTTGTGTCCTGCAATCCCTGACCATCCAGCCTGATAATACAAACACAGCCGGACATAGATGGCTCCAACCCGTTCCAGATGGCGGTACGCAACCACAGTAAGTGGCTTGCACAGCAACAAGACCACCTCACCGCTCTTTCTTCTGGGTTTAGCGACCTTGCTAAACACCATGACTCATTTATGGCGTCAGCGAGCGCCTAGATGGGTCAACTACTGTCATGATTTGATCATCAGGCTTCCACTGTTTCAGCCACTGGCAGCACCAGTGCACCTACACCGGGTCCATTAGCAGCCGCACCGGCTTCTGCACCTGAACCTAACTGACTGCAGTCAGCTGTCTCCACCTGGATGTTTCTTAGGCAAGTCCGGTGACATCAGACCGTTTATTGCTCAGTGTGAGTTACATTTTGAACTCATGTCATGTAACTTCCAGTCTGACAGGACAAAGATAGCGTTCCTGATTTCTCACCTGACTGGTCATGCTTTGGCGTGGGAAACAGGTGAGTGGGGTCATCAATCAGACACCTGTGCCTCCCTTTCGGCATTCACCGCTACTCTTTAACTGGTGTTTCAATACACATCTCCGGGGCGTGAAGCTGCACGTACCCTGATGAGGCTGAGGCAGGGCAGACGCCGAGTCACTGACTACGCCATAGTTGTCTGCATTCTGGTAGCCAAAAGTGAATGGAATCCCGCAGCACTCCATGACGTCTTCTTCCAGGGGTTTGCCAAAACTATCCAGGACCAGCTGGTGGCCGTAGATCTGCATCAACAAGCTCATCATGCTCACCATCCGGACTGATCGGCAACCTCAGTATCATCCTCGTCATACCGCCTGGCTATCTGAGCGACACTCCACTACACCTCCCATCCACACCTCCTCTTCCAGCCACGTCAGTGCAGCTCATCTACACTGCAGCACAGAGGAGCCCATGCAACTGGGATGCACTCGTCTTTCTTCCGCGAGAGGTGGCGATGTCGAGAAAACAGACTTTGTTTTGACTGTAGACATTCTGGTCACATGATGACCAATTGTCAGGCCAGAGGTGCCACCGTGCGGCCAAAATTCGACTTACATGTGAGTCTAAATTCTATTACTCCATCCTCAGCACAAAACATCATTCCTGCTAAATTGTTCTCTGTAAATTTGTCAGCCTCCATGTCAGCGTTTGTTGATTCTGGTTCTGATGCTAACTTGATTCTGTCCCCTCTTGCCAGGTCCCTACATCTGAAATTGTTTAAGCTCTCATGCCCTCTAGTGGTGCGCACTGTGGATGGCTATGAATTGGGTTGTATAACTCACGGTACTCAGTCCATTTCCATGACTGTGTCAGAGAACGGCTCTGAATCAATTAGTTTTCACATATTTGACTAAATGATTCATCTGCTCATTCTGGGGCACCCCTGGTTACAGCAACACAGTCCTAACTTTAATTGATCAAAGGGAGAAATTGTTTCTTTGGGTTCAGCCTGCAACTAATCCTGTTTGTCTAAATCTGTTCGCTCTCAGCTGGATTGTAACCTGGACCTGGCAGGGGTTCCATCATGTTTTATAATTTAGCGCCCGAATTTAGCAAAAGCAAGGCTAAATTATTACTGCCCCAGTGGGATTATGACTGCACTATTAAGCTTCTCCCTGGGGCAACCCAACCTCGGTGAAAGCTTTTTTCACTGTCAGCCCCTGAACACAGTGCCATGGCTGAATATATGCACGAGTCTTTAGCAGTGGGTTTGATTTGTCATTCTTCATTGGGTTCTTCTTTGTTGAGAAAAAAGATAAATCACTCCACCCTTGCATTGATTATTGTGGGCTTAATGACATCACTGTAAAGGATCATTATCTACTGCCTCTCATCTCCTCTGCATTTGAACTGTTAGAGGGTGGTAAAATATTTACGAAACTTGATCTCCACAACGCATACCACCTGGTCCGGATAAAGGAAGGAGATGAGTGGAAGACTGCTTTTAACACACCCTCACGTCATGCCAGTCATGCCATTTGGCCTCAGCAATGTTCCCGCAGTATTCCAAAATTTGGTTAACATTGTGCTGCGGAAATTCCTTAACAAATTCGTTTTCGTTAACCTTGATGACATTTTGATTTTCTGTCCCGACTCGAAAACGCACACCGAAGATGTACGCACCATACTCCAGACCTTCTTATGCCACAACCTGTTTGTAAAAGGAGAAAATTGTGAATTCCATCAATCAGCTATTTCGTTTTTGGGGTTTGTAATCGCTGAGGGAGAGATTAAGATGGACCCTGATAAGGTGGCCTCCGTGCGTGACTGGACTGTTCCGTCCTCACAGAAGGAGGCTCAGAGGTTCCTGGGCTTCGCCAGTTTCTGTTGCAAATTCATTTGGAATTTCAATACTGTTGTTGCTCCACTACATGACATCACATCGTCCCTCCGGCCGTTTCTCTGGACATTGGAGTGCAATGAGGATTTCAGGGTTCTAAAAAATGCTTTACAGTGGCCCCCCTGCTGCTACTCCCAGTCCCCGTTCAACAGCTCATGGTTGAGGTTGTTGCTTCTGATATTGGTTTGGATGTGTTCTTCTTGCAGCGTAACCCCACTGACAATAATAGGCTGCGTCTGTGCGTCTATCTGTCCAAGAAGCTGACCGCTACTGAGTGTAATTATACAACCCCAATTCCAATGAAGTTGGGACATTGTGTAAAATCTAAATAAAAACAGAATACAATGATTTACAAATCCCCTTCCACCTATATTCAATTGAATACACCACAAAGACAAGATATTTAATGTTCAAACTGATAAACGTTTGTGCAAATATTTGCTCATTTTGACATCGATGCATGCAACACATTTCAAAAAAGTTGGGACAGGGCAACAAAGGACTGGGAAAGTTGATGAATGTTCAAAGAACACCTAATTGGAAACACGTGAGTGTCATAATTGGGTATAAAAGGAGCATCCCCAAAAGCCTCAGCCATTCACAAGCAAAGATGGGGCAAGGATCACCGCTTTGTGATCATGAAAAAATAGTCCAACAGTTTAAGAACAATGTTTCTCAACGTACAATTGCAAGGAATTTAGGGATTTCATCATCTACAGTCCATAATATAATCAGAAGATTCAGAGAATCTGGAGAACTTTCTACACGTAAGCGGCAAGGCCGAAAACAAACATTGAATGCCCGTGACCTTAGATTCCTCAGATGGCACTGCATTAAAAACTGACAAAGCCATACATCAAAAACATCCAGAAACCCCGCCGCCTTCTCTGGGCCGGAGTTCATTTGAAATGGACAGACGCAATGTGGAAAATTGTGCTGTGGTCTGATGAATCCATATTTCAAATTGTTTTTGGAAATCATGAATGTCGTGTCCTCCGGACAAAAGAGGAAAAGACCAGTGCAACATTCAAAAGCCAGCATCTGTGATGGTATGGGGGTGTGTTAGTGCCCATGGCATGGACAACTTACACATCTGTCATGGCACCATCAATGCTGCCATCCAAGCAATGTCTTTTTCAGGGATGTCCCTGCTTATTTCTGCAAGACAATGCCAAGCCACATTCTGCACATGCTACAACAGCATGGCTTTGTAGTAAAAGAGTGCAGGTACTAGACTGGCCTGCCTGCAGTCCAGACCTATCGCCCATTGAAAATGTGTGGCACATTATGAAGTGCAAAATACAACAATGGAGATCCCGGACTGTTGAACAACTGAAGTCGTACATCAAGCAAGAATGGGAAAAAAAATTCCATAATTCCAAACATACCACCACAAATTTTATCAGTTTGAAAATTAAATATCTTGTCTTTGCAGTGTATTCAATTGAATATAGGTTGAAGAGGATTTGCAAATCATTGTATTCTGTTTTTATTTACATTTTTCACAACATCCCAACTTCATTGGAATTGGGGTTATAGCATCAGAGACAGCAAACTGTTGCCGGTGAAAGTGGCCTTGGAGGAGTGGTACCACTGGTTGGAAGGGGCACAAGTGGCATTTTTCGTTTACACTTATCATAAGAACTTAGAGTTTTTGCTCTCCGCTAAACGCCTTAATGCCCAACAAGCAAGGTGGGCAATCTTTTTCAGTTGGTTCAACTTTGTACTGTCATACCGACCAGGTTCAAAAAATGGGAAGCTGGACGTTTTGTCCCATCAGGGGGAACTGGTCAACGCCCCATCCAATCCAGAAACAATACTTCCTGCATCCTGCTTCATCTCTGCTGTAATGAATGACAATTTAATTATTTGGAATGAATGTCACCTCACACAGAGGCACCAATTTAATGTAGTGAATGAGTAGTTAAGCCTCGCAATGTGTTATTAGCCTCATGGAGAGCACCAAAAATATGTAGTGAAAATATTGTTAAACTCTCAAATTGAATTAAATTGGCCTAGACCTCATTTAATGGGTCACCAAAATAATTAACAATTTTAGGGTTTAATAATTATTATTTAATTAGAATAATATCTAATTACCTCAGGGCACCACCTGTTTAAAGCATAGGTACTTTAAACAACCATTAATTAATCAGTCTCAAATTAATTAAACAGTCTCAAATCTGAAAGTGAATTCTATGATACGACTGACCAAGGGTTTCCTTCTGAACACAAAATGAACCACAGCAGAGATATTTACATTTTATTTACAAATATACAAGCAATGAACAGTTTACTGGCAATTTTGAGTGGGCAATGATCAAACAAATTCATTTATGGACACAGTTTGCTTGAGACGTTGAAAGAATGTAGTGAGCTAAAGCTTAATGACTTTAAGTAAATAAATCTGATTTGAATTTAGTGATGAAATTGAAACTGAAGCCAATTATTAAGAAATTATTAAATAAACATATGAATATGTTTAAAAAGTAGCCACTTTACATCCATTGACAACAAAACCCTTTTTCCGGAACAATTAACTGGTTCACCTAGCTGATCCGTCGAAGAGATGGTTTGGATGAACCGTCCGTCCATCGATGATGTGTTACGCTGTTTGCAGCATGAGCTCACTTGGGTCAGGGGTTAAACCAGCGGTCTCCCTGGCGATCCCAAGGCTTCAATGTCGGCTGGTTGTACCAACAGGATGGCTGATGATTTGCAGTCGGGTCCATAATCAGCTTGCTTGACCCCAGAGGTGGAAGGTGTTTGTTGAAAATGGGTTCTGGTAGCTTTGAAAACGTTTGTTGGAGCCAGATTAAACGTCTTGGTAAATTTTGAAAAAATTAAACTTTTAAGAGCAGCGTTGTAAAGTACAGAAAGGGAAAGTTGCTTTTCTGTAAATTCACTATTATTTTTATATTATTTCACTATATTATTATTATTTTTAATTTATATTATTTTAAGTTCAGCTCGGAAGTTCTCTTAAAAATTTGAAAGACTTGACAAACCTTATGTCATTTATGGTCATCAGCTCTCTCTATTTCCTCTTACAGATCTCAACTCCTCGGTCCCCTCAGCACTCTGGTACATTCTCTGCTGCCGATAAACCTGAGAGTGGGCTAAGGGAACCCTGATTCACACCTCCCAAGCCTACAAGTTGACTGCGGACCGGAAAAGGTCCTCTGCGCCAGCATACGAGCCCAGACAGAAAGTCTGGCTCTCCACTCGCCACCTCCAATTGAAAGGACTGCCCCGTAAATTGGCTCTCAGGTTTGTTGGCCCATTCCTGGTATCCAAGATTGTTAATCCAATATTTGTTCGTCTCCGTCTCCCTAGGTCACTCCGTATTGACCCCACCTTCCACACCAACCAGGTCGTTTGTCTTGCCTTGTGCCTTCATTCCAGCTCTGTTCCTGTGTTTGAATTCCTGCCTGCCTCATAGTGTCAAATCAAATCAATTTTATTTATATAGCGCCAAATCACAACAACAGTTGCCCCAAGGCACTTTATATTGCAAGGCAAAAGCCATACAATAATCACAGAAAAACCCCAACGGTCAAAACAACCCCCTATGAGCAAGCACTTGGGGACAGTGGGAAGGAAAAACTCTAACAGGAAGAAACCTCCAGCAGAACCAGGCTCAGGGAGGGGCAGTCTTCTGCTGGGACTGGTTGGGGCTGAGGAGAGAGAATCAGGAAAAAGACATGCTGTGGAAGACAGCAGAGATCAATCACTATTGATTAAATGCATAGTGGTGCATACAGAGCAAAAAGAGAAAGAAACACTCAGTGCATCATGGGAAGCCCCCAGCAGTCTAAGTCTATAGCAGCATAACTAAGGGATGGTTCAGGGTCACCTGATCCAGCCCTAACTATAAGCTTTAGCAAAAAGGAAAGTTTTAAGCCTAATCTTAAAAGTAGAGAGGGTGTCTGTCTCCCTGATCCGAATTGGGAGCTGGTTCCACAGGAGAGGAGCTTGAAAGCTGAAGGCTCTGCCTCCCATTCTACTCTTAAAAACCCTAGGAACTACAAGTAAGCCTGCAGTCTGAGAGCGAAGCGCTCTATTGAGGTGATATGGTACTAAGAGGTCCCTAAGATAAGATGGGACCTGATTAGTCAAAACCTTATAAGTAAGAAGAAGAATTTTAAATTCTATTCTAGAATTAACAGGAAGCCAATGAAGAGAGACCAATATGGGTGAAATATGCTCTCTCCTTCTAGTCCCCGTCAGTACTCTAGCTGCAGCATTTTGAATTAACTGAAAGCTTTTCAGGGAACTTTTAGGACAACCTGATAATAATGAATTACAGTAGTCCAGCCTAGAGGAACTAAATGCATGAATTAGTTTTTCAGCATCACTCTGAGACAAGACCTTTCTAATTTTAGAGATATTGCGCAAATGTAAAAAAAAAGCAGTCTTACATATTTGCTTAATATGCGCATTGAATGACATATCCTGATCAAAAATGACTCCAAGATTTCTCACAGTATTATTAGAGGTCAGGGTAATGCCATCCAGAGTAAGGATCTGGTTAGACACCATGTTTCTAAGATTTGCGGAGCCAAGTACAATAACTTCAGTTTTATCTGAATTTAAAAGCAGGAAATTAGAGGTCATCCATGTCTTTATGTCTGTAAGACATTCCTGCAGTTTAACTAATTGGTGTGTGTCCTCTGGCTTCATGGATAGATAAAGCTGGGTATCATCTGCGTAATAATGAAAATTTAAGCAATGCTTTCTAATAATACTGCCTAAGGGAAGCATGTATAAAGTGAATAAAATTGGTCCTAGCACAGAACCTTGTGGAACTCCATAATTAACCTTAGTCTGTGAAGAAGACTCCCCATTTACATGAACAAATTGTAATCTATTAGATAAATATGATTCAAACCACCGCAGCGCAGTGCCTTTAATACCTATGGCATGCTCTAATCTCTGTAATAAAATTTTATGGTCAACAGTATCAAAAGCAGCACTGAGGTCTAACAGGACAAGCACAGAGATGAGTCCACTGTCTGAGGCCATAAGAAGATCATTTGTAACCTTCACTAATGCTGTTTCTGTACTGTGATGAATTCTGAAACCTGACTGAAACTCTTCAAATAGACCATTCCTCTGCAGATGATCAGTTAGCTGTTTTACAACTACCCTTTCAAGAATTTTTGTGTACCGACCTCTGCTATCCAACTTAGTAAAGCCTTTTAAAAACCAGAGCTGTTTGTACGAGCCGTGCATTTGTGTCCTGCAATTGCTGACCATCCAGCCTGATACTAACTCGGGCTTTTATTACAGAGATGTCATCGGTAAGCTGACTGATGACCACATTCTGCACCCATCCAGCCGTGAAGCTGTAGGTATCCAAACTTTTATATGTCTTTAGATCTGTGTAGGGCTGATGGAGTGCTGATAAAGTAGTTGAAAATGTCTGCATACCGCACGTCTGGCTTCCCTTCAAAATCTATAAAACTCATGAACTTCTGGAGGGAGATATTGTCGGAATCCACATTGATTCTCCGTATTTTCTCTAAATACTGGAGCTGACTACTAGAGCTGATGTAACGTGAATTTCTCCACTGTGAGATCAATAAAGTCTTATCTGATCGCTTATCTCTTTAACACCTCTTATGATGTTCAGGATTGAGCGCTTTAGCTGTATCAGACAAATTAGCTTGGCCATCCACCGGCAATCAAGCAAAGCCCATGCTGTGGTGTACACAGAGCTTGCTGTCCAATATGGCTGCAGACACAAAACCGCATGTTGTGTGTGACGTCAGTGCACACTGTCTACACAAATACATACTAGCTGAGAATGTATAAGTTCAATAAGCATTCAGGTTTGTAAAGCTTGGAGGTGGAAGATATGCATAGAAATGATAAGTTGAGAATACTCACTTGGCTAATAATTGTGTATCACCAGACATAAATAAAGCTCTGACTGTAAGCTGATGTCTGTTTCACATTAACTTGTGTAATACAGTTTTTCCCCAATTGCTTACACAATTTGCAAAATTTGGCTCACTGTGTCAAAACTCTACACACAAGCATCATGAGACACAGAAAAAAATATTAAGGGGGCGATGAGTTTATCACAGGGGGCGGGTATAGCCAGGTACCGCCGACATAAGTCTATGATACCAGCCCAGCAACGCCCCGGTAAAGTGATAATAATATTGAATAACTAATATTTTGCTATATTTTCCAGTATTTCTTTTTATTTTTTATTTTTATCTTTTGAGAACTGTCACATCCAAGGGGGCGGGGTTGATGACGTGAGGGGGCGTCACCCCAAACGCCCCCTCGTGGCGCCGGGTCCGGACACAACACTTGTTGTAAAACTCCTCACAGCTCTCTCAAAAAGAAACCCTACAGTCAAAACCTAACAATCTCTTCTAAATATGTCATTCTAGCAACAAAATGATACACACATGCACCATTTTCAGACACTTTCAAATCAACAACTCAAACAAGAGCTGGAAGTTACAGTATTTAGCAACAAACGTGTTATTTCCCTGTGTTTTTTTTTTTTTTTTACACAGAAATAGAAATTTCTTACAAAAATCTAAAGAAAGACAGTGTGTTCAAATTCAAAACACAAATCAAAACAATGAAAACAAGTGTTTACAGTACTGTAGTTTACATATATGGTGCAGTAACATCAGAAGTTATTTTACTGTAACTTCACTACGTAAAGTTATTTCAACTTGCGTAACAAGAGAAGTCTTGTGGCATTATGTAAATATCTAAATTGAAATAACAAAAGAAAAAATATATGCAAATTGTTACATCAGTTTTTCTCATTGAGACAGCTTCCCTCAGTGTGAGGCCATGATTGATCACATGGTCCACCAAAGTTGCTTGAAATTCATCTGAAACATTTCTCCTTCTTGCTCTTCTTTGTCCTTGTCCACATATCTCTCTTTGTCTTCCTTGTCCTCTTCCTCTTTCTCTGGGTCTTATTGCCTCTATGATTGCAGATTTGACTAAATGTCTTACCTGAGCTCTGTTTGTTGTGCCAAAGGTCAGACTGATTGGTGGTGATTTTTGTGTGTAAATGTTTTCAGATGTGCCCATAAGTGTTTCCAATTGCTAGATGTGTTTTGCATTTTTCTTTAAAGTGTTTTCCCAGTGACAACAAGGTATTTTATCTTTGAGTTCAGTGTCTAATGTAGGAAACTGTGTGTAATGTTCTGCAATGACTGTGCTGAGGAATTGCAAGCAAAGTGCAAAGCAGTGTGTTTAAGGTATTGTCACATTGTGTTTTAGCTGTTGTTACAAGAAGTTTGGGATTTGAAGTTTTAGTCAAAGCATTTTTAGCAGTAAGCAGTTGGCAAAAACTGTAATACATTTAAAAAAAAATTATACCTGAGCTGTGGTGATTAAGTTCCATACCTGGAAGCTCCCTCAACTCTTCCTGTGTCTGACATTACCTTGCTGTTGAGTGGGGAAAGCAATTTTTTGAAGAAGGTCCTGCAAGCAGTGGTGGGCACACTTCCGATAATAGATAATTATCGAAGATAATGTTTTCATTATCGGATTATCTTTTTAGATAGATTTAAAAACCATCATCGGACTAATTATCTTCCGATGAATTACCGTCCAATAACTTTTAGACTGATAACATACTAAACTAAGCTGAATAGTGAAAAACATTTTCAAAACTGTTAAAGCTGTTGAAACCTACCTGTTAAAAGTTTCCTAATAGGTGTGTTGTTCTCACTCTATCGTCTGTAAGCAAAGGAGAACTGGTTTCCATAAAAAAAAAAGTCATTTCCTTTAACACCATACTAATGTAATCGCAATGTCACCAAGTCATCCAGAGGCATACATGTTTAACTTATGGTTCAAGTTTTAACCACTCATTTTAGACATGTTATTTAAAATTATTGTCATGTCTGAAGTTTATAACGTGAAAATATCAGATATATGTTTTCGTTTTAAAGTAATGTGCTAATTTTTAAGGTTTTGTGAGCACATGCTGTGCCAGGCAGCAATGCATTATGGGTAGCATAAGGTAATCTCAGATGTTCACGACAGGACAAATGCATTTCAGACACTCTGTTCAGGGTCCACAGATAACAGCATTAAACTCTAGTGCCTAAAACTCTCATGAATATATTCTCTGGGTTTATAGACGTTAGTGTATTTGCGTTTGTTAAATTCCACGCATCTTAAATGTAGCAGACACGGATTATCTGGAATTTTGTTTGACATTTTTTCAAGGCCGCTACTGCCATCTACTGGCCAGGAGTGTTCATGGCAGTATTAAACGTCTGGGTACATGGCTGCTCTCAAAGTGTTGGTATTGTCCATTGTCCAGGCACTTTTTGTGTGCATATATTTGTTAACTTTGTATTCTAAAACTACGGTTAGAAGTAATTCCGACTCCTTATCGGTCCACACGAACGAGGTTGAAGCCATGTTTTTAGTTTTTGTGGAAGTGACGACAAGAGAATAAGGCTCCTGATTGGATAGAATTTTAATCAGTACCGCCACCCAAAGGTTTGGCAGACTAATTACAACACATTATACGGTTCGATGTGGATGGATTTTTTTTTTAAACGACGTAGTGTTGATGAAGTTTTTTCCCCAAACTGAAAGGGTAAGATATTCGGTTTTACAAATACCCGACAACGTGTGTACATGGCCTTATGTCTGTGAAAGGCACTATATAAATAAATTTACTTACTTACTTACTAATATTGAGTGCACGTTTTACAACATCATAAAAGTTTTAAAACATGAAATTGCGATGACACTTCCAAGGCTCCGTAAAAATGCCTGTTTTACAAATAAAAATGGAATATTTTACAAAAGCACATTTATCTTTAAACCAACACACGACACACGTCACATTAATGTGTTGGTTTACATAATGGATTACTGAACCAATCACTGTTTAGCACTTTTACCCAGAATGCTTTGTGGTCTGTGTTTGTTACAAAACCTCAGAATTAGTGCCTTATTCAACATTAAAAGATATATGTTATATTTTAACTTTGTACAAATGACAGAATTGACATTAATGGAGTTATTCTATCAGTATTTTCAAAAAAACATAAGTTAGTATGACTTTATTTTTCAAGACCTCCGCCTGACCGGAGTGTTGAAATTGATAGGGAGCTGGCCTTATAGCTGCTCTTGGTGTGCCTCTATGGTGGGAGCGCTGTTGTAAACAAGAGCTTCCAGCAGGGGCGGAATGTTGAAAGAAAAATGATTATGATTAGTAAAGAGTTGTTTTTTTGGTTTCTGTGTAGGCTCTCAGTTGTCCAGGTGGTTTCCATAGTAGAGAAGCTTGAATCTTCGACTGGACTGGGTTGCTTCAAATCGCAGAAGCTTCCTCAGCTAAAATTCTTGCTCTGGTGGTCTGACTTCTGTCTTGACTCTTGTAGAGAAGAATAATCAAGAAGTCACAAAAGCTGGAGTTTTAAACCTAACCAGACTCCTCCTACCGAGAGGCAGACTGCTATAGGCTGGTGACTAAACAATAGCTCTAATTAGCACCTATTGTGCTCTAGTTAGCACCCTCCTAATGACAGGGCAGCTGTCCCTCTCCTGATGGCTCCCTTGATGACTCTGCTGATAACGTGAATGACTCATTACCATGAACAAAAGACTGAAACTGCTTTGAACTGAGTACCCCATTGTAAACAGGGGATAAAGCGGACCCCCTCCCCGGTTAAGGCTGGGTTTCAAACGTTTCACAAAGAATGCCTCCTTGACCCCTCTCTCAAACCAGTGCCCAATTGTGGGCACCTGTAGGGCTCTGCCCACAACTGCAGAGGGAAGGGCTAAAGAACAACAACTTGTCCGGAAAGCCCTCACAGTATGTGGGTACCCACGATGGTCCCTGGACAAAGTGCAGAAGTCCCAGAGAACAAAGAGACCAGATAGACAGGAGACGGAGACAAGAAGAAGAGGAGTGTCTCTCCCTTATTTAGCAGGAGTAGGGGAAAAACTACAGAGGATCTTCAGACAGCACAAAATCCCAGTTTACTTTAAACCGGTTAACACCTTGAGACAGAAATTAGTTCACCCTAAGGACAGGATCCCTAGTTGCAAACAGAGCAATGTAGTGTATTCTATCAGATGTCAGGAAAACTGTAACGAACACTACATAGGTGAGACTAAGCAACCTTTACACAAAAGGCTATACCAGCACCGCAGAGAGGGCACCAGTGGACCTCAGTCTGCAGTTCATCTCCACCTTAAAGACTCTAACCACACGTTTGAGGACAAGGAAGTTAAAATATTAGCCAGAGAGAAGAAATGGTTTGAGAGAGGGGACAAGGAGGCATTCTTTGTGAAACGTTTGAAACCCAGCCTTAACCGGGGAGGGGGTCTGAGACACGCTTTATCCCTGTTTACAATGGGGTACTCAGGTCAAAGCAGTTTCAGTCTTTTGTTCATGGTAATGAGTCATTCACGTCATCAGCAGAGTCGTCAAGGGAGGCATCAGGAGAGGGACAGCTGCCCTGTCATTAGGAGGGTGCTAACTAGAGCACAATAGGTGCTAATTAGAGCTATTGTTTAGTCACCAGCCTATAGCAGTCTGCCTCTCGGTAGGAGGGGTCTGGTTAGGTTTAAAACTCCAGCTTTTGTGACTTCTTGATTATTCTTCTCTACAAGAGTCAAGACAGAAGTCAGACCACCAGAGCAAGAATTTTAGCTGAGGAAGCTTCTGCGATTTGAAGCGAAATGTCCTCGCGTCAAGCAACCCAGTCCAGTCGAAGATTCAAGCTTCTCTACTATTGATTTTTTGGTGCTCTCAGGATTTGTCTGTGCTGCTTCCTGCAGAGGGCAGCATGGTCAAACATTCTTGCTTATTCTTTAGATCTTTTACCGCCTTTGATGCTTTCAAAAGTGATTGTGTTAGAAATCAATTTCAGCTCTTTAGTAACTGCAAATGTCCCATAGACAACACCGGAATTTATCGGTTATCGATTATCTGTAACTTCCGATACATTTTTGGGTGGTTTATCTTTATCAAAGATAACTTTTCAATTATCTTATTATCTGTTATCGAAGTTAATTTTTTGGTTATCTGTGCCCACCACTGCCTGCAAGCATATTAGGTGAGTAGATTTTCTGAAAGCCCTCATTGCCTATTAACTATAGAGTTTCATTTGTCTTGCAACATGTGGCTCCAAACACAAAACATTTTATCCCATTTACTCACATACCTTGTCAAAATAACTCATAATTAAGTTCACTGTATGAACCTGAACAGAAGAATTGAAATGAAAGTTTGCTTTCATAATGCCATCAGTTTCCATGGGAATTCGTTGTTTTGTCAAGTACAAGACAAAATCCCAGAACAGCACAGAAAATCATCAGCACATGCCCATTCGTGAGCTCAGCTGCAAGTGTAACCCTGCAGCACAGATGGAAACGAGCTCTTTAATCACAGGGTTCAAGAACAGCTTGCCCTCTTTTTGTGGAACATAATCACCACATTTGTTAAACATAAAGCAGAGCTTTGAATGTAACTATTCATGCTAAGTTGCCATGTTGGTTAGGCATCAAGGTTCTTCAAGGCCTGAGCTCTCCACTGGCGCTTACCTTGTGTTAGAGAACTTAAAAACAACGCTTTGACAGAAAGCACCATGTAGCAGTAGTTTTTGTGGGACAATCTACAGTGCATCTGGAAAGTATTCTATATGCTGCACAGGACAGTGTCCTATATGCTGCACATCTAGATACAGCTGATGCTTCTGTGATGTTAATGTTTTTTGACTTCACAAGTGCATTCCATACTATCTGTCCTGTGCTGCTGGATGAGAAGATGAGGAGAATGGAGGTGGATGCATCAGTGGTCCAGTGGTGTGCGGACTCTCTCTCCCACAGACCGCAGTTTTTGCGTCTGCAGAGTTGTGTCTCAGATACCATCTTGAGTAGCACTGGGGCACCACAGGGAACAGTATTGGCACCATTTCTCTACACCATCTACACTGCAGATTTCAAGCATATATAAAGTTTACATACCGTGGCAGAATTTTTGCTTTTTTGGCCATTTTTAAGAGAAATATGAATGACAACACAAAAACTTTTTTTTCACTCATGGTTGGTGTTAGTGGTTGGATGAAGCCATTTATTGTCAAACAACTGTGTTTCCTCTTTTTTAATCAAAATGACAAGAGAACTACCCAAACGAACCTGATCAAAAGTTTACATACCCCTGTTCTTAATACTGTGTATTGCCCCCTTTAACATTAATGACAGCTTGGAGTCTTTTGTGGTCATTGTGAACGAGGCTCTCTGATGATGAAGCTGCCACTGAATATGTTTCGGACTTTATTTACATCAATTACAAAGAAAAACAAACAGTATGGCACTCTATGGTAAATCTGCATGGAGTAGACACTTCTCAAAAACTGAGTGAGTGTGCAAGAAGGAGAAGAGTGAGGAAAGCCACCAAGACACCCAGACAACCCAGGAGAAGTTATAGGCTTACGTGGCTGTGAATGGAGAAACAATGCACAGTGCAAGCTTTGCATTTTGTATCACCAGTTATCCATCTTCACGATGAAGTGGTACAGAGGAGGATTTTCTTAAAAAGAAGACCTGAAAGTTTAGCTACAAATTGCCAGAAGGTACATCTGAGATGCAAGCCTGGATTTGATCTGTTTTGGTGAAAGAAAATCCTTCTCTGCTCTACTCCACTATGAAGCTAAGAGTAGTGATGCTCTGGGGCCCTACAGCCCCAGAGCAGCGCCCCGGGATCACAGCAGAACCGGCAAGGCAGACGCCCCACCCCAGAGCCCCAGACATCCACAGCCATTTGGGGCCAACTCCACATGCCACACTCACCCTACCTACCAACCCCACCATAGTTGTTATAATTAATCTCCCTTGCTGTGTGTGACCCCCTAAGCGAGCAAAGATAAAGTGCTGCATTAAAAGCAGTGCAGGAGACGGCAGGTGGCAGACTGCTGTGGAAGGTCGCGGCACACCGCTACACCACAGCCTACCCTGCAAACCCACCACCGCCTAGTGACCCAGGCTCTAAATTCGTGAGTGTGTTTACTAAATATGTAGAAATAAAGTGTGTGCATTAAAATGGCAGGGCAGGAGTGGCGGATGGAGATCACAGTGGAAGGCTGCAGCACATAGCTGAGCCACAGACTGCCCGCAAACTCATCCCCAACACCTGACTGCAAAAGTATATGAACCCTATAATGTGCTACTTAAAACCCAATATGACGTGCATGCAGGTACTAAGCTGGTGAAGTGCATTAAATGGGTGTGACGTGAGGCCCAACCGATGGAAGGAGAGGCATGGCGCAGGGAGCGGGCCACATACACCGGCCCCATTGGGCCCCTGGCCCAACCCCAGACACAGCAGGAGCGCCAGGGAATCCACAAGACGGGGGGAGGCGGGCATCCTTGGAGGAGCACCGGAAGCCCAGGAGAGGAACAAACCAACAAGGGGGACAGGGGGTCAGGGAGCCGTAGATGGATGGGCCACCCCGCCCGGAGGTCCCCGAACCAGCGAAGGCACGAGAAACCATAGGGAGACAGGCAGGCCCCACAAACCTGGAGGGAGAGGCAGGCGCATGGAGGACCACATACACCCGAGCCCCGGGGGGCACCACCCCCTGCCTGGGTACCGGACGCCACACCACCAACGGCAGAGCAGACAGACCCAACGTGAAAAGAAACGGTGTCCACCCAGTTATCTCCTGTCACCACCACCCCCACTGCCAATAGGACCAGAACCCCCGTGGCGCGGCACCGGGGCCCCCCCAGCGGGCCGCCCAGCCGCCCAGCACCCCCTCCCCCCAGGCACAGAGGCGCACCCACGCCCCGCAAGGGAGGAGCCCGGAGGGAACGCGGGCCAGCACCTGACCCAACCCCCCAGAAGCCTGCAGAGCCACCAGGCAGCACCGGAAAGCAAACCCCCATAACCCCGAAGCCCCACCCCAACCCTAAATCCCTCACCAAGCCCAGGACTCCACACCCAGACACCAAACCATCCCCGCACGCACGGGCCGCACAGCCCCGCCATACCCGAGAGGCCACCCACTCTAAAAGACACAAGCTCTCTCCTCCACCAATTCAATCATTTTCAAGAAAGAGAAAAGACACAGTATTAATCTCTGACAGCAAGCGTACCCCAAAGAACTGCAACCTGGATCTGCAGCACAAGAGAGAAAAGTCAGTAGGTCAACAATAATAGGAACAAGTCATAATCTGATATTAATACAGTACAGGTGCAAGAGTGGCATTCCCTAACAGGCAAAAAGAAAAGAAAAGAGAAAAAAAATTAGACCTCCAAATTCCAATTCAAATTTAATGAATTGATAAATAAGGACCATGTTTCATTAAATTGTGGTAATTGGTTTGTTAATGAAGTGGCTATTTTTTCCATTGATATATATTCGATAAGGAGGTTTGACCAGTGGTTAATATTAATTGATTGTTTATTTTTCAAATTCAGCAAAATTCTTTTTTTTTTTTTTTTTTTTGGTAATAGTCAGTGCTACAAGTATAGTTTTAGATTGTTAGTTGGCAGTTCAATAATTGTAGTGACTCCAAGTAAACATAAATTAGGAGATAAGGGAATTCTACTGTATATCCCAAGATGGAGGACAATTTTTCAGTGACTTTTGACCAAAAACACTGGACAGGTGAGCAGAACCAAAGGGCATGAAAATAGGTATCAGTGGTGTTTACCTCACACTGTGAACAAACATCAGAGACTGAGAAGCCCATTTTATGCATCTTATATTGTGTAATGTGTGTTCTATGAAGAACCTTGTATTGGATGAGTTGTAAGTTGGTATTTTTTGTCATTGAAAATGTGTTTTTACAAATCTGTGTCCAGTGGTCAGGGTCAGAGGTGAGGAGGAAGTTCATCCATCCATCCAGCTATCCATTTTCTTCCGCTTTATCCGGAGTTGGGTCGCGGGGGCAGCAGCTCAAGCAAAGCCGCCCAGACCTCCCGATCCACACACACCTCCCCCAGCTCCTCCGGGGGAACCCCAAGCCGTTCCCAAGCCAGCCGAGAGACGTAGTCCCTCCAGCATGTCCTGGGTCTTCCCCAGGGCCTCCTCCCAATGGGACGTGCCCAGAACACGTCTCCAGCGAGGCGTCCAGGGGGCATCCGGAAAAGATGCCCAAGCCACCTCAGCTGGCTCCTTTCGACGTGGAGGAGCAGCGGCTCGACTCCGAGCAAGTCCACCCCCATTTTAAGATGGGTAAATGTAAAGCAGTGTCCACACATGATATTAACTTATGTACATTAGACAAGGTCTTCGTTATTGGGAGGAGGTTCTTGATGTCTGTTACTAATGTGGGTGGTTCTGGTGGACACTGATGCGTCTGAAATTTTGACATCACAGCATACTTTACTTGATGGTAATGAATAAAATTTCCTCCGATAATTCCAAACCTCTGCATTAAGTTGTTAAATGGTATAAACCTGTTATTTTGAAAGAGGTGATGAAGGTGTGTGATTCCTTTCTGTTCCCATGTGCTGACATGAAGAGTTGCTTTATTGATCTTAAAGTCTGGGTTGTGCCAAATAGGATACAGATTTCCATTAATGAGTTTGTAATTTCTAAAGTTTTCCACCAGGCAGTCAAAGTGGAAGAAATCAACAGATTTTTAAAACATTTATGGCATTTAATGGAAGTAGTAATAAAGGGTAAATCTGAGAGTTTGATGTTGTTACATTCTAACTGTTCTAATTCAATCCAGGAGCTGTGGACTGGATTTTAACAAGTATTGTATCTGGTTAGCCAGATAGTAATGTAGAAAATTTGGCACTTCCACACCCCCTTGAGATTTATTTTTCTGAAGAGAAGCTAGACTAATTTTATCTTTTTTATTTTTCCAGTAAAACTTTGAAAATGGCTGACGCTAAAGACTGAAACCATTTGACTGTGGGTTTGAATGGAATCATTGAAAAGAGGCAATTAATATGTGGTAATACTTTCATTTTGATAGTTGCTGTCCGTCCTAATAAGGAGATGGGCAGGTTGTTCCATCGTTTCAAATCATTACAGATTTTGTCAGTGAGTGGGGCAAAGTTCAAATGGGTCAGCTCTCCTAATTTAGAAGAGGTGTTTATGCCTAGGTACTTAATATTGCCAGTGGGAAAGGTACAGTGTGGATCTTGAGGTGAAGGATTCCATGAATTCTCAGTTAAAGGAAGTATCATTGATTTTGACCAGTTAATAGAGTAATCTGATAGTTGTGAGAAAGTAGTGATCAGTTTAAATACTTCTTGTAGTGATTTTGAGGGTTCTTGGAGATATAGTATGATATCATCAGCATATAAATTGATTTTATGGTCAGACATTGAAGAGTTGATACCCTTGATGTTGACGTTCTGACATATTGCAGCCGCAAGTGGTTTGATAAATATTGCGAATAATAGTGGTGGGAGTGGGCAGCCTTGTCTAGTCCCTCTTTGCACACTTTCTGTAAATAGTAGAAACTTCATTTCACTTCTCAAATCAGTGTATTTGTCTGCTATATGAAATATTTAACTGAAATTTCTGATCCAGACAACCAATGATTTATAAAGGAAAATCATGATGCCCCCTGGACGCCTCGCTGGAGAGGTGTTCCGGGCACGTCCCATTGGGAGGAGGCCCCGGGGAAGACCCAGGACACGCTGGAGGGACTACATCTCTCAGCTGGCTTGGGAATGCCTTGGGGTTCCCCCGGAGGAGCTGGGGGAGGTGTGTGTGGATCGGGAGGTCTGGGCGGCTTTGCTTGAGCTGCTGCCCCCACGACCCGACTCCAGATAAAGCGGAAGAAAATGGATGGATGGATGGAAATCATGAAAATTATCAGGGGTGCCCAAACGTTTGCAACTGTATATGCATTGGAGTGCATGGTGCATGTAGTTTGTCCCACTGAACACAAACCTATATTATAATAGCCAAGTTGGCTCTGTATGCGTGCGTGTATGTGTGTGTATGGCTTCGATCACATAGAAACTGGGGGGAGCTGACATTTGCTGTTTGGTATGCTTCTGTATTTTGGGTCAACAATGAATACCGTGAAAATGGAAACTTGATAAGGCTAATATTTTTTGGAGAAATTAACGATTAGCTAACTACAGTGAACAATGGACATTGTGCTGCAATGCACCATGGGAGTTTGAGGTTTTGGGGTTTTAAATGTTATTACTGTGGTTTATGTTAGTTTAACAGTGTTGTTAGTGTTATTAATTTATTGTGTTTTTGTCGTTCAATTGCCTTAAGCCTGTTTTGACCGTTGGGGTTTTACATAATTATTGTATGGCCTTGCCTTACAATATAAAGCGCCTTGGGGCAACTGTTCGTTGTGATTTGGCGCTATATAAATAAAATTGATTGAATTGAATTGATTGATTCACATGGCAGGATTTTAAAATTGTCTGGAGGTTTCCAAAACCTGAGAGACGACACACGTGGAGATAAAAAAAAAATAGATGTAACAGGTTTGGTCGTACAGTGTGTGGTGTTCAGCCACACAGTAAGGACAACAACACCACACACGAACGGATTTCACATGAACATTCCCAGGTCAGACAGGAAATCTCGCAAAATCTCTCGAGATTAAATGTGACTTGAGACTAAACAAACGGGGATAATTTGTGGACTATTTACAACAGAGGAAAAAAACAATACAAAAAGAAAAAGAAAAGGCGTTCTTCGAAGGAGTGGAGACAGCACGACCACCAGACTTCTGGTAAGTTAGAACAGCTGTTTTGATTTTATTTTCCACTCCGTGCATCCATCACCTTGCTTTCTGATTGGCAGTACACCACATTCAGCAGGCTGCATGCTCATTTGTGGTTGGAGGGCACTACACACGCTGCGATATTGGGCCAAGACAATCTAACATGTTGGATATCCCGATTTGTCATGTTTCTGTCCTGTTTGGGTTCCAGTTTCCATTTTGTCCTGTTGTCTTTTCTTTCCGTTTGCTTTGATTTTGACTTTATAGTTTTTTATTTTGGCCTCTTGATTATGTTCATTCTAGTTTGGTTCTGTTTATTCCAGTTCTTGTATTATTCTGTGGTCCCTGGTTTTGGTTCTTTATAGTATTCTTGGTTTTCTGTATTGCATTTTCAGTTCAGTCATTTACGAGGTCTGTCAATAACGTATAGGTCCTTTTTATTTTTTTCAAAAACTATATGGATTTCATTCATATGTTTTAACGTCAGACATGCTTGAACCCTCGTGCACATGCGTGAGTTTTTCCACGCCTGTCGGTGACGTCATTCGCCTGTGAGCACTCCTTGTGGGAGGAGTCGTCCAGCCCCTCATCGGAATTCCTTTGTCTGAGAAGTTTCTGAGAGACTGGCGCTTTGTTTGATCAAAATTTTTTCTAAACCTGTGAGGCACATCGAAGTGGACACGGTTCGAAAAATTAAGCTGGTTTTCAGTGAAAATTTTAACGGCTGATGAGAGATTTTGAGGTGATACTGTCTCTTTAAGGACTTCCCATGGTGCGAGACATCGCGCAGCGCGCTCAGGCGCCGTCGTCAGCCTGTTTCAAGCTGAAAACCTCCACATTTCAGGCTCTATTGATCCAGGATGTCGTGAGAGAACAGAGAAGTTTCAGAAGAAGTTGGTTTCAGCATTTTATCCGGATATTCCACTGTTAAAGGAGATTTTTTTAATGAAAGACGTGCGGACGGGTCCGTGCGGACGGGTCCGTGCGTCGGGACGCAGCCGACGCAGTGCGGCGGCACAGGAAAAACACCTCCGTGTTGATAACCATTTGTAAAATCCAGGCGGCTTTTGATGGCTTTCAGTGGAGTGAGTATATGAGAAATTGTTTAACAGCTGGACATGTTCCAACTTGTCCTTAAGGCTTCCAACAGAGGTGTTTTTCCTGTGGAGGAGCGTCGCAGCGGCTGCGAGCCGACGCTGCAATCCGTCCGCACGTCTTTCATTTAAAAAAATCTCCTTTAACAGTGGAATATCCGGATAAAATGCTGAAACCGACTTCTTCTGAAACTTCTCTGTTCTCTCACGATGTCCTGGATCAATAGAGCCTGAAATGTGGAGGTTTTCAGCTTGAAACAGGATGACGACGGCGCCTGAGAGCACTGCGCGACGTCTCGCACCGTGGGAAGTCCTTAAAGCAACAGTATCACCTCAAAATCTCTCATCAGCCGTTAAAATTTTCACCGAAAACCAGCTTAATTTTTTGAACCGTGTCCACTTCGATGTGCCTCACAGGTTTAGAAAAAATTTTGATCAAACAAAGCGCCAGTCTCTCAGCAACTTCTCAGACAAAGGAATTCTGACGAGGGGCTGGACGACTCCTCCCACAAGGAGTGCTCACAGGCGAATGACGTCACCGACAGGCGTGGAAAAACTCACGCATGCGCACGAGGGTTCAAGCATGTCTGACGTAAAAACATATGAATGAAACCCATATAGTTTTTGATAAAAATAAAAAGGACCTATACTTTATTGACAGACCTCGTATTGCTTTTCTTTCTGTTAGCTGTGGTCACTAGTTTCATTCTGGGTTACCTTTTATTTTTCATATTTGTATTCATTATCTTCAGTTGTAATTATGCTTTAGTCACAGGTTTTGCTTATTATTTATCTTCAGTGTTTTGTATCTGATTATGTTCCGTCTGTGATTTATTGCCTTCTGTGTATTAGTTATTTTGTATTGTCATTGCATTTATTTTTATACTTTATTCAATGTCAGTTCTGTTCCATTTTCGTTTATTATTATTGATCTCCTAGTTTTCCACTTTATAGATTAGTCACATTATTTCCTAGTTTTTCCCTTTTGTTTTGCTCACTTTAATTATTGTCTGCCTTAAGCACGTCACATTTTCCACTGTTAATTTTCCAGTCACTTAGTTCTTTTTGTTTGTCTGCATTGCATTTTCTTCCCTCACTCTCTTGCACCTGTTCCTCATCTGTCAGCCAGCCCCCTTTCCAGATTCTTCGTCCTCATGTTGTCTTGTTTTCCTGTCACCGCCTTCCTTATTTAAACTGCGTCTGTTCACTCCCTCATTGCTCGTTTGTTGATGATTATCACTTACCAGTACTTCATCTCTGTCCTGTTTTTGCCAAGCCGTGTTTTGACTCTGCTCTGTTTACCGGATCCTGCTTTTCACCTCAGCTCTGAAAACCCAGTTTGCTCGTGTACTGACCCCGCTTGTTTTTTGACCACGTCTTCTGTCTCGCCCCTGCATGGTACTTTTGCTCAACAGACTGCCTTCCTGTTTACCGAACCCCTGCCTGTAATAAAGACCTATATTTTTACTCATACATCCTGCATTGAAAGCCTGCATTTGTGTCCAACTTCTGTCTGTGCCTTGCCTCCACTCAGCCTGACACTGACGTCCTTCCAAGCAGATCAGAGCGCTCTTAACACACCACACGTGACAGGAATATCTGATAAGATTATCTTTGGCGTTATCACGATTGTCGGGGTCTCCTTAAGATTGTCGGAAGGGGAAGATCTGGTCTGATATTGGCCTAATTATCTTACTGTGTGAACCAGGCTTTAGTTAGTTTAGTTTTGTGTCCTGTAGCTATTACCATGAGTGAGAAGTGTAGTGTGTTTGATGTCTTCTGCCACATCTCTGTTTGTGTGTGTGTAAAACTAAAAGCACCTGCTGGTGGCAGAATGCAGAAAAGACAAAAAAGCTCTGGCTTGGTTTTTATTCTTTCATGCAGCTCGCCACAATATATTAAAAGAGATGGCATCTCTGTACATGTATGCTTGTGTGCATGTGTATAACTTTGATCATGGACAAACTGGGGTGAGATGACACTTGCTGTTTGGTATGCTTATGTATTTTGGGTCAAGGATGAATGCCACCAAAACGGAACATTGACAAATATTTTTGGAGAAGCTACGGATAGCAAACAACACTGAAAAAAAATGGATGTTGGACTCACACGCCATTCAAGCAGGAGGTGGTAAATCATCTGTAATAAAGTCTGCATGTGTGATTTTATTTAGTAAGTTCAATGTAAGTACATAATATAATCAGGAGGAGCAGTTACAATCAATGGAACTGAGGTGGACATTGTGGACTACTACAAGTTCCTGGGTGTCCACACAGACAACAAACTGGACTGGACTGTAAACACAGATGCTATGTACAAGAAAGTTCAGAGCCGGCTGTACTATCTCAGGTGGCTCAGATCTTTCAATGTCTGCAGAAATATGGTCTCCAGCATCATCTTCAATGCTGTAGTGTGCTGGGGCAGCAGGCTGAAGGCAGTTGACATGAACAGACTCTACAAGCTCATCAGGAGAGTGGCTCTGTCCTGGGGGTTGAGCTAGAGTCTGTGGTGGAGGTGTCAGAAAGGGGAATGTTGAGGAAATTGTACATCATCCTGGACAGCTATTTTCACCCCCTGCGTGCCACACTGACGTCCTGTCAGAGCACCTTCAGCCACAGAATCACAGAACCCACAGGATTTCTTTCTTACCTGTGGCAGACTGTATGATTCCTTCCCCCTCTGCAGGATGAATACATAATGAACAGAGTAATTCAGTTAGTTTGAGTTATGTGCAATATTGTCAAACATCTTGTACAAATGTCTTAAAAAAAATTGTTCACTGTTTACTGTTACAATTTGGGTACTCTGGCGAAATAATTTCCTTTGGGATGAATAAAGTTGATCTTATTCTTAATTGAAAATATGTTAAAAAATACATGGATGATACAAGAAAGTGAAAACACTTCCATTGTGGTCCATTTAAAAATCAAATGACAAAGTTTCATTGGACCCTACAAGATCATCAAGGTGATCAGCCCAGCCGC
The DNA here is from genome assembly GCF_902500255.1 of Thalassophryne amazonica. Lineage (NCBI taxonomy): Eukaryota > Metazoa > Chordata > Actinopteri > Batrachoidiformes > Batrachoididae > Thalassophryne > Thalassophryne amazonica. Next base: position 85,558,905 of record NC_047115.1, read on the forward strand.
AGTGAAGCTTCAACTCCTGGCCTCACTGCGGATTCACCCGGTCTTCCATGTTTCCTGAATTAAGCCGTATCACACATCAGCCCTCTGCTCCCCTGGACCGGCGCCACCTCCTGCCCGGATCATCGATGGAGAACCAGCCTGGACGGTGAAGAAGCTCCTCGATGTTCGTCGGAGGGGTCGGGGGTACCAATATCTGGTAGACTGGGAGGGGTATGGCCCGGAAGAATGCTCCTGGGTGAAGCGGAGCTTCATTCTGGACCCCGCCCTCCTGGTGGATTTCTACCGGGAGCACCCAGACAAGCCGGGGCGGGCGCCAGGAGGCACCCGTTGAGGGGGGGTCCTGTTGTGTGGGCCGCTGAAGAGGAGGTACTGCTGGCCCACCACCAGATGGCGCCCGGCCATGCTGGCACCTTTTGGCCTCCAGAGGGCGCACTGGCCTTTGGGTACCACCAGGAGGCACACCTTAAGGTTGTCATCAGCTGCACTTCATCACTCATCATTGCACCCATAAAAGCCTGGTAGAGACATCATAACTCTGCCGAGTTATCAGCTTAACCGACAGGTAAACCAACTCAGCCTCTTTGTGCCGTACGCACATTCATTGCTATTGAAGTCTTTTTGCAGTTGTGACCCTATACTTGCAGCTTGTAGCTGGATTTGTGGAAGTTTGGAGTAGCTGGCGTTCTCCACTCCTCACTTCTCGTTTCTAAGTATAACCTTTGACACTGCACGTTCTCAAGTTCCTCTGCACTCTAGGAATTATTGGATTTTTCCCTCAAGAGGAAACTGTGTTTTGCTGACTGTTTGCTGGGTGTACACACACACCCACCTAATCTGTTTTTGCTCCTTCCAGCAGTACCGGTCCGACAGCCTTGAGCGGTGGCCACCTGGGGTACCAGGGCTTGGCGGTTCTGGTGTGTTGCAGACCTCCGGCTGGCGGTGGAACTACGTGGGTCTCGGCTACCCTCGGGCCTGCCCACGTGTCACTTTTGTGCTAATTGGACTTTGTCATTTTGGACCATTATTGCACTATTTGCATAATAAATTGTGATTTATTGGTGAACCTATTGACCGCTCATTTACGCCCCCTAACGTGGGTCCGTTTCATTCACTTTCCCAACAAACAGAAGCTATGAAGTAATATGTTTTAGGTATCTAAAGTTCACCCTGTTAGCTTACTATATAGGAAGCCAAAATTTTATAAATTGTTATAAATTTTAATGTCATGATACGCAATTTGAAAACCATTGCTTTAGATTGTTTGGGTCTGATCATGTTCTGTGGGATTATTTTCTTGTCTGTCTTTTTGCTTGGGGTTATCTGTCTCTACTTTTCTTGTCTGTCACTTGGTGCTTGATGGTGGGCGTGTCCCCTGCCTTTCCACTCCCACGCCTTTCTACTCCCACGCCCTGGATCTTTCCCTTACACCTGTTCCCTATTTTTAGCTCATCATCTTCTTGTATTTAAACCTCACCTTGTCCACCTGTTCTCCGCCAGATCATTGTGCTCCATCCCTTCACTTCCAGCCCTGTTCAGTGTTTATCTTGTCCTGCTTGCCTCTCACTGTTTACATGACCACCTGCTTGATATTTGGACCACGTCTCTGCCTGATGAGCTTGTTACTGTTGCTTTTCCTGGACTTTTTGTGTACCGAACTCTGCATGCTTTACCAATGAAACTTTTTGAACAATTCCACTCTGATTCTAAGCCTAGCACTTGTGTCCAGCCATTTCATACAACCCCTATTCCACTGAAGTCGGGACGTTGTGTAAAATGTAAATAAAAACAAAAACAGAATACAATGATTTGCAAATCCTCTTCAACTTATATTCAATTGAATACACCACAAAGACAAGATATTTAATGTTCAAACTGATAAACTTTATTGTTTTTGTGCAAATATGTGCTCATTTTGAAATGGATGCCTGCAACACATTTCAAAAAAGCTAAAAGCTGGGACAGTGGTATGGTTACCACTGTGTTACATCACCTTTCCTTCTAACAACACTTAAGCGTTTGGGAAATGAGGGCACTAATTACTGAAGCTTTGTAGGTGGAATTCTTTCCCATTCTTGCTGGGAAAGAATTTCAGTTCTGAAGTTGCTCAACAGTCCAGGGTCTCCATTGTCGTATTTTGTGCTTCATAATGCGCCACACATTTTCAATGAGCGACAGGTCTGGACTGCAGGCAGGCCAGTCTAGTACCCGCACTCTTTTACTACCAAGCCATGCTGTTGTAACATGCAGAATGTGGCTTGGCATTGTCTTGCTGAAATAAGCAGGGACGTCCCTGAAAAAGACATTGCTTGTTGGCAGCATGTGTTGCTTCAAAATGTATGACTTTCGCTTTGCATGATAGAGTTTTAACTTGCACTTGTAGATGTAGCGACAAACTGTGTTAACTGACAATGGTTTTTTGAAGTGTTTCTGAGCCCACGTGGTAAGATCCTTTACACAATGATGTTGGTTTTTCATGCAGTGCTGCTGGAGAGACCAAAGGTCACGGGTATTCGGTGTTGGTTTTCGGCCTTGCCGCTTATGTGTAAAAAGTTGTCCAGATTCTCTGCATCTTCTGATTATATTATGGACTGTAGATGATGGAATCCCTAAATTCCTTGCAATTGAAGGTTGAGAAACATTGTTCTTAAACTGTTGGACTATTTTTTCCACGCAGTTGTTCACAAAATGGCAATTCTAGCCCCATCTTTGCTTGTGAACAGCTGAGACTTTTGGTGATGCTCCTTTTATACCCAGTCATGACACTGTCCTCAGTTCCCAAACACTTATTGAGTGTTGTTAGAAGGAAAGGTGATGTAACACAGTGGCAAACATGCCACTGTCCCAGCTTTTCTGAAATGTGCTGCAGGCATCCATTTCAAAATGAGCAAATATTTGCACAAAACAATAAAGTTTATCAGTTTGAACATTAAATATCTTGTCTTTTTGGTGTATTCAGTTGAATATACGAGGGTAGGCTGAAAAGTTCTAAGGCTCACTATAATGCAGTTAATGCACTACTTCATGGGGAGCCTTAGAACTTTTCAGCCTACCCTCGTAGGTTGAAGAGGATTTGCAAATCATTGTATTCTGTTTTAATTTCCATTTCACACAATGTCCCAGCTTGGACAGGTTGGACAAAGCCTGATATGGTCTAAGGTTCTAAAAAACATTCTGGACTCACACGCCATTCCAACTCATTATAGAAACTTATTTTTAGAGACTTAATTTATTAACACCCTTGAAAAATGTCAGCTACTCATTTTATAAACACTACCCAATTTTGCGCCCATGGATCCCCACAGACAACATGCCAGTTACAATTAAGCTTGAACATGGGAGGTGCAATCAACTGATGGCTGGATCAACTACATGAACAAGTATAACAACATCAACAAATCACACACACACACACACACACAAAGCTGATTAACCCCTATTAAAAACCATTTGAAAGAAAAAATGAAAGCCATGATCAAAGATAAATGATGCGGAAAGATTGAGCAGCAACACAACACAAACATGGTTACATTACATACAGGCACATCAGCCACAGCAGTCAAGCATCATAGATGCAATGCTACATAACCCAAGTGGTGTATTTCAGTTGTATGGATGTGGTACATCATCATCATCATTTCCTTTATTTACCCAGGTAAAAAAAACTCATTGAGATTGACATCCACTCTTTTCCAAGAGTGACCTGGCCAAGACAGCATGCACATGCACCCCCTTACTGTCGAAGTGTACATCCTGAGCAGGGGCAGATTTGTGAATGTGTCTAGCATGCACCCTTTGGTGTCATTTACTGCATTTTGGTCCATGTTTCTCTACTTTGGAAGATTTATACAGTTCCTGGTGCCACAGAAGAGCCCACAACATTTTACAGGATCCAGCATATCCTGGACACTCACTGTTTGAACTGCAGCCCTTGTGCAAATGGTTCAGGACAATAAAAACCCAGACAAATACATTAAAAAATAGGTTTTTTTTATCCCAAAGCAATAATACCACTGAATTCTGCGTAAACCTGACTCTGTGTGCAATATCCATTGTGACTGTGTGGGACAAGTTGAATGTAAAATAGTATGCACATACATAGTATACTGAGATTTTATTCTACATTTTATTTAAAAATTTGTATGTAGTATCTTTACACTCTTTATATGTTTTAGTACCATGGAACGTGCAATTTTGCTGTAGCCAGTATACATTGAAAATAATAGCTTAATTGAATTAACTGAGCTGAACTGCATGAAATCTTCTGCTTGTGTTGGAGAGGTGTAAGACATTAGGGATACCAACATCATCACACTCTATAAAAACAAAGGCACCAGGGTCGAATGTAATAATTACCGCGGCATCTCTCTTCTCAGCATAGTTTCGAAGGTATTTGCTCGAGTTGCACTGAAGAGGCTCCAAGTACTGGCAGAGAGTCTACCCTGAATCACAGTGCTGATTCCGTGCCAAAAGGTTGGTGTTCTTCTTCAGATAATTGCAGGAAACATGCAGAAAAAAACATCACACACTCTACATAGCTTTCACTGATCTCATTATGGCCATCAATCTCAGGTCAAATGGTAAACCCTCGATGGATGGATGGATGGATGGATGGATGGATGGATGGATGGATGGATGGATGGATGGATGGATGGATGGATGGATGGATGGATAGATGGATAGATAGATAGATAGACAGACACTTTATTGTCACTGCAGGTACAGCATACAACAGAATTAGGAGCGCTGCTTCAGTTGTGCATCTATACAAACCACTCAAACATTCACTCGAGAAAAGACTTTCTCTGCCAAAAATAGGGAATACTAAAAATATTATAACAAGTAGAGAATACTAAGATAAATACTGTTAAAAGACACAGGTTAAAAATGGTTAACATTTTCTCCAGTACAAATTCTTTAGTCTTTGTTGTGTTCAGTGAGATGTTGTTCACTGAATACCACTCAGTCAATCACGAGATTTCATCCCTGTAGGCTGTTGGGTTGTAATTCCCAATTTGTCCCAGCTTAATGGGGAGCGAACACACACAGATGGGCGGGCCGCTCCCCTCAAGTGTTGATCAGTAAAGTTATGTCATTGGTTGAAAGATGTTGCATTTGACCTTTATGTGCGGTGAGTGCTAGCTTTAATGGTATGTATAAAAGTATATGTGTGTTTTGTCTGTGTAGTGTGGTAAGCAGAAGAACAGTATGCATCATGGCATTCCAGAGGAAATAATATGCATATGTCGCAGACATGAACAAGTGAAGCTCTTCAGCATCTCACTATGTCATTTAGGTCCTTCAGACAATTTTTTTTAAGTAAATACTTCAGGGGAGCATTAGAATGGCAAAATACCTTTCAGCCCCCCCCCCCCCCCCCCCCCAGCTCTCTTTTTAAAGTAGACCTGCATTGAAATAAATGTGGTCAGATCTCGGAAAGAAATAGCTGATATGTATTTATAAGACCCTTATGAATGCAGTAAAGTAAATCTGCAAGCCCAAATTTGTAATTCAGCGGAGAAATCTTCATTTAAAAATGACAAATTTGCAGCTAAAATTTGGTCCTCCGTGAAAACTGTTTGTACATCCGGGACATTGCAGTGACGTGCGACAGAAGACGGCGCGCTAGCGCCTTCAGTCCGATCCCGCATTGAAATTGATTTTATCTGTTAGTTACTGTTATACACATCCTGGTTTCAACATCCAAAAGTAAGCTGCAATGAATGCGAGATACAGCTCTGCATGCTCAGATCAGCGGTGACATTGACAGCAGGCGACGTTCTTCCCCGACGCCTTGCTCTCACTGCCTCCGATGCGCTTACGGAGTCTGCAGGCTCCGTAAACGCCACAGCGGGCCACTCACACCGCCCCCGTGTCTGCTGTGCAGCCGGCACCACCTCCCTGTCTACTGAATGGAGGTGTGGCCAACTTGGCAACAAGTCCAGAGACTACGCTTGCTGTTTTGATGCGGAGCGGCCGGTGACACCTGTTGCCTGCAAAGACAGACTTCTTGCAGAAAAATCCTCAGCACTGCACAGTCTCTGTAATCACAGCCGCAGAGCTCCGTGGCCACTGAAAGAGGTTTGTATCTTTTTAATGACTTGAATTCTTTGTGGGTCCCGCATCCGTATCCCATGATGGTAACACCGGAGGCTAAAGATAGTAGATTTTCAATCAAATGGGTGTATGAAAAAGTTCCCCAAAATAATTTTCAGGCAAAAATAAAAGAAATGTGTACTCACCAAACGTACCGCAAGACAATATGAAGTTTTAAAAAAAGTCGATCCTTCCGTATAAGACAATAAAAAGGTGCTTTTGTAAGAGATGCAAACTGATGTAAATCCACAAATTACAGTTAGCGCGTGCAATGCATGCTGGGATAGGGTCTTCTCTTTGACGTCTCGGCAACGTCCCGGATGTGATGACAATTTTGCGGAGGGCTAAATTTTAGCTGTAAATTTGTCATTTTTAGACAAAGAATTCTCCGTTGAATGACAGATCTGGGCTTGCAGATTTACTTTACTACATTCAGAAGGATCTTATGTGTAAATATAAGTCATTTTTTGGTCCAAAGATCTGACTGCTCACCATCTCACCATGTTATTTAGGTCCTTCAGACTTTTTTCAGTAAAATGTTTCTTGGGAGCATGAGCATGGCTTTTTAAACATTTTTTTCTTTTTTCCCTTTCAGCTTCTGGGGGGGCTCCACCCCACAGACCCCCTGCCACTTTAAGCATTTTTTTTTAATGTAGAAGTAAATTAATTTTTCTGAAGTGTTCCTGAGCCCACGCGGTAAGATCCTTTACACAGTGATGTTGGTTTTTAATGCAGTGCCTCCTGAGGGATCGAAGGTCACGGGCATTCATTGTTGGTTTTCAGCCTTGCCGCTTACATATAGAACGTTCTCCAGATTCTCTGAATCTTCTGATTATATTATGGACTGTAGATGATGGAATCCCTAATTTCCTTGCAATTGAAGGTTGAGAAACATTGTTCTTAAACTGTTGGACTGTGTCCAGCTCTCCACAAGTTCTTTTATACTCACTCGACTGGTAAGCACTGAAAGCCGAGATAGACATGTCCCAACTTGTCCTCTAACACTCTGAAACAGAGGTGTTCCTTTGTCTCGCTTCATCAGCGAATCGGTCGTGACGCGCGAAGCCTCCGCGCGGCTTTCCATGACAAAATCTCTTGTTAAAAGTGAAATCTGCCGGAAAATGGCTGATGTCCAGGTCTTGTGATAACCAGAGAAAGAGCACACGATGGTCTCGTATCCACAGAGCCATCAGTTTAGAAATGATCCAGTGGTTTGTGCCGCATCGTCGCAGCGTGGCGCACCGACCGTCCTTAAAGGGGTCCTTAAAGGGGTCCTTAAAGCTGTAGTTAAAGTCCTTATTCTCTGTGAAGCCCGTAAAATTTTCACTGAAAGCCAGAAAAATTTTTAAAATGGTTTCTAGGTGCCAGTCTCTAACAGCTTCTGAAAAAATTCTGATGGAAAAAAAGTCCTTTTCATTCCGCCATTTCCAGACAATGAAAATCCGACGAGGGGGCGGGACCACTCCTTCCACAAGGCGTGCTCACAGGTGAATGACGTCACCGACAGGCGTGGAAAAACTCACACATGCGCACGAGGGTTCAAGCATGTCTGACGTAAAAACATATGAATGAATTCCATATAGTTTTTGAAAAAAATAAAAAGGTACGATACTTTATGGACAGACCTCGTAAGAAGGAGGGAGCCAGAAATGAGAGAGAGAGAGAGAAGGAAAATGGAACGTGAACTCAGAAGCCAGATAGTAGGGAAACATGGGAATAATAATATGCTGGAGACGTTTAACAATAAGCTAGAATAAACGTAGAATAATAACAACTCTGAGAACCAGACTAGAAACAAAATAACTGAGATGAAGCTCAAACACCAAAATATGACATGACATTAACAACAAGGGAGAATTCAGCAGATAACACAGATAATATTACTAGACATAAAATAACATGGAGATTAAATTAAAACACCAAAACATGACCCCTGACATTACCCCCTGCTCCTAGAAACCAAAACACCAGAACCAGCGAGGAACAAACATGTTGAGTAAGAGCAGGGAAAGAGGAGGGGGCCAGAGGTCAGGCACATCCAAAAGAACAATAAGGAAGGAAGAGCAGGGACAGACAGCAGAATGGATGAACTGACAATGACAAACAGACATGACATGGTCGTTTTGACCGTTGGGGTTTTACATAATTATTGTATGGCCTTGCCTTACAATATAAAGCGCCTTGGGGCAACTGTTTGTTGTGATTTGGCGCTATATAAAAAAATTGATTGATTGATTGACAACAGAAACAAGAACACCCCCAAATCTTCAACAGTCCAAAATACAGGAATGGGAGGGGCGCTTCAGCCTAGTGTGCCTAGATAGAGTGGCGTCAACTCAGAACATGGCACCATTTTGGTTCCAACTGTGCTGAACTACTGAATGAACCTTTAATGTTTTCAACATTTTTTAAATTATTTAACGACATACAGCAACACATCCAGGTACAGGTGCTATCAAAATAAATATAAATATAGTTAAGCTATCAAATTTACATACATTTACAGTTTATGATGATTTATTTAATTAATTTAAAGCCTGATTTGTGCTTCTGCAGCTCTGTAACTCTGTGTCATGCAGTGACGTGCGTGACAGTTTTAAAGTTCTCCGTCTTTGGATTATGCTTTATTATGGACTAATCTGACCCTCAACAAGCTTCTCTTTCTACAGTCATCACCTCCAAATCAAAGGTAAGCTGAACAATTTCATCTTTTACTGACTTTGTGCTTTAACGTTGCAGACTTTTCTGATCCATTTGTAATCAACATGCACACTGTAAAAACTATTAAAATATGGTGGGAGACAAAGGATTAAAAGCAGAAAAGTGTCAAATCACAGCCTTTTGTGTCTGATTTAACAGGTGCATGTCAGGCTGTGGCTCAGAGTCTGAGCACGGTGTGAAAAAAATAAACAGTCAGACGTTTAATCACAGAAATGACTCCGGTCCCACAGGGGGTTTAATGGAAATACATTGTGATCAGACAGGACATTTTATCCGATGTGAACCAAAATCCATTATTCAAAATCTGTTTTACATGGAAAACAATACAAAAACTTTGGGATTTTTTTTGTCCGGTGACTGCGAATATTCGGTTTATACAATGACGGTTTAGGTGAGTTTTACTGTACATGGGACTGAACAATCAATTTAAATAAACAAATAAATTTTTCTTGTTTTGTGTCTGAAGGGAATCTGTACATCTTGAAGCCCTTACTGTGTTTTTTTGTGCTTCCAAATGCACAGCAACCCGGCATTTTCAGCAAATAAATAACAAAAAAATAGTTGGATTTACATGCAGACAGATTAACAGCGAATGCTATTTTGAGCCCAAGATGGCACCAGGAGTCATGTGACTACTTTTTTTTTTTTTACTCATCATGTCGCCACTCTCTCTATCTAGGCACACTACTTCAGCCCTGAGCAAGCTGACAGTCAGAAGTTGAGGAGGTGCACCAACCCACAGGCATGGCATAACAGGAACAACAGTCGAGATGAGCCATGTTGAACCACAACTGCCCCGTAGCCGAGTACAGTTACCGATGCTGATGTGGCACATTATCCTATGCTCGCCTCAGATTTTGGAATCAGAATGGGAATGGATGAGTAGTACTGGCCCTCCATTACCTCGGGAATAGGAACTGATGCAAATGAGGTGTGCTGGTCCTCATGTGCCCAAGAGTCAGGAACTGCAGCAGAGGCTGATGGGGCCCTGCAAGTTTGGGTAAAGTGAGCAATTTCTCTGCAAGCTCAACCACAGGAAATGGAGACCTGGATAAGTTGCACCTCTTCTCAGCCATCTCAGAGACTGAAGAGATGTGCCTATCATGGGTCACCAAGATCACTGGAACTGCAGGCTCAGATGATGTGCACCGATCCTCAACCACAAGGGACAAGAGAAGGTGGAGTGCACTGTATCATAGCCTGGAGACAGGAACAGAGACCACAGCATCCTCTTATGGTGTCTCTGTGGCTGCAGCATCTTCTAGAGGGGTCTCGGTGGCTCCAGCATCCCAGAGGAAACTTTTGGTACTCTGGAGTGGAATATGGAAGAAAAAGGAAGCTCTGGAGAGGCCCCTGAAGGTGCAATGGTGGACTCTGATATGTACTCTATGTTCCACAGACTTTTTATTCACCCTAGACTGTCTGAAATTTTATCTTGAAGTTTGGTGAATGTTCAGTCAGTAGACAGCCTTGTGGACAGCTTAAATTCAGTGCTCATAACCACATTTGATGAGACTGCACCTCCTCTATTAAGATCATGCCTTCCCAAGGTACAGTTGCCTTAGTTCAACAGTTATTTGCGTGACCTCAGGGCAGAAGGCTACAGGGTTGGAACAGACATGGCGCAGTTCCAAATTAGAGGTGTTCCACCTTGCGAGGCGTGATGCTATTTTAGATTATAAGCATGTACTATTGGCTACAAAGCTGGCCTATTATTCTCATTTGATTAATAAAAACAAGCATAATTCAAAGTTTTTGTTTGAAATGGAAGCATTTCTCATTCTCGATGTCCTTTTTCAGCACAGGACTTCTTGGATTATTTCGGGAAGAAAATAGAAGACATTAGGTGGAGCATATCCCAGCAGGCTTTTGTTCAGCCACAGCACCCTGCTGTCGAGGTGGGTGCTACCATTGAGATGTTACCTAGATTTACAGAATTTGATAGTATCTCACTAGGCGTGCTAACGAAACTCATGACATCTATGAAAAGCACAACCTGCTTATTTGATCCCATACCAACAAAACTGTTTAAGGACCTGTGGCTCACTCTCGGGTCGAATGTACTGGAAATCTTAATCTTTCACTAACCTCTGGATCTGTTCCAAAATGTTTCAAACCTGATGTGATTAAACCATGACTTAAGAAATCGAATCTAATCTGGCCTATAAAACTGTTCACGGACTGGCACCGACCTACTTGATGGATCTACTTAAGCCCATGTACCGGCCCGGGCTCTGCACTCACACGATGCAGCCTTGCCCTGTGTCCCTAGGGACACAAAGTAGCCTTGTGAATTGAGACCGCAAAGCCGGGGCCGGTACGTAGGGTTTAATTATGTCACTTAAGTAGAAAGGTGCCAGTCCATGAATAAATTTAAGGGTTAATAGCAGAACCTTAGAATTTGACCTCAAAGAGACAGGAAGCCAGTGAAGAGATGTCAAAATGGGTGTAATGTGGTCAAATTTTCTGCTTCCTGTCAAAAGTCTGGCAGCAGCATTTTGAACTAATTGGAGACCCCTAATGCTGGACTGCGGTAAACCAGAGAATAGAACTTTGCAGTAGTCCAATCTAGAAGAGACAAATGCATGAATCAGTGTCTCAGCATCAGCCATATACAGGATGGGGCAAATCTTTGCTATATTTTGCAGGTGCACAGTAAATTTTGCAGAGTAACATTTACTCTGCTGGTATAACATTTGGTCCCAGTCCAAACAGAGTTAAATCAACTCTATCACAGTGTAAAATCAGTTCTTATTTGAGTAGAAATACTGGATTTGATAAGACGGTAGAGCTGATATCACTCTATAACAGAGTGTATTTTACTCTATTTAGACTGAGGCCAAATGTTATCCCAGCAGTGTAAATTTTCCCAGTGTAAATCCCACGCGTCGTGGCGGAGCCGCATGGCACAAAGCAACGCCGTGATGAAGCCTCACAGGACATGTTGGGGCATGTCCAGCTCATGCTCAATTTCTCGGATATTCACACGACTGAAAAGCAACCGGAAGCTGTCTGAAAGCCACCTGAAAGCCGTCCTGAGAGACCAACACGGAGGTGGTTTTGTCCCGCGCCATGAGCGGCACGGTGGCGCATTCATCCGCTTCTTTTTCCATGAAAAAACTCCTGTAACAGTGGAATGTGCCGAAAAAGTGCTGATGTCCACGCCTTCTGCCGTTTTGTGAAAGTCAGACGACGTCCCGGATCAACAAAGCCTTCACATTGGAAATTATCTAGTTGTTTCAGCGGGGTTTCAGCCTGTTGATCGGCGCTCGGAGCACGCCGCGCTCTCAGACGCTGTGGGCGGTCTTTAAACCGGCTGGAGCACTCCTTAATCTGTGTAATCCCCATAAAATCGTCCCTGAAAGCCATATTAATTTTCCGAATGGTGTCCACCTGGAGGTCTCTCACAGTTTCAGGAAAAAATTGATGCAGCAAAGCTCCAAATCATTCTGCCATTTCCTTAACGATGAGAGGGGTGTACCAGTGCTCACTCAAAGCCTGCTCACAGGCAAATGACGCAACCGACAGGCGTGAAAAAACTCACGCATGCGCACGAAGGTTCAAGCTTGGCTGATGCAATCACACGTGATTCAAATCCATATGGTTTTTGAAAAAAATAAAAAGGTCCGATACTTTTCTAACAGACCTCGTATTTATGACCCCAACAGCTAATAAAGCAAACCTCGATTAATAAATTAGAGCAACACCTCCACCTTGCTTTGTATCACGAGACATGTATGCCAGTGGGCAGGCCTCATTTAAGGGGAGGACAGCAGTAGGTTTAAGCCAGGTTTCACATAACCCAATCATATCTACGTGGTGATCCATAATTAGATCATTAATCTGTAGTGATTTTGAGGTCAGTGAGCTTATGTTAATGAGATGCAGACTAAGGACCTCAGTGGGGTTGACAATTGGGCTGTTTGGATTTAGGGGTGGGTCCAGAGTAGCTAATACAGTATAAGATACCTAGAAGTAGGTTTAGGTTTGACACATTTCACACGGGTTGTACGTAGCAGACGCAAAATAACTGATATTGTTGGTACAGGCAGCGGGCCATCCTCAACTTCAACGCCATCCAATATAGTAATGGGTATTAAGTTCGCAAAGCATATCCCTCTATACTTCTTATGGACATGTCTGTGGAAACTTGTCCACTTCCCAGGAGAGAGAAATCAGTGGAATCAATCAAGCATGTCAACCCTCAGCTGCCTTAGAGACAGGTAGTGATGGGCAAATGAAGCCCCATTCAAGACTCGAGGCTTCTCATCAAACGTTTCGATACGTCTCGAGGCCTCACGCAACGCTTGGTTTGCTGTACTGCCATCAAGTGGAGAAAGAAATGCACTGGATGAATTTACTCTGACGACCCCCTGGATTTGATTTGATGTTTGACCTTAAATTGTGCAAATAAATACTTGAAACAATAAATTAATAAACCAAGAATAATATTGTTCGTTAACTTAGTGAATTAAACAAATGACTGAGTGAATTAAACAAATAAGGCCCTAGACATATTAGTTTTGAGACATATATTAATGTCATTTTTTTAAATGGGTGGTTTCAACTAATAATTTATAACAATGAAAGACTATTTTGGGGAGAGAGGGGCTGCTAAGTCCATAATCAACAATTTAAAACAATCCATAAAATTGCATCCCAGCTGCAGGCATTGAACCTGTCAATCACTCTCCTCCACGTGCTGGACCGGGCAAGCACCAAACGTTTCCTGCATTTTTCGAGCGCTTTTCAGCGAATTGATTCGCTCAACGAAGCAGTCACGTGGTTTCAGGAAATGAGGCCTCGTTTAGCTGTAGTCACATGGTTTGATACAGGCCTCGAAGCGGGGCTTCATTTGACATGCCCCCTTTTGCTTGATACAGCCTTCGGAGCCTCGCTTCATTTCACCCAACACTAGAGACAGGAACAGTCACGTGTGGTGCTTTTGTGACAATGACTGCTGAAACTGATGAGGTGCACTGCCCTCCATCTGCCTCAGAGACAGAAGCCACAAGAGGAGATGAGGTGTGATACTGGACAGTCACCTTGGAAAAACCATCAGGAGAGGTGCACTGCTTAACAGACACTTCGTTACCAGGACAAGGCCGGGTAAGTTGCACCGTTCTTTGATTCTTCGACCACTTCAGACCCAGGAGAAAGAGCTGTGGGGGGTGCATCGTTCTGTGACGGCTTCAGAACCAGGAGATGGAGGCGAGGGGGTGTGTCATTCTTTGACTGCCTCAAGACCAGAAAAAAGAACTCATGAGTTACGTCATTCCTCGACCACATTGGGACCAGGAGCATGGAACTGATGGCCCGGTTTGAACAGTGGAGGTGAGGCACTGATTAGGCACCCAGAGCATTGGTGTTGTGTGCTGCTCTTCTGTTGCTTCAGTGGATGGTACATGAAGGACTCCATCAACTGAAGGTTGTCTCTGTGACAGCCCTGCCCGCTTCATCTGAGCGAAAAGAGCTTGTAACTTCAGCCACTGATCTGTTATCATTAACTGAATTGTTGGTTTCCATTCAGTTCTCTCTACTTTGGGTGGAGGGTTGGCCCACCAGTTGGAACGAGACATGAATGTTCTCTGTGAGGTCACTCTTTTGTGCTGGTTTGTTCTGTTGTGGTTTGGTTCTGATGTGACCCCAAATGCAAAAAATCCAACAGGATATGTTCAAACAGTGTTCTTTAATCAAAGTCAATTTTAGTTCAAGGTCATATGCAGGTGCTCACCTTTCAAAACACAAAGTCCAAAAATCAAGGGTCAAAGGTCACAAAAGAAAAAAAAAGCAGGGCATTTAACTTGGAAGACATGAACGCACAGAAAGAAACACTAGGGCAAAAACAACTAACGAACCAGCAACCGGGAATTTGAAAAGCAGAGTTTCAACAGACTGGGAGGTTATTACGATTGACAGCAGGTGCACTGATAGCTGAATGAGTGAGTGTAATATGAAGAAAGCAAACCAAACAAGAACAGAGAAGACTGTGTCCAAGTCAGACAGGAAGTAGAGTGAAACTGACAAGCTATAAGAAGAAAACCAAAGTAGGACATTTAGAAATAATCCTTAACCTCAGTAACTCTTAGAAACAAGACTGAAACCAGATAGTGGGATGGATGCCGTCTCTCCTAACAAGACCAGGTTTTCCCCAGAAGCTTTGCCAATTATCTATGAAGACCACCTCATTTTTTGGACACCACTCAGACAGCCAGCAATTCAAGGAGAACATGCGGCTAAACATGTCACTCCCGGTCCGATTGGGAAGGGGCCCAGAGAAAACTACAGAGTCTGACATTCAATGTTAATTTTTGTGACCTCCTATTGGCGTAACCGGGTGTCATTACTGCCGATGTGAATTACAATCTTACCAAATTTACACTTAGCCTTAGCCAGCAGTTTCAAATTTCCTTCAATGTCGCCTGCTCTGGCCCCCGGAAGACAATTGACTATGGTTGCTGGTGTCGCTAACTTCACATTTCTCAAAACAGAGTCGCCAATAACCAGAGTTTGATCCTCGGCGGGTGTGTCGTCGAGTGGGGAAAAACGGTTAGAAATGTGAACGGGTTGGCGGCGTACACGGGGCTTCTGTTTAGGACTACGCTTCCTCCTCACAGTCACCCAGTCGGCCTGTTTTCCCGGCTGCTCGGGATCTGTCGGAGGGGAACTAACGGCGGCTAAGCTACCTTGGTCCGCACCGACTACAGGGGCCTGGCTAGCTGTAGAATTTTCCACGGTGCGGAGCCGAGTCTCCAATTCGCCCAGCCTGGCCTCCAAAGCTACGAATAAGCTACACTTATTACAAGTACCGTTACTGCTAAAGGAGGCCGAGGAATAACTAAACATTTCACACCCAGTGCAGAAAAGTGCGGGAGAGACAGGAGAAGCCGCCATGCTAAACCGGCTAAGAGCTAGTAGCTGCGCTAAGCTAGCGGATTCCTAAAAACACACAAAGTGAATAATGTGTAAATAATTTAGAGGTGATTCAGCAGAGGGAGTGCTTTAGTTAAGGCACGTGAAGATTACACTGTGAAACAAATCGTTATCTAGTTAACTAGATCAATCTAACTGCGCAGATTAAACAGCTAACAGATACAGCAAAACACCGCTGTGCTCCAGAACAGGAAGTGATACAATACCGCAGTGAGAGCCAACCACCAGTAGAGGCCTACACTATGCTCACAAAAAGATATTAGCAGTCTAAAAGTTATTGGAACTAAATTTAGAAGAAGTTAATTGGTCTTCTGATGGCTTTCAAAGTTAGCTGAAAAGCTAATCAGCTAACAAAACAGTTAGCTTTGCCAATCCGCTAACTGCTAATTGGCGGAACTGTGGCCACCACTCCCCACGATACACTCCCTGGAACAAGGGAGGTTCTGAGACTTATTGATAGTGACTCTACTGCTAAAGTAAAAATTAAAGGGGAGAGGAGTAAATCTTGATGGGTACCACATGACAGACTAAAATAGTTGGATTTTACATTATTAGTACAGCCAGAAGCTAGGGGAGAAGTATACAAGAGATAAATCCAAGAAGTAAAGCTCTCGCCAAAACCAAATGTATTCAGGAGTGCGAAATGGTACTCCCATTACACTCCATCAAATGCTTTTTGATAAAACTTGTCTGTTCATTTGATATAATTGTAGGAAGTATTCTGCATATATGGGACGCTAACAGTTTGGCAATAATTTTCACATACACATTAAGGAGGTTAAGAAGCACAGAAAGTCGGATCTTTTCCTTCTTTGAACGGTAATGCAATAGATGCCTGTCTGAGCGTTGTGGAAAGAGAGAACCCTGTTCCAATGATTCCTCAAAAACTGACAAAAAGAACACGGCTAATTACACATGAAACGTCTTATAAAAATGAGAGGAATCCATCAGGGCCAGGGGATTTGCCTGACAGTAACAATTTAATCAAGGGTTAAATCTCTTCCAGATTAAGATTAGAAGCAGCTCTCCTCTGTTTGCAGAGGGTAGAACTACACATCTGCTACAAAGCATTTAACAGGTAGGTGCCCAACTGATTTTAAATTTTATAAATGTTTGTAGCTGTTCAGCTTTGTTTACCATGTTAATGATCTAAAAATTATTGGACAAAAATTTATCAGAAGATAATTTGTTGTGGCTGGCGTGCCTGGCTGGCTTTTGTTTGTCTTCTGTTTCTGTCTTTTGGTTTTCCTTCCAGGTGGTGCGCATTTGGGACTGAGTGGCTGTGTGGCTGAGTTACCAGGACCTCACCCTGATCACCTGAGGCTGATCATGTGCAGCTCGTCAGGACTCGCAGCTGTGGTGCATCTGCACGGATTGGAGCATGGTGGCGTTTGAGTCTGGAGTACACAGTGTGTGTTTGCCGGAGACTCGACCTTGTGACCAGACGGGTGAGATTGTCGTCTCGAGAGCCATCTCATCATTATGGATGCAGAGAACGTCCAGGTTTGATGCTATGGTCTGTGAAAGAGGAGGGGTGAGGTCTCACGCTCGTCAGCACACTTCCTGAGGTACATTAGGTTTTGTGACTAACATTTGTACAGTCAATAAATGTGGTGTCCCTCACACCTTATTGTATTGAGCTGTTATGTTAGTCGTTTAATCAGCTTCCACTGCAGTTGAGTTTGTGAACAGGGTGTTCCATGCCTGCAGGGTGGGAAGTTGATTAGTAATTAAGCCAGGAAGTGTTTGCTGTTTGTGTACACCTTTGAGCGGTCTCTCTGTGTGTGGAGTGTGGACTCACATGATGATTTCTTCTTTCACAGACTCGGTTTGTCGCGGCCACCTGGGGGGTGTCGGCGGGGTCCTTGGGTCCGAACAGTTTCTGGCTCCGGACCGTTTGTGCTGCTAGGAGTGCACCGTAATCCACCACACCAGACCGCGCACTCATTTGTTGTATTTTCCACTTCACTGTTATGTCATTAAATTTAGTTATCCTTTGTACCGTGCTCTGCTTATTTTATACTGGGTCCTTCAAATGCTGGTCGGTTCTCCGGGCTGCGTCCGACACATAACATAATTAGTCCAATAATGGTTTTCAAAGTTATCCGAAAAGATAATCCGATAATGAAAACATTATCTTTGATAATTATTGGTTATCGGATTATCGGAACTGTGCCCACCACTGGTCACGTCTGAAGTTTTATAAAGTGAAAATATCAGATATATGTTTTAGTTTTAAAGTAATGAGCTAATTTTTAAGGTTTTAGTGTGGACAAGCTGTGCCAAGTGCATTATGGGTAGGATAGGGTAATCTCAGTACGTTCACGACAGGAGAAACGCGTTTCAGACACTCTGATGAGGCTTCACGGATAATAGCATTAAACTCTAGTGCCTAAAACTCTCATGAATATATTCTCTGGGTTTATAGACATTGCTATTGTGTTTGCGTTTATTAAATTCCACGCATCTTAAATGTAGCAGACACGGATTATCTGGAATTTTGTTTTGGCAAGTTTTTACGGTCTTTACTGCCATCTACTGGCCAGTAGTGTTCATGGCAGTATTCGCCCTGAAGCTGGGCTGATATTTTCAATCACTGTACTCGGTTCCAGCTCAAACTGTACTACAGAACCGTCAGTGATGCCGGTAACGCGTTACTCTAATCTGACCACTTTTTTTAGTAACGAGTAATCTAACGCGTTAATCTTTCCAAATCAGTAATCAGATTAAAGTTACTTCTCCATGTCACTGTGCGTTACTATTATTTTTCATTGTGGGTCGATAGCAGCATTAAACTTGGTCCGTGGGCAGGAGGTCGGGGTTCGACTGAACTGCCCACTTTCAGTGAGCTGTGACCTTTTCATCCACGGTTTTTTGCAGCTGCTCGACTCGTCCTCACCTCTTAAAGCGCGGTGATCAGCACACCTGCACTGAGCTTTACAAAGACATTTTTATACTTTTTTTTCCCTCCTTTATTTAGAATTGTGAGCTGAGCTGCTCCGTATCGTCTCGTTAAAAACAGCTGATCCTCCGCAACGCGTCAACAACTAACACTATTTTCAACTCAAATGCACCTAAACTCTCTTTCTGAGGACCACATGATGTGAAAACGCAATAAAACTTTCTTGCCTGTAAATCTGGTCCTGTTTTCTGTATAAATAAATGTTATCCATTCTTTGTGCTCAAACGCCAAAGCAGGGGCGAATCCAGATGGAATGGGGGCGTGGGGCAGGGATGTGCCCCTCCCCCACAACACCCCTAGATTAAAGGTCCAGTTTTGAAGCCGTTTTTTACTACAACGACTAATATTGCTTAAAATAATAATAATTTCGACAAGTAAAATGTTTAGAGAGAATTTAAATGTTAGAATTTAATAATTACATTTATAAACAATGTAGGTTTGAAATTGCAAGTTTTACTGTTACAGTGCTGTCAACAGTTAAATATGAGGTCAAGAAAGAGGTCTTTATTTTACTTTTTATAAAACAAGTATTTTCATTGAAGTCAAGAAAGGGTGACTATAAAGTGAGTTTTGGCAAAAAAAAGGTATCATTGTCATGTTGATGTGGGTTGTTGTTGGCAGCTGGGGAAAGTAACTAAAAAAGTAACTAGTAATCTAACTTAGTTACTTTTACAATTGAGTAATCAGTAAAGTAACTAAGTTACTTTTTCAAGGAGTAATCAGTAATTGGATTACTTTTTCAAAGTAACTGTGGCAACACTGAGAACCGTACAGTGTAAAAGTTCAGAGCGCGATTTATGTTCTCACACACATTGTATCTTCAAAAACCACACGTCGGACTTGTGTTTCCAGAAGCAAAATGTAAACAAAAGCTTTTTTTCAAATTTAATTTACATTTCTTATTTTTTACAAAAACTCTCAATGGGAGACATCAAAGTTTTAACAACAACAACAGCAACAAAAATGATACAAGACTTTACATGAGTTGAAGAATAAGGGGGAAAAAGAAACAGAAGCTGCTCTCCCAAAGAGATGATCACTGTTTATGCTCTCCAATTCCGCATTGGTGTTTGCACATGCACAGTGCGAGAAGTTGGGGTAAATCAGCTCGTAAATGCTTGTAGAGCTGCTTCAACAGTATAATACCCTCACGAGGACCAACCAGAATATGAAACAGGTTTGATTTTCATCCGACCATACGATTGCTGATCAAGAGGTGGTTGTGAGAGGTTAAACGCAGCTCGTTATTCCATGTATACTACACAATGCAGGACACACAATTAAGCTGAAACTCGGCACAATCTAAAAAATTCTCGCACGAGTGAAAATTCGGCTCAAAAAGGGCCAAAACTCACACAGTGTAAGCCCAGCTTAGGGGTTCGATTTCATAAAACGAGAGCATGATTTCATAAGGTGAGCACACGATTTTGTAAAATGAGTTCACAATTTAGGAAAATGAGTGTAACGTTTAATCAAATGACTGCAGGCATAGTAAATCGAGAGCATGATTTTGTGAAACAAGAGCATGATTTAGTGAAACAAAATCATGATTTAGTGAAACAGGAGCATGATCTAGTGAAACAAGAGTGTGATTTTGTGATACAACAGCATGATTTAGTGAAACGAGAGCGTGATTTAGTGATACGAGAGCATGGTTTAGTGAAACGAAATCATGATTTAGTGAAACAGGAGCATGATTTAGTGAAACGAGAGCATGATTTCGTGATACAAGAGCATGATTTAGTGAAACAAGAGCGTGATTAAGTAAAACGAGAGCATGATTGAGAAAAACAAAAGTACAATTTATGACCCCTTCACACATAAGACAATTGGGGCAGAATGGCCCATGAAGGAGGACTCGAAAGGCACTCCTGCAAAATCGTAACCGCACTCAAACTCCTCATACAGCAGTCCACCACATCACCACATCAAGAACGGCACTTGCACTCTATATTTGCATGCCGTTTGAGCAGGAAACCCATTTGAATGGCGGGCAAGATGAGGTCGCACTGCCATCTGATCAAGTTCACAGCATTCGCATGTCATGCCGTATGCAGGTGGGACATGTTGTGCTGCGGCTGAAGAGCTGCATGAAATCATCGGCCATGTCAAATTGTGGCCGAATGGTGCTATCGAGGAAGCCCTCAGACCAGCGGCTAAAAGTTGGCGAATGCTGTGCGAGTGCCACTCTCGGCCGGAGTCCACGTGCCACCCATGAATGTCCAACACCACTCGCGGGGCACTTCGAAAAAGGTGGGGCCATTCAAGCTGCCAGCACGAAAGTAGAGAGCAGGTGACCATTTTTTAGCTGGCTGTGCAAAAAGCTCCACATTTTGTAAGTGCACCACGAGTGTGTTACTGGGCAACACAAATGGCGTGTGAGTGTGCTGACTCACCCTCCTCCCCCAGCTCAATTGCCCCACAGGCTGGAGCTGTGTGCCCATCTATGTGAGTGTGTTGCTGCAATGGAAAGGTGGGTGTGTTGTGTATCGATCACATATTGATTGACATGGTCACATGCGCGTGCACGCACACACACACACACACACACACTAGTTATGCATTTGTCACAGGACCATGATAGACATGTAATCATGTCATGGGTTGGATGACATGCAAAATCATGCAGGGATGGGGCTGACTACTGGCCACGGCCAGTGCTATGGTCCTGCCGCACGCGCCGCTCCACATCATCAGCCGTCGCATCAGTGCAATGCAAAGCTGGGGACACATATTGTCACATGTGCTCCACTCACCCCATGGCCAAAGGTGCCCATGTCTGCAAATGATGATGACATGGGGAAAAATAAAAAAACGGGATTTCCCCATCCATGTCTCAGCTCGCACGGCGATGAGCATGCAGTCAAAGCTGCACCTGACCGTGGCGTCATTGCTATGCACAGCTGGGGAATACATATCGTGCCATGCAGAATATCACCTAATGAGCCACCACCGGGAGGCACGTGCATGGGCAGGCTCTCCTAACATTGTAATGATTAAAACCACATATCACCTTTCCAACATGGCCATCAGCACTTCATTGCACACCGGACTGAGGAACACGTGGAGCTGGCTGATGTGTCCATGATATATCAGGTCATTCATGTAAAAAAAATACAGTTTTTCTCAGTTGTGTTGGTGCATTCCTCAGCACACAATTTACATTTGCACCACTGCTAAGGCGTTTCTCAAAACAATTAGTGCAAGCTGGAAAATATAGTAGATAACCTGCAAAAGTGAGTCACTTGTTCAAAATAGGTTGCCCATGCCACAAAAGTAAGTCACTTGATGAAAATGGGTAGTTCATTCTTCAAAAGCAAGCATTTATTTCAGTGAAAGGATCAGTGATGTCAAAATGTCAAGTCCTGACACCAGCATCTTTGAACAATCAAGTCAGATGGCTTGAACATGTTTTCATTATGACACGTCACTCTGGAAGTGTTTCCTAATGCGAAACAAAGAGTCACATTTTGGTGTTATTACTTGAAGATGCTCAAGGCTGCATTATATACCATTTATGGAATTTTGAAAACTAAACGAAAATTATGCAAGACACTGAACATGCATTTTTCACATTTTTACTTTACAGTATATGCCCTTTGAAACTGAAAATACAGACACAGTGCTGAAAATTAATCCAGATGTTCCCGTCTGTGTGGCTGCATATTTCATCTACATCAGAGCGAATATCAGCTCTGTCAATGCAGAATCCACCCTCCGCAGACCTCTGCTGTGATGTCATCACATTCTGCATCCATGGCTGCTAGCAGGGTGATTTGGGTATGCAGATGCCGGTCATATACCTTCCACCTCCTGGAAAAGAAAAACCCCTCTACTGGATTTAGGAATGGAGAGTAGAGAGGGAGATTTTCCATGAGCATCCTGTCATGTGCTGCAAACTACTGTCTGACCAGAGCAGAGTGGTGAAAGCTCACATTATCTCAAACTACCACATACTTTGTCAGATTGTCGTCAGTTTGATCTCTGTCATTCTCAGGGAGTATGCCCCTATAAAGTGTGTCTAAAACTGTCAGCAGATGTTGGGTGTTGTAAGGACCAAGACGAGCAATATGGGTGTGGACGCTGTTTCCTGAGATCGCTGCACACGTAATATTCCCTCCTCTTTGGCCTGGGACATCAATGGTGGCTCCCTCTCCAATGTGATTCCTTCCACGCCTTCTGCCTTTATCCAGATTGAATCCTGCCTCATCAAGATATATGAATGTGTGGAGGGGTTCCCTGGCCCTCAACTCCAGGACACACTTTATCACAGAAAAGAGAGGGAGAAAAAAACACATTCAGTATAACATGCCATGCAGTGCAGTGCATGGCAATATGCAAGGTGCCTAAAAGATTTTTAAGCATTGAACATAGAGTAAAGAACACGTACATGTTTTACTGTACCTGTACATACTGGTGACGGAGCTGCTTCACTCTAACTGTTCCGTTCAAATGGTACATTGTACAGTTGTTTCATGTACATTTCATTCCTTCTGATGACTCAGTCTATGGTTGCAATTGATATGGACTGAATATTTCCAAAAATGTTGTCATTTTCTACCACAGCACTTTGTGTTTCTCTCAATCTTATGGCATTGCTTGCAACCACCATTGCACAAATGCCTTCTTCTTGCTGCAGAGTCAAAAGGGGACCTCAAGGTTGTCTTGTAGTCCTACGTGGTGCAGAATAAAAGTATAGTAATTATGCCAAATCTTTACAGTACGATAGTACGACAATACTGTTCTGCACGATGACACTACTACACACTATACCACACCAAATCTATGCTACAATAAATTTGTAAGTCTACATGTAAAATGTTACATGGTTATGTCCCAATGCAAGCCACATGTATAACAGTAGTGCAGAGCAACTGGGTGAGTGCTGAATTACTCTCAATTACAATATTCTCACCTGTTCTCCTGATGAAATGTTTGTACGATTGAATTGACAGTGGTTCTCCCAACATTGTGAGGCCGTGATTGACAACATGATCCACAAGTGTTGCCCTGATTTGATCAGCAATCTGCCTATGTTGTTGACCTCTTCTTCCCTGGTTCTGTCCCCTTCCTCCACACATCCTCACCCCTCTTCCATGAGGCTGACCTTCCATGTGTTGCCGTATTGTAGATACAGTATGCACCTTGTGCCTATCACACCTCTTGATTTATACATGCTGTAAAGTGGGGGTTCATGGATTCAATTGGGAGTGACTATGAAGAAGTGTCTCCTCAGCGGTTGCAACTGCAGTTTTTTACAACCTCTACCAATACCTTTAATACCTTCAATGCTTTTTTAAAACTATTCACACAGTTACCGCAACACCAGCATAGTCTGCGTTTATTACACAAGCTTAATCATGACCAAAACAGTAGATGTTAACTGGTGAATTTTCAATGGCTTTCATGTGGTTTGTCAAAACAGAAAACGTCTCACCCAGCTCAGGTGCTGGGCTTTTTTCAATCACATCACCGATCACATCACCTATATTTATAGGTGGATCTTGTGAGGGAAAAGAACAAAAGACAAGACAAGGGGCAAGGTGGAGGACTTGCAAAAAACAAGTGAGAAAAATGCCTAGAGGTAGGAGGACAGTTAGAATGCATGGTGGGGCTCAAAGAAAGGCCAGAGATAGGGTGACAGATGAAACACGAGCGACCATCATCAACCATATCATCAACCATGGGATGTCACATAGAGAGGCTGGAGAATGTGTGCAGCCAAATCTCAGGTGGAGCACAGTGGCATCCATTGTCCGGATATTTCGAGCAACCAACAGGTAGATTACAATATTCACTGTATTGTATAAGGGCCTTTCCTACTAAACAGTGTAACATGAATTACAGTAACTGTATTCTTCTGCCCCCTATAGTAATATATAACTTTGTTCCTCTAAGGGTACAATGTTTACGTCCTTCGGGGGGCAGGGGCAGGCTTCTAAATGAAGAACAGGAGCTTGCCATTGTCAACATGGTGATTGCTAGCAAAGAAATATAACTGAAAGAAGTTCGGGCCAATATTTTATGACAACCTTGTCTTTGAAAACAGAGCAATCAGCCTTACATCTATTTTTCAGGCTCTGGCTAAACACAAAGTCGTGATTAGGGATGGGTATTGATAAGATTTGATCAATATCGATGCCATTATCGATTTTGCTTATCGAGCCGATTCCTTATCAATTCCCTTATCAATACCTCTTGTGAATTTTCTGTGTACTAAAAGTACGCTTTACAGGTTTTCTATGTCAACAACATTTTAAATTGGTCACTGGATCTTTGATCTCTGGACATAACTAAAAATAAATAAAATCTGTAGTTTTTGTCAAAAGCATTTCCTTCAGACATTTTGGCATGAATGTCTCTCCATACCTCTGAGCTGAGCCCAGCCGTCTGCTGCACGTCAGCGCAGGAGGTCTCGTTTTGGGAGGAAAAAAAAACGTTTTGATCGATTGCAGTTTGTTTGTATTACAACATTTGGAAAGAGGTGTCGTGATTTAAATGGTGTTTCGCTTTGGACTCTATCGTTCTAACTTGACTCGGCAGAGAGCCGCGCAACATTTGGAGCTGTGTGAACAGAACGGAGGACGATTCTCGTTTCTTGCAACAAGACAGGAGTCCCAGTTAGTGACTTTAATCCGCACAAAAGTGACTCACGATTGACATATCCAGGGATGAAAATGGTGAAAAACAAAAAAATCAAAAAAAGAAACCCAAAATTACCCCACCACCACCCGCATGAAAAATATTTGAATTCTAGAAGCTCCGAAATGCAAACTGGGACCATTCCAGACAATACAGTTTTTTACAACCGCTATGACCCATTGTTCAATATCTTTAACGCTTTTTCAAAACTCTTCACACAGTTACCACAACATCAGCCTGTGTGGGCTATACAGTTAACACAATTCTTCTTTTGACACAAATACACACATTTTACACATTTAAAATGAGTTTTAACTCCTTTTACACACAAGCTTATTCATGACCAAAACAGTAGATGTTAACTGGTGAATGTTCAATGGCTTTCACACAGTTTATCAAAACAGTTCAAAACTAATGGATTGAAGATGACATTGATCACAGAGGATTCCCGTCTCACCCAGCTCAGGTGCTGGGCTTTTTACAATCACATCACCAATGACCTTACGTATATTTACAGGCGTATCTTGTGAGGGACAAGAACAAAAGACAAGACAAAGGACAAGGTGGAGGACTTGCAAAAAAACAAGTGAGAAAAATGCCTAGAGGTAGAAGTAGGAGGAGAGTTAAAATGCATGGTGGGGCTCAAAGAAGGGCCAGAGATAGGGTGACAGATGAAATATGAGCAACCATCATCGACCATGAGCTACCATCATCTACCATTCGATCACCATCCACATGACCAAATGTCCCTCCTGGATGCAATGGCTGCTGCATGCCAGGACGTCACAGCTGACAACTGCCAGGGCTTGGATGACATGCGAAATCATGCAGGGATGGGGCTGACTACTGGCCACGGCCAGTGCTATGGTCCTGCTGCATGTGCCGCTCCACATCATCAGCCGTCTCGTCAGTGCAATGCAAAGCTGGAGACACATATTGTCACATGTGCTGCACTCACCCATGTGCCCATGGCCAAAGGTGCCCATGTCTGCAAATGATGACGACATGGGGAAAAATGAAACAAACTAGATTGCCCCAACCATGTGTCAGCTCGCACGGCGATGAGCATGCAGTCAAAGCTGCACCTGAACGTGGCATCATTGCTATGCACAGCTGGGGAACACATATCGTGCCATGCAGAATATCACCTAACAAGCCACCACCGGGAGGCGCGTGCATGGGCAGGCTCTCCTAACATTGTAATGATTAAAACTACATATAACCTTTCCAACATGGCCATCAGCACTTCATTGCACACCTTACTGAGGAACACGTGGAGCCGGCTGATGTGTCCATGATATGAGTATATCAGGTCATTCATGTAAAAAAATACTGTTTTTCTCAGTTGCGTTGGTGCATTCCTCACCACACAATTTACATTTGCACCACTGCTAAGGCGTTTCTCAAAACAATTAGTGCAAGCTGCAAAATATAGTAGATAACCTGCAAAAGTGAGTCACTTGTTCAAAATAGGTTGTCCATGCAACAAAAGTAAGTCACTTGATCAAATGGGTAGTTCATTCTTCAAAAGCAAGCATTTATTTCAGTGAAAGGATCAGTGATGTCAAAATGTCAAGTCCTGACACCAGCATCTTTGAACAATCAAGTCAGATGGCTTGAACATGTTTTCATTATGACACGTCACTCTGGAAGTGTTTCCTAATGCGAAACAAAGAGTCACATTTTGGTGTTATTACTTGAAGATGCTCAAGGCTGCATTATAATCTGTCAGGAAATCCGTCCTGAATACCTTAAGTCTCTGGATGTTGTGGGACTGTCTTGGCTGACACGCCTCTGCAACATCGCATGGCGGTCGGGGACAGTGCCTCTGGATTGGCAGACCGGGGTGGTGGTCCCTCTGTTTAAGAAGGGGGACCGGAGGGTGTGTTCCAACTACAGGGGGATCACACTCCTCAGCCTCCCTGATAAGGTCTATTCCAGAGTACTGGAGAGGAGAATTCGACCGATAGTCGAACCTCGGATTCAGGAGGAGTAGTGTGGTTTTAGTCCTGGTTGCGGCACACTGGACCAGCTCTACATGCTCCATCGGGTGCTTGAGGGTTCATGGGAGTTCGCCCAACCAGTCCACATGTGCTTTGTGGATCTGGAGAAGGCGTTCGACCGTGTCCCTCGGGGCACCCTGTGGGGGGTGCTCCAGGAGTACGGGGTCCTTTGCTAATGGCTATCCGGTCCCTGCACTACCGCAGCAGGAGCTTGGTTCGCATTGCCGGTAGAAAGTCAAACCTGTTTCCAGTGCATGTTGGCCTCTGCCAGGGCTGCCCTTTGTCACCAGTTCTGTTCATTATCTTTATGGACAGAATTTCTAGGCGCAGCCAGGGTGTAGAGGGGGTCTGGTTTGGGAACCACAGAATCTCGTCTCTGCTGTTTGCGGACGATTTGGCTTCGTCAAATCAGGACCTTCAGCGTGCACTGGGGCGGTTTGCAGCTGAGTGTGAAGCATCCGGGATGAAGGTCAGCACCTCCAAATCCGAGGCCATGGTTCTCGACCGGAAACAAAGATGCTTTGCCCTCTACAGGTTGGTGGAGTGTCCTTGCCTCAAGAGGAGGAGTTTAAGTATCTCGGGGTCTTGTTCACGAGTGAGGGACGGATGGAGCGTGAGATCGATAGACTGATCGGTGCAGCATCTGCAGTGATGTGGTCACTGTATTGGACCATCATGGTGAAGAGAGAGCTGAGTAGGGGGGCAGAGCTCTCGATTTACTGATCGATCTACGTTCCGATCCTTACCTATGGTCACGAGATTTGGCTCATGACCAAAAGAACGAGATCGCGAGTATAAGGGGCCGAGATGAGTTTCCTCCGCAGGGTGGCTGGGCGCTCCCTTAGAGATAGGGTGAGGAGCTCAGTCACTCGGGAGGAGCTCAGAGTCGAGCTGCTGCTCCTCCACATCGAAAGGAGCCAGTTGAGGTGGCTCGGGCATCTTTTCCGGATGCCCCCTGGACGCCTTGCTGGATAGGTGTTCCGGGCACGTCCCATTGGGAGGAGGCCCAGGGGAAGACCCAGGACACGTTGGAGGGACCACGTCTCTTGGCTGGCTTGGGAACGCCTTGGGGTTCCCCCGGAGGAGCTGGGGGAGGTGTGTGTGGATCGGGAGGTCTGGGCGACTTTGCTTGAGCTGCTGCCTCCGCGACCCGACTCCAGATAAAGCGGTAGAAAATGGATGGATGGATGCAGCTATTTGCTCATTTTGAAATGGATGCCGCATGTTTCAAAAAAGCTGGGACAGTGGTATGTTTACTACTGTGTTACATCACCTTTCCTTCTAACAACACTCAATAAGCATTTGGGAACTGAGGACATTAATTGTGAGTGTCATGATTGGGTATAAAAGGAGCATCCCCAAAAGGCTCAGCCATTCACAAGAAAAGACTGGGTGAAGATCACCACTTTGTGAGCAACTGTGAGAACAGTGTTTCTCAATGTTCGATTGCAAGGAATTAAAGGATTCTGTCATTGACAGTCCATAATATGAGCGAAGCGACGCACCGCGAAGCTCACTCATGGTGCAGGGCGTTCTAAACAGGAAGTGCCAAAATTCAAATGCACAGCAAAACAGGAAATGTTCAAATGTCAAACACTTCCTGGATTGACAGACGAGATCCCATGGAATCTTGCGGGAACTCAGTGGCAAGCTCACACTCAAACAGGAAGTGCCAAATTCTCAGTCACAGTCAAACAGGAAATGTTGAACACTTCCTGCCATGGGTGGAGCTAGAATGAAGGCCGGGGTTTCACTGGACTCCCCTGAAATCTGACTGGACACAGATGATTGATGTGTGACGGCACCACACATCTGTTTGAAAGACCTGCATTTTCAAACCAGTGAGTCATATTGACTGCTAGGTTCCTCCTGTCCAGTAGTTTGTGCTGTGTACCACAAAAAGTTCTAATCCTCCAGAGTAGAAGAAGAAAAATGTTTGCTTCAGATCTGAACTGAACACGTATATATATATATATATATATATATATATATATATATATATATATATATATATATATATATATACGAGGTCTATTAGACAATAAACCGACCCTTTTATTTTTTTTTTAATATACGGATTTGAATGACGTGCGATTCCACCAATCATGCTTGAACCCTCGTGCGCATGCGTGAGTTTTTTCACACGTGTCGGTGACGTCATTTCCCTGTGGGCAGGCCTTGAGTGAGATGTGGTCCCGCCCTCTCGGCTGAATTCCTTTGTTTCACACGTTGCTCGAGACGGCACGCGTTGCTTTATCAAAATTTTTTCTGGACCTGTAAGGAATATCCGAGTGGATACTATTCGAGAACTTAAGCTGGTTTTCAGTGAAAAGTTTAACGGCTGATGAGAGATTATGGGGTGTTTCTGTCGGTGTAAGGACTTCCCACAGAACGGGACGTCCTGCAGCGCTTCCAGGCGCCATCGGCGGCCTGTTTCGACCTGAAAACATCCTAATTTAAGGCTTAATTCACCCAGGACGTCGTGAGAGAACAGAGAAGATTCAGAAGAGGCCAGCATGAGGACTTTATGCGGACATTCCACTGTTTAAGGACATTTTTTAATGAAAGACGTGCGCGCAAATTCGCCGAGCCGTTTCCGTGACGACTCGGCGAATCTGTGTGCGCCGTGACAGGAAAAACACCTCCGTGTTGAAAACCATTTGTAAAATTCAGGCGGCTTTTGATGGCTTTCAACAAGTGAGTAACTGAGAAATTGTTTAACAGCTTGGGCATGTTCCAACTTGCCCTTTAAGGTTTCCAACACGGAGGTGTTTTTCCTGTCGCGACCCCCCGCGGTCGGGTCCGGCCCGACATGCGACTCTGCCCACACGTTCTTTCATTACAAAATGTCCGTTAACAATGGAATCAAATTTCAAATCAAATCAAATTTATTAATTTATATAGCGCCAATTCATGACAAAATCGTCTCAAGGCGCTTCACAACATAAAAAACAATTAAAAATTTAAAACACAATAAAAACAACCATAAAAGAAAGACAGCAGTAAAAGAATACAAGATTAAAAACACATCATAACACTAATGATAAAACAGGGAAAATAAATGAGTCTTTAAACGTGATTTAAAAGTCTCCACAGTGTCCGACTGCCGAATGTCCGAATAAACTCCTCATGCCGACTTCTTCTGAAAGTTCTCTGTTCTCTGACGACTTACTGGGTCAACAGAGCCTGAAATGTGGAAGTTTTCAACTTGAAACGGCGAGACGCTGCCGCCTCGAAGCGCAGATCGCCGTCAGGCACCGTGGGCCGTCCTTAAAGCGACACTACCAGACCAAAATCTCTCATCAGCTGTTAAAATTTTTACCGAAAACCAGCTGAATTTATCGAATGGTGTCCACTCAGTTGTGCCTTACAGCTTTGAAAAATTTTTTAGCAAACAAAGCAGCAGTCTCTAAGCCATTCATAAACAATGAAAAAACGACGAGAGGGTGGGCGACTCCTCACTCAAAGAATGCCCACAGGCGAATGACGTAACCGACAGGCGTGAAAAAACTCTCGCATGCCCACGAGGGTTCAAGCATGTCTGATGTAATCACACGTGATTCAAATCCATATGGTTTTTGAAAAAAATAATAAGGTCGGATACTTTTCTAATAGACCTCGTATATATATATATATATATATATATATATATATATATATATACCTTCGATCCCTCAGGCGGCACTGCATTAAAAACTGACATCATTGTGTAAAGGACCTTACCGCGTGGGCTCAGGAACACTTCAGAAAACCATTGTCAGTTTACACAGTTTGTCGCTACATCTACAAGTGCAAGTTAAAACTCTGCCAACTAAACAAACTAAAACTATACTTGTAGCACTGACTATTGCCAAATACAATTTTGCTGAATTGGAAAAATAAACAATTAATCAATATTAACCACTGGTCAAACCTCCTTATCAAATTTGTATTAAAAGGAAAAAATAGCCGCTTCATTAAAAAAAAAAAACAGTTACCACAATTTAATGAAACATGGTCCTTATTTATTAATTCATTAAATTTGAATTTGGATGTCTAAAAAAAATTTTTCTTTTATTTTTGCCTGTTAGGGAATGCCACTCTTGCACCTGTACTGTATTAATATTAGATTATGATTTGTTCCTATTTTTGTGGACCTACTGACTTTTCTACTGTGTGTGTGTGTATTGGACCAGCAGCGGCTGTATGCCGTGCAAACAAATGTACAAATCTTTGGAAGATTGCCTTGCATCAGTGAAAAGTTGGATGTCTAGTAACTTCCTACTTTTAAATTCTGATAAGAATGAAGTGATGGTTCTTGGTCCAGCGAGGTATCGGCATCAATTTGATCAGCTAGCGCTTAGCTTAGGTTTATGTGTTATATATCATACGGATAAAGTGAGGAATCTTGGGGTAATTTTTGATCCTATGTTGTCTTTTGACCTCCACATTAGAGACATTACGAGGACTGCTTTCTTCCTTTTGCAAAATATAGAGAAGATTCGTCCCATCCTGTCTACGGCTGATGCTGAGACTTTGATTCATGCATTTGTCTCTTCTGGATTGGACTATTGTAATGCTCTGTTTTCTGGTTTACCACAATCCAGGATTAGGGGTCTTCAGCTGGTTCAAAATGCTACTGCCAGACTTTTGACACAAAGCAGAAAATTCAACCACATTATGCCCGTTTTGGCATCCCTACACTGGCTTCCAGTTGCTGCAAGATTGGATTTTAAGGTACTCGTATTAGTTTATAAGATTGTTCATGGACTTGTACCTCCCTATCTGGCTGACCTGGTAAGGCCCTGTGTACCAGCTCGGGCCTTGCGTTCACAGGGTGCAGGACATTTATGTGTCCCCAGGGTGAATAAAAAGTCTGCCGGTCACAGAGCTTTCTCCTACTGTGCCCCAGCTCTGTGGAACGATCTCCCGGCACACATACGGCAGTCGGATACTGTGGAGACTTTTAAATCACGTCAAAAGACTAATTTGTTTTCCTCGTTTTATCATTAGTGTTATGAAGTGTTTTTATTCTTGTATTTTTTATGGTTGTCTTTTTTATTGTGTTTTTAAAATTTTAATTCAGTTTTTTCTGTTTTTATTATGTTGTGTGAAGCGCCTTGAGATGATTTCATCATGAATTTGCGCTATATAAATTAATAAATTTGAATTTGAATTGTGTCTTTTAGAGTGGCTGCCCCTCGGGTGTGGCAGGGGCTGTGCGGCCCAGGCGTGCGGGGATAGTCTGGTGTCCGGGTGTGGGGTCCTGGACTTGCTGGGAGATTTGGTGTTGGGGGTGGGACTTCGGGGGTCCGGGAGGGGTTGCTTTCCGGTACTGTTTGCTCCACGGGCTTTTGGCGGGGTGGGGAAGAATTGGGCAGCCATCGTTCCTTTTCATTTGGGTCTGTCTGCTCTGCCGTTGGTGGGTTGGTGTCCAGTGCCTGGCTCGGGTGTATGTGCCCCCCCCCCGTGCCCTAGCCTCTCCCTCCGGGTTTGTGGGGCCCGCCTGTCTCCCTTTTGCTCCTCGGCTGCCCCTGCCACTCCGGGGTCCCATCTCGCGCCTTCCCTGGTTCAGGGACCACCGGGCGTGGTGGCCCATCCATCTGCAGCTCCCTGGCCCCCTGTCCCCCCTGTTGGTTTGTTACTCCCTGGGCCTCTGGTGCTCCTCTGGGGCTGCCTGCCTCCCCCCGTCTTGTGGTTTCCTGGCTCCTCCGTCGGATCTGGGGTTGGGCTGGGGCCCGGTGGGGCTGGTGTATGTGGCCCGCTCCCTGTGCAACATCTCTCCTTCCACCTGCTGCTTGGGGTTGGGCCTCACATATCACACCCTTTTAATGCACTTCACCAGGTTAATACCTGCACGCACATCATATTGGGTTGTAAGTAGCACATTACAGGGTTCATGGAGTTTTGTGGTCCGGTGTTGAGGATGGGTTTGCACGGCAGTCTGAGGCGCAGCTGTGCACTGCAGCCTTCCACTGCGATCTCCATCTGCCACTCCTGCTCTGCAATTTTAATGCACACGCATTCTTTCTACACATTTAGTAAACACCTTCACTAATTTAGAGTCAGAGTCACTAGACATGGTGGATTTGCAGGGCAGGCTGTGGTGCAGTGTGCCGCGGCCTCCCACAGCAGTCTGCCACCTGCCATCTCCTGCCCTGCTTTTAATGCAACACTTTATCTTTGCACACTTAGGGGGACACACACAGCAAGGGAAATTAATTATATGGTGGGGTTGGTAGGTAGGGTGAGTGTGACATGTGGGGTTGGCCCTGAATCGCTGTGGATGTCTGGGGCTCTGGGGTGGGGGGTCGCCGGTTCTGCTGTGGTCCCTGGGCCCCACTCTGGGACTGTGGGGCCCGGGGTCTCCGTGAGATGGTGCCCCGCTCTCGCTTGGGCGGTCTCCTGGTCTTGGGCTTTGGTGTTTGGGGTGGGGCCCGTGGTGGGGGGTGGGTTGGGGGCTTGCGGGGGAGTTTGGAGGGGTTCAGCTGGCTGCACTGGGGGGCTTGGGTGTCGTGGGGCCTCGTGCTTACTGGCCCCAGGGATTGGGCCTTGCCTCTCATACGGGGGCTGGGTCCCGCCCTCGTATGGCTCGATGGTCCTTGCCCATGTTTTGGATTCAGTTGCGGTGGCTCCTTTGCCCCCCGTCCTTGCCGCCGCTCGCTCCCGCCTTTTGGGGCCATGGCCCTGATGGTGCGGTTCTGGGGTCCCCCCCATTGGTGGGCTCTGCCGGCGCCAGTGTGCTTCCGTTGGGTATGGGGCTGCTTCCCATGCCTCCATGGAGGGGGTGGTGTCAGGGGTGCATTCCGGCGCCGCCGGGCCGCTCCCCTGTTGGTTTGTCATCTGCCCCAGTGGCTCTTGGGGCTGCCCTTCCTGGTTCCTGTGCCCTTCTGCTGACCTTTTATCCTGGTTTTTCCTGGGGCCCCGTGCCCTGGGCCCGACGCGCCAGAGTGGTCCATGTCATATGGTAAGGTTCTGTACTTTTATCTTGGCCCAACACACCAGCCACAGTAGTGATCAGCTATTCAGCTGTGATCTGGGTCTCTGTGTTTGATGGTTGTGTGTTTGTGGCCATCACCACAATTCGGTTTTGGGTGCTCTTTTGGGGATTAACACTCTGGTGTCCTAGATTACGGTATGGATGCTCACTAATTAGACAACAGACTGTTGCTGTCACTGTTTGTTCATGTGTGGTTGTTTGTCCTGGTAGGTTGTATGGTTGAGGCCCTGTCTCTTCTGTGTCTCCCTTCACAGTTATAGCCTTCACCACTTGTCGTTCATTCTTGTCTGTCTTCGTGTTGTTTTGGTGGTTGGCCTTTCCTGATAGAGGTTGTCGGTTGGCTTTGAGTAGGATGTTGAAGGCTGCTCGGGAAACGTGGATTGGGGGTCACACACACACACACACACACACACACACACACACACACACACACACACACACACATACATACCACATTCACTCATGCACTACATACCTTCTGTCTTGCAAGAATAAATTGCATATATGTGTATTAATGTCCATAAATGGTTCTGCCAGTGTGGCATTTACATTACCATATATGCAGACGGGGGGGAATAGAAAGTGCGCAATAATTATTTAAACAAAATTGGGCAGGTGCATAAATTTGGGAACCCTTGTAATTTTATTGATTTGAATCCATTTAGCACTAATTATTGGAACACAAAATTGGTTTGGTAAGCTCACTGGCCCTTGACCTCATTACATAGGTGAATACAGTCATGAGAAAGGGTATTTAAGGTGGCCATTTACAAATGTTTACCCTCTTTGCCTCTCTTCTAATGAGTGGCAACAAACAAATCTCAAATGAGCTGAAAACAAAGATTGTTCAACATCATGGTTTAGGGGAAGGATACAAAAAAGCTATCTCAGAGATATCAGCTGTCAGTTTCTACTGTGAGGAACATAGTGAGGAAATGGAAGACCACAGGCACAGTACTAGTTAAGGCCCGAAGTGGCAGGCCAAGAAAAATCTCAGATAAGCTGAAGCGAAGGATGGTGACAACAGTTAGTCAACCCACAGACCTGCTCCAAAGACCTACAGCATGATCTTGATAGCATCTCTGTGCATCGTTCAACTATACAGCACACTTTGCACAAAGAGATGCTGAATGATGCTATAACACAGAGGAAGGCTTTTCTGCATACACGCCACAAACAGAGTCGTTTGAGGTATGCTAAACCACATTTGGACAAGCCAGCTTCATTTTGGAATAAGGTGCTGTGGACTGATGAAACTAAATTTGAGTTATTTGGACATAAAAAGGGGCGGTATGCATGGCTGAAAAAGAACACAGCATTCCAAGAAAAACACTGGTTACCTACAGTAAAATTTGGAGGTGGTTCCATCATACTGTGTGGCTGTGTGGCCAGTGCACGTACTGGGAATCTTGTTAAAGTTGAGGGTCACATGGATTCCAGTCAATATCAGCAGATTCTTGAGAACAATGTTCATGAATCAGTGACAAAGTTGAAGTTGCGTTGGGGCTGGATCTTTCAACAAGACAACTGCCCTAAACACTGCTCAAAATCTTACTAAGGCATTCATGCAGAGGAACAAGTACAACGTTATGGAATGGCCATCTCACTCCCCACACCTGAATATTATTGAAAATCTGTGATGTGATTTTAAGCGGGCTGGCCATGCTCGGAAACCAACAAACCTGACTGATCTGGAGATGTTTTGTAAAGAAGAATGGTCCAAAATACCTTCAACCAGAATCCAGACTCTCATTGGAAGCTATATGAAGTGTTTAGAGGCTGTTATTTCTACAAAAGGAGGATCTACTAAATATTGTTGTAGTTTTCTGTTGGGGTGCCCAAATTTATGCACCTGCCTAATTTTGTTTAAAGAATTATTGCACCTTCTGTAAATCCTATAAACTTCATTTCACTTCTCAGATATCACTGTGTTTGTCTGCTATATGATATATTTAACTGAAATTACTGATCCAAACAACCAATGATTTATAAAGGAAAATCATGGAAATCATCAGGGGTGCCCAAACGTTTGCATACAACTGTACAGTTAAAATTAAAATAGAGATGGGGATAATTTTCTGCATTCACAACCACAACTCACACTCATGATTCTCTGCAAAAAAAAAGGCAGAAGGACATATACGTATATAGTGTGTCCGGACAGTATTCACAGGGCTTCACTTTCACCAAAACATTAAATCTAGGCTTGCATCTCAGATGTACTGTTGTGAAAGTGTAGTGACACGGACCCACAACAGGGGGCGCAAATGAACGGACAATAGAAGGAGTCAAATTTGAACACTTTACTGTTGTGAATGCCACAACCATACACAGCAGATTATAGAATGATACAAAGTCAATGGATAAAGGTGTCGTGTGGGCAGGCTCGACGATAGGAGACGTCCGTCTAAAGAAGAACCGGAACCACACGATTTCCTCCGCCACCGAACCAGAAGGATACTGGGGTCGCCAGTTCCCGAATCCCCGAGGTGGCCACCGTCTCCGCGTGTCGGATCTGGTACTGCTGGCGAAGAACAAAGACAGTCAAGTGTGGGTGTGTACACCCAGTAACAACAACGGTGGGAATTCCACCTCCACCTCAAATCACACACTTGCAGCTCCTGTTTCAGTACTTATCTGGAAAGAGTGAGAGGCGAAGACGTCGGCACTCTCACAAACCACCAATCAGCGGACAAGGCTCCACAGGAAAGAGGATGCAAAAAGAGTTCAGACTAAGATACAGTTTAGTTTATGACTGAGAATATTACCTCCTTAGAAGAACGATATCTTGGCGACGTGGTGGAGGTGTCATCTCCTTCTTGCACAGTCACTCAGTTTTTGAGAACTGTCTACTCCACACAGATTGACCATCGAGTGCCATACTGTTTTATTGATGTAAATAAAGTCCAAGACATATTCAATGACTTGGAAATGTATGAAAGCTGGCAATAAATCTGATTATTTACAGGCGTTATACCAAAGCGTTACTTATGCAGCCCATCATTTTTGCTTTTATATTTTTCATAAGTTTATATCAAGTTTAAGTTTAAGGAAAATTTTTATTTTTTGTATATTTTGTATTTTTTCTGTTTGAAATGACATAAATTAAAGTAAAAAAAAAAAAAAAATGTGATGTGATAGAAGAAATCTGAGCTCAGCTTCAGATTCAGCACCCCAAAAATGACCCTAAATCAAGTTCTCAAAGTCCATGCCATTTTTTCTCTTTTTTTTTGACCAGTGTAATAGATGGACATAGATAGATTTTTTTTTTCAAAGTCTTTTAATGAATACAGCTCCAGTTTAATATGAATTGATTAATGACAATGAGCATGTGTGTTTGAAGCAGCCGACAGGTTGGTCGTTATTTCAGTGTGTCTGTTGTGACTGTATTCTCTTACTAGCAGTGACAATGTTTATAGCTTTCATCAAAGGTGATGAAGTACTTCCATAAATCTGTCTCATTATTTATGTGTTACATTTCAGTACGGTCGCTCATATTTGCACGGTTCCATTTCAGCAGTGCATGTGAGGTGGGTGTACACTCCCTCTATGTTCCTCCTTCACATTCCATTGATACAGTCCATACATGTGTTAGGGCCCCTTCACACATAGTGCAAATGTGGTCAATTTGTGCATAAAGTGTGCATGAAGCAGGAATCGTGCAAAATGTGTAAAATCACAGCTGCCTCATACACCTGCTGCTTCAACTATTTGCACACACCAGTGGCTGAAAGACAGAGTGTGGAATGTGCGCTGTGTGAGCCCATCGAACCCTCTCATGGCAGGTGTCGTCCAAATTCCAGGTGACATGCACCAACATCTAACACCACTTGCATGGCACTTAGAAAATGTGTGGCCATTCACACTGTTAACATGACAACAGTCAGCAGATGATCACTGTCATGCTGGCAGTGAAATTTGTCTAAGTGCCCCACGAGTGTGGCTTTGGTGTGTGTGCTGAACTAACAGGAGGTGTGGCTATTACAGAGTGACTGTGGAGATCTGTGGTTCTGGACATCCCAGCTAGACAACACATACTGTGTTTGGACAGACATGGACTAACAACTGCCCACTGTGACACGCGTGTGTCTGCTTGCTGTCATCACATGGACATAAATAAAAACATATATCACTGTGGGGACGGGCTGCAACGAGCGCGCGCACATCGTGCACATTGACAGGCTGCCTCCAGGCTGAAACAGACCGTCAGATCATAACACACAGCGGGCGATCTGAAGGTCACACTACTCATGTGAGCTCTGTTCCACATGATGTGGTGTCTGTCCTGCGGTGTGCTGTGCACAAGACATGCGTGTTGGGCAGGACACGCGTGCGGGTCAGCTGGACACATGCCAGTAGATGTGGACATGATGAAACGAGCAAATTGCTTCTCATTCATGTCATTTCATGACTTTATGTCTGTGACCATGGGTCATCTACAGAGGAACAGACGGATCATATTTGTATTGTCCGCTTGATAAGAGGGATTCAGTATAATACGGTGTATTTATATGGTGTGTGGTTTTATTTTTTCTTAAATACGTCCATTTACCGCACCTTTTACAGGACAGTGATGGTAGCGCAGTGGTAAAGTTTCTGACTGGTACCCAGAGCTTTTGGAAGTGCAGGTTCGAATCCCGTGGGTGACATATTTTCACAGCAGCAGTACGACGTGGTTACACATCGCACAGCTGCTGGCACTGTGTTCCCGCATGCATGAACTGTCGCACCGGCATCGTGCATGCCTGCCCGCCGGCATGATGTACGTGGTGTGCTCATACAAGCTCTACCGCTGTAAGTTGCCCTGAGTTGCACATATTCACACTGGGCCTCATGTATCAATGTTGCGCACTTGTGGTGTAAATTTACGGCGTAAACTTGAAATACACCAAAGTCGCCGTGACATGTATCAAGCAGTGCGCACCTGCCCATTTCTGGCGTACGCCTGACGTGATCTTGATAAATGCAGCAGGTGGAAACGATCGTAATTATAATAAACACGCCCATAAATATTCAGACTCCGCTTCAGACACACCCTCATTTTTCGACATGGAAGCCGGGAGACGGCAATGAAAAAGAACTCCACCAATCACGACGCGTGCCAATACAGCGTCAAAAGCGGCCATCGTATCAATTGTTTTGTAGTATATAATCAATAAAGTGTTACAGTGGTCCCTCATTAATCGCTGGAGTTACGTTCTAAAAAATAGCCCGAAATACGCGAAACCGCGACGTAGTCAGCATTATTTTTTACAATTATTATAGACGTTTCAAAGCTGTAAAACCCCTCACTACACAGTTTATACACTTTCTCAATCAGGCATGAACATTTTCTCACTTTTCTCTCGTGTGTAAACACTCTCAAAGTTCAAACCTTAGTAGGAAAATAAGACCAAACTGTTTTCAGGCCCAAACATTTGTTTGAGAAATAAAAATAGAACGTTTTCCTATAAATAATTATGATAGCTTTTAGAACTAACAAATTAATTTTAACGATCAACGCATGAGGTCGGACACATAAGAAATTATTAATAGTGACTGACCAGTATGTCACAGATCGCTCTTCTGCGTCCTGACGCTGCGCCTTTTCCCACTCACACCTGGCTGCAGCAGGTGTTTGTTTCCGTGTGACAAACACAGTTGGCGCTCTTTTCTCTTCTGGGCAACAAGATTCTTACAAACAGATATGCAGAACACAGAACAGTGTTAAAAAAAAAGCATGTAAAATTGGACTAAATACTCTGCGAGACTCCGAGGCCACGACAGGTGAACGGCGTTATAGCGAGGGACCACTGTATTCTCTTTTCACATGTCAATAATTCTTGACATGTGGATATTTGCTCGCTCAATTAATAAGACACGCCTAATCTGTCAGATTTCTTTATTTTTTAAATGTATTTCTGTATTTATTTTATTGTGACAACCAAATGGAGACGACAAAACCTGGTTGCAGCACGGCGAATTAAGGGAATGACGAAACTACAGTTGTTATTATCAATTTCACTGTCTAAAACGATCACACCACATGAAGTTAAGCTCAGCGCTTTCGTTCCTGTCAGCGCTGTGACCACGGATCGTGCTCCATAACAGTCCCGCAAAGGCGGGATTTGTATTTATTATGTAGTATAATCAGGAAAGTGTTATTTATGTAACATATGCATTGATTTGTATAATGGTACTGTTTATCATGTTGATCATCTTCATTTTTATGTGGATTCCAGCGCTGGTTCATTTTGGTGTATAATTTACACCACCTCTCGACCTGGTGTATATTTTCAGCGCAGCGTACGCCAACGACCACATTGATAAATGCCAAGTGGTGTTGTCGTTTTGGCGTACACCCCATATACGCTCAAATATCGCCGTACGCAACGTTGATACATGAGGCCCACTATGTGTGAAGGGACCCT
This sequence comes from Thalassophryne amazonica, assembly GCF_902500255.1. NCBI lineage: Eukaryota > Metazoa > Chordata > Actinopteri > Batrachoidiformes > Batrachoididae > Thalassophryne > Thalassophryne amazonica. The sequence goes on from NC_047115.1 coordinate 85,599,648, forward strand.
TAGTGATACAACATTTTTTTAAAGCTGCACCCACCACAGGAAAAATGATCAGCCCAGTCTCACATTTTTTTTTCGTGCTCCCGTGACGAATTGAGTAAAATTTTTGTGACAGGTTTTTTTTTTAACTTACTATTACTAACCCTACTCCTACCCCCAACCCTAAACTTAACCATAACCTAAACCTACTCCTTCCCCCCACCCTAACCATAACCACCCCGACTCCCCCACTTCACTTTTAATTTCGTGCAGCCATCATGGAATGAATTAGAATGAATTTGTGCTGCCATGACAAAAATGAGGCGCTTTTCGTCACAATATCACAAACCAATAGATTAATGTATATTTCGTGCTGCTGAATCACGACTTGCCGTGAGACCAGATTGAAATGATATATAACATGCTGAGACCATTGTTTCCCTTTAAAACTGCTCATTTGGATTATTCTACATTCTGCAGAAGAGCTCTATGGTGCCAAACAACAACCTGCCATCATATAAACCTTCTTTTACTCCAAATTCCAAACTGATGTAATTGCTTGAAACACGAGTGCTTCACAAAATGATAAACTTTGCACTTCAACTTTGAATTCCTTATGAAATGTTTGATGTGTACCGTATGTTGAAATTGAAAACAGCCTTTTGTTCTCCTTAACTATTGTGTTGAGCCAAGATGCCTAAAATATTCCATCTTTTTCCCAGGCTGAGGCTCTGCACCGCAGCTTGAGAAGCCCCAGTTCCCTTAGTTGTTTCCTTTTTACCTTTCTTTAACAATAATGCCCACCCCACTCCAAGCAGCCCCCTCCCCAAACACTCGCTGAATAAAGTTAGTCCAACATGCAGTCCTTAAACCCACCCAAAGACCGCTGCCAGGCAGCCACACTCACTGAATTGTTTGTTAATAGTCCAATTAGATAATTGCCATCTTTCACTCCTTTTCCTCTCTGTTTCCCATAAAAGCATGAACGGCACTCAGGGAGGGGGGCAGCTTGAAGAGGTCTTCTGGCCAGCTAAGGTGACAAGAAGGGCCAGAGAATGTTCCTTGTAAAACGCAGTTGGCTTGAATTGAATCACTGTAGCCTAATCAATGGTCTTATTGGATTACTGGCCACTGCTGTGTTCAGAGATATTGTTGCACTGACAATGGGAACAGCTTAGAGTTGGTGGTTAGGTGGGTGGCTATTGGGCTGGAAGGCGAGTTGTGAACAGAGGTGGGGCCGTTCTAGGGGTATCCATGTGTGAAAGAGTGCAGGCAGTCTGAGCACTAATCAGTAATTTTCTTCCTCTTCTGGTGTCTTTTCAAATGTGTCGGTTAAGATTCTGAGAGCTGAGGTTGTCTTCTGGGGTGCAATCATTTGAATACTGAACAACGTGGCGTTCGTGGCCAGGACCTCGCTAGATTACTCCATGTGCTCATCGTACTCAAAAATTAAAAAAACAGGAAACTTTAACACAATTCCTATGAATGTGACAATGTTCAGTGCTGAAACCAGGAGACTCGTGACTGTCTTTATCAGTTTTGCACAACATGGATTTGTTGGTTGTCCTCGTCACCTAAATCTTTCTCTCTCCTTTTTGCTCGGTCTCTCTCGCGTGTCTCTTGGCTGACAATAGCATAGCGACGAGCTCTGCACACTGCAGGATTCTATTGATGGGCGAGTCAGCCAAAGGAGAGCGCGATCAAAGTTTCCTGACATGATGCAGCAATCAGGTTCTCTCTGACAAATCAGAAGAAAAATGGCTGATGTGATCTGCAGATGGAAGAATGAAGCACCCAGGAACTTTTTTCAGGTCTGGAAGAGTCATAACCCTGTGATTGTGTGTTCATGTGGGGTTCAGGGACGCTTGGTTGCGAGACAAGACCAATCATTTGGCTGATTCCCTGGGCTGAGAGCAGGCAAACTGAGGGGGACGGGATGAGCAAACCCCTCCATTAGACCTGATCTATTTCCCCAAACAATTTAGTATATTCATGAGGTTACGCAAATATGGAGGCAGCAAAATTACGGTAATCAATTGAAAAGGCAAGTGCACATCCATGGCTCTGATTTTGGAGATCATCTATCTGTCTGATGTCTATGTAACGAGGAAAGCATTGAATTACTGCTGACTTTCGCTGAGAAGTCCATGATCATTGGGCAGGGGTCTTTGATCAGTGATAATAGGGCTTCTTGGTCGGGCGACGGAGGTGTTTCAGCAAACATTAGATAGCTGACTCTGCCCTGCTTAAAGGTGCTGTTTTGAAAGTAGAACCCACACTGTCCAACGCATCGTCTTTGTTTTTTGTTGTTTAGTTTTTTTTTTCATCGTCTTTCTTTCACCACCTGAAAAAGGAAAGAGGCGGACAAGCCGAAGGTCCGAAAGCACTGAGCATGGAGGTGCGGTATAGCCAAGAGACAGAAGGGATGGTGCTGAAGAATGGACTAAAGGAGGGAAAAGATGGAAAGGACTCCCAGGGCAGCTTGTCCAAAAGCTTCCTCAAGGAGCAGCAGGGCTCCTTTTCGTCCTCTGGGACTGTCGACAGCTGCGAGAAAAGCAGGGGGAGCTCAGGGGACCCAGAATACTGTCGGAGAATACTTGTCCGAGGTATGGCTTTGTTTGCTTACTTCTATTCTTTTGACTTGCGTTTTTGAAAATATACACATTTAGCTGCGCAACAATAATTTCAAGCCATATTAGATTCACTGTACTATTGATCAAATATTTTGAGTGTATTGTGCTGTAGTTTTAAAACATGATTTTTAAATTTTAGACCGTGGCAGTGGCTTCACACAGAACAGTCTGCCTGGTTTTCAGATTTCGGTTTTGAATAAAAGTTAAGAGAAAATGTCACTGAATTAAGAATTAGATATTACATTGTAAAAAAATAAATAAATAAATAAAAAATATTTACATATTATGTGTAGCTCATTTAGAATACACAATATGACCTCAAAACCTTTTATGATTTTGATAACACAAAATATCAGAGACTTGGTTTTGTTTTGTTTTTTAGTGTAAATACCCACATTAAATTTTTGTGTGTGTGAGAATGTACGTGTTTGATAGTAATATTATTATAGTTATTATTATGACTATTGTTTGTTGACACTGCTTTCCCTGCGGATGTGATAAAGACTTAAGATGTTTGTTTCCTTTCCCCATTTGAATTATATTTTGAAATGTTCAAGGACAATTATTAAAATGAATGATGCACTCCTATTTGTCACTAATTATAATAAAATGTATATAACATGATAGAAACACGCTAACAGGATTAATGGCATATATTCTGAAATGCATTTAAAATTAGCACTATTATTTTTTTTTGAAACTTCAATATTTTCATAAATAAAAGAAATACATGACCAGGATTACTTTTACTCAATATTTAATGTTAAATTATTTGTGTGCATATTAGTAATTTATATAATTTCTTGCCTGAATTGCTGGTTGCTACATGTGCTTGAAACCACATCATAATTAGAACTTCACTCACATAATACCTGATTAGTTCCATGTGAAATTGCAGTTTTAATTCAAACATTTTATTGAATATTTGCTTTTTATTTGCTATTTGTTTCCTAATCAATGTTGAAATCAGCAGGAAATAAAGTCATAATATGAGCTAAAATAAAACTCTATTTAATGGTCGTTTTTAAAAGTATGTCCTCATGATGATTAAAATAACAGACCTGAGGCACGGTATTTGGGTGTATTATCACATTACACCCAAATACACCAAAATGAGTAACAGAATTTGAATTACAAGCATTTTATTACCCTTTCATCATCGATTTTCACTCATTTGAGTTAAGAGTAAAATCTCACCCATCTGCAGTGTTTCCTGCAGTTCTCATTTATTTGTTGTTTGCTGCCTGGTTGTTGTAGATGCTAAAGGTTCTATCCGAGAGATCATCCTGCCAAAGGGCTTGGATTTGGACCGGCCCAAGCGAACCCGCACCTCCTTCACCGCAGAGCAGCTCTACCGGCTGGAAATGGAGTTTCAGAGGTGCCAGTACGTTGTTGGGAGGGAACGGACAGAACTGGCTCGCCAGCTCAATCTGTCTGAGACTCAGGTAATGTCACACTTTGTTTCCTTTCTACTCACAAAATTTAAATTATGCAGAATTGCAGAATTTACTCCATGCACGCACACACACACACACACACGTTACCAAGAATTTTGTCTGTTTTATTCCAGAATGTAGCAGACTTTTTCAGATGAAAAAGCATCTCATTACTGTGTTGTCTACAGTCCAGTGCAGGATGCTACAAAGACAAAAAAACATGACATAATATTCATAATGAAAAAATAAATCATGACCATCTGCGTGATGATTTTAGAAAACCATACGATGCATGGTTCATCCAAAATAATATAATTTATGGGTTTAAAGGTCAGCTACACAATATATTTATTTGTGCCGTCCTTTAGGTTTTGTTTTTGGTTTGTTTTTTTAATAAGCTGATTGGCAGTAGTGCTGCACACTCAGCAGCAGGTCATGCACTGACCAGTGAGGCCAAACTGGATTTGAATTCTGTTTGATACCAAATGTCACAGCCACCCACCTGACTGATTTGGACTTCAGGCAACCTCGCCATTTTATTCCACACGGTAGTGAAATTTGTCTCATGTTTTACTGCCTTAAGTTATTTTGAAATGGTTTTTAAATGGCAAAGAGTCACACGTGCTTTCACCCCGAGGGGGTCGACCTCATGGGGAGCTCTCTAGGACATCAGCGATTTCTCACAATGTGAATCACTGAACCAACCGTTCCCTGAAAAAATATTAGTTTACCCGTGTTGAACCTCTACTATGTTTTAATACTTCTCTTTGTTTGAGTAACACAACTGGCAGGTGTCTTTTCAAAGCATGTTCATGATAACGTGCAGGTAAAGGTGCATGGTGAAGCAGCATTTACTGTGTTGTCCTGCGGGAATGTTTTGATGGCAGCGTGGCGACTTTAACCATTTGTTCCATGTCACTCAGTGGCTGTTCCATGAAGGAATAATGGCTGTTTGCTGTGCGCACACTAATCGTTACATCTTTGATTTTGACTTTAAAATGAACAAGATGTTCGTCTCAACACTTATTAGGTCCCAAACACAGACGGCTGGACTGAGCTGCTGAACCTGTTTTTCTGACCTCATCATACTCAAGTTGAAAATACCTGAACCTGTTTGAAGGAGCAGCTGGATTCACTGGGGAAGAACTAAACAACACAGTAAATTTAAAAAATTTAACTATTTTATGAAATGTCAGCTGCTTTTGGGAAAACTGTAAATATTTCAAATCACTGAAATAGAATAATAACTTGAAAATGGACAACTGCAGTGTAGCTGTTATAATTTAGTCAAAATCATTAAGACGGCCTTTGTTTTTCTGTTTGCAAACGTGAGCACTAAATGTGGTACTATAAGCTTCCAAATGACTGAATTTAGACATTCCATAAGATCTGACAATAGTGAGACCATTTCAGTCCTTAAAACACTCCAACTCTGATTTTTAAAATGTGCTGACATTTATATTCACAGAGTAGAATCCCTGGTATTCAGTGTGTGGGCATGCACGCGAGCGTGTGTGTGTGTGTTTACTTCATCTCTGTGTTAACAAAAAGATCTCATTTGAAATGACACTTTTAACTGAAATGATGAAGCTGATTAATTATGAAGTTTCAAACTTCATTTTAAAATAGAAACATTTTCATTACTTTATGATATCATATACAGAACAGTACACCTGCAAAGATAATTGCTGACACTCATTTAATAACCACAATAAAATGAAAGCAACCTGAATGTTTTACCATACATTGCAGGAGGTTGTATAAAAGATATTGCATATTATTAAGGGTTAATAATTTTAGTTATTGCTATAAATGTATAAATGCACCATATTTAACAGCTTTTCATTATTTTTAAAAGTTTTAAGCAAACTGAGCATCAGTCTTGCTAAGATTTACAATTCACATTATTGTGATTATATTCTTGTGACTATCAGCACTCGGCACCTATTGAGCACCAGCCATTTTTTTAATTCTAAACTTTTACAATTGCTTATATTAAGATGATATTAGCACATTATTTATTGCACTCGTATTAAGAGCACATAATACTTTTTATGGTACAGGCTCTGTATTATAATGACAATACTGAATTAAGCGGCAGGGAGTTGGTTGATGAGGCGATGGTCAAACGGCTCTATGACCAAGCTGAAAACGCCCTCGTCAGTCATCGGCACACTCTTCCCCACTCGACTAGGGAACAGAAAAAATCATCCGTCCTCACAAAAAGGCTCATATTACAAAAGACGTGTTTGCTGTTTTTCTGCTCATTATAATTCATTATTTTTCATTGTCCTTAATTTTACATACCCATCCAAAGGATAAACAAGAACCACTGGTAGGAAAATTAAAGTCTGCACCACAAATGATGACACCCTGTCAGTTTTTCCTTCCTTTGAAACGCTCAGATTTTCTTTATGCTCTTTTTGCCTTTGAAACACAAGTTGTATTTTTTCTATTTTTGTCAGTTTGCTTGTAACATTTCATAAACATGAATGATCTGATTTTCACAGAATGATTTTAAATTAATGATCTGGAACAGAACATTCATTTGTTTGGTGACGACATACATGGACAGAAAAGAAAAGGCAATTTCATCAATACTGTATTTGCCATACGGTCCTCTTCATGTGACTGGAGAAGTTATACTCCTGAAATTAGCAGAAAACAATGACAAAGTTACAGTTGGTGGAATATTTGTTGGTACAGAAAGGAAACACGAACACAGTAAGGAGACATTTTGAAAACGTGCACACGTTGAGCAGCGGACCAGGCTGATGTGATGCGACGCAAACGCATAGCATAAATGTGAAGTTAGGGGTACAGAAACACAACAAATACGCTGTGGGCAAAAAACAATCTAGAAAAATAAACATTTACTATCTGTCAACTGCTTTCCACCACAAATAGCACAAATCTAAGGCAGCCGTGCACACACACTGTGCTTGTTATTCATGTACTGGCTGTGGAATTGAGATTTTAAAAATTTACAGCTGTCAAAATAATGCCTTCATTTAGATTAATTAATGACAGCACCTATAACACTTAAATTTTTAAAATCTCGATCAACTGTACTTTGATCCTATTTCTTTTGAGTCACAGACCTGGTCTGCAAATAGTGTGTTTTTGACAATAACTGTTTGGATGTCCGTGACTTTAAATTTTTTTTTTTTTTTTTTTAATAGCACCAAGGAAAGTAAGAATAGCACATCTACAGCACATGCATTTAGCTTTATCTTGTTGACTGACATGAGGAATAAAAGCACTTCATTAATGCTTCCTCCTGCTTAATGGCACATGCAGGTGAAATACATGTTCAGTTCTTTTCATACCAAAGTAACTTGCTTTAATAACTGTCATTGTCATATGTCAAATGTGGATGTTTTGTGTGTAAATCGACGTTCGCACACAAAACGCTGGTTCAGCTTTAATGATCATTAAACAGCCACACGGAGCTCTTACAGGCTTAAAACATTCTAAAAACATTTGATTTTTGATGTTTTTCATCCAGATTTTAATATTTAATCAGCAGATTTGAAAATTAAATGGTCTTGGATCCAATAAGATAATGATTAAAGGAGTCATAATGTGGCAAATCAATTTTTATCTATCTTTTATATTTTCATGTTTGATATTTAATGTTCAACATGTTTTTACAGATATTCTCCTGATTTAAGCAGGATTTATGACTGACACAGTTTGATGAGCATCCCTGTGATATATGTAAGAGAAATAACCTGCCCCCTCATACCCACTATTTTAACTAAAAGCCCGGGCAGCACGGTGGCACTGTTGTCTCACAGTAAGAAGTTCATGGGATTGATTCCCACCTGTGCTCTTTCTGTGTGGAGTGCTATGGGCACTATGGGCTTCCGCCCACATCCAAAGACACACAGGTTAGGAGGATGGTGGATTGGAAACTTTAAATTGTCCGTAGGTGTGAGTGTGTTTGTTTGTCTGTATGTGTCCCTGTGACAGACTGGCGTCCTGTCCAGGGTGTGCCCCGCCTCACGCCCTATGACTGCTCCAGCCCCCTTAATTGGAGTAAGCGGTTGAAGATGAGTGTGTGTGTATTAAAAGCTCCCCCCCACTCACACACACATTTTCTAAATAGCCCTGGATTACAGCTGTGTTCCAAATCACAAAAAAACCCTGATATGCAAAGGGAAAATTGCTACAAAACGCACACCATCAACTTAATTAAAGTGATAACAATTTTTCAAAATACATTTTGTCATGCAGCAATAAATCATGCTCAGTACGTTCATGATGCCCCATTTTTGCAAAGTTCACAGACTGCAGAGTTTATTTTCGTACATAAAGATCTTATGTAATTGCTTTTGAGAGTGAATTTTTTTCTACATTGTTTTTGTGTTTCTGAGAGTCTGTGTATGTGTTTTACAATTTGGGGGTGAATTTTCTAAAACATTATACATGTGATTAAATTAGATTAATTTAGATTAATTAATTGCAATTAAAATCATAGTAATTCATTAGATACATTTTTAATTCCCTGATAGCATTTATATATATACGTGTGTGTGTGTGTGTGTGTGTGTGTGTGTGTGTGTGTGTGTGTGTGTGTGTGTGTGTGTGTGTGTGTGTGTGTGCATGTATTTGATTTTAATGTCAACATAAAACAAAATTCTGCACTCAACTTGAAAACAACCATCATCAATATGATGTAAAGCAAATAAAGCCATAAATGATACAATAATTGACTGTGTAATTGTGCACCCCCTTTAACAGAACATAACTCATGCAGGTGCATTGAGTCAAGACAAGTGACAGACACGAGAACTTTTCCAAGTCCAAATCTGTAAGGAATGGACACTGCTGAGAGTCACAGAGATAATTATTTGCCTTTTAAAAATATAACAGAATGCTAAAATACCCTCGGCCGTATGAGTATATAAATAGGAAACAGAATGTGACATTTTGACCCTTTTAAATAGGTCGAGGTTAGCCATCTTTGAACTTGTCCAAAGTCTGTGTCTCAAGAATGTTCCCTGTGAATTTAAAGACTCTGGCAGAACAGGACTGGACTTATGCTGAGCACAGATGGAAGGATGGGCGGACGGATGGACAGACGGACGGATGCAAAGTCTTTGCAGTACCTGATGGCCATATTTTGGCCATTGGGTAATAATCAGCTTCTTTATAGAAATTTTAAGAAATTGTGCTCTGTCTTGTGTATTTATTTTTCATTTTTACAGAAATTCAAACTGTGCACTGATGTGCTCAGCTGTGCCCAAAGGTTGTACAGAAATGTATGTAAAGTTCAAGCAGCCTTTCAAGTATCTACTTTGTCTACGGGGGGGATAACAGTTTCGATGAAGTTACATGTTGTGATCATAAAAACAATAATCGTGTTTGCATACATGAACCAGTCTACAACTACAACTGCATTCACAGACGTTTGGCCTGACCATGTCTCTTCAATCTGTCTGTGTCTCCAGGTGAAGGTCTGGTTCCAGAACCGTCGTACAAAGCAAAAGAAAGACCAGGGTAAAGACTCTGAGCTTCGCTCGGTGGTTTCAGAAACAGCTGCGACCTGCAGCGTCCTCAGACTGCTGGAGCAGGGTCGGTTATTGACCCCTCCGGGTCTGCCGGGCCTCCTGCCTCACTGCAGCAGCAGCACGCTGGGTTCTACAATGCGCCCTCCCTCCTTGGCCATGGCCAGCAACAGCAGCAGTAGCAGTTGCAGCGGTGGCAGCGGCAGCACGGCAGCCGGCAGCCCTCCTCTACCTGCTGTCACCACCTCAGGGACAGTGGCGGGTTTACAGAGCTCACCCGCGGCTCACAGCCTCTTCAGCTTCCCTGTGCCCACCTTACTCAGCAGCGTGGCCACCCGCATCTCCTCGAGCCCTCTGTCCATGGCCGGCTCACTTGCTGGCAACCTGCAGGAACTTTCTGCCCGCTACCTGAGTTCCTCTGCCTTTGAACCTTACTCGCGGACCAACGGAAAGGAATCCATGGATAAGAAAATTCTGGAGTGATACTTTCTTGGCTTGGATTGCACCTCCTCTGAATGTGTTCTCTTTTCTTGCCTTGGTGTGGGTTTGCTGGCTTTCATCCGTCTGTGTCATGTTTGTTCCGTAGCAGTTCATAATCTAGTTACACATCTGGCACCTCAGCAAAAAAAAAAAAAAAAAAAAAAGGTACAAGCTCAGTTAACAAGGCTGATGTGATGCTTTGACACATTTTGCACAAGATTTTCCATTAGAGGATTTTTGTTATACTTAGAGCAACACATTCTGAAGGATCTGTCAGGTTTCTGTTTGGTAAATATTCACCATCGCGCACACCACAGGGCCAGCGGTTCACAGTGTACAGCAGCAAGAAGTGGTGACAGAAAGAGTGAAATGACAGTCTACACTTTTTTAAAAACTGTGTTGGACAGACGCATGTCACGTAAGAAAGTGCAAACAGCCAAATACCTGAACAGCAGTTTGTAAATCTGTGCAACAAACTGGAAAATGTTTAAAGGCAGCATCGCAGATTACAAAGTGCCTTTGTTTGCACGCCGCAGTGAGCATCATGTCAGCACCGACCGGCTGTCTGAATGCGTGAATGAAATATGCAGATTAAGTTTAGTATTCAGACCAAACGGAACCATAATCCAGAAAAGGTGCCCTCATTTTGTCCGGTAGTTTAACTGTTCAGTGTTGTTTTCTCAGTGGTTTGTGAAAATTTGACATTTTTCACCCGTCCTCACTTTGTGGTGTTCAATCCTTCAAGATGCAGTACTTGACTTTTCTTTTTCTTTTTTCTTTGTTTTAATACCTCTGTGAGTCCTCTGAGTTTGGGTGTACAGGTTCTGCTGGTGACGGGGCGAATGAGCGACATTAAGAACGAGCTTTTCATCAGTGAGAAAGCTGGTTGCAAAGCTCAACACATAGTTACAGCTTTTTAAGTCTTTAAGACAATATGATGAATTTAATTTCTTGCATGAAATTTTCAAAAATCCACAGCCTTCTTAAAAATGATTTAGAAGGCTGGGTGAATTATTGTAGTATAAAATAAGAAATGTACCTTATAATTGTTATTTTATTGTAAATTATGGACTGTAATTAATAGATGATTAGTATATCTGGAAAATAATGAATGAATGAATGTATTAGAGGGTTGATGAACCAATCAAAACTCTTTGGTGCTGTTGTTGTGAAATATCTTGAAACTTGTGAAACGTGTGGTTCAAATTTGCATATACTCGTATATAATATGTATATGGCTGCAGACAAAACATGTTTTTTATTTTCTTTCATACATGTTGGTATACATCAAGTTGTGATAAACTCCTTTACTGTTATACCTCTTGTACACAGTGGCCTGGTCCTGTTTCTCCCTCAAGGAGTTAAAGTTTTGAACTGTGTCTATTGTAATCATTTTGGCACAAGTGGTGAATACGATCAAGAGGCAATGCATGGAAATGTTTCAAATACATCTGAACATTGTACAGTGTGATATTTGAATCCTTGGTAATGTCGAAAATGTGACTTAAGTATTCATCGTTTGAATTCAAAAACACAACTAGATCAAAAATGGACGGAGAGCAAGTGATGCCACACCCACATTTCAAAGCATCAGGGATGTTAAGAAAATCTTACATGGATTTTAAATAGTCAGCTTCACTAACAATAAAATATATTTTAACTCATTTTCAAATATATTGGCATGGTTACAGAAATTTGCCATTGACCTCTGACTTTGATCTCAAACCAGTTAACCAAAATCAAATAACTTCACATCCAGAGTTTGATCACAATCAGATTAGGCGTTCTTACAATAGTATTCTTACAATACAATACTGTGCAGAGATTTTGTGGTACAATGACATGTTTGGAAATAGTGATGTATACGCCAAGGATGATATAGAAAGATTGATGCAGATTTGTCTCTATCACCCCTTGGAGAGGGGGAGAGATATTCCCAGAGGCCAGGGAGTTTGAGGGTTCTGCACAGGATCGTAGTTGTTCCTTCCTCTGATGTTCTGCTTGGAATCTGCTGGAGCCACTACAACTCCTAGTGCTCCTTCTACCACTGGGACCACTTTGGACCACATTTGCTCCAGTTGTTCCTTCAGCCCTTATAATAATAATAATAATAACAACAACAAAAATAATAATAATAATAGTAACTAGCGTGTTGCCCGTGGGGATCCAGAGGATCTTAGATTGGGTAGTACAACCCCAGTTCCAATGAAGTTGGGACGTTGTGTAAAATGTAAATAAAAACAGAATACAATGATTTGCAATATTCAGTTCAATACACCACAAACACAAGATAGTTAATGTTCAAACTGATAAACTTTATTGTTCTTGTGCAAATATTTGCTCATTTTGAAATGGATGCCTGCAACATGTTTCAAAAAAGCTGGGACAGTGGTACGTTTACCACTGTGTTACATCACCTTTCCTTCTAACAACACTCAATAAGCTTTTGTGAACTGAGGACACTAACTGTGAGTGTCCACAAAAGGCTCAGCCGTTCACAAGCAAAGATGGGGCAAGGATCACCACTTTGTGAACAACTGCATGAAAAAATAGTCCAACAGTTTAAGAACAATGTTTCTCAATGTTCAATTGCAAGGATTTTGGGGATTCCATCATCTACAGTCCATAATATAATCAGAAGATTCAGAGAATCTGGAGAGCTTTCTACACATAAGCGGCAAGGCCGAAAACCAACATTGAATGCCCATGATCTTCAATCCCTCAGACACCACTGCATTAAAAACCAACATCATTGTGTAAAGGATCTTACTGCATGGGCTCAGGAACACTTCAGAAAACCATTGTCAGTTACGACAGTTCGTCGCTACATTTACAAGTGCAAGTTAAAACTCTACCATGCAAAGCGAAAGCCATACATCAACAACATCCAGAAATGCCACTGCCTTCTCTGGGCCCGAGCTCATTTAAAATGGACAGACACAAAGTGGAAAAGTGTGCTGTGGTCTGATGAATCTACATTACTGGTGAGCCAAAATTGCTAATTTCTCCTAAAGTATTTGTCCTATTATCTTTCTATTTTCACAGCGTTCATGCTTGACCCAAAAAACTTAGGTATGACAAAATGTCAGTTCTCCCCAGGTTCTCCATGATTGAAGCCATACGCACACACACACAAAAGCCACTTGGCTATTATAATATAGATTAAAAAAGATAATATAATAATAATATATTCAATATATTATTTTAATTATTGTTTTTTTTAAGTAGTAGAATCTGGTTGTTGTTGTTATTATTAGTAGTAGTAGTAGTATATGTGCACATAATAATAATAATAATCATCATCATAACATATTAAACATATTACTTTTTCAAAGTAGTAGAATATGTTTGTTATTGTTATTATTGTGTTGTTATTATGTGCACATAATAAAACAGTCTAAATAGTCTTCAAAGGTGTGTGTGTATATATATATATATCTTTGTCCTTATTATTATTATTGCTGTATTTTATTATTTTATTATTACTTCTATTTTGTCATTTGATTCTTAAATGGGCCACAATGGAAATAAGTGTTTTCACTTTCTTGTGTCATCCATATCAGGGAAGCTTTGTGTGTACTAGTGTGGATTCCCACAGGCTGTAGATTGGGTAGTGTTTATAAAATAGGTAGCTGACATTATAAATTATGCAAAGTTTCTGTAATGAGTTGGAATGGCAGAGTTCAGAATGTTTATAGAATCTTAGACCTCATTAATTTTTAGAGAAAAAACTCAACACTTTTATTTCCCTTTTTATGTTTTTGTTATCATATACAGACTGATTATTATTATTATTATTATTATTGCTGTATTTTATTATTACTTCTGTTTTGTCATTTGATTCTTAAATGGACCACAATGGAAATAAGTGTTTTCACTTTCTTGTGTCATCCATATATTTTTATGTATTTACAGTTATTCTGTACTTACACTGAACTAAATAAAATCATGGACACACGCATACATGTACACATACGCCACTTCACTTTTAATATATAGATGATTTACAGCCCCCTGCTGGAATGACGTGAGTCCAGAATGTAATTATCAACATCCACTGTTCAGTGTTGTTACCTAATATCCACACTGTCTACAAAAATATTAGTCCCCCTCAACGTTCCGTTTTGGTGTCATTCATCCTTGACCCAAAATATATAAGCACACCAAATGGCAAATGTCAGCTCTCCCCAGTTTCTCCATCATCAAAGCCATTCAAACGCACACACGCACACAGAGACCACTTGGCTTTTAATATATAAACGTGTGTGTTGGACCAGCAGCGGCTGTATGCCGTGCAAACAAATGTACTGATGAGCTTCATGTATGCTGCACAGGATGGGATTAATGTGTCACAAGCAGAACACACACCCTCACATCGGCACACAGCAGCCATACTCACTCTGCATCCTCTCATCTTTATCCCAGGGGTCATGATCTCTTCTGACAAAAGTTTGGTTTTTCATGTTGTGACAAACACGGAATGAATGTGTGTTCATGTCATAAATTAATGAATATTGTTTTGTGGGATGATTTTTAAACATTCTAGTGTAACATAAGGATGAGGTGCGGTGGCTGTCTTTGCAGGAAACACATCACTCCATTTGCAGAAATGCTTTTGTTAAGCTCTGCTCTGATTGGACCAGCTGTGGAAAACAGGCCTAGCAATTACAATAAATAGTACTAAAATATATAACTCAGTACTATAAATAGAACTGAATAAATGAATTCAAATTAAATTAAATTCAAATAACATTAAAATAATGCATTTTGTACCGGCTGCAGGTGGTGCAGGAGTGACTGGTCCAGGCCAAAATACAGTGAGTTACAATAATCCAGTTGTGTGTTAACAAAAGCATGGATTACATTCTCAATATATATATATATATATTTATTTTTTTTTTTGAAAGGTAATCCAAAAGTAATCAGATTACAAGTAATCCAAATGTATGTACATACATGTAACCCAACCTACCCAACCTTGTATATATATATATATATATATATATATATATATATATATATATATATATATATATATATATATATATATATATATATATATATATATATATATATATTCTCTTTTAAACTGACTATTTGTGCACCGTGGTGCGAAGGCTGGTGGGAACCAAAAGAACCAACTGCACAGTCCATCCACACAATATCCAGCGCTAACGCTGCTTCTGTCAATAAAAGCTTTAAGGTTGAGATTTTTTTTCTCACCATTTAACATTTTTAAAGGCAGAGCTGCAGCTGCTGAGTTGATGAACCGTAGCATGTCAGAGTACAGCGTGTGTCCCCACAGCGCCGCTGACGCTGAAGGCAACAAAACGGAGCCAAGCAGAAGAGGAAGAGCTTTGAGAAAATGTGCACATCAGTGGTGTGCATGCTGCGGTCTGCAGAGGTGTTGCATGTTTGAAGCATTCGTCACACTTGGTGTTCAGTTATGAGTTTAGATTTTCTTGTCTTTGTGCTCGTTCTGAACAGTCGCTGGGGGAAATGTGCAGACTGCTAAGTAACGGAATAAACTGAAGCTCTTTTGTGAGCAGAAGCAAAGAAACCTTTCCCACTGTGTCTTGGGAATCTTCCTAGAGACAAAAAAGGTCACATGTATGCCTCCTAGCTGCTCCCCACCCCAACTTCACCCTCAGCCCAATTAGAAGGAAGGTTTTTGTAAGTGAGGTTTGTGTGTGTGTGTGTGTGTGTGTGTGTGTGTGTGTGTGTGTGTGTGTGTGTGTGTGTGTGTGTGTGTGTGTGTGTGTGTGTGTGTGTGTGTGTGTGTGTGTGTGCACTTTTTGTCCGATCACATGGTCCTCTCTTTCAGCTCGGGCCATCGGAGGTGAAACAAAGCCGACATCCTGTCTTGTTTTTGTCATCTCCTTTTGCGGGGCCTTGTCCTTTTTTTATCAGACACAAAATCTGGGACTAGTGTGCTAACAAGTGTTAGCAAGGAAGCGACCCTCTTAACACTGAGATCCAGTAAGTTTAAGCTCTGCAGTGAAACCAATTTGCAGGATTCCCTCCTAAGCATCCCAGGCTGGCTTCCTCACACAGTAATTAATCCCATTAAGTCATTAAGGGAGCAGCGGGAGAGGAAACCCCCAAACAGCAAGACTTCTACTTGTGTGTTCTGTAAAAACACTTAGCATAAAAGATAAAAGCCATGAAATAGCAGCAAATTTGAAAATGTGCCAGAATACTACAATGTTTCATTTCATGTGAGTGGTGCACCCTGAAAGTGCACTGTTCAGCACTTAGTAATTTCACTGATGGCAGAAACTGTTTTACAGCACCGCTACAAAAGTAAAAAAGGAAGAAAAAAAAAAGCGAGAAATGTGCCGGCAACACATCTCTGCATAGTAACAGCCAGCCTTTATTACCTCCAACACAGGACAGTTTTTTAAACAATAGTCCCCTCTATGTGTTTGTGACATCATAAGGCAGGCTGTTATCTACACAGTCTGACTCCCTCAGTGATGTCATGAAGTTAATTGATAAAATTCTGATATAAATTGAAAACAAAGTGATAAAATGTTTGAATGAGATATGAATTTGTTTTAACCATAATCAGTGCACCTGTGGACCAAGTCAACCCCAGAGGTGTATTTATTGATGTTTCTGTGTAGGCTCTCAGTTGTCCAGGTGGTTTCCATAGTAGAGAAGCTTGAATCTTCAACTGGACTGGGTTGCTTGACGCGAGGATGTTTCGCTTCAAATCGCAGAGGCTTCCTCAGCTAAAATTCTTGCTCTGGTAGTCTGACTTCTGTCTTGACTCTTGTTGAGAAGCAGCTTCTGTTTATTCTTCTCAATCTTCAATCTTCTTCTTCTTCAATCTTCTAAGGATTTTATGTGAATGAGATTACCAGCAGTTATTGGTATGTATAACTGAGTATCATCAGCGTAGCAGTGAAAGGTAATCCCAAAATGCCGCAATATGTGCCCAAGGGGTGCTATATAAAGGGAGAAGACCCTGTGGAACCCCAAACTTCATGTCACTAAAGTCAGCGGTAGTGTTGTAGAAAACACAGTGAGAAGGACTACTCAGGTATGATGTCAACCATGCAAGAGCATTCCCAGTAATCCCAAAATCATTCTCCAGCCTCTCGAGTAGAATATGGTGATCCACCATACCTAGGGACCTAGGACAGACCCCTGTGGAACCCCAAATTTCATGTCACTAAGGTTAGAGGTAGTGTTACTGTTCAAAACACAGTGAGAACGACTGGTCAAATATGACGTCAACCATGCAAGGGCACTCCCAGTAATCCCAAAGTGATTTTCCAGCCTATCAAGTAGAATATGTTGATCCATGGTATCAAATGCAGCACTGAGATCTAACAGCACTGGAACCATAGTGGTGTCAGAATCCATTGCAAGCAGAAGATCATTCACCACTTTAGTGAGAGCCGTCTCTGTGGAATGATATTTTCTAAAAGCAGACTGCAGTGGCTCAAAGAGATTATTCTCAGTAAGATAGTCCACAAGCTGCCGTGACACCACTTTTTCCATAATTTTAGAACAAAATGAGAGATGGCGGCCCCAGAACGAAGGCCAGTTATCAATAAAGCTAAAGCCTTGCTGTCTCCAAAATTGCGCCAGCCACCTATTTAACAATGTCAGCCTGCTAAATGCCTCATCAGTACCCCGGAGGGGAGGGGACCAGAGACTATTAATCAATGCCGACACATCTTTCTAGCAGGGTCACAAGTCCTCTCTTGGTCCATTTTTGTGACTAAAATTACAACCCTAATTCCAATGAGTTGGGACATTGTGTAAAGTGTAAATAAAAACAGAATACAGTGATTTGCAAATCCTTTTCAACCTATATTCAATTGAATACACCATAAAGACAAGATATTTAATGTTCTAACTGATAAACTTTATTGTTTTTGTGCAAATATTTGCTCATTTTGAAATGGATGCCTGCAACACATTTCAAAAAAGTTGGGACGGGGCAACAAAAGACTGGGAAAGTTGATGTATGCTCAAAGAACACCTAATTGGAAACAAGTGAGTGGTTCCAATTGATTTGGTGTAAAAGGAGCATCCCCAAAAGGCTCAGCCATTCACAAGCAAAGGTGGGGTGAGGATCACCACTTTGTGAACAAGTGCGTGAAAAAATAGTCCAGCAGTTTAAGAACAATTTTTCTCAATGTTCAATTGCAAGGAATTTAGGGATTTCATCATCTACAGTCTATAACATAATCAGAAAATTCAGAGAATCTGGAGAACTTTCTACACGTAAGCGGCAAGGCCGAAAACCAACATTGAATGTCCGTGACCTTCGATCCCTCAGGTGGCACTGCATTAAAAACTGACATCATTGTGTAAAGGATCTTACCGCGTGGGCTCAGGAACACTTCAGAAAACCACTGTCAGTTAACAGAGTTCATCACTACATTTACAAGTGCAAGTTAAAACTCTGCCATGCAAAGCGAAAGCCATACATCAACAACAACAAGAAATGCCGTCGCCTTCTCTGGGCCCGAGGTCATTTGAAATGGACAGATGCAAAGTGGAAAAGTGTGCTGTGGTCTGATGAGTCCACATTTCAAATTGTTTTTGGAAATCATGGACATCGTGTCCTCTAGACAAAAGAGGAAAAAGGTCATCCAGATTTTTACCAGTGCAAAGTTCAAAAGCTAGCATCTGTGATGGTATGGGGGTGTGTTAGTGCCCATGGTATGGGTAACTTACGCATCTGTGATGGCACCATCAATGCTGAATGGTACATCCAGGTTTTGGAGCAATAAATGCGGTGTATTCAACTGAATATAGGTTGAAGAGGATTTGCAAATCATTGTATTCTGTTTTTATTTACATTTTACACAACGTCCCAACTGCATTGGAATTGGGGTTGCATTACTATCATAGTATTAGTAGTAGTAGTAGTAGTCGTAGTAGTAGTATGAAAAACTTTAAAAGTGGACGTTTAATCTTGGGGTGTGGAGGGGGAACAACCCCCCCCCCCTTCCGTCTGGATTCACCCCTGGTTTCCTGCCTGAGCAGGAAGAATTGACCGTGTGTATTTATGGAAAAAGCATGACCAGATTGACTGGTAGGGAATTTTTTCTATGTTTTACAGCATTTTTTTTACGTCATGTCATCATCAGAAAGAGACTTTAGATGCATTTGGGTGGAAAAAACAAGCATTAGCATTTGTTAATGCGTGTGCATCAGCTGTTTTTATCGAGGACACACTTGGAGCAGCAGAGAGTTTTAAAGACAAACACTTTAAAAATGTCTTCGTAAAGCTCAGTGCAGGTGTGCTGCCATCACGGCGCTTTGAGAGACAACTGTTTTCAACTCTGAGCTGTGCTGCAGAAAACAGGTGAAAAGCTTGCGGCATCAAATGCTTTGTGGGCAAAATAGGCAGTTCCGTCAAACCGCGACCTCCGCCTGCCCAAGAGCTACTGCAATCGACCCACAATACAAACACAATGCATTGAGAGGGTTGACATCACGTTGCTGTAAAGGGGTATCGGGTGTCTAGTATCGGAGCAGTTTTGTGATTACAAGTACAAGTAAAGACATATGGGATCGGGCTGATACCCAATACAGGCATTGGGATCAGTGCATCCTTATTACAGGTAAACCCCGTTAAGGGCCCCTTCACACATTGTACGAATGTGGTCGAGTTGCGCATGAAGTGCACATGAAGCAGGAATCGTATGAAATACATGTAAAACCGTAGTTGCCTCCAATGCCTCGTACACCTGTTGCTACAAATATTTGCGCACATCAGCAGATGAAAGACAGAGTGTGCGCTGTGAGAGCCCATCGAACCCTCTCACGGCAGGTGTCGGCCAAATTCCAGCTGACACACACAAACATCTAACACCGCTGGTTTGGCACTTACAAAATGTGTGGCCATTCAGATTATTAGCATGGCAACAGTCAGCAGACGATCACTGTCCAGCTGGATGTGAAATTTGTCTAAGTGCCCCCAAGAGTGTGGCTTTGGAAATAGACACAGTGACACATTGGTGTGTGCGCTGAACTGACAGGGGGTGTGTCCGCCCACAGGAGTAGCTGTGGATTTCTGTGGTTCTGGATGTCACGGCTGGGGAACACGTGCTGTGTTTGGACGGACATGAACTAACAACTGCCCACTTCGACGCGCGTGTGTTTGCTTTCTGTCCTCACGTGGACATGCATAGCAACATATACCGCTGAGCATGCACACAGAGTGCACACTGACAGGCTGCCCCAGGTGACTGTGAGATCACAACACGCAGCGGGCGATCTGAATCGATTTGCTGGGGTGACCCTGAGCGCAAACAAAGGAGAAGCTGAAGGGACTTAGTTTTTATTTTTGTTACATTTTCCCTTACAAATCTAGTTGGTCTGAACTATGGTAATTGAATAACAGTAACTGAAATTAATCATGCTGACCTAATAAATTTACATTTAGGTCTACATTTACCTTTTCAAATCTAGTTGGCCTGAACCATGGTAATTAGGTAACAGTAACGCAAATTCATCATGTTGATCCAGCAAATTTACACTTAGGTCACTCAGCAAAAATTGTTTCTGGTGAGGTTAACGCATTTTACTCGGGTGGAAATACATTACATAATTTATTTATGTTCACTGAGCAAGTTATGTTTTTGAGTGCAGCAGGAAGGTTGTGGGATCACTTCCCACCCTTTCTGTGCGGAGTTTGCATGTTCTCCCTGTGTATGTGTGGGTTTCCTCCCACAATCAAAAACATGCTTATTTGGGGACTGCTCCCTTCTATGCCCCTGACCAAGGCAGCATCTCTACATCTGGAGTTGGTCCCCAGGCACCGGACGCTACCCACTGCTGGTTGGATTGTGTATAACTGTAATTAAAGAAAGGAAAATCCACTGATAAAATACAGCTGACAAGATAGATTGTGCTAAAAACTAATGATTGATGCGTATCAATGAAAATAAGGAGCTCTTACAACTGAAATATCCACCTCCGAAAGTCGGCATTTAAGCAGAATTTATCCATCATTAGCGATTTCATAAATGCTGCCACTGACACAATTTTAACCAGTCAGAAAAAAACCCCGGATCGCTTGCTAAACTGCTGTGACGTAGCATGAGCACAGAAAGCTACACATGGCGAACATGCGCTGATGTAAAAGTCCTCTCTCTCTCGCTCTCTCTCTCTCTCCCTTACTCGCCGTTATCCTCCTGAGCAAACACGAAGCCTTTCAACTGTAAAATAAATTAAATTTCTAAATGTATCATCAGTGGTGCTCACAGGAGTAACTCTGGGTAAACACTGAAGGATTTTGGTGGGGTTTTTTTCCCCCCATTCAGCTGAGAGAAAGTGAATCTCTGTTCACCTGTCCTCAGCTGTGTTCTGAGCTACTGTTAAAGTGTTTCACAGCCTCAGCACATCGAAGCAGCTCAGTAACAATTCAGTTCATTTTTTGGAAAATCCATACTCGGCGGCACAGACCATTTAAACCCGAGAGGAAATTTGCCATTACTGGTGACTTAACTCTCAGCTGTGTTGTGCGAAAGAAACAACCCGCCTTCAGCTCAGAAACCTCCTCACTCCCCCTCCTCTCCTCCCATTCAGCGGTCAACAGAGGAGAGAGCAGGCAGCACAAGAGAGGTTTCACAGACGTGGTTTCTCTCCTTCTTCTTCTTATTCTTTGTCTTTCAGCTGTTCCCGTTAGGGGTCGCCACAGCAGATCAATCGTTTCCATCTCACCCTGTCCTCTCTATCTTCCTCTGTCACACCAACCACCTGCATGTCCTCCCTCAGCACATCCATAAACCTCCTCTTTGGCCTCCCTCTTCTCCTCCTGTCTGGTGGCTCCATCCTCAGCATCCTTCTCCCTATATACCCTGGGTCCCTCCTCTGCACATGTCCAACCCATCTCAATCTCACCTCTCTGACTTTGTCTCCAAACCGTCCCACCTGAGATGTCCCTCTGATATGTTCATTCCTAATCTTGTCCATTCTCATCACTCCCAAAGAGAATCTCAACATCTTCAGCTCTGCCACCTCCAGCTCTGCCGCCTGTCTTTTTGTTAGTGCCACTGTCTCTAAGCCGTACAACATAGCTGGTCTCACTACTGTCTTGTAAACTTTCCCCTTCACTCTTACTGATATTCTTCGGTCACAAATCACGCCTGCCACCTTTCTCCATCCACTTCACCCTGCCTGCACTCTCTTCTTCACCTCTCTACCACACTCTCCATTACTTTGAACAGTCAACCCCAAATATTTAAACTCATCTAGTTTCCACTTCTACTCCTTGTAACTACACTATTCCACTGGGCTCCCTCCAATCCACACACATGTACTCAGTCTTGCTTCGACTGACTTTCATTCCCCTTCTCTCCAAAGCATATCTCCACCTCTCCAGACTAGACTCAACTTGCTCTCTACTCTCACTACAGATCACAATGTCATCTGCAAACATCATAGTCCATGGGGACTCCTGTCTGATCTCATCCATTAACCTGTCTATCACCACTGTAAACAAGAAAGGACTCAGAGCTGATTCTTGGTGTAATCCCACCTCCACTTTGAATGAGTCTGTCATTCCGACTGCACATCTCACCACTGTCACACTATTCTTGTACATGTCCTGCATTAACTTAACATACTTTTCTGCCACTCCAGACTTCCTCATATAATACCACAGCTCTTCTCTTGGCACCCTATCATAAGCTTTTTCTAAGTCCACAAACACACAATGTATCTCTTTCTGGCCTTCTCTGTACTTCTCCAACAGTATTCTCAGAGCAAACAGTGTATCTGTAGTGCTCTGTCTCTGCATGAAACCATACTGCTGCTCACAGATCTTCACCTATTTTCTAAGCCTAGCTTCTACTACTCTTTCCCATAACTTCATGCTGTGGCTGATCCACTTTATGCTGCTGTAGTTACTGCAGCTCTGCACATCACAATTGTTCTTGAAAATAGAAACCAGCACACTTCGTCTCCACTCCTCAGGCATCCTCTCACTTTCCAAGATTTTATTTAAAAATCTGGTTAGAAACTCTACTGCCATCTCTCCTAGACATTTCCATGCCTCCACTGGAATGTCATCTGGACCAACTGCCTTTCCACTCTTCATCCTCTTCATAGCAGCCGTCACTTCTTCCTTACTAATCTCTTGTACTTCTTGATTTACTCTCACCACATCATCCAGCCTTTTCTCTCGCTCATTTTCTTCATTCATCAGCTCTTCAAAATATTCCTTCCACCTTCTCAACACACACTCCTCCCTTGTCAGCACATTACCATGTGCATCTTTTACCACCCTAACATGCTGCACATCCTTTCCAGCTCTGTCCCTTTGTCTGGCCAATCGGTACAAGCCCTTTTCTCCTTCCTTACTATTGAACTTCTTGTATAGCTCGCTATATGCATTTTCTGTCATTTTTGCCACTTCTCTTTTCGCCTTACACCGCATCTCCTTGTAATCCTGTTTACTTTCTTCATCTCTCCGACTATCCCAAAACTTTTTCGCCAACCTCTTTCTCTTTATGCTTTCCTGGACCTCTTCATTCCACCACCACTCCTTTTCTTCCTTCCACTGTCCAGATGTCATACCCAGTACTGTCCTAGCTGTCTCCCTCACCACATCTGCAGTACTTTTCCAGTTGTCCAAAATTTCTTCCCCTTCTACCAGTGCTTCTCTCACCTGCTTGCTAAATTTCACACAAGAGTCTTCCTCCTTCAGCTTCCACCATCTGATCCTTTGTTGAGCTCTCACTCTCTTCTTCTTCTTTACCTCTAAAGTCATCCTACAAACAACTATCCTATGCTAACGACACTCCCTCCCGCCACCTCCTTACAGTCTCTGATTTCTTTTAGCTTGAATCTCCTTTAAAGAATGTAGTTCACCTGTGTACACCTTCCTCCACTCTTATATGTTACCCTGTACTCCTCCCTTTTCTTAAAGTAGGTATTCACCACAGCCATTTCCATCCTTTTTGCAAAATCAACTACCATCTGTCCTTCCCCATTCCTATCCTTGATACCATATCTACCCATTACTTCCTCATCACCTCTGTTCCCTTCACCAACATGCCCATTGAAGTCTGCTCCTATCACCACTCTTTCATGCTTGGGCACACTCTCCACCACCTCATCTAACACACTCCAGAAATCGTCTTTCTCCTTCATCTCCCAACCTACCTGTGGGGCATATGCACTGATGATATTCATCATCACCCCTTCAATTTCCAACTTCACACTCATCACTCTGTCAGACACTCGCTTAACCTCCAACACACTTTTAACATACACTTCCTTTAAAATGACCCCAACACCATTTCTCTTCCTGTCCTCACCATGGTACAACTTGTACCCACCACTGATGCTCCTGCTCTTACTTCCCTTCCACTTGGTCTCTTGCACACACAATATGTCTACCTTTCTCCTCTCCATCCTATCAGCCAGCTCTCTCCCTTTACCAGTAATACTACCAACAGTCAAAGTCCCCACCCTTATTTCTCCCTTTACCACTCATACTACCAACAGTCAAAGTCCCCACCCTTATTTCTCCCTTTACCAGTCATACTATATTATACCCATATTGGCCTCTCTTCATTGGCTTCCTGTTAATTCTAGAATAGAATTTAAAATTCTTCTTCTTACTTATAAGGTTTTGAATAATCAGGTCCCATCTTATCTTAGGGACCTCGTAGTACCATATCACCCCAATAGAGTGCTTCGCTCTCAGACTGCAGGCTTACTTGTAGTTCCTAGGGTTTGTAAGAGTAGAATGGGAGGCAGAGCCTTCAGCTTTCAGGCTCCTCTCGTGTGGAACCAGCTCCCAATTCAGGTCAGGGAGACAGACACGCTCTCTACTTTTAAGATTAGGCTTAAAACTTTCCTTTTTGCTAAAGCGTATAGTTAGGGCTGGATCAGGTGACCCTGAACCATCCCTTAGTTATGCTGCTATAGACGTAGACTGCTGGGGGGTTCCCATGATGCACTGTTTCTTTCTCTTTTTGCTCTGTATGCACCACTCTGCATTTAATCATTAGTGATCGATCTCTGCTCCCCTCCACAGCATGTCTTTTTCCTGGTTCTCTCCCTCAGCCCCAACCAGTCCCAGCAGAAGACTGCCCCTCCCTGAGCCTGGTTCTGCTGGAGGTTTCTTCCTGTTAAAAGGGAGTTTTTCCTTCCCACTGTAGCCAAGTGCTTGCTCACAGGGGGTCGTTTTGACCGTTGGGGTTTTACATAATTATTGTATGGCCTTGCCTTACAATATAAGGCGCCTTGGGGCAACTGTTTGTTGTGATTTGGCGCTATATAAAAAAAAATTGATTGATTGATTGATACTACCAACATTCAAAGTCCCCACTCTTATTTCTCCCTTTACCAGTCATACTACCAACATTCAAAGTCCCCACTCTCATTTCCACCCTTCTAGTTTTCTTCCTCTTTTCTCTCCATTATCAGAAAATCCCACAGGTTGGATCAGGAAATTCTGACCCGCAAATTGCAGGGGTGGTGGCCAAGTGGTTAATGCGCTTGGTTTCAGTTCAGAAGGTCCCGGGTTCAAATCCCACCCCTGCTACATTTCTCCATGTAATGTGGAGTTGCGTCAGGAAGGGCATCCGGCGTAAAACTTGTGCCAATTCAACATGCAGATCCACCTTGGATTTGCTGTGGCGACCCCAAGTGCAAACAAGGGAGCAGCCGAAGGGACTTACTAAATTAAGTTGGTATCAGAACCTGATACCGATCTGGGATGTTGATTGCCGCTTACGTACTTTGCCCCTTCTATACTGAAGAGTGACACTGGTGGAGCTGTGAACCTCTGTCCCCATGTGATGTCACACATCGCTGTTATAGCAGATGACATAGCAGCCTGTTGGTGACTTTAGACCAGCCATACAAAAACGCTCATACTTTTGACATAAATGATCACACATGCCTCCAACTTTTCATGTCAAACAACTGTGTTTACTCTTTTTAAATCATAATGACAACAGGAACTAACCAAATGACCTTGATTAAAAGTTACATACCCCTGTTCTTATTACCGTGTATTTCCCCCTTTAACATCAATGACAGCTTGGAGTCTTTTGTGGTAGTTCTGGACGAGGCTCTTTAATGGTGAAGCTGCCACTGAATGTCTTGGACTTTATTGACATCGATTACAAAGAAATACAAACAGTATGTCACTCTATGGTAAATCTGCATGGAGTGGACAGTTCTCAAAAACTGAGTGACTGTGCAAGTCTCACTAGTTTGCTTGTCATCCCAAAACCGAGTGGCCTGGCTGAGGCCCAGCGCCATTTTGTGCACGTGTCCCGCCCAGTGGTGGGCACAGCTAACCCAAAAGTTAGCTTCGACAACCATTAATCCACGAACTGAAACATTAATTTTTATAATGCGAAACCGATAAACCGCTAAAAAATTTAGCAGAAGTTACTGCTAACCATTAACCTTTAGTGTTGACTCATCACAGCCACATCCATCGGCTACTGATAAGCCAAAAAAGACAATAAATTAAAAAATAAAACTCCAAACCTGGTCATCATCTTCATCGAAAGCAGTAAATTGCAGTATTACAAGTCACAGTTAATCTCTATGTGACCAGGTGTACAATAATGGACCAAACACAAGCAGCTCCCAAAGAAAAAAGTGTGGGTGTTTATTTCCCGACTATTCCCCCCAACAGGAGAAGAGCATTAATTCTGGTTTGATTTGGCTTCAACGCCTTGCCAATGTCAGGACTCACAATTTCTGATTTTTACGGTCTTTGTAATAACAACAAAAAAAAAACTTTTTGCAAAACAAAAATAAAAGACAACTAATAAACAACTGTAGTGGCCTTATCCTAAAACAAAACGAAGGAAAGACACAACTTAGTACCAGTTTCAACTGGCGTTTTTTACAAAACAAAATTACTATACAATACTCATTCACATGGTTAACTTGAACCCACTTACAGAATGGTTGACAACCCGCCAAGGCCAACCCAGCACCCTGAAGGACCTGGACAGTGCTATCTCCCCTCTGAATTAACAGAACATACAAAACTGTTCTCAAACATAAATTCAATCTTAAAACAATTCATTACATTACATTCACATTGTATTAAACACTCACGCCTTCACGGAGAATAACACTCGAACATTCCCCTTCGTGGACAACTTGGCTGAATCACACATTTCAAGACGCGAGTCAATGTACATCAACCGTCAACTCTACAGATCCATACAACAAAACTTAAGATATGACGTTTACTCGTATTGTACAATATCAAAGAATATTTCCATGTTTGTCGATCATTTAAATGTCAGATTCTCACGGATACGCACCTCTTTTTCTGTCAGTCTCCTGCCGAGGCTTTTGGCAGTCGTGCAGCGATGACATCGCACGTGCGGTCAAGCAACCACTGTATTAACAAGTGTGACCACACTGCCATCTACTGGCCAAATAGAGATCTGCACCCATTCCCCAGCAAACGCAGGATCTTTATAATACACCCGGTCACATCTATATCATATATTTATGAACTATTAATGGAGCTGCGTTCACTTACACAAATGCAGAAAAATAATTAAATGATAAATAAAATCCCAAACACAGTCGTTGTCGTCTTTATAAAAAGCAGTAAATCGCAATATTAATAGTCACAGTTTATCTCTGTATTATATTTCTAAACATAGGACCAGCTCACCCATGTTGCGTCCACTCTCCGGTAGGGATGGGTATTGATAAGATTTTATCGATATCGATACCATTATCGATTCCGCATATCGATACGATTCCTTATCAATTCCCTTATCGATACCGCTTGTGAATTTTCTGTGTACTAAAGTAGGCTTTACAGGTTTTCTGTGTCAACATTTTATTGAGTCTTAAAGTAAATACATATGAAATTGGTCATTGGATCCTTGATCCCTGGACATAAATAAACTCTACATGGTGGATCTTTGATCTCTGGACATAAATATAAATAAACGAAATCTGTCGTTTTTGTCAAATGCATTTCCTTTCAGACATTATCGGCATGAATATCACTCCATACATCTGAGCTGAACTCAGCTAGCTGCTGGAATCTGCAGGTCTGCAGCCATACAGTCTTGGGCTACTGCAGCGCAGGACGTTTCATTTTGGGAGGAAAAAAACATTTTGATCAATTGCATTTTATTGTTTGTATTACAACGTTTGGAAAGAGGTGTCAATTGATTTAAAAGGTGATTCACTTGGAAGTTCTAAATTCCGAACGGACTCGACACAGCAGAGAGGGGCGCAGTGTTTGGAGCATTGGAACGGAGGATGATTCGTGTTTCTTTCTCGCAAACAAGATGGGAGTCTCAGTTAGACACTTTAATCCGCACTGAACAGGAGCGAAGCAAAGATCCAACAAAGCAGGGGATCGGAGCACTGCTTCATTGGTGCAAGGTTCAAAGCAAAGTCACGCTCCAGAAATGGTTGATTTTCTCAACAAACACCCTCAAAAACAATGGCCACTCTGAAGGACCGATAAGGGAATCATTAAGCAAAAAGACTATTGATATCGGTGAATTGAATTATTTCTTAACGACACCTGAAAATCCCACCCCTGCCACATTTCTCCATGTAATGTGGAGTTGCGTCAGGAAGGGCATCCGGCATAAAACCTATGCCAATTCAACATGCAGATGCACCTTGGATTTGCTGTGGCGACCCCGAGTGCAAACATGGGATCAGCCAAAGGGACTTACTCTCTGGTGTGGTAGACATGTGCTGTGACATGCTCACCTCTTCTACAATTTCTCAGATAGCCACACAACTGAAAGGCCACCAAAAGCCGTCTGAATCTTCCAAATGGTGGAAGAGGTGAGCATCATTTTTCGAGTCCAGCATGTCCTATGAGAATTCAACACGGTGGCGCTTTTGCTCCGTCAGCAGCTTCGTGCCGAAGCCATCTGCATGAATTTCGCTGCAACTTTTTTCATGGCAAATCTTCTATCACAGTGGAATGTGCCGAAAAAGTGCTGATGTCCACCTCTTCTGCAATTTCTCGGATAGTCACACGACGGTCCCACATCACCACAGAGTTCACTTTGGAAATGATCTGGTCATTTCAGCATGTTGATGGCCGACCGGAGTGCGGCTCGCTCTCCACCGTTGTGCGGCCGTCTTTAAACCGGTTGTACCGCTCCTTAATCTGTGTGATGCCCATAGGATCATCACCGAAAGCTGTCTGAATAATCTGAATGGTTTCCAGCTGGCTGTCACCCAGTTTCTGGTAAAATTTGATGCAGTCGCGCTGCTCCAGTTGTTCCGCCATTTTCCTTGCAAAGAAAATCCGACGAGAGACTCCACCCATCCTCACACAAAGGCTGTTTACAAGCAAATGACGCAATCGACAGGCGTGAAAAAAATTCACGTATGCACACGAAGGTTCAAGGTTGGGTCATGCAAGCACACGTGATTCAAATCCATCAGGTTTTTGAAAAAATAAAAAGGTCGGATACTTTTCTAACAGAACCCGTATGTATTTAAACCTGTACATATGTTCATCGTTAGCAGTTTCTCCATTTAGTAAAGCCGGCATTTTCCTACACATTCAGACTATTGTCTTTGAGTTTTATTTCAACATCTCACAGTGCTCCAGCAGACAAACGTATTGGCCCAAACATGAGCTTCTTGTTGGGAAAGTGTAGGAACACGGACCCACAACAGGGGGCGCAAATGAACGGACAATGGAGGAAGTCAAATAACAACACTTTACTGTTGTGAATAAGCACAACAAACACAACAGATTACAACAATAGACAAAGAAGTCAATTCACAAAATGTGTCACGTGGGCAGGCTCGAAGATAAGAGACGTCTGTCCAAAGCACAAAAGTAACAAAGTGTTAATGTCAAAAAGACAACACAGTCAGCTGAGTACTGTACCTCCTAGGTAGAGCGATATCTCAGCAAAGAGGTGGAGATGTCCTCTTGCTGATATACCACTGCTGATCAGATGATTGGTGACAGCTGTTGTAGGCGAGAAGTGACAGCTGTCACCCCGGCTGCTCCTGTGAGGCGGCAGCGCCCTCTGGTGCCTGGAGCCCGCACTCCAGACAGGGCGCCCTCTGGTGGTGGTGGGCCGGCAGTACCTCCTCTTCAGCGGCCCACACAACACTTCTGCATTCATCCTTAGTATCAGTCGCTACGTTGCTCTGAGAGTGTTCAAGGAGTACGTTACATGTGTGTTACACTTGGACTTTATTTACATCAGTTATGAAGAAATACAAACAGTATGGCACTCTATGGTAAATCTATGTGGAGTAGACAGTTCTCAAAAACTGATGACTGTGCAAGAAGGAGAAGAGTGAGGAAAGCCACCAAGACACCCAGACAACCCAGAAGAAGTTACAGGCTTATATGGGTGTGACTGGAGAAATTGTGCACAGTGCAAATTTTGCATTCTGTATCAACACTTTTCACTTCACAGTGGAGTAGAACAGAGAAGGATATTCTTTCTTACAGTGTCAGAGAAATCCCATTCAGCTCTTTCAACTGAAATTGTGCTTAGCAATGATATCCAATACATGCCCTTTAACTGCACGTTATAAATGTTGTGTGGGCCGCTGAAGAGGAGGTACTGCTGGCCCACCACCACCAGAGGGCGCCCTGCTTGGAGTGCGGGCTCCAAGCACGAGAGGGCGCCAGACCCAGAAGAAGTGACAGCTGTCACTCATCCTCTGCACCAGCTGTCACTCGTTCATCATCACCACCATAAAAGCCGGACTGCAACTCCACCTCCCCGCCGAGAAATCGACTACCATTACCAAGGTAATTTCTCTGTGAACTAAAGACTGTGTATCTGTCTAAACTCTTCTTTGCAGCCGTTTTCCTGTCGGTGAGACTCGTCTGTGGAGGTGGCGTTTGAGGTGTTCAGCGACGGCTTCGCAACACCTCCCACCCAGATAAGTGCTCAAACAGGAGCTGCACGAGTGTGTGCTTGGAGGTGGAGGCGCTTCCTCCCTCGTTAACTGTGGATTTACTGAGTGTGCGGACTCACACTCACTCATCATATTTCTGCTTTCTGCCAGCAGTACCAGGGTCGACAGCCGAAGACAGAGGCCACCTGGGGACTCGGGACTTGGCGGCTCCGGTGTTCTTCAGACCGTTGGTGGTGGAAGCCGTGTGGGACGCAGCTTCTCTCTCCTCGGGGGTCTTCTATCTTCGAGCCTGCCCACACGTCACCTGGTGTTAAATTGACTGTGCAGATTACAGTACGTTTCGTTGTGTATTATCGCAACATTAAATTGTTACCTTTTTGGCTTATTCATTGTCCATTCATTTGCGCCCCCTGTTGTGGGTCCGTGCTACGACACCTTCCCAACAGGATTTCTCGGCCATCGTCATGGATTCCGAGGGGCGTCAACCCGAGCTTGAACGGCCAATGGAAGAGCCAGGAGCGCAGGCGTCAGCGGGAGGCGTGTTGAGTGAGCTGCAGCATATCTTAACCGCCTTCACGGCTCGGTTAGATTTAGTGACCGAGCAGAGTGTCCTCCTTAATCGGAGGGTGGAGGCTCTCACCGCCAGGGTGGAAGCGCGCGATCAGGGCGCTGCTACAGCCACTCCTCTGGCTGGTCCTGGGCCTGTATCAGACGTTCCACTGGTCATTCAACGAACCCCCCCACCGTCCCCTGAAGCATACATAAGCCCTCCGGAACTGTACGGGGGCTGTGTCGAGACGTGCGCGGACTTCCTCATGCAGTGTTCGCTCGTCTTTTCACAGCGCCCTGTCATGTACGCATCAGATGCTAGCCGGGTGGCTTATGTTATTAATTTGCTTCGAGGAGAGGCACGCGCATGGGCTACGGCGCTTTGGGAGCAGAATTCACGGCTCCTAACGTCTTATACTGGGTTTGTACGGGAGTTCAAACAAGTGTTTGATCATCCCAACAGAGGCGAGACCGCTTCGAACGTGCTGCTGTCAATGAGACAGGGGCGCCGTAGCGCAGCTGAGTATGCAGTCGACTTCCGCATCGCGGTGGCGAGGTCCGGCTGGAATAACGTTGCGCTCCGCGCCGCCTTTGTAAATGGACTGTCCCCGGTCCTTAAGGAGCACCTACTGGCTAAGGAGGAACCGCGGGATTTTGACGGGCTTGTTGATTTAGTTATACACTTAGACAACCGTTTAAACAAGCATCGTCGGGAGCAGGCCGGGGGGCGTGACCGGGCACGAGCAGTCCCTCCCCCTTCCGGTTCCGACAAGGTGACGCCGTCCCCACGCTTCACTGCCAGAGAGCTCCGTGTGGCTACAGCTCCCCCTGCTGAGGAGGCTAGGGACACGAGCAGGGCCAAATTAAGATCAAATATCAGACAAAGGAGGCTGGCCCGCGGGGAGTGTTTTGTCTGTGGCTCTTGCGAGCACATGCAGAGGGACTGCCCCCAAACGGTCAAACTACAACGCCCGTCCTTAGAAACTGGGCTAAGGGTGGGCCATAACATGCACGCGGGAAAACCCTGCAAATCTGCATGAATCCCAGTAACAATCCTTTGTGGGGATTTAACCCTTCACGCCCCAGCACTGGTAGACACGGGGTCTGAAGGGAATCTGCTGGACAGCAGATGGGTAAAGGAAGTAGGGCTCCCTCTGGTGGCTCTGCCGACACCATTGCGGGTGCGAGCACTAGATGGCACCCTGCTTCCATTAATCACACATCAGACACAACCAGTGACTTTGGTTGTGTCTGGGAATCACAGGGAGGAGATAGTGTTCCATGTAACACCTTCTACCTCCCGAGTGATTTTGGGCTTTCCATGGATGGTGAAGCACAATCCCGGGATAGATTGGCCGTCCGGGGTAGTCACGCAGTGGAGCGAAACCTGCCACCGGCAGTGTATAGGATCCTCGGTCCCTCCCGGCACTACGGCTAATGAGGAGGTCAAAGTCCCCCCCAATCTATCGGCGGTCCCAAAGGAGTACCATGATCTTGCTGGCGTTTTAAGCAAAGATCTGGCGCTCACTCTTCCCCCGCACCGACCGTATGATTGTGCCATCGATTTGGTCCTGGGCGCTGAGTACCCGTCCAGTAGGTTGTACAACCTCTCACGTCCGGAACGCGAATCAATGGAGACCTACATCCGGGACTCCTTAGCTGCCGGGCTGATCCGGAACTCCACCTCCCCGATGGGTGCTGGTTTCTTTTTTGTGGGTAAAAAACACGGCGGACTCCGTCCATGCATTGATTACAGAGGGCTGAACGAGATCACGGTTCGCAACCAATACCCGTTACCTCTGTTGGATTCAGTGTTCACGCCCCTGCATGGAGCCCAAATTTTCACTAAATTGGATCTTAGAAACGCGTACCACCTGGTTCGGATCCGGAAGGGAGACGAATGGAAGACAGCATTCAACACCCGTTAGGTCATTTTGAGTACCTGGTCATGCCGTTCGGCCTCACTAACGCCCCCGCGACGTTCCAAGCTTTGGTAAATGACGTCTTGCGGGACTTCCTGCATCGGTTCGTCTTCGTATATCTGGACGATATACTCATCTTTTCCCCGGACCCTGAGACCCATGTCCAGCATGTACGTCAGGTCCTACAGCGGTTGATGGAGAACCGGCTGTTTGTGAAGGGGGAGAAGTGCGAGTTCCACCGCACTTCTTTGTCCTTCCTGGGGTTCAGCATCTCCTCCAACTCCGTCGCCCCTGATCCGGCTAAGGTTGCGGCGGTGAGAGATTGGCCCCAACCAACAAGCCGCAGGAAACTACAGCAGATCCTAGGCTTTGCAAATTTCTACAGGAGGTTCATTAAAGGTTACAGTCAGGTAGTTAGCCCCCTGACTGCCCTGACCTCCACCAAGGTCTCCTTCGCCTGGTCGGATCGGTGCGAAGCCGCGTTCCAGGAGTTGAAACGCCGGTTCTCGACTGCACCAGTTCTGGTGCAGCCTGATCCTGATTGCCAGTACATAGTAGAAGTGGACGCCTCTGACTCAGGGATAGGAGCCGTGCTGTCCCAGAGCGTGGAGGCTGATAAGGTTCTCCATCCTTGTGCCTTTTATTCCCGGAGGTTGACCCCCGCTGAACGGAACTATGACGTCGGCAATCGGGAACTTCTTGCGGTGAAGGAGGCTCTTGAAGAGTGGAGACACCTGCTGGAGGGGGCATCGTTGCCCTTCACGGTTTTCACGGACCATCGGAACCTGGAGTACATCCGGACTGCCAAGCGGCTGAACCCCAGGCAAGCCCGCTGGTCTCTGTTCTTCGGGCGCTTTGACTTCCAGATCACGTATCGCCCCGGGACCAAGAACCAAAAACCGGATGCATTGTCCCGGGTGCACGAAGAAGAAGCCAAAGCGGGGCTGTCGAACCCCACCGAGACATCCCAGAGTCCACTGTCGTGGCCACCCTCACCTGGGACGTGGAGAAGACCGTCCGGGAGGCCCTGACAAGGAGCCCGGACCCGGGGACTGGCCCCAAGAACCAACTGTACGTCCCACCAGAGGCAAGAGCTGCCGTATTGGACTTCTGTCACGGGTCCAAGCTGTCCTGTCATCCCGGAGTGCATAGGACCGTGGCAGTAGTCCAGCAGCGCTTCTGGTGGGCGTCCCTGGAAACCGACGTCCGGGACTACGTCCAGGCCTGTACCATCTGCACCAGGGGCAAGGCAGACCATCGGAGGACGACGGGCCTCCTCCAACCCCTGCCAGTGCCTCATCGCCCCTGGTCTCACATCGGCCTGGATTTCATCATGGGCCTCCCGCCGTCACAGGGCAACACCGTGATTCTCACGATAGTGGACCGGTTCTCCAAGGCGGCCCACTTCGTGGCCCTCCCGAAGCTCCCGATGGCCCAGGAGACGGCAGACCTCCTGGTCCACCACGTCATGCGGCTGCATGGGATACCATCGGACGTTGTATCAGATTGTGGTCCCCAGTTCTCTTCACAGGTGTGGAAGAGTTTCTGCAAGGAGCTGGGGGCCACCGTGAGTCTCTCATCCGGGTACCACCCCCAGACCAACGGCCAGGCAGAGCGGGCCAACCAGGAGTTGGAGCCGGCCCTTCGGTGTGTCACCTCCGCGCATCCGGCGGCCTGGAGTCACCATCTGGCCTGGATCGAGTATGCCCACAACAGCCAAGTTTCGTCTGCTACCGGCCTCTCCCCTTTTGAGGCATGTTCCCCGGCCCCCACATACCAGCCCGGGCAGGAGGTGTGGCTCTCGACCAAGGACATCCCTTTGTGTGTCGACTCCCCAAAGTTGAAAGACAGATTCATTGGACCCTTTAAGATCCTCAAGATCATCAACCCGGCCGCAGTGAAGCTTCAACTCCCGGCTTCACTGCGGATTCACCCTGTCTTTCATGTTTACCGTCTCAAACCACACCGCACCTCGCATCTCTGTACTCCGGGACCTACGCCGCCTCCTGCCCGGCTCATTGACGGGGAGCCTGCCTGGACAGTCCGCAGGCCCCTGGACGTCCGTCGTAAGGGCCGGGGTTTCCAATATCTGGTGGACTGGGAGGGGTATGGACCTGAAGAACGCTCCTGGGTGAAGAGGAGCTTCATCCTGGACCCGGCCCTCCTGGCCGAGTTCTACGCAAGACATCCGGACAAGCCTGGTCGGACGCCAGGAGGCGCCCGTTGAGGGGGGGGTCCTGTTGTGTGGGCCGCTGAAGAGGAGGTACTGCTGGCCCACCACCACCAGAGGGCGCCCTGCTTGGAGTGCGGGCTCCAAGCACGAGAGGGCGCCAGACCCAGAAGAAGTGACAGCTGTCACTCAACCTCTGCACCAGCTGTCACTCGTTCATCATCACCACCATAAAAGCCGGACTGCAACTCCACCTCCCCGCCGAGAAATCGACTACCATTACCAAGGTAATTTCTCTGTGAACTTAAGACTGTGTATCTGTCTAAACTCTTCTTTGCAGCCGTTTTCCTGTCGGTGAGACTCGTCTGTGGAGGTGGCGTTTGAGGTGTTCAGCGACGGCTTCGCAACACCTCCCACCCAGATAAGTGCTCAAACAGGAGCTGCACGAGTCTGTGCTTGGAGGTGGAGGCGCTTCCTCCCTCGTTAACTGTGGATTTACTGAGTGTGCGGACTCACACTCACTCATCATATTTCTGCTTTCTGCCAGCAGTACCAGGGTCGACAGCCGAAGACAGAGGCCACCTGGGGACTCGGGACTTGGCGGCTCCGGTGTTCTTCAGACCGTTGGTGGTGGAAGCCGTGTGGGACGCAGCTTCTCTCTCGTCGGGGGTCTTCTATCTTCGAGCCTGCCCACACGTCACCTGGTGTTAAATTGACTGTGCAGATTACAGTACGTTTCGTTGTGTATTATCGCAACATTAAATTGTTACCTTTTTGGCTTATTCATTGTCCGTTCATTTGCGCCCCCTGTTGTGGGTCCGTGCTACGACACCTTCCCAACAATAAATTTGTTTTCTCAGTTTAATTTAAAATAATAAGTAACCACTTTCTACACAAAAGCAAAATAAATAGTGCAAACTATGAAAATAAATATTTCTCCAACAGTGGTACATAAATAATTTAATACAATCATAAAATAATTAATGTCTTACCGATCTCTGGGTTTGGCGGGACCAGTGGAGTGGAGTCTGCAGAACCAGATTCCTAAAGTCAATGCACAAGTAAAGTGAACTGTTCTTTTTCCTCACGACTACTTATAGGAGAAGCGAAAAGAGACGCCAACTCTCTGATGACCCCTGAGTCAAGAACTTCCGATGCTCTCTCACAGCATCAGCATCACAGGGATGTATTGGTCGAGCTCTGTACTTAAAAAAGATGTCTCATCACTAATGGTGATGTGGTGTTTCACCTTTTCTGTGTGCCCAAAGTCAAGGTCATGCCGTGAATAGTGTGAGCACTTCTTACACCAATAAAAACAGTTATTAATGACATCATAATACAAATGCAAATTAGTTCATTTCTTGGAAATCCCCCAGCCAGTGAGTTCACTCTCGGTCAAGGTGGAGCTGTGAAAAAACCTTCGTCATGGAAAATTACCAGGCCGGTGGCTTCATTTCTGGGTCAGCAGGCCCTGAGTCATGAAAATTTACTCTTCTTGTAAACTTGCATTTTTAATCCAAGATTCAGTTTCTTCACAGATTAAGTGTTTCACTCAAATTATACCTTTAACTCCAAATTCTGGCCTTATAGTTTCCTTTGAAAGAAAGCATACATTTTGCACAAAACATATACTCTTTTAAACATCTGTTCACTGTCATCAGAAATACACAACAAACCCCTTTTCTGGCATTACATATTATCATGATAAGTTTTTCATTGGCACATTATCTTTCTTTAACAAAAAATTAGATACACTACACTGAGTCCACTCACAGCTGGAATAGGGAAACAGCACAGTGAAGATTCTCTTCCTGGACTTCTCGAGCACCTTCAGCACCATCCAGCCTCTTGTGCTCCAGGACAAACTGAACAGGATGTGAGTGGACTCCTGCCTGGTCGCTTGGCTCTCCAGCTACCTCACCAACAGGCCGCAGTACGTCAGACTGAGGGACACCACATCTGACACTGTGATCAGCAGCACCAGAGCACCCCAGGGCACGGTGCTGGCCCTTCTTCTCTTCACACAGCACAACCAAGAAGGACACATCCAGGCTGGACAAACTGATCAGGTGGGCTGGCTCCATGGTTAGCATGAAGCTGGACTCTCTGGTGACAGTGGCAGAGAAGAGTACACTGGACAAACAGCTGGACATTATGAACGATGACAGTCATCCTCTGCACACCGTCATCAGCAACCAGAGGAGCCTCTTCAGCCACAGACTGCTCCTTCCCAAGTGCAGGACCAACAGACTGAAAAACTCCTTTGTCCCTCAGACCATCAGACTGCACAACTCCTCACTCGGTGGAAGACGAGTAACAGTATATTTATATTTACAAATTGTTTATTTACTTTCACTTTTGATGCTCTGTGTGCTTCTCTGTGTGCTGCTATACAATGCTGCTGGAACCTCAATTTCCCTGAGGGAGTCTTCTCAAGGGATTAATAAAGTTCTATCTAATATAATCTCATGTAATCTTTTTTCTCTTGAGCTTTTTCTTTAAGGCAGTTCCATTTGGTTTGGGACTGGATTTGTCACACATTACCCCCATGTGTCCCTCCATGGAGGTAGGTTTTAGTTAAAATGCTGTTCACCCTCAAGTGCACTGGAAGAATCCCAGCTGGCCTGCTCTTTTTCTCTACTGCTCTTTGTCTTGGTGTGCACAAGAGAAGGATTTGGCTTATTCTCACAAGATGACATGATGTGACCATCTTCCCCACATTGAAAACAGTACCAGGGGCTCGGTCTACTGTTTGCCCTAGCGGTGTGATTCCATACAACCCCAGAGGGGGATTTATACTCAAAGACATACAGTGAGGCAAATACAAGGTCTGTGAGAAAACTATCCAACCTTTTTATTTTTTCAAAAACTATATGGATTTGAATCATGTGCGCTTGCATCAGACAAGCTTGAACCTTCGTGCGCATGCGTGAGTTTTTTCACACCTGTCGGTTGCGTCATTCGCCTGTGGGCAGGCTTTGAGTGAGCACTGGTCCACCCCCCTCGTCGGATTTTTATTGTCAGGGAAATGGCTGAGCGACTGCCGCTTTGCTCCATGAAATTTTTTTCAGAAACTGTTAGAGACAGCCAGTTGGAAACCATTCGAAAGATTCAGATGGATTTCGGTGAAGATTCTGTCGGCGTCACACGGATTAAGGAGTGTTAAAACCTTTTTAAAGACGGCCCACAGTGGCGGAGGGTGCGCGGCGCACCGAGCGGCCATCGACAGGCTGGATCGACCAGATCATTTCTAAACTGAACGCTGTGTTGATCTGGGACGTCGTGTGACTACCACAGAAATGGCAAGAGAGCTGGACATAGCACTTTTGTGGCACATTCCACTGTTACAGGAGATTTTGTAATGAAAGACATGCGGAGGATTTCACGCGTTGGCACAGAGCCGCTCATTGCGCGCAACAAAAAAAAAACACCTCTGTGTTGGAAACTATTCAGAAGATTCAGACGGCTTTTGATGGCTTTTCAGTCGAGTGAGTATCCGAGAAATTGTTTAACAGCTGGGCATGTTCCAACTTGTCCTGTGAGACTTCCAACACGGAGGTGTTGTTCGTCCAGCGGCTGTGAACGGCTGCGTCCCGACGCGCGAATCCGTCCGCACGTCTTTCATTACAAAATCTCCTTCAACAGTAGAACGTGCCGATAAAGTGCTGATCCCGACCTCTTCTGAAACTTCTCTGCTAGTCACACGACGTCCTGCATCAACAGAGCCTTAAATTTGGAAGTGATCTGCTTGTTCCAGCCTGTCGATGGCCGCTCGGGGCGCGGGGCGCCCTCCTCTGCCGTGGGCCATTTTTAATCCAGTTTTAATGGTCCTTAATCTGTGTGATACCAACAGAATCTTCACTGAAATCCATCTGAATCTTTCGAATGGTTTCCAACTGGCTGTCTCTAACAGTTTCTGAAAAAAAAAATTCATGGAGCAAAGCGGCAGCCTCTCAGCCATTTCACTGACAATAAAAATCCGATGAGGGGGGTGGACCAGTGCTCACTCAAAGCCTGCCCACAGGCGAATGACGCAACCGACAGGCGTGAAAAAACTCACGCATGCGCACGAAGGTTCAAGCTTGTCTGATGCAAGCGCACATGATTCAAATCCATATAGTTTTTGAAAAAAATAAAAAGGTCGGATACCTTTCTCACAGACCTCGTACGTATTTGATCTGTTGTCAATGTTGCAAGTTTTCCCACCTACTAAGAATGGAGAGGTCTGTAATTTTTATTGTAGGTACATCTCGAGCAAAATAATTTCCTTTGTGTTAAATAAAGTTGATCTTATTCTTATATGTCATAGAATTGACATTGTTTGGCATTTACTTTGGAGACCACGCATTCAACACAGTCAACACAATTCCATTTATTAATCCTATTAGTTCAACTAATTTATGCCGCTTTCTTACTAAAATTGGAGCAACTTTATCTTTTGACCCCAGTACAAACTGAAATTAACCTTTGTCACCATTCTTAAAGTTTTTACTACATAACTTCATAAGTCAATCATAGATGGTCCAAACTATACCTTTTTGGAATCTTTATGATCAGACAAATAATGTGGTATCGTTTTCAATATGACTGGAGCATTTTGACCCCTATGTAACTGACCCCTACCTGCCAACCATTGAACATTCAAGTAACTAATCAGTTTTTTTTTTTTAAAGAGTAATGCCTAAGGAGTATTTGTGCTGAAGTTGGTGCTTGCATCACCATTTGAAAGATCGTTTCATTTATCTGCTGCTGTGAGAAATTTGAGAGAAGCTTTTGAAATTGTTGTTGCATGAATCCCATTGTTTGTATTCATTGTGGACTAACACATAGCATAATGCCCATGAATGCATCAACATTATGATCACTGCTTGCCCACATGGGCGAAGTTAATGGTTTTGAGTGAAATCAAATCCCTTTTGAACTTATCATAAAAGACTCTGGAGGGAAAATGGTGTTTGTAAAATGAGGTCATTGCACCTGTAGGCAGAAGTCCTTCACTTGCATTAATTTGTTATTTTTTTCATGCAGTCTAAAACATTTGGAACAGCTCTCCAGTGGCTGCCATTGGCCTCACCATGGCAGTGCTTACCACTTCAATCTGTAGTGCGTTTCTATCTGCATGTTCCATCTAACTGCCAGTGTGTTGGTTGTGCTGAGGGCAGCCAGGGATCAAAATCATTTTCAGTCGCTTACAAGCTATTTTGTTGAGCCTGCTGAGTCAAATTATAATGGTGTTTTAGAGCTTTAAAAATGAGAAAATAGCTAACCTGGAGTTTCAAAGGAAAAATGTCTACAATCATGTCATTTATTCTGTCAGTCAACAATTCGCTCACCACAGTTTTGTGCTGGTGAATATACAGTGCATATGGAAAGTATTCACGGTACTTCACTTTTTCTACATTTTGTTATGTTGCAGCCTTTTTCCAAAATGGATTAAAAAAAACTTTTATGTCAAAATTGTACTCACAACACCCCATAATGACAACATGAAATTTTTATTTTATTATTTTTGCAAATTTATAAAAAAAACATTTAAAAATCCTAATAGAAATATTGATGTGGGTGCCATTACTAAGGCATTACCTAGATTCACGGGAATTTGATAGTATCTTACTAGGCATAACGTCTACAAAGAGCGCAACCTGCTTATTTGATCCTATACCAACA
Source organism: Thalassophryne amazonica (assembly GCF_902500255.1). Lineage (NCBI taxonomy): Eukaryota > Metazoa > Chordata > Actinopteri > Batrachoidiformes > Batrachoididae > Thalassophryne > Thalassophryne amazonica. The sequence goes on from NC_047115.1 coordinate 85,640,844, forward strand.
AAACTGTTAAAGGACCTGTTGTCCACTCGGGCCAACTGTGCTGGAAATGATTAATCTCTTATTAATGTCTGGATCTGTTCCTAAATGTTTCAAATCTGCAGTGATTAAACCATTACTTAAGAAATGTAATCTTGACCCTACTGTATTGAAAAACTATAGGCCGATATCACATCTATCATTTTCCTCTAAAATTCTGGGGGAAAAAATGGTTTCACAGCAGCTTGTGGACCACGTTACTGAGAATAATCTTTTTGAGCCACTGCAGTCTGCTTTTAGGAAATATCATACCACAGAGACGGCTCTCATTAAAGTGGTGAATGATCTTCTGCATGCAATGGATTCGGACACCATGGTTCTGGTGCTGTGAGATACCGTGGATCATCATATTCTACTCAATAGGCTGGAGAGTCATTTTGGGATTACTGGGAGTGCCCTTGAATGGTTGATCACTTCAGAGATGTTCAATTGGATTCAGTTCTGGGCTCTGGTTGGGCCACTCGAGGGCATTCACAGAGTTGTCCTGAAGCTACTCCTTTGATATCTTGGCTGTGCCCTTAGAATCATTGTCCTGCTGAAAGATGAACCATCACCGCAATCTGAGGTCAAGAGTGCTCTGGAGCAGGTTTTCATCCACAATGGCGAAGGTGAAACAATATGTTTTGTCATGTTGGCCAAAACATGCGTCTGATGAGGCTAATCAGCCATATGTGAGATGAAAATTTGATCTGACTGAAGATGATTGTTTAGTTTGGGAATTCCGAGTAATCATTCCAGAAAGTCTGAGAAACAGCTTACTTTCAGAGCTACCTGGAAATTCAGTAAGGTATATCTTCTATTTTACATTCCAATTCTAAGGTAGAACTCTACTAGTGTATATATAAATATCTAAAAGAAAGAAGAGTAGAGCCACTTAGGTGCCTGGTCTTAAGAACCAGGGATGGTAGGTTAAAAAGCTTTTTTTATCCTATGACATGACACTGGGGTATGGTTAAAATGGAGTCTTTGGCTAGGAGCTCATTGTGGTGGCCTTCATTGGATGAAGACATTGAAAATGTGGTAACTCAGTGTGATATCTGCGTAGTGTTCAAATGAGCTCGGGCCCAGAGAAGGCAGCGGCGTTTCTGGATGTTGTTGATGTTTGGCTTTTGCTTTGCACTTGTAGATGTAGCGACGAACTGTGGAGGAGCCGGGGGAGGTGTGTGTGGATCGGGAGGTCTGGGCGGCTTTGCTTGAGCTATTGCCCCCGCGACCCGACTCCAGATAAAGCGGAAGAAAATCGATGGATGGATGGATGGATGGATGGATGGTTAACATTTTCAATAGCAGTTAGCTCGCGCTTGCTTGGCTATACTCTTGAATTTTCTGGTGCACAAAGTACACTCCTTTACACTTTACATAAATCCTGTGTGATGCTGGCAGATATGGTGGCTCTTTTAGAGAGCCATGTCCATAAGCTCGAACAGCTTCTTAGCTCAGATGAGGTTAGTGTTGGGCCAGCTAGCGTTCCCATTAGCATCAGCCTAGAAATGCTGGCTGTGGGTGACGGCTTTCAGACTGTGGTTATATGAGATGAGATGAGATTTATTGTCATTGTCATTACACGAGTGCAACAACAACGAAATTACGTTTACACTCCAATTACCTCAGACAAGATACAACAATTTATCCACAATTATTACTTGTTTACCATAATAATGGCACACATCAGAATTAAAGACAACAAATATACATTTGACATTGTTTATGTGCACTAAACTTGAAGCAGTCCGTCATCCGAATTCTGCAGCAGGAGAAGCCTGCACCGCCCAGCTTGGGGAGTTGAAGGCTACAGCAGTAAAAACCGCAATGCCTTTGAGGTGACAGGGAGGAAGCCAGGGTGAGAGGAGTGGAGAGATACAGGGGGGGTGTAATAGGGATGGAGGGAGGGAGACATGCGTTGTGTGCAGATGAGTTCTGTCTGTCAGTTTCTGTCCGTGTGTGTGCAAAGTCTGATGTTGCTAGGCAACAGCAGGCTGGGGGGGGGGCTGAATTCCTTCCCCAAGGCCGTAGATGCTTCTGGGGGAAGAGCAGGGTATTTGGCCTTCAAGAGCCGATAAGGCCGCCATGTTGATGTTAGGCGCAGAGATAGAGTTCCATTTACTACATCTCTGACCGTCTAGAGTCCAAATTTATGAAGAATATACTCCGGTCCTCAGCAGCACATTCCTTTGCAATGCAGCCATATGCTCCGAGATGGTATCCATTTTGCGTTTGAGTTCAAGAGTTCACGCAGTCTGAGATTGCACAGCATTGCCCAACTCATTAATCATGATGGACAGATGAGGGGAGAAAATTCTGGAAGCAGCCGTCTTGCTAATATTCCTGTGGGTCAGGGCAGCGCACAAACCAATCAGCACCAAACCTCCCACCATAAAAGCAAATAGAAATAAATCCTCAATGTCTTCCACAGAGAGTGGAGTCACATGTCACACTCCATTCTCTCAGGCGTCAAGAGTATAGCCCACTGGGTAGGTTCCATCGGGGCACACAGGGTCCCCCAGCCCTGATTTCCTTGTCGAAAAAAGTGGTGTCAATAGCGTTGAGAGACCGGCTGATCAATTCCATGGTTAATCCAAATCTTAATTTGAAGAATTCAGTCTGGTGAAACTGGGACTTTGAAGGTCGGAGCAGAGATAGAAAGGAGGAGAGGAGAGTGGAGGAATGATCTAATTGATCTGATTAATGATCTAATTATGGATCATCACTTAGATATGATTGAGTTATGCTAAACCTGGCTTAAGCCTACAGCTATCTTCCCCTTAAATGAGGCCTGCCCACTGGCGTACACATTTAGTCACGTCCCTTGTGATGCGAAACAAGGCAGGGGTGTTGCTCTTATTTATAAATCTAAGTTTTGTTCATTAGCTGTTGGGGGTCACAAATATAATTTGTTTGAACATCTGATTCTCCACTCTGCCCATGATGCTACGTATTGCCAACGTCAGAAGAATAAAATCAGCCATATTACTTTGTCACTGTATATAGGCCCCTGGCACATACTCTAAATTCTTAGATGAATTTGATGAGTTTATCTCTAACTTGTCACAAATATTGAGCGCGTGAAAACATATCCAGCCACCCTCAGGAGTCCACAGACAATCAATCAAAAATAAATAACAAATAATGGCAACATTACTAGTCCTGCATTAAAGGAACAAAAAGGAAGTGCAAAGAGGAGTCACGTGAACCAAGTGGAAACTTTCACTTTCAATGTCTTAAACTATCGACATTAGCAGTTAGCCGCTAACTCCTGTTAGCCGTCTGCATCTCAGAAAAAGGTCCATGTCCTAAGCTTTAGATTCTTCCAGATAAAGTCAATTGCTACAGATGGGTCCTCGAATCGTTTTTCTTGGCCTGTCGATAGGGTGATGAGAACCACGGTGAAGTCGATCCCAAATTGAATCCCCTGGTAGTTACGCAGGAGCTACTTAGCCTCCGTAAATGCCGCTGTTCTCTTAGCCACCACGGCGGTGTAATCAGGAAAGATACTCACTTTCTTGTCATGGAGGGTCAGTGAGGTTGTGCGGGGAGCTTTGCGAAACACCGTCTCTCTCTTGAAAATAGTCAGTCAGAAAATAGTGCCATAACTCTCGGGGCCTCTCCTTCGCTGGGTGGTGGACGTAGACCATGGTGGGCCCGGTCTAAAGTAGGAGCAAAGTCGAGGCCTAGCAGCTCCTGCAGTATCTTAGCCTCTGTAGGCCGCTGGCCTTCGTTGTTCTTAATTCCCTCCTTTATCCCGATGATGCGAGCATTGCATCTGCGCTGCCGTCCTTCCAAGTCATCCAGCTTTAGCCGTAGCGTAGCAACCTCCGACTTCAGACAGCCGACATCTCCCTCCAATATTCGTCATCTTATCCGAGTACATGTTCAGTCCGTTTTCCAGATCCTTCACCCAAGTTTCTTGTTTCACCATATTGTCCTGTATAGAATCTATTTTGGCATTTAAATCATGCGTGCGAGTCTATACGAGACAGTATCTTACTCTCACTTCTTGCGATAGCCGCCATCACTTCAGATAAGTCCACAGCCTCGACGCTCGAGGCTCTAGCAGAGCCCGGGGCTTTAGTGGGTCTTTACCGGATTTGTTTTTGCTCATAGCAGCTTCTGAGCTGTCGTGAAAGGCGTTCAAATTTGAAAGCCAAATGGTTTGATCGATCTGTATCTTGTGAGTTGGTCAGCTTTCTTTAGGGTTAACCAAAAAAATTGGAATATTTGTTCAAAAGTTCGCCCTGGTCAGGTGCTGCGCCAAAACACGTCTCTACATGTTGTCGCTCACCAGCACAGTGAGCCACATGAGTGGTGTTAGATGTTTGTGTGTATCAGCTGGAATTTGGCTGACGTCTGCCATGACAGGGATTGAATGGGCTGTCACAGTGCACACTTTGTCTTTCAGCCACTGGTGTATGCAAATAATTGTAGCAACAGGCATACAAGGCATTCGAGGGAGCTACGAATTTACATGTCTTACGAGTCATGCTTCATGCGCACTTTGACCAAATTCGCACTATGTGTTTGAAGGGGCCCTGAGGAAGGAAACCCAGTGTTATGGTAAGTTCCATTTCCTTCTGAACAACATCTGACTTGGTGAATTATGTGCAAAACAGTCCATGCATGTGTGTGCACATGCGTGCACTATACAATATTAAAAATGTGAGTGTGGTGAGTGATTTTATTTACTAAGTTCAATATAAGTACATAATATAATAGTAAATACATTAAAAATACATGGTTGACACAGGAAAGTGAAAACACTTATGTCCATTGTGGTCCATTTAAAAATCAAATGACAAAATAGAAGTAAAAATCAAATCAAATAATAATAATAATAATAGTGTGTATATGATAACAACAACCTAAAGAATTCATACATACATTAAGTAAATTAACATTAATTACATAATGAACAGGAAATAAATGGTCTAAGGGTTTTAGAACCTTAGACCTCAAGTTTTTAGAGCCCGTGGATCCCCACGGGCAACACGCTAATTAAACATAATCCTGATATTTAGTTTGTCCATTTACCTATGTGGGGGAAGTCAAGCCAAAGCATGTCTGGGAGCATGCACTGGTACTGTGCTTTGCCACGTCCACAACACCATGGAACCACCTTGGGTCAAACACCCACGCAGACAAACGGTCCATTCCCACTTCTCTAAAATAATCATGTATCTGAAGCATCCAGACTAAATGCGGGCGACCCCTTGGCCTTCTCCAGCTCGTGGGGCCCTCAACACTCACGCACATGCGTGTTGGATCATGCACAGAGAAACGGGCCACATTGCCAAAATGTCATAGGAGATGCTCCCTCACAATGCAAGCGATACTGATCATCCTGTTCTCTCTTTGTAACCACTCCTATGATACAGTATGATATGAAGTCATTCCAGCAGTACCCAAGGATCCTTCGGAGACACCTAATACCACTTCAATTTATTCAGTGTATATAGCGCCAAATCACAACAAAGCTGCCTCAAGGCGCTTCACACAAGTAAGGTCTAACTTTATGAAGGAATATATCCTAAATGTGCTTAAATATGCATTAACCATTTGTGCTTTTTTTCCCCCATTCAGAATCATCCTGTTATGGATGAATTCTTTCTCCATCAAACCAAGTACTCCATTTTTCAGCCACTGCACTGATCCAACTTTGTCAATGTATTCCTTTTTGAGTTCTTCTTGGAATCATCCAACCCTTTTGCGTTGTTTCCATTTGTCCACTCGATGTTTTTTTTTTCACTTTTGCTGTATCGTTCTCTGGTCTGTCATGCGAGTTTTGTTGCAGGCGTCAGATTGTTGCTTTGTCTCTCTTGTAACAATTCTCCGCCAAGGTTTTTGCCAGTTTGGTGACTGAGGTCTGTTTAGATAAGGTCTTCTCGTGATGTGTTACCTTTTTCATGACTTCTTCAGAGCTCTTTAAGTACTGTCCAGTACTTATTATCATTGCTCTGTAGGCCTGGTTGATTTCAGTGAGACCCAGACCTCCTTCTCTGCGAGTGAGATATATTCTGTCCATGCACTGATTTCTGTACGTGGCTTTGTGGAGGGTGAGCATCTTCCTGGTTTTTGTGTCCAACTTATTAAGCTCATGCTGTGGCCAGTCTACTATGCCAAAACCATAGGTCACCACTGGTATTGCAAACTGGTTTATGGCTGTGACCTTGTTCTTTAGTGTCAACTCTGTTTTGCAGATTTTTTTTTTTAAAGCAGTTTAGGTATTCTTGTGTTGTTTTTGTTCTCATTTTCTTGTGCTTGATTGTAGCATTTTGATACCTCCGCCAAGGAGGTTATGTTTTCAGTCGAGTTTGTTTGTTTGTCTGTCTGTCTGTCTGTCTGTCTGTCTGTTTGTCAGCAGGATAACTCAAAAAGTTTTGAACGGATTTTGATGAAATTTTGTGGAGTGGTTGGAAATGACAAGAGGAACAAGTGATTAAATTTTAGTGGTGATCCGGACGATCCGGATCCAGTAATTTTTTAAAGGATTCTTCACCATTGCGGGATAGGGGGAATTTTGACATTCTAGTTTCTAACTCCACAAAAACAAGGCAGAAAGGCTTGAAAAAAAAAATAGGGTGTAACATAGTCAAATGTTCTATCAAACAACAAAGTTTGGTGATGATCGGATCCGGATTCCGGATCTGGTGATCCAGAATATGCAAAAATATAGGGAAAATAGAAAATGTGTCAGTGTGAGGTGACAAATGAAGCTAGACATGCACAACTAACACCAAATTGCCAACAACTCATGATTCAAGAAAATGCAGCTTTACAAGGTTAATCAAGTGATTCTAGATGTAAATTTACTTATCTGCTTTGCTCGTCCAGAGTTGGCTGGCAGTTTAGCGACCGCTGCTCCACTCTTTTAGCTCTGGGTGTTAGCGTAGCATGTGGGCTTGCGGATCTGAAGTGTTTCCGAAGTACTTGACTTTCGTTTTGCAGATTTTGCACACTGCATAAGTCATGTCAAGCTCCTTCTTACGCAGCAAATAATAAAATCCAAAATGTGCCCAAACATTTGCCTTCAGCAAAGATGGTGCTGGCTGAATAAGCTCTTCATCCGCCAAGCTAAGCTGCAGCCACTGAACTTCTTCTTCTTCTTCTTAGTTGTCGGCAGGCTAGACACGGTCAGTGCATTGCTGCCCCCCTCAGGTCATAAGACACAGAACACCTATTAAATGTCAATGAGATAGACACAGCCCCCCTATATTTTCCAATACAAGCCACAGTTTTTTAAAAAACAAACCACCAAATTCGCTCTCTCCTTTGGGGAGCCACTGAACTCTGCAGCTCACGAGTGTTTGAAGCACGCCGGACCCCCCCTCCCCTCGCGGGGACGCTGTAGTACGGAAACCGTTGCCTGACAAACAGTACACGCAGCGAGTAAGCAAGAAAATGTTTTAAAAAATGCTTTTTAAAAATCGATTCTTGGACATTTTAGATCGATTCAGAATCGTAATAAATAAGAATCGCAATTCGGACGTGAATTGATTTTTTCCGACACTGCTACTATTCATATTTTCCTAATTTTCATCATACTGTAGCCCTATGCACGCGATCAAGCAGACAGCGGGCTAACAGAGACAACTGTCAGTGTTGTTCAGGAGGACGGTAAAATGGCTAGCGGTAAGCGGAAAGTTGATAGAGAGTGCAGAGTTTTCAAAGAACAGTGGACCACAGATTATTTTTTTCACTCAGTGTAAAGAGCATGCAGTTTGTCTTATATGTAAAGAAAGTGTGTCGGTTTTCAAAGAATATAATCTGCGTCGTCACTATGAAACCCGCCACAAAGAGTATGCTAGCTTGCAAGGCCAAACAAGAGAAGACAGGATTCGGAGGATGAAAGGGGGACTGACTGCACAACAAAATGTATTCCTTCGCCAAACCCAGATCAACCAGGCAGCTCTCCGAGCTAGCTATAAGGTAGCTCACCTACGAGCTACCCATGGAAAGCCGTTTACTGATGGAGACTTCTTTAAAGTATGCATGGCTGCTGTGGCCGAGGAAGTGTGTCCCAACAAGAAGGATGCGCTCAACGCGATGTGTCTCTCCGCAACAAGTATGGCCAGGTGAACTCAAGATTTGGGGGACAACGTGTATGACCAGCTAAATGAGAAAGCGTCAGAATTTGAGTTTTTTGCGTTGGCCATGGATGAGAGCAATGATGTGCAGGACACAGCACAGCTGCTCATTTTTATGGGGTGGGGTTAGCACAAGATTTGAAGTCACTGAGGAGCTGGCATCTCTAAAAAGTCTCAAAGGTACTACAACAGGAGAGGATATTTTTGTCCAAGTTTGCAAAACGATGGAAGAGTTGGGTCTACAGTGGTCTAAATTGGCCAGCATCACTACAGATGGGCGCACCTAGCATGATTGGCAAAACGAGGGGGCTAGTAGGGCACTTCAATAGCGAATTTGAGGAACGAGGTCTGAGCCCCCCACTACAAATCCACTGTCTGATTCACCAGCAAGCGCTATGCTGCAAAGTTCTGAGGTGGGTGTCTGTCATGAAGGTGGTTGTGCACTGTGTTAACTACATCCGGAAAAATGCGCTGAAACAGACAGTTCCAGGCCTTTCTCTCTGAGCTTGAGTCTGCTTATGGGGATGTACTGTATTACACAGAAATCCGATGGCTAAGTCGAGGCAGGGTGTTGCGCCGTTTTTACGACCTGCTACCCAAAATCAACACCTTCCTCCAATCTAAAGGTGAACTGGTACAAGAGCTGACCGAGCCAGAATGGAAATGGGACCTTGCGTTTTTAACTGACATGACTGAAATGTTGAACCACCTTAACGTGCAGCTCCAAGGCAAAGGGAAGCTAATCACTGACATGTATTCTCACATCAATGTGTTCGAGGTCAAACTAGTGTTGCTTGCGCAACATATCCAAAAGCTGGACTTCATGCATCTCCCTGCCACCCAAAGCTACTGCGCTGAACGGAGGCACGAGACGTTACGTTCTGCTGTGAACCATCACGTGAGACAGCGTGATTATCTTTTTAGATAAATTTAAAAACCATCATCGGAGTAATTATCTTCCGATGACGATAACGTACTAAACTAAGCTGAACAGTGAAAAACATTTTTACAACTGTTAAAACCTTTGAGACCTACTTGTTAAAAGTTTCCTAATAAGCAAGTTGTTTACGCTCTGCAAACAGAAACCACTCTATCCTCTGTAAACAAAGGAGAACTGGTGACCAAAAAAAAAGTCATTTCCTTTAACACCATACTAATATAATCACAATGTCACCAAGTCATCCAGAGGCATACATGTTTAATTTATGGTTCAAATTTTAACCACTCATTTTAGACAAGTTATTTAAAATTATTGTCATGTCTGAAGTTTATAAAGTGAAAATATCAGATATATGATTTTGTTTTAAAGTAATGTGCTAATTTTTAAGGTTTTGTGAGCACATGCTGTGCCAGGCAGCAATGCATTATGGGTAGCATAAGGTAATCTCAGATGTTCACGACAGGACAAATGCATTTCAGACACTCTGTTCAGGGTCCACAGATAACAGCATTAAACTCTTGTGCCTAAAACTCTCGTGAATATATTCTCTGGGTTTATAGACGTTAGTGTATTTGCGTTTGTTAAATTCCATGCATCTTAAATGTAGCAGACACGGATTATCTGGAATTTTGTTTGACATTTTTTCAAGGCCGCTACTGCCATCTACTGGCCATGAGTGTTCATGGCAGTATTAAATGTCTGGGTACATGGCTGCTCTCAAAGTATTGGTATTGTCCATTGTCCAGGTGCTTTTTGTGTGCATATATTTGTTAACTTTGTATTCTAAAACTACGGTTAGATGTAATTCCGACTCCTTATGGGTCCACACGAACAAGGTTGGCGCCATGTTTTTAGTTTTTGTGGATGACAAGAGAATAAGGCTCCTGATTGGATAGAATTTTAATCTGTACCGCCACCCAAAGGTTTGGCAGACTAATTACAACACATTTATACGGTTCGATGTGGATGGATTTTTTTTTAAACGACGTAGTGTGGAGGAAGTTTTTTCCCCAAACTGAAAGGGTAAGATATTCAGTTTTACAAATACCCGACAACGTGTGTACATGGCCTTATGTCTGTGAAAGGCACTATATAAATAAATTTACTTACTTACTTACTAATACTGAGTGCACGTTTTACAACATCATAAAAGTTTTAAAACATGCAATTGCGATGACACTTCCAGGGCTCCGTAAAAATGCCTGTTTTTACAAATAAAAATGGAATATTTTACAAAATCACATTGATCTTTAAACCAACACACGGCACATGTCACATTAATGTGTTGGTTTACATAATGGATTACTGAACCAATCACTGTTTAGCACTTTTACCCAGAATGCTTTGCTGTCTGTGTTTTTTACAAAACCTCAGAATTAGTGCCTTATTCAACATTAAAAGATATATGTTATATTTTAACTTTGTACAAATGACAGAATTGACATTAATGGAGTTATTCTATCAGTATTTTCAAAAAACCATAAGTTATTATGACTTTATTTTTCAAGACCTCTGCCTGACCGGAGTGTTGCATTTGATAGGTAGTTGGCCTTATAATTTCTCTCAGTGTGTCTCTGTTGTGGGAGCGCTGTTGTAAACAATAGCTTCCAGCAGGAGCAGAATATTGAAAGAAAAATTATGATTAGTAAAGAGTTGATTTTGTGGGTGCTCTCAGGATTTGTCTGTGTTGCTTTCTACAGGGGGCAGCATGGTCAAACATTTTTGCTTATTCTATAGATCTTTTACTGCTTTTGATGCTTTCAAAATGCTTTTGATGCTTTTAAAAATCAATTTTAGCTCTTTAGTAACTGGAAATGTCCCATAGACAACACCGGAATTTATCGGTTATCTGTAACTTCCGATACATTTTTGGGTGGTTTATCTTTATCAAAGATAACTTTTCAGTTATCTTATCTGTTATCGAAGTTAATTTTTTTTTTTTTTTTTTTTGGTTATCTGTGCCCACCACTGTATGTGTATATATATATGGCACTGTCTCGTTCACACCATGTGCGCGTCATATACTGAATTTATGAGATCATGAGACGAAATAAACAGTCAAATTGTTGTGTGGGCCGCTGAAGAGGAGGTACTGCTGGCCCACCACCACCAGATGGCGCCCTGCTTGGAGTGCGGGCTTCAAGCACGAGAGGGCGCCGGAGCCACTGGGAGTGACAGCTGTCACTCATCCTCAGCACCAGCTGTCACTCATTCATCTCATCACCATCACCATAAAGGCCGGACTGCAACTCCACCTCCTTGCCGAGAAATCAGCTACCATTCAGGTAATTTTCTCTGCTGACTCAACACATTGAGTATTAATCTGAACTTCTTTGCAGCCGTTTTCCTGGTGTGTCCTTATCTGTGGGATTGGCGTTTGGTGTGATCAGCGACGGCTTCGCCTCACACCCCAAACCAGATAAGTGGTGAAACAGGAGCTGCACGAGTGTGTGATTGGAGGTGGAGGTGCTCCCTCCTAACTAAACACTGACTGTGGGATTACTGAGTGTGCGAACTCACACTCATCAGGACTGTCTCTGTTTTCTGCCAGCAGTACCGGGTCTGACTGCTGAAGACAGCGGCCACCTGGGGCGCAGGGCTTGGTGGCTCCGGTGTTCTTCAGCTCCGTTGGTGGTGGAAGCTGTGTGGGGATCCGGCTCTTCTCTCGCCAGGCGTCTTCTATCGTCGAGCCTGCCCACACGTCACCTGGTGTATGATTGACAGTCCACCATATTGTTATTGTCTGTACGTCGTTGTGCGAATCACAACATTAAATTGTTACTTTTTGGCTTATCCATTGTCCGTTCATTAACGCCCCCTGTTGTGGGTCCGTGTCACGACACTTTCACAACAGGATTTCTCAGCCAGCGTCATGGATCCCGAGGGGCGTCAACCATCGCTTGAACAACAGCCAATGGAAGAGCGAGGTGCACAGGCACCAGCAGGAGGCGTGTTGGGTGAGCTGCAGCACATCTTAACCGCCTTTACCGCTCGGTTGGACTTAGTTACCGAGCAGAGCAGTGTTCTCAATCGTAGGATGGAGGCTCTCACCGCCCAGGTGGAAGCGCATGCTCAGGGCGCTGCTGCAGCACCTCCTCCTGCTGACCGTGTGCCAGAAACAGACATTCCGCTGGTCGTTCAACGAACCCCCCCACCTTCCCCTGAAGCATACATAAGCCCTCCAGAGCCGTACGGAGGCTGTGTGGAGACGTGCGCAGACTTCTTGATGCAGTGCTCGCTCGTCTTTTCACAGCGTCCCATCATGTACGCAGCAGACGCCAGCCGGGTGGCTTATGTGATCAATTTGCTTCGAGGAGAGGCACGCGCCTGGGCTACAGCGCTTTGGGAGCAGAATTCATGGCTCCTAACGGTTTATACTGAGTTTGTGAGGGAGTTCCGACAGGTGTTCGACCACCCTCATAGAGGCGAGACCGCTTCAAGTGTGCTGCTGTCGATACGGCAGGGGCGTCGGAGCGCAGCGAAGTATGCAGTCGACTTCCGCATCGCGGCAGCGTGAGCCGGCTGGAATGCTGTTGCGCTCCGCGCCGCCTTTGTAAACGGACTGTCTCTGGTCCTTAAGGAGCACCTGGTGGCGAAGGACGAGCCGCGGGATTTAGATGGGCTTATCGACCTGGTTATACGGTTAGACAACCGATTAACGGAACACCGACGGGAGCGAGACGAGGAGCGTGGTCAGGTACAAGCCGTCCCTCTTCCTCCCGGGTCCGAAAGGAAGCCGACTTCCCCACGCTCCACTGCCAGGGCTCTCCACGTGACAACAGCTCCCCCTGCTGACGTTGCTATGGAAACGAGCAGGGCCAAAAAACGATCAGATCAGAGACAAAGGAGGCTGATCCGTGGAGAGTGTTTTCTCTGCAGCTCTACCGAGCACACACAGAGAGAATGCCCCAAACGGTCAAAACAGCAGCACTCGTCCTTAGAGACTGGGCTAAGGGTGGGTCACAACACCCACGTGGGGAAACCCCGACGATCTGCACGAATCCCAGTCACGATCCTGTGTGGGGATCTAACCCTTCACGCCTCAGCACTGGTGGACACGGGGTCGGAGGGGAATCTGCTGGATAGCAGATGGGCAAAGGAGGTTGGGCTCCCTCTAGTGGCCTTACCGTCACCATTGTAGGTGCGGGCGCTAGATGGCACCCTTCTTCCACTAATCACACACCAGACACAGCCAGTGACGTTGGTGGTGTCTGGGAATCACAGGGAGGAGATTGTGTTTTATGTAACACCTTCTACCTCCCGAGTAATTTTGGGTTTTCCATGGGTGTTAAAACACAATCCCCGGATTGACTGGCCGTCTGGGGTTGTAGTTCAGTGGAGCGAAACCTGCCACCGGGAGTGTTTAGGATCCTCGGTTCCACCCGGTGTGACAGCTAAAGAGGAGGTTTTAGTCCCCCCCAATCTGGCGGCGGTGCCGGCCGAGTACCATGACCTTGCTGACGTCTTCAGCAAGGATCTGGCACTCACGCTGCCCCCGCACCGTCCGTACGATTGTGCCATTGATTTGATACCGGGCGCTGAGTACCCGTCCAGCAGGCTGTACAACCTCTCACGTCCGGAACGCGAATCAATGGAGACCTACATCCGGGACTCGTTAGCTGCCGGGTTGATCTGGAACTCCACCTCCCCGATGGGTGCTGGTTTCTTTTTTGTGGGCAAGAAGGACAGTGGACTCCGTCCATGCATTGATTACAGAGGGCTGAATGAGATCACGGTTCGCAACCGATACCCGTTACCTCTGTTGGATTCAGTGTTCACGCCCCTGCATGGAGCCCAAATTTTCATGAAATTGGATCTTAGGAATGCTTATCACCTGGTTCGGATCCGGGAGGGAGACGAGTGGAAGACGGCATTTAACACCCCGTTAGGTCACTTTGAGTACCTGGTCATGCCGTTCGGCCTCACCAATGCGCCCGCGACGTTCCAAGCATTGGTTAATGACGTCTTGCGGGACTTCCTGCATCGGTTTGTCTTTGTATATCTAGACGATATACTCATCTTTTCTCCGGATCCTGAGACCCATGTCAAGCATGTACGTCAGGTCCTACAGCGGTTGTTGGAGAACCGGCTGTTTGTGAAGGGCGAGAAGTGTGAGTTCCACCGCACTTCTTTGTCCTTCTTGGGGTTCATAATCTCCTCCAACTCCGTCGCCCCTGATCCGGCCAAGGTTGCGGCGGTGAGAGATTGGCCCCAACCAACGAACCGTAGGAAACTACAACAGTTCCTCGGTTTTGCAAATTTCTACCGGAGGTTCATCAAGGGCTACAGTCAGGTAGTTAGCCCCCTGACAGCCCTGACCTCCACAAAAGTCCCCTTCACCTGGTCAGATCGGTGCGAAGCCGCGTTTAGGGAGTTGAAACGCCGGTTCTCGACTGCACCGGTTCTGGTGCAGCCCGATCCCAAGCGCCAGTTTGTTGTTGAAGTGGATGCCTCTGACTCAGGGATAGGAGCCGTGCTGTCCCAGAGCGGGGAGTCCGACAAGGTTCTCCATCCATGTGCCTACTTTTCCCGCAGGTTGACCCCAGCTGAACGGAACTATGACGTCGGCAATCGGGAACTTCTTGTGGTGAAGGAGGCTCTTGAGGAGTGGAGACACCTGTTGGAGGGAGCATCGGTACCATTCACGGTTTTCACGGACCATAGGAACCTGGAGTACATCCGGACCGCGAAGCGTCTGAACCCCAGGCAAGCCCGCTGGTTGCTGTTCTTCGGGCGTTTTGACTTCCGGATCACCTACCGCCCCGGGACAAAGAACCAATGATCTGACGCCCTGTCCCGGGTGCATGAAGAGGAGGTCAAGACCGAGCTGTCAGACCCCCCTGAAACCATCATCCCCGAGTCCACTGTCGTGGCCACCCTTACCTGGGATGTGGAGAAGACCGTCCGGGAGGCCCTGACACGGAGCCCGGACCCGGGGACAGGTCCGAAGGACAAACTGTACGTCCCACCAGAGGCCAGGGCTGCGGTCCTTGACTTCTGTCACGGTTCCAAGCTCTCCTGTCACCCAGGGGTGCGAAGGACCGTGGCAGTGGTCCGGCAGCGCTTCTGGTGGGCGTCTATGGAAGCCGACGTCCGGGAGTATGTCCAGGCCTGCACCACCTGTGCCAGGGGCAAAGCCGACCATCACAAGGCCCAAGGCCTCCTCCAGCCTCTGCCTGTGCCTCGTCGCCCCTGGTCTCATATCGGCCTGGACTTTGTCATGGACCTCCCGCCGTCCCAGGGCAACACCACCATCTTAACGATAGTGGACCGGTTCTCCAAGGCGGCCCACTTTGTGGCCCTCCCGAAGCTCCCAACGGCCCAGGAGACTGCAGACCTCCTGGTCCACCACGTCATGCGTCTGCATGGGATTCCAGCAGACATTGTCTCAGATCGTGGTCCTCAGTTCTCCTCCCAGGTCTGGAGGAGTTTCTGCAGGGAACTGGGGGCCACCGTCAGTCTCTCGTCTGGGTACCACCCCCAGACGAACGGGCAGGCAGAGCGGACGAACCAGGAACTGGAGCAGGCCCTCCGCTGCGTGACCTCCGCGCACCCGACGGCCTGGAGTGACCATCTGGCCTGGATCGAGTACGCTCATAATAGCCAAGTTTCGTCTGCCACCGGCCTCTCCCCGTTTGAGGTGTGTTTGGGGTACCACCCCCATTGTTTCCGCTAGTGGAGGGAGAGGTCGGGGTGCCCTTGGTCCAGGCCCATCTGAGGAAGTGCCGTCGGGTGTGGCGTACCGCCTGCTCTGCCCTGCTCAGAGCCCGGACGAGGGCTAAGGCCCATGCAGACCGCCGGCGTTCCCCGGCCCCTGCATACCAGCCCGGGCAGGCGGTTTGGTTATCCACAAAGGACATACCTCTGCAAACGGAATCCCAGAAGCTGAAGGACAGATTTATAGGACCCTTCACCATCATGAAGGTCCTCAGTCCAGCCGCAGTAAAGCTGGCAGCTTCAGATTCACTGTGGATACATCCAGTATTCCATGTCTCCAGACTCAAACCCTGCCACACCTCTCCTCTCTGTGCCCCCAGACCGGCGCCGCCGCCTGCCCGGATCATCGGGGAGCCGGCTTGGACTGTGCTCTGACTCCTGGACGTTCGTCGAAAGGGCCGGGGGTTCCAGTATTTGGTGGACTGGGAAGGATATGGACCCAAAGAACGCTCCTGGGTGAAGAGGAGCTTCATCCTGGACCCGGCCCTCCTGGCCGAATTCTACGCCCAGCACCCGGACAAGCCTGGTCCTGTTGTGTGGGCCGCTGAAGAGGAGGTACTGCTGGCCCACCACCACCAGATGGCGCCCTGCTTGGAGTGCGGGCTTCAAGCACGAGAGGGCGCCGGAGCCACTGGGAGTGACAGCTGTCACTCATCCTCAGCACCAGCTGTCACTCATTCATCTCATCACCATCACCATAAAGGCCGGACTGCAACTCCACCTCCTCGCCGAGAAATCAGCTACCATTCAGGTAATTTTTGTCTGCTGACTCAACACATTGAGTATTAATCTGAACTTCTTTGCAGCCGTTTTCCTGGTGTGTCCTTATCTGTGGGATTGGCGTTGGTGTGATCAGCGACGGCTTCGCCTCACACCCCAAACCAGATAAGTGGTGAAACAGGAGCTGCACGAGTGTGTGATTGGAGGTGGAGGTGCTCCCTCCTAACTAAACACTGACTGTGGGATTACTGAGTGTGCGACCTCACACTCATCAGGACTGTCTCTGTTCTCTGCCAGCAGTACCGGGTCTGACTGCTGAAGACAGCGGCCACCTGGGGCGCAGGGCTTGGCGGCTCCGGTGTTCTTCAGCTCCGTTGGCAGTGGAAGCTGTGTGGGGATCCGGCTCTTCTCTCGCCAGGCGTCTTCTATCGTCGAGCCTGCCCACACGTCACCTGGTGTATGATTGACAGTCACTATATTGTTATTGTCTGTACGTCGTTGTGCGATTCACAACATTAAATTGTTACTTTTTGGCTTATCCATTGTCCGTTCATTAACGCCCCCTGTTGTGGATCCGTGTCACGACACTTTCACAACACAAATATCCTTAAAAACATCCTTTAAAATTAGAATATATAAATGAACTGAGCAAAAATTACAGAAAAGCTGTGCAGTGATGTTCAGAAGCACAGATCACAAAAAGCTGAACTTTAACTCTGTTATTTTCCAAAGGTATGTATTTGTTCAATCTTGAGCTTAATGTAGTGTTCAAGCACAAAACGTGACTGATGAGAAAACAAGGATGACTTCATCACACTAAAATGAACTGGAGTCAGAATAAAATTACAAGCTGCTGATTTCTGTTATTTTTTCAAAGTTATTAAGCTGCATCTATATGTTTTAATTATTTCAAAGTGAGTTGCCTCTTATTGTATTCTGATTTATTTATACAAAAAAAATATGGGGAGTCAAATCAGCCTGCATTGTTCTGTTAAGTTTATATCAGTTTTCCTGCACCTGTCCAGGTATTTTTCCCTTCTTTATAAGAGTCTGGTGTTTGCGTTTGCGTTTCCACAAAGTTTTAAAACACAATAAAATGTTCACACTTTTCTTTATAGCAGTTCTGTAATTTCAGAAATGCAACAGAAACAACCACAAATCAGAAAAAGTTGGGACTATATGTAAAATGAAGATAAAAATAAAAATGTTGCACTATTCCCAGTTTCTCCACTCAGAGAAGCCAAACGTTCTTCCAGAGTTGTGTAATCATACTACGATAGTAGAAAATAAAGAAGAGAAAAAAGGAAAAAAAAATAGACAATATAATCGTCAATCGCAGTTATTTGCCTGACAATTAATTGTCTCCAGAAATTCCTAATCGTGACAGCCATAATCACAGATTCCTCTAACAAATGCCTTCTTGTCCATTACCAGGGCCATCACAGCCCACTTTCTCAGCTCCCTGTACATCCTGAGAGTTCCATCACGCTGTGCACCACAATTCCTCTGGTTGATATTTTGAGCTCATCTGGATACTGATGACTCCTTTACAATCTTCAGCAACTTTCAGCGTCTGATTGCAGAAGAACTGGCAGGCTGATCGTGAAGTCTGGCCAGATTTAACCTTTGGCAGTGAGACTTCAACTGAATCCTCAGGGATGCCACAACAAGTCTGTGATTGGAATTCACAAAATGAACAGAATTCTCCAGCATTTTTCCTCAAGGACATGGTTGATCTCCTTTTTTGGGGAAGTACAGAGTCAAAATGACATAAAATGTTTCATCGTCAAATGTATTGACTTGACATGTCATGGCAACTCCTTGGTGAAGAGAAAGATGGTCTTTTGGTTGATTCCCAGACAGGATGTTGGATGCAGAGATGACAACAAGTCCCAGTCTTGACACACAGTGTTTTTGATATATGCTGCATGTGGTTGCTGCAGGAAGCAAGTATCATCTGGCTGCTGGATCTGCTGCTTCCATGATGGGTCAGAGCTAGGGGATTCCAGATTCACAATCCTGCCCCTGTCACTCTTTACCCCTCACCAATGCACTTGTAGGTGTGCAGTGCAGTGTCAAAAATCTATATTTGGGGTCAATCAACATCAAACAAACCCAGGCACAGATGCCTGTGCCTGGGTTTGTTTGATGAACGACGAACGATGGATGAACGAACAAACGATGGGCAAATGAATGGTTGCAAATATCTGTTTTACCGGCTCTGCTAACGTGTTGCCGGTAAAGGACAATTTGCAACCATATAACCAGCATGAATGTCCAGAAATCATCAGACACAACAGGGTTATTCCCTAAGTGACCAAACAGGATACATTCCAGAAAAATATTCTTTTTCAGATTCCTGACGACTTTTAAATATTATGTTCTCAAGTAAGACACCTCACTCAGCTGTTGTCTTACGTGACGCACAGCAGGCCTTTGACCAAACTGAATGGAAGTATATGTTTACCGTGCTGGAGAAATTTGGTTTTGGTGATAATTTCATTGCAATGGTGAGAATGTTGTATGCTCATCCTAGGACATGTATATTAACCGATAGTAACAAATCCCTGCCAGTTTTGTTACACCGTGGCACGAGACAAGGCTGGTGCCTTTCACCCACACTCTTGGTCCTGGCTTTGGAACCGTTAGCCGTTGCTATTAGGGCAAAAGCCGACATTAAAGGAATTAGGTTGAACACATTCAAATGCACAATTGGATTATATGATGAGGTTATAGTTGTGACAAAATCTTTCTCACCCCTTCTTGGGTTGATTAACATTTTTGGTTGGTTTTCTGGCTTCACCATTAATTGAGAGAAAAGTGTATTGGTGCCTCTTTCTGATGATTTGGATGTCAGTTTTTTTTTTTTTTTTTTTTTCCAGAATTTACCTTTTAGAGTTACCACAGAGCACTTTGAATATTTAGGAATCAATATTCCCAAAAATCCCAAGCTTCTCTTTGAACTAAATTTCTCAGTTTTGATTGATAAAACCAAACCCATGATTGATAGATGGAAATTGCTTCCAATTTCTTTGATTGGTCGAATGAATATTGTAAGAATGGTTGTACTCACTAAGTTTCTCTATTTGTTTCAAAAACTGCCCATCTTTTTCTTAAGTCCTCCTTTTTCAGGATAGTTAACTCAGTTCTCATATCATTTATTTGGGCTGACAAGACCCCACGTATTTCTAAAATACATCTGCAGAAGCCCCCCTGTGACAGACTGGCGTCCTGTCCTGGGTGTACCCTGCCTCGTGCTCTATGACTGCTGGGATAGGCTCCAGCCCCCCGCGACCCTTAATTGGACTAAGCGGTAGAAGATGAATGAATGAATGAATCTGCAGAAGCCCATTTCAGAAGCTGAACTTGGCTTGCCTGTTTTGAGACACTATTATTGGTCATGCAATATAAGGGCTTAGGTTTTGTGGCACAATAAGAGTGATGCCCATAATCCCTCCTGGCCTGTAATCGAGTCGCACTGTTTTCTATCTTACACTGGAGCATCACTACCCACAATATTATTCACCATAGTTTGCATCTCAATCAAAAAACTTAAACATGATTTTGTTTTGTGTAATTCCATAAAAATTTTGAAACAAATTAAAAGAGTACTGTGCCTTTTGGATCTGTTAGTCTGTGCCTCTATTTTTCAAAATCTTGCATTCACACCAGCCATGACAAAATTAAATCAACACTGACAGTGAAAATATGGTTCCAGTCTGACCAGAGTAGGACCATATGTACACTGGCAGTATCAATTTAACACTGTCAGTGTTAGTTTTACACTGGTGATTTTCCTGTGCAGACTCTGTGTATTTGCAGTGGTCAAATTAGGGAATAACACTGTTATGTCTGATGATTTGTGGACGTTCATGCTGGTTATGTGGTCACAAATTCAGGTTTACCGGCGACATGTCAGCGGAGTTTTACTGGTAAAACAAATATTTGTGACCGTAATAAAGCATGAACATCCGCAAATCATCAGACATAAGGGGGTTATTCCCATTCTAATCCAGTTCCATCGTTGGCACGTCTATTTTTCTGTAGGTAATTCGGTCGGCGAGGCTTACCGTCGAGGCAGCAGCGGTCAGGGCGCAGAGTAATCAAATGTGAAAATCCATCAAATGTGAAACGGTAATCTCCACATCAATATCACCCATTTCCACATTGTCGTTGCTACGTGACTTTCTCTCGCTCTGAGCTGACACTGCCATTATTGACATCTGTGTAGCAGCGTGCGGCATCAGGGCGCAGAGTAATACATCCAAACGTAAAACAGTCAAATATTTTGCCACCCTACACCTGATATTAAACGGTCTGAAATCTCACACGACTAACCAGTCAGATTTGTGGAAAAAAATGTAATTGGATTAGAATAAAGGTTTAAATACCATTAATGATTTTTATGTTGATAATAAATTTGCATGACTTGCTCAGTTGCAGTCCAGCTTCAGTCTCCCACTTGGGCACTTTTTCAGGTATTTGCAGCTCAGGCACTTTGTTAGGCAATCTTTTTCACAGCTTGATAGTTTACCTGTACAATGTGACTTCCATGAAATGTTGAGAAAATCCAAACATTTAATTTCACAAATTGTGGCTCTTTTTTCTATAATGGCCCACTCCGCTCATATCAAAGAGGCCTGCACAAAAGACACGAATACTGCTATTTCAGATGATTTATGGGAGAAGGCTTTAGGCCATAAATCATCTGATTGACTGATTGATCTTACACATCATATTTAATAAATAAATAACAAATAATAAATAAATCTGTCTGTTGAGAGTTATTTTTTAAATATCTTTTTGAGGGGAAATGAAATTGACATTATAAATCAATTGTCACAGATACAGTTTGGTAACATGAAATAATGAAATATATAAAGTTGGAGAACATTTTTTAACCACACACACACACACACACACACACACACCCACACACACACATATATATATATATATATATATATATATATATATATATATATATATATATATATATATATATAAAAAAATCTGGAAATCACAATGTATGATTTTTTTTAAATAATTTATTTGTATGTTACTGCTGCAAATAAGTATTTGAACACCTACCAACCAGCAAGAATTCTGGCTCACACAGACCTGTTAATTTTTCTTTAAGAAACCCTCTTATTCTGCACTCTTTACCTGAATTAATTACACCTGTTTGAACTTGTTACCTGTATAAAAGACACCTGTTCACACACTCAATCAATCACACTCCAACCTGTCCACCATAGCCAAGACCAAAGAGCTGTCTAAGGACACCAGGGACAAAACTGTAGACCTGCACAAGGCTGGGATGGACTACAGGACAACAGGAAAGCAGCCTGGTAGAAGAAAACAACTGTTATGATTATTTATTAGAAAGTGGAAGAAACACAAGATGCCTGTTAGTCTCCCTCCGTCTGGGATTCCATGCAAGATCTCACTTCGTGGGGTAAGGATGATTCTGAGAAAGCTCATAACTACACAGGAGGACCTGGTCAATGACCTGAAGTGAGCTGGGACCACAGTCACAAAGATTACATTAGTAACACATGATGCTGTCATGGTTTAAAATCCTGCAGGGCAGCAAGGTCCCCCTGCTCAAGCCAGCACATGTCCAGGCCAGTTTGACGTTCACCAGTGACCATCTGGATGATCCAGAGGAGGCATGGGAGAAGGTCATGAGGTCAGATGAGACCAGAATAGAGCTTTTTGGAATCACCTCCACTTACCATGTTTAGAGGATGAGAACAACCCCAAGCAAACCCAACCGTGAAGCATGGGGGTGGAAACATCATACTCTGGGGGTGCTCTTCTGCAAAGGGGACAGGACAACTGCACCGTATTGAAGGGAGGATGGATGGAGTCATGTATTGCGAGATTTTGGCAAACAACCTCCTTCCCTCAGTAAGAGCATTGAAGATGGGTCATGGCTGGGTCTTCCAGCATGACAATGACTAAACACACAGCCAGGGCAACTAAGGAGGGGCTCCATAAGAAGCATTTCAAGGTCCTGGAGTGGCCTGGCCAGTCTCTAGACCTGAACTCAATAGAAAATCTTTGGAGGGAGCTGAAACTCCAAACCTGAAAGATCTAGAGAAGATCTGCATGGAGGAGTGGACCAAAATCCCTGCTGCAGTGTGTGAAAACCTGGTGAAAAACTACAGGAAACGTTTGACCTCTGTAATTGCAAACAAAGGCTACTGTACCAAATATTAACATTGATTTTCACAGACATTCAAATACTTATTTGCAGCAGTAACATACAAATAAATTATTAAAAAATCATATATTGTGATTTGTGGATTTTTTTTTTGATTATGTCTCTCACAGTGGACATGCACTTAAGATGAAAATTTCAGACCCCTCCATGATTTCTAAGTGGGAGAACTTGCAAAATCGCAGGGTGTTCAAATACTTATTTTCCTCACTGTATGTATGTATTGTCCAGGAATGTGAAAACACTATATATATACTATATATATATATATATATATATATATATATATATATATATATACTATATATATATATATATATATATATATATATATATATATATATATGTGTGTGTGTGTGTGTGTGTGTGTGTGTGTGTGTGTGTGTGTTTCACATTCCTGGACAGTACATCTAACAGCTTATTTCACTATTTCCAGTCATATGACATTTTCATATTTGTAATGTATTATTTACATCGTAGAATTTTTCATTTCATTTCATTTTCATTTTTTACTGAAAGCCTATGAGGAATCAAAAATGACAAATCAGTCTAACCACGCGCACACGCATCAGCCGGGTTACGACGTTCCCTGACGTTACCGTACATCACGTGATCAGCGCTGTTGTCAGCCGTTTAGTGTAGAGCGGGTCGAGGCTTTTCGTTTTTTTTTTTCGTCTTTGTTCTACGATGGCAGCGCTGGTGGTAAACAGACCAATGGACTTCAATGGCTTGGCAGGAGCTGCGAGGACACACACTCAGGCTGTAACAAGAAATTACATCTCCCAGCCGAGGCTCAGTACGTACCTTTAGCAGCTAGCGGCTAAAGCTAGAATAGTGTGATGCATTCAGGGACATGGGGTGATGGGAAAAGTTTTGTTAGAATATGTACTTAGAGTTGTCTTATATGAGACGGCTAAACACCGTTATCATTTATTTTTCTTCTTAATATGTCAATCTGTTTAAAGATGCTAGGCATGGTCCAGGGCCTGAGCGTGTAGCTCCTTTAGTATTTAAATTGAGGAAGTGGAACTTTGGTAAGCTTTAAAGTAAAAATCATTTAATCATATAAAAGCTTGATGAACATCTATTCCTCTGCTGTCAGTAAAGTGTGGTAGACGTTTTCTTTATGTGATAAAAATGCAGAGTCGTGACTTGTTATAGGGTAATCGTGTGCATTCCCACTGTACAGGAATGCAGCAAATGGTAGCAGCTAACTTTTAGCTTCTGTCTGTGGTAAATAATACATATGTTTAACTCGGGCGGGGTTGGTTTTCACCCAAGTGTATTTGTATTAACTTGGTAATATGTGGGTCATTAACGCTTAATTTTCAAGGCTATATTCGTAAAATTAAACTGTTAAGTGGTAAACCGTCTTGTAGTTTGCGTATGAATGCTAACAGTACTCTCAGCTACATGATATAACCATGTTTGTGACAATATACTGCTATAATTTTGTCTTATGTCTTATAAGTCCTTTTTCAGAACATAGTTCGGTGTAGCTGCTTTACAGACAGCCGGATGACCACAGTGTTAGCTTTTCGAATGAATGAGTGCACTACATGTGAAATTATAGCATCTGTCGTTCATATTTGCCAACTTTAGAGGACTGTTGTTTGGTTTAAGATTACTGAAAAGCGTTATTCTGACCTAGTCTGTTTTGAAATTCTAGGTCTTAACACGTTAAAGGCGAAATCCTTGACAGAATCACTGTAACAATATATGACATTGCACAACGAATTGAGGAGATGGCGCTCATGTGACATGATCACGTGATGGTGCAATGCTGAAAATGTAGTCAATGGCACTGAGTGTGGAAAACATTGCTGGAAACAGTTCCACAATGTCCTTCGTCTTCCGATCACGGAAGAATATCCACTTTGATCATTTTAACAGAAAATGTTCTTTAAAGGATTGAAGAATGCTCCATATTCAATCTGTTTGTTTGATTTCTTTGGTCTGATCTATATTGTTTAAATGTAGGCTCGGGATATTGTTTTGGTAACTGTAAGTATGTGTTGGTAGGTTATTATTACGGTGGTGATGTGACACCCGAACCTTAATACCTCAAATAATCCAAATCTTACAGAGATGCATGAACCAAAAGAATAAGTGAAATAAGAAATGTTGGTTGATATGAAGGATGTGAAGAAACCTCCCAAAAAGTCCTGTTCCCCTGTCAGAGAGTTGAAGCCCATCTCCCACATGACAGGCTTGGATATCAGAATCAAATTTATTGCCAAGTAAGTTCTTACATATAAGGAATTTGATCTGGTGTCATTGGTACATAAACAGCAGTAAAAAGAAAAGGAAAAAAAAAATGTTCTTTAAAAAGTAATTGTGCATAAACAACAAAAATAAATGGGAAAAATACTTCTGTCAGAAGTAAGGAGTCAAATAGACAAATAGGCAAAACTATGTTCACTGTGAAATAAATATAACATAGCGGAATGTGGCTGTGCAAAGGCATGCAGATGTACAGTAACCTTTTAGTGCAGGGACGATGAGTCTGTACTTTGTGGTAGTGGGGAGGGAGGCAGGGTAAGTGGGGATCTCTGATATTGGATGGAAAGAAGCTGTTTTTGTGTCTTGAGGTTTTAGTCCTCATGGACCTCAACTGTCTGCCAGAGGGGAGAGTGACAAAAAGTTTGTGTCCTGGGTGAGAGAGATTGGCCATTATCTTCCTTGCTCGCCTTATGGCCCTGGACGTGTTCAGGTCCTGAGGGATGGCAGATTGCAGTTGATCACTTTCTCTGCTGTGTGAATGATATGCTGCAATCTGCACCTGTCCTTAGGAGTTAGCAATGAGTACAGAGTCACAGAACCTCAATTACAGTGGCTGCTGTAAGCATAGCACCAAGATTTAGGGTTATGGCTACGGTCACTGTAACCACTTCCTTAAATGTATAATACAAACTCTCCTGTTGTTGCCTCATCTGGCAGCACACTAACAGTTGTGCTCTTCATCCCCCTGCTGTGATGGGGTTTTACTCTGCGCTGCACATCATTGTAACAGTGTAAGGCTTGTACACCAAAAATGTGGTTGGGTAGGTTTAGGGTTGGGTATTGAGAACCGGTTCTTTTTGGGTATCGTTAAGAAATGATTCAGTCCACCGATATCAATAGTCGTTTTGCTTAATGATTCCCTTATCGGTCCTTCAGAGTGGCCGTTGTTTTTGAGGGTGTTTGTCGGGAAAATGATCATTTCTCTACGTTGATTACAGACCCTGCAGCAGGTCTGTAATCAACCGCTTCTGCAGTGCGACTCCACTTTGAAGCGTGAACCAATGAAGCAGTGCTTCGATCCGCTGGCTCATTGGCTCTTTGATTCGCTGCTCTTCAGAAGTGGCAAGTCCATTTCTTAACCCCTCTTAAAGCCATTAAAATATGTCAATCATGAGTCACTTTTGTGTGGATTAAAGTCACTAACTGGGACTCTTTTTATAATCAGGGGCGTGGTCACTTTGAGTGACAGTGTCTCCGCCTCTCACTGTGTTGGTCATTCAGTATCCGCTTTATGTGGCTGCTAGCTGTTGTGGAGGGCTGTGTCTGCCACATGGAGTATTTTATTCCAAACACCTGGAATAATGTGGCTTGTTGTGTGGTGAAATGTCCTATCTCACAACCCCAATTTCAATGAAGTTGGGACGTTGTGTAAAATGTAAACAAAAACAAAATACAGTGATTTGCAAATCCTCTTCAACCTATATTCAATTGAATACACCACAAAGACAAGATATTTAATGTTCAGACTGATAAACTTTATTTTGTGCAAATATTTGATCATTTTAAAATGGATGCCTGCAACACATTTCAAAAAAGCTGGGACAGTGGTATGTTTACCACTGTGTTACATCACCTTTCCTTCTAACAACACTCAATAAGTGTTTGGGAACTGAGGACACTAATTGTTGAAGCTTTGTAGGTGGAATTCTTTCCCATTCTTGCCTGATGTACGACTTCAGTTGTTCAACAGTCCAGGGTCTCCGTTGTCATATTTTGCGCTTCATAATGCGCCACAAATTTTCAGTGGGCGACAGGTCTGGACTGCAGGCAGGCCTGTCTAGTACCCGCACTCTTTTACTACGAAGCCATGCTGTTGTAACACGTGCAGAATGTGGCTTGGCATTGTCTTACTGAAATAAGCAGGGACGTCCCTGAAAAAGACATAGCTTGGATGGCAGCATGTGTTGCTGCAACACCCGGATGTACCTTGATGGTGCCATTACCATCAAGGTGCATCCGGGAAAACGAACACACCCCCATACCATCACAGATGCTAGCTTTTGAACTTAACACTGGTAACAATCCGGGTGACCTTTTTCCTCTTTTATCTAGAGGACACAACGTCCATGATTTCCAAAAACAATTTGAAATGTGGATTCATCAGACCACAGCACACTTTTCCACTTTGCGTCTGTCCATTTTAAATGAGCTCGGGCCCAGAGAAGGCGGCAGCGTTTCTGGATGTTGTTGATGTATGGCTTTCACTTTGCTTGGTAGAGTTTTAACTTGCACTTGTAGATGTAGTGACGAACTGTGTTAACTGACAATGGTTTTCTGAAGTGTTCCTGAGCCCACGCGGTAAGATCCTTTACACAATGATGTCGGTTTTTAATGCAGTGCCGCCTCAGGGATCAAAGATCACGGGCATTCAGTGTTGGTTTTTGGCCTTGACGCTTACATGTAGAACGTTCTCCAGATTCTCTGAATTTTCTGATTATATTATGGACTGTAGATGATGGAATCCCTAAGTTCCTTGCAAATGACCGTTGAGAAACATTGTTCTTGAACTATTGGACTATTTTTTCATGCAGTTGTTCACAAAGTGGTGATCCTTGCCCCATCTTTGCTTGTGAACAGATGAGACTTTTGGGGATGCTCCTTTTATACCCAATCATAAGTGTCCTCAGTTCCCAAACACTTATTAAGTGTTGTTAGAAGGAAAGGTGATGTAACACAGTTGTAAACGTATATCTGTCCGAGCTTTGTCCCAACGTGTTGCAGGTATCCATTCCAAAATGAGCAAATATTTGCACAAAAACAATAAAGTTTATCAGTTTGAACATTAAATTTCTTGTGTTTGCAGTGTATTCAGTTGAATATAGGTTGAAGAGGATTTGTAAATCATTGTATTCTGTTTTTATTTACATTTTACACAGCGTCCCAACTTCATTGGAATTGGAGTCCTATCATCTTATTATTGAATATGTCCCTGCAGCAATTTGTGGTGAGTGAAACTCGTGTTTTTAATGTTGTATGACAACAACGTTAGCACTTTCAGCAGCTATGAGTAGCCTGATTCATTAAGCGCTGTTAATGCATGATGACTGAGAAAATAAGTGGCTCATAACTTTTCATTTCCGCACCAAGCAAACCTGTTAGACCAGCTGCACAGTGTCCAGAAATATGATTTAATAAACACCTGAACCGAGGGTAGTGTAGCTGGTTCGGACTCTCTCTCTCTCTTCTTGCATTTACAGTAGTGTTCAGAATAATAGTAGTGCTATGTGACTAAAAGGATTAATCCAGGTTTTTTGAGTATATTTCTTATTGTTACATGGGAAACAAGGTACCAGTAGATTCAGTAGATTCTCAGAAATCCATCAAGACCAAGCATTCATGATATGCACACTCTTAAGGCTATGAAATTGGGCTATTAGTAAAAAAAAAAAAAAAAGTAGAAAAGGGGGTGTTCACAATAACAGTAGTGTGGCATTCAGTCAGTGAGTTTGTCAATTTTGTGGAACAAACAGGTGTGAATCCTCACCCACACTGTTCCACAGTCTCACCGGACATAATGAAATGCAGAATCTTCTGTTTATACAGATTTTATTAATTTTAAAGTTGTTTTCCCCTCCTAATTGATATCCCTCCTTTCAAGCCCTGAACAATTTCTATATGCTTTTTGGTAAAAGGTTATTTTTTGCTTTGAATTTTACTATGTCTGCTAATTTTAATAGTTTGGATTTTAAGAAGAGTGAGTGAGCATGTGCTTGATAGGCTCCATTATGAATGAACTGCATCGCCCTTTATTGAAGAATAGTTCGTGATTTTATTGAAGTCATGGAGTTAGTGCCCCAGATCTCTACACAGTAATTGAAATCCAGTAAGACAATGGAACAGTTTAGGATGTGGAGTGATTTGTGATCCAGAACATGTTTTACTTTGTTTCACACTGAAATACTTCTTGATAATTTGGTTTGTATATATTTGATGTGGCTTCTAACTGATTTTCTCATACATTATTGCCCCAAGAAATTTATTTTCATTAACCCTTTCAATCTTTTTCAAAGTTTTTTTTCTCACCAAAATAGGTGCTGCACTCACTGCAGTTTATTGTGTGGAATAGCCCCAGTGTAACTGCTCTGAATTGTAGCTCATTATTCTATTCCTGTGTGAATCTTAGGAGTGGTTAGATTAGCATTTTTGTTAGCTGTTAGTTTGTGGTAGCTTGGCTACACTCTTGTATTTTCTGGTGCACAAAGTACACTACTTTAAACTACATTAATCCTGCGAGATGCTGGCAGAGAGGGTGGCTCTTTTAGAGAGCCATGTCCGGAAGCTGGAACAGCTTCCTAGTTCAGTGGAGTTAGATGTTATGGACACTCCAGATGAGGTTAGTGTTGGGCCGGCTAGCGTGCCTTTGAGCATTAGCCTAGAATCGCCAACTGTGGATGACGGCCTTCGGACCGTGGTTAGGCGGAGGAAGTCACATAGGGCGTGGTGCCCGGTTGCGGTACCTTGATCACACTCACCACTGCGAACTGTGAACCAGTTTTCTCCCTTGGATGTGCCTGTTAGTTCTTTGAGCCCACGGGTGTCTTCCACTTGTATCCCCAGCTCGAAACGCCGAGCTTTAGTGATAGGGGATTCCGTTACTCACAAAGTCAGGTTTCAGACGCCGGCTGACGTTAAAGCCGGGCCAGAGCTCCCAACATTGCCTCTCATCTCAGGGTGCTGATGCTGCAGAAAGGTAGACAGACAAAGGAACATGACACCAGATACACTCACATAGTTATTCACATCAGTGCCAATGATATCAGAGTGAAACACTCCAAGGTCACAAAAATGGATAAAGAGAGGACTTGTGACCTTGCCAGAAAGATGTGTTGACATCAGTTAATAGTCTCTGGTCCCCTCCCCTCCCGGGGTAATGATGAGGTGTTTAGCAGGCTGACATTGTTAAATAGGTGGCTGGCGCAATTTTGTAGACAGCATGGCTTTAGTTTTATTGATAACTGGCCTTTATTTTGGGGCCACCATGACTTGCTGATGCCGGACAGCCTTCACCCTACTGGGGAAGGTGCCGTCATCTTGTCTGCGAATAGAGCTCTACAGGGAAGGTAACATTAGGACTTTACAGCAGGCCACGGAGCAGGTGATTAGAGACCCTGCAAGGTTTCTAATGAATGTGGGTGTGGAATCCATTAGCTTAATTGGGGAAATTAGTGCAGAAAATCCACTATGGCGATAGTGCAGTTTATGTGGCAGGGAGGGAATTTCGTCCAGTTGAGACTGTGGCCTGTCTCCGCAGACGTACCCATAAAAATCATAGAGGGATATGCTTTGCAAACTTAATACCCATTACTACATTGGATGACGTTGAAACTGAAGATGGCCCACTGGCTGTTCCAGCAATATCAAATATTTCGTGTTTGCTACATACAAACCGCGTGGAATAATTCCAGGCATCTTATATATGCTACTCTGGAACCACCCTGAAATCCAAACAGTCCAACTATCATCCCCACTGAGGTCCTTAGTCTGGGTCTTATTAACATAAGATCACTGTCCTCAAAATCACTGTTGATTAATGATGTAATTATGGATCATCACTTAGATATGATTGGGTTATGTGAATCTTGGCTTAAACCTACAGCTGTCCTCCCCTTAAATGAGGCCTGCCCACCGGCTGCTGCCCCTCTCTGCCCGGTGTGAGCGGCTCAGCACTGCCCTCACACAGCTCCGTCCCGGCCACAGACAGTCTCTGGAAGAAGTCCACTCTTTTTTCTGTGGTTTGCTTAGACTCGCAATGAGTTTTAATTTTTTTTTCTTTTTTTTTTTTTTTTTTTGGCAACACACAATGCTTCACAAACACAGGAACTCAAATAAAATAATAATAATAAAAAAACAATGACTGTGAGGCTGCATGTTCAACCTCCAGCTGAAAATAAAATGTATTGGCTGAATCGCAGAGAGAGTGTTAAAAAGAAATTCATGCAGGGACCCAGTCCACCACCTTAATAAATAAATAAATATGGTTTAATTTTACAAGTTGGGGAAAACAAAAAACAGAAAGCCACAACCCATCACCATTTCAGCAAAATGTCAAGACTTTGGCCCGACTTTGGCTGAGCTCCTGACACCAGGAAAGATCCAAAACTTGTAAAGATGTGAAAAAATAAATAAGTACCCAGGAAAACAGAAAGGGATACACTAAATTTGACAATCTCCGTGATGACTCAGTGACATTGTGCCATTACTTAGGGAGAGCCCTGGACTGTTGATGTTAAAAACGCAAAAGTACTTTTTATCTGATTACTCGATTAATCGCCAGAATAATCGATAGAATACTTGATTACTAAAATAATCGATAGCTGCAGCCCTAGTTAGGATTCCAGCAATACATTCAGGATTCGACGCAAATTAATGTAAAAACCCTGGATTTGGTTCTCGCACTTGGTATTGCTGTCACAAATATTGGCATCATGCCTCTTGCATTGGTGGTCTCTGATTACTCACTTATTAGGTTTACAGTTTTGCTGCCTTGTTTAGTGGAACATCAACCTTATTTATCACTGTGGCGACACACTAACTCCTCAACTACAATTGAACTTAAAGCTAGGCTGCCTAATATCTTAGCTTCATGTTTGGAAAATGCCCAGTCAGTAGACAGTCTTGTGGACAGTTTAAACTCAGCGCTCAAAGCTACAATCGACACGATTGCGCTAACCTATATTAAAACCAACCCCCCCCCCTCCAAAAAAAAACACAGTCACCTTGGTTCAGTGATTACTTGCGTGACCTCAAGCATAAGGCTCGAAGTCTAGAACGAAAATGGCGTTGTTCAAAATTAGAAGTATTCCACCTCGCCTGACGCGATGCTGTCTTAGACTATAAGCATGCACTACTGGCTACAAAGCAGACCTATTACTCTGATTTGATCAACAAAAACAAGCATAACTCAAAGTTCTTGTTCAACACATTGGCAACACTTATTCATGGACACCCACTTATAAGTTGCTCTCCTTTTGCAGCGCAAGATTATTTGGATTACTTTGAGAAGAAAATAGACGACATTAGGTTAAATATCCCGGCATGCCTTAACCCAGCCGCTACACACTGCTATTGAGGTGGGTGCCGTCGCTGAGGTTTTACCTAGATTTACAGAATTTGATAGTATCTCACTGGGCATACCGATGAACCTCGTAACGTCTACAACCCCTGGCAAAAATTATGGAATCACCGGCCTTGGAGGATGTTCATTCAGTTGTCTAATTTTGTAGAAAAAAAGCAGATCACAGACATGACACAAAACTAAAGTCATTTCAAATGGAAACTTTCTGGCTTTAAGAAACACTATAAGAAATCAGGAAAAAAAAATTGTGGCAGTCAGTAACGGTTACTTTTTTAGACCAAGCAGAGGGAAAAAAATACGGAATCACTCAATTCTGAGGAAAAAATTATGGAATCATGAAAAACAAAAGAACGCTCCAACACATCACTAGTATTTTGTTGCACCACCTCTGGCTTTTATAACAGTTTGCAATCTCTGAGGCATGAACTTAATGCGTGACAAACAGTACTCTTCATCAATCTGGCTCCAACTTTCTCTGATTGCTGTTGCCAGATCAGCTTTGCAGGTTGGAGCCTTGTCATGGACCATTTTCTTCAACTTCCACCAAAGATTTTCAATTGGATTAAGATCCGGACTATTTGCAGGCCATAACATTGACCTTATGTGTCTTTTTGCAAGGAATGTTTTCACAGTTTTTGCTCTATGGCAAGATGCATTATCATCTTGAAAAATGATTTCATCATCCCCAAACATCCTTTCAATTGATGGGATAAGAAAAGTGTCCAAAATATCAACGTAAACTTGTGTATTTATTGATGATGTAATGACAGCCATCTCCCCAGTGCCTTTACCTGACATACAGCCCCATATCATCAATGACTGTGGAAATTTACATGTTCTCTTCAGGCAGTCATCTTTATAAATCTCATTGGAACGGCACCAAACAAAAGTTCCAGCATCATCACCTTGCCCAATGCAGATTCGAGATTCATCACTGAATATGACTTTTATCCAGTCATCCACAGTCCACGATTGCTTTTCCTTAGCCCATTGTAACCTTGTTTTTTTCTGTTTAGGTGTTAATGATGGCTTTCGTTTAGCTTTTCTGTATGTAAATCCCATTTCCTTTAGGCGGTTTCTTACAGTTCGGTCACAGACGTTGACTCCAGTTTCCTCCCATTCGTTCGTCATTTGTTTTGTTCTGCATTTTCGATTTTTGAGACATATTGCTTTAAGTTTTCTGTCTTGACGCTTTGATGTCTTCCTTGGTCTACCAGTATGTTTGACTTTAACAACCTTCCCTTGTATTTGGTCCAGAGTTTAGACACAGCTGACTGTGAACAACCAACATCTTTTGCAACATTGCATGATGATTTACCCTCTTAAGAGTTTGGTAATCCTCTCCTTTGTTTCAATTGACATCTCTCGTGTTGGAGCCATGATTCATGTCAGTCCACTTGGTGCAACAGCTCTCCAAGGTGTGATCACTCCTTTTTAGATGCAGATTAACGAGCAGATCTGATTTGATGCAGGTGTTAGTTTTGGGGATGAAAATTTACAGGGTGATTCCATCATTTATTCCTCAGAATTGAGTGAGTCCATATTTTTTTTCCCTCTGCTTGGTCTAAAAAAGTAACTGTTACTGACTGCCACAATTTTTTTTCCTGATTTCTTATAGTGTTTCTTAAAGCCAGAAAGTTGCCATTTGAAATGACTTTAGTTTTGTGTCATGTCTGTGATCTGCTTTTTTTCTACAAAATTAAACAACTGAATGAACATCCTCCGAGGCCGGTGATTCCATAATTTTTGCCAGGGGTTGTACAAAAACCACAACCTGCTTATTTGATCCCATACCAACAAAACTGTTTAAGAACTTGTGGCCCACTTTTGGGCCGACTGTGCTGGAAATGATTAACTCTCTGGAGTCTTGGCTATTTTAGTGTGTTTTTGACTACTTTTGGTTTTATCTTTATAATTTAACTTAAAAAAAAAAACTGTTTACCTGGCCTTGTTTGGTGTCATTTTTTCAGTACAACCTCAACTGTGTGACTTTACAGTTTTTCTTTCATTCTCACATACTGCATTAAAACAGTGACCCAATATTCACCATAAAACCTAAAATTGCAATCAGAAAAAAGTTAGTTTTTTACTGTGAAAACCTGAAATATGTTTTACAAACCATTTTCATCACTTAGAATGAAAATATGAATTGTAAATTTCAAAAATATATGTACAAATGTAACATGGTAAATGGCCTGCCTTTATAAAGCGCTTTTCCATCTGCATCAGACGCTCAATGCGCTTTACAAATAATGCCTCACCCCGATGTGAGGGTACTGCCATACAAAGTACTCACTACTCACCAGGAGCAACAAGGGGATTAAGGACCTTGTCCAAGGGCCCTTAGTGATTTTCCAGTCAGGCTGGGATTTGAACCGAGGATCCTCTGGTATTAAGCTCAATGCTTTAACCACTAGACCATCACCTCCCCTGTAGCATGCGCCAAACCCCTCCGTTCTTCCCACCACCATTTAACCTATACATTCCTCTCCATCATGGTGAAACCCAGGACTGCCACGGCATAATGAAAGACGTTTTCTCCTTCACTAGACCCTCCTGTGATGCAGATGTTTGTTTGAGTGATAATTGACAACTGGATATTTCAGTGCCGTACAGTTGGAAACAACACGTCACCCCAACTGAATACCAAGAACTGGCTGACAAAATTGCTCGATTGGCCTATCAAGATAAAGAGGCTTCAGACTGAGCATCACTGCATTTGTGGTCATACACTTGCATCTCAAAAAGAAGGTCCTGGTTCGAGGCCACCCACGGACCTTTCTCCTTCTCCAGTCAGGATCGGGTGTTAAAATCCAACCCCACTTCAGCATCGTAACACCTGGGTAACAGATCAAGTAGTGGATTGCCTGTTAGGGTGCTGTTAGGGTGAAATACAGTGGGGAACTTGTGAACCCCCTAGCAGCTATGGTAACCATGAAGGTCTCCTGAACATGAGAGGGTTTACAGGGCTCTGGTAAAACAAGAAGTCCTCAATGCCAGATCAATGTAAAGGAGGTGATGACTTGTCACCCAATGTCTGTGAAGGCGTATGAAGGCTGCAGCAGGTCCTTAGACTCCGATGGCCTGGGATTTACCAGCCATCGGAATAGGCTAAGGATCTGTCCAAGGACCTTGCCCAAGGGCCCTTAGTGACTTTCCAGTCAGGCTGAGATTTGAACTGAGGATTGTCTGGTCTCAAGCCCAACGCTTTAACCACTAGACCATCACCTCCCCCAACATAAACAAAGTTATATGCAACAGTTCACATTAAAATGCAGGAAATGCTTCAGGCTTTTTTTGTGGCTATTTGCTTGCGTTAAGATGCCACACAAATTTATATTTGTGTCACAATCAGAAGCTCCAAAAATTTGTACAGACATTGATTGCACCTCAATTTCCTTGTGTATTTTTCCCTAGTTCCTTGTTTTTGTAGCATTATTTATTATTTTTTTTAATCGGTACTGGTACAGACTGTCCCAGCAGAGGTGGTGGCCAAGTGGTTAATGCGCTTGGTTTCAGTTCAGAAGGCTCCGGGTTCAAATTCCACCCCTGCCACATTTCTCCATGTAATGTGGAGTTGCGTCAGGAAGGGCATCCGGCGTAAAACCTGTGCCAATTCAACATGCAGATCCTCCTTGGATTTGCTGTGGCAACCCTGAGTGCAAACAAGGGAGCAGCTGAAGGGACTTACTTACTTACTTACTGTACTTACTGGTACAGACTGTCCTGGCTGTGTTAGTGGCCAAAAATGAAAAAAAAAAACGGTGTTTTGGGATTTCTTTTTTTGGGGGGGGGGGGGATCTCCACCTGAACTCCTGTGTTCTCCACCCGTGGAGCCTGCTGGGCCAGTCAGTGTGCGTCTCAACCCTGCTGTACTCCAGGATTCGGCGCTGGAGCAGAAGTGCATCAGTCCTGGAGAACATGGAAAGGGAAGCGCGTGGTCCGATCCATTGGGCTGATCTGTGCCCACAGATCAGTGACTCCACCTGCTCTCGTTCCTCAAGAGCAGAACAATAAAGTCCAATTCGTCATCAGACTTATCACGCTCTCGTTCAGACTCTGATGATGTGCTCCACGCTTCGATCGTCTTAATGCAGTTAAAAAAAAGAGAGACTTGACGCGCTGTTCCAGACGCCTAATTATTTTGACGCACTAAATAAATAAAAACCTACACCACACACTAACGACACACTCTAAAACACTAAACTCCACCACACACACACTCCAAACACGGCAAATATCAAAATTTTCAAAACTGTTTACTTTTCGCTCCACATGAGACCACATTTTTTCTTTTCTCAGCAACCAAATTACGTGGATTGGAGGTCATTGTTTATTTGATAATATATTTTACACCAGTGATAAAGAAAAATTTGTTTTGTTTTTTTTTTTACTTGTTTGCTGTCACAGACAGAGAAACTAAAGAAAAGTCCCATTCGCAAAACGCACCCACACCCACATGGGGTCTGTGTGTTGTCATCAAACCCATGTGGAGTTGTGGATTTTGATTGGTTAGCTCCTGAGTTTTCCACCAATGGTAACACCCTTTTCTCCTTCTGCAGTTGAGGGAGTCATATTTCATTTCAGCCCTTTCGCTCCTCCAGCTGAAAGACAAAATCACTTGTTTTTGCTGCAGCTGCCTCCAAAACACGCATCAAATATGAGAATATTATTCCTCCAAAAAACTCAGGTAAATTATTAATCATAATTCAAGTTATACTTGGCCTATTAACAAAATTTAAAAAGTGGTGTGGAGTTTGAATTCCACACGTTCAACACACATTCAAACAGACAGAGTGGAGCAGATTGTGTGGTATATCTGCTTCAATAGGTCATGTGACTTTTGATGCGAGGGTGCGTCAGTGTTTCAGATCTGCAGTGATTAAACCATTACTTAAAAAAAATCTAATCTTGACCCTAGTGTATTGAAAAAACTATAGGTCGATATCAAATCTATCATTTTGCTCTAAAATTCTGGAAAAGGTGGTTTCACTGCAGGTCGTGGACCACCTTACTGAGAATAATCTTTTTGAGCTACTGCAGTCTGCTTTTAGAAAAGGCAAAGGCTATACACCCAACCGTTGTGCAGATAAGTCATACATTGAACATTACACACCCAACCATTGGGCAGATAAATATGTCTTACCTTATTTGCCCAACCGTTGGGCAGATAAGTCATACATTGAACATTACATG
This sequence comes from Thalassophryne amazonica, assembly GCF_902500255.1. Classification (NCBI taxonomy): domain Eukaryota; kingdom Metazoa; phylum Chordata; class Actinopteri; order Batrachoidiformes; family Batrachoididae; genus Thalassophryne; species Thalassophryne amazonica. Next base: position 85,678,115 of record NC_047115.1, read on the forward strand.
CACAACCGTTGGGCAGATAAATATAATGTCTTATCTGATTCGCCCAGCTATGATTGTGTATTTGCCACGTTTTGTGCATCTAAACTACGTTTTTTACACCACTTTTTAAGGCTCTATTGCGGCGTATGTTTGACCCATTTAACGGTGTTGTCTTTAATTACTGCGAAAACATCGCAGTAGATCAAAACAGACAAACTTCATAAGCATTTTGAACGGAAGCCTGTTAATAACGATGAAACAGTTTGTGAACGAAATGCTGCTTGTTGGCTGTAAGATGGTGTTAGTTTGACACAGTTCCCTGGGTGTGATGAGCCAAACAGAACCGCTTTAGATCACAGCCCCTCTGCGGGGTGCGAACCGTCCCACAGCTGGAGAGAAAATATCCGCCTTTTTTCCCCCCTGCGTTGAAACCAGAAGTGAGCTTAAAACTGCGCTCATTGGTCGGTTGTGGATGGGTGTATATGCTCGCGAATTTACTTTATTGACCCAGCGGTTGGGCGTATAGCCACTCCGTTTAGAAAATATCATTCCACAGAGACAGCTTTCACTAAAGTGGTGAATGATCTTCTGCTTGCAATGGATTCGGACATCACTACAGTTTTGGTGCTGTTAGATCTTAGTGCTGCATTTGATACCGTGGATCACCATATTCTACTTGATAGGCTGGAGAATCATTTTAGGATTACTGGGAATGCCCTTGCGTGGTTGACGTCATACCTGACCAGTCATTCTCACTGTGTTTTGTACCTCTGACCTTAGTGACATGAAATTTGGTGTTCCTGCTCATCTCCCTTTATATAGCACCCCTTGGGCACATACAGTTGTATGTAAACGTTTTGGCACCTCTGATGATTTCCATGATTTTCCTTTACAAATCATTGGTTACTTGGATCAGCAATTTCAGTTAAATATATCATATAGCAGACAAACACAGTGATATTTGAGAAGTGAAATGAAGTTTATAGGATTTACAGAAAGTGTGCATTAATTCTTTAAACAAAATTAGGCAGGTGCATAAATTTGTGCACCCCAACAGAAAAAATACATCAATATTTAGTAGATTCTCCTTTTGCAGAAATAACAGCCTCTAAATGCTTCCTATAGCTCCATTAAGAGTCTTTATTCTGGTGGAAGGTCTTTTGGACCATTCATCTTTACAAAACATCTCAGGTTTGTTGGTTTCCGAGCATGGATAGCCCACTTAAAATCACACCACAGATTTTCAATATTCAGTTCTGGCCATTCCAGAATGTAGCACTTGTTCTTCTGCATGAATGCCTTAGTAGATTTTGAGCAGTGTTTAGGGTTGTTGTCTTGTTGAAAGATCCAGCCCCGGCGCAACTTCAACTTTGTCACTGATTCATGAACTTTGTTCTCAAGAATCTGCTGATATTGACTGGAATCCATGTGGCCCTCAATTTTAACAAGATTCCCAGTACCTGCATTGCTCACACAGCCACACAGCATGATGGAACCACCTCCAAATGTTACTGTAGGTAGCAAGCGTTTTTCTTGGAATGCTGTGTTCTTTTTCAGCCATGCATACCGTCCCTTGTTATGTCCAAATAACTCAATTTTAGTTTCATTAGTCCACAGCACCTTATTCCAAAATGAAGCTGACTTGTCCAAATGTGCTTTAGCATACCTCAAGTGACTCTGTGGTGTCTATGCAGAAAAAGCTTCCTCTGCATTACAGCATCATACAGCATCGCTTTGTGCAAAGTGCACTGTATAGTTGAACGATGCTCAGAGACACTACAGTGGGGCAAATTTGATCAAAAATTTGCAAGTTTTCCCACCTACAAAGAATGAAGAGGTCTGTATTTTTGGCATAGATAAACTTAAACTGTGAGACAGAATCTAAAAAAATTCAGAAAATCACATTGTATGATTTTTAAATAAATAATTTGCACTTTATTGCATAAAATAAGTATTTGATCACCTACCAACCAGCAACAATTCTGTCTCTCACAGTCCTGTTAGTTTTTTTTTAGAAGGGACTCTTTAAGAAGCCCTCCCATTCTACACTCTTTAACTGTATTTATTGCACCTGTTTGAACTCGTTACCTGTATAAAAGACATCTGTCCACACACTCAGTCAATCACACTCCAACCTATCCACTATGGCCAAGACCAAAGAGCTGTCTAAGGACACCAGGGACAAAACTGTAGACCTCCACAAGGCTGGGATGGGCTACCGGACAATAGGCAGGCGGCTTGGTGAGAAAGCAATAACTGTTGAAAATGGAATAAACACAAGATGACTGTCAATCTTCCTAGGTCTGGGGCTCCATATGAGATCTCACCTTGTGGGGTAAGGATGATTCTGAGAAAGCCCAGAACTACACAGGAGGACCTGGTCAATGACCTGAAGAGAGCTGGGACCACAGTCACAAAGATTACATTAATAACACACGACGCTGTCATGGTTTAAAATCCTGCAGGGCAGCAAGGTCCCCCTGCTCAAGCCAACACATGTCTAGGCCCATTTGAAGTTCACCAGTGGCCATCTGGATGATCCAGAGGAGTCATGGGAGAAGGTCATGTGGTTAGATGAGACCAAAATAGAGCTTTTTGGAATCAACTGCACTCGCTGTGTTTGGAGGATGACAACAATCCCAAGAACACTGTCCCACCTGTGAAGCAGGGGGGTGGAAACATCATTGTTGCGGGTGCTTTTCTGCAAACGGGACAGGACGACTGCACTGTAATGAAGGGAGGATGGATGGGGTCATGTATCGTGAGATTTTGGCAAACGACCTCTTTCCCTCAGTAAGAGCATTGAAGATGGGCCTTGGCTGGGTCTTCCAGCATGACAATGACCCCAAACACACAGTTAGGGCAACTAAGGAGGGGCTCTGTAAGAAGCATTTCAAGGTCCTGGAGTGGCCTAGCCAGTCTCCAGACCTGAACTTAATAGAAAATCTTTGGAGGGAGCTGAAACTCAAAACCTGAAAGATCTGGAGATCTGTGTGGAGGAGTGAACCAAAATCCCTGCTGCAGTGTGCAAACTTTGTCAAGAACTACAGAAAACCTCTGACCTCTGTAACTGCAGACAAAGGTTTCTGTAACAAATATTAAGGTCTGTTTTTCTATTGGATCAAATACTTATTTCATGCAGTAAAATGCAAATTAATTATTTAATAATCATACAATGTGATTTTGTGAACTTTTTATTCAGTCTCTCACAGTTGAAGTGTACCTTATGACAGACCTCTCCATTCTTTGTAGGTGGGAAAACTTGCAAAATTGACAGTGAATCAAATACTTATTTGCCTCACTATATCTGCAGCAAGATCATGTTGTAGGTCTTTGGAGCAGTTCTGTGGGTTGACTATGACTGTTCTCACCATCCTTCTCTTCAGCTTTTTCTTGACCTGCCACTTCAGGCCTTAACTAGTACTGTGTCTGTGGTCTTCCATTTCTCACTATGTTCCTCACAGTGGAATCTGACAGAAGACTTATTAGAAGAGATGCAAAGAGGGGAAACATTTTGCAAATGGCTACCTTAAATACCCGTGTAGAGTGTATCCGGCCTAAACCTATTTTTAGGTACCTTAGAAATGTTATTTTAACATTTTGATTATGGGTGATTTTAACATTCATATGAATTGGCCCTTTGATCCCCTCTGTAAATCATTTATGGAGATTGTAGATGCATTGGGATTTCAGCAGTGTATTCATATTAGTGGTAATATCCTGGATTTGGTTCTGGTACGTGGTATTGCTGTCATGAATATTGGTATACTGCCCCTTGCATTGGTGGTCTCTGACCATTCACTTAAGTTTACATTTACATTACCACGTTTAGTGGAGCAACAACCTGGCCTATTACTGCGGCGACACATTAAACCTTCAACTAGGACTGAACTTGAAGCCAGATTGCCTGGTCTTTTAGCTTCAACTTTGCAGAATGCTCAATCAGTGGACAGTCTGGTGGATGGTTTCAATTCGGTACTCAAAACTACACTTGATGAGATAGCGCCTCCTTTATTAAGGCCTTGCCTTCCCAAAGTGCAGTTGCCTTGGTTTAATGGTTGCTTGCGGGACCTCAGGCAGAAGGCTAGAGGTCTGGAATGGAAGTGGCGTAGCTCTAAATTATGGCGCTTTTCTACTTCACAAATGTAGCACTACTCGGCACTACTCAGCTCGACTCTACTCTGTTTTTTTGCTTTTCCACTGGGGTTAGTACCTGGTACCGGGTGCTTTTTTTAGTACCTGCTCAGGAGCGGTTCCAAGCGAGCCGAGCTGATACTAAAATGTGATGTCAACAGGCTGCCGGCCACTGATTGGTCAGAGAATGTCGTCACTGAACAAGTCATGAGCGCGCCGTCCGAGACGAAAATCAAAACCCGCCATTTTTAAACAGTCACAGTGGCGTTATAGCGACCGTCCTTTTCTTTCGTTTCACGGTGAGTTGTTTTTTTTTTTTTTTGTTTTTTCTCTCGCACAAAACCACACCGTGGTCTGTGGATGAGCTGCGGACATTTGTGTTTGGTGGCGGAGGAGAGAATAGAGAGAGGTGGATGAAGCAATCCGAAATGAGAAAATCTCCCAGTCTTTGGCCGCGCCCGGCTCACCGGACATTACAGCAATGCAGAGAACAGCTGAAAAAGCTTAAAAGTGATTACAGGACCACAACGACCGGAGTAGGTTGGACCGTAAGGGCTGGAAACGGTTCGCTATTTACGGACACCGACCAGCGAGCACCAGGAGGCAGGATGACCGCGACTCGGCTTTGTTAGACGTGACGGATGGTAAGTGTTTTTGTGACTGTAGTCTGCTTGAAAGCACCGTTTAACGTTACTTATCCCATTGGTGGGAAACACATTTTAACAAATGAAGATTGCGAGTCTAAACTTGTGTTAAAGTAACATCGTTGTCTCATGTATACAGACACAGTGAGCTAGCTGATTGCTAACTAGCGCGCTAGCTAACTCCATGCTCTGCCTTAAAGTAGTAACTTATGACAGAAAAATACCTAAAGTCGGCATGACAACAAACATGTATATTTGACTCATTTAGTGTCATTACTGTGATGTTTTGTTTTTTTTTGACATGTCGCCATTTTGTGTTTTTCTTGAAGAATCCAGTTCCATAAGCGAGGAGGGTTCGAACACTAGCTTCAACATCTGTATCAACGTCCAGCACCACACAGCAGCGTGTCATCACAGGTAAGAATAACGTGTCTCACATCACGTAACTTTCCCAAATACGATATATATACAGGGTGAGCCACCCCCTTCCCAAAAAAAACAAACAAAAACCCAGAACCCATAAATATTGTAATAAAGCCCACAAAGTTTCAGTTATCTTGGTCGCTTTGCATAAAAGTCATGTTCTTTCAAAATGATGCTCTAAATGGTCTGATTTGTTGGTGGATAATTTTGAAAGAACATAATTTTTATGCAAAGTGACCAAGATAACTGAAACTCTGGGGAATGATCATACAGAGACTGAAGGTTGTTTTTTTTTTTTTTTTTTTAAACTCGCTTTCCCATTTCTACCTTCATTATTGTCCAGGCAAGAGAAAAATGAGCCTGTTTCAGCAAGCTAATCTGTCCATCTTGAGTGATGTTGATGCTGAAGCTGAACTGGGCCCAGTGTGATCAACACATCTGACTGATCCTTGAGGAAGCAATGGTGGTGGAAGCTGCATTTAATCAGGCATATCTTGGCGTGCTGGGCGACCTTGTGACTGGGGCATGTGACCTGCGCTCCCACCCGAGACTACAGACACATGAAACTTTTGTATAGTTTGTGTTGCTCTTTTTTTTGGTATTTGCTCTTTTTTGTTGCAGTAAACAATTTGACTCATGTGACTGTATCATAATTTGTCATTTCAAGCTGAGTCAACAGTAAAAAACATTTTGTCATTGATGTTTTGGTGCAGTGAAGGTTCATTTCTAAGAATTTTTAATTTGGGTTTTTGCCGCTCCAGATGACTGCACACTACACCTGGCTGAATCTTTACAAAGATGCTGGAATAACCATGTCTAAACTGAGATTTTTACCAAATGGTATTTAACATAAACAAAAAGGTTTAGTCACTTTAGTGAAAGCACCATTACATCAAGGAATTTTGAACAACCAGTTTTACTGTCTGTTTACTTCAATTTACATTTGACCCCATTAAATGTAAAACTTTTTACTACTGTATTATGCTTAAACAGCTTTTCAAACTGTTAGCCTTTAAATCAGTAAACCTTGGTAGCGTTTACAAATCAAACTGATGTTAGACAAAAGTGGAGACATTTTAGCAAAAAGTACAAAAATTTATTCAAAATTCATAGTGAAACATAACATGATGATGACGACAAAGGTGTCCCATTCCGTGGCATGAACCTTTGCAGCGGTGACTCTGAGAAAACCATCTGAAACACGCACACACAGAGCATACATATTTTAATTAGTGCTGTCAGGTTATTAAAAAAAATAATGTAATTGATTACAGTGTTTGTGATTAGTTAATCTAAATGAATCATTTAATTGCAGGTACGAGGTCTGTTAGAAAAGTATCGGACCTTTTTATTTTTTTTCAAAAACCATATGGATTTGAATCATGTGTAATTGCATCAGCCAAGCTTGAACCCTCGTGCGCATGCGTGAGTTTTTTCACGCCTGTCGGTTGCGTCATTTGCCTGTGAGCAGGCTTTGAGTGAGCACTGGTCCACCCCTCTCGTCGTTAAGGAAATGGCGGAATGATTTGGAGCTTTGCTGCATCAATTTTTTCCTGAAACTGAGAGACCTCCAGGTGGACACCATTTGTAAAATTAATATGGCTTTCAGGGACGATTTTATGGGGATTACACAGATTAAGGAATGCTCCAGCCGGTTTAAAGACCGCCCACAGCGTCTGAGAGCGCGGCGCGCTTCGAGCGCCGATCGACAGGCTCCAACCCCACTGAAACAACCAGATAATTTCCAACGTGAAGGCTTTGTTGATCCGGGACGTCGTCTTGACTTTCACAAAAAGGCAGAAGGCGTGGACATCAGCACTTTTTCGGCACATTCCACTGTTACAGGAGTTTTTTTCATGGAAAAAGAAGCGGATGAATGCGCCACCGTGCCGCTCATGGCGCGGGACAAAACCACCTCCGTGTTGGTCTCTCAGGACGGCTTTCAGGTGGCTTTCAGACGGCTTCCGGTTGCTTTTCAGTCGTGTGAATATCCGAGAAATTGAGCATGAGCTGGACATGCCCCAACATGTCCTGTCAGGCTTCATCACGGCGTTGCTTTGCGACATGCGGCTCCGCCGCGACGCGCGGGATTCCTCCGCACGTCTGTCTCAAGGTGCTGATGTCCACGTCTTCCGCAATTCCTGTGCTAGTCAGACGACATACCGGATCAAGACAGCGTCCAGTTTAGAAATGAACGTGATTCAAATCCATATGGTTTTTGAAAAAATAAAAAGGTCCGATACTTTTCTAACAGACCTCGTATATTTAAAAAAAACTCAGATCTGTGTGTGTTTGGGGCATTTAATAATTAGGTAAAAAAGGATCAGGGTTATTTTTGTTACACATCAAGAAGGTAATAAACAAGCTGTAAATTGATCTTAAATTGGGAAAACTGGCATCCCTTCATTGGCTACCGGTTTCTGCCAGATCGGATTTTAAAGTTTTATTGTTGGTTTATAAAATTATTCATGGACTGACACCTTCCTACCTGGTGGACTTGGTTAAGCCCTACGTACCTGCATTGCCCTTGCGTTTGCAGGGCTTCTGAGTGTTCTGAGGATGAACAAGAAGTCTGTGGGGTATAGAGCCTTCTCCTACCGTGGTCCGACTCTTTGGAACGATCTACCTGCTGTTATTAGGCAGTCTGACACGGTGGAGACTTTTAAATCAAGACTGAAGACCCACTTTTTTAGACTGTCTTATCATTAATTTAATCTGTTGTTTGTTTTGTAATTTCTTTTATTCTACTGTGTTTTATCTTTCTATTGTGCTTTTCTTGCTTTTAATTTTGATTTTAGATTAATTTGTGTTGTTATGAATTGTGTGAAGCGCCTTGGGGCGACTTTGTCGTGAGTTGGTGCTATATAAATTAATAAATTGAATTGAATTGACCCTTTCTCATGACTGTATTCACCTGTGTAAAGAGGTTAAGGGTCAATGAGCTTACCCAAGCAATTTTGTGTTCCAATAATTTGTGCTAAATGTATTCAAATCAATAAAATGACAAGGGTGCCCAAATTTATGCACCTGCCTAATTTTGTTTAAATAATTATTGCACGCTTTCTGTAAATACTAGAAACTTCATTTCACTTCTCAAATATCTGTAAATACTAGAAACTTCATTTCACTTCTCAAATATCTGTGTGTTTGTCTGGTGTATGATATATTTAACTGACATTTCTGGTCCAGACAACCAATGATTTATAAAGGAAAATCATGAAGCTTTTGCATACAACTGCATTGCGGCATTTTGGGATTACCTTTCATTGCTGTGCTGATGATACTCAGTTATACATGCCGATAACGGCTGGGAATCTTATCCACATAAAATCCTTAGAAGATTGCCTTGCATCAGTAAAAAGCTGGATGTCTAGCAATTTCCTACTTTTAAACTCTGATAAGACTGAAATGGTGGTTCTTGGGGAAAGTGAGGACTTGCCTAATCTACAGGTGACTGATTAAATGGTAGTTTGATGTGTTATTCTCTTTTGTGGCTAGCTGTGCTGATTTCGTTATGGAATCCAGCACATTTCCAAATGGTGTTTTAGTGCTCAATTTATGAATCTGCAGTGTGTCATGTGCAGCTTTCACTGTGATTTTGATGTTGCTGAACATGGCCTGAGTCATGACGCTAGCAAGAGGGCTTCTTTTTGTGCTGGAGAGGCAAACAGACTAAAAGCCTTTTGGTAAACTGGACAGAAATGACTTAATGGTGCTCAGGCTGTCTGAGAGCCAAGTACAGAGGATGAAGCATGAGATAATGCATCGAACAATCCTGTTTCACAAATTCTCTCATTTTGCTGTGGCAAATAGATTTGTCTTTCTCTGACACCTTAACAAATGGAAGTTGTCCATTCTGGTCATGAGGCAGCCATTTATGCCCTGATAATCTTAGATAAATGTGTGAAACATTTTGAGGAACACATTGTGAATGTGCCTACTTGTGCTATTTGACATTTGTTTCACTTCAACCAATCTTGCAAAGATGGGAGATTGACAACTGGTTAATTTTTCCATTATATTGCTGTGGAACTCCAGAATTACACAAATTACATAAGTACTAGCCCTAATGCACTCTCCCTTTCTCCAAAGCCAAATGGACTTCAGCTTGCTCAAATGTAAGGACTAAGAAGCCATGGCAGACGAGACTGTAAAGATCTACTTGGCTCATAACAACAAACACTACTTTGTTCCAGGACTTAGGCAAATATCTTGACATGTACCTTGCAAAATGCAGTGATTCAACAATTGTGCCCTCTAAAAATGTTATTGTAGAATTATTTTTGAGTGGCACATTTCACTGTCTGATGGCACCACAATGTTAAAAGCATAATAGCCTGTTGTCCCGCATCAGTTACCGTTAGCAGCAGACAAATGCTACTTTTGCTTTTTTTTCTCTGTGCTATGCACCTCATAATGTGAGGTGTGGGTTCCCCACCCCCAGTGAGTACCGCTCGACCTGAAAAATTTTTTAGAGAAACACGAGTGACCGAAGGCGATGACTGGATGTCTTTGGTGTACTATTTGCTTTGTGAGAGAATGTCAGCTATGGCTTTTTAACTATGTAGTGAATTGCTTTGTGCAAGGTCCAGCATGCAGGTGCCAAAGTGCTGAGGATCCCAGCAACTGGAAAAAGCCAAGGGGATGCTCATATATTATGTGGTTGCATTAGACAAATGGCTGCTGTCAGGAGGTGGGCTTGGACCCTTGGTCTGTCTGAGTGGTTACCAGTCGGGACTCATTACAGTTCTATACTGTGGACAACATGGGGATATGCAACACCAGTGCATGCTCCAAGACCTGGCCTGGATGTACAGCTATTGCTCCAAATTAAATGTTCACAGATTTTTGAATGTATTACATCGTTGTTCAGTTACATGTAAATGGCATTCAAAGCCAGTTATGTCTCTGTTAACAATAATAGGAGTAATAATAATCAATTTTATTTATAGAAGAGATTAAATAGTAAATCAACTGCATTTATATAGTGCTTTTCCATCTGCTTCAGACACTCAAAGTGCTTTACAAATAATGCCTCACATTCACCCCAATCTCAGGCTGCTGCCATACAAGGCGCTCACTACACACCGGGAGCAATAGGGTATTAAAGACCTTGCCCAAGGGCCTTTAGTGATTTTTCCAGTTAGGCTGGGATTTGAATCGAGGATCTTCTAGTCTCAAGCCCAACACCTTAACCACTAGACCATCACCTCTCCAAAGATTAAAAACAGGAAGTCTTAAGATAAGACAGTCAGTAAAATGGAATAAAACCTATAATAAAATAGAATAAAAAGACCAAGATGCTAACAGTTCAAAATTTTGGAGAGCTGTGAAAAGTCTATCTAAATAGGAACATCTTAAGGCTTTTTAAAAAATATTTAAACAGTTTGTTTAGCCCTCAGATGGTCAGGGAGGGAGTTCCATGTACGAGGGGCAGCTAAACAGAAGGCCTGGTCGCTCATGGTGCAAAGTTTGGTGCTGGGGGGGGGGGGGGGGGGGGGGGGGATGTGTGGGGATGTGTGGGGATGGAGGAGGTCACTCCCCACACATCCCGTGTTAGATTTAGACAACCTGTAACGTAAATGCAGCTTGGGTGGGAGGGTGGGGAGGGACAATAGAGACTTTGTTCAATGCCAGTCACCAGATGTCCAAGTAGTCTATAAGATCACAATGCTGAGATGATTTTTCACTGCCTTAATGACTTGACAGAGCTCTAAAAGAGGCATCAATTGAAAAGACACTCTAAGACAGAAGCAAAATAAACAAATAGATTTCTCATCAGACCAAGTCTTTTCTTCTAAGAGGCCTTTGTCTCTCTCATGTCAAATGCGACAAAAGCTATTAGCCCACGAAATAGCTCGTCTTTGTTTTAGCAGTGCTTTCTGTCATTTAATGTTCTGAAAAGACATGGAGCAAGGCACTATACTTCTTTGTGATGATTTAATTAATGGTAATAATGTAGTCATGATAAACAAATGTCTTATCTGTCACTTTGAAAGTAATTTCTATAAAATCAATGTTGTTTCTGCAATGGTTCTATAATCCACATTTTAATTAGGCTTAAGCAGCTGGCTTGTCACTCTAAAAAGACTCCCCCGTGGGTGTTGGCATTCTTTTCATGAAAGAATATTAAAATGTAGCCAAAAACTTGACACAGTTTCTGCTCTTGCATGAAGAGAAAGCAATCCATGTGAGTGGGACACTTTTGCTGGCAGTGTCACTGCTTTCCTAAGTTTCTTTGTCTCAAGAGTTAGTGGGCATTTAGAGAAGTAAATGTAAGTTTTTAAATCCAAGAAATCCCTTTCCATTGCATGTGGAGTATAATATACAAATGATGAATGTTTGAGTTCAATGGTACGTTCCGACTTTCACCAAATTAAATATTCCTTCCACTGAAAGAATGAAAAAACATTCATTATTTGTTTTATATAATGGCGAAAATAGATGTCATTTGATATTTTGTTGATTTATGAACTACAGAAAAGGGACTTACATTTTGGTGTGCATCACTGGTGCTTTGTCGTCAGCAGTCCAACACAAACTTTAAATAGGAGTCCAAAGCTATTCTCAGTCAACTTGACAAAACAGATGTAATCTGTGATACTTCAAAAAAATAAATAAATAAAATAAACGTGTTTACAGCCTGGTACAAAAAAGGTTTTGGTCTCTGTGGATTGTTTCCTCCTCTGACAACTGTATAGGGGTGATTTTTTTTTTCTGACTTCTTAGTTTAAGATGTTTTATGCCATAAAGTTATGTAAATTTGGGGACGTGGTCGCCTTGAGTGGCAGTGGCTGAGCCCAGTGTCTCCACACCTTGTCTTTGCTGAGTCTGCTCACTACGACTTGTAGTGGAGGCTGTATCTGTCATTTTAGAGTATTTTATGACAAACACCTGGAATGTTGTGGCTTGTGTGTTGAAACATCCTCACGTATCATCTAAGACGTCTCTCATGCAGTATTCGCGCTGAGTGAAATTCCAAAAGTATTGGACGCCTTGGTATTTCATACATTTTAATTTGTTTATGCCATTTCAAATACAAAAAGTCATTCGGGCTTCTCAGTATAAAAATTTCTCAAATTATCTGCCTTAAACTCAAAACAAATCTCTACAACTTGATAAATTAATTAAAAATATAAAAACCAAGGCAATGGGTTGCATAAGAAACAGACCCCTTTGGTATAATGCCTGTAAATAATCCATTTCATTGCCAGTGTTTTTTCAGACAAGTCAGGGGATGGATACATGAACATTTCCAAGTCAATGAATATGTCTTGTACTTTATATACATCAATTATGAAGAAATAAAAACAGTATGGCACTCTATGGTAAATCTGTAAGGAGAAGACTGTTCTCAAAAACAGAGTGACTGTGAGGAAGAAGAGCGAGGAAAGACACTCAGAAGTTATAGGCTTCTGTGGCTGTGATTGGAGAAACTGTGCATGTGTAGCCCAGTAGACAATCAGGCTGTATATTTTCCTGTTTGATGTAAATTGTATATTTGCATCAATGTAAGAGTTTGCACTGGGTTAATTGTGTTTCTGCTATCAGCAATAACATCTGATTGGAAGATTAAGATCAGGAGAGTCCCTGAGAAATGAATTGCAGGTGTACCAACTGGTGGGTTTTGATTGGCTGGTTTGAGGGCATATGTCATGAAGTGATTGGTGGAGTGTATGAGTGAGGTGGGGTTTCAGTGCTTGGTGCCGACTGAAGACCGGGATGCGGGAGTGGATGACACACTTCGACGGGAGCAAGCGCACATCGACAGGGGAAGCTCCGTCGAAGGGAGAACGCCTTTACTTTCTCAGACTGAGCTGACTGAGTGTAGTTTCGACTACGCACAGAGAACGCTTACCCCGGACCCAAACTTGGCAGTGGTCGCCACATTGTGGGCCAGGGAACAGACGGAGGAAACGCTGAGTCACTGCGGACAAGAGCGGGTAGAGGCAGCAAGACTGAAGAACCTGACGACCTTGAGCGGGGAGACGGACACATTCGGAGTGGCTGGAGGCACCACGAGACGTGGTGAGGAGAGAGAGGGCATATTCCAAGATGTCAGCCTGGTAGCCCGATTCCACGCGCTGGCCGTGGCTATGTGTTCTGTGCCGAGGTTTGCTGTAACAATGAGGTTCGTCGTGACATGTCCACGCACTGCTTGGTGGCTGGAGACGTTTCAGTGCACTTAAAGCGGACAATTGGTGGATCCTGTATGGCAGGCGGAGGATTGGCCTGCGTGGCAAGTTATTTTTGTTTTCTCAGTTCCTCTTGCCTGGACAGTGTGAGTATAAGACTGGACTGTGTGAATGTGTGTGTGCATGGGCCCGGGTGTTTCAGGGGATTCGGAAATGTTGGGTTTGTGATTTAACAGTAGTGAATTAGTTAGTGATGGTTTGTTCTTATTGTGGTGATGTGTTTGGGTTCTAGCAAACGTTGGGCTCATTTGTGGGGTTTTGAAATTATTTTTTGTGTTATGAAATTAAATTAAAGGAATTTATATGTTGGCAACAAAGGTTTCTTCTCTGAATCAAAATTCACTTACCAGGACGATATTTCATACCGCAGATTGGGAAGGGCCTAATACCCTTAAATGGAGATTGCTCCCCCCCATTCTGAAGAATGAGTAGCATAGAGTGGTGGTAAGGGTGCTACATAAAAATTTTATGACTATCTGTATGGAGCTCAGTTTACTGTTAGAACTGACAGTAACACCCTTACATATGTCCTGACTACTGCTAAGATGAATGCAATGCATCGTTGGCTTTCAGCTCTTGCCACCTATAACGTCACTTTGCAATATAGACCCGGGGCTAATAATGTTGATGCGGATGCATTATCTCGGGATCCTTTTAAGCCCCTTTCACACTGGGGGTGCTCCCGGTTGCTCCCAGTTGCGCCTTGCGTTATTATGACGACGACGCGTGGAAGCAACTCAGTGCTGAGACAATGCAGCTCAGCGCCACAACAGCGCGAGGGGCGCAAAGGAGGAAGCAAGTCGGGTGCCGAAAAATTAAACCTGTTTAATTTTTTTGGCGTCCTGTGCTTGACGCAGAAGGGAAGTGGTTCCAGCGCAAGTCAGGGCAAAGAGGCGGAACTCGGGGCAAAGAGGCGTTACCCGGCGTGACTCGGAAGCTAATTTGATTCCTGCTGTGTTCCATTGTTCCCGCAGTATAAATCACGCAGGATTTTTTTATACTGTGTACTTAATGCAGTAAAAACTACACGCTGAAAAAAAAAAGACCACAGAAAAAAAAATGCTGATTGCAGCTCAACTTCTCTCACAAATGTGTTTAAATAAAATCCATAAAAGTCCTGCTCAGAGACTGATTGCCAGACGGCATCCAGTAAAAGTCCGGACATCTGTAGTCCACTCATGGACGTTCGTTCACGCGCGCACATGTGAACAATTAAAGAGAGGAAAAAAAGTCTGGCTGCAGGCTTAGTTCCTTGTTCTGTGCTCGAACTCTCACATCACAGTTAAAAAAAAAAAAAAAGGACAAAAAGGGCATAAGTCCTGAGACAGGACGTGTCAACATCAAGTAGAACTCCAGACATCTCCACGTTTGCTTACGGACGGTTCGCGCGTGCATCTCGCAGTCAAAGGAGGAAAGATAAACTATAACAGAACTCAGAGCGCAGCCCTGCAGCTCTGCACAAGAACAAATATAAAGTAGAAGAGAAGTCAGAGTGCACAGTCTGTCTGCAGCCATACTGTGCACTCTGACTTCTCTGTGCAGAGAACCTGCAGGCTGTGTTCTCACCTCCTCTGTGCCCCCTGCTGCGCGCACCTGACGCAGATATTCTTGCGTCGTCATGACACCACAGGAAGCAACTGGGAGCAGCCCCGGTGTGAAAGGGGCTTTAGCTGTGAGGAGATGGAATGGCAGAGTATGTCACCGGAAAGTGTTAAAGCATTATGCAGGCAGATTCACCTGACGGGGGGAGTCCAAGATATTAATCGTATAGTGGCATGCTTGGGGTCCCAGAGTGTTTTGCCTACCCGGTCTGCTTTGATTCAGGCTATTTGATCCAATTCAGCCCTCCTGAGTTCAGGCAGGCTCAGGCTAAGGATCCGATTATAGCCCCCCGTCAAACAGTGTCTGGGTGGGGGACCAGCATTTTCACCTGGGGATAATAGTAATGTTATTAATTGAGTCCGAAGATCTGCTGAAGCTGAAACATGTCAGTTGGTACTCCCCCAGGAATACGTCTCTATGGTTTTCAAATCTTTGCATGACGAGTCTGGACATTTGGTGGTGGAGTAAACCACACAACTCATTCGAGACACATTTTATTGGCCTAAGATGGGAGCAGATGTGGAGCAGTATGTGAGGAATTGTGGTCGATGTGTTACTCATAAGGCCCTTCCTCAATGAACAGCTTCTTCGACCAGATTACCAGTCAAGGCCCATTAGATCCTCTCTGTATTGATTTTGTGTAACTCGAACCTAATTCTCAAGGTTAAACTAACATCTTGGTTGTGACAGATCATTTTACCGGTGTGCACAAACTTTTCCCGCGAAAGATCAGACGGCAGCTACTGTGGCAAAAATCCTGTGTGAAATGTATTTTGTGCATTATGGCCTCCCTGCTCGCATTCATTCAGATCAAGGGAGGTATTTTGAGAGTAAGTTAAGGACCTGCTGAGCATGCTTGGGGTGTGTAAGTCGCGAACCAGTCCGCACCATCCGCAGGGAGATCTACAACCTGAGAGATTCAATCATACATTGTTATCAATGTCGGGAACCTTGGATCCTAGGTATCAGAGGAAATGGAGTCAAAAGATCACTCACTTAGTGCATGCTTACAACTGCACCCAGAACGAAGCATCTGGTTACTCACCGTACTTATTGATGTTTGGTAGGGAAGCCTGTTTACCTATTGACATCGGTTTTGTGTGTTAAAGCTCAAAATCAGGGTTATTTCAGCAGTACGTTAGTCAGTTAAAGCGTGATCTTGAGAGTGCATACAGGGTGGCTACCGAGGCAGCCGACCAGAACCATAAGCATAATAAAACAGCCTATGATCAGCTTGTCTGAGAACAAGTGTTGGATAAAGGTAATTGGGTATTGTTGAGGAACTTTGGGGTTACAGGATGACATAAGTTAAAGGGTACATGGAAACTGTGGCTGTACTGGATCATGGAGAAGTTGCCCAACTTTCCAGTGTATGAGTTCAAACCGGAGGAAGGGTTGGGGATAGAGAAGATGGTCCATTGAAATCATCTGCTACCGATTTGTTACTTTGTGAGACTGTCAATGGATGATAGTGAGGGGGAGTGCTCACAAAGAGTAGTCACTTGAGTGCCGCGACCTCCAAGGAAGGGTCCGGGGAAGGTGGCTATGGATGGAAAGGACCAGTCCTCTGATTCAGAGTATGAGGTGGTATCCAGGCCTAGAGTGTCGGCTGAGGATTGGGACCGAGTGGTGACCCACCTGAATTTGCTTGTACAATTATCTCAGCCTAATAATGCAGTTGATCCTGTGCAGGTTCCTGACCCATGTAGTATGGTTTCTGATCTGGTTGAGCCAACGGTAGGCTGTAGTGGAGATTCAGAGTTGTCTTCCCAGATTAGTCCTGAGGGGATGAAGGGGGAGCTGGTTTGAACTCACCTCATGAAGCAAAGGCAGATGCTGGGTTGACATGTCCCTGAGGGCCATTCGTTTACCCCGGACACAAACTCGGTAGTGGTCGCCACACTGTGGGTGGGCGAACAGACGGAGGAGACGCTGAGTCACTGCGGTTGAGAGCGGGTAGGAACGGTGACACGGGAGAGCGTGACAACCTTGACAACCTTGAGCAAGAAGACGGATGCATTCAGAGCAGTTGGAGGCGCCACTGACGTGTTGAGAGATACAGCATATTTCAAGACGTCAGCCAGGTGGCCTTATTCCATGCGCTGGCCATGGCTGTGTTTTACAGTCTACACGTTGTTTGTGTGTTATGTACTGAGGTTTGCTGTAACAGTGAGGTTTGTCATGATGTGTCCACACACCGCTTGGTGGCTGGAGACGTTTCAGTGCATTCAAAGTGGACAGTTGGTCGATTCTGTACAGCCGGCCGGGGAATGGCCGGCTGTACAGAATCAAGTTAGCAAGTTCATTTTGTTTTCTCAGTTACTCTCATCTGGACGGCATGAGTATAAGACTGGACTGTGTGAATGTGTGTGTGCGTGGGCCGGGGTTGTGGTGCGTTCAAGGGGAGTCGGAAATGTTGGGTTTGTGATTTTAAGAGTCCAGAGTTAGTGTGGGTTTGTTTTCATTGTTGTGATGTGTTTGTGTTCTAGCAAATGTGGGGATCATTTATGGGGTTTTGCAATAGTTATTTTTTGTGTTATGAAATTAAATAAAAGGAATTTCTATGTTGCCAACAAAGGTTTTCTTTTATGAATCAAAATTCACTTACCAGGACGGCATTTCATACCGCAGGTTGGGAAGGGCCTAATACCCTTAATTGGAGACTGGACCCAAAGCACCCTCCCATTCTGAAGAATGAGTAGCCTAGAGTGGTGGTAAGGGTGCTACACGTTTTGGGTTTTGTATCCCCAGTTATACAGCTTCATGATGAAACGATATAGAGGAGGATGTTCTTAAAAAGAAGACCCAAAAGTTCAGCTACAATTTGTCAGAAGGTACATCTGAGATGCAAGCCTTTTGGTGAAAGAAAACCCTTCTCTGCTCGACTTCATCATGACTTGAAAAAAACTTGAGTAAAAGTATTGGTATATAAGGAACATGAAAACCGCTCATTAATGGTGGCCAGCTCCCACGTCCTTACCCCTCCAGTTAACATTTATAACAATGATTTTAGACATTTGTCAATCGATTCAGAATTTTACAAAATCTGCAGTGTGATGCATCTAACTGTCAACTCCCCCCCCCCCCCCCCCCCAAAATTAAATGTGTTGTCCATCGCACATTTAATTGTCCATCTTGTTTGTTTTTGAAATTTAACAGTTAAATGTTAATATCATGTGCTGTGGTGTGCACATGTGCTACCCTGAGCATCTGTCCATTGTTGTCCATTGTTAAACTCACCTTTAGGGAAACGCTGATAAAAAGGGGTTCCACATACAGATAAAAGTGAGACTTGTTCTCTTGTATGACTTGTATATCTTCCGCAACCCCCCTCCCCCCTTTCAAGCGGCGTTCCCCTCCCCCAACAGGCTCTGATTTAAATACGGGCATCTTCCTGCGGATGACGGTGCTCAGATTGAAAATTGTTACAGTAACACTGAATACTGTGGTTGGGATGACTAATGAAAATCATTATTCAACTAGTCAGGTACCAGTAGTCATTGACTACTCTGCGACTAAATTTGACATTGAATGAATGAAGCCAATTTGACAAATATGACATTTATTGTAACAAATTTAAGCACAAAATCACACATACAAGAAACAGTAGTAGCATGAAGACGATACCTGCATTCATTTACAAGGCATAGACTACCCATTTGAGCTGACTAATTCACCTGTCAAGGTTCACACCTTGATAAAAGCACACGTCATTCGTCATTTAAAAAAATCATAGTAAATACAAATATAACAATATAAATCTTGTAAATAGCACTGTAAACATCATCAAACGGCATAATAAAATTGTCACTCACAGTTGTAGTCAGTCCAATGGCAACATGCAGAAAGATATGTGTGGTATCAGAAGGTTGCAGACCTCACTGCAGCAATTTCTATTTTTATCCCCAGAATTTCAAAGAAATACTGTCTGGCGTCAGTCTTGAAGATCCTTATATTGTTCCAGAAGAACCACCCTCTTTTCTGAACAATAAAACTCATTGTTGCAAACTATTCACATTTTATTTTCAGTCATAAATTATTTCAATATCACTGAGGTATCACACAGTCAATATGACTGCAAGACAACATCATGAAGGAGGTCTGGGATGCAATGAAAACCATCACAGGCTGCAAAAGCAGCAGCCGCAGCCCAGTAGATGGGGGTGTGGACAGAGCAAATCAGTTTAACGACTTTTTTAACAGGTTTGATTGTTCTACCTCTGCAAACCCCCCGTCAACCCCTCCCGCAGCAGTTATCACTTCATCACCATCAAAACCCCCAGCAGATCAGCCCTCACCATCATCATCATCATCACCGTCAGCACCAAAACCCACAGTGGATCAGCCCCCGTCCTCACCCTCACCATCCTCACCACCATCATCATCATCATCATCACAGTCAGCTGGAACAAGCACCCACTCTCACCGTCCTCCCTCCTTCACGGCAGACATGGTCAGGAGAGAGCTAAGGAGACTCCACCCCAGGAAGGCAGCAGGCCCGGATAAAGTGTGTCCCAGAATGCTTAAGGCCTGCGCCAACCAACTGGGGGAGCCCCTCCAGCATGTTTTCAACCTGAGCCTGCGTCTCAGAAAGGCCCCAGTCACATGGAAGACATCCTGTGTCATTCCAGTTCCTAAGAAGGCACACCCGAAGGAGCTGAATGACTACAGGCCAGTCGCTTTGACATCCCACGTGATGAAGACCATGGAGCAACTGCTGCTGAGCGTCCTCAGACCTCAGGTCAGACATGCTGAGGACCCACTGCAGTTTGCATACAGGGAGAAGGTGGGAGTGGAGGACGCCATCCTCTACCTCCTTCACAGGGCCCACTCTCATCTGGACAGGGGTAATAGCGCTGTGAGGGTCATGTTTTTTGATTTCTCCAGTGCCTTCAACACCATCCAGCCCCTGCTACTGAGAGACAAGCTCATGGAGATGGAGGTGGACACTCATCTGGTCACCTGGATCACTGATTATCTAACTGGAAGTCCACAATATGTCAGACTCAGTAACTGCACCTCGGACACAGTGATCAGCAGCACTGGAGCACCACAAGGAACTGTGCTCTCTCCAGTTCTGTTCACTCTGTACACATCAGACTTCAATTACAACTCGGAGTCGTGCCACATGCAGAAGTTTTCAGACGACACTGCTATTGTGGGATGTGTGCGAGAGGGACAGGAAAGAGAGTACAGGGACCTGATACAGGACTTTGTGGAATGGTGCAAATCAAACCACCTGCAGCTGAACATTGCCAAAACAAAGGAGATGGTAGTGGACTTCAGAAGGTCCGGGTCCACTCTGCAGCCAGTCTCCATTGAGGGGGTCGATGTGGAGGTGGTCCAGACTTACAAATATCTGGGGACACTTATGGACGATAGGTTGGATTGGTCAGCCAATACTGACACCCTCTACAGGAAGGGACAGAGCAGACTGTACTTCCTAAGGAGGTTAGGGTCCTTCAGGATCTGCCATAAACCCCTGCGAATGTTCTACCAGTCTGTGGTAGCCAGTATCCTCTTCTCTGTGGTGGTCTGCTGGGGGAGCAGCATGAAGAGGAGGGACGCCGGGCGACTGGACAGGCTGGTGAGGAAAGCTGGTTTAGTGCTGGGAACAGAGCTGGAGACACTAACATCAGTGGCAGAGAGAAGGACCCTCTGTAAACTGCTGGCCATCATGGACAATGTTGAGCACCCTCTGCACAGCGCCATCATCAGGCAGAGGAGCTCATTCAGCGGCAGACTGCTGTCCCAGTCCTGCCACACGGACAGATTCAGGAAGTCTTTTGTCCCTCAGGCCATCAGACTGTTCTACTCTTCCCATCTCAGTAAGAAATAATCCTGTGACACATCTGTTTGACCTTTTATTGCTTTCTTTTGCACTACCAACACTGTTCACATTGTGTACTGTTTACATCTGTGCTACCTCCTCACTACTGCACTACTACATTTACTCCTCCATCATATTCTCTGAGACTGGATGCTGCACTTGCACACAAATTTATTTTATTTTTAGTTAGTAGCTTTTATTGATTAGTCCATTTTTCTTTTATTTACTTAACCATATTTTGTGTGTCTGGTGCAATGTGTAAGCTGCTGGATGCCTTGAATTTCCCTCTGGGATCAATAAAGTATCTATCATCTATCTATCTATCTATCTATATGATGAAATATGCATCATTTGTTTAAGTCAACAAAAATCAAAGAAAATATGAGAGGCATCATAAAAGACCTGACACCTGACTTCAGTTTCTATCAAGTTGCCAAAACTGGAAAAATCACCAGCAAGGTTTTATGATTTAAATTGACATAAAAGCTTTGTAGTTTCAGAACTGTGCACATTGCTAGAGAATCATCTAAGTCTTTGCATCATCAAGACATCCAGGATATCTGGGATCAACCGTGATGCCTCACAGGCAGCATTCTACCACACAGTGGCTGACAGGATGGTGCAGGTGACCGCTGCCACCGGAGACCACCAGCTGACCATGTGGCTGGCACTGTGGGTGTTCACTAAACTGTTGGGTACTGAGTTGAGCAGTTCCCAGTCTGGCAACAAGAACAGCCTTGTTGGGGGATCTCAAGCCACGTGTTTTTCCCTTTGATAAAATAGTATTTAGAGTAAAACAGTATTTGCAGAAATGATTGAGTTAATTTTGTAAAATCAATATAAACACAGAAAGGTGAATATATCAATCATACATGGATGACACAATAAAGCGTAAAGGCTTATTTCCATTGTGGTCCATGTGAGGCTAAAACTTGACAACACTGAGGAGCTCGATTAAACGTACAGATTGCAAAGATATTATAATCTCATCAATTAATGTAAGTAGCCATAAGTATATATTGTTTACACTGGGATACCAGTAAAATAGAATGAGTACAAATTGAACAGCAAACAATAAGGTCTTAATAAATTAAAATAACTAACTAATTACTAATGAATTATTGATACTATTAATTATTATTATAAATTACGAATTAATTAAATTAATTATTAATACCACAAAATTTTCTGACATGATTGCGATGTGTCGAAGAAATCTGCGACGACTTCTATTACTTTGCATTTACGCAGAAAGGCGAGAAAATAAAAAGAACAAACAGGCTACTGCAACAAGTTTTGCTTTGGTTGCCATGTTGACAAACAGTGAAGACAGCAGTTTGAGACGGGCAGTTTTTTTCCCCCCTAAGGCGGAGGGGTGTCTCAATTCATAAGGCTAGAGGCATACTCCTTCGCCTTACCCCTTGTTTTAAAAGGGTAGGGGTAGGGCCAAGGGGAAGGGGAAGGGGTACAAAAGAGAATTGAGATTGGCTCATAGTCTTTTGGGCCAGAAATGACAAAGGATGGAGTTCCTCTTCCCTTAGCTGACTGAATAAAATTGACTTTAACTACCTTTTAAAACTTGCCTTGTTGCTAATCGACTGCAAGATCTATATTTTATATAAGATATAGTTTATCTGAATAATTCCCGACATGTGGAATATGTGGGTTATATTTTGATCTTTTAACCTAACTGGTTGTTTCCAAACCTTCGCACCAACGAAGCATTTTCATTTTGAGAGCACAGTGACTTTGTGATTGATAATTGGGGCAGCTACAAAATGTAAGGCTCTGGAAATTAATCAGATTAATTGATCAAAACCTTTAACCTTATGCTGTGGTGTTTGATATCATTGATGCCCAGCAGAATATTGGAGTTTATAATACCTGTGAACGAAGCGCTGGCTGCAGAGCAAAAGACCGGAAGTGATTAGCTCCAAGTCTTCTCGCGCATGCGCGGCACAACCTCAGCCCCCGAGATCAGAAGTTGACGTTCCATCTATCTACTTCTATGATGCAAACAAGCATATGTACATAGGCGGGGTCACTTTGTGACCTTGCTCCCCGATCTCAGTTTCATTTTAGAATTACAAATGAAATATGAAAATTTCTGGGAGGATCAGCTGAGTAAATTGACTTGATTATGTCTATAAGATTAATGTGTATATGGGTGCAGACTGGTTGAAGGTTTGTACCAATTAGTATTCCCATGTGCAGAGCAGCTGTGGGAATCCCTTGAAGTAGAGGCCAGCATGTGATTGTGAGGTTACACATCACAGCAGCGACTGCTTTGTGGTGCTCATTTATTCTCACAATGATGATGCGCCCCCATCTCCATCCCAGCCCTGAGCCCTCCCCTCCACTGCCCTCTCTTTCAGAAGGAAAATTGAATTGTGTTGGAATGTGCTGTGCCTCTTTTCTCCACCACTTGAATGGTCTCTTTAGTATTTCACACCAAGGTGTCCTTCAGGGTGCGAGGTCAGGCTACCAAAACAGCTTCTAGTGGCAGATTAGGACCAATTAACATCTTTGTACACAAAGGGCCCTAGCAGCTGAACAGGCTGCACAGTGACCCACACTGCTGTTGCATGCCAAACCAGGAGACAGTTGCACTTGAGCTGAAGTAGCAAAGAGAGTGGGAGAAAGTTTTCGTTTTTTTTTTCTCTCAAATTTAATGTTGCTATTTTAAAAGGTATAGCCCATTGAGCAGTTATTTTGTGGAATTACAAAGAAAACAGTTTTTATTTTATCAGTGGGTTGTAAGAGACATCCTCATTATGGCTCCCATTGACCTGTGGGATACCAAGGTACTTGGAACTGTCTGATATGTCTGCAGTGCTACCTTTGGGTAACTTCCCACTCTTCCACCATCAGCCATTTGTGTCATTGGTGCATAAACAACAATAAAAGAAAATACTTCTGCAAGAAGTAATAGGTACATAAACAGCAATTTAAAAAAAAAAGAAAAAAACAAACTTCTGTATGAAGTAAAGGAGGCATACATGCAAATAGATACAGTGGAATGGGGCTGTGCAGGCATGCAGATGAACAGTACAGGGATGATCAGTCTGTACTTTGTGGGAGCGGGGGGGAATTCAGGGTAAATGGGGTCTCTGGCATTATTTATTAGTTTAGCTGCAGACAGAAAGAAGCTGTTTTGTATCTTGAGGTTTTAGTCCTGATGGCCCTCAGCCATCTGCCAGATGGAAGCGTGACAAAAAGTTTGTGTCCTGGGCGAGAGGGATGCCAGCTTTATGATTTTTATTTCTCTATTCAAACACTGAACATTAACATGACTTACTGTAATCCTTTAACTACTAGGTTGAGTTTTGTATTTGTCAAACTGTGTTTCTCTTTTCGTGTAATTAAATATTGAAGAATCTTAGGTACACCTCTGACGTGTACTGGTGTGCACATCATTGGCCTACTGTTGGGGACAGATATATATTATTTCCTGGATTGTCACGACGTGTTACTTTGCAAATAAATACTCAGACTGCTGTGTTGCACAAAATTTTCTCAAATCAGCTCATGAAATTTTCTCAAATTATTGCTGTAAAATATGAGAGAATGCATTTCAAAGTTGCTTCGGACCCAGACCCCTGGCCTGAGGTTTTTCTTTTCCTTGGATTTCTCTTCCTGAATCACATTACTAGACAAAATATAAATGTTATAACTCTCTTGTTTGCTTGGTGTATCATGAAAAACAATTCAGCTGAAGCACACACAAAAATCTTAGAGCAACAGTCCATGTGTTTGCAACAAACTAATTTGCCTTTTTCAAAATTTGCCTTGTCACGCCCCCCCCCACTTTAGGATCCATGGCATGACAAGATGATTCGTTTCAACATTTCCCTGCGTTGTTTTTCATCTTAACTTTCATTCAAATAATAGGCTCCTTTTCCAGTCATATATTTCATCATCACTGTTTCCAAATGATTGGTCCACCTGTTAATCATGAATCCACTCTTCTTTTTTTTTTTTTTTTTTTTTTTTCCACAGCTTGAAAAAGTGTGCAAGGTGTTTCTCACAACCACACCCTGGTATGTTTCAGTTGGAGGTGCCTATTTTGGTTTTATATTGTCCTCACTCAGGAGCAGTGCAGGGGCACTGGACCTGCTTCTTTTCCTCTTCCAGCTGCTCTCACTTTTTTCATTTATCTTTGATGTATTTTTAATAGAATGCAGTGGGCCCCAAACCTGGGGTCTAAAGTTGCACCCTAGGCTCTATAGTTATCCTAACCAGAGCTGGCCTTGTATCCCAGGGCTCTCTTCAAGATGGTGATCGTTCCCTTAAATGCAGACAGCTGCACCTCATGTGCGCTTGGGTGACCGGGGATTGCCTCAAGGTATTTCTTCAGGTTCTTCTTCATCAGGCCTGTTGCCCCCGCCACAACTGGGATGATATCGATGCCTTTCAGGTCTTGGTATTTCGTGATCTTTCCGCTTGACTCAGGCCATAGTCATTGGGGACTGTCACATCGATGATTTTGGCTGTTTTCTCTTGCTTGTTCCAGATGACAATATCAGGTTTGATTGCACCTCCTTCGATATGTCTTCCTGCTGGGATCTCTTTGTCGTAGAAGACAGTTACTTTTCCATTGGATGAGACTGGTGCTGGCTCGTGCTCCCAGACGTTTTCTTTGACTTCCACTCCAGTTCGTTGCATACTTTCCAGTGGAGATATTGACAGATCAAGTTGTGTCTGGATGTATAATGTCCGTCTGCCATGAGGATCTGGCATGCTGAAGTTGGATGGTTTACATTCTCAACAGCTGTATGACAGAATGGGCATTTATTATTTTGTGAGATCCCTGCTATTTTTTTGAAGCCATTTGTTAGAAGTCCCTGATCTTGTGCTCAAGTCAGATTTCTTTCTCCATCAAAACAAAGTTCTCCATTTTTTAGCCACTGCATTGATCGAACTTTGTTGATGTATTCCTTTTCGAGTTCTTCTTGGAATCATCCGGCCCTTTTGTGCTGCTTCCATCTTTCCACTCGATGTTTTCCTTCTCTTTTGCTGTATTGTTCTCTGGTCTGTCTTGCAAGTTTTGTTGCAGGCGTCAGATTGTTGTTTTCTCTCTCTTGTAGAAGTTCTCCGTCCAATGTCTTTGGAGAACTTATGGACAGTTTCTACGAGCTGACTGAGTCCCTTTTTTGTGTTGGCATAAATTTTCAAATCATCCATGAACAGCAGATGGTTCATAAGCTTTTGATTTTTCCTTCCTCTGTCTCTATTTAACTCATAACCGATGTCATGCTCCTTCAGAATTTTGCTGAGCGGGTCTATGATTAAGCAGAATAAAAGTGGCGAAAGGCTGTCTCCCTGAAATATCCCTCTCTGAACCTGTACGTCTGGGATTGTTATTTGTCCCTCTTTGTGATTGAGGGTGATGGTGGTGTTCCACTTGCTCATTTGTGCTCTCAGGAAAGATCTTATTTCCTCATTGATGTTGTAGAGTTCTAAGCACCTCATGATCCAGGATAGCTTTGTCTGTCCATAACTGGTCTTTAGCCCCTAATCTTTTTCTGGAACAAGCTTTCTGTTCATTTTCCAGGTAGCCACTAGTGTCCAGATGTTCGTAAATGGCATCCGCTATGATTCCTGTCAGGCATTTGTATGTTGTTAGGCATCAGATGGGTCTGTACTTGTTGGGAAGCTGTGTTTCCTTGGTCTTTGGAAGTAGGCTTGTGTTCCCAGTCATTAGCCAGACTGGTGACGTCTACTGGTGGTTGGCTCTCACTGCGGTATTGTATCACTTCCTGTTCCGGAGCACAGCGGTGTTTTGCTATATCTGTTAGCTGTTTAATCTGCGTAGTTAGATTGATCTAGATAACTAGATAACGATTTATTTCACAGTGTAATCTTCACGTGCCTTAACTAAAGCACTCTTTCTGCTGAATCACCTCTAAATTATTCACACATTATTCACTTTGTGTGTTTTTAGGAATCCGCTAGCTTAGCGCGGCTATTAGCTCTTAGCCGGTTTAGCATGGCGGCTTCTCCTGTCTCTCCCCCCACTTTTCTGCGCTGGGTGTGAAATGTTTAGTTATTCCTCGGCCTCCTTTAGCAGTAACGGTACTTGTAATAAGTGTAGCTTGTTTGTAGCTTTGGAGGCCAGGCTGGGCGAATTGGAGACTTGGCTCCGCACCTTGGAAAATCCTACAGCTAGCCAGGCCCCTGTAGTTGGTGCGGACCAAGGTAGCTTAACCGCCGTTAGCTGTCCCCCAGCAGATCCCGAGCAGCTGGGAAAGCAGGCCGGCTGGGTGACTGTGAGGAAGAAGCATAGTTCTAAACAGATGCCCCCTGTACACCACCAACGCGTTCACATCTCTAACCATTTTTCCCCACTCGGCGACACACCCGCCGAGGATCAAACTCTGGTTATTGGCGATTCTGTTTTGAGAAATGTGAGGTTAGCGATACCAGCAATCATAGTCAAATGTCTTCCGGGGGCCAGAGCAGGCGACATTGAAGGAAATTTAAACTGCTGGCTAAGACTAAGCGTAAATTTGGTAAGATTGTAATTCACGTCGGCAGTAATGACACCCGGTTACGCCAATCAGAGGTCACTAAAATTAATATTGAATCGGTGTGTAACTTTGCAAAAACAATGTCGGACTCTGTAGTTTTCTCTGGGCCCCTCCCCAATCAGACCGGGAGTGACACGTTAGCCGCATGTTCTCCTTGAATTGCTGGCTGTCTGAGTGGTGTCCAAAAAATGAGGTGTGGCTTCATAGATAATTGGCAAAGTTTCTGGGGAAAACCTGGTCTTGTTAGGAGAGACGGCATCCATCCCACTTTGGATGGAGCAGCTCTCATTTCTAGAAATCTGGCCAATTTTATTAACCCTCCAAATCGTGACTATCCAGGGTTGGGACCAGGAAGCAGAGTTGTAGTCTTACACACCTCTCTGCAGCTTCTCTCCCCCTGCCATCCCCTCAATACCCCATCCCCGTAGAGATGGTGCCTGCTCCCAGACCACCAATAACCAGTAAAAATCTATTTAAGCGTAAAAGTTCAAAAGAAAAAATAATATAGCACCTTCAACTGCACCACAGACTAAAACAGTTAAATGTGGTCTATTAAACATTAGGTCTCTCTTTTCTGAGTCCCTGTTAGTAAATGATATAATAGTTGATCAACATATTGATTTATTCTGCCTTACAGAAACCTGGTTACAGCAGGATGATTGTTAGTTTAAATGAGTCAATACCCCCGAGTCACACTAACTGTCAGAATGCTCGAAGCACGGGTCGAGGAGGAGGATTAGCAGCAATCTTCCACTCCAGCTTATTAATTAATCAAAGACCCAGACAGAGCTTTAATTCATTTGAAAGCTTGACTCTTAGTCTTGTCCATCCAAATTGGAAGTCTCAAAAACCAGTTTTATTTGTTATTATCTATCGTCCACCTGGTCGTTACTATGAGTTTCTCTGTGAATTTTCAGACCATTTGTCTGACTTAGTGCGTAGCTCAGATAAGATAATTATAGTGGATGATTTTAACATCCACATAGATGCTGAGAATGACAGCCTCAACACTGCATTTAATCTATTATTAGATTCAGTTGGCTTCGCTCAAAATGTAAATGAGCCCACCCACCATTTTAAACCGCACTTAGATCTTGTTCTGACATATGGCATTGAAATTGAAGACTTAACAGTATTCCCTGAAAACCCCCTGTTGTCTGATCATTTCTTAATAACATTTACATTTACTTTAATGGACTACCCAGCAGTGGGGAATAAGTTTCATTACAGTAGAAGTCTTTCTGAAAGCGCTGTAACTAGGTTTAAGGATATGATTCCTTCTTTATGTTCTTCAATGCCATATACCAACACAGTGCAGAGTAGCTATATAAACTCTGTGAGTGAGATAGATTATCTCGTCAATAGCTTTACATCCTCATTGAGCACAACTTTGGATGCTGTAACTCCTCTGAAAAAAGAGCCTTAAATCAGAAATGCTTGACTCCATGGTATAACCCACAAACTCGCAGCTTAAAGCAGATAACCCGTAAGCTGGAGAGGAAATGGCATCTCACTAATTTAGAAGATCTTCATTTAGCCTGGAAAGAGTCTGTTGCTCTATAAAAAAGCCCTCCGTAAAGCTAGGACATCTTACTATCCATCACTATTTGAAGAAAATAAGAACAACCCCAGGTTTCTTTTCAGCACTGTAGCCAGGCTGACAAAGAATCAGAGCTCTATTGAGCCGAGTATTCCTTTAACTTTAACTAGTAATGACTTCATGACTTTCTTTGCAAATAAAATTTTAACTATTAGAGAAAAAATTATTCATAACCATCCCAAAGACATATCTTTATGTTCGGCTGTCTTCAGTAATGCTGGTATTTGGCTAGACTCTTTCTCTCCAATTGTTCTGTCTGAGTTTCGGCTGTCTTCAGTAATGCTGGTATTTGGCTAGACTCTTTCTCTCCAATTGTTCTGTCTGAGTTTCGGCTGTCTTCAGTAATGCTGGTATTTGGCTAGACTCTTTCTCTCCGATTGTTCTGAGTTATTTTCATTAGTTACTTCCTCCAAACCATCAACATGTCTATTAGACCCCATTCCTACCAGTCTGCTCAAGGAAGCCCTACCATTAGTTAATGCTTTGATCTTAAATATGATCAGTGTATCTTTATTAGTTGGCTATGTACCGCAGGCTTTTAATGTGGCAGTAATTAAACCATTACTTAAAAAGCCATCACTTGACCCAGCTATCTTAGCTAATTATAGGCCAATCTCCAACCTTTCTTTTCTCTCAAAAATTCTTGAAAGGGTAGTTGTAAAACAGCTAACTGATCATCTGCAGAGGAATGGTCTATTTGAAGAGTTTCAGTCAGGTTTCAGAATTCATCATAGTACAGAAACAGCATTAGTGAAGGTTAGAAATGATCTTCTTATGGCCTCAGACAGTGGACTCATCTCTGTGCTTGTCCTGTTAGACCTCAGTGCAGGTTTGATGCTGTTGACCATAAAATTTTATTACAGAGATTAGTAGGGATGGGTATCGAGAACCGGTTCCTTTCGGGTATCGTTAAGAAACGATTCGATCCACCGACATCAATAAGCTTTGTGCTTAACGATTCTGTTATCGGTCCTTCAGAGGGGCCATTGTTTTGGGGGTGTTTGTCAGGAAAATGATCATTTCTCTACATTGATTACAGACCCTGCAGCGGGTCCGTGATCAACTTTTCTGCAGCGCGGCTTTGCTCTGAACCTTGAACCAATCGAAGCAGTGGTTTGCAGATTGAAGCAATGCTTCGATCTGTTGCTGCCGATTATACTTTCTTTCTTTCGCTTAATTTTCCCCCCGCTAAAACCCTAAAGAGCATACGTCTGTGAGTATTATTTACCTTTTCTATGTTAAACCGACCTGTTATGGTCTTCTGAAACAGTTGATAGATGTATTTTATAACTTAAAAACGGGAGTGATGCTAATGCGTTAGCATGTCTATGGCATTTTCAATGTTAAAAGTTAGCATTACGCAGCTCCAGCTGTCATCACGTTTGGGTGCATTTTTCTAATTGTAATATTTCCTAATTTATTTTTGTTTATATATTAATAATCTAATGATTATTATATACAATTTTAGAGAGAGACAAAAAAAATAGAAAATAGAAACACAACAGAAAATATATAATAGCAACTAACAATGAACATAAATAAATAAATAAATACATACATACAGAAATAAATGTTTCCTGTGAACACCTAGTGACTCTTGCACCTCCATTTCATCACTGTCTTATTTAAGTTTAATGACAGTTTGTTTCGGTCAGACCATATTTTCAATGTGTTAATTTCTTCAGTGATTTCCTCCAGAACTATCTGCCAAACTAGAAAACTGCTGCATCCTTGTAAGAGCAGAATACTACTGGAATGAATTTGAATAAGGAAAGTTGTATTTTTTTTTTCCTCACTAAATGGATGCTGTACTCACTGCAGTTTATCATCTGGAATTGTCCCAGATTGCATTTCAGAGCTTCTAGAATTCAAACATTTTCGTGCAGGTGGTGTTGGGGGGTAATTTTGGATTTCAGCTTTTTTTTGTTTTCACCACTTTCATCCCTGAATATGTCAATCGTGAGTCACGTTTGTGCGGATTAAAGTTACTAACTGGGAGTCCTGTCTTGTTACAAGAAAGAAACGAGAATCGTCCTCCGTTCTGTTGACACAGCTCCAAACACTGCGCGGCTCTCTGATGAGTCAAGTTAGAATGATAGAATCCAGTCTGAATTAATAACTTCAAAGCGAAACACCGTTTATTTTTATTTATGTCCAGAGATCAAGGATACAGTGACCAATTTCATATTTATTTACTTTAAGACTCAATGAAATACATAGAAAACCTGTAAAGCCTACTTTTAGTACAAATTCACAAGAGGTATCGATAAGGGAATCGATAGGGAATCGGATCGATAAGCAGAATCGATAATGGCATCGATATCGATAAAATCTTAACAATACCCATCCCTAGAGATTAGAGGATCCCATAGGTATTAAAGGCACTGCGCTGCAGTGATTTTAATCATATTTATCTAATAGATTACAATTTGTTCATGTAAATGGGGAGTCTTCTTCACAGACTAAAGTTAATTATGGAGTTCCACAAGGTTCTGTGCTAGGACCAGTTTTATTTACTTTATACATGCTTCCCTTAGGCAGTGTTAGAAAGCATTGCTTAAATTTTCATTGTTACGCAGATGATACCCAGCTTTATCTATCCATGAAGCCAGAGGACACACGCCAATTAGTTAAACTGCAGGAATGTCTTTCAGACATAAAGACATGGATGACCTCTAATTTCCTGCTTTTAAATTCAGATAAAACTGAAGTTATTGTACTTGGCCCCACAAATCTTAGAAACATGGTGTCTAACCAGATCCTTACTCTGGATGGCATTACCCTGACCTCCAGTAATACTGTGAGAAATCTTGGAGTCATTTTTGATCAGGATATGTCCTTCAATGCGCATATTAAGCAAATATGTAGGACTGCTTTTTTTGCATTTGCGCAATATCTCTAAAATTAGAAAGGTCTTGTCTCAGAGTGATGCTGAAAAGCTAAATCATGCATTTATTTCATCTAGGCTGGACTACTGTAATTCATTATTATCAGGTTGTCCTAAAAGTTCCCTGAAAAGCCTTCAGTTAATTCAAAATGCTGCAGCTAGAGTGCTGACAGGGACTAGAAGGAGAGAGCATATTTCACCCTATTGGCCTCTCTTCATTGGCTCCCTGTTAATTCCAGAATATAATTTAAAGTTCTTCTTCTTACTTATAAGGTCTTGAATAATCAGGTCCCATCTTATCTTAGGGACCTCTTAGTACCATATCACCCCAATAGAGCGCTTCGCTCTCAGACTGCAGGCTTACTTGTAGTTCCTAGGGTTTGTAAGAGTAGAATGGGAGGCAAAGCCTTCAGCTTTCAGGCTCCTCTCCTGTGGAACCAGCTCCCAATTCGGATCAGGGAGACAGACACCCTCTCTACTTTTAAGATTAAGCTTAAAACCTTCCTTTTTGAAAAAGCTTATAGTTAGGGCTGGATCAGGTGACCCTGAACCATCCCTTAGTTATGCTGCTATAGACTTAGACCTGCTGGGGGGTTTCCCATGATGCACCCAGTGTTTCTTTTTCACCTCTTTTTGCTCTGTATGCACCACTCTGCATTTAATCATTAGTGGTTGATCTCTGCTCTCTTCCACAGCATGTCTTTTTCCTGATTCTCTCCCCTCAGTCCCAACCAGTCCCAGCAGAAGACTGCCCCTCCCTGAGCCTGGTTCTGCTGGAGGTTTCTTCCTGTTAAAAGGGAGTTTTTCCTTCCCACTGTCGCCAAGTGCTTGCTCATAGGGGGTCGTTTTGACCGTTGAGGTTTTTCTGTAATTATTGTATGGCTTTTGCCTTACAATATAAAGCGCCTTGGGGCAACTGTTTGTTGTGATTTGGCGCTATACGAGGTCTCTTAGATAATAAACCGACCCTTTTATTTTTTTTTTTTAACTATATGGATTTGAATGACGTGCGATTACACCAATCATGCTTGAACCCTCGTGCGCATGCGTGAGTTTTTTCACGCGTGTCGGTGACGTCATTTCCCTGTGGGCAGGCCTTGAGTGAGATGTGGTCCCGCCCTCTCGGCTGAATTCCTTTGTTTCACACGCTGCTCGAGACGGCGCGCGTTGCTTTATCAAAATTTTTTCTGGACCTGTGAGGAATATCCGAGTGGACACTATTCGAGAAATTAAGCTGGTTTTCTGTGAAAAGTTTAACGGCTGATGAGAGATTATGGGATGTTTCTGTCAGTGTAAGGACTTCCCACGGAGCGGGACGTCCTGCAGCGCTTCCAGGCGATGTCGTCGGCCTGTTTCGAGCTGAAAACATCCTAATTTAAGGCTTAATTCACCCAGGACATCGTGAGAGAACAGAGAAGATTCAGAAGAGGCCGGTATGAGGAATTTATGCGGACATTCCACTGTTTAAGGACATTTTTTTTAATGAAAGACGTACGCGCAAATTCGCGGAGTCGTTTCCGTGACGACTCGGCAAATCTGTGTGCGCCGCGACAGGAAAAACACCTCCGTGTTGAAAACCATTTGTAGAATTCAGGCGGCTTTTAATGGCTTTCAACAAGTGAGTAACTGAGAATTGTTTAACAGCTTGGGCATGTTCCAACTTGCCGTTAAGATTTCCAACGGAGGTGTTTTTCCTGCCGCGACCCCCCCGCGGTCGGGTCCAGCCCGACATGCGACTCTGCCCGCACGTTCTTTCATTACAAAATGACCATTAACAATGGAATGTCCGAATAAACTCCTCATGCCGACTTCTTCTGAAAGTTCTCTGTTCTCTGACGACTTACTGCGTCAAACAGAGCCTGAAATGTGGAAGTTTTCAACTTGAAACGGCGAGACGCTGCCGCCTCGAAGCGCAGATCGCCGTCAGGCGCCGTGTGGACCGTCCTTAAAGCGACACTACCAGACCAAAATCTCTCATCAGCCGTTAAAATTTTTACCGAAAACCAGCTGAATTTATTGAATGGTGTCCACTCAGTTGTGCCTTACAGTTTTGAAAAAAATTTTATCAAACAAAGCAACAGTCTCTGAGCCATTCCTAAACAATGAAAAAAATCGACGAGCGGGTGGGCGACTCCTCACTCAAAGACTGCCCCACAGGCGAATGACGTAACCGACA
Organism: Thalassophryne amazonica; assembly: GCF_902500255.1. Classification (NCBI taxonomy): domain Eukaryota; kingdom Metazoa; phylum Chordata; class Actinopteri; order Batrachoidiformes; family Batrachoididae; genus Thalassophryne; species Thalassophryne amazonica. Next base: position 85,712,115 of record NC_047115.1, read on the forward strand.
GGCGTGAAAAAACTCTCGCATGCCCACGAGGGTTCAAGCATGTCTGATGTAATCACACGTGATTCAAATCCATATGGTTTTTGAATAAAATAATAAGGTCGGATACTTTTCTAATAGACCTCGTATAAATAAAATTGATTTGCTTTTGTGTGTCCTCTTCTCCGTTAAATATTTTTGTGAAAGCCACGGCATAATGGTGGTGCAATGCTGTCAGTCTTTTCAGCCAAAAATTTGTGATTTTGTGGATGCCAGGTGCCTTGAAGTTATTGTATTCACTCATTTTCTTTCTGATCTCCTCTTCAGTGATTACAATTGCTGGCATCTGCTGTTTGTCTTTGTTTTTCTGTTTTATTTTTTTAATCCGCTCGGCCTCTTGTTGTTGTTTTGGGTCTTCAAAGAGTGGTCTCCAGAATTTTTCAATTTCTTCTTTCTCGGGTGGCTGTTGTAGTTCTGTTGTGTCATTTACCAATAGTGCAGCAGGTAAGAGAATATTTAGAGTGGAATCTCGCAAATGGTGGTAAAAGCATCAAATTTGGCAGAAATAGTCCTCAGACAATCCTCTTTTGAAAAAATTGATTGGCCACTTGAATTTTCAGTTGGTGTTCAGGTAGAGGTCAATTGAAGAAGTACACAGGAGTCAAAATTAAAAGATGCTCCAATCATATTGAAACCTATGACACATTATTTGCCTGATCATAAAAATTCCAAAAAGCTATTGTTCGGATGGTGTGTAACTAGGGATGGGTATCGAGAACCGGTTCCTTTCGGGTATCGTTAAGAAAGTATTCGATCCACCGACATCAATAACCTTTTTACCTAACGATTCCCTTATTGGTCCTTCAGATTGGCCGTTGTTTTTGGGTGTGTTTGTCAGGAAAATTATAATTTCTCTACATTGATTACAGACCCTGCAGCAGGTCTGTTATCAACTTTTCTGCAGCGCGGCTTTGCTTTGAACCTTGAACCAATCGAAGCAGTGATTCGCAGATCGAAGCAGTACTTCGATCATTGCTTCGTTGATTGATTTTTTTCTTTCGCTTTCCCCTGCTAAAACCCTAAAGAGCATATGGCTGTGAGGATTATTTACCTTTTTTATGTTAAACCGACCTGTTATGGTCTTCTGAAACAGTTGATGTATTTTATAACAAAAACGGGACCGATGCTAACACGTTAGCATGTCTATGGCGTTTTCAATGTTAAAATTAGTATTAAGATGTTGCAGCTGTCAAGCGTTTGTTGTTGTAAAAGAGTCAAATGTATTACAAATTGTAATAGTTTTTAAATGTATTTTTGTTTATATATTAATAATAGCAAGCACAACAATTATAGTAATAATAACTAATCTAATGATTATATACAATTTTAGAGAGACAAAAAGAACCTGAATAAAAACAACAGAAAATATAAAACCAACTAACAATGAACGTACATAAATAAATAAATACATACATACAGAAATAAATAAGTGTTTCCTGTGAACACCTAGTGACTCTTACAACTCCATTTCATCCCTGTCTTATTTAAGTTTAATGACAGTTTGTTTCGGTCAACCATATTTTCGGTTTGTTAATTTCTTCAGTGATTTCGTCCAGAACTATCTGCCAAGCTAGAAAACTGTTGCATCCTAGTAAGAGCAGAATACTACTGGAATGAATTTGAATAAGGAAAGCTGGGTTTTTTCTCACTAAAAGCATGCTGCACTCACTGCAGTTTATTGTCTGGAATAGTCCCATATTGCATTTCAGAGCTTCTAGAATTCTAACATTTTTGTGCAGGTGGTGTTGGGGGGTAATTTTGGGTTCCAACTTTTTTTGTTTTTCACCATTTTCATCCCTGAATATGTGAAATCGTGAGGTCACTTTTGTGCGGATTAAAGGTACTAACTGGGACCCTGTCTTGTTGCGAGAAAGAAACGAGAATCATCCTCCGTTCTGTTCACACAGCTCCAAACGCTGCGCGGCTCTCTGTCGAGTCAAGTTAGAACAATAGAATCCATTCGGAAATAATAACTTCAAAGCGAAATGCCGTTTTGTTTATTTTTATTTATGTCCAGGGATCAAGGATACAGTGACAATTTCATATTTATTTACTTTAAGCCTCAATGAAATACATAGAAAACCTGTAAAGCCTACTTTTAGTGCAAAATTCACAAGACGTATCGATAAGGGAATCGATAAGGAATCGGATCGATAAGCAGAATCGATAATGGCATCAATATCGATAAAATCTTATCAATACCCATCCCTATGTGTAACTGAATTCTATGGAGTTATGGGATAAAAACAGCAAGAATGGTGACAAAGGTCAGTGTCGGTTTGTACAGGGGTCAAAAGTTAAAGTTGCTCCAATTTTAGTAAAAGGTGATGCAAATTACTAGTTGAGTTAACATGGTTTTAAAAAGGAATAGTTTGGACCATGTATCATCCTTACTTATCATGTTACGGGGTAACATATGTCACATGTCATAGAATCCAGTAGACATAGACCTTGTTTGACCTTTACTTTGGAGACCAAGCATTCAACACCGTCAAAACTATTCCATTTATTACTCCTATTAGCTTTATTCCTAATCTGTGCTGCAAAAGCTTTCTAAGGCTTGATGTTCAGCCAGCCTCCCACCCAGCTGTTTATCATCAACAGTGTATTTTCTTTTTATGCGATTTACTTTTTTTTTTAGCAGATTCCGTTTATGGTTTTGGCTAGAGGTGCACCGATCAGGATTTTTTTAGGCCGATCACTGATCACTGAAATTTTGATCTTCTGATACCGATCAAGGCCGATACTGATCAAGTACATATTTGGATCATGCCCAAAATAAGAATATATGTTGTGAAAGTGTAGGAACACGGACCCACAACAGGGGGCGCAATGAATGGACAATGGAGGAAGTAAAAAACAAGATTTACTACTGAAACAAGCACGAGTAGTATAACAAACACAATGTTTAGGGTCGAATCCGCTGGTGTCGTGTGGGCAGGCTCGAAGATAGGAGACGTCCGTCTCAGTCGAACCGGAACCACCCAGATCTCCACTGCCCACCGAACCCTGGAAATACTGGAACCGCCAAGTCCCGAATTCCCAGGTTGCCACTGCCTCCGCTCGTCGGATCCGGGTACTGCTGGCAGGAGAGAGCAAGAACCACCAGGAGTGGATGAACGCACCCAGTACAGAGAGGGGAGAAGCGCCTCCACCTCTTGGCAAAGTTCAGCAGGAAGGTGAGTACTTATCCAAAGAAGGAGGGTCTCAGTAGTCACCAGTCCTGAAAGGTTTAACAAGTTTGTCAATCACAGAATATGCTGCAGAGAATGTTACCTTGGTCTTAGGCGATATCTCGGCACCTGAGGTGGAGACGCCGTCCTCCTGATATACCTCGGTGCTGAGTAGAAACAGCTGTGTTTGGTGATGGGTGACAGCTGTCACCCAGATTACTCCCCATGATGCGGTAGCGCCCTCTGCTGCCTGGAGCCCGCACTCAGGCAGTGCGCCCTCTGGGTGGTGGTGGGCCAGCAGTAACCTCCTCTTCAGCGCCCACACAACAGGACCCCCCCCTCAACGGGCGCCTCCTGGCGCACGACCGGAGCTTGTCCGGATGGCGTCGGTAGAAGTCGGCCAGAGGGCCGGGTCCAGGATGAAGCCCTTCTTCACCCAGGAGCGCTCCTCGGGGCCGTACCCCTCCCAGTCCCACCAGATACTGAAAACCCCGGCCCATCCTACGGACGCCAAGGAGCCGGCGGACAGTCCAAGCCGGTGCTCCGTCGATGATCCGGGCAGGAGGCGGTGCCGGACCCGGGGTGCAGAGGGGTGAGGTGTGAAGAGGCTTGATCCGGGAAACATGGAAAACTGGATGGATCCGCATTGAGGCCGGAAGCTGGAGCCTCACTGCGGCGGGGTTGATGACCTTGAGGATTTTATACGGTCCGATGTATCGTTCTTGCAGTTTAGGTGAGTCAACCTGTAGGGGAATGTCCTTGGTGGACAACCAGACCTCCTGCCCAGGACGATACTTGGGGGCCGGGGCTCGTCGCCGGTCTGCATGTTTCTTCGCCCTCGTCCGGGCCTGCAACAAGGCAGAGCGGGCGGCCCGCCACACCCGACGGCACTTCCGTAGGTGGGCCTGGACCGAGGGCACACCGACCTCTCCCTCAACCACCGGAAACAAGGGGGGCTGATACCCCAAGCACACCTCAAACGGGGAGAGGTCCGGTGGCTGATGACACTTGACTGTTGTGGGCGTACTCGATCCAGGCCAGGTGGATACTCCAGGCCGTCGGGTTGCGCGGCTGTCCACACAGCGAAGTGTCTGCTCCAGTTCTTGATTCGCCCGCTCTGCCTGCCCGTTGGTCTGGGGATGGTACCCAGACGAGAGGCTGACCGTGGCCCCCAGTTCCCGGCAGAATCTCCTCCAGACATGCGAGGTGAACTGGGGACCGCGATCGGAGACGATGTCTGATGGTATGCCATGCAGATGGACGACGTGGTGGACCAGGAGGGTCCGCTGTCTCCTGGGCCGTAGGGAGCTTCGGGAGGGCCACGAAGTGGGCCGCCTTGGAGAAACGGTCCACTATCGTGAAGATGACAGTGTTTCCCTGGGACGGCGGGAGACCCGTGACGAAATCCAGGCCGATGTGGGACCAGGGGCGATGAGGCACAGGCAATGGCTGTAGTTGCCCTGAGGTCTTTCTATGATCGGCCTTTGCCCCTGGCGCAGGTGGTACAGGCCTGACGTAGTCCCGGACGTCGGTCTCCAGGGATGCCCCCAGAAGCGTTGCCGGACGACTGCCACGGTCCTTCGCACCCCTGGGTGACAGGAGAGCTTAGAACCGTGACAGAAGTCCAGGACTGCCGGCCCCTAGCTTCTGGTGGGACGTACAGTCTGTTTTTTGGTCCGTTTCCGGGGTCCGGGACACGGGTCAGGGCCTCCCGGACGGTCTTCTCCACGTCCCAGGTGAGGGCGGGCCACGATTAGGCGGACTCCGGGATGTATGGGATCCGGGGGATCCGACGGTTCCGTTTTGACCTCATCTTCGTGCACCCGGGACAACGCATCCGATCTCTGATTCTTGGTCCCGGGGCGTAGGTAATCCGGAAGTCAAACGGCCAAAGAAACAGTGACCAGCGGGCTTGCCTGGGGTTCAGACGCTTGGCGGTTCTGATGTACTCCAGGTTCCGATGGTCAGTGAAAACCGTGAATGGCACGGCTGTTCCCTCCAACAGATGTCTCCACTCTTCGAGGGCCTCTTTCACAGCAAGGAGTTCCGATTGCCGACGTCATAATTCCGTTCAGCGGGGGTCAACCTGCGAGAAAAATAGGCACACGGGTGAAGGACCTCATCGGTCTTTCCCGCTCTGGGAGAGCACCGCTCCTATCCCTGAGTCCGAGGCGTCCACTTCAACCACTAACTGGCTGGCTAGGATCGGGCTGCACCAGAACTGGTGCAGACGAGAAGCGCCGTTTCAACTCCTTGAACGCGGCCTCGCACCGGTCCGACCAGGTGAAGGGAACTTTGGGAGAGGTCAGGGCTGTCAGGGGGCTAACTACCTGACTGTAGCCCTTAATGAACCTCCTATAGAAATTAGCAAAACCGAGGAACTGTTGCAGCTTCCTACGGCTTGTTGGTTGGGGCCAATCTCTCACCGCCGCAACCTTGGCCGGGTCCGGGGCGACGGAGTTGGAGGAGATGATAAACCCCAGGAAGGACAAAGAAGTGCAGGGTGGAACTCACCACTCTCGCCCTTCACAAACAGACGGTTCTCCAACAACCGCTGCAGACCTGACGGACATGCCGGACATGAGTCTCAGGATCCGGGGAAAAGATGAGTATATCGTCTAGATATACGAAGACGAACCGGTGCAGGAAGTCCCGCAAGACATCGTTTACCAACGCTTGAAAAGTCGCGGGAGCATTAGTGAGACCGAACGGCATGACCATGTACTCAAAATGACTAAGGGGGTGTTAAATGCCGTCTTCCATTCGTCTCCCTTCCGAATCCGAACCAAATGATACGCATTTCTAAGAATCCAGCTTGGTGAAGATTTTGGCTCCATGCAAGGGAGTGAACACTGAATCCAACAAGGGCAACGGGTATCGGTTGCGAACCGTGATCTCGTTCAACCCCCTGTAATCAATGCATGGACGAAGCCCGCCATCTTTTTTACCCACAAAAAAGAAACCTGCGCCCATCGGTGAGGTGGAATTCCGGATCAATCCGGCAGCTAATGAGTCCCGGATGTAGGTCTCCATTGATTCGCGTTCCGGCCGTGAGAGGTTGTACAGCCTACTGGACGGGAACTCACTGCCTGGAACCAAATCAATGGCACAATCATACGGGTGGTGGGAGAAGCGTGAGAGCCAGATCCTTGCTGAACACGTCAGCGAGGTCATGGTACTCCGCCGGCACCGCCTTCAGATTGGGCGGGACTCGGACCCTCCTCCTTAGCTTGGGAGCCGGGAGGAACCGAGGAACCTAGACACTCCGATGGCAGGTTTCGCTCCACTGAACCACTACCCCGACGGCCAATCGATCCGGGGATTGTGCTTTAGCATCCAGGGAAACCCAAAAACCACACGGGAGGTGGCCTGAGTCACAAAGAACTCGATCACCTCCCGGTGGTTACCTGACACCACCAGAGTACTGGGGTGTCTTATATGCGTGATTGGTGGGAGTAGGGAGCCATCTAGCGCCCGAACCTGCACAGGCGAGGTAGAGCCACCAGAGGGAGCCCTATCTCCCTGGCCCTCTACTGTCAAGCAGATTCCCCTCAGAGCCCGTGTCCACCAGTGCTGGGGCCTTCAGGGTTGAATCCTCAAACAGATCGTTGACTGGGGAGTCGTGTAGCAATGTGGGTGTGTCCCACGTGAATGTTGTTGACCCACCCCTGGCCCAGTCTCTAGGGGGCGGGGCGTTTGGTGTTTGACCGCTCGGGCAGTCTCTCACAATGGTGCTCTATTGAACCACAAACAAGACACGCTCCGTGGGTCCATCTCCTCTGTGCATCTGGTGCCCTAAATGTTGCCCTATCTCGTGTCCCTAGCTTCGTCAGTAGGGGGAGCTGTGACCCCACGGAGCGCAGGAACAGAGGAGCGTGGGGAGGGCGGAGCTCGATCGGGGACCCGGAAGGGAGAGGGACGACGCGTGCCTGGCCACGCCCTTCGCCTCGTTCCCGGCGGCGTTCTTCTAACCGGGATTGTCGAGTCGTATGACTAGATCGATGAGCCCATCTAAAATCCCGCGGTTCGTCCTTAGCCACCAGGTGCTCTTTTAGGACCAGTGACAGTCCGTTTACAAAGGCAGCGCTGAGGGCAGTGCTATTCCAGCAGGATCTCACCGCCGCGATGCGGAAGGCGACTGCATTAGGCAGCTGCGCTCCGACGCCCCTGTCTTATTGACAGTAGTGCGGTTGAAGCGGACTCTCCTCTGTTGGGATGGTCGAACACTGTTCTGAGCTCCCGTACAAACCCATCGTATGTATGAAGGAGCCGCGAGTGCTGCTCCCAGAGCGCTGTAGCCCAAGCGCGTGCCTCCCCGCGAAGATTTATTACATAAGCTACTTTGCTAGCATCAGTCGCGTACATCACGGGACGCTGTGCGAAGACGAGCGAACACTGCATAAGAAAGTCCGCGCACGTCTCCACACAGCCTCCGTACGGCTCTGGAGGGCTTATGTATGCTTCTGGGGACGGAGGAAGGGACCGTTGAACGACCAGTGGAACGTCACTTTCGCGCGCAGGGTCCTCGGGAGGGATAGCCGCAGCGGCGCCCGAAGGGCGCGCCTCCACTTGTGCGGCGAGAGCCTCCACCCTGCGGTTTAGGAGAACGTACTGCTCGGTCATTAAATCGATCCGAGAGGTGAAGGCGGTGAGGATCCGCTGCAACTCACCGATTACCCCTCCCGAAGCCTCCGCCGCGCCTTGGTCTTCCATTGGCCGTTCAACAGCCGGTTGACGCCCCTCGGGATCCATGACGCTGGCCGAGATATCCTGTTGTGAAAGTGTAGGAACACGGACCCACAACAGGGGGCGCAATGAATGGACAATGGAGGAAGTAAAAAACAAGATTTACTACTGAAACAAGCACGAGTAGTATAACAAACACAATGTTTAGGGTCGAATCCGCTGGTGTCGTGTGGGCAGGCTCGAAGATAGGAGACGTCCGTCTCAGTCGAACCGGAATCACCCAGATCTCCACTGCCACCGAACCCTGGAAATACTGGAACCGCCAAGTCCCGAATTCCCAGGTGGCCACTGCCTCCGCTCGTCGGATCCGGTACTGCTGGCAGGAGAGAGCAAGAACACACAGGAGTGGATGAACGCACCCAGTACAGAGAGGGGAGAAGCCGCCTCCACCTCTTGGCAAAGTTCAGCAGGAAGGTGAGTACTTATCCAAAGAAGGAGGGTCTCAGTAGTCACCAGTCCTGAAAGGTTTAACAAGTTTGTCAATCACAGAATATGCTGCAGAGAATGTTACCTTGGGTCTTAGGCGATATCTCGGCACTGAGGTGGAGACGCCGTCCTCCTGATATACCTCGGTGCTGAGTAGAAACAGCTGTGTTTGGTGATGGGTGACAGCTGTCACCCAGATTACTCCCATGATGCGGTAGCGCCCTCTGGTGCCTGGAGCCCGCACTCCAGGCAGGGCGCCCTCTGGTGGTGGTGGGCCAGCAGTACCTCCTCTTCAGCGGCCCACACAACAATATAGGTCTAATGTATAGGACTATTTTTGCATTAGAACTTAATGATGAAAACAAAAAACATGCATTCAAATAAAGACACTAGAATAAACTGCCAGCTTTTGTTTTATTACACTGACTTTGTTCTACCAGCAAGCTTTTTTTCCATGTTTCATGTTGCTCAGGTTACACCCTACAGAACGTTGAGAATGTAAAATACAGCCCTCATTCTATGGGGTTAAAATTGTCTCATTAATATTTGTAAATGCACACAGGGTGATCTACAAATAATCATTGATTTGCAAATGTGTTCAGATATCCACAAATGCAAATTTCATATTTGTAACTTGTAAATTGGTCTTTGCAAATAATGTTGTATTTGCAAATATAAAACTTAATTTGTTAAAAAAAAAATTACATTTGTAAAACTGGAAATTGTATTTGTGAATTGAGTTTCAGCATTTGTGGATCACCAATTACATGCATTCATCGCTTTCCTCTGTGACGTAATTTTGAGACATTCTTTTTGCGAAATCCACGGATCCACAAACAAATCAATCAATTCAAACAAATTTTTTTTTATTTCGAACTTAGTTGTCAATTCCAGTATCATGGCAGTTCACAATATAAGCAAATCAAATGAACAAAGCTTCTTTATACTCTCTGTACCTCTACACTCATATGAAAAAATAAACAAAATCAAAATGCCTACTGATTCACAAATACACACTCACGCACACTGGATATCCACTAGATGGCAGTGTGCTTCCATTCATTACACAGCTGTCTATTTAGATCTCTCAGAGCCATTTGACTCATTTTTACTTCTGATATGAGCTGGACGGACATGGACTACATTAGATGATGGCGACTGCTCTCCTTGTCCGTCCAGCTCATATCAGAAGTCAAAATGAGTTTACGTCACAGAGGAAAGCGTGTCATGACAGGACCAAGTGCTCCCTGCGCTACTGCCTGCACTGTTGTGATCGGTCCTTTTGATCAGCGCATTTTACCGATCACCGATCAAGGCGTGATTGGCCGATAATGATCGGTGCCCGATCGATCGGTGCACCTCTAGTTTTGGCTTCCCAAAAATGTTGCCATTTGGGAAACCTCTACTCTTAGGTGGCTGATTTTTTTGTTGTAATGTCTTTTTCCATTGTGGCACGGTATTCTTTTTCTTAATAGTGGTTATTTTTCTCTCCAAATCTTGTGGGGCTAATTTACTTTGTATGTACCATGCCGCTCCATAATTTATAGAGTTTAAATCAGTCAACTTGGTTCCTTCAGGGACCAGTTTAGCCAGTCCCAGGTTAACTTTTTGCAGGATAGTTTTGAATTTTTATTTTCCTTTTAATTTAGTCAGTTTTGGACGCTCTTTCATGTCCATTTTTTCTTGTTTCTTCAGTCATATTTGCCAATTCCTCTTCTAGTTCCTGCTATTCTGTATCTGTGTGCACATGTCTATTGTTTTGTGGATGGGCTGGTGAATGGCTCATTTTTTGAGGGGGCAGTGAATGACTCGCTTTTTGGGGGGGCAGTGAATGGCTCATTTTTTGGGGGGTAATGCTTGATTCCTTTTTTGTTGGTGTGGTATTTGACTTCTATTGTGTTGGGACTGTGTTTGACTCCTACTTTTTCTTTGGTGTGAGAGGCTGGCTTGGTCTGGTGGTTTTTGTTGGATTTATGTTTTCTGAGGTCAGTCATTTCTTGGTGGTGCAATGGGTTGTGTCAGAGGGCAGATGCCGTCCCTGATCATTTGCCCAACCTCCTGTTGCATCACTTGTATTTCTGCATCCGAGAAGTGTTTTTGTGTGATAAAGTTGTATCTTTGGGTGGTGAGTCGCCTTCTTGGGATGTGTTTCTTGCTTGTGCAGTGGTGGTGGAATATTCTTTGCCATTCTTCACATCTTTCTCTGTGGCTGCTGGTGTATTTTATTTTTGCATGTTCCTTTGCCCACAGCAGTACCCACTCTTCCTCCCTCTTCCACTTTCTCCTTTCAAACTCAAGTTGTTTTCCTTCCTCCATTGACTGATGATTTATCGCTTCTTTTTGGGCTTCTTCCTTTATTTTTTTGTATTTCCTCTGCTGTCAGATATTTTGTAATTTGAGAGGCAATCGATTGTAGTTTTGCAGTTGTGGTGGCGTCTTTCTTTTCTGTTGGTAAATCTGTTTCTTGTATGCGCTCCTCAAATACTGCTTTTGTCTTTCTGCCCCACGTCTCATACCTTGAGTAAGTGAAGCAGTGAACAATCTTTTTTTTGGGGTATTGTGAAGACTTTGCGGCCGACTGGCCGGCCGCCTGTCTGTGCTCAGCATAAGTCCAGTCCTATTGCTGCCACAGTCTTCAAATTCACAGGGAACAATCTTGGGACACAGACCTTGTTTCTGTGAAGGCTCTCAGTTGTCCAGGTGATGTCCATAGTAGAGAAGGTTGAATCTTTGACTGGACTGGGTTGCTTGACGTGAGGACATTTCAAGACAGAAGTTAGACTACCAGAGCAAGAATTTTAGCTGAGGAAGCTTCTGCTATTTGAAGTGAAACATCCTCGTTTCAAGCAACCCAGTCCAGTCGAAGATTCAAGCTTCTCTACTATGACACAGACCTTGGACAAGTTCAAAGATGGCTAACCTGGACTTATTTTAAGAGGTTTTCCTATTTTTATGGTATGATCTCTCAGACGTTGGCGTGGTGACATCACTTCCTGGTGTCGCTAGCTGCTAACTTCACTTTGTTTGTTGCTAAATATAACACCTTTATCATATATTATGAAAAAGCTAGTGAGAAATAAACCCTTCAAGGGTTCTCACCAGGATTTTTTTAACAGCATTGGGGGGAACTTAGTGGGGCATAGCCACGTGACAAGCATTGCAGGTGTGAGTATTGCAGAAGTGAAATTTGTAACCCTTTGAAACACTATTTTCTGCATTTTGCTGGCCACTTTGTGTTGCTAACTGGGACACTAAATAACGTGACATGTCCTTTTAAGAAAGAAGAAAAAAAAAAAAACAGAACCCTGCCTCCTAAAACTGGAAACGCTGTTCTTGTAACCTGATGACACCTGTTGAGTGATTTATAAGACATCCAGTGGATGTGAGCATGGTAATGTCACTTCCTAGTCTAGCTCACTGCAAACTGCTTTGTTTGTGTTTAAATATAAGCTTGTTGTCATATATTATGTAAAAGCTAGCGAGAATTGAACACTTCTGAAACTGTAATTGCTGTTTTTGTGACCTGAGTACACCCCTGAAGTGATTTAGAATACATTTCACGGACGTTACCGTGCACACAGTAACTTCTGCTGACTCAAAGCTACGTTCCGCTCTTGTTTAGGTGTAGGTGATATGATACGTAAAATTTTTTTTTTTTTTTTTTTTTTGAGTATTTGAGACTAAGATTAAACAGCTTGAAATTTTTTCTTTCCTGGCGCGTAGTGACTGAAGAGATAAATATTTGGATTTTGAAATGCATGCCACTAAAAACCAGGAACTTCCGGGTGAGTCCTGACATTGGAGAAAAAGGAGGAAGTGGCATCAACATGAGAACCATTATCTTAATAGTCCCATTAATTTATGGATTTTCACCGGCTGCTGACAGCCCCGTTTCTACCGAGTGGTTTGGGTCGGTGCTGCACTGTGTTTTCTGTGTCTGAATGGTTAATTCTCGTCGGCAGAATCCTTTTGATTGGAAGGTGGAGCACTTGTATTGACGATTGCTCACACACTGCGTCTGCGAGTTCTCCACTCGACACAGAGGCCAAACTGAGTATTTTCAGGTTTTTTATTTAATTTAATTTTTGGGGGTATCATGGGATAATTTAATCACGTGCAGATTGAGACGTTATGAGCATATGAGGGACTGCGAGTCTTTCAACTTGCAGCCCAAAGCGACCCGCGGTGGAACAAGAGGAGGCTCCGTTAACAGCAGACACTCGATCCATCAGCTGCAATTAACCGATGACACCCGGCGCTGTGACCTGGCACCAAACCTGTGACAGAGGGACTTTTCTTCAGCCAGGACATAAGGACTTAAATTGTTTTCAGACGTTGTTTTGTAAAGGTGGATAAATTTTCATCAGACTGAAGATGATATTTACTCCTTGTGTGAATGGTTTTAATATTTAATGTGTTACTCTACTAGCGTACAGTACACTAACTGTATTAAAGAAGGAAACAATATTTATGTTCAAAATAGTTGATTATTCAGTCCTTCATATAATTTTTCAGATTTGAAATGTATGTACTTGTTTCTTAGAGAAAAAAAAAACATAAATAAAAATCCACACTTATCATTTTCTCCCCTGATGTAACAGATAGTAAAACAAACCATTTCTTTTTGTACTCAGTTGATTACAACCAAAGTGCTGGCAAAAAAAAACAACAAAAAAAAAAAACAGTTTATCACCTCCACCCGCATGCCGAAATTGCCTGCATTATTCTTTTTTTTATTTTTTTTTTATAATCACCAGTCTGTGTTCTGAACTCTGCCAATATCGTCACTGTTGTCAGACTGAAGGTTTTCTTCAAAGGTTTTGTTTCCCTCATTGTCATCTAAATAAGGCTCAAAACCATAAGGTTGTATCCCCACAGCTTCATCAGAAACACCTTCAAAAGCTCCACACTAGAAAAAAAAATTGACCTTTGCTGTGTTTACAATTGATTTGGGCTTGAATCAGCAGGTCCCATTCTCCCGATGATGTAACAACAATATGGCCACGGCGGTGGGCTGAAATAGAGCGCAGGCTTCAGACAGCTATTGTTTGTCTTTCAACTGCGCACGTTTCGACTTTTATTGCTCAGGATTTTTTAAAATATCAACATTTCATCATTTTTAGTGATCATTTGTGCACATTTTTTGGTGTCACCCACACTATAATGCTCATAAACGTAAAAATTTATGATTGCCTGACTGATTGATAGAGGGGCTTTAGTGAACATGTACAAATTGTAAAACAGTAGGAACTTAATTATTGTAAATATTGTAAAAATTATTATTGTAATAATAATTATGGTAAATAACAATAAATGTGTGTGTATATATATATATATATATATATATATATATATATATATATATATAGTGAAGCATTTGATCCACTGTCGATTTTGCAAGTTTTCTCAGCTACAAAGAATGGAGTGGTCTGTAATTTTTATTGTAAGTACACTTCAACTGTGAGAGACTGAATAAAAAAGTTCACAAAATCACATTGTATGATTTCATAAAATCATACAATAAAAATTATAGACTCTCCATTCATTGTTTTCTGCATAGTGTCTGGTGTTTGTCTTCTGCATAGTCAGGGCAAAAGATTGAAGACAGCATTCCCCGTCTGTGACATCAGCAAAGTGTGCAGTGACATCGATGTAATTAGCGTTGCTGATGGAGGTCCAGTGATCCCTAGTCAGAGCCACAAATTCGATTTTCTGCAGTGCATCCAGTTTTGCTTGCTTTTCTGTGTCATAAAGCTGCTGGATTCTGCTCAAAATAATCTTTCTGCACGGCAGCTGAAAAGTTGGAACAGACATTGCTATCTATAGCACATTTTCTAAACCCTTCTACCACCAAAAGTGGTCTACAGTCCAAAGCAATCTATTTTGCAAGCAAACTTGTGAGTTTGTCAGACGTCGACTTACTAATTTTGGCTGTGAATCCAGTCATTTGGTCCAGTGTGAGCTGACGACACTGCTTGCTCGTACTCGGGCCAGGACTGCTAATGCTAACACCTCTGGTAGTTTCTGTGCTCACTGCAACATGCTTTGCATTCAGGAGGAACCGTAAGCTTGATATGCTTCGGTGGTATGCAAATTCTTTTTTGCACAAGTTGCACAAAACCATGCTTTTGTCAAGACTTCCATCAGGCAAGTTTTTTAAAATGAAACTTGGCCGCCATCAGTCTAAGCAATGCACTCTTATCGGATTCCTCCATGTTTGTTCTTTGGGTAGCTCTGACACATCTTGTGCATCAGTGTGATCGGTGGACCATGACGTTGGACACTGACAAACCTTCCGTGTTGTCTGGATGTAAACTGCGATTAAATACGCTAACATTTTAACGCATTATTTTTGTTGTAATTAATCGTAATTAATGCATTAAAGTCCCACCCCTAATACATACATGCATACACACTATATATATATATTATAAAGAAGACAATGCTCATATGGTCGAGGGTATTTTATTTTTATAATGTAAACATTTTTCCCCTTGTAGTGTAGTGTGAAAGCCAGATTGAACAGGGAAAGGAAGCAATTTAAAATTACCTTATATTTAGTCCAAACATCTACCCTTTAAGATGCAGTAGACTGAAGGATTTCTGAGAGGTTTCGACATAATTATGCAGCCCAATTTTCGCTTGGCCATTATTGCCGTCATCATCCTTTAGTAAAGAGCCACGGGTACCTCTTATGAGACTTTTGGACAAGGTGTAGCAATTACATCCATTTATAAACATTACTAACATGGTGTGTGTGGCCAAGAAAACATAACTGAAAATTTGATGAAAGCTTGTTTGTGTATGGGGGAGTCAGCGATGTTGTAAGTGTAAACATGTCAGTCATTTTAATCAGTCTTTCTGATGTTGTGAAGCCAAGGCCTTATCCTTAGTAGGGCAAAAACTTGGCTTGTTTTTGTGCAAATTTGAAAATTATATAGCTGCTTAATGCGCTTAAGGCTTTTTAAAAAAATGCTTTGATTACAGCAGCTGCTGCTGGTTTTGTCTGATTCCTGTTTGTAATGGGTTCAAGGCTGTGTTCATGAGCACTGGTGAAATTATTTGTGTTTCTATAAGACAAGAGATCCTGACAGCCAGCACAGTGCTGTTCGCTACAGTCAGGCCATAGGTATTTGGACAGTGACACAGGTTTTGTAATTTTGGTTATGTATACCACCAAAATAGCATTCAGTAAAGTATTTCGTTTTTTTCTGTTAATTATGGCACTCTGTAATTGTGGAGGCACTGTGTATAAAATAGTTGTATCGTGGTAAGAAAAAGCACGTAAACCCCCAAAGATCAGGAAGGGCACGTGCCTTGAGCCACTGTTGCATTAAATTGAAAAATGTCCCATCAGTTTCACATCTTTTGTGCCATGAACACAGCCTATGTCACTGTAGCTTCTACATAATCTACACAATTATATTGGCCGCTGATTAGTAAGTCAGGTGCATGTTATTGTGGGCCTATGGTCACTGTAACATGCAGAGAGGCCAAACATATCTTTTTAATAATACCAACAAAAAATACGGAGAAGTATCCATGAATTTGGATGCCGGTATCTTACTGGGGGTCACCTGCCTTTTTTCTTTGAGAGACTTTTATCTTGATCTAATGGCAGAGTTTAGTGTAACACAAGTAACAGACCTGTCACACCTTGATTTAGCCAGCTATGCCGATGTATGAAAAGTACACAGAATATGTTGGCGTATGTCTAATATGTTATGGGTAGGTGTTGTGTAAGTTAAGTACGTGTTGTGTAAGTAAGTAAGAACACGTTGAAGCAGGCTGGTATACTAAGTACGTCAGAAATTTTTGGGCATGCAGAATATTTTTGACGCATAAATCATATGTGAATTATGTGATTAACACACATCTCTTGTAAGTTACTCATAAGTCGAAATATGTCCATTGATGATGATCATTGATTTGCTGCACAAATGAAAGCTGTCGTCATGCCAACCGTTCAGAAGGTTTCAAATATTAAAACCATTCACACACTGAGAAAATATAAAGTCTTAAATTTACCTGCTCGATTCAGTCGGAGTCATCATCACAGCCTGATGTATCCACATAAACAGGGCTATGAAAACTCAACTGAATTCCGCGGATTTCATCAGGTGGAGAGTAGTGTTGTACTCTACTGATGGTCTGTAATCATGATTGTCAGCAAGTTAGGAAAATGCCGCAAAGCGTGACATGAATCTTTTTTCCTTTCCATTTTATCGGTACGCTCTTTTTACACATTTCATTTCATCATTCGCCGTCAAGTTTTTAAAAGAATTTTGCGGTATATGTCTGTGTCACAGAAGGACATCGTACAGCGACAAAGCCTATATCTAAAAAGTTGGATAAGGATAACGGAATCAAGAATCTGTGGAATTGGCACTGGCTTGAATTTGAAGTCTACAATGAATATCTTCATGAATACATCCGAAAGATAAAAGAACCGGGAAAAGCATACTGCATCTTGTGTGTAGTCAGGATGTTAAGCAGGGTAAGAATTTTTCTCACTCGAAAACGACGAAAAAGACGTGCTATTCAAACAGGATTTCACACAAGAATACGTGACTTTTTATTAATGGAGACTTTTTCTTTCGTTGGAAGAAAAGACGTGGTTTTTAATGGATTTACAGGAATTCACACAAGAATATACAGTGGGGTAAAAAAAAAAAGTAGTCAGTCCCTGTTTGTGCAAGTTCTCCTACTTAGAAAGATGAGAGAGGTCTGTAATTTTCATCATAGGTACACTTCAACTATGAGAGACAAAATGAGAAAAAAATTCCAGGAAATCACATTGTAGGATTTTTAAAGAATTTATTTGTAAATTATGGTGGAAAATAAGTATTTGGTCACCCACAAACAAGCAAGATTTCTGGCTCTCACAGACGTGTAACTTCTTCTTTAAGAAGCTCTTCTACAGTCAGACTCCAAACTCAACCATGGCCAAGATGAAGGACACCAGGAAGAAAATTGTAGATGTGCACCGGTCTGGGAAGAGTGAATCTACAATAGTCAAGCAGGTTGGTGTGAATAAATCAACTGTGGGAGCAATTGTAAGAAAATGGAAGACATACAAGACCATTGATAATCTCCCTCGATCTGGAGCTCCACGCAAGATATCATCCTGTGGGGTCAAAATGATCATGAGAACAGTGAACAAAAATCCCAGAACTACATGGAGGGACCTGATGAATGACCTGCAGAGAGCTGGTACCAAAGTAACAAAGGCTACACACTACGCAGAGAGGGACTCAAATCCTACAGTGCCAGGTGTGTCCCCCTGCTTAAGCCAGTACGTATCCAGGCCCGTCTGAAGTTTGCCAGAGTGCATATGGGTGATCCAGAAGAGGATTGGTAGACTATCATGTGGTGAGATGAAACCAAAATAGAACATTTTGGTAAAAACTCAATTTGTCATGTTTGGAGGAAGAAGAATGCTGAGTTGCATTCCAAGAACATCATATCTACTGTGAAGCATGGGGGTGGAAACATCATGCTTTGGTGCTCTCTTTCTGCAAAGGGGACAGGAAGACTGATCCGTGTTAAGGGAAGAATGAACGAGGCCATGTATCATGAGATTTTAAATCCTTCAAAACCTCCTTCCATCAGTGAGAGCATTGAAAATGCAACGTGGCTGGGTCTTCCAGCATGACAATGATCCCAAACACACCGCTCAGGCAACGAAGGAGTGGCTCCATAAAAAGCATTTCAAGGTCCTGGAGTGGCCAAGCCAGTCTCAACCCCATAGAAAATTTGTTGAGGGAGTTGAAAGTCCGTGTTGCCCAGCGACAGCCCCAAAACATCACTGCTCTAGAGGAGATCTGCATGGAGGAATGGGCTAAAATACCAGCTACAGTGTGTGCAAACCTGATGAAGACTTACGAGAAACATTTGACCTCTGTTATTGCCACCAAAGATTATGTTACAAAGTATTGAGTTGAACTTTTGTTATTGACCAAATACTTACTTCCCACCATAATTTACAAATAAATTCTTTAAAAATCCTACAATGCGATTTCCTGGATTTTTTTTTTTTCTCATTTTGTCTCTCATAGTTGAAGTGTACCTATGTTGAAAATTACAGACCTCTCTCATCTAAGTAGGAAAACTTGCATAATCAGGGACTGACTAAATACTTTTTTTACCCCACTGTAAGTGACTTTTGTACTATAAAGTATGCCATTGACATTTCACCATGATTTTCAAAATGTTCTACAAGCTTTAGCTGTGGTTTTTGAAATGTTTTCTAAGTTGATGCATAATTTGGTTTACAGTTAAAAGGAAACACATTCCAGGTCCTACATTCATGTCATATTCAGTTATTTCAACATTATCATTAACAGTTTAGGTGAATGGTTTAACCTAAGATCATTTAAATATGCACTCAATCCTTTAAAGCCTATAAAGTGAAACAGAATCCAGATCCGCATCACTTCCAAAATTTAATGGAGTCTTTCATTGTGTAATTTGTATCTGTGGTGCAAATTTGATGAGAATCCATGATGTAGTTTTGACATAATCCTTCAAAGCCTATATAAAGTGAAATCTTGATCCAGAATCCAGATCCAGATCACCTCCAAAATTTAATGGAGTCTTCCATGGTCTAAAATTTATCTGTGGTGAAAATTAACTCAAAATCTGTGCTGTAGTTTTGACATAATCCTGCTATCAGACAAGAAAAATAATGACATGAATAAATGCCGATGATTTTATTGTGTCCTTGGACAACGTACAAATCGTGGGCTTTACTTCTCAAAATTTGGCCATCAAAATGCAGGAAATAGTGTTTCAGAGGGTTCTAAATTTCAACATTTTTCAGAGACCAACAGAATTGTCCCCACACATTGCATGATAGTCGCGCCTGTAGAGCTCATTGCACGGCTATGCCGCGCTAAATTCTTCCATATGCTGTGAAAAAATCCTGGTTATCTCTTGTCAGTTATCGGGTGTTTGTTGTGTGGGCCGCCAGAAGAGGAGGTACTGCTGGCCCACCACTAGAGGGCGCCCTGCCTGAAGTGCGGGCTTCAGGCACGAGAGGGCACTGCCGCCTTACAGGAACAGCCGAGGTGACAGCTGTCACTCATCAACTATGACAGCTGTCACCGATCATCTGCATCTCACCCTGGATAAAAGCAGGATGACACCTCCACCACGTCGCCGAGATATCGACTTCTGTGAGAGGTAACTTTCTCTGCCAGCATTGATTGATTCCAAGAGCTATTGTGTTGCAGCTGTCTAACCAGAGGACCGGCGTGGGTCGCGACTGTTTCGTCCTACTTCCCGTCAGATAAGTGGTTACACAGACGCTGCACAAGCGTGTGTTTGAGGTGGAGGTGGAATTCCCACCGTTATTGTTACGGGGTGTATACACACCCACACTTGACTGTCTTTGTTCTCCGCCAGCAGTACCAGATCCGACACGCTGAGACGGTGGCCACCTGGGGACTTCGGGACTTGGCGGCTCCAGTATCCTTCGGGTTCGGTGGCGGTGGAAATCGTGTGGTTCCGGTTCATCTCCAGACGGGCGTCTCCTATCGTCGAGCCTGCCCACACGACACCTTCATTAATTGACTTGTATCTATTCTATAATCTGCTGTGTGTGGTTGTGACATTCACAACAGTAAAGTGTTCTCATTTAACTCCCTCTATTGTCCGTTCATTTACGCCCCTGTTGTGGGTCCGTGTCACTACACTTTCCCAACAGTGTTGAATTAAAATTTTTCATTTGAAGAAGTCTGTCTGACCGCTGATGACCTATAGAGGTCATTGATCTTTGCAACAAAAACGGCAGACTGAAAAGTTTATTTTCTTCATAAAGCAATTAAATGCACAAGTTTGATGGATGAAGTTGAAAATTTGTCTTATTTTGCCAATCTGGATATGCTAAATTCAAATCTTCCATATGACAAACTCAGTCTGGTCTGTGGTATCCTTTAAACATCATTGAACTTTGCATATGCAACACATGCGTTGTGCTCTTAAATTGAGATGTGAATGTCCTTGATATTACTATATCATCTTAAAAATCTGACCTTCCTAAGTTCTTGTGGTAAAATTAGATGATGAAACTAGGGCTGAAACGATTTGTCGAGTAATTCGATTACAAAAAATGTTCGAGGCAAATTCTGTGCCTTGAAGCTTCGTTTAACATTGTAGTACATATGCCAGGCCTGTGTGTGGCGCTGTAATGTCCACAGAAAAACAGAAGAAGAAGTAGAGCAAGCACTAATCAAATTAGCATAAAAGTTACAGCTTTCCAACGCGACAGAGTAAATTAAAGCCTTTTAGGAAAAAGATGGTCCACGCTGATCATCTGAAATAACTTACTGTGCATTTAAAGCAAAGCAATGTGTTTGTTTAAAAAAAAAAAAAAAAAAAAAAGTTTCGTCCGCTGGCTGCTCTACGCGTGGCGGCCGACTGCTGTCTCTCTCTGCCCGGTGTGAACAGCTCAGCACTGCCCTCACACAGCTCTGTCGCGGCCACAGTCTCTTGAAGAAGTCCACTCTTTCTTCTGTGTGACTCGCAATGAGTGTTTCGCTTTTTAATTTTCACTTTTTTGGACAACACACAATGCTTCACAAACATGGGAACTCAAATAAAATAATAATAATACTAAAAACAGTGACTGCGAGGCTGCATGTTCAACCTCCAGCTGAAAATGAAATGCATTGGCTGAATCGCAGGGAGAGTGTTAAAAAGAAATTCATGCGGGGACCCAGTCTACCACCTTAATAAATAAATAAATAAAAATGGTTAAATTTTACAAGTTGGGGAAAACAAAAAAACAGAAAGCCACAACCCATCGCCATTTCAGCAAATGTCAAGACTTTGGCCCGACTTTGGCTGAGCTCCTGACACAAGGAAAGATCCAAAACTTGTAAAGATGTGAAAAAGTAAATAATTACCCAGGAAAACAGAAAGGGATACACTATATTTGACAATCTCCGTGATGACACAGTGACATTGTGCCATTACTTAGGGAGAGCCCTGGACTGTTAATGTTTTAAAACGCAAAAGTACTTTTTATCCGATTACTCGAGAATAATCGATAGAATACTCGATTACTAAAATAATCTATAGCTGCAGCACTAGATGAAACCTGCATTTAAAGTAGACCTGCATTGAAATAAATGTGGTCAGATTTCAGAAAGAAATAGCTGATATGTATTTATAAGACCCTTGTGAATGCAGTCAAGTAAATCTGTAAGCCCAAATTTGTAATTCAGCGGAGAAATCTTCGTTTAAAAATGACAAATTGGCAGCTAAAATGTAGCCCTCCGCGAAAACAGTTTTTACATCAGGATCATTTCCATGACGTCGGGGACAAGACGACGCGCTCGCGCCTTCAGTCCGATCACGCATTGAAATTGATTTTATCTGTTAGTAATGTTACTGTTATACACATCCTGGTTTCAACATCCAAAACTAAGCTGCAGTGAATGCGAGATACAGCTCTGCATGCTCACATCAGTGGCAACATCGACAACGGGCGCTGTTCTTCCCCGACGCCTCCCTGTCACTGCGTCCGATGCGCTTACCGAGTGCATGCGCTCGTTAAATGCCGCCGCGGGCCACTCACACCCCCGTGTCTGCTGTGCAGCCACAGACACGGCTCTGTCTACTGAATGGAGGTGCAGCCAACTTGGCACAAGTCCAGAGACTACGCTTGCCGTTTTGATGCGGTGCGCCCGGTGACACCTGTTGCTCGCAAGGACAGACTTCTTGTGGCAAAATCCGCAGCGCCACACGTCTCTGTAATCGCAGCCACAGAGCTCCGTGGCCGCTGAGAGAGGTTTATAGCTTTTTAATGACTTGAATTCTTTGCGGGTCTCGCCTCCGTACCCCGCAACGGTAACACCGGAGGCGAAAGACAGTAGATTTTCAATGCAACACCACTCAATCAAACGGGCATATGAAAAAGTCCCCAAAAGTAATTTTCAAGCACAAATAAAAGAAATGTGTACTCACCAAGTGTACCGAAGACAATATGAAGTTTTAAAAAAGTAGATCCTTCCGTATAAGACAATAAAAAGGTGCAGATGCAAACTGACGTAAATCCACAAATTACAGTTGGCGCGCGCAATGCATGCTGGGATAGGGTCTTCTCCCTGACGTTTCGGCAGCGTCCCGGATGTGATGACAGTTTTGCGGAGGGCTAAATTTTAGCTGTAAATTTCTCATTTTTAAATGAAGATTTCTCCGTTGAATGACAGATCTGGGCTTGCAGATTTACTTTACTACATTCAGCAGGATCTTATGTGTAAATATGTCATTTTTTGGTCCAAAGATCTGACTGCGTTTATTTCAATGCAGGTCTACTTTAAGATATTTTTTTTTCTCAAAATGGCCATCATACTTTGACATTAGTCTACTGCTTTGTTTCGGCAAATGTTGCCAGAAGTGTGGCGGAGACATGCAGCGGGACACTGCAGCTGTTGTTTCTTGCAGTTACAGTTTGACACTGTGTGATGCAGCCACATGTAATAAGACATAACCGTTTGTGGCACAGAAGGAAGGGAAGTGAGAACTAGCAAGGAACATCGTTCTCAATTCACCAACCCATAGTTTCCGGTGGAAGTAGTGCAGGTCTTTGTTGATTTGCTTGGAGCCATACACCTGCTTGACAATGTGCCCTCTTGTATGAAATGACAGGGCATCCTGGCTTGGAGGTAACATCTCCAGAGCACGGGTTACCAACCCTGTTCCTGGAGGGCATCTGCCCTGCATGTTTTCTAACTCTCCCTGTTCCACTCTCAGGCATTTAACTTGATCAGGTGTGTTCAGCCAATCAAGAGCTGGAAAACACCACTTTCAAAAAATCAGGTGTGTCTTGAGTAGGCAGATGTGGAAAACATGCAGGGCAGATGCTCTCCAGGAATAGGGTTGGTGACCCCTGCTCCAGAGGAACAGCCTGAGCAAATAGAGAGGCCCCGGCACCGTTTGATGAGGTGCATGATCCAGCTTTGAAAACCTTACAAATAAAGGTCACCACGTCAACAATACAGGCTGTACTGCTGAGGTCACCTCTTCCAGGCTCTTTCAGGAGATTATGGTGCTCCATGAAAACTTTGAAACAAGATTTCTTTGAGTATCCTGCCAAGAAAGAAGTGGTATCACATCCTGTGACAGCGTGAAAGGCTGGCAGGGAGCTGAGCAGAGCATCGCCAAGGCTTTCAGCAACTGTGTGAATTGGAATGAATTTCTGCTTCTTTGAGGTGCCTGCCTTCATCCAAAATTTATCACAGTTTATGCTGGCAAAATGGACTAAAAAGGAGAATCAAAACATCTGTGTCTCTTGAGGCCACAACAACAGCAGAGGCTTGGCTCTTGGTACAGTGAAGCACCATCCTGGTGTCTGTTTGTTCATGTCTGGCCTCAAGTTCTTCTACATTAACATCAGATGTTGAAACCTCCACATGTTCATCATCAATGAATTCACCAGTAACAACAGTTTTATTTGGTGGAGCTTGAAGTATCAACTGTTGAGAGAGAAATCTAGCAAGGTCTGCCTTGTTTTCCCCACTGTCCATGAAATTTTCCTACTGCAGAGGCAGTGGTACAGCCTCTCTGATCTCCTGCCAAACTGTGACTGTCTTAAAATAAAATGGTAAATTGACTGCATTTATATAGCGCTTTTCCATCTGCATCAGACGCTCAGAGCGCTTTACAAATAATGCCTCACATTCACCCCGATGTGAAGGTGCTGCCATACAAGGCGCTCACTACCAGTGAGTTACTTAGTAACGCGTTACTCTAATCTGACCACTTTTTTTAGGAACGAGTAATCTAACGCGTTAATCTTTCCAAATCAGTAATCAGATTAAAGTTACTTCTCCATGTCACTGTGCGTTACTATTATTTTTCATTGTGGGTCGATAACAGCATTAAACTTGGTCTGTGGGCAGGAGGTCGGGGTTCGACTGAACTGCCCCACTTTAAGCGAGCTGTGAGCTTTTAATCCGCGGTTTTTTTGCAGCTGCTCGACTCGTCCTCACCTCTTAAAGCGCGGTGATCAGCACACCTGCACTGAACTTTACAAAGACATTTTTATACTTTTTTCCTCCTTTATTTAGAATTCTGAGCTGAGCCGCTCTGTATCGTCTCGTTAAAAACAGCTGATCCTCCGCGACGCGTCAACAACTAACACTATTTTCCACTCAAATGCACCTAAACTCTCTTTCTGAGGACCACATGATGTGAAAACGCAATAAAACTTTCTTACCTGTAAATCTGGTCATGTTTTCTGCATAAATAATGTTATCCATTCTTTGTGCTCAAACGCCAAAGCAGGGGCGAATCTAGATGGAATGGGGGCGTGGGGCAAGGATGTGCCCCCTCCCCCACAACACCCCTAGATTAAAGGTGCAATTTTGAAGCCGTTTTTTACTACAACTAATATTGCTTAAAATAATAATAATTTCGACAAGTAAAATGTTTAGAGAGAATTTAAATGTTAGAAAAATGTTAGAATTTAATAGTTACCTTTATAAACAATGTAGGCTCGAAATTGCAAGTTTTACTGTTACAGTGCTGTCAACAGTTAAATATGAGTTCAAGAAAGACGTCTTTATTTTACTTTTTATAAAACAAGTATTTATTTTCATTGAAGTCAAGAAAGGGTGACTATAAAGTGAGTTTTGGCAAAACAGGTATCATTGTCATGTTGAGGTGGCAGAGGGTTGTTGTCGGCAGCTGGGAAAAGTAACTAAAAAAGTAACTAGTAATCTAACTTAGTTACTTTTACAATTGAGTAATCAGTAAAGTAACTAAGTTACTTTTTCAAAGTAACTGTGGCAACACTGCTCACTACACACCAGAGGTCATACAAGATTTTGCAGTTGAGAGTTTTAAATACTCTCAAAATTCATACCATGAAAGTTTTTGCCAAGTTAAATATCATTTTACAAAGGTGTAGGACAAATCCTCATGTTCGTCGTTACCTCGGCAAGAAAAAAGGGTTAAAGTTGGGGAGGTGATGGTCTCGTGGTTAAGCGTTGGGCTTGAGATCAGAGGGGTCCTTGGTTCAAAGCCCAGCCTGACTGAAAAATCATTAAGGGCCCTTGGGCAAGGTCCTTAATTCCTGAGTTGCTCCTGGTGTGTAGTGAGCGCCTTGAATGGCAGCACCCTGACATTGGTGTGTGAGTGTGTTTATGTGAATGGGTGAATGTGAGGCATCATTGTAAAGCACTTTGAGCTTCTGATCCAGATGAAAATCACTATATAAATACAGTCCATTTACCATTTAGCACATTTGTATTAAGGCAAGAAACTGTTCAGTTTGCTGTTTTGGTCGTGAAGGTCAGTGACCTCTAGAGGTCACCAGAGGTCAGATAGAGTTCTTCAAATGGAAAATTGAAATCAGCACTGTAGAATTCACAAAAGATGGCCTTTTTTTTTTTTTTTTTTTTTTAGTTTAGTCATCATTGCAGTGCATTTGTTCCTTATGAAGCTGAGAAACTGGGTTTCGATGGGGCACTTAGGGTCACAAAGTTCAATGACCTCTAGAGGTCAACAGAGGTCAGATAGAGTTTGTAATGTGGCAGAATTGAATTCAGCACACCCAAATTGACAAAATAAGACTGGTTACCAACTTGTCCCAAAAATGTCTGAGCCTTTTTAAATAACATTTTCTACTTTGGTCTGTCTGCCCTCCGCATTCTCTTTACATCACAGCTGCCTCCCACTGTAAGACACACAAACACACACAGCCTGTGGCGAATAGAGGATGAAATGCAGGTGTGTGGGGGGGGGAAGCTTGTAACACTGTAGCACATTGACACTTTTTTTTTGGCTCTGTCTAATTAGTGGAGTAGTGGATGCACCCTGCTAAGCTTTAGAGTTTTATGCTAGTCTGCTCTAATTTCTTGGTGCCTTTGATATCTTCCCAAGATTGACAGTTCACACTTGAAAAACACCAGACTGATGGAAAACCAAGTGGAAACAATGCCATCAAATGCCCCGCAGTCCCTCCCCTAAACCCTCTTGAATCCCATGTCTTCACAGTGTACCCTCCCCACGCCTCCACCATCTCTGCAAATGAAAAAAAATCTCAGCTTATATTACCTTTTATACTGTACTTGTAGATTCAAAGAGGGCTGCAGTTACTGATAATCTTCATAAGTGAGTGTTTTACTGATTATTTTTAGTTCATTTGGTCCAGTGAGCTAATATCACAGGAAATCGTCTGTCCACAACTCAAAGAAAGTTTTCCTTCAGTTCTTTGTGGATTTTGCTGTGCATTATTACTCACCCCAATAGAGCGCTTCGCTCTCAGACTGCAGGCTTACTTGTAGTTCCTAGGGTTTGTAAGAGTAGAATGGGAGGCAGAGCCTTCAGCTTTCAGGCTCCTCTCCTGTGGAACCAGCTCCCAATTCAGATCAGGGAGACAGACACCCTCTCTACGTTTAAGATTAGGCTTAAAACTTTCCTTTTTGCTAAAGCTTATAGTTAGGGCTGGATCAGGTGACCCTGAACCATCCCTTAGTTATGCTGCTATAGACTTAGACTGCTGGGGGGTTCCCATGATGCACTGAGTGTTTCTTACTCTTTTTGCTCTGTATGCACCACTCTGCATTTAATCATTAGTGATTGAAGACTGCCCCTCCCTGAGCCTGGTTCTGCTGGAGGTTTCTTCCTGTTAAAAGGGAGTTTTCCTTCCCACTGTCGCCAAGTGCTTTCTCACAGGGGGTCGTTTTGACCGTTGGGGTTTTTACGTAATTATTGTATGGCCTTGCCTTACAATATAAAGTGCCTTGGGGCAACTGTTTGTTGTGATTTGGTGCTATATAAATAAAATTGATTGAATTGATTGATTATTTGTGTTTTTTTTTTTTTCTTGCAGAATTTTGGCATTTTATATTTTGGGGAAATATGGACTTTAATTTTCATCATTGCCGTTGTTATTTTAAAAATATTTTTGCACATAACAGTAATAATGTCTTCAAAGTGAATCTTTACTGTACATTGGTTGGGAAGTACACCTTGTGCATATTTGAAGAAAAGGAGAGTGAAATATATATATAGGTGAACCCTGTTAACTTGAGCGGGTTTGGGTCCACGAAATCGGACCATGAGTTATCTGAAACCATGAGTTAGTAAGTGGCGCACACCTGTGTGCCATGTTAGTAAGTGGCATGGCGCACTAATCTGGCAAACACCATTCATTTGCCAGTGTTGAGCAGGCAAGCAGGCTGCAGCTGAAATTTTATCTTTTTTATGAAATTATTGCAGGGCCAACACATTCACGCTCACTTACACCTACATTCAATTCAGACCAGTGCTTCTCAACCATGGCCTCAAGGACCACCTCACCTACACATTTTCCATCTCTCCCTGCTCTGCTCCAAGCTGAATAGCTCATTCATGTGTCTGTTAGTACTTGATTGTTATACACATGAATGAGCAGCTTTGTGGCAGAGCAGCTTGTGGCAGAGCAGGGAGAGATGGAAAATGTGTAGGTGAGGTGGTCCTTGAGGGACACATTGAGAACCACTGATTTAGAATCCCCAGTTCATCTAACCTGCATGTCTTTGGAAGTGGGAGGAAGCCAGAGCACTCAGAGAGGACCAGGTTGGAAGCAAACCTGAGACCTTCTCGCTGAGGCAATTTTATGTACTTGCCTTTGACATTTCAGCTTTGAGAAGTGCATAAAAGCAATTTAAATCTCCCTGTTGGGTTGGGTTGTGATGATTAATATTGTGCACCTCAAAGAAGTCATTATCTTCCTATCTGATTGGTAGCTTTTAGGCACAAAAGGAAACCAGTGATGGACCACCTGGACAGCCAGCTCGCCTTTCCCAAGGATTTTCAGAGCTGCGTATTTGGGTCATTCAAGACCAAATCAAAAGATGGGTGCTGCGACCCATGTCAGCCCCCCCCCCCCCCCCCCCCTAATTATGTTACTGAACATAATTAGGCAAATGGTTTATAATTAAAAAAATAAATGGATTTAATACTAAATGTGAGATGAAGGCACTGTTTCAGAAGGTCATATCTGTGAAATTAGCTGAAATTTGATTTGTTTATATAGTGATGTAATTTAAGAAAACTATTTGAGCATAATAGTTAATTCATTCGCGGTGACATAATAGTATTTGAGAAAAGACCTTCAAAATTTAAAACAAATTAAAAACCTTTTTAGGTTCAAAATTAGTGGTGGATATCGCCACATAAACCAAATGCCATAGGTCAGGGGTGCCCAACCTTTTTTGACCCGAGATATACTTTTAAAGATGACAGTGTATCGAGATCTACCAAGCCATATGGAACGCCACAGTGTAGCCGCAATATAACATGCACCAATATAATAACACAATTTTCTGGCTGGTTTTAACAATAATAATGCATCATTGAAGTAAATGTACATAGTGGAAAATAATAAACACAAGTAGGCCTAGGACTGGCCTCAAGTTGGAAAAGTTGTTCCCTACCTTAGTGGGACTTCTGGCCCAGAGAGGAGGAAGCTGGTCTCTCATAGTCCAGACAGTAGGAGCTGAGTGCAGCCATAAGCAGGCACTCAGACACTCTGTCTGCATTAGATTCCAGATTCGGACATTCATATCAGGTGTTGCTCTGGATTTGAGCTCACTGTCATTTTTCAGTGTGAGGGTCCAGGTTGAAGAGTGATACCACTTTGGAGGATATACTGTCCACATCTATATTTTCCCCAAATAGAAAACAGAGAAAACTGACTCTTTGGATGCAAAGTCAGTGAAGCGCCTGTCAAATTCTGACAAGATGCTCTGCACGTGATCATCGTAACGTGCAGAGCATCTTGTCAGTGTCTTGGTGCTTAAGTTCTGTGTCCATGTGTGGAAAGTTCTGCAGGTCACACTGTTGCAACCTGCTTGATAACACATGTAATATTCTTTAAAACTTGCTTTCAAATCCAAAAGCTGTGCATATTCAGCACGGTTTGAACGTTTCAGAAATTCTTTAATTTCAGGGAGAAGACCATTCCAGAAATTTACCTCTGCTGAGCCACCTAACATCTGTGTGCAGCAGATGTGCGTCTCTTCCAGCTCTGAACAAAATAAATGTGTTCTCAGACTCCTGGCCGAACAGAACACTGCAGTCTTGTTCGCCACATTCATCACTCTTCATATTTATGGACCACGAATCATTGTGCTGATCGCCGACTTTTCAATTCCTGAACTTTTCCGACGTGAGCGAGGGATTTAGAAGCATTAGAAGCTAGCATTAGAATTTTGCATGGTATTTCTTGTGAATCGTCTGAAATGCCGCTCCAATTTCCCTTTCTTCAGTAAAGCCACATTTACATTGTAGCTAAGACAGATGGATTTGCAATTTGAATAAATGAAAAAATTAATGAAAATTATAATTTTTCTTATTCACCATAGAAGAAGAGCTCTTCTTCTACTCTGGCGTTTAACAGCAGCTGGCATCCTTGTTGGTGCATTGCTGCAACCTGCTGTTATAGCAGCATTAAATTCTCTTGAATCCAGTGAGTTTTTTTTTTTTCATGCGATCGACGAGTTGGGCACGCCAGCCAAAGGTGTTATACTTGCTAAATATGTGCAAACGGAACATGTCAAACAAATTTGCAAAACAGCCTATTATAGTGTTCATTGTTCCAGTCATAAAACTACATTCATACATTATGAATACGGTGCACCCCGGAAAGTATTCGTTTTTTCCTTCGAAACACCCCATAATGACAAGAAAAAAGTTTGTTTTGAAAGTAATATCGAGGTCTTTCACATCTCAATTTAAGAGCACAACGCATGTGTTGCATATGCAAAGTTTCAGTGATGTTTAAAGGATACCACATACCAGACTGAGTTTGTCATATGGAAGATTTTAATTTTGCAGCTCCAGATTGGCAAAATAAGACACACATTTTCAACTTCATCCATCAAACTTGTACATTTATTGCTTTATGAGAAAAATAAACTCTTTTCAGTCTGCCGTTTTGGTTGCAAAGGTCATTGACCTCTAGAGGTCACCAGCGGTCAGACAGACTTCTTCAAATTAAAAATTTTAATTCAACACCCAAAAATTGACAAGAGATAGCCAGGATTTTTTCACAGCATATGGAAGAATTTAGGGTTTAGATCAGGGAGATTGTACGTCCCAATCGTGCCTCTCCAGGTGTCTCTGTCATTGCTTATTATTTGCCGAGGGAGTTTTCCCACACCATTGTCCTAATTTTTTTACATCCATCCAGTGGCAGACAGGTCGAGGACCAGTGACGTCATCACCTCCGTGACAGCGAGGCTGCAGACGCTGCGTCCCAGCGCTTTCATTGCCATCTCTTGGGATTTAATCATGTTACCCTTTTCAACATCCCTTCCCACTTGAACCACCGCAGTTTGGGGACTGTAAAACAAGAGACAACAAGGCTATAGACCCACTGTATGCTAATGTCAAGGAAGCATACAGTGCCACAGCCCTCCCCCTGCTCGGCAAAACAGACCATAACCTGGTCTTTTAGAGCCACTCCGCATTCCTGCAGTTCCACAGCAACCTGTGATCATCAGAGTGGTACGGAGGTGGTCACAGGAGGTAGAAGACAGCCTTCGTGGATGTTTTGAGATGACTGATTATGATGTGCTCTGTGATCCACAGGAGGAGGAACATCGCAAGCATTCGGGACTGCTTAACTGATTATATTACCTCTGTACAGACAATATCATCCCAACCAGGCTGTGTGCCATTACCTTAATAACCAACTGTGGTTGACCAAGGACATCAGGGGTGACACGGAACAGAAGAAGGCTGCATTCCAGAGTGGAGACAGAGAGAAGTTGAAGAGGATGCAACAAGACTGAGAGATGCACAGAGGGGAAGGACAGTTACAGGAGGAAGCGTGGCAAAATAATTCCTTCAGAATAAATAAAGTTGATCTCTTTATCTTTAATATGATGCTGCATTAGAAAAGAGCAGCAATGGTTAGTGAGTGAAATATAATCTTGTTCAGCAGGAGAACAATTTGCTGTTTTCTTCACTGTCTCCACTTTGTTTTACCTTCAACTCTAGGATGTGATCACAAAAGGGTTTATATAGAAGGGTAGATGGTGAACACCTTATGATTGGCTGGGGGGAGGGAATCAGTCTTTTCTTTTTCCTTTAATCCGTGAAATGTGATTGGCAACACAAATCTCTTATAACGTTTCTGAATCAGACAAATCGCATTTTCTGTGGTGTGAACTGCGGATTACTTGCAAAGTGTGCTAAGTGTGTTTTTATGTCATGGTGATTTGATTTTAAAGTGACAACTGCATAATTTGATGTATTTACAGTAAAAAGCTCAGCTCCATGCTCACAGCCTGTTTAAATAAATAAACAGTAAATAACAGATGTACACACCCAAATTCCAATGAAGTTGGGACGTTGTGTAAAATGTAAATAAAAACAATACCATGATTTGAAAATCCTCTTCAACCTATATTCAATTGGAATACACCACAAGACAAGATATGTAATCTTCAAACTGATAAACTTGTTTTGTACAAATATTTGCTCATTTTGAAATGGATGCCTGCAACAAGTTTCAAAAAAGCTGGGACAGTGGTATGTTTACCACTGTGTTACATCACCTTTGCTTCTAACAACACTCAGTAAGCCTTTGGGAACTGAGGACATTAATTGTTGAAGCTTTGTAGGTGGAATTCTTTCCCATTCTTGCTTGATGTACGACTTAAGTTGTTCAACGGTCCGGGGTCTCCATTGTTGTATTTTGCGCTTCATAATGCATGGATGCTTATTCGCCATCTTTGGGCGGATTTCCATCTTTTTGCAAAATCTTACCGTCTAAAAGAAGTAGCAAAACATTAATTTTTATTTCCTCAAATCCATGAAATGGTAGTTTAGCAGAAAAACTCCAAATCGCTGAGAAATTTATCATAAAATAGTGGTGTGTTCAGGGTTCTAGCGAGCGCAAACTTGCGTTACGGCCCATTACACTATAATTTTGGACCGTTACACTTTTTTGGACTGTTAGGATTTTCAATACAGAGTCTGTATCAACCGTTTCTCAGCGCGTCTCCAGTAGCGTGAATAGAAGCATGCTTCGATTCAGTGGCTCATGGCTCTTTGATTCACTGCTCTTCAGAAGCGGTAAGTCTGCTTCATAACCCCTCAAGAAGCCCATTAAAATATCATGAGTCATTTTTGTGTGGATTAAAGTTACTAACTGGGACTCTTGTTGCAGTCGAGAAATGAGCTTCAAACGCTGCGTGACTCCCTGACTCTGTCCTCTGCTGAGACAGAGTCCGCTCAGAATTAATAACTTCAAAACGAATCGCCGCTTTAAATAAAATGACACCTCTTACAAACGTTGCAATACAGACAAAGTACAATCGACTAAAACGTTTTTTCCTCCCAAAATGAGACGTCTTGCATTCTTTATAAACCTGACCTGCAGCACATCTGCAAGAGCTCAGCTCATAGGTATGGAAAGACATTCATGCCAATAATAATGTCTGACAGCAAATGCTTTTGACAAAAACTAACATTTTATTTCTGTTTATGTGCAGAGATCAAGGATCCACCATGTAGAGTTTATTATGTCCAGAGTTTAAGGATCCAGTAACCAATTTCATATTTATTTGCTTTAAGACTCAATAAAATGTTGTTCAATTTCAATTTAATCAGCTTATAAAGCGCCAAATTACAACAAAAGCTATCTCAAGGTGCCTCACACAGAACAGTTCAACATAAAAAATTAAAATAAATAAATAAATTCAATACATAATTAAAAATAGAAGTAAAAGAATAAACAGATAAAAAATAAAAAACTATTCATAAGAAAGAGAATAAAAATAGGCTTTAAGGCTTGACTTAAAGTACAATAGATATTTTAAATTGATATTCATGATATTCATGTTTTGTACATACATATTAATTTATTTGAAATGTGGACTCATCAGACCACAGCACACTTTTCCACTTTGCCTCTGTCCATTTCAAATGAGCTCGGGCCCAGAGATGGCGGCGGCGTTTCTGGATGTTGTTGATGTATGGCTTTTACTTTGCATGGTAGAGTTTTAACTTGCACTTTTAGATGTAGCGACGAACTGTGTTAACTGACAATGGTTTTCTGAAGTGTTCCTGAGCCCACACAGTAAAATCCTTGACACAGTGATGTCGGGTTTTTAATGCAGTGCCGCCTGAGGGATCGAAGGTCACGGGCATTCAGTGTTGGTTTTCAGCCTTGCCGCTTACGTGTAGAAAATTCTCCAGATTCTCTGAATTTTCTGATTATATTATGGACTGTAGATGATGGATTCTCTAAATTCCTTGCAATTGAATGCTGAGAAACATTGTTCTTAAACTGTTTAACTATTTTATGCAGTTGTTCACAAAGTGGTGATCCTCACCCCATCTTTGCTTGTGAACGGCTGAGCCTTTTGGGGATTCTCCTTTTATACCTAATCATGAGTGTCCTCCCAAATGCTTGTTGAGTGTTGTTAGATGATTGGTGATTTGAAATTTGTTGCAAGCCATTCATTTTCAAAATGAGCAAATATTTGCACAAAAACAAAGTTTCAGTTTGAACATTAATATCATTTCTTTGTGTGTATTCATTCAATATGTTGAAGAGGATTTGAAAATCATTGTATTCTGTTTTTATTTACATTTTGCACAACATTCCAACTTGGAACATGGAATTGGGGTTGTACCACATGTCGTGTTTCACTCAGAAATGAAATTTGACCTACATTTTGGTCACATTTGACATCATGAAAAGCCCTGAAGGTCAAAGTCATCTGAGGCAACAGCACTTTTGCAAGGCCAACCCCTATAATTCCGTGATATTTGGATGCAAAAATTCAAGAAAATGGCTTCAGGAGTGTTCATTTACTGAGCTTGGTCTTTGACCATATTGTGACTTTGATAGCTTGACCTCACTTTTTTCATATGTCAAGAGAAGTTTTCAAGTTTCTGCATGTCCATTTGGAAGATGATCCAAGATTTGCACATTTTTCACACCCTTAAATATAAAAAAATGCACTTTTTCTTGTCATAATGTCTTCAAATCATGTCATAATGCAGAACTCTTTATTTTTTGAATCCTCTCATCAAACCCTATAATTTGGTGTTACACGACATGTTTTACTCAAATATAAAACTTGACCTACTTGTATGTCATCCTTGACCTCCAGGTAAACCCTGAAGGTTAAGGTTTATTGCTTATCTCAGGTCATGGCTTATGAGCAATACCATTCACCGTAGTCATGCGAGTCACCTCTGTACCCACCTGTTATAAGTCCACCACCATAGTGCCTGTCCTCAAGTGAAGCACAGTCACCTGCTATTGTCCCACAGCACTCACTCCAATCATAATGAAGTTCTTTGAAAGGATCTTCATGATCCACATCAAAAAGATCACGACATGTTTTAGTCAAATATGAAACTTGACCTACTTGTAGGTCATCTTTGACCTCCAAGTAAACCTTGAAGGTCAAGGTCGATCGCTTATCTCATTTGTCCTTCTGTGACCGTGAGCTGTGCTTGACTTCCATTTTTCGCACACCAAAAGAAATCTTTGTCAAGTTTCTACTTGACCGCTTTGATGTTTCCTTGTACAAACCTCTGTACCCACCTGTTGTAAGTCCACCACCACAGTGCCTGGCCCCAAGTGAAGCACAGTCACCTGCTATCGTCCCACAGCACTCACTCCAATCATAATGAAGTGTTTTGAAAGTATCTTCATGATCCACATCAAAAAGACCATCCCAGACACCTCAGACATGTTGGGGAAGACGATTGGAACAGTTGTCTTGGTCAACCAAGGAAATGACATTTTGCCTGGAGGCCTATTTCACTAACAAATCATACCGTTTGGAGGATAATTTGTAAAGAACATGACTTTTATGCAATGCGACCAAGATAACTGAAACTTTGAAGAATGATCGTACACAGACTGAAGTCAAATTTCTTGAAATTTGCTGGACCTTCATAGGATTTATTACAATTTTATGGGTTCTTTTTTTTTTTTTTTTTTTTTTTTTTTGTGACCGTGTATATACTTTTATATTGTTATGAATGCTGGTTATACTGTCAATTTCACTTCTACTGTTTTCTTGTCATTTTGGCTTCCTGAAATTTTATGTTGTCTTTCTTTTTAGCTTACTCCACTGTTTCGGGTGTAAATGGACCCCTGGTGATTCTGGATAATGTGAAGGTAAGTCATTCTGCATATACTGAAGATAACTCAGCAATAATTAGTCTTTTAGACATATTTCTGTTGGTCACATGACCTTCAACTTTGGGTTACCTTGAAAAGTCAAGTCTAGGAGCATGTGTTGCTACACTTTGCTGCATCCACAACACCACAGAATGTCTTTGGGTCCTGGATGGCAACCATGCAGGCAGACAACCGGCCCATTCCCACATGTCTAAAATAACTACCAATCTGCCACAGCAAGATGAAACATGGGCATCTTCTTGGCCTTTTTCCAGCTACTGGGGTCTTCAACACTCAGGCACGTGTGTACACACAGCAGGGAAAATAAGTATTGAATAAATATATTTCTAAAGGTCCTACCGACATGAAATTTTCTCCAGATGTCTGTTTCACCCAAGCAATCCACACATGCAAAGAAACCAAAAGAAATAAGTACAGACATATTTATGTGTAGTACAATGGAATGACACAGGAAAAGTATTGAACACACTTACTGAAATTTATTTAATACTTTATACAAAAACCTTTGCTTGTAATGACAGCTTCAAGACGCCTCTTATATGGAGAAATGCATGCATTATTCAGGTGTGATTTTTGGTCCATTCTTCCACATAAATGATCTTCAAATCTTGAAGATTCTGCAGCCCTCTTCTATGAACTCTGATCTTTTGTTCTTTCCATAGGTTTTCTATTGGATTCAAGTCAGGTGATTGGCTAGGCCATTCTAACAGCTTCAAATGTCCACCCTTATTTTATATTAATCATCCTGGTAGATTTTTTCTTTTTTTTTTTATCAAGAATGTCTCCATGCATGTTTCCATTCATCCTTCCTTCAGTTATATGAACTTTGCCATTGCCATCTGCCAAGAAACAGCCCCACACATGATGTTCCCACCTCCAAACTTCACTGTTGGTGTAATGTTTTTGGGCTGATGCGCAGTCCTGTTTGACCTCTAAACACGGTTTGGGATCCAAAGTGGTCTATTTTGGCCTCATCTGACCTGACTCTATTCTTCCAGTATTTTCACAGGCTTCACATGCTTTTTCTTCAGCAGTGGAGTCTTGTGTTGTGACCGTGCATACAGGCCATGGCGGTTGAGCGCATTACTTATTGTTTTCTTTGAAACAGTTGTTCAGTTGCTCTCCACAAGTGCCCTTGGCTCTTGGACAACTCTTCTGATAAATCTTTTCATTCCTCCGTCAGAAATCTTGCGAGGAGCACCTGGTCTTGGTGAAATGACGTTCTTTCCACTTCCAGTTTATGGCCCTACAGTGCTCACTTGAACATAGAGAATTTTAGAAATCCTTTTGTGACCAGTGTTTTGCAACAATAAGGTTGTGACGATCTTGAGAGAGTGCTTTGCTGTAACCCATCATGAGATGTTTCTTGTGTGACACCTTGGTAATGAGATACCTTTTTTTAGACCAACAGTTGGGACTGAACCAGTGAATATTAATTTGCACTGATAAGAGCCTGGATTGCTTTCTAAATACTGATAGATTTCAGCTAGTGTCTTGGCTTTCCATACCCCTTTCCCTCTCCCTTTTTTCGTGTGTTCATTACTTTTTTCCTGCGTCATTTCACAGTATTACACATAATGTAATTTCTGGGGTGTATTATGTGTAGTGAAAATTTCATGTCAATAGCACCTTTTAGAAATACAACCCCTGGCAATAATTATGGAATCACCGGCCTCGGAGGATGTTCATTCAGTTGTTTAATTTTTGTAGAAAAAAAGCAGATCACAGACATGACACAAAACTAAAGTCATTTCAAATGGCAACTTTCTGGCTTTAAGAAACACTATAAGAAATCAGGAAAAAAAATTGTGGCAGTCAGTAACGGTTACTTTTTTAGACCAAGCAGAGGGAAAAAATATGGAATTACTCAATTCTGAGGAAAAAATTATGGAATCATGAAAAACAAAAGAACGCTCCAACACATCACTAGTATTTTGTTGCACCACCTCTGGCTTTTATAACAGCTTGCAGTTTCTGAGGCATGGACTTAATGAGTGA
Source organism: Thalassophryne amazonica (assembly GCF_902500255.1). Lineage (NCBI taxonomy): Eukaryota > Metazoa > Chordata > Actinopteri > Batrachoidiformes > Batrachoididae > Thalassophryne > Thalassophryne amazonica. The sequence goes on from NC_047115.1 coordinate 85,749,669, forward strand.
CAAACAGTACTCTTCATCAATCTGGCTCCAACTTTCTCTGATTGCTGTTGCCAGATCAGCTTTGCAGGTTGGAGCCTTGTCACGGACCATTTTCTTCAACTTCCACCAAAGATTTTCAATTGGATTAAGATTAAGACTATTTGCAGGCCATGACATTGACCCTATGTGTCTTTTTGCAAGGAATGTTTTCACAGTTTTTGCTCTATGGCAAGATGCATTATCATCTTGAAAAATGATTTCATCATCCCCAAACATCCTTTCAATTGATGGGATAAGAAACGTGTCCAAAATATCAGCGTAAACTTGTGCATTTATTGATGATGTAATGACAGCCATCTCCCCAGTGCCTTTACCTGACATACAGCCCCATATCATCAATGACTGTGGGAATTTACATGTTCTCTTCAGGCAGTCATCTTTAAATCTCATTGGAATGGCACCAAACAAAACTTCCAGCATCATCACCTTGCCCAGTGCAGATTCGAGATTCATCACTGAATATGACTTTCATCCAGTCATCCACAGTACACGATTGCTTTTCCTTAGCCCATTGTAACCTTGTTTTTTTTCTGTTTAGGTGTTAATGATGACTTTCGTTTAGCTTTTCTGTATGTAAATCCCATTTCCTTTAGGCGGTTTCTTACAGTTCCGTCACAAACGTTGACTCCAGTTTCCTCCCATTCGTTCCTCATTTGTTTTGTTGTGCATTTTCGATTTTTGAGACATACGAGGTCTGTGATAAAACTAACGTACCTTTTTATTTTTTTCAAAAACTATATGGATTTGAATCACGTGCGATTACATCAGACAACCTTGAACCCTCGTGCGCATGTGTGAGTTTTTTCACGCCTGTCGGTTACATCATTCGCCTAAGCTGGCTTTGAGTGAGGAGTGGTCCACCCCTCCCGTCGGAATCTCTTTGTCTGAGAACTTCCTGAGAGACTGACACTTTGCTTGATCAAAATTTTTTCAAAAACTGTGAGGCACATCGAAGTGGACACCATTCGAGAAATTCAGCTGGTTTTCTGTGAAAATTTTAACAGCTGATGAGAGATTATGGACTGTTGCTGTCGCTTTAAGGACTGCCCACGGAGCGGGACGTCGCGATGCGCCCTGAGCTGCCGCTGTCTGCCTGTTTCGAGCTGAAAGCTTCCAAATTTAAGCCTTTGTTGACCGAGGACGTCGTGAGAGAACAGAGAACTTTCAGAAGAGGTCGGGATCAGCAGTTTATCCGGACATTCCACTGTTAAAGGAGATTTTATTAATGAAAGATGTGCGGACGGGTCCGCGCATTGGGACGCAGCCGGCGCGGTGCTGCGGCACAGGAGAAACACCTCCATGTTGATAACCATTTGTAAAAACCAGGTGGCTTTTGGTGGCTTTCAGTTGAGTGAGTATCTGAGAAATTTTTTAACAGCTGGACATGTTCCAACTTGTCCTTAAGGCTTCCAACGGAGGTGTTTTTCCTGTGGTGGCGCCGGTTGCGTCCCGACGCACGGACCCGTACGCACATTCTTTCATTACAAAATCTCCTTTAATAGTGGAATGTCCGGATAAACTGCTGATCCCGACCTCTTCTGAAAGTTCTCTGTTCTGTCACGACGTCCTGGGTCAACAGAGGCTTAAATTTGGAAGCTTTCAGCTCGAAACAGGCAGACAGCGGCGGCTCAGGGCACGTCGCGACGTCCCGCTCTGTGGGCAGTCCTTAAAGCGACAGCAACAGTCCATAATCTCTCATCAGCCGTTAAAATTTTCACAGAAAACCAGCTGAATTTCTCAAATGGTGTCCACTTCGATGTGCCTCACAGTTTTTGAAAAAATTTTGATCAAGCAAAGTGTCAGTCTCTCAGGAAGTTCTCAGACAAAGAGATTCCGACGGGAGGGGTGGACCACTCCTCACTCAAATCCAGCCCACAGGCGAATGACGTAACCGACAGGCGTGAAAAAACTCTCACATGCCCACGAGGGTTCAAGCTTGTCTGATGTAATCACACATGATTCAAATCCATATAGTTTTTGAAAAAATAAAAAGGTCGGATACTTTTCTAACAGGCCTCGTATTGCTTTAAGTTTTCTGTCTTGACGCTTTGATGTCTTTCTTGGTCTACCAGTATGTTTGCCTTTAACAACCTTCCCATGTTGTTTGTATTTGGTCCAGAGTTTAGACACAGCTGACTGTGAACAACCAACATATTTTGCAACATTGTGTGATGATTTACCCTCTTTTAAGAGTTTGATAATCCTCTCTTTTGTTTCAATTGACATCTCTCGTGTTGGAGCCATGATTCATGTCAGTCCACTTGGTGCAACAGCTCTCCAAGGCGTGATCACTCCTTTTTAGATGCAGACTCACGAGCAGATCTGATTTGAGTCCATATTTTTTTTTCCCTCTGCTTGGTCTAAAAAGTAACTGTTACTGACTGCCACAATTTTTTTTTTTTCTTGATTTCTTATAGTGTTTCTTAAAGCCAGAAAGTTGCCATTTGAAATTACTTTAGTTTTGTGTCATGTCTGTGATCTGCTTTTTTTCTACAAAATTAAACAACTGAATGAACATCCTCCGAGGCCGGTGATTCCATAATTATTGCCAGGGGTTGTATATTTACTGAGAAAAATGGTGATGTGTTAACACACACACACACACACACATACATATATATATATATATATATATATATATATATATATATATATATATATATGAATAATGTATGTGTGTATGTATACAGTCCCCTCCAAAAAGTATTGGAACACTTGCTATTTCATATATTTTAATTTGTTTATGCCATTTTAAATACAAAAAATAAATTAATTAATTTAAAAGTGTTTTTTTTTCCTTAATCTCAAACTGAAAGCAAATTTCTACAATTTGATATAAATGAACTAAAAATTTAAAGCCAAGATGATGGGTTGCATAAGTAATGGAACACTTTGGTATAATACATATAAATTATCAGTTTTATTGCCAGTTTTCTTCAGATAATTCAGGGGATGGATACATGAACATTTCCAAGTCACTGAATATGTCTTGGACTTAATTTACATCAGCCATGTGATGTGGTGAGTGCTGCCCATCATGCCGTGGTGCTGGCTGGCCAGGAAGAATTTGTCGGCCTCTCTGCCAGCGCACGGCAGTCCGTGGTTGTGGTGTTGGCCAGTCTTGGCCATGTTCCTAATAAACTCTTCTAATTCAGGTGGATCAGCTGATGATTCTGAGGTGTACAGTGTGCGGTAAAATATACTGAAGCACAAATTTATTTCAACATTATTTCAGTATTCAGTGCCTAGATCATTATTTATCTTTGGAATAGTTTGATTAGCTGAATGTTGCTGTAACTGATGTGCGAGCAGTCGACCGGCCTTTTCTCCGTGTTCGTGGTAACCGTGTCTGGATCTGGATATTAAATACTCAGCCTGCTGTGTAGACAAGAGTGTTAAATTCAGTCTGAAGTGAAAGACGTCTCTTCACTAAATCTTGAGAGAAGGAGCGACTGAGTGCTGCGTCTATTTGTAATATCTCACCAGTTAGATGTTTCAAGTTTGTCTTTTTCTTATTTGTGCAGTAAGAAATTATTTGTCCCCTCAAGCAGGCCTTTAAGGCCTCCCACACAGTACAGAGTGACATCCCTGTCGTTTGATGAACTTTGAGGAAGAATTTGATTTTGGATGTAATAAACTGGACAAAATCCTCCTCAAATAGAAGTAAAGGATTAAGGTGCCAGGGACGGTAAATAGAGTGTGTTACTGGGATCATCAGCTTCATAATGAGAGCTCTCTGATCTGAAATTACCATTGCTCTATAGTCACACTCTCTCACTAAGGGCAAAACACGCTTATCTAGGAAAAAATAGTCAGTCTGAGTATGACTTGTGAACCGGGGAGGAAAATGAGTATGCTCTTGAGGTAGGATTGCGAAAGCGCCACATATCAGCTACATCACAAGTTTTTAGAAAAGAGTTGATTGTATGAGCAGACTTGGTCAGATTAATCTTCACCACAGCACTATGGTCGAGTGATTAATGAACACAGTTCATATCACCACCTATCAGAAGACTGCTGATGTTATGTTTGGCAAATTTGAAAAGAGGGAGTAAAAAAAAAAAAAAAAGGGGGTTATCGTTCCAGTTTGGTGTGTAGACTGAGACTAAGATCACTGGGAGAGTGTATAATTTACCTACTACAACAGCATAATGTCCAGCCGTGTCTGAGTGGACACTAGATGCTGTAAATTGTACCTGCTGTCCAATCATGATGGCTGCTCCCTTGGATTTAGATTAGAAACTGGATTGAAACACCTGACCGGACCATTTTTTACTTAGTTGCACACTATCTGCAGAGTGAACGTGTGACTCTTGTAAAAAGGCAATATCAGCTCTCAGTTGCTTTAAATGACTCCTAATTTTATGAAATTTTAGTGGATTGTTAAGAGATTTTTCATTCCAGCTCACACAGTTAACTAGACAGCCATTAGGATAACTGTTTTTCATACTGTTGATCATAGTCAGGAAAACAATATATCACCTGATACACACAGATCACAAGATACCTGACAAAATTCACCACAAAGAAATCTGGTTTAGTCCCACCCCTATCTCCCACATGAACATGGAGATAACAACGCTTGAAAGCAAATCCACACATTAGTGCTTGTATTGAGGAAAAAAAGAAAACACTTTGCTACTCTGGGCTCCCGCTTTGCCTGTCAGTTAAGAAATACGGAGTTATTAAATAGTGGTAGACTAAATTAAAAACAAATCTAAATCTGAAGAACACTCTCAACTGAAATAGCTGTAAGAGGAAATGTTTAACAGCCTAAACAACAACATGATTAAATAAACAGTAATATGAATAATCCCGGAAGAACATATTATATGTAATTAAAATAATAATGAAGGCAAGTAACCCAGAGCGATGATAATCAGTGTGTCTTTGTACTGCAGTGGCCCGCGGCAGCGCACTCGCTCCAGTATCTCCACACACTCCTGGAAATAATGCAGCTTCATCAGCATGGAGGGCCGTGGTGCCGCTCGCCACCTCCATCCTCACCGCCTGTAGTTCGGCATTAATAAAACCAAGGTATTCTGCCAAAGCATCCTTCGTTTCAGCCTTTATGACCTCTGAAATACTGGATTCAATTAAGCCAGAATGTCCGCCTTCAGTGTCAAGAGGTCTGTCTTGGTGGTCTTTGGTAATGGCGGCACTGAATCTTTATCCTGGTACGAGGCAGCGTCACACTTAGCGGCCACAGATCCCGTATATTTATGTATATATATATTTCTCAAACCTGTTGCCATTATGCATGAAAAGAGGGAAACAGTAGAATAAAACAGCAAAGTCATAGGTGTCAAATTTTAGTGAAGATAGATTCTTAAAAAAAACCCACAACAGTCATAAAAGCGGGAGCCCACGCCAAACACGTCCTACTCTGCTGCCGCCATTTTTTCCTCCCCCTTTCTCCATTGTTATCAAAATGTTGTGGATTTTAACATGACCTAAAGTTTGTGGGGTTTTTTGTATTTTGTATTTTGGAATCTTCCATACTGTGTAAAGTGCCTGTTAATTTGGTGTATATAAACATCTGAAACACTGAAATGCAGCCTTTAAATATTAATTATTAATTATTATTAAATATTAATAATTAAATTTTTTTTCAAAAAGTTTATATAGAAATGAGATAGATATTCTAATTGACTTATGTGGAGTTGGGGAAAATTACTTCAGAAGTTCTTAGCCAAGTTGTATATTTGCAAGTAACAAAGGTCACTTTGAGATTTTACTAATGACACTGTGTTGAATCCCTTTCAACCAGTTTCCCAGGTATGCTGAGATTGTTCACCTAACCCTGCCAGATGGCACACGGAGGAGTGGGCAGGTTCTGGAGGTGATTGGCAGTAAGGCAGTTGTACAGGTGAGTACTGCCACCATATATTGATGACTCACTAACTGCAAATAAAGCACTGCAGCGCATTTCAGTGATCTCATGTACTCGCGTGTGTGTGTGAGAATTCATATATATATATATACGAGGTCTATTAGAAAAGTATCCGACCTTATTATTTTTTTCAAAAACCATATGGATTTGAATCACGTGTGATTACATCAGACATGCTTGAACCCTCGTGGGCATGCGAGAGTTTTTTCACGCCTGTCGATTACGTCATTCGCCTGTGGGCAGTCTTTGAGTGAGGAGTGGCCCACCCTCTCGTCGATTTTTTTCATTGTTTAGGAATGGCTTAGAGACTGCTGCTTTGTTTGATCAAAATTTTTTCAAAACTGTAAGGCACAACTGAGTGGACACCATTCGATAAATTCAGCTGGTTTTCGGTAAAAATTTTAACGGCTGATGAGAGATTTTGGTCTGGTAGTGTCGCCGTAAGGACGGCCCACGGCGCCTGATGGCGATCTGCGCTTCAAGGCGGCAGCGTCTCGCCGTTTCAAGTTGAAAACTTCCATATTTCAGGCTCTGTTGACCCAGTAAGTCATCAGAGAACAGAGAACTTTCAGAAGAAGTCGGCATGAGGAGTTTATTCGGACATTCCATTGTTAACGGACATTTTGTAATGAAAGAACGTGCGGGCAGAGTCGCATGTCGGGCCGGACCCGACCGCGGGGGGTCGCGACAGGAAAAACACCTCCGTTGGAAACCTTAACGGGCAAGTTGGAACATGCCCAAGCTGTTAAACAATTTCTCAGTTACTCACTTGTTGAAAGCCATCAAAAGCCACCTGAATTTTACAAATGGTTTTCAACACGGAGGTGTTTTTCCTGTCGCGGCGCACACAGATTCGCCAAGTCGACACGGAAACGACTCGGCGAATTTGCGCGCACGTCTTTCATTAAAAAATGTCCTTAAACAGTGGAATGTCCGCATAAAGTCCTCATGCCGGCCTCTTCTGAATCTTCTCTGTTCTCTCACGACGTCCTGGGTGAATTAAGCCTTAAATTAGGATGTTTTCAGGTCGAAACAGGCCGAAACAGTGCTGCACGATGTCCCGCTCCATGGGAAGTCCTTACACCGACAGAAACACCCCATAATCTCTCATCAGCCATTAAACTTTTCACCGAAAACCAGCTTAATTTCGCGAATAGTGTCCACTCGGATATCCCTCACAGGTCCAGAAAAATTTTTTGATAAAGCAACGCGCGCCGTCTAGAGCAGCGTGTGAAACAAAGGAATTCAGCCGAGAGGGCGGGACCACATCTCACTCAAGGCCTGCCCACAGGGAAATGACGTCACTGACACGCATGAAAAAACTCACGCATGCGCACGAGGGTTCAAGCATGATTGGTGTAATCGCACGTCATTCAAATCCATATAGTTAAAAAAAAAAGTGTCTGTTTCTTATCTAATAGACCTCGTATATATATATATATATATATATATATATATATATATATATATATATATATATAGATGTAGAAATACAGCTGTCTTTGACAGGATCACCCAACCAATGTCATGCTGACGTCACGCGACCTTCAGAAATCCTGATGTGTAGTATTGTATTAAGCCTTTGCTCTTTTAAGCTGAGCTATTTTTTTAATCTGCTGCTGAAATTTAAAAATACAACACAATGCTAAAATACCCTCAGCCGTTTGAGCATATAATTGATGAAAGAGTGTGTAGAAAGAATGTGACCGTTTGACTCCTTAGAATAGGTCAAGGTTAGCCACTTTTGAACTTGTCCAAGGCCTGTATGCCACAAATGGTCCTTGTGAATTTGAAGACCCTGACCCTAATAGGAATGGAGTTATGCTGAACATAGACAGACAAATACATGCAAAGTCTTCGCAACACCCAAGGGCCATATTTTGGCCTTGAATAAAAATAAAATAATAATAATAATAAGCTCTTTAAGAATAAAAAAAGTAAAAGCAACAGCAACAAAAAGACCCTTTGCTCTTTTCCAGAGTGGACCAAAGTAGTGGGTGATTATATTATTGCCCTGCCTTTCATCGTCAGCTCACCTTTGGCAAGTGGTTATTATATAAATAATGAATGTTTGTGAATTCAGTGGGACAAATATTTCATGAGGTGGAAGATAGAATGTTCCATTCAACGAGGCGATGCCGACTTGAATGGAACATTCCATCTTTCACCAAATTGAATATTCGTTCCATTCATTCATTATTTGTTTTATGTAATTGCTAAAATAGATCCTTGTCATTTGATATTTTATTCATTTATAAACAACAGAAAAGGGACTTATATTTTGGTGTGTCACTGGTGCTTTGACATAAACAGTCTAACACAAACCTGAAATAGGAGTCCAGAATTGTTCTCAGTCAACTTGGACAAACAGTTAGATAGTTCAAAAGTAATTCTGACAATGTAGTCTGTGATGCTTCCAAAAAACAAAGACTTTGTGTACTTCCTCAGTCCAGCTAAAAATTGGGTCAGAAATTTGTCCAGGTTTTCATCCTAACAGCTCTAGGTGGCTTATGGCGTAGTGGATTTTTTTGTGGGGGGGGGGGGGGGCAAGGTTCAGAGAGTGCAACATATATGGAACCAAATTTGCACGGTAAATGGAATGAATAATCCATGTCACGTGATATACGAGGTCTGTCCAAAAAGTAACGGACCTTTTTATTTTATGCAAAAAATATATGGATTTGATTCATATGTTTTTACGTCAGCCAAGCTTGAACCTTCGTGCGCATGCGTGAGTTTTTTCACGCCTGTCGGTTGCTTCATTCGCCTGTGGGCAGGCTTTGAGTGAGCACTGGTCCACCCCTCTCGTCGTTTTTTCATTGTCAGGAGAATGTCTGAACGACTGCCGTTTTGTTGCATTAAAAATTTTTCAGGAACCGTGTGAGACAGCCAGGTGGAAACCATTCAGTAAATTTAGATGGCTTTCGGTGAAAATTTTATGGGCTTCACAGAGATTTTATGAGTGTTACTACCGCTTTACGCACGGCCCACAGCGGCTGAGGGCACGCCGCGCTCCGAGCCGCGATCGACAGTCTGAAATGACCATTTCATTTCTAAACGGATGGCTGTATGGATCCGGGACCATCATGTTCAGTTTCTCTGGTTATCACAAGAGCTGGACATCAGCCATTTTCCGGCAGATTTCACTTTTAACAAGAGCTTTTGTCATGGAAAGCCGCGCGGAGGCTTCGCGCGTCACGACGGATTCGCTGATGGAGCGAGACAAAGAACACCCCCGTTTTGGAGTGTCAGAGGACAAGTTGGGACATGCCCAGCTCTCCACAATTTCTCTTATACTCACTCGACTGGTAAGCCACTGAAAGCCGAGATAGGCATGTCCCAACTTGTCCTCTGACACTCCAAAACGGATATCCAGCTCTTGTGATAACCAGAGAAATTGCACATGACGGTCCCAGGTCCACACAGGCATCCGTTTAGAAATGATCTGGTGGTTTCTGCCTGTCGATCGCGGCTCGAGCGCAGCGCGCCGTGCGCCATTGTGGTCCGTCCTTAAAGCAGTAGTAACACTCCTTAATCTCTGTGAAGCCCATAAAATTTTCACCGAAAGCCATCTGAATTTTCCGAATGGTTTCCAGCTGCCTGTCTCTAACAGTTTCTGAAAAAATTCTTATGGAACAAAGCCCAAATCATTCCGCCATTTCCTCGCAATGAAAAAACGATGAGAGGGGTGGACCAGTGCTCACTCAAAGCCTGCCCACAGGTGAATGACGCAACCGACAGGCGTGAAAAAACTCACGCATGCGCACAAAGGTTCAAGCTTGGCTGACATAAAAACATATGAATCAAATCCATATATTTTTTGCATAAAATAAAACTGTTACTTTTTGGACAGACCTCGTACAAAGCACCAATCAGATGACAAGGATGCACTCAGCCGTTATATATAAAGAGTCATAGCATCCATGGTATCCTCCAGGGAACTCCCCAGTAAGTGATGGCAATAATGGCATTTATTGGTTGAGTTATTGTCTAGCTAAGCTGGCTGGGATGGACTCATTTACGTTTTTTGCTGCCAGCGCAGGGAACTCAGCAGTCCTTGCTCGCTTTCTGTGCCATTTTTACAAACACCTCTTTATATTAGTTGTAACAGTAATGTAAATATTTCTGTTTTTTCTATTTTTGTTCAGGTATTTGAGGGAACATCAGGTATCGATGCGAAGAAGACGGCCTGTGAATTCACTGGGGATATCCTGCGTACCCCAGTTTCAGAGGACATGCTAGGTACATCAAGTTAATTTTACAAATTCAAGCCATATTTTATGTTCGAACCACTCAGAGCTTTGGTTGAAAAAAAAAACTTTAAATAATAAATTGGTGTTTGCATAGAGTAATAATCTTGTTTTTCTGTTTTTTTTTTGTTTTTTTTTAATTCAAAGAATAAAAAGTTCAGTTATACTGAATGATGTAAAGCAGGGGTTGCCAAGTTCGGTCCTGAAAAGTCGTTAGCGGACTTAAAAGTTGTTAGCGGACTTAAAAGTCGTTAGCGGACTTTTAACGAGTCTTTCATTGGATTCAGGTGTGTTGGAGCAGGGAGACACCTGAGTGTCAGGAATGTGGCTCTTGAGGACCGAACTTGGCCACCCCTGATGTAAAGTATAGCATGCAAGCCTAAGTAGCTGTTTTACTTCATTTTTGGAGCTACTCATTAAATGGTGAAAACAAAATAAACAGCTTTGAGCTCACTTTTCCTAATGTTTTTGAATGGGTGTTGGCATGCCTATCTGGATATAGCACAAGGCTGTATATGTTTTAAAAGGACTTCAAAGTAAATCTGTTTTTGTTTTTGAAGAATCATTAATGACGACCATGAATTTGTAATAGCTTGTACTTGTCACAAATAGACTCGACAACAGCCATCACAGCCACTGTGACACAAAACAAAATGGATTATTGGTGCTTGCAAGTGTCAGCTAATGAATTTCTTATTATTTCTGTTTTCAACAGTTATCTTTGAATTCAACTTGCTGTTAAATGAAATGTTTGTAATTTATCAAATGATATCTCTAATATCTACTTGTTTTAAAGGAGGAAATGTTCTTTGCAGGTCGTGTTTTCAATGGCTCAGGCAAACCCATTGACCGTGGACCTAGTGTGTTGGCTGAGGACTACCTAGACATTATGGGTAGGACTTCAATAATCTGTTGTTTGTTCTCTTAAATGTTTTTTCTTTCTTCTGGCATGTTTCAAATAAAAAATAGAGGCTCATGTGTTACCTTTACAAAGCACTTCAATAATTACAAAGCTCTTTGGGTGGAAAATAACTGCATTTTAAGCCCTATCAGATGTGCTGGTTATGCTGTCAGTTATGTTCAGTTTGATTCCACAGTGACATATATAACCCCTGGCAAAAAGTATGGAATCACCGGCCTCAGAGGATGTTCATTCAGTTGTTTAATTTTGTAGAAAAAAAGCAGATCACAGACACTATAAGAAATCAGGAAAAAAAATTGTGGCAGTCAGTAACGGTTACTTTTTGAGACTAAGCAGAGGGAAAAAAATATGGAATCACTCAATTCTGAGGAAAAAAAATATGGAATCATGGAAAACAAAAGAACGCTCCAACACATCACTAATATTTTGTTGCACCACCTCTGGCTTTTATAACAGCTTGCAGTCTCTGAGGCATGGACTTAATGAGTGACAAACTCTTCATCAATCTGGCTCCAACTTTCTCTGATTGCTGTTGCCAGATCAGCTTTGCAGGTTGGAGCCTTGTCATGCACCATTTTCTTCAACTTCCACCAAAGATTTTCAATTGGATTAAGATCCGGACTATTTGCAGGCCATGACATTGACTTTGCTGTTACCCATCATGAGATGTTTCTTGTGTGACACCTTGGTAATGAGATACCTTTTTTTAGACCAACAGTTGGGACTGAACCAGTGAATATTAATTTGCACTGATAAGAGCCTGGATTGCTTTCTAAATACTGATAGATTTCAGCTAGTGTCTTGGCTTTCCATACCCCTTTCCCTCTCCCTTTTTTCGTGTGTTCATTACTTTTTTCCTGCGTCATTTCACAGTATTACACATAATGTAATTTCTGTATTTATTTGTTTTGGTTTCTTTATGTGTATATTACTTGGGGTGTATTATGTGTGGTGAAAATTTCATGTCAGTAGCACCTTTTAGAAATACAACCCCTGGCAATAATTATGGAATCACCGGCCTCGGAGGATGTTCATTCAGTTGTTTAATTTTTGTAGAAAAAAAGCAGATCACAGACATGACACAAAACTAAAGTCATTTCAAATGGCAACTTTCTGGCTTTAAGAAACACTATAAGAAATCAGGAAAAAAAATTGTGGCAGTCAGTAACGGTTACTTTTTTAGACCAAGCAGAGGGAAAAAAATATGGAATTACTCAATTCTGAGGAAAAAATTATGGAATCATGAAAAACAAAAGAACGCTCCAACACATCACTAGTATTTTGTTGCACCACCTCTGGCTTTTATAACAGCTTGCAGTTTCTGAGGCATGGACTTAATGAGTGACAAACTCCAACTTTCTCTGATTGCTGTTGCCAGATCAGCTTTGCAGGTTGGAGCCTTGTCATGGACCATTTTCTTCAACTTCCACCAAAGATTTTCAATTGGATTAAGATTAAGACTATTTGCAGGCCATGACATTGACCCTATGTGTCTTTTTGCAAGGAATGTTTTCACAGTTTTTGCTCTATTTCATCTTGAAAAATTATTTCATCATCCCCAAACATCCTTTCAATTAATGGGATAAGAAAAGTGTCCAAAATATCAACGTAAACTTGTGCATTTATTGATGATGTAATGACAGCCATCTCCCCAGTGCCTTTACCTGTCATGCAGCCCCATATCAGCAATGACTGTGGAAATTTACATGTTCTCTTCAGGCAGTCATCTTTATAAATCTCATTGGAACAGCACCAAACAAAAGTTCCAGCATCATCACCTTGCCCAATGCAGATTCGAGATTCATCACTGAATATGACTTTCATCCAGTCATCCACAGTCCATGATTGCTTTTCCTTAGCCCATTGTAACCGTGTTTTTTTCTGTTTAGGTGTTAATGATGGCTTTCGTTTAGCTTTTCTGTATGTAAATCCCATTTCCTTTCAGCTTTTCTGTATGTAAATCCCATTTCCTTTCAGCAGTTTCTTACATTTTGGTCACAGACGTTGACTCCAGTTTCCGCCCATTCATTCCTCATTTGTTTTGTTGTGCATTTTCGATTTTTGAGACAAACTGCTTTAAGTTTTCTGTCTTGACGCTTTGATGTCTTCCTTGGTCTACCAGTATGTTTGCCTTTAACAACCTTCCCATGTTTGTATTTGGTCCAGAGTTTAGACACAGCTGACTGTGAACAACCAACATCTTTTGCAACATTGCGTGATGATTTACCCTCTTTTAAGAGTTTGATAATCCTCTCCTTTGTTTCAATTGACATCTCTCGTGTTGGAGCCATGATTCATGTCAGTCCACTTGGTGCAACAGCTCTCCAAGGTGTGATCACTCCTTTATAGATGCAGACTAACGAGCAGATCTGATTGATGCAGGTGTTAGTGTTGGGGATGAAAATTTAGAGGGTGATTCCATAATTTTTTCCTCAGAATTGAGTGAGTCCATATTTTTTTCCCTCTGCTTGGTCTAAACAAGTAACCATTACTGACTGCCACAATTTTTTTTCCTGATTTCTTATAGTGTTTCTTAAAGCCAGAAAGTTGCCATTTGAAATGACTTTAGTTTTGTGTCATGTCTGTCATCTGCTTTTTTTCTACAAAATTAAACAACTGAATGAACATCCTCAGAGGCCGGTGATTCCATAATTTTTGCCAGGGGTTGTATATGAACATCACAATTACTGCCTTTCAATGGTCAAATCCACATATGTGTAACAATGCTGAAAATTTTAAAAGCTTAAAAACAAATAAGAGCATGTTGCCTGTAGAAATCCACGGGTTCTAGATTGGGTAGTCTGTATGAAAAAAGGTAGCTGACATTTTTCAAGGGTGGTAATAAATTATGCAAAGTTTCTCTAATGAGTTGGAATGGTGTTGGAGTCCAGAATGTTTTTAGAACCTCAGACCATAAACCCCAACAGCTTTTAGAAGAACTCAACCCTTTTATTTCCTGTTAATTGCATAATTTTTAAATGTTAATTTACTCTTAATGCATTTATAAATTCTTATCATACACCCTGGTATTATTATCTTAATATTCATTTATTTTATTATTACTTCTATTTTGTCATTTGATTTTTAAATGGACTACAATGGAAATAAGTGTTTTCACTTTCTTGTGTCCATGTATTTTTAATGTATTTACAGTTATGTACTTACATTGTGCTTACTAAATAAAATCACACACACACTCATGCACAGTTTAATATAAGATAAGATAAAACTTTATTGTCCGTACTACCTCCTGCTGGAATGGCATGTGAGTCCAGAATGTAATTATCAACGTCCATTGTTCAGTGTTGTTAGCTAATATCTGTAGTTTCTCCAAACATATTAGTCCTATCAACGGTCCCTTTTGGCAGCGTTCATCCTTGACCCAAAATACATAAGCACAGCAAATTCGAGCTCTCCCCAGTTTGTCTGTAATCAAAGTTATACACAAGCCTTTTCACTTTTCATATATTGCGGCAAGCTGTGAGGATGAACAAAAACCGAGCAAGAGCTTTTTGTCTTTTCTGCATTCTGCTGCAAGCAGGTGCTTTTTTTTATTACACACCTACAAACAGAGACGTTGGCGGAAGACATCAAACACACTACTCCTCTCACTCATGGTAAATGCAACATGACGCTTAACTAAACCAATAAGTCTAACTACTGACTAAACTACAAAAACACAATAAATCAGTAACACTAACAACACTGTTAAAGTAACATGATCCACAATAACAACATTTAAAACCACAAACTCCCATGGTGCATTGCAGCACAATGTCCATTGTTCACTGTTGTTAGCTAATATCCCTAATTTCAGCAAAAGCATTAGTCCTATCAACTTTCCATTTTCACAGCATTCATCCTTGACCCAAAATACATAAGCCTACCAAATGGCAGCTCTCCCCAGTTTCTCTCCGTGATCAAAGCAATACACATGTAGGCTTACACGCACACAGAGACCACTTGCCTCTACTGGTGGTTGGCTCTCACTGCGGTATTGTATCACTTCCTGTTCCGGAGCACAGCGGTGTTTTGCTCTATCTGTTAGCTGTTTAATCTGCGTAGTTAGATTGATCTAGATAACTAGATAACGATTTGTTTCACAGTGTAATCTTCACGTGCCTTAACTAAAGCACTCCCTCTGCTGAATCACCTCTAAATTATTTACACATTATTCACTTTGTGTGTTTTTAGGAATCCGCTAGCTTAGCGCAGCTACTAGCTCTTAGCCGGTTTAGCATGGTGGCTTCTCCTGTCTCTCCCGTACTTTTCTGCTCTGGGTGTGAAATGTTTAGTTATTCCTCGGCCTTCTTTAGCAGTAATGGTACTTGTAATAAGTGTAGCTTATTCGTAGCTTTGGAGGCCAGGCTGGGCGAATTGGAGACTCAGCTCTGCACCGTGGAAAATTCTACAGCTAGCCAGGCCCCTGTAGTCGGTGCGGACCAAGGTAGCTTAGCCGCCGTTAGTTCCCTTCCAGCAGATCCCGAGCAGCCGGGAAAGCAGTCCGACTGGGTGACTGTGAGGAGGAAGTGTAGCCCTAAACAGAAGCCCCGGGTACACCGCCAACCCGTTCACATTTCTAACCATTTTTCCCCACTCGGCAAGACACACCTGCCGAGGAACAAACTCTGGTTATTGGCGACTCTGTTTTGAGAAATGTGAAGTTAGCGACACCAGCAACCATAGTCAGTTGTCTTCCGGGGGCCAGAGCAGGCGACATTGAAGGAAATTTGAAACTGCTGGCTAAGGCTAAGCGTAAATTTGGTAAGATTGTAATTCACGTCGGCAGTAATGACACCCGGTTACGCCAATCGGAGGTCACTAAAATTAACATTGAATCGGTGTGTAACTTCGCAAAAACAATGTCGGACTCTGTAGTTTTCTCTGGGCCCCTACCCAATCGGACCCGGGAGTGACATGTTTAGCCGCATGTTCTCCCTGAATTGCTGGCTGTCTGAGTGGTGTCCAAAAAATGAGGTGGGCTTCATAGATAATTGGCAAAGCTTCTGGGGAAAACCTGGTCTTGTTAGGAGAGACGGCATCCATCCCACTTTGGATGGAGCAGCTCTCATTTCTAGAAATCTGGCCAATTTTCTTAAATCCTCCAAACCGTGACTATCCAGGGTTGGGGCCAGGAAGCAGAGTTGTAGTCTTACACACCTCTCTGCAGGTTCTCTCCCCCTGCCATCCCCTCATTACCCTATCCCCGTAGAGACGGTGCCTGCTCCCAGACCACCAATAACCAGCAAAAATCTATTTAAGCATAAAAATTCAAAAAGAAAAAATAATATAGCACCTTCAACTGCACCACAGACTAAAACAGTTAAATGTGGTCTATTAAACATTAGGTCTCTCTCTTCTAAGTCCCTGTTAGTAAATGATATAATAATTGATCAACATATTGATTTATTCTGCCTTACAGAAACCTGGTTACAGCAGGATGAATTTGTTAGTTTAAATTAGTCAACACCCCCGAGTCACACTAACTGCCAGAACGCTCGTAGCACGGGCCGAGGTGGAGGATTAGCAGCAATCTTCCATTCCAGCTTATCAATTAATCCAAAACCCAGACAGAGCTTTAATTCATTTGAAAGCTTGACTATTAGTCTTGTCCATCCAAATTGGAAGTCCCAAAAAACAGTTTTATTTGTTATTATCTATCGTCCACTTGGTCGTTACTGTGAGTTTCTCTGTGAATTTTCAGACCTTTTGTCTGACTTAGTGCTTAGCTCAGATAAGATAATTATAGTGTGCGATTTTTACATCCACACAGATGCTGAGAATGACAGCCTCAACACTGCAACTAATCTATTATTAGAGTCAATTGGCATTGCTCAAAATGTAAATGAGTCCACCCACCACTTTAATCATATCTTAGATCTTGTTCTGACTTATGGTATTGAAATTGAAGACTTAACAGTAGTCCCTGAAAACTCCCTTCTGTCTGATCATTTCTTAATAACATTTACATTTACTCTGATGGACTACCCAGCAATGGGGAATAAGTTTCATTACACTAGAAGTCTTTCAGA
Organism: Thalassophryne amazonica; assembly: GCF_902500255.1. Classification (NCBI taxonomy): domain Eukaryota; kingdom Metazoa; phylum Chordata; class Actinopteri; order Batrachoidiformes; family Batrachoididae; genus Thalassophryne; species Thalassophryne amazonica. The sequence goes on from NC_047115.1 coordinate 85,766,805, forward strand.
AAGCGCTGTAACTAGGTTTAAGGATATGATTCCTTCTTTATGTTCTCTAATGCCATATACCAACACAGTGCAGAGTAGCTTCCTAAACTCTGTGAGTGAGATAGAGTATCTCGGCAATAGTTTTACATCCTCATTGAAGATCCCAAAGACATATCGTTATCTTTGGCTGCTTTCAGTGATGCCTGTGTTTGGTTAGACTCTTTCTCTCCGATTGTTCTGAGTTATTTTCATTAGTTACTTCCTCCAAACCATCAACATGTCTATTAGACCCCATTCCTACCAGGCTGCTCAAGGAAGCCCTACCATTAATTAATGCTTCGATCTTAAATATGATCAGTCTATCTTTATTAGTTGGCTATGGTACCACAGGCTTTTAAGGTGGCAGTAATTAAACCATTACTTAAAAAGCCATCACTTGACCCAGCTATCTTAGCTAATTATAGGCCACTCTGCAACCTTCTTTTTCTGTGTGTGTGTGTGTGTGTGTGTGTGTGTGTGTTGGAAGTCTCACAGGACAAGTTGGAACATGCCCAGCTGTTAAACAATTTCTCGGATACTCACGCGACTGAAAAGCCACCGAAAGCCGTCTGAATCTTACGAATGGTTTCCAACACGGAGGTATTGTTTGTTCCGTGCCATGAGCGGCTGTGTCGCGACGCGTGAATCCATCCGCACGTCTTTCATTACAAAATCTCCTTTAACAGTGGAATGTGCCGATAAAGTGCTGATCCCGACCTCTTCTGAAACTTC